>NC_140073.1:973086-2204035 GCF_964194135.1 Talpa europaea
TGCTGGGTGGCGGCCGGCTGAGGCCACCAGGTGGCGCTGTCGTCAGCGAAATGTGGGCTCGGCTGGCCGGGGCCCAGGAGAGCCCCGAGCACTGCAGGGGGCCCCGGAGGGGCCAGGAGGGCTCTCGGGGCCTCTGAGCACAGACACGTAGGACGGTGGAAAAAAATGGAAAAAGCCATTCCGAGCAGTTTCCCGGAGCCCCGCGCCCCTGCCTTTCCCGAGCCCGCGGGGCTGGTGCCAGGAAGCGGCCCCCCTCGGGGGCGGGGGGGGGGGGGCGGCCGGGGGGATCCGGCCGCCTGCGGGGCCCGGAAGGACTTTGGGCAGAACCTGAGCACCCCGCGGGTCGGGTCTGCGGCCCGGGCCCCCACACTGGAGTGCAGCTCTCCCGGGGGCCCCCCATTGGCTCGCTGGGCGTTCCTGAGCCCCGAGGCCACGTGTGCACGTGTGCGTGTGAGCGCGCGTCCGCCCTGTGCACACTGCCACGTGCGCGTGTGTGTTCCCGGCCGCCGCGGCCTCCCTGGTGGGCCACGTGCCCTCCGCGGCCGTGGGCACCTCTGGGCCCGCCCTGCCTGCCCAGGTGAGGGCCCGGCCTTGGCCTCTGAAATCACAGCTGTGCCCCCCAATCCTACACAAAGGGGGCGCTGGGAAGCCACAGGATGGGCCGAGCACCGGGGGGGGGGGGGGGGGGGGGGGGGGGGGGGGGGGGGGGGGGGGGGATTGTCCTGCGATGCCTGTGGTTAATCCCGGAGCTGCCAGAGGCCTGGGGGATGAGGTCATCGCTGCGCTTCCTCCCCGGCTGCTGGGGCTCCCGGGCCCCCGCCGGCTCCCCCAGCCCGCCCCGTGCTCCTAGACTCCCACCCACCTGCCGGTGGTGCCACTGGGCCCCCCTTCTGCAGAGCAAGGGCCGTGCTGTGCTCCCCGCCCCGGCTCCGTCTGCGCCCCAGCACCCCAGTCCTGCACGCCCCGCTGCCCCCCGGCCGTCGCCCACTGTTCCTGCTCCAGCCCCCCGCCCTGCTCCTCTCGCGGTCACCCCGGTTTGTCCTCCTCAGCCCTCAGCCCCGCAGGCGAACTCCTACACACCCCACCAAACCCACGCCTGCCCGGTGCTCGCCCGGACCCCATCCCCTGGGCTGGACCGTGAGCCCCGACCTCTGACCCCAGGCCCTCGGCTCCCCAACCAGGGAGCCCTCCCGGCCTTGGGGCCACCTCGCCGCTTCCTCGCGGCGTGTCCCCGCGGCCTCACGCTCCCTCCGCCGCCCTCCCCACGTGCAGCTTTGCCAAGGGACAGTCCCGCGGGCCTCGCCGGCCCCAGCCCAGCCGGGGTGCAGCCCGAGGGCCCCGACCGGCAGAGCAGCCGCCTCTCCCCCCAGGCAGCTGCTGCGGGACAGCTGACATTCCGCGCGGGCCGGGAGCTGCACCGAGGGAATCCGGGCTGTAACCAGAACCTTCCGCGGGGGCGCCAGGCCCGGCGTGGAGGGGCCCTCGGTGGCACGTGTACTGAACAAAGGCGGCCTGTGTGAGGCCCGGCTTGGCGCTGTCTCCTCAGGCCGGGCCAGCACGTCCTCAAGCTTGTCTACAACACGTTTGTGGGTGGTGTGTTGTGTGTGTGATGTGTGGTGTGGCGTGTGTGGTGTGGTGTGGTGTGTGCTGTGTGTGCTGTGGTGTGGTGTGCTGTGTGTGGTGTGGCGTGTGTGGTGTGGTGTGCTGTGTGTGGTGTGGCGTGTGTGGTGTGTGTGTGGTGTGTTGTGAGTGTGTGGTGTGTGGTGCGGGCGTGTGCGCTGTGCCGGGAACTGCAGGGCCTGAAACCTCCCCGAGCGGCATGAGCAGATCCCGTGTGGGGCCCGCTGAGGAGAGCTGGGCCGGGGCGCCTGCCCTCTGGGGGCTCCCGCCCTCCCCCCCACGAGACGGAGACGGGGCGGCCCTGGACCGGGCGAGGCGGGGGAGGCCGAGAGCAGGGCTGTGCCGCCCCTGCCCAGTGGAGCCGCCAGGTGGGCTCTGCCCGTCTCCGACGCGCCCCCTTCCCGGCCACGGGCTGTGGGGTGGCGGGGCGGCGGGGCGTTGGGGGCGTCGGGGGCGCGGCGCCCCCAGGTATCTGGGGTGTCTGGGTGGTCTCTCGCTCTCCAACCCCCGCCCCCTCCTCTCCCCTTTTCCGAAATTGTGATGATTCGGCTCCAGGTAACCCGAGCCGCGGAAGGCTGGGGCGCGAGTGGTTGGGGACCCCCTGGGCCCGGGGTGGGCGCCCCTCTGGCCCTCGGAAGGCGGTGCCCGCGAGGAGCGCACGTGCCCGGGCCTCCCCCCACGCCTCCAGGGGCGGCCCCCCCGAGTCTGCAGCGCCCGCCCAGGCCCTCACGCTCCCGCCAGGCCCCTGCTCTTGCCTCTCCCGCCCGCCGCAGCCCCCGGCCTGGCCGGGAACAAAAGTCAGACGCGGGAGGGGGGCCTGCGGGAGGGGGGCCTGCGCGGCCGCGCCCCTCCAATCCGACGTGGCGGGATTAGGGCCGCGGCGCCCGCGGGACAGGTGCTTCCTTTATGCTTGGGGCGTCGCGGCCCCACGTTGCTGCCGCGCGGGGGTCTCGGGTGGGGGCGGCTGGCACATCTGACCCGGCCAGCTGGAGCGCCCGGGCGCGGGCAGCAGCTGACATAACACGGCCCCAGCAGACCGCGCGGGGGTGGCACGGCTCTCGGCGCGGGGTCCTGGTGCGGGGATGTTGTGGGGAGAAGAGGATGGGCCGGGCGGGGGCTGGGCGGGCTCCCGGCTCTGGCAGCTGCCACCAGGGCCAGTGGCCCAGAGCAGTGCCCTGTGGGCAAGGGCGGGGGCAGGCAGGTACGTGTTGCGTGGTTTGGAATCAGGTCTCTGCCCCCCAGGTCTCTGCCATGTGGAGGAAGGGGACTCGGTGCCCTGGGGAGTCAGGGGCTGCCCGTGCCCGGCCCCAGCCCCTGTGCCTGTCCGCAGCGCCTGCGCCCCTCGGCAGAGCTCAGAGCGGAGGGCAGCCCCTCTGCTCCCTGCCCCTTGTCCAAGGCCAAGGTGGCGGGCGAGCGGGGCCTCGGGCAGGGGCCCACTGACCCCGGCCAGGGCTGCCTGGCCCGCTGCGGGAACTGGGCTGTGGGCACCCCGGAGCCAGACACCCCTGGCCCGGGGACCATGGCATGGGGCCCCAAATTTGTATCTTCCAGTCAGCCCAACCACCCCAGGAAGCCTCCCTGAGCTGGGCCAGGCGGGGGCCGTGGTCACAGTGTGGGGAGCTGGTGGGGAGGCGCCTGCGCCCAGGCTGAGAAGCGGCCAGCTTGGCGCCCGCGGGCTGGGGCGAGCCAGTCACGGGCCGCGGCGACGCGTCTGAGCAGGCGGGCCGGGCGACGGCTGCATCCAGTCAGGAGGGCCAGGGAGCCGGGCAAGGGTGGCCTGGGGTTCAGTTTCCTGAGGGCCGGGTCCCTCTGCAGGCCGCCCCCTGGGCCTGGCGGGAGGGTCAGGGCGCTGCGGCCTGCTTGGGGTAGGGACTGGGCCAGGGTCTGCCGCCCAGTTCTCGGTGTGCGCACGCTGAGAGGCTCGTGGCCGCTGCCGAAGTCTGGCCATCACCACAAAGCGCCCTGGCTGTGCTGTCGGGAGGGCCCAGGGCCCCCGTCAGGCCCGCTGAGATCCCCGAACACCCTCCTGTGCTCATAATGTCTCTCCTCATCTCAGCACAAAGCGCCTTTCAAGCACGGGGCCTGGCCCGCAGGCCCGCCCTCTTGTCTGGGAGTTCTCGTTCCTCCCGTCTGAAGCCTGGGGCCCTGGGTCCACCGCAGGCCCTGGGTAGCCGGGCCCCCAAGGGGCTCTGGGGGTAGCTGGCGCCTCAGGGGCCGTGTGCGGCAGGCCCGGGGCCTGCAGGGCTCCCCTCTTTGTGGTCTCAGGGGGGCCACCTGGGGGTGTGCGCTCCAAGACCCCCATGCCTAGGCACATGCAGACAGGCTGGGGGGCCCGGACCCCCAGTCCGACCCTTTCCAGGCCCCAGGCTCTTCACGTGTGATGTGCAGTGAGCCTGTGGCCCACGTGGCATGGAGAACCTCAGCCTGGAGCTGCGAGCCAGCATGGGAGGTGGTGGGTCATGGCCTCCTCCTTGGGGTGCAGAGAAGGTGGGGTGCTGGGCTGGGTGGGTTGGGGTCAGCGTCCTTGATGGGAGCCAGTGACCTTGAGCAGGCTTTGGTTTCAGCATCGGAACATTCTGAAATCCACAGCAGACAGACAGACCTGGGTCTGCTGTGCTGCCGTCTCGACCTCCACGGGCACGGTGGCTGCGGCGTGTTGGCTCAGCTGACCCGGGTGCCACCGCGCTGGACGGGACTCGGCACACGCCGCTGGCTCCCGATGCGCCGTCACCTGCAAGTATCCTCCTGCCCTTGGGAACCCCTCCCACCCTTCCCATGCACGGTGACCTCGACCACCTGTCAGTAAGGGTAGTTTGCATTTTCCGGAGCTTTCTTTCAGTGGAGTCACACACGGGTGTAGTTTCTGTCTGGCTCCCCTCCCTGCACATTGTTTTTTGGGGTTCATCCAGGCGTGTCAGTGTATCAGCATTCCACTCTTTTTCATGGCTGCGTAGTATTCCACTGGGTCGCTGTGCCAGTCTCGGTTTCTTGCATGTCGCCTACATTTGGATCGTTTCTGTTTGGAGCTACGTTTGCGTCCAAGTCTCTGTGGGCACATGCTTGGGTGGGGGGTTGGATAACAAGACAGGTGTTTATTAACTATTTGAGAAACCCACAGACCATTCTCCAAAGCCACCGCACCAGGTTGCATTCCTGCCGCAAGTCCCCGCACCCCCCACATCCTCGTCGGCGTTGGGGGCGGTCGGCCTCTGCAGCCGCCCAAGCTGACCATGTCCCTGTCGTGTCCTGACTGACGCGGCCGCCCACCTTCCCGTGCGCCCATTCCGAGGCCATGGAACTCCTCCGGGGAAGCGTCTTTTCGAATATCCCCCCCGGCCCCTTTAAAATTGAGCTGTTCGCCATTTTATGACTGGACTGCGAGTCGCCTTTATCACCTCCGAGGACAGGCGCGCGCGTCTGCGTCTGACAAACAGCTCCCCGTCGGCGACTCACCTTCGGCAGGCTGAGCGCTCTCGGGTGCAGCGTCGTCAAATTTGTTGCTTTTTCTCTTTTTCCTTGTTCTGCCTTTGACGTTGCTTCGCACACCCCTGGCGGCGGAACTTCCCTTCGCGTTTTCTTTTGGTGTGTTCGTGCTTACCCGCATGTCCGCGGGTGGCTTCTGCCCTCTGGCCAAGCGCGGGCCGCGGCACGAAGCGCTTCCGGGAAGGCCCATCGTGCTCTGTTGCAACCCAGCTTGTCCTGGCGGTCAGGCCGGGGCTCGGCAGGGCCTGGGCTGCCGCCTGTCGGTGCGTCTGGGTGCCGGTGCCGCCATGCCCCGGCCATGCAGCGCCCGAGAGACCTCGAGGCCGAGCCGTGCGTCCTCGCTGTCCCGGTGGTTTTGTCTTTGCGCGTCCACGCGTTAGGGGCGACGGCCGGTTTTCACGAGGAGCCTCGTGGGATGGCGCTGGGGTGACCCTGACCCCGGAGGCCTCCCGGGGCCTCCGCCTCTCCGGGCCGCATCTCCCGCGCAGACGCGCACGCGTGTTGACCTGGTGCCCGTTCCCGGCGGGGCCGGTGGCGCGTCTTGGTGACGGATTCTGAGTGCGCGTGGCGGGCGCTGGGAGCCGTGGCGGGCTTGGCGCGTCGCGTCTGTCTTCCGTCCCGAGCCTGTCCCGACTCCGTTCCTGGTCCCGGGGGCTCCTGTGGACCCCTGCGCTCCGCCTCGAGACGTGCCTCCCGATGAGCAGCCGTCCCCCTGCGCCCGCACGCCGCCTCCCTTTCCCGCCCGGCTGCCATGCGGCTGGGCGAGCACCAGGCGCCCACCCTGGTCGAGGGGTGTTGGGGAGGCGGGGGTCTGGCTCAGGCGCTTCCTTTGCAGTCTGCGAGGGCAGCCGTGGTCTGGTGCCTGCCCCTTCTCACGACCCTGGGCACCTTTTTAAAAAGCATCCACATGCCGGAAGTTTCTGAGTTGGCTGCCGCCTCCCTGACTTGCTCCCCTCCGCCGGACCGCGGCCTTTGCGGGGCTGGCTGCTCCCCCAGGTGCGGGCCGGGGGCAGCGTGTCCACCTCGCAGCCTGGGTCTGGGCCCCTGCCCACCCTCTGCCCCCGCCCGGCCCCTGGTCAGCAGTTTCCGTCCTGAGGCTCTGCCTTTTCCAGAACACCCTGTGAGGGACGTGGCCTGGCTCCTCTCCGGCTGCGGGGCCTTTGAGCCTGGTCCACGCGGGCTGGCGCTCAGGCCTGTCTTCCCTTCCACTTGCGGCATAAGAGGTGCCGGGGTTTGTTTATCTGTTCACAGGCTGACGCTTCCAGGTCGGGCCTGTGGGCATGAAAGCGCCCAGATCACAGCACAGGGCCGGGGGGGGGGCATCCTGCCCCCGGAGCCCCCCAGCCGGGCAGGGGATGGGGATGGGGTGCCGGAGGATGGGGAGCGTGATGAGGGGGCCCGGTAGGCAAACTGCTCTCCACCATCACTCTGTTCCTCGCTCCGGTCCCCGTTGGTGGTGTTTTGGGGGACCCACAGCTGCCTCCCCCCGCTGATGCCCAGGGCTGTGTGGCTCTTGCTCCCCTTCTTACACCCTCGCCCCCAGTGGCTGCCCGGCTGCCGCCTTCGCGGCCTTCGGGGGCTGCTCCGTCACGAGGGCCGACAGAGCGCGGCTGTTAGCTGGCTGCGGTCGGGCTGGCGTTTTGCAAATATTTTCTCCCCCTCTGTGGCTTCCCTCTCCTTTTCTTTCCCCCAGTATCTTCCAAAAGAGCATAAGTTTTTAATTTTAATGAAGTCCAACTTGAAGAAAGCCTTCCCCGTTAGCGTCCATGTTTCCGCGCTCCGAGAGGCATTTGCTGATCCTCGGTCTCGGCAGACGTGGCGCAGCCCCCACGCCCCGCGCGCCCGGGGTCCCGCTGCAGAGTGTGCCCCTCGGCGGGCGGGCGACAGGTGCGCACAGACGCTGCCCCCCCTCGCCGCCCCGTGCCGCCCCCACCCCAAGGCCTCCCGGGGCACACGCAGGCCCGTCGCCCGTGGCGTGCCCTCTCGGAAGCGTGGCCAGCCCGGCCCTGCGCCTTCCGCGAGCCTCAGCGCCAGCGCTGCCTCTGAGCGCCGCGGACTGTGGCCCCACGGCTGGAGCGGGGCTCCGAGGCGCCAGCCGCTCCTCTGGGCCGGGTTGCCCCGTCGCCTGCCCTCGGCCGTCTTGTTCTTGTGCAGACCCGGGAGGCGGGTGCCCCACACTGTCTGATGCTGGCAGCGCGCCTGGCCTTCCCTTCTCACTTCGGGTCGCGGCTGCTCGAGGGGCGCCTGGTCGCCCTGCTGCCACCCCTCCTGCTTCCTGAAGCCGCGGGGGAGTGCAGAGTCCCGTGGGGTTTCCCGCGGAGGTGGCTTGTTGCCCACCCGGAGGCAGGGCTCTCTCACCCGTCATCAGCGAGGGCCTTGCCGGACGCCCGGGGCTGGAGGGACACATGGGGCGTCCGGGCCGAGCGACTCACGAGCAGTGAGGCTTTGTTCAGTCCTGGGCGCCTCAGCTTCTTTTCTGACACCCCTAGTGTGGCCTCTGGAGGTGTCTGCCCCAGAGCCGGGACCCTTGGATTTGGACGCAGGTGACCCTGGGTTGGGTATTTTTCTGGGGTCAGGTATTGTCCCGTGTTGGGTGTTGTTCCGGGTTGGGGTTGTCCTGCGTTGGGTGTTGTCCCGCGTTGGGTGTTGTTCCGGGTTGGGGTTGTCCTGCGTTGGGTGTTGTCCTGCATTGGGTGTTGTCCCGGGTTGGGTGTTGTTCCGGGTTGGGGTTGTCCTGCGTTGGGTGTTGTCCCAGTTTGGGTGTTGTCCCGGGTTGGGTGTTGTCCCGGGTTGGGTGTTGTCCAGGGTTGGGTGTTGTCCCGCGTTGGGTGTTGTCCCGGGTTGGGTGTTGTTCCGGGTTGGGTGTTGTCCCGGGTTGGGTGTTGTCCAGGGTTGGGTGTTGTCCCGGGTTGGGGTTGTCCTGCGTTGGGTGTTGTCCCGGGTTGGGTGTTGTCCCGGGTTGGGTGTTGTCCCGGGTTGGGTGTTGTCCTGGGTTGGGTGTTGTCCCGCGTTGGGTGTTGTCCCGGGTTGGGTGTTGTTCCGGGTTGGGTGTTGTCCCGGGTTGGGTGTTGTCCCGGGTTGGGTGTTGTTCCGGGTTGGGTGTTGTCCCGGGGTTGGGTGCTGTTCTGGGGTCGGGTGTTGTCCCAGGTTGGGTGGTGTTCCAGGGTGGCTTTGGAAGGGCAGGGCCTCGGGCCAGGCACCAGCGGGCTCCATTCACATCTCTGGGCTCATGAATGTCGGCTCTGGGTAGCGTGGGTTGAAGCTGGGCTCCTGGCAGATAAAAATAACAGCCCCCACCCTCTGTCCCTCCTGCCGCAAGGCAGCCGCCGAGGGGTGGGACTTCTTTGGGGTTAACAGCCCTCAGCAGTGGGGTTGTGGGGCTGAAAATAGGCTCCATTTAACTGGCCCGTAGACCAAAATAGCCCGGCCTGGGAAGACAGGGCTTTGCTTTAAATACGTGTGAATTGGCTGTTGGGCGCCGGGCGGCAGGCGGCTCCCACACACACACCCCCCCCCCCCCCCCCCCCCGCCACAAATCACAGGGTGGCCAGCGGCCCTCCCACATGTGCGATTCACGGGTGCCCCCACCTCGAGGCCGCGTGGTGGGGTTTGGGGGGCTGGGGGCCTGCCTTTGGAGTTTGGAGCCTTAGCCCTGGACGCACCCCCAGGCCTTTGCTGGAAGCCCGGCCATCGCAAGCCTGCCCCCTGCATGCCCCTTCCCTACAGGGGCACATGGGACTCACCCCGCCCATGACCTCCTCTGCAAGGGCCTGATTCACGTCTCATCACATCAGGGCGGGGCTCCCCATGTGGGCTGGGGGCACAGGGCCACTCCGATGAGGGCTGGGTGGGAGCTGCTGTCTGGCCAGGTGTGTGGCCCTCGTCTGATCTGCCTGTAGGGACAATGGCCCTCGGCAGCTGTGGTCACACGCTTGACGGCCCAGTGGCCTTGGCTGGCAGCACATGCAGCCAGGGGACGGCTGTGTGCCTGGGGGTGCCCGAGCTGGGTTGAGGACTAGAGAAGGCGGCAGTGGGGGACCCTCGGCCCCGTGAGGCCTTCTTTGCGCAGGCACGGGGGGCGGGGGGAGGAGGCCACATGGGCAGAGCTGCCGCTGTGGCCCCGTCTGCTCTTTCATCTATGACTCGGGGCCTCAAAGGGCCCTGGGGTGGGCGGGTCCACCCCGCTTGTGCTGGACTGCTCCCGATGGCAACGGGCCAGACCCCCACCCTTGGTACGGCCGTGAGCTGGCAGGAAGGAGGGCCATACCCGGGGGGCCGGGCTCACAGAGGTGAGCCAGTGGGCTGTGGCTGTGGGGTCTGGCATGGGGGGCGGGGCACTGGGCTGGCCTCGGGGTGCTGCGCGTGACCAGGAGGAGTGCACAGGGCAGGGCGGATGGGCAGCTTCTCCTTCTACCTGCCCAGGAACGGCCTCACCCTGGGGAGGTGGCAGAGCCCAGGGCTGGCGGGGGGCGGAGCCCACGTGGGGCCCACAGCCAGACCCCCGTGGGGTGTTCACCCAGGCCGCTGGTGCCCACAATGCCCCACGCTGTCCTGGAGGCCCTCCCGGGAACCCCTTCTGGCCTGCCTGTAGCAGCCGGTGGCCGGGCCCTGCTGCTCCGGGCGCTGGTGGCGACAGCCTCATTTCCCATGCGCGGGGACAGGCCACAAGGAGCTTGTGATGTGCCCATCTCCCGGAGGAGCCAAGCCCCAAGGGGGTGCCAATGGCAACGGCAGGCCAGGGGCCCTCGGGAGGCCGCGTTGTGCTGTGGAGTGAGGCAGGAGGGCACAGGCAGGCCCTGGGGCAGGGCCTCCTTGGGCCCACAGCCCTGACTGTGCTCTGCCGGCAGGTGTCACCCACGTGGGCGGACATCACTCGGGAAGAGCAGGTAACAGCCAGGTCAATGCACACGGCACCTGCGGCTCACGTCGGCCTGATTCCAGGGGCCTCGGCCTCCGCCAGGTGCGCTGCGTCTCGGGGGGCCACCCTCGGCCTTCCCACGCCGGGAGAAGCCCAGCCCCGGCCCGGCCGCCTGGCCCCTCGGCGCGTCTGCCTCCCCTGCTGCAGGTGTCGGGTGGCGGTGAGCCCCGTGGCCGCCTCCTGACCTCAGCACACCCAGGTGGGGAGGACGTGGCCGCTCCAGCACCCCAGGCGCAGGCTCCATCTGTGGCGCGCGGGTCCCCGGAGGAGGCGCCTCATTAAGCCTCCTGAATCTTGTGTAACTGTATCGCCATGTGGCACCGGCAGCCTTGGGGGGTTACCTGGCCGCTCCCCCCGCTGTGGGTGGCGGCCTTTATTCTGAGGCTCAGCTCAGAAGCCTCTGATCCTGGGAAGGATTTGGCCCCGACGAAAATGGACCCAAGAATGTGCCAGGTGTGGGCTCAGCCCCCGTCCTGGCCCCAGACCCCACTCCCAGTCCCACGGGGCTCATGCCCCTTGCAGAGCTGTGGACTGAGGAGGAAGGTGGAGGCCTGCATGGAGCTGGCGAGGCCCTGGGGAGCAGGCGCCCCAAGCTTTGGCTGCAGGGAGGTGTGCTCAAAGGCGACCTGTGTGTCTCCTGAGCCCGGAAGACCACCCACCGGCTTTGCAGCGGCTCCCAGGGCTGTGGAGAAGGCCCCGGCAGGTCTGTGGCTCTGCCCCGCTGCCGCAAAGCCTGTAGGGCGGCCTGAGGTTTGCGTGTGACCTCGCGAGGCCGGGGCGCACAGGCCCGGGGTGGAGTATGGGGCCCTGTGCTGACCCGCACCCCACACCCTACACCTTGGGGGCAGGACTGTGGGACCCGAGGGTAGCAGCTGGGCAGAGGGCCCGCGGTGGGGGGGCGGGCGGGGCTGGCGAGCTGGGGTGGGCGGCAGCAGCTCTGTGGCCCAGCTGTGCCCAGCACATGTCGCCGGGCAGCCCGGGAGCCCTCACCCCGGCGCGCGGCTGGGAGCAGCTGGCCGCAGACCGGCCCCTGAACAAAGAGCACTTTGAGAGCTTTGCCTGCTGCGGGCTTTCTGGCCAGCGGGCCCTCCAGGAGCGCCGGGACCAGCCCCTGGCCGTGGGGCCCCTGTGGAGGTGAGACAGCTGGCCGGGTCCCCAGCCGGCCCAGGCTTGGAGGAGCAAGGCCTCGGGGGTCTCTGCGCCTCTGGCCTCGTCAGCAGCAGGGCTGCCCCATGTCCCCCGCCACTGAGGACAGCCTTGGTGGCCTTGAAACGTAGGCCTTGAAGGCCGGAGTCCGGGGGCAGGAGCGCCTGCGGAGGGACCCCAGCCCGGGTTCTGCAGGGGTCCGCATCCAGGATGGGGGGTTGAGGGGGCTGAGCCTTTGCCCGTGGCGGCCCCCCTTGCCGGTGTGCCGGCCACCCCACTCCACACACGTCAGCACTTAATCCCCTGCAGTTAATCTTCCAACCCTCTTTAAAATTAATTTTCCATTGGAAAAGAGCAGAGCCGGAAGGTCAGAGGCGCCCGGGGCAGCACGATAAGGGTCTGAGCCGGTCCCTTTCTTGTACAGCAAGAACCCCAAAACCTCTGCCATCCCACAGGCCGCTGGGCCGGGTGGGCGCCGCTGTCGCGTGGGGCTGGGGCAGGGCACGGCACCGCTTTGGAGCGAGGAGAAGATGGCGGCTGCGAGCCGGACCCACGGGCCGCGATTCCCCGGCCGATAAGCGGGACAGCAGATAAGCCGGCCTCTTGCGAAACCCGAGTCACCCGCAGCCTCCCCTCAGCAGCAAAGCCCTGACGGGCGCCCGCACCCCGACCTTTGTCTCCTCCCCCGGTGCTTGCAGGCCAGAGCCACTCCAAGTCAGGGGCTGGCGGGGGCAGGCCCTGGGGCAGGGCGCCCGCCTCTGTGACTTGTTCTCAGTAGCCGAGGGTCCTGCTGTGTTCCCAGCAGGGAGACCTCAGCCCCTTGGCGCGTGACCGTGCCCCTGCGTCCATGTCAGCACCCAGAACCTTCCGTGAGCGGCCCTGGGCCCCAGCTGGCGGGCCGGCCGGCCTTGAGGGGCTGGGGCTGGCGCCACAGGGCAGGGGTTGCCGAGGTCGAGGCCCGGCTTAATCCTGAGCTAACAGTGGCCCCTGGAGAGTGGAGCCGGCGGCTCAGGGACAACGGACTCAGGCCGGCCGTCCTGCCCCGGCGGTCCAGCCCCGCCCTCCAGCCCGGGGGCGCTGGCTTGAGCTGTGCCCAGACTCATGGCCTGAAAAACTCACCGCGTCAGCCACGTGTGCCGTGTCCAGGGCTCAGCCATCCCCAGGGCCCCCGCCCGAAGGGGACCCCCAGGAGCCCGCCTTTTCCTCGCAGCTGCCCCTCTTTAGTTAAAATTGCTGCAGAACGCAAGTGTTTGCGTCTTCCCACCTGAAGCTGTGCTCCTGCTAAACACCCACCCTGCCCCAGCCCCGCAGCCCCAGCCCCTCCCTGTCTGCGGGTCTCGGGGGACACGGCCTGGTCCTCGGGTGCCGGCTGTTGGTGCCGCAGCGCCCTCCGGTCCTCCGTGCCGGACGGGGTGTGAGAACGTCCTTCCTGTCCAGCATGGAGCACTGGTGCCCGCGTGGGGGTGCCCCTCTGTGGCCCTGGTGCCCCCGTTTTGGCTGCGGGAATATGGTGGAAGCCCTGGCCTTCAGCTGCTTGAGGTGTGCACTCCCAGAAGCGGGGTGCCGGGGAGGCGGCTGTGCCTGGTGGCTTGAGGGGCGGCCGCCCCCTCCTGGGGCAGTGAGCCGCGCCTGCCCTGCCCTCCGGCCCCGTCCGGAGCCACCCAGGGGCGTGTGGCCGTGTCTCATCCCGTCTGCCTTTGGCCGTCGGGGCGTCTGCTCCGGAGAAATGCCTGCTCGGGTTTTTGCCCTTTTTTAATTGAGCGTCTGCTAGGAAATTTGTTTTAAAAAACAATCCCAAGTTGTGCAAATACCGCAGCACCTGAGGGGCTGAGCTGGGGGCCGAGGCTCTGCCCGCTGGGCCTGGCTCAGGGTTGCATTCACAGAACCCAAAATGTGCCCGAGTGAGGGGCAGTGCGCCCCGTGGCCGTGGACCTGCAGAGCCGGGCTGGAGGCCTCGGGGTACCCTCCAGGGGCCACCCACAGGCAGGCTCCTCGTCCAGGAAGGCACCAGCCCTCCAGCCTCCCTCCCGGCACCGTCCTCTCCTCTCTCTGAATCTAGGGGCCCCACATGAGCCGCCGCCACGCGTGTCCTTGTCTGGCTTAGCGGCGCCGCGAGTCCTCCGGGGCGGGCGCCAGAGCCCTTTTCAGGGCTGAGTCATATTTCGGCCTGTGGTTGGCACCTTGGGGCAGCGTTTTTAGCGTGGGCTTTTCTGATTCTGCAAAACGTTTCCCTGAGACCCAGGAGTGCGGGGAAGCGGCCCCGACGCCTGGACAGCCGCGGCGAGTCCCTTAAACCCCGTCCGCGATGGTCTGCAGCTCTCGCCACCCAGACGCGCCTCTGAGCTACCCCTGGGGGTGGCATCTCTTTGACGCGGGTGTGAGACTAATTTGTGCCTCCGCCTGCCCCCCTCTCCCCCTCTCTCCATCCCTTCACCCGCCGCCCGTCCGCCCGCTGTCCACCGCCAGTGTGACCCCGCAGCCCCTTGGTCCCGCCTGCCCCCGCCTGCCCCCAGGCTGGTGCTCAGAATGGCCTTCGGCGGAGGCCTGGGGTGTTGTTTCACAGCTGACGTTTTAGGGTGACGTGAGTGGCGCCCTCTGGGTCCTCCTGCCTCCGGCTGCTGCCCAGCGCCCCTGCCTTGGGTGCTCCTTGCAGCGGGCCCCAGGGATGGCCACCAGCTGTCCACACCCTGCCCCAGGTCCCATGGTGGCACGTTGCATGAGCTGAAGGGCCAGTCCTCCCGAGCACGCGCGTAGGCATCGCCGCTCAGGGCCGCACAGACCCGGCCTCGCCCCTGTGGCCTAGGGCCGGCGCCTTGGCCTCCCCGGTTGACCCAGGCAGGGGTTGTTGGATCAGGTGGATGTGCAGGGCCCGGCCTGGCCCGGCTGTATCTGGCCCGGCCATGTCTGGGGGCTCGTGGCGCTGGCCCGGCGGGCCTGGCGTGGGGTGAGTGTGCCCCCTGCTGCCCGCAGGAGATCGTGCTGGTGGTGTTCTTCGGGACGGAGTACGTGGTGCGCCTCTGGTCTGCAGGCTGCCGCAGCAAGTACGTGGGCCTCTGGGGGCGGCTGCGCTTTGCCCGGAAGCCCATCTCCATCATCGGTGAGTCCACTCGCCCCAGGGCCCAGGCGGGGCTTGGCGGGGCTAGAGGGGGCACCCGGATGACCACCAGGCTGCGGACCCTGAGGACTGGGAGAACCCAGGCCTGGCCTTCCCACCTGCCCCTTGGCGTGGCGTGGGCTGGTCACTCCCCGGGAGGCCTGTGAGCCACATAGGGCCCCGCGCGTGCCTGAGTCCCGTGTGGGGCCGCGTCGGGCCTGACCGCCAGGCCCCTCCCAGCTCCCCGCCTGGCTGGTGACACTGTCCCCTCCCTCAGACCTCATTGTGGTCGTGGCCTCCATGGTTGTCCTCTGCGTGGGCTCCAAGGGGCAGGTGTTAGCCACCTCAGCCATCAGGTAGGTCCTGGGCGCTCCCGAGAGGGCGGGGGGCAGTGTGTGCGCACTGGGCTGCTGAGCCAGGGCCAGGGTGCCGTGGGGGTGAGCCTTGGGACCTGGCCTGGCACCTGGGGAGCTGACCCTGCTCACTGGTAAACTGGCGTGACCCCGGAGTCGTCCTGCAGGTGCTGGCCCAGCCCTGACCTGTGCTTGAGGAGGGGGCTGGGCGGCAGTGTGGGGAGGGGTAGGTTGGAACCCAGGCTTTGAGGGGCTGCGCCGGAGAGGGATGAGCTGGGCGGGGTGCAGGCCAGTCAGGGGCAGGCCTGGGTGGGGTAAAGGTCTGGAGGTGCAGGCCAGTTGGGCGGCAGCCCTGGGCAGGGGGTAGGCCTGGGTCTGGGCAGTCCTGGGGGGCAGGCCTGGGGGTATGGGCAGGTAGGGGGGACAGGCCAGGTGGGCGGCAGGCCTGGGGGGCAGGCCTGGGTGGGCAGGGGAGGGGGCAGGCCGGGTGGGGGAGGAGACCAGCTGGGAGAGGCAGGCCTGGGGGGCAGGCCTGTGCAGGGGAGGGGGACAGGCCAGGGGGCAGGCCTGGGGGGCAGGCCTGTGCGGGGAGGGGGACAGGCCAGGCGGGCAGGCCTGTGCAGGGAGGGGGACAGGCCGGGCGGGGGACAGGCCAGGGGTCAGGCCTGGGGGGCAAGCCTGGGCAAGGGAGGGGGCAGGCTGGATGGGGAGGGCAGGTCAGGGGTCGGGCCTGGGGGCAGGCTGGGCGGGGGATAGGCCTGGGGGCAGGCCTGGGCAAGGGAGGGGGCAGGCCTCGGGGCTCAGCGCTGTCTCCCGCCAGGGGCATCCGCTTCCTGCAGATCCTGAGGATGCTGCACGTGGACCGCCAGGGCGGCACCTGGCGGCTCCTGGGCTCCGTGGTCTTCATCCACCGCCAGGTGGGTGCGGGTGCCCCGGGGTGGGGGTGCAGCACGTGCGGGGTCAGGCTGCCTGTGCTGGGCCGGGACGGCGGCCGGGCACTGCTCCTGGGGAGCCCCGACTCTCGGGAGCCGGGGCGGGGGCCGGGGGCCAGGGCGTGGCCGACCGCCTCCGCTCCCCCAGGAGCTGATCACCACCCTGTACATCGGCTTCCTGGGCCTCATCTTCTCCTCCTACTTCGTGTACCTGGCCGAGAAGGACGCCGTGAACGAGTCGGGCCGCGTGGAGTTCGGCAGCTACGCGGACGCCCTGTGGTGGGGCGTGGTGAGTGCGGGTGGCGGCGGGGCCGGGGCTGGGCTGGCGAGCCCCAGGAGGCACGGTTACGCCCCGGGCTCTGCCGCCACGCTGTGAGGTTCCTCCCTGAGCTGGGCTTTGCCAGGGCCGTGCCCGGCTGGAGCCCCGGCTGCTCGGGCGGTGGGGAGGGCGGGGGCGTGGGGCCTGCCTGGCGGAGGGTCTGCTGGTCCACAGTGTCCCCGCGCCCAGGAGCGGGCAAACAGGACACTGCAGCCTGGGCCGGGTGAAGGCACGGGCTCCGGTGCTGGGGACAGGCCCTGGCTGCGGGCTGGCCGCTGGCCTGCACAGTGGTGACCAGGCTGGGAGATGTGGGGCTGCTCTGGAAAGCGTGGCTCCTCCCGGGCCCCGGGGTGTGCAGGACCCTGGCCGAGGTGGTGGGAGGCTCTGCAGGCCCGTCTTGCCTGCTGCGCGGAGCTGCCCCAGCTGGTCCGGTGGGTCCCAAAGCCCCTCTGTGGCTTCCCGGGCAGCTGTGTGCCCTGACTAGTCGCACCCCCGCCCCAGGAGGCGGGCCCACAGCAGGGGCTCCCAACGCTGGCAGAGTCAGTGTGTTTTCTGGAAGCTTCCAGCATGCCGGGCTGCTTAGGGAAAGCCAGGACACGCTGACCAGGCCCCTGTGGCAGGGGAGGCCTGGTTCTGGCTGCCTCTGCTACCCTCCTCCTGACGGTGTGGTCCCCAACCCCCATGGGCAGGTTCTGGGGGGGCCTTAGCCACGCGGGGCTGGCTGTGGGCTGGGAGGGGTCCTAGTCCTGCGTGGCAGGAAGCGCATGGGTGCTGACGGGCTGGTGACCAGAGTGCCCGCCTGGGCGCTGCCCGGCTGCCTCCCGGCTGGCGGGGTGCTCATGGCTGCTCGGCCCCCGCCACCCCCCCCCCAACCGGGGCCCGCGGCGCTCCCACACCTGTGCAAACATCCGCCCGCCGGCCGGGAACACGGCCCCTTTGTGCCCGACTTGGCACCAGTGCCCCGGCCCTAGCCGTCAGCTGCAGCCCGCCTGGCCACGCGGGACTGGCCGGCCCAGCATTCCCGCCGGGCTCTGCGCCCCAGGGCCGCCAGGGGCCCCCCGCTGCCGGGCTCTGGGGCAAACAGCTTCCATTCATGGCCACGCTGCCCCTGCAGCTGTCAGGGTGGGGCTGTCCGGGGCCTGAGTTATGGGCTGTGCTCCTGGCTCAGCTCGGACAAACAGAGCTCAGAGCAGGCCGGGCGGCCCGACGGGGCTTTGCAGCCAGCTCGCCATTTGCCACTGTGGCTGGGCAGTTGTTTTCTGTCCCTCTCCTCGGCCCTGGCCGGCCCCTCCTCTGTCCGTCCCGCCGGGGTGGGGGGAAGCACCAGCCCCCCGCCTGCCCCCCGGGCAGACACGGGGGGCTGTACGTGCCGGGCTGTGCTGTGTGGGGCCCGTCGGGACCGAGGACTCAAACCAGAACATTCCTGACGTCCACTCTGCGTCGCCGGCCTGGCCCAGACTCCACACACCCCAACCCCGTCAGCACTGGGTGGGGCGGCTGGGAGCCAGGCCCATGTCTTCGAGGTGTGAGGGACGGGCCCGGGCAGGGCCTCGGGGGACGGTGCAGGGTGGCCCAAGTGCAGGCTCAGGCCCTGGCCTGTGGGTCTCAGCCCTGAAGAGCACCCGCCACGCCGGGGGCTCCGGGTGGGCTGGGCCTCCTCTCGGTCTCTTAAGGACACTTGTCCTTGGGCCTGAAGCCCACCCAGGACGTCTCCGCCCAGGCCCCAGCTCACACCACAGAGCCCTGCTTCAGAGGCTGGTATCTGAGGGGCACGGGTTTTGGGGGTCGCCGTGAGCCTGGGGTGTCCTGGGGCGGTCCGAGAGGCCTCCTTCTCCCCCAAGCCTCAGCATCCACACTGTCCGTGAAGGTGCCGGCCCGTGGCTGAGAGCCCACAGGGGCAGGCGCCCCACTCAGGTGTGAGAGCCCTGCTCCCCAGCAGGGCGCCCCATGCCTGGCGGCTGAGGTGTTTGGGAGGATTTAAGACTGTTTTCTTCGCCCTTGGAACAGAACGCGTGTGTTTGTGCCGCAGTGTGAGCAGAGGGGGAGCCGCTCTGCTCAGGGCCCTGGGGCCCTAAGATCGGGCTTGAGGCTGTTTACCCCCCGCGTCTAAATTTAGAATTCCGAGCGAGGCTGGAAGGCTGTGCCTGTAGCTCAGCCGCCATCTAAAACAGTCTGAGTCCCGCTCTCAGCCGGCGATTCCTGGAGGTTCCGGCCTCCGGGGCTGCACCGCATCCTTCAGGGGCCAGGCCAGAGGGGTCTGGGGCTGGGGGTCTGTGTGGACATTTGCCTACTGTCCAGTGGGGCCAGTGTTGTGGCCTCATCTGAACTGGGGAAACCAGGGCCCCACATGCCAGCCCCACCCGGCACTCAGACCCTACCAGTCCCCGGCTCTTCCTTGCCTGGAGTCGTGCGCAAAGCCTGGGTCTGTGCAGCTGAGAACCAGAGGTCTGCAGGGCGCCAGGCCGCCTGCTCCCTGGCCGCATCCACACCATCACCTTCAGGTGTGGGCTGAGAACTGTGGGCTCCTGAAATCCAGCCAGAGCGCCCTCCTCAGGAGGGGCTTTTACAGCAGGGTTTTGCAGTGTGCGTAGGAGTCCACGAGACAGGTCCACCTCCCTGTGCTGATCCTGATGGACTTCTTACGTGGACGGCAGGCACAGTGAGGCTGGAGCACAGCTCTTGTTTCCTCCGTGGCAGAGTTCAGGTTGTGTCAGGGAGCATGAGCCACAGGAGTCTCGGGTGACAGAACTTTTGGGTTGGCCCGGAGGAGAGAAGCCTGCAGGATCAGCCTCAGAACGTGCAGTGGGAGCAAGCGGGAGGGTGGAGAGTGCCCAGGAGCAGAGGGTGGAGCTGGCTGTGCTTGCCCGCTGCACCACTGACCAGCTGGCGGCCCTGGGCAGGTCACCGCCCTGTCCGGGACGTCTGTGGATGGATTCCAGATGAACGCTTACTTCCACAGCCCGCGGGAGGGTCAGTGCAGGAGAACAGAGCTGGGGGCGCCCGTGCCTTTAGGGCCCTCAGCAGCCGCGCTTCCCTTGGCACTTCCCAAAGCCAGACTCCCGGCCTGCGGGCAGTGGTCCTACAAGCGAATTCAGCTAGTGCCGACGGCTGCCGCGGCCCAGTCACAGACCCCTAGTCTGGAGCACGCTGCTCCGGCGCCGGCTCCAGCCTCCAGCACCCTTCTGCGCCGTGGCCCCGTCGCGCCTGTGTTTGGGCCCCACCCCTGTCGCGCCTGTGTTTAGGTGCCTCCTGCTTTGACCCCGCGTCCTCGGAACCAGCAGGGCCAAGCCGGGAAGGGCGCACGGAGGCAGGTGGCCTCGTGAAGTGCCGTGCAGACTGGGGTCAGCTCTTTGGGCCAGGCCAGGCGGTGGCTGCATGGGCCTCAGCTTCCCATCTGTAAGTGGGGAGCCAGGGGGTTGCCCCGGGGCTCAGGCCGAGGGAGCTGACCCCGGGGAGCGGGGCTGTTTTGTTCCCTCTGCAAGATCGTGGTTTCTTGTCGGCCGCCTGGCAGGAGTGTCCTGGCTGTCCCTGCGAAGGTCGCCACCCCCTTCCTCTGATGGGTGGCCACAAGTCTCCAGAGGGGCCGGACTGTGAGGGAGGCTGCAGGCTGACCACGTCCCCAGGAGAGCTGGGGCCCCCGCAGAGACCTGCCTCAGAGAGCAGAGTGAGGTGGCGGCTTCCCACCTCTCAGGCCATGCGTGTGCGTGCGTGTGGGGCGTGGTGTGTGCAGGTGCCTGGCGTGTGGACACGTGTGTGCGCGTCAGGGGCGCCACAGCTCCGCTGCACCCCGGGGGCAGTGGACACCCGCTCCTCCGTCCCCACGCGTCCCTGCCCGGTATTCGCGGCCTGGCTGGGGCGTGGGGTCTGGCTCGAGCCTCCGCGCCAGCCCCGCGCCAGGCTCCGGGGGCCATTCCCGAGCTGCTTATGCCTGTGAGTTTGGGGAAAGCCGACAGCTCGTGGGGCAGCGGGAGCGGCGGGCCACCATGCAGACCCGTGCGGGCTCGGCCGCCTGGGAGCAGGGCCTCAGGCAGCCTCGCGCCCCAGCCCACCGCACGCCCCAGACGGCGGCCCCCCCGAGAAGTCGCATCTGGTTTCCAGAAGAAAGGGCCGATGGACCACCTGGGGGGAGGGGGCGTCAGGACGAGCGCATGTCCACCCGGCTCTCGTCAAGGACCCCGGCCAGGAGCTCCCGCCTCCCGGGGGAGCGCGCCCTCGGTGGCCGGCGGCAGGCCTGGGGGGGCAGGCGCCAGACTGGCCTGGCCGTGGTGCGCCCTGGCCACGTCCCCTGCGTGCCATCTGGGGCTCCTGGCCCCGCTCCCCAGGGCCGTGGCTGAGGCAGGGGCGGGTTCGGCCAGCTGACCGCGTCCCTCTGCCTCGCAGGTCACGGTCACCACCATCGGCTACGGGGACAAGGTGCCCCAGACGTGGGTGGGCAAGACCATCGCTTCCTGCTTCTCGGTCTTCGCCATCTCCTTCTTCGCGCTCCCCGCGGTAGGTGCCTGCGCCGCTGCCCCCGCCCCCTGGGCCTCTGCGCGCCGGGCATCGGGCGGGCAGGCGGAGCCGCAGCTGCTACTACTGACCGTGGGCCGCCCGCCCCCACCCCCCGCCTGCGTCCTCCCCGGCCGGCCGGCGTGGACGTAAGCCCTGGTCTCGCGCCCTCCAGGGCATCCTGGGCTCCGGCTTCGCCCTGAAGGTCCAGCAGAAGCAGCGACAGAAGCACTTCAACCGGCAGATCCCGGCCGCGGCCTCGCTCATCCAGGTGATGGGATGGCGCCCCCGACCCGGTCACCCGCCTTCCGCAGGGCGGACCCTCCTGCCCACCGCAGCCAGCCCCAGGCCCCCGTGCAGGGGAGGGAGGCCCTGGGGCAGCAGGCGGCCGAGCCCTGGCCTGCTCTGGCCTGCGACCCCCGGCGCCCGGGGCACCATGGGCCCTTGAACACGAGTGGGGACGCAGACACAGCCGCGCGGAGGGCGGGGGAGGGGCCGGGCCTGCCTGGGCGGGGGCGCTGCGAGCTGGGTGGCCACAGCTGTCCGGGCGGCCACGGCTCACCCCCCTGTGGTTCCAGACGGCGTGGAGGTGCTACGCAGCCGAAAACTCCGACTCCTGCACCTGGAAGGTCTATGTCCGGAGGTCCCTGCGCAGCCACGCCCTGCTGTCCCCCAGTCCCAAGCCCAGGAAGTCCGTCATGGTAAGCAGGGCCGCCTGGCGGCGCGGGGCGGGGGCCCGGGCCCAGCAGCAATGCCCTGCGTTTCAGCTCATGCGACCCACATCGGGGCACGGGCGGGGCCCCATCCCAGCTTGGGGCCATGGAAGGAGCCCTCCCCGCCCGTCAGAGAGGCCGTCCAGACGCAGGCCAGGGTGGGCCAGGCTGGTCGGCGGAGCGGCCCTTGGGAAGGCCTTGGTGTTGGGCCTCGGTGCCTGGCTCGGCCAGCCAGGGGAGGGTGGGGCTGGGGCCCAGCGCAGGGTCTCGAGATCCGTGTTAGAGGAGTGGGCAGGCCCAGACCAAGGTGGGGCAGGCCGGGGGCCCCACCCGTCCCAGTTTCCAGCCGTCTCTGGGGCCTTGGGCCGCAGCCTCCGACGGAACATTCTGGATCCAGCTCGGCCTGCTCCCTTGCATCCTCTAGGTCACCCCCTTGCCGGCCCGGCCCTGCTGCCCCCCCGCCCCGGGTTCCTGCCCGCTGGTCTCGCATGTTGGTCCGTGTGCTAGTTTCCACGCCCCCAGCTGCGAAGGGTCCAGGACCCCGGGCGCCCCACGCTGTGCAGCCTGCCCTGCCTGCCCAGGCCCCCGCGTCGCTGCCCAGGGCGCGGGTGCTGGGGGTGTCCTGGGCCAGCAGAGGCCCTGCGGGGGAGCTGGGACCGCCAATTTATCCTCTGGATTTTAGGTGAAGAAAAAAAAGTTCAAGCTGGACAAGGACAACGGGGTGAGTCCCGGGGAGAAGACCCTCGCGATCCCGCACATCACGTGCGACCCCGCCTCGGAGGACCGGCGGCCCTTCCACCTCTCCGTGGACAGCTGCGACAGTCCTGGTGAGTGGCCGCTCGGGCGCCGGGGCTCCGGGCCGAGGCTCTCAAGGTGGGGAGTGGGCAGTGCTGGGAGAGGCCCCCCACCGGCCCTGCGCAGCACCCTGTGGGTCCTGCCTTGTCAGCTGCCCCGCACTTCCTTGCTGGCTGAGGACAGCGGACACTGACCTCCACCGTGGGTCAGCTGGGCCTCTGCCCCTCCGTGTGGGTTTAGTGTCCTTCCTCCCGAGCCGGCGCTCTGGCAGCGAAGGCCGTGGAAGTGCCCGCGTCCCTCCGTCTGAGGGCTTTGCCTCTGCTGGGCCGACGGTCTGATTGGGACAGTTGCGATGGGGCTTCCTCGGCCGTGCGGTGGTCGCCGGCCCCTGGCCCCAGCAGGACTGCCGTGCGCCCCTCCCCCTCCGCGGGCTTGGACGACAGTGACGAGGGGGGACTGTCTTATCTCCCTGCTGACAGTCATGGGGCTTCCTGAATCTGAGGGTTCCTGTCTTTCATCGCGTGGGGGAAATCAGCCTGAGCTGCGGTGCCCCCGGATTTTGGAAAGGATCGCATGGAATCTGTATGTTGCTTTTGGAGGGGCAGCCGTTTTGACGCTATTAATTCTCCCAACCTGTGAACAAGGGCTATCTTGTCATCTCCTTGTGTCTTGTTCTTTATATTTTCATAGTGTCTAATGTTCGATTGTATAGGTCTTTCATCTCCTTTGCTAAGTTTATTCCAAGCTATTTAATTTTTATGCAATTATGAAAGGAATTCTTCTCAATCATAATTTGCATGTCGGGATGTAGCCGATTACTGTGTGTTAATTCTGTGACCTGCCCCTTTACCGGACTCACTTAATGTTTCTAAGAGATTGTTGGGGGGTGTTTTGGTTGTTCTGTATGTGTTACATTGCCTGCAGACAGTAGTGATTTCACGTCTTCTTTTCCAACCGGGATTCCTTTTATTTCTTGCTGTCGTGTAACTGGTCTGGCTAAGACTGCTCCTAACCAAATTACACAGGAGCAGTGCCTGTGCGCACCCCTGCCTTCTTCCCGATCTTAACAGGAAAACTTGCCGTTTTCACCACCTGCCGTTGTTATGCTGAGGCGTCGTGTGCCTAGAGCCATTCGTGGGGAGTTTTCGTCATAAATGAGTGCTGTGTCTTGTCGAATGCTTCCTCTCGTCCATCGATACGAACGCGGCGCTTGTCCTTTCGCTGCCGCAGTGCGTGAGGTTAATGGAGTTGCATCTGTGGTTGAACATAGCACCCCGTACCCCGGAGTGAATCCCACGTCGTCGTGGCACACGAGACTGTCAATGTGTTGCTGAATGTGGTTGGCGAGTATTTTGTTGAGAGCTTTTGTGTTTGTGTTCATCGGAGATATCGTCTGTGCTTTCTGTGTGTGAGTGATCTCCCTTTTCTGTTTTGGCGAGAGGGTGATATTGGCCTCATAAATCACGCTAGTGTGTGTTTCCTCTTCTTTGAAGGTTTGGTGGAATTCCCTTCTAAAGCCATCTGGTCCTGGACTTTTGGTTTGGGGGAGATTTTTTTATTACTGTTCCAATTTCCATAATTGTTATCTGTTTATACCTTCCCAGGTCAGCCATGGTGAACTGTACAGCTCCCAAATTGATCAATTTCTTCAAGATTTTCAAATCTATCCACATCCCGTTGTTCATAGTGGCCTCTTCATGATCCTTCATATTTCTTTTTTTTTTAATTTTATTTTCTATATTCCCCATATAATTACAACCCCCTTATTTTGACCCCAAGCCCTCCTTTCCCTGCCCCCCACCCACCATAGACTGTCTCTGGTTCATAGTTGATTGTCGATTTTGATATTTTCTTTCTTATAGTTGTTCTTTTACCTGGTCCCTTATTTAGGTTTTCTAGATTCCTGCTAGGAGTGAGACCATCCGGTATTTTTCTTTTTCTTTTTGGCTTATTTCGCTGAGCATGATCCCTTCCAGCGCCATCCATGTTGCTGCAAACTGCATGTGTTTATCTTTTTTGAATGCTGAGTAATATTCCATGGTGTATATGGACCCCATCTTCTTGATCCAGTCATCTATTTTTGGGCATTTGGGTTGATTCCAAAGCTTAGCTATTGTAAACAGTGCTGCTAGAAACATAGGGGTGCAGGTGCTCTTTGGAATTGATGTTTCTGTGTCCTTTGGGTAAATACCTAGGAGTGGAATTGCTGGATCCTATGGAAGCTCTATGTTTAGTAGGTCCAGAAATCTCCACACAGCTCTCCACAGTGGTTGGACCAGTTTGCACTCCCACCAGCAGTGCACAAGAGTTCCTTTTTCTCCACACCCTCGCCAACATTTGTTGTTGCTAGTTTTTTTAATATGTGCCATTCTCACTGGTGTAAGGTGGCATCTCATGGTAGTTTTGATTTGCATTTCCCTGATGACAAGTGATGTTGAACATTTTTTCATATGTCTGTTGGCCATTTGCATTTCCTCTTCAGAGAAGTTTCTTTTTAGCTCTTCTGCCCATTTTTTGACTGGGTTATTTTCTTTGTTGTTGTTGAGTCTCGTCAGCTCTTTGCAGATTTTTGTGATCCGTCCTTTATCATTAGTGTTGGGTGCAAAAATGTTCTCCCAGTCGGTGGGGTGTCTCTTTGTTTTGGTTATTGTCTCTTTTGCTGTGCAGAAGCTCTTTAATTTGATGTAGTCCCAGCTGTTGATCTTTGCCTTCACTATCACTGCTTTGGGTGATGTGTCTGTAAAGATGTCTTTGATGTGCAAATCACGTAGTGTTTCGCCTGTATTTCCTTCTATATATTTTATGGTTTCAGGTCTCATGTCTAGTTCTTTAATCCATTTTGAGTTGATTTGTGTGTATGGTGTGAGGTAGTGGTCAAGCTTCATTCTTTTGCATGCAGCGACCCAGTTTTCCCAGCACCATTTATTGAACAAACGTTCTTTGCTCCAATGCATAGTCTTTGCTCCTTTGTCAAAGATTAGTTGACCATAAATCTGTGGGTTTATTTCTGGATTTTCTATTCGATTCCATTGGTCTGTATGTCTGTTCTTGTTCCAATACCATGCAGTTTTGATGATTATGGCTTTGTAGTATAGGTTGAAGTCTGGGAGTGTGATGCCTCCATTCCCTTCTTTTTGTTTCAGGAGAGCTTTGGCTATTCGGGGTTTTTTGTGATTCCATATGAATTTCATCAATAATTGTTCTATTTCTTTGAAGAATGACATTGAAATTTTGATTGGAATAGTCTTGAATCTGTATATTGCTTTTGGAAGGATGGCCATTTTAATAATGTTTATTCTTCCAATCCATGAGCAGGGGATGTCTTTCCATTTCTTTGTGTCTTCTTCTATTTCTTTTAACAGTGTTTTATAGTTTTCTTTGTATAGGTCCTTTACCTCTTTTGTTAGATTTATTCCCAAGTATTTGATTTTTTTTGTTTCAATAATAAAAGGGATGGTTTTTTTGATTTCTCCTTCAGATTTATTGTTGGTGTAGAGGAAGGCTACTGACTTTTGCATGTTGATTTTGTATCCTGCCACTTTACTGAACTGATTGATTAGTTGAATTAGTTTTTCTGTGGAGTTTTTGGGGTTCTCTATGTATATTATCAGATCCTTTGTATTTCTGTGGTATCTGTTGTGATTTATCCTCCTTCTTTTTTTTTTTAAGATTTATTTATTTATATAAGAACCGGAATACAGGGCAGATGCGTGGGAGGATGAGAGGTTTCACCAGAGACAGAGTGGGGAACAGAACAGGCAGACTGATGAAATACACCGCTGAGGGGAGCAGCGGGCGAGACAGGAGAGGTCTGCTGCATCATGTGGGTATCTAGCCAGCCGGCCGGGATTGAACCCGCACTGCAGAGGCTGCAGACATCTTCACAGCGCGGTGCTCAACCACCTGTGCCACCAGGGAGGCCCTCCTCCTTCATTTCTAACTATATTTACAGAAGTTTTGCTTCTTCTTTCTTTGTGAACCTAAAGTTTTGTCCATTTTGTTTACCTTTTTCAGGGGACTGACTCTTGACCTCGCGGATCTTTTATATTGTCTTTCAGTTTCTATTCTATTATTTCCATTTTATTTTTCATCACATCCTTTCTCCTACTAAATTTTGGCTGTTTGTTCTTATCCTGTAGATTGCTCTGGCTGCAAACCATCTCTTGTCTCCTGACATAGGCCTGGGGTACGGCTACATCCCTCTGAGGGCTGCTCTGGGCACCCCAAGTTCCACTCGCCCGTGTCTCCATTTTCCTTCATCACCTGGTGTTTGTAAGGCCCTGCTTTGGCCTCCTCACTGACCTGGCGACTGCTGAGATGCTTGTTGTTCGAGCTCCACGTTTGGGTTTTTTTTTCGGTTTTATGGTTGATTTCTTGTTTTATAGCAGCATGATCAGAAAGGATCCTCGGTATGATTTCAGTCGTCATCGGCTTATTGACCTTGATTTCTAGCTCAACAAGTGGTGTCTCCTGGGAGCATACCATGAGCATTGAGAAAAGTGCAAGTTTAGGGGTGTGTGAGCCCCACCGATCCAGCTTGTCAACTTGTCGTTCCCCTGTTCATTCTGTCTTGGGGTGACAGAATGGCTTATGTGGGGTGTCAGGTTGCCTGCGATGGCTGTGTCGTTACTGTCTCTCTTTAGTCCTACGAGTAGCTGCTTTATGTGTTTTGACGCTGTCATTTGGTGCATATGTTAATAAGTGTTACCTCTTCTTGTGTGAAGTCCCTAGTCTTTATATAATGTCCACCTCTGTCTCATTGTCTTTTGTAAGTGGAAATCTACTTTTTAATTTAAGAATAGCTGCATTTGCCTTTTGTCCCCTCTAACATTTGCTTGCAGAATTATCATCCAAATTTCTACTCCCAGCTGTGTCTTTAGAGCCAAACTGAGTTTCCTGTAGAAAACAAAATGTGGGATTTTGTTTTCTGATGCATCAAGCCACCCTCTACCTCTTAATTGGTCAGTTGAAGCCACCCACTTCAATGTCGTTATTGAAAGGATAGTATTTATTGTCCTTTTTGTTATTTTCATAGATTTTCGTGTTTTTGTCTTATCCCCTTGTGCTCTGACAGCTTCCTTTTGCATGCTATACTGTGCGTGGGCTCCTTTGCAGGGGGGGAAGTGTCTCTGGTATGGACTTTTGCCTTGAGATCACCCCGAGGATTGTGTGTCCAGTTCCTGCCTGTGTCTAACTGGACGGATTGACCCCAACCCCACGGTCGGCGTTCTGCCTTCCCTCCTCTGCGCTGTGAGTCCTGGGTGGCTCGCTGCTTCTAGATAGGGTTTATTGTGTAAAGTCCCTTTAGTATTTCTTGCAGGGTCCGTTTAGCTGTGATGAATTCTTTTAATTTTTGCTTGCCTGTGAAGCTCTTCATCCCTTCTGTGTTGTGAATGATAGTCAGAAAAGCAAGACGAGGACGCCCTCGGGCTTGGAGCCCCTCGCTTCAGGCCTGCACGTGTACTTTGCTGCACGTTTTCAACCGAGAAACCACAGCTGCCTGTGCAGGGGCCCGCGCTGGAGCTGGCTTTTCTCTGGCTGCGGGCGTACTCGTCCCTTAACAATACTTTCTAGCAGTTTAATTACAGTATGTCTTGGGGTGTGCCTTTGGATTTATTTTGTCTGGAATTCTTTGGGCCTCTTGGATCAAGACAGCAGCTTCCTGTCCCCAGTTGGGCAGATCCTCGGCAGTTACTCTTCGGCTGAGTCTTCCGCCCCTTTGTCTCATCTCCTTCGGGACCCTCCGCTGCGGACGGGCTGCTCTCAGCTTCTCGGAGAGGCTCTCAGCTCCTTTTGCTCTTAACTCTTTCTCGCCTCCGCGGGTCTGTTTCCCTCTGCTCAAGCTCACTGATTCCACCAGCGTCCTGTCTTGCCCGTGGCTGAGCCCCTCCTGGATTTTGCAGTGCAGCCCTAAGTTCCTTAAGCTCCTTCTCCATCCTTGGGGTCGTTCTCATCTCGTTGGATCGTTTTTTCTTTTGTCAAAAAAGAGTCAGCCCCAGGAGGGGGCAAGTGTGCAAGTGCCCCAGGGCTCAGGCGCGTCAGCTGAGAGGGGGTCTGCAGCCAGCCCCGCTCCGCCAGCTCCCCCGCGGGGCTTCCCCTGCAGTTTCGGGCTGACCCCGACGCCTCAGCTGTGGCCATGCCCCATGCTACACCGCGGTCCCCAGGGGTGCGCCCGGAGCGGGGTGGCCTGGTTGCTGCAGTTTGCATGGCGGAGGGCTGAGCCCAGCTGTCCTCGCGAGTCGGCGAGGGGTGTGTGCTCCGGGCCCGAGCTCTCCCTGCCCCTCTACCCCGTCTCAGCGCTGTGGCCCTGAGGGGCTGCTGTCAGGGCAGGGCTGTGGCCAAGGCTGCTCCCAATGGCTCATTCCACAGTGTTAAGCCCCCCACCCCGAGTCCCCCATCATGCACCACAGGATCCACTGTTGCTGGAAACTCGCTTTGCTTCCGGTCAACTTTCTGAAAACTTCCCTTGAACCACCTGCCCCGAAGTACACGCACTTTCATGTCTCTCTGATAATCTCCAGGGTGGATTCATTGCTAGGGATGCGGTAACAAGTCTAGAAGCCAAGTGGCTGAAGCCGAAACGATTTGGGTCCTGCAGGCTGGAAGTGTGAGATCGGGGGTCAGCAGGCTGGGGCCTCCCGGGCTCCCCTTGGCTGGCCTGCACTGCCCTCCCCCGGCCCCTCGCAGCAGGCCTCTGGCATCCCTGCGTCTCCTCCGAATGTCCTCCCGTAAGGACACCAGCCCTGGGCGAGGGGCCGCCCCAACGGCCTTATCGAAACACAGTCGCTTCTTCAAAGGCCGTAACTTCAAACACAGAAACAGCCGTGTTCCGAGCCGTGGGGCCGCGGGCTTCCACGGGGGAGTTTGGGGCACGGTCTGTGTCAGAGGAGCGGGCGCTCCTGGCTCACCCCAGTAGCCCGTGCCCCTCGAGGCTAAGCTGCCTGGCCTCCCCGCGCGGGACCCCCTTCCTGCAGCCCGGTGGGGCGAGGCTGCTCCCTGAGCCACCACAGGCCTGGGGGGGCGGCTCGATCTTTGTCACAGGGCGGTCGAGAGCATGGTGCCCCCGGCCCCCAGCACCAGCAGCCTCATTAGCGTGGCGGTAACCACCACGCACCTCCTGGGGCAACAACGTCGGCCCTCGAGAAGGGCCCCAAACTGACGCTCGGGAGGACTGTTTTTCTGGCCACGTGCTCGGAGACCCTTGTTGGCTACAGAAAATTTCAAGTATAAGGAGGAGGCGACCCAGCAGAGCCTGGCCTCATTGCTGGCCGATGGGCGCCAGCCCGGCCCGCACCCTGGGTGCTTCCCAGCCCCGGCGGCCGTGCTCCTAGCAGCCCTCGGCCCCAGAACATTGCTGCATTTCCTAAAAATAGAGAAGCTCCCTTTTAAAGCTTTAGCATGATTATGTAACTAAACACTGATCCAACCCTTTACCTAATCCACCATCTGCTGTCCTGTCCTGCCAGTGGACGTGGCCGCGGCCTCTCGGCATCCCCCTCCAGCGCGGATTCAGTCCAGGGCCAGCCCCGCCTCCCACCGCGGGCCCCCTGCAGTCTGCGGGAAGCCCCCCCGCTGCCCAGCACGGGTGCCTGGACTCTTCACCTTCGGTCTCAGACGGTCCATGCCGGCTGGGGGGGCCTGGCCCTGCCTGGTGACACGCTCACGCGTCTGGAAGGACTGGTCTCTCTCTAATTGGAGGGGGCTCACCCATGTGCCCGCGTGGCCCAGAGCTCAGCCCTGCTGCTGGGGTCCTGCAGAGCCAGGCCCGGCGGGGTGCTCGTGCCGCGGGCCTGTCCTCCTAGGCTTCTGGGCACACAGAGCTGAGGATGCATGTGTGTGTATGTGCGCGTGGACGCACATGCACCGACGCACGGGCGCGCGGTCTGCACCAAGGGGTCTGGGGTGCTTTGTGACTCTGCCTGCTCCAGACGAAGGGCATGCAGCGTGGTCACGTGACGGTTACTAACTGGGCGCCTTTCAGTGCCTCAGCGTGGTTTCAGAACACCCTCGGTGAGGCGCGATTGACACCCCCAGATTCCTGCATTTTCAGTGTCGACTGGGTCAGCTCCCGACTGCCACGGCCACCACAGCCGGGGACTAGAAGGCCCCGCCCACCCCGGCCACTTGCCGCTCGGGGCCCAGCCACGGCAACGTCTCCGCCCACCTGACGGCCCGTGGCCCGTGGCCCGTGGCGAGGCCGGGTCTGCCGCTGCTTCCCGCGCATGTGTTTTGAGCAGCATCCACCTTGTAGCACCCAGAGCGTCCCCTGCCTCGTCGCTGCAGAGCCCGGCACGGCTGGGCGAGAACACGCTTTGCTGCCCTCTGCCAGCCGCGGGGCCTGCGGCTTCCGCCCCGGCTGTGGGGATCTGCCCCCGACACGCCCGGGCTGGGGGCCGCGCCCCTGCTGGCTCCGTGCGCCACCCTTGGAGGCACTGCCAGGCACGTGACTGGGGAGAAGGGAGGACCCCGCTGTGGGGCCCTCCCCCGTCGGGTCCACCTCCTGCCCCGCACAGGGCTGCGCTTTCCGCCCGCCCCTGGGCATCGGCTTGGGCCTCGGCCCGGCCTCTCCTCCCACCCACTGGGCTACGGCGGGCGACAGGCTGTCCTGCCGAGCCGCGCGGACATGTGCCCCGTGCAGACGTGTGTCCGATCAACCGCTTCCCCCCGCCTTTTTGCCACCCGGTAATCCTGATTGTTCCTGTTTGTTCCCAGGCCCGGGCTGCAGGGGAGAGAGTCAGCGGACTGTCTTCGTGGCCAGCGTGTAACGCGCGCCGGCGCTTTTCCTGTGCGTCTCCCCGCGGAGGTCTGGCACCTCAGTCTTGACCCGCTTGGAATTTATCTTTGAATGTGGGTTTGTGAGGGATCCAGCTACTCCCCGGGGCATGCCTGAGCCGTTTCCCCGGCACCCTTCGGGAGAGACACTGTCCTTCCCCATTTGGGGGCCATCGGTGCTTGGTCACCCTTTAGGTGCTGGTGTCCCCGGGCTTATGTCCGACAGCACATTGTTTGGAGTGTGTTGCTCCACCGTGGGGCTTGAGTCAGGTAACGGGGTGCTGCGTTTCCCTCCTTCCTTCTCGCGGCTGCATTTGCAAGTCGAGGACTTTTGTGGTTCCATGTAAATTTCATTATTTTTTGTATCTTGGAAAAATATTGCTGGTATTTTGACGGGGACTTTGTCATGTCGGGCAGGACAGCCATTCCGGTCACAGCCGGCCTCCCCGCCCGCGAGCATGGGGGTCCGCAGGACAGCCATTCCGGTCACAGCCGGCCTCCCCGCCCGCGAGCATGGGGGTCCTTCCTGCCCGTCAGGCCACCGTCAGAGTCCCTCGGTGCCTCCTTGCAGTCCTCATTGTACAGGGCTTTTACCTCCTTTGTGGATTCTGAGGTATTTGATTCTTTTTCGAAGCAGTTACGAATAGGGGCATTGTCTGAATTTCTTCAGCTTCTCGTTTGTTGTCTGTGTGTAAGAAGGTTGTGGATTTTGTATGTTGATTTTGTGGCCTCGCACTTTGCTGTATTCATTTGTCTCTAACAACTTTTTGATGGTGGCCTTGAGATCTTCTGTGTATGATCTGGAAACTACAGAACATAGAATCACCATCTGCAAATAGCGATAGCTTCACCTCTTTCTTTCTGACTTGCATCCCCGTCATTTCTCGTGTTTGTGTGATAGCTCTGGCCAGAACCTCGACCTGAGCTGACGTGCTGACCACAGGCACCCTCGTCTTGTTTCCCGCCGTAGGGGACGGCCGTGCGCCTTTCTGCAGCGGGTATTCTACTGGCTGTCGGGTGGCGCCCTTTATTATGTTGAGGAAGGTTCGTTTTCCCACCTGGTCTAGAGTTTCCTCATAAACGGGTGTGTCATAAATGTATGTCATAAATGCTTTCTCTGCACCGATTGATATTATATAATCTTTATCTTTAGGTCTGTTGCTGTGATTGACGTCTTCTTAATTGATTGATGTGTATGAAACCGTCCTTGCATCTCTGAAGTAAATCCCCTTGATCGTGCTGTATCACCCTCGGGGCGTCCTGTTCAGGGCAGTTCGCTGGTGTTTTGTTGTAAGTTTTTGGTCCACGTTCACCAGGGACGTCGGTCTGCAGTGTCCTGTGCTGTCTCTGGCGTCCGCGTTAGGGTGAGGTTGGCATCGTGAAGCGTAGGAGGGAGCAGCCCTCTTGTATTTTTAAAGACAGTGTGAGCAAGGCGAGCATTAGTTCTTTAAAATTTTGATAAAATTCATCTGGTTTGATAAAAGCCATCTGGTTCTGGGCTTTTGTTTTGGGGAGGAATTCTTGCTGCGGTTTCAATTTCCGCCCTTGTGATCAGTTTGTCCAACTCATTTGTTGCTTTCTGGGGTCATTTTGTTGACTGCGTTGGCCTGGAAATTCATCTATTTCTTTAACATTATGGAATTTATTGGCATGTAGTTGTTCACAGGATCTCCTCTGCGTTCCTGCATGTCTGTTATTCCTCCTCATTCATTCGGATTCAATTTATTGTTTTTCCCCCTTTTTTAAAAGCTTCGCCAGAGGTTTATCTTCTCAAAGAACTGGCTCATTTTCAGTGATTTTTAATGTAGCCTGTCAATGTCTAGCTCGCTTACTTCTGCTGATTTTCATTTCCGTCCTTGTGCTGACCTTGGATCTTGTTCGATCCTCTTCTTCAAGATGCTTTAGGTGTGACAGTAAATTGTTTACTTGGGGTCTTTCTGGCTTCTTCGAGGAGGCCTGCTCTGCAGCCGTCTTCTCCCTCGACTGCTTTCGCGGGGCCCACAGGGTCTGTCGCTGGCGTCATCGTTTCTCTTCACCTCAAGGTGCTTTCTAAATTCGGCCTTGAGTTCCTCTTCCGCCCCGTGGCTGTTCAGCAGCACGTTGTTCATTCTCCAGCTATTCATACTTTTCCTGGTTTTTTCCTTATAGTTGATTTTTAATTTTATTGCATTATAGAGAAAATATTAGGCATAATTTCCATCTCTGTGGCTTTATCGACCATAGACCGTGCCCCAGCACATGTTCTGCTCCGTGTGCGCCTGAGGACGTGTGTCTGAGCAGTTTGGGGTACAGGGCCCTGTAGCTGCCCGTCCGCCCTGCCTGGTGACGCTCCCCATCTGCGGCTGCTGTTTCCCTAGTTATGCCCTCTCTTGGTGTGCCCTGGTCTCCCCGTTGTTGTGAGTGGGGGGGCTGTCACCCCCCCCCGGGATTGCCGTGGCTACCAGGACCCCACTTGCACTCTGATGTCGTCCGAGGCTCCTCAGCACGCGTCGCTCGGTGCCTCTAAGAAGCGCTGTTCTTGTTGTTAGACCTTCGTTAGAGTGTCAGGTCTGTTTCGAGCTTTTACTACCTTTCTGACCTGGCGGCCCCCCTCATCGGCTATGCCCGCGGCCGACCTGGGTTTTGCCTGCGGGCCGCCTTGCAGCCCGAGGACGGGGTGCTTGTCTCTGTGGGGAGCTGGGCCCCCGCGGCAGCAGCCCCCCGGGCTCTGCTATGAAATCCACTCGGCGACTCTGCGGCTTCTGACCGGTGGGTTCAGGCCGCTCGTGTTTGGGGCGGTTCCCGGGACTGAGCGCACGTCGCCATTTTGTTGTTGTTTGACTGTGGACTGGGTTTGCGTCTCTATTTTTGCAGGGCTTCCTGTCACGTTTCGTTCAAGCTCCGTTTCTGCTGTTTTATGGGGCACGGCCATTATTTCTTGTGTGAGGCGTCTGCGGAGGCCAGCAGAGGATGGCCTCTGGGTGACCCCTGGGCTGCCCGGCCCTGCCTTGCTCTGGGGGCCACACTGACCCTCCCCCTCATCCCCCAGGGTCGGGGACGCAGGCGTCTGCTCTCCAGGCCCCTGTTCTGTGGCTTTGCAGTAACCCCCTAGGATTTCGTCCCGTGCGACTTGCTGCTGGCAAATTCTTTTACTTTTTGCTTTTCACTGAAGCTCTTTACTCTCCCCTGTCCTGAATCCCGCTGTGTCAGGGGCCGGGGCCGGCCTTTCTCTTTGAGTGTCTTATCTCAATAGCCCTTCCAGGCCCTTCGAGCCTGGACTGTTTCTACCGAGGAGCCGGCTGGCCAGAGCACCCCAAGCCCCCCACTTTCCCTGCTGGTTTTCACATCCTGCCCTTGTCCTCGCTCTTCAGCCGCTTTGTTATAATGCGTTGGGTGTGTCTGTCTGGGTTTATTTGGTTTGGAGCTGCACGGGCCTCTTGGACACAGCATCTGATCCGCTTCCCAGGTTCAGATGGTTTTCCGTGATGGCTTCTCCGAGTGAATTCTCTGTACCTTCCTCTTCTCCTGCCGGGGCCCTGGTGCAGATGCTGTTCCTGTCAGCCGCTCCGGCTCCTACACTGTGTTGTCTTGTTTTTTCTCTACATTGTTCTACTGTGTTCCCCGGCAGGCTTTCGTGCTCACGACCCTCCGGGCTCTGGGGCCTGCCCCCGCCTGCCATTGTGTCTGCAGAGTCAGCTACAGTGTTTCTTAGCTCCGCTATTTCTAATCTAGCTGCTCATATTTCCCTTATCTTATCCTGTTGTTGTTTTATATCCTCTGCTGTTCCTTGCATTCCAAGCGCTGCCAGCGCCCCGGCCCCTGGCGCCCACCACGCCCCACGGCTCCGGCTCCGCAGAGTCGGGGCCTCCCCAGGGGCCCCGCTCTGGCTTCGTGATGTTTCTCCCGTCGCCTTGTTTTTAACTTTTTATGGGTTTAGGTAGGGGTGGACTTTCAACAGAGGCTTGACTTTGCCTCTGTTGAAGGCCTCTGAGGACGAGTGCCCGCGGGGGCAGCGCTGTGCAAGAGGCCGGGCAGGGCACGCCCGGTGCCCGAGTTCCAGTTTGATCCTGGGTTTCTTTGTTTTGTTTCTGCCCTGAGGAGGGCGGCGAGGGGGCGGGCGTTTGGAATCCTAGGCCCGGGTTTCCAGCAGTAGCCGCTGTAAGGAGGTGCAGGTGTGCTGAGGAACAGGCCGCAGCCGTTGTGTCAGAGCCTCAGGCCGAGGCCCCGGGCCCTCCTGGGCCCACCCGCAGCTCCCCAACGACGGCCTCCGTCCTGGGTGCCCTGGGTGCCGCCCGCACACCCCCCTACTCAGCGTAGTGCGGGGACCCTCGCGGCGTGCCAGGCAGGGGGGCTCGTCCCGGGTCCCCCGCATCCCCCTGCAGGCTGGCGACTCTCCCCACAGCTTGCTCCCCGTTTGCACATCCTGTGAGTGAAACGTCTGTTCATGTCATCTGTCCTTTTTCCAATGGACTGTGTTTGACTGTTTTAGGTCTCTGTGTATTCCAGGCGCGCCTTCGGTCAGACGTGTGGCTTGCAAGAATGTCCCGCCACTGCGAAGCTTTCCTCCCACCCTCACTGGGTCCTTCCCAGAGCAGAAGTCTCTCTCCCAGCAAAGCCCAGCATAGCCCCGTGTGGGTACACGTTAGGTGTCAGGCCTAAGGACGCCTGCCTGGCCCGACCCTACCTGTGTCCTCCTGTGCTTGTTTGTGATGACAGTTTTATTAAGTCACCATTCCCGGAGGCGACAGCGCTGAGGCTGACCCCTCAGCCACCGGTGGGGCTGACCCGGTTCTGCACCGCCCCATCTGCCCCCGCCGTGTGCGCACCGTCTGAATCCTCTACCCCGTTCCTTTTCAAGAGCGGTCGAGACTGGCTGTCCTCGGTCACTTGAAAGTGACGGGGAATTGGAGAGTCAGCCTGTCAAGGAAGCCGGCGGGGCTCCGGGGAAGAAGCGTGTGTTCTGTTCACACACCAGTCCGGGGAGAACCGCCATCTTGGACCGTTGTCTTCCAACCCACGGATGCGGGGTGTCTTTTATTAACTTGATCTTCTTCTCTTTCCGTGATGTTTGTGATTTTCAGAGTGCAGATTTCACATTTCTGGTGTTATGTTTACTTCCGAGTATTTTTTTAACCATAAAATGGCGTTGACCATGTGATCACCTTTAAGTGCCCAGGTGTGGCCTTAAGCACCCCCACCTGGGCCTCGTTCCTGCTTCTCTGCTCTGGGGGAGGTTTCTTCGCCTCCTGGCCTGGCGGTTGGCGTGTGTAGAGACACGGTGGCCTCTGCTCACTGGCCTGATAGCCTGCCATTGCCGAGCTCGCTTACAGTCCTTGTTTCTTTTATCCTTGCCTGGAGCTGGTCTGCGGAGGAAGGGCTAGTGGAGCCAGACAAGGGGGTCTTGAGGTTAGAATTTTTTCCTACAGGCAGCAGGTGGGGGAACCTGCCCCGAAGCCGTCAGCCCTCCACGCCAACAGGCACCACCTGGGCCTTGAGCTGCGGCGTGGGCCCGCTTGCCTGGGCGGCGCTAACCAGCTCCAGCCGCCTCCCTGCTCGCATCGCCTCTGAACACAAGCTTTGCTCGGGTCTTTCCAAACGGGGCCGTCTCCTCGATGGCTCACCTAAGGGCCCTGGCCAGGCTCCAGCTCGGCGCTGAGTAGCCGTGGTGAGCGGTCACCTCCGTATTGCTCCTGATCTGCTCACTCGTCTTTGACCACGGAGCAGGGGTCAGCTGTGGCTACTGGCCAGGCGGCTGCACCCTGCTGAGGAGGCGCCTGCTCCTCCCAACTGGCGCCATTTGCATGTGGACGGCAGGTGAATCCTATGGAACGCGCCCGCGGATCTCGCGGAGCACTGGGGCGCTCGGCCCCCGGGGTTTGGCCGCCTGCCTCCTCGGCTCGGCCCGCCAGAGCGCCCGCAGCCATGTCAGTGTCGGCGCCACCCCGACCTTGCGGGAGTGTCCGGCCGCCGCTCGGGAAGCGTCTTCGTACGAACCACTGGAGGAGCTGCCCAGGCTTGCGTGGCGCGTCCAGGTACGCGGCCCCGGAACTCAACTCTCGGCCGCAGGTCCCGCTTCCCGGGCTGGTGGCGTTCACGCTGCGGGCCGTCCGCTCCCCTGAGCCCCCTCCATCCCGGGGGCTCGTGTTTGCGTCCCGTTCGCCCCAACCCCGCCAGCGACTACTTCAGCTCTGCCCTTGAGAGGCCGAGACGGGAAGTGGGCGAGTGCGCGGGGTGTGCCGCCGCCTGACGTGACACCTGCGGCCCCCCCTTGCTCCCCGTGGCTTCACGTTGCAGCCGCTGCTGTTTCCCGTGCTCAGGGCGGTGTGTGAGAACCAGCCTCCGTCGGGTCGTGTCAGTGCATCGGCAGCTTCTCTGCGGCGCGGGCTGGCACACGAGGCCTTGCTTGGTACAGGCAGGCCTGGTTCCTCCCAAGAGCTAGAGTGTGGGGCACGGGCCCCTGCCCCAGGGGGCCCTCTGCACCCTTTATTTTTGCTTTATCGCGTGGGAGTTCGGTTGGCTCTTGGGGCCACTTGCTTTCTGCCCGGAAAACTCCTCTCAGGAGCTCTGACAGGGGTGTGTGCTGACAGGGACCCGAGGGCGTTTATGTGGGAACGCCTGGTGTGGCCTTCTTCCCGAGAGACGTCCTTCTGGCCGTAAGATCCTTCATTCATCGTCTTCTCTGATGCTTGGGGGTTACCCCGCTGCTTCCTGTGACACGGTTGGTGTTGATTTTGTGGACGACCCTCCTCGCTGCTCCTGACCTTCTCCTTGTCTTTGGCACTTGCCGCGCTTGGCATGATGCCCCCAGCGGCGGGTCACTTTCCCTCTCTGCTGTCGCTGCCTTTCTCGGCGGGGTCGTGGCGCCGCCTGTGACGTCGGGGTTTGTCGGCTAACAGCGAGCGGACGTCCCCGTGTCGCTCCCCTGGCCGAGGACAGCTTTCGGCTGTCGTGTTACGTCTGTTAGGTGCAGGGTGGGTGGTTTTTGAAAATGACTCTCATCAAATTGAGGGCGTTTCCTTTTATTCTTGAGGGTTTTATCATGAAACCTTCAAGTGCATTTGTCAAATGCATGTGTGGATCACTTGATGTGATTCCGTGGCTTTTATTATCTACGTATCAACATGGGGCATTGTATTGAGTGATGTGAGTACGGAGCCAGTTTTGCACCCCTAGAGTGAGCCCCGGTGGTGAGCACTTGCCATGTCCCCTAGACAGCCCAATTCTTTCAGCTAATATTTTCAAAGCCATTTTTTTTTTGCATGTTTATTCATGGGGGATGCTGGCTGGTTTGGGGGTACTGTCTTTGGCTTTGTCGTTAGGGAAAGTCCTTTGCGAGCTGTGCTTAGCAGCGAAGGCTTCCTCTCCTGCTTCTTGGGAGTGACTTGTTCTGCGAACGTCAGACTCAGCAGTGAGGGCATCGGGGCAGGGAGGCTGTTTCTTGGGAGTCTTCAAGTACCAAGTGGCTCCCTGACAGCAGAGGCCTGGAGGGCCCTTGCAGCCTGTGCTGCCTGCAGGTGGACTCACCTCCTTCCGGCTACCAGGCTTGTTGGTGGCGCTGGCGTGCCCCCGCCGCCCGGACACATCCGAGGTGCCACTAGCTCTGTGCCTGGGTATCGGTCGGTGATTTAGATACTGCACGGTCAGAGTGCTGCGTGGTCCTTCCTGCCAGGCCTGGAGGTCTCTGTGCGTTGCAGTGCACTGGGCCCTGGCACGGCCAGCATAGCTGGTGGGGCACCCACGGATCCCCAGGTTCCTCTGCTCACGTGGCCATCGGTGGGGGTGCTCCCACCCGCATCAGAGCTGTGGTTGGCCACTAACAATTTTTAATTGCAAACAAGGCTGTGCTGGATACTCTCACACGTATTTTTTGGTGCATGCTGGAGGGGTGTCCCGATGGCCAATTCCCGGGCCACTAGGCAGTGTGGTGAAGCAGCCCCAACCCCCTGGCAGCAGCCCCAAGCCCCCCGGCAGCAGCCCCGCCGGCACCGGGGGGCCCCATACTGCCTCGCCGGAAGAGCAAGTGATAAAGATTTTGCATTCTTGTTGATCTGATAGGTTAAAAATGGCCTCTCGATATAGCTCTCGCTTACATATATCTTTCCACGAGTGACCCTGCAACCTTCAGCTCAGCTATTTTTGTACACCATTTCCTGGCCTGTGCGCCTCACGTTCCGCCTGTTTCCCATGGCCATCCTGCTCCTTTGCTCCCTCGATTTTAAAAGGTTTTGTGTTTTACATCCATGAGGCTTCTGCCGGGATACCCACTGTCAAGGCCCCTTCCGCGTTATTCCTCCTCACGTTTTGCTTGAGGAGCTTTTCTAGGAGAAGGGTTCAGTGTCTTCGCGCTGGGGTGTCCTGAGTTCGGTTTGTGTCGGAGTCTCGCCCGTTGGCGTCTGGGGGTGTTCTATCCAGGAAGGACCCGTCCGGCCTGCATGGGGGTAACGAGGACACCGATGAGTGCTTGGTGGTCGCCATGTTGCTTCTTAAAGCCATTGACGTGGCGGCGTCTTTAGGGTTTGGCATCAGCATCTGTGATGGACAGTGGTCCTTGGCTTCCTTTCGTGCTGTTGTTCTGTCCCGTTTGCTGTCAGTGCCACCTACGATCGCTTACAAAGCATGTCTGGAAAGTCGCCTTCGGTGTCTTTGCTCTGGACCAGCCCGTCGAGGGTCAGGGCTGCAGTCTGCAGGGTTCTGGGGGAGCCCCTGGCAGGGAGCTTGCATCCAGGGCCGCTCCTTGGTGGCTTTTCCTACATGCTATGGAAATTCGTGCAATTAAGCTTCCGTTTCTGAGATACATTTTACATAAACTGTATTTTGCAAAGCAGTTATCGCTTCATCTGGGGCTTGCAGGTGCTGTGCGTGACAGAATGCGGCGTGGGACCGTCACAGCCCCTCCGCCGTGCATTCTCTGTCACCCTGCGACTCCCGTGCTTTCTCTTTTCTCCTTAATTAAATTGGACTGAGTATTTGGTTTGATTCTCTCCGAATATGCAGGATACTTCTTTGATCCATTTGATGTGTCTCGCCGTTCTGCCTCGTAATGTCTCCTCTTATCACTCTTATTTCCTCCCATGACTTCTTTAGATTTGTGCTTTGCCTGGCTTGTATATTTTCAGGTTGACCGACCTATTTAAAGCTTTACCTGTGTGCTCAGAGGGATCCTTCACTCCGCGGCGCCCCTGAAGTTGGCCGCCTGGGCCCCAGGGCACACGTACCTCTGAGCTTCTTGGCCTCTGGGCCTGTCGGGGGCAGGTGGGGGCGCAGGCCTCCTCTTCCTGGCGCCTTCATGTCTCCGTGCCTCTCCAGCAGCTGGTTCACACTCCAGACCCGCCGTGAAATGTGGCCTTTAGTCGTGCACAGCGTCACCGTCTGTTCCACGGCGGCTTCTCCCACACCGGCGCCCATTTTCCTCGCAGCAGAATCCTAGCCCGGCCCCTTGGCGCTCGCGGTTGCCCGGGCACCTTCACTTCCTAGTTCCCAGGCATCTCAGCCACTAACCCGCAGGCGTCTGGTCATGTTCATCGTGTGGACACGCTTCCCTTCAAGGGGCATGTTTTTTGCTCATGTCCTAGTCACATCATTGTTGTCTTCGGTCTTGCTGCTGCCTGTTACTGTCCTAGTGGTTTTGTCTCCGTAGTTTGTGGGTGCGCTTGGTTTCCTCATGACACATGGTGCGTATGAATGTTTACACGTCTCACTAGTGGTTTCCTTTTCACTCTTGTCGTGGTTTAATGCCCCTGGGCTTGCCACGAGGCGGCCAGGTTGGATTTCCATGGTACCACGGGGGTCCTTTCTAGGAAAGAGGAGATCGTGTTGTAGTTGCGGGCATTTTCTTAGCTGCAGGCTTAAAGATCGTCTCTCTCTCTCTCTGGCCTTTATTTTCTCCTTTGGGGACTTGTCCCGGGGCCCCTGGGCCATCCTCACTTCATCGAGCCAGTCTTTGTCTCTGTTATCTTGTTTCATGCTTTTGTGTTTCTCTCATTAGCTCACGCATCTGTGGTCACATCTCCCCATTTCCGTCTGTGTCCCAGTGTTTTATTTGGCTCAGGGTTTTCACACCCCAATTGTCCCTCGAGGCTGTTTGCGTCAGTCTGTGCTGCTGATAGTCAGTCTCCCGTTTTGTGGTTGGTTTGTGGGGGAGGGTCTCATTACCAGAGATGTTTACATCCTCGGTTTTCATCTTTGTGGTGGCGTTGGGGCGTGGCCTGCTCCTGCAGCCCGTCAGGCTCCAGCTGCGAATGCCCCTGGGCCAGGTCTGCCCTTTGCAGGCAGTTTCTTTGCAATGCCAGGGGCGAGGGCGAGGGCATCCTTGTGTGTTTCCTTCTTCGCCAGAGCTCAAGGAGATAAACCCACGTCACCAAGCTGAGCCACCCCCCAGGCCCTTCACCCCCCTGGGGCCTTGGCCGCAGCCTCTGACGTGCCTTCTTCGTCCTGCTTCATGTTCTGGAGTGTGCTGGGGTGTGTGTCCTCTTTTAACGAGGTGATTTCACGCGACAAGACCAAGCTGTTCTGAAGCCAGCACCTCAGGGCCTTGAGTGTGTCTGCACCGCTGCCCGCCACACGCACGTTCAACAGTCGGCTCCAAGTCCACGATCGCGTTTTCTGACAGCGTTTTGGTTTTAACTTTTATATTTAGGTTTTGGATCCATCTTGAGGTCATTTTTGCACGTGGTGGAGCGGGACCGGCCCTCCCTCTCTGCCTGCCGCCGTCTGCTTGCTTCAGCCTGTGACGGACTGGGGTGGCCCCGCTGCAGGCCTGCTGGGCGCTGTGCGAGCCGCGGCTGCTCCCGTCTCATTGGCGTCACCGCCGCAGCTCTGCGCGAGCCTCCACCAGGGGCGCGGGCGTCTTCCGACCTGCGCTGTGTCAGCATCACTGTAGCCATTCGAGGCCCGTGGCGCTTCCCAAGTACTTTCCGCATCAGCTTCTCCATTTCTGCACACGAGGCCGCCTGAACCGGGTCACGGCGGCTCACGTGACGGCACCAAGTCTCCCGGCCGAGCGCGCACAGGCGCCCTCCGTCTGTCTGCGTTTTCATTTCTTCCAGCAGTTTCGTGGGTTTGGGCCCAGGCGTCCTTGGCCCCCTGGGCACCCCTGCTCCGGGGTCCTTTGGTCTTGAATGGAGTGGTAAAGGCTCTTCCTCTTCAGCGTGCTTGTTGCTCTTATCTAGACCCACAAGTGGTTTTTGCCTGTTGGCCAGATACCCGCAGCTTTGTAAAGCCGTTAGATCGTGGAGGGCTTGCTTGTCTTTCTTTCTTTTCCCACTTTGGGGTTTTCTCCATGAAGGGCCATGTCGTCTGTAATAGTGGTCGTTTTCTCTATTCCTTTGCCATTTTGATACTTTTTATTTGCCTAGTTGGGGCTTAAACTTCGAGAACACTGTGGAGAATCCGCGGTGAAAGTGAGCATCCTCGTGCTCCTGGTCCCCTCACCCCCGAAGCTCACTCTCCCGCCCCCGAGGGCGACGGTGGTGGTTTGCATCCGCGCGCGCTGCATCTTGAGGCCTCCCTCCCTGCTTTCCTGAGCATGTTTCTCCCGGCAGGTTGGATTGTGTCGGGTTTCTTTTCTGTGTCAAGTGAGATGATTCTGTGACTGTGCGTTGCACTGGTTTTCCGTACCTGACCCTTCCATCCCCAAGAAGAGGGCACTTGGTCCCGTGTAGACGCCTGTGAACACGCTGCTGGGTCGGGCTGACTGGTGTCCTGTCGGGACAGTGGTCGTGGGTGTCTGTTTTGTGGCTTATTCGTCTGTCTTTGGTGTCGGGGTGGTGCGACCTCACAGAAAGCATTGCCAGCGCCCCCCTCCTGCTTTTGTTGGGGTCTGTGACGGGCTGGTGTGCATCCTTTACAGGCCTCGTGTATGTCACCAATGAAATCATCCGCTCCTGAGCTGCTCCTCATTCGATGTCTGCGAACTAGCTCAGGCATTTAACTGGTTGTAAGTTGTGTTCAGAATTTCCATTTCTTCTTCAGCCTGTGTTTTATCATCTGCGTGTTAAGGCTTTAACCACGTCCTCTAGGGTATGCTGATGTACAATTGTTCGTTTCTTGTAATTCTTTTGATTTCTGTAAGGTTGATGGTAATGTCCACACTGTCCTTGATGATGTCATTGACTCGCAAGTCGTCTAATTTGTCTCCATTCCAGCTAAAGACTTACTGATTTTTGTTGATCTTTTAAAAAATAACCCACTTTCGGTTTAGTGGATTCTATTGTTCTGGTCTCCTTCGTTTCTCTCTAGTTCCATATTTTGCTATTTCCTTCTTTTCGGTTTAGTTTGATTTTTTTTCTAGTTTCCTTCGTAACATAGCAACTTCCCACTGTAACTGCCCCCCGCGCCCTACTTTCTCTGCACCCCATCTGCTTTGGTATGTTGTGTTTTCATTTTCATTTGTCTGTATTTTCTAGTTTCCCTCGTGATGTCTTCTTTTATCGATTTGTTTGTAAAGGCGGGTGATTTAATGTCCACATACGCGTTCATTTTCTAGGTTTCCTTCTATTACTGATTTCTTGCCTCTTTCTTGCCGCTTGGTTAGAGATGACACTGAAATACCCTGTGAGCGAGCGTGACAGCGTTCGTAGAGTATTCCCAGGGCACTCGACAGTGTCCTGCAGCTGCTGGGTCTAGGGTCCTTGTGTGTTCGTTAGGTCTAGATGGTTTATAGCGTTTTTCGGGTCTCCTGTGTCCTGGCAATGTCCTGTTTGGTTCTCTGTCCATTATCCAGTGTACAGTATTGAGCCTACAGCGATTATTGTAGAACCATTGATTCCTCCCGTTGTCGATGCCTGGATCCTGTGCTTTGGGGCTCTGTTTTATAATGTCGTAACCGTTACATCTTTTTTGATGAACTGGTTTAAAACCTTTTTTTGTTTTCTGTATTGGTAGCTATAGTCGCTCCAATTCTCTGTTGGTTACTGTTGGTTCGGAATATCATTTCTCATCCTTTGCTTTCAATGTCTCTGTGACTTGGGGAATCTAAAGTGATTCTCTTGTGGACAGGGTGGGACGGGTTATTTTTCAAAATCCATCCTGCCAATCTGTCTTTTGTTTGGAGAATTTAATCCATTTATATTTACAGTAATTCCTGATAAAGATGTGCTTTGGCCATTCTGATTTCTGTAGATTTTCTGTCCTTTTTGGTCCTCATTTTCCCTTCGCTGCCTTGTTTTGTGTTTAACTGAGTTCTGGGCCAGTGATTTTTTCTTCAGTTCCTTTGTATATTTTTTACCATGGAGGTTACATTTAATATCTTAAACTTAGGCCAAATTTGCTTCAACTGTATGCAGAAGTCAGCTCCACCCCTCGCGTTATCATCACAGATCATATTTCCATACATTGTACTCCCGTCGCAGAGCGGTGTCATCGCTGCTTTATGCATCTGTCTTTTGAGTCGTATTGGAAAGAAAAGTCAAACTGAAGACACCACCACTACCTTTATGCCTACGTTCCGGGGACTCGCTTCCTCAGATGCTCTGGGTCGCTCTCCAGAGCTCGTTCCCGTCACCCTGGGGTGCTCTTAGCGGTGCCCATGGGGCAGGCTCGCTAGCAACGAACCTCTCGGCTGCTGTTTAAATGGGAGAGCCTTCATCTGTCCATCATTGTTGAAAGATATTTTGCTAGATGTGGAATTCTAGACCCGCTGCCCCCCGCTCCCTTCTGGCCTCCGAGCTTTCTGCCGAGAAACGTGTTCATCTTCTCAAATGCCCCTGACGTGGCGAGCGACTCCTCCCTCCTTTTTTAGTTCCGTCTTTGTCTCAGCAACACGACTGCCACGTGGCTCTGGAAGTTCACTGAGCCTCTGACAGCTTCGCATCCCTCTTTCATCAAATTGGGAGAATGTTGGGTGTTATTTCTCCACATAAGCTCCTGCACCCCTCCCGCTTGCCGCTCCCCTCGGCAGCCCCATGGGGCCTGTGTGGGGCTGCCTGTTGGTGCCCCGGGCCCCAGGGGGCTGCTCTTCCTTTTGCTCCTACTCCTCAGACTGAGACTTCAGTTGCCCCAACTTCAAGTCCACTTGAAGATTCTTTCTTCTGTGGTTCTGACGCGCCAGTGGGGCCTCCAGTAGTCAGTGCTTCCACGTTCAGCCCGAGTTCATTCAATTCCTGTTTCTGACGCCAACCCGCTGGCGTCTCCTCCTGTCGTACCTCACGTTCCTGGTCACCTTTTGCTCTTTGGGCGTATTTGAGACAGTTGGTTAGCTCAGGCTAAGGAGCTGACATACGGAAAATGTGTTTTGTCACTTACGATAATAGACGCAGGCCAAAGTGTATGTGTGACTTTCACAAAGATGCGTGCACCTGCGTGCACAGCGGCCCACGCACAGCAGCCCAGCGTGTGGGTGCCCGAACACCCTGTGCAGGCGCTGGGCAGCGAAGGTGTGGTCTGGACCTGGCTCAATGCACTGCTTGTCAGCTATGTAAAAAGATGCTATTGCTTTTTGGGTCAATGTAGATGGAACTTGAGGTGATTCTAAGCAAAATAAGTTTGAAAGTGAGACAGTCACCAGATAATTTCAGTCATGTGGAAAATAAATAAAGCACACGGACACAAAACACAACAGAAATAACTTAGACTCAGGAAAATATGGTGGGTGCCGGGGGCAGGAAGGGTGTTTGATAATGTGGGTGGCTCTGAACTGACCCGGCGCGGGGGTGTAGACGCAGGCCTGCAGGTCGACCCTTGAACCCTGTGCGGTGCTGGAAGCCAGTGGTTCATCGACGGCCTTTTATAGAAAGATCTAAGTGTACATGGAGTGAACTCGGCATCCTCCTGAGGAAGCTTCTGGGTCTCCTGTGTGGACGGGCCTGCTGTGCTGTCTCTCTACACGCCTGCGGCTTTTTACTGAGAGCCGGGCCTGGCGCCCTGTCCAGCGCCCCGCATCACACCTCCCTCCCGGGCTTTCCCGGCAGTGACCATGGCTGAGGCCTTGGTGTCTTCGCTGCGGCTGAGACGTGCCTGCGTGGTTCGAGGGCCCTGCTCCCCTAGCTTGGTTCGTGGTATTTTCACCAAGTTTCCCTTGAGAGCCAGGGGCCTGAGCAGGAGGGGGGAAGGGCGAGGAAGCCCGGCCTCTGGGCTCTCTGGCTGGGGCCTCGCGGTGGCCTCCCCCTGGGCTGGCCTGCCTCTGCGACCGATGCTTGTGCCCCGAGGGAAGGAGCCTTGAGGGGACACAGACCACTCGTGGGGATGCCCACCCAGGACCGGCGGGGCCACACAGGGCCGGCGTTCCCCTTCAGGACCCCGAGCTGGGCGGGCAGTGCCGGTGTTCATGGGCTGCTGTGCCCCGACAGCCTCCTGGGCTCACCCGCTCTCTTGGCTCCCTGGACAGGGCTGGGTCCTCCTCGGCCCGTGGGGTCTGCTGCCCCACGGTGACCTGGGGCTGCGGGGCACAGCTGTCTCTGCACTTTGGGCTTTTATGCTTTCGGGGGAGGAGCAGGTGAGGACTGGAAGGGGGACAGGGGTGCCCGACTCACCCTCCAGAGGCCACAGGCTCTTACGGCGCCTTTTCCTAAGTGGCACGAAGCTGTGGGGGCACATGGCACCCGCTTTCTCGATGGCCCACAGCTGCCTGAGCCCTCAGCCTCTGTCCTGCCTCCTTTCTGCTGCCCTTCACCCAGCACCCACGGGAGCTCCTGAAATGTAAATGCTCGGACCACTTCCCCTGCCCGGCTGGGGCCGCACCAGGCAGGCCTGGCCGCTGAGGAGTCGGGCGGACGGCGGGTTGTGGGCCGAGCCTCCTGGGGCCCCCCGGAGCTGGCGCGGGAGTACTGGAGGGCGTTCATCCTGCAGGGCTGAGGGACGCCCCTTGGGGTCGGCTCTGCGTCACCTCTGGCCAGGTGACCGCGGTCCGAGGTGGTCAGGGAGCCCCGGCGGCCTGTGCTAGCAGGGAACGTGAGTGCCGCGGGGTTGTGGGTGGGGCCGGCTGCCCAGTCCTTGCCAACTGGGCGCTGCGTTCTCTGCCTCCGCAGCCAGCGGTGCCCGCCCCGCACCTTGCTCCAGGGGACAGGCCTTTGCCGAGGATGCACATCTCGTGCCACATCCCCTCTCGCCACGGAGGGCTGACCAGCCGGGCTCCCGGGTGACCGCCCGAGGGTCACACTGGAGGACAGCTGCCCCCCGGGCCCGGGCTCTCCTGCTGCCTCCCGCCGCCGGCGGGGATGGCGGGGGTGGGGGGGCAGGCTGAGTTGGTCACTCTTGGCGTGGGTTGTTCACGGGACTGTATGGCCCGGGGGTGGCTCTGCTGTGTCCAGGCCCCGCTGGAGGAGCAGCAGGAGCCCCCGCCCAGATCTGGCCGGCGGGCGGCTGGGAAGGGGCCTGTGTTTCTCAAGCCCGCGCCCCCAGGGCCTGGGGCGGACCCGGCAGATGTCTGGGCTCGGTGGCCAGGCCTGGAGCCGGATGCCGAGGCCGAGGCCTGCAACTCATTTCCCCACTGAGCACTCTGCGAACACCTGCGCGCGTTTCCAAGGCTGCTCCTCGCTGATTGCTTTGATTGTTGTGAGAAGTTCAGAACTGGCACGTTTCCGCGGGGCCGTGATGAAGGTGAAAGATTGCTCTTAATTAGATTAAAAACATTTTTTTCTTCCTCTGTAATTTCGCCTTGAAAATCAAGGCCACTTTTTTGTTTTCTTCATCCAGAAACTTTCCTCCCCACCTCTCCAGAGGTTTCTTGGGAATGTCCTGTGAGCTCAGCAATCGGAGAGGCCGGCGCGGAGCCCGGATTCCTGTGAATTAGTGTTTCCTGGGGCTGCTCCGGCTGCCGGGAACCTTCCCCCGAGCGGGGTCTTGGAGGCCCGGCCGGTCACTTCCTGGCCTTGCAGACCCGAGGGGTCGCCCAAGCCGTGTGGGCGGCCGTGCGGCCCTCCTGTTCCCGCGCTGTCCTGGCCAGCCCTGGCCTCTCGCGCCCCGCTCCCGCCCCGGGCCTGCACACTTTCCGTTCCCACTCAGACTTCAGTGCTGAAGCCGTGAGCCCCATTCCTGGGGCCTCGGGGTCCTCTGAGCCTTCGCCCTGAAGCTGTGCAAGGTCCAGTGTCCTCCTCAGGACTTGCCAGGATTCCCCAGGTGGCCATGACCATGCCCCCTCCCTGCGGCGCTCATGTCCAGTCTGTCCTGCTTCTCTGAAGCGGGGCTCAGGCTGGGCATCAGCTCTGGCAGTGGGGCCCCTCCCTGAGCCCCCCAGGTGCAGCAAAGGCTGTGAGAGGAGTTAGGGGCTCACGTGCCCGTGACTTCCCAGGGTATTGCCTTGGCCCAGTTCTTGCCTCCTCCCTGCCCCCATTTGTCACGCAGATTCGCGAAGAACCTCTTGGTGAGAGATGTTGGGGGCCCGACTCAGGGAAACTCAGCACAAAGGGGCAGCCCTGGGTCTGCACATCTGGGCCCAGCTGTCTCAGGCCAGCTGCACCCCAGGGGGACGTGCCCCTGCCTGTTCCCACTCTCCTCTGTGTGCTCTCCTGCCCCCCCTAGGGGGCTTCCTCGGGGGGCATGGTGGCCACCAGCTCAACAAACCCCCCAGAGCAGGCTGCCCCTCTCCGTAGCTACTGCAGAGTTGGGGGCGAGACTGGGGACCCTGACCCAAGGCCCAGCTGTGCTCACACCAGCCTGTGGCTCCGAAGCCCCAGGCCTGCACTGCTGGTCCCCCAGGGATGGCCTGAGTGTGGGGAAGGAGCAGCTTCCCTGGAAGGAAGATTCGAGAAGCTGTTCCCAGCAGCCAAGCCTGGCCGCCTGGCCGGGGAAAACAACAGGTGTCCAGCTCAGCAAGGTATTTCCTCTGCGGCCCGGGGCCAGCTGCAAATAAGCCTCTCACCCCTCTGCTCGCTGCTCCTGGCAGCTGTGGTGGGAATGGCCTCACACTGGCCGCCCGTGTCCCCGACTTCTCGCCTGGGAGTGAGACGCAGGTGGCGCGGCCGAGCTGGCGCGGGGTCTGCGAGTGGGCCGGGCAGCTGGCTGGGCCAGGCCGGGCCTGGCGATGTCACGCAGGGCCTGGCTGCAGCTGTCCGGATGCCTGGGAGGGGGTGCTGGATCTAGGGGGCTTTGGCAAATCCGCCAAGAGGGGGTGGATTTTGGGGGGGGGGCGGGGAAGGGATTTGGACTGGGAAGGCCAGGGGCGGCGGGCTCAGGGAACAGCCTGGTGCGGCCTCAGGGGTGGGCGGGGGCGGGTGGAGGGCAAGGTCCCTGGGCCGGGGACCGGTGCAGACCTGAAGCCCCGGTGCAGGCCAGGGGAGGGGCATCTTGGGGCGAGGCTGGCTCGGCCTTGGGTTACACCTGGGAGCCGGGCAGGACTTTCATCAGTCACTGGGGGAGGGCCCAGGCCCCGCAGACTCCGGGGCAGAGGGCGCTGCGGGCCTGCGGGCGAGTGAGGGCGCCCTGGCCTGCTTGGGGTGGCCCCAGGCGTGACTCTCAGTCTTTCTGAAGGTCGACTGGCTCATCTGGGGACGGGGTCAAAGCTGCCGTCCACCGTGCTGCCGTGACAATGAAGTCGGGTCACTGTTGTGTAGAATGTGGGGACATGGGCTTCGCCTGCTTGTGTTTTGGGGGCGAGACGGCAGGGCCGGGGCTGGGGGAGAGCCAGACGCTGCTGGGGGTGGGCAGGCTGCAGCGCCTGCTGCGGGGGCTCTCGGACACGGACATGCTCTGGTCCAGGGCGAGGGGGTAGGGCCATGGGCTGGAGGTCAGGCTCAGACCAGGGCCCTGCCTGGGGACAGAGGACAGGAAACAGGCCCCAGGGAAAGACGTGACAAGCTCCCACGGTCTGTCCACCCAGGGAGGCCGTCAGCATTTTGAGCCACTTCCTTCCAATCTTTCTTCTGTGCACACGTGTGTGCCTGCATGTGAATGCGTGTGCATATGGATGTGTCTCTGCGTGTGTCTGTGTGTTTAAGAAAATTAAAAATCGCCGTGGCGCGGGCGGCTGCCTGGGCGGGAAGTGCTGCTCTCCGGGGAGAGGGTGAGACTTGGCAGGCGGCCTGGCCAGCTGTGGGAGTCGCCACGCCAGAGGCCGCATTGGCCATCCCAGACCTCCCATTTTCCTAGAAAACAAAATTGTTTTGTTCTGCCCTGAAAACTGAGGCCCAGATTCTGGCCTCGGCAAGACAGAGACAGCCAAGGAATGAAAGAGGCAAAGCCAGGGCTCCTGGGAAAGAGGGAGTCCCTGCCACCGAGGCCGCACCCTCTCCCGGGCCTCCCGGGGCGTCCCGAGGGGCACCCACCCTTCCGTGCGGCCGGTCCTGATGGCAGCTGCGGGCGGCCGGCCGTCTCCCCCGCGTCTCTGCTCAGCCTCTCAGCCCCTCAGAGCCCCGTGGGGGTGACAGGCCGCGGCTTGGGACGGGCCCTGGCCCCACCCGGCCTGAAGGGGGCAGCGTGCCGCCGTGTCTGGGGCGCCCGCCTGGGCTGGCGGAGGCTGCGGTGGGGGTGGGGAGGGGGAGCCGCCTGTCCTGCCTGCCGGCCTTTCTGAGGGATGGGCCCCGGGCCAGGATGGGGGCCGACCCCAGGTCTCGACCTGTGCTGCAGGGCCTCCCTTCTTCTCTGGACAAACAAGCCGTGGGGAGGCCTCTGCCCCCGCTGGGGCCGGTTGTCCCTGGGGTTAACCGGCCAGCACATTCCTGCCCGGCAGGCCCAGCCAGCCCAGGGTCGCGCAGCCAGCTGGGTGCACCTCCTCAGACCCCAACACCGGCCGGGCCTTTCCCGGGTGTGCGGCCCGGCCTGGGGCTCTCGGCACCGCTCTGGAGCGTTTGGAGGCAGCCCCTGCACCGGGCCCGCCCCCACACATGTGGGGTCCGCAGGCAGCCCCCATGAGGGCCTGCGTGTGATGCGGCCATGGCCAGCCTCTCACAGTCAGAACCCCGTGTGCTGTGACGCCGGTCGGCCCGCCGTGGGGTCGCGCCGCTTCCTGCTGCGTCTTCCCTCCCCTGAGAAACGGGGGCTCACGTGTCCATCCCGAGTGTCCGTGCAGTGGCCAGACGGTGCTGGTCACGGCAGCCTGTCTCAGCCAGAGTGTCCGGCCCAGGCAGAGCCGGCCACCATGCCACCCCTCCCCGCCGCTGTGCCGCCCCCACGCCCGAAGTAGGACACACACGCCATGGCCATCGGCCGAGCCGGCTCGGGAAGACAAGCCCCTCCCCAGCTGCTGGCCGCCGTGGGTCTGCACATGTCCCTGAAGTTTGCCTTTTCCAGGCCCCACGGGCAGGAACACGTGACACGCAGCTCCCCTCGCCGGCTGGCCAGAGCGTGAGCACCTGTCCACGCTGCGTGGACACGGCTGTCGCTGGCCACCTGAGGGCCTGGGGCATCGTGCGTGGGGCCTGGGGTGTCGGCTTCAGTGCTCTCGGTGGCGTACCTGGGGGTGCTGGGCCACGTGGTCAGCGCGCGGCTTTGGGGGCAACAGCCTGCCTTCCATGGCTGCCCTGTTGTGGTTCCCGGGTGAGGGCGAGGGCCCGTCGTGTGCCCCCTCGGCAGGCCCAGTCGCCCAGCTCGGCTGCGTCCTGGTGAGGCCGCGGGCCCCCTGCCCAGGCAGGCTGGGACGTAGCCCCTCCATGGGCTCGCCTGTGCCGCCCTCCCAGCCTGCGCCAGGCACAAGACATGCATCCCTGACAGGCACAGGCGTGCGGCTGCCTCGCAGCACCGGGCTGGGCTCCCGCAGAGCCGATTTGTCCAGCCTCGATAGGCCCAAGTCCCGCTTCCCCAGCCAGCCCCAGCTACCGCGCCGCGAGGGCCACAGCCAGACCCGGCCGGCCGGTGCTTCGGGCCGCCCTCTGGCTCGTGGTCTACGTGTTTGCCGTGAGCTGGGGCAGCCTCCGTCTGCGTTTCCATCCTCTGATGCCGGAAGATCTCCCAAGCGTGAGCCATCACGGTAGACGCCAGAACCTACATGCAAAACACACAGGTTCATGCGCTGACGAGACTCACTCGGAGGCGGTTGTGCTACCTCAGGGTGGGAGGCCCGTGTCAGCAGTGAGAGGCAGGCCCGCCGCGTGTGAAGGGAGAACACCCAGCACTTAGGACAAAGCCCAAAGCGCGCCTGGGAGAGGCCTACGCCCCACACGACAGCGTCACACCTTTTTAAAAATCCCTCAGAACCGACGGGATAAAGTGAGCCCAGGAAGAGGAGGGGGCTGCTCCCGGCACCCCAGCCCTAGGCCTCCGGCGTGGCCTCCCGGTACCCCAGGACCCTGCAGTGGCGCCCTGGCCAGCCTGCTCCCGGGGCAGCAGCTGTCTGTGGCAGGAGAGTCCCCTGCTGCGGGGGCAGCCCCCAGCCCCACGGAGGTCCCCGTGGAGACCGTGCTAGTGACGGGGTGGCATGGGGAGCCCCTGGGGCCTCACGCTGCTGACTGGGGAGAGGGGCTGAGGGGAGGCCCTTGAGCGCTTCGCGTGGGCCCACCTCATGAGCACCTGATTCTTTCAAAGCGAAGACTCTGAGAAGGACAGGCAGGACCAGCTGAAAGGCAGGCCTGACCCTGTTCTGGGGTGATGCCGGGCTGAGCAGGGGCCCTGGGGCTCGCCGGCTCCAGGGAGGGGCGGCGTCTGTGTGAGCAGCTGCGGGCCCTTGGGGGCGGCCGTCTCCCGCTCTGCTCTCCACCTGCGTGTCGTGGGTGAGCCGGGGCTGAGGCCCAAAAGGGTCACGGCTTCGGCCGTCCCGGCCCCGGGACCACAGTGCCCACTGACGCCCCCGCCCGAGGCTTCCCCCGCGGTGGGGAGCTCAGGGCGCAGGTCTGTCCCGCGGCCGCTCGGGGCCTTCACCGCCCAGCCCGAGCCTAACGGGTCCCCGCCTTGCCCACAGCAAAGAAGAGCCCCTCGCTGCTGGAGGTGAGCCCGGCCCCCTTCTCGAGAGCCAACAGCTTTGCCGAGGACCTGGACCTGGAGGGGGAGACGCTGCTGACCCCCATCACCCACGTGTCGCAGTGAGTCCCACGCGGCCGGGAGAGGGGAGCGGGCACCTCCCTGCGGCCGGGAGCGTGACCCTGTTTGTTTGGACGTGTGGAGGCAGAGACCAGTGCTCCCCACGTGTGTCTGTGCTCGGGGTGTCTGTGCTCGCGCGCCGTCTGCCAGTGGCCACCGCTGGCCTTGGGCTCCTCAGGTGCAGGAAATGGCTGATTTTCCACGCCTCCCCTTGGGCCCCAGAGGCACAGCTGGCTGGACGCGGCCCCGATCCTCACCGCACGCACGGCCACCGGCCCGGCCCACGTGGTTCGCCGGGACAAGGGTGGGGCAGGGCCTCCCTGCGGGGGTCCCGGGTGGTACGGACGGCACCCTCCACTCCCAAGGCTTGCCCCCCGTCTGCCACGGGGCCGGGGTCTCCGGACTCTGTGGGGCCTGAGGTGGCCTGAACTGGGGCGCCGTTCAGCGTGAGGCCCTACGCCGATGGCTTTGGTGCCACCAGACAGGCTCAGCCCCTGTGACTGAGGCCCTGGGACCGCACGCACCCAGAGGCTGTCCAGGAGGGGCCTCCCTGCCCCCCAATGCTGGGCAGGCTGTGTGTGGGACGTGTCTGCAGCCCTGGGCGGTGGCTGGCAAGCCGGGCGACCCTGCCCTGCTGCTGAAGAGGCCTCCGGCCTGATCAGCGGGCGGGCAGCAGGGGCCCGGCTGGCTGGGGAGCGTGAGGGCTCACTGAAGGCTGAGAGTCTCGGGCAGCGTCGGGGCTGCAAGCCCCCCAGGTGGTCAGATCGGGGTGCTCTGCAGCTGGCATTGCGGGACACAGAGGTGGCAGTGCCTGCTGAGCGCGAGGCAGCCGAGTGCGGTCGGGAACCCAGCCCCGGGCAGGTCGGCACTGCGCGGTGTCCCCAGCCTGCCCCCGCCGCTCTCCCCTCCCAGCCAGGGCCTGTGCGGCCACCCTGTGGGCCCTGAGGCCTGCGAGACCCCACAGGGAGGCCCAGACAGGGGTGGGGAGAGTGGCCGAGGGGCCCGCTGCCTCCTCGGGGGCTGCGCATCCTGAGAGCTGCCCACACCGTGGGCTTCCGTAGGCCGGAGGCTGCCATCATGGACACTCATCCTCGCACTCCCTCAGGAGGAGAATGTCGGGCTGTGGCCTGGTGCATGCAGAGAGGCCCCTCGGCCCCGCTCCCACTTGACCAGGGCTGGCTGGAGACTCGCCCCTGGGGGGGCTGCCCAGTGCGGGGTTCTGCGGGGCTCATGGGGACCGGGCAGGGGACTGGCGGTCTGGTCGGGGCCAGAACCGGCGGGGGCTGGGCGGCCTTGTCCCACGGGCTGGGGTGCCGGCCGGGGGCGGGGGGCCCAGGGTGTGTGCGTGGCGCTCGCGGCCCCGAGTGTGAGCCCTCGGGGTGTGCCGGGGTCCCGAGGGGCAGGGCGGGTGGGAGCAGCGTGCAAGAACAGATCCATTTTTCTTCTGCATTTTACTGATGTTAAATGTATTACCACGTTGGGCTAGTTCCAGAATTCAAATTAAAAGCATAAATAAAGACACATTTTGTTTCCATCTCAAGCTCTCCCCGCCCGCAGGGCCCCAGGGAGGTGAGGTCACCGCAGCCGTGATTACGGGAAGGTCCCCGGGCTGGGGCGCAGCTCCTCTTTCCGGGGCCTGCTGGCCGTCGGAGGGGTGAGGGTGGGGTCGATGCAAACCGGCAGTCGTGGCTGAGGGGGGGCAGCGGCCGCCCCCATGCAGCGTGGCCCCCAGCTCCGGGGGCCAGAGGGGGACCATGAAACTCAGGCTGCCTGTACCGGGGGGCCTCACCACTTTGCCATGGGGCTCCAGGGGCAAACGCAGCGGGGAGATTGGGCATCGGGCAGAGTCGGGGGCCAGGGCAGGAGCCCCCTGCCCAGAGAAGCCAGGGAGAGTCCTGGGTTCCTGACCCGCCCGTCGCCCCGTGCCCCTCAGGGTCACCGGCAGGACAGTGGGCAGGGGCCGCCGCGTGAGCGTCCCCACCCTGGCACATGGCTCCCCACTGCATGCGCCTGTCACTCGACTTTGCTCTCTGGCACCCCAGGACGCCCCAGTGGAAAGGCCCGGAGGACGGCACCCCCCGCTGTGGGCTGGCCGCGGTGGAGGGGCTGGGGCACCCCGCGGGCGGCTGGCACGCAGGGCGGGGGCAGTGTCCGTGGGGCCCGGCGGCTGGGGAGCCTTCTCCCGGCGGCCATTTCTGTCCGTCCCCCGAGCTGTGGCGCGGGGCCTCCCGGCGGGCTCGCCAAGATGAGCGCGAGGCCCTGCCGCCCTGCCCCGGCCGCCTGCGGGGCCCTGCCGCCCTGCTGTCCCGGCATCCGGGGGAGGCCGGCCCCCTCCCGGGGAGCGCGGGCGGCGGCGGGGCACCCCTGTGAGCCCGCTCCCAGCCCCCGCCTGACAGCGCAGGTCCCTGAGCAAAACCAGCCCCGTGCACGCTAATTAGAGTTTCCATGTCTCCGACTTTCTCCTGGACCCTGCAAAATCTCACGCCAAGACATTCGTGTTTCTCCTCCAGCGAGGCCGCTGTGGCCTGGCTTCCATCCACATCACTACTAATGTCTCCTGAATTCTGCGTCTGTCAGCGAGGCCGGGGCCAGCGCTGCGCCTTCTGGAAACGGGGGCAAATGTCACAGGCGCGGCCTCGAATCTGGGCCGTGGGCTGGGGGGGTGGGGAGAGGGGCGCCCCCTCCAGCAGGGCTGGCTCTGCCCGGCGTTCTGGAGACCCCGGGGCCCTCTGGGGCTGCTCCCAGGGACCCCGTGGGGGAAGCAGAGAGGCCAGTACCCCGGGGACAGGGTGGGCTGGCCAGGACGCGGGAGACCAGCGCCCGGTGGCCCCAGAGCCCAGCCCACCTCTGTCTGCACGGGGTGCCGGGGGGTGGGGGGGCTGCTCGAGGCGCAGGAGTCCCAGGCCCTGTCAGGGCCTCCCCGCCCCGCCAGCTCAAACCCGTCTCTGAAATGCACGGGGGATTAAATGTTCTCCTAATTAAATTAAAAGCGAGGCAGAGTGGCTCGGTGGGAAAGAGACGCGACTGGGAATCGGATGCCTTCAGCGGGGCTCCCGGCCCAGCTGCCAGCCAGCCCCCCAGAGGCCCCCTGCCTCTGGGACCCCCTCTTCCTCCAGCTGAGCCCGTGAGGACGCAGACAGCTTGCTGGGGCGGTGGAGGGGGGTGGGGTGCGGGCGATGCCCGGCCCTGGGTTCCCCGGCCCGGCCCCACGGGGCCGCCCGGTTGGAGGGGCAAGCCCTGGCCGTGGCACAGAGGCTGTCCCAGAGGGCGCGGCTGCTGCGGAGACATTCCAGGCGGCCACGGGGCGTACAGCCCCCCAGTGCTCTGTCTGAACTGGGACAGGCTGAGCCCTGCGTGAGGCCCGAGGCCCACGTCCTCTGGGGGCAGGCCCCCTGCGCGCGGCGCCGGCTCTAAAGGCCTCCCGTGAGGGGCCCGGGCAGGCCGCGCTCGGTGGGAGGCCAGGGCACATGTGAACTCGAAGGCGGCCCGCGCCCTCCAGCACCCGCTGTCCGCCGCACCCGGGGCCTGGGAGCACCACCGCCGCTGCTGCCTGTGGGTCGCGTGGTCCTGGTATCTCTGCCGCCTGCTGGGGGCAGCCGAGGCGGAGCCCACGTGCTGACCGCGGCGGCCTCGGGCAGGTCCGCACAGCACAAGGTCCCCGTTTTCTATGATCCAGGGAGCCGGACGCGTCCTCTCTGGATACGCTACTGGTGTCGGGTCAGGCGCTCCGGCGACCCTGAGGTCACACAGCGTCCTGGCTCTTCCTCGGCTTCTCGGCCCGCCTTTCAGGGGTCTGCAGCCCACGCGGCCGGGGTCGAGGCACCTTCTCAGCACCCAGCTGCGTGCAGAGACCCCGCACCCTGTTCGGGAAGAGGGCCTCCCCAGCCCGCCAGGCCGCGCCCACCACTGCGCCTGGGCGTCCTCTTGGCCATCGCTGAGGGGGGACAGAGCACAGGCCGGATGGCAGGGGCGGTGCCGACCCATCTCCCTCCGCTCACACGCCGCTCCCCGAGGCCCCCTGCAGATGGGGCACCCCCACCCAGGGTCCTCGGGGCGTCCCATAGCTCAAGCCTGGGGTTTCTGGGCAAGCGCCACCGCAGGAGATCCCAGCTCGCCTGGGGGTGCTGTCTACAGGGTGTGGACAGGTCCTCTCTGAGCCTCAGTGACCCTAGGCCCTGGGGCCGGGGTGTGAGGTGGGAAACACCCGTGGGTATGGGGGACAGAGGAGAGACCAGTGGTCTGGTCTGCTGGCCATGCAGGTGCAGGCCCAGGGACCGGGCAGTGGGGCAGCCGTGGCAGCCAGCTGTCTGCCAGTGGATGAGCACTGACGTGTCCCGTCCACTAGCTGGTGCCCACCTCGCCTGTGACGTTTGCCTCCCAAGGGTGCTGGGCCTGTGGGCATGAGAGGCCCCAGGCAGGGGTGGGGGGGGCTCGGGGCAGCAGCCCCAGGCCCTGCAGGGGGAGCACCAAGAGGCCTGTCCTGCAGGCGGCCTCTGGTGTGCCGGGCGGGAGCGCAGGCCGCGGGGGAGCCCAGCCCCAAAGACCCCCCGGCGATTTCCAGCCGCTTCGGCCCTGGGGTGCACCCCCCGTCTGTACTTGCTGGCTGCCCCGGGAGGGCCTGGACAGGGTCCCCCGCTGCAAGGGAGGGGCATGGAGGCTGCCGTGCCGGGCCACCCAGCGGGCTCAGGAAGGGAAGGAATGTGACGGGGGCCGGGTGTGGCTGAGGAGCGCGAAGCCAGTTGTGGGTTTTTCTTGGGCCCGGCGAGATGTGAGCAGAGGTGGGGGCCCCTCTGGCTCAGCCCCTGCCACACACACTAGGGCCTTTCTTCAGCGTGCGGCTGCGGGCCTGGCGGCCAAGGACACTCTGGAAACCTGGATTCCACTCGCCGAGGCAGACGGCGGCTTCCTGCCGGGAAGGTGTGTGTGCACGGTCACTCGGCCGCACGGGCCCCCCGGGCCAGGCCAGGCCTGCGTGGGCTGCTCGGACAGGCGGGCTTGGCCCTGCCGGCCACGCCAGCACGCCCCTGAGCGTGAAAGCCAGCACTGCTCCTGGAAGAGCTCACAAGGTCTGCTCAGACCTCTCCTCGATCCCCTCCTTCTGAAGTTCACTCGTTAAAGGGGCGCGATCGCGCCTGGTGCCAGGCCGGCTTCCTGGAGCCCGGCCGCTGTGGCCCGGCCCGGCCGCCGCCCCGGCTGTAAAAGCGCTCGCCGGGCACCTCGGCTGCTGCGGGGCTGAAAAGCCCTTTGTGTGGCTCCGCCGCAGGCGTTCCAGCCTCCTCCTGGGCTCCCCGCGGCTTCGCCTCGCTTCCTCCCACAGCGGCTTCTGCCCGCCCGCCCGGCTTCCCTGCTGGCGGCGGGGCGGCCTCCCTGCGCCCCTTGGGGCTGGGGTACCGGGGCATGGGGGTCGCCAGCCCAGCCCGCTCCCCCAACGGTGGGCCCCTGCGGCCACACGTGCGTCCCAGGGCACGGCGAACACTAAGTTCACCTGGAAGCGGAAAGGGTTGCATGCAGGCGCCCGTGTCTGGCAAGACCAGCTCTCTAGGGCCCGGCAGACCCTCTGTGCGGAGTGCGGAGACATGCTGCCAGGCCCTGCCCGCCCCGCCGCGGCCGCCGCCACATCCCCCGACGTGTCTCCATCTGCCCGCCGGAAGGCACATGGCTTCCTCCCACACCTAGGGCACGCGCGTGTGTGCCTCGCACCAGGGCAGCCGCCACCATGCGCTGGCGCTCTCTGCACCCCGCCCTGCACCCCACCAGGACGGTGCCTGCCCACTGAGGGCCGCACTGGCACCAGCTCCACTTCAGGGGCCCTGGCGACCAGGCCACCTGGGAGAGGCTGGGGGGCTGGCAGGCAGCTCAGGGAGCAAGCTGCCCCCCACCCCGGGGGCAGAGCCAGGAGGCCCGAGCCCAGGAGGCCACCAGCCAGAGGCCGCAGGGCAGCCCCTACAAAGAAAGCTGGCCAGGCTCTGAGCTGCAGGAAGCTTTTTCTGGGTACTCAGGCCCTGTGGCCAGTTCACAGGGAAGGCACCTGGTGTTCGGGGGCGTCCAGAGACCTCTGGTCCCCACTGTGCTGTGGGAACAAGCCCCCTCCGACGGCTTCATGGGGACAGGGGCGCCCACCGCCTCTCAGAGCCCCCGAGCGCCGGGAGAGGCCGCGCCCCATGAGCAGCCCCCCACTCCACCGCCTCCCCCACCCCCAGGCCAGACGCGCCGGGAGTGAATCACTGTAAAGACCCACACGTCTCCCCGAGCTGGGGGTTTCTGGACGCTCAGGGCGCTGAGGCTGAAGAATGTCCCCAGCAGATGAGGAGATTAGGCAGAGCTAAACCGGTTATCAATGGAGAGAAAATCAAGGCTGATGTCCAGATAAGTGTTTCAAAGAGCAAATGACAGGAGCCCGGGGCCCTGGGCCGAGGCATCTTCTGTGGGAGGCCCCTCCGAGGGGGCCGCCAGCGGGGGCTGGGGGGCGGTGCCGGCGGGTCCCCACAGCAGCCCCCCACCCGCCCCCCGCACCGCTCCGTCCCTCTGTCCCCGAGGCGGCCGGCGGCCAGTCAGGCGCCCGAGTCTACGGGAGACTCTCGTCTTCATCACTGGGGTCACTTCTCGGGGGGGTTCCCAGTCCACTTTGTTTTTCATGAAATTTCGGTCGCCATTTTAAGTGGATTCACTTCAAAAGGTCCACTCCCCGCCCCATCTCCGGCAGGATTAAGACATTTGTGCATGTTTTGATACCAGCAGATAAAGGCTGACCCATCCCGGCATTGCGACAGCCCCACAAGCAGGCCGGCGCCCCCGGACCAGGCCCGGCGGAGCCCGCCCTCCCCCAGCCCGGCCAGGCCGCGCGCCCCGCTGCCCCCCTCCCCCCTCCCGCCGCAGGCCGCAGCAGGTTTCAGCCTTGGCTGCCTGCCGGGAGGTTTGCCGGGAGGAGGTTTGCCGGAGTCTCCATCTTTTCTTGCAGATGAGCTTTTGTCTCCCCAGTAATGCAGAGGTTGCCCTGTTTCGTGAGCCACCTCTCCACACCCTCGAGCATCTTTCAAGATCTCCTCCTGCCGCTCTAGAGGACCCTGTCGGGTCCCAGCTCTTTGGTGGCCTTTCGCGTCCCAGAGTCTCTCTGCGCGGGGCTGTGGGCGCAGCTGTGGGGCTGTGACCGGGCGTCCTTGTCTTAGTGTGGAAGGCACGTCCTCATCCCGAGGTTTTTATCCCCAGCATTTGACACGTCGGCTCGTCCTCCCGCCTCACCCTGAGCCGCGCTTCTGCGGGCCAGGCAGGTCCCCGTGAGCACAGTGTGAGGGGCTTCGCGTCCAGCCGCTCTGAGCCGCCCCGGGCCTCCGTGTGGCTTCAGCCACGGCCGTCGCCGCTTCTAGCGCTCGCCAGTTGGTGTATTTCTGGCCTGTCCCTGGCTAGCTGGTGGCCTGGCGTCCCGCGTGGCTGCTGTCCTCGGAAGGCAGATGCAGCCTTGGGTGGATGGGACCCAAGTGCCCTGGGCCTGTGGCCAGGGCAGGGCCAGGGCAGGGGACACCCCCACACTGGGGTGGTCACACTGTGAGGGCCTCTCCGGAAAGCTGGACAGTCTGAGTGGAGACAACCAAACAGGCCGAATCCAGAAGGCAAGCGGCCCACACTCACCGTGGAGAAGGGCTCGCGGGGCCTGGGACCAGGCGGTGGGGCTGGCCTACACCGTGCGACTCGGGGAGACCTGGAGCCGCAGCCCCAGTCAGAATGCGGACTCCACCACGCCCACCCGCTGGCCTTGACCGAGGCCTGCACCCCAGTCTCAGTTCCCGTCTGTAAGGCAGGTCACGGGAGCGCCTCCCGGGGCTGTCAGAGATTTGGGGGAACACGGAGCAAGGCCGACCATGGCGCAGGGTTGCACGGGTAAAGCTGCACGGCCTCCACCGGACGCTGGCACGGAGCCCATGTTTCTGCGCCCCAGGCTGAGGCCTGACTGGCATGTGGGCTGTACACGGTCAGTCGTCCACTCTGGAGGGGGGGAGAAGCAGGCTCCCGGGGGCCGGCAGCAGGCCGCTCACTGCCGGTGGGGGCGGTCGTTTCACACGGACACGAGGGCCAGCCTCGGCCGCTCCGGAAACCCAGGAGCCGGGACGGCAGCCCTGGCCCCATTGCCAGCAGATGTGAGTGCGCCACAGCCCCACTCGGGGCGCCCGCCCCACTGGTCGGGCTATTCTGGACCCTCGTCTCCGTGGCCTCCCGCAGCATGTCCTGCCACGTCTGGCGGTCTCACTGTCCTCCGCATCCACCCGTGTTGTCACCGGCGGCAGGATCTCCTCCACGTGAAAAAATCCTTGTACAGCAGTTCTGTTTCTGAGCATCAGTGCGGTTCGGGGAGCAGACCCACCTGTCGGCTAGGACGCGGGGTCAGGAAGCCCGGGGTGCTCTGTGGAGGCCGGGTGGGTGGCTGCTCGGGAGAGGGCCTCACCGTCCCCTGCCACCCACCCAACTCTGAGACCCTCGTCACCACAAAGCACCCTGTGGGGGGCTCTCGGGCTGGCGGACACGGGCAAGGACGGCACTGGCGCTGCAGCTCGGCCTCCACGGCCTCACGCCTGGCTGGGAGGGGAGCTGGGTCGGCCTCCCTCCGCGCCTGGCCAGCAGGGCTCACCCTTGAAGCCGGGAGGGAACTTGCCTTTTGCTTCCTGGAGGTTTCTAGCTGTGCACCCCACTACCACCCCCACCCCAGCTAAGAAGGGGACTCCCCAGGACTAGTGTGTGAGGGGTCAGCTCTCGGGGCTGAGGGACCTGGGTGATTCAGGCAGTGGCCGCCGCCCTGGCCCTCAGCTCCTTTGTCCCCGGCAGGACGTCTGAGCGTGCCTTACATGGGACCCAGGGCGGCTGGGGCACAGACCCAGGCCTGTGGGTGGGGGTGGTCGTTTCAACAAGGACGTGTTACTCCCTGAGGCAACAGCCACCTCATTCCTGCGTCCCGGCCTCTAGGGGTACCCTGGGGGCCTGGCGCTGGGGCTACACAGGCCTCTGGGCAAAGAATGACCTTCAGTGAGGCCGGGCTTGCCCTTCACCTGAGCGGGCAGGGCGCTAAGTGCTGGACAAACCCCCGAGCGCCCGCCTGCCCGCCCCAGTGCCTGGCCGCACACTATCGCTGCAGGCCCAGGCGGGAGTCTAGGGTCCAGGGCCAGCGCGGGGTCACCGCGCCACCCCCAGCCTCGTGCTATCGCCGGGAAATGCCCCTCCCCTGGGTCAGGCCGCCGACCTGTGGGCCTCAGCCTGGCCAGAGACCCCGCCGCACCCGTCCTTAATGTGTAACCGTGTGTTTATTTGTGGTGGAGGCCGGGCCGGCGGCCTGCGCGCGGGGCCGGGGCCGGGGCCGCCTTGCTGGGGCTGTTATCTGCCGGCTAATCCGTGTGGAGCCCGCACTGCAGCTCGGGAATGTTTGGTGAAGAGAAGTGAATGAATAAGCGAGGGGCTGTGCCCAGGGGCCAGCACAGCCCCGGCCCATCCTCCCAGGAGGCCTCGCCCGGGGTCGGGCGATGGGGGCGGGGTGGGGGGGTTCCCGTGCTCTCCCTGGAGTTTGCTCACCCCAGGCCTGGGCGGTCGGAGTCCAGAGCCTGCCAGCAGGGGTGCAGCCACAGAGGCCCTCTGCCCTGCAGCCGCCCACCCTCCTGCCGCCACGCGGGCGGACAGAGTCGGACGCGGGGATTTTCTGGACGCTCCGGGCCTTGCCTGGGCGGGGCTGGGTCAGTTTGGTGGGCCGGGAACAGACTTGGGAGCAGCCCTGACAGGAAGCGGGCGCCCGGGAGGCCCACGCTCTGGGGTCTCCCCGCCGGGCCCTCCAGCCCCCAGGCCACGGCTGCCCGCGCTCCCTCTGGGCGGGCGCCCGCTAGCCACGGCCTCCCCGAGCCCAGAGCCGACCCCCGGCGCCAGCCTGGCACTGGCGCTTTGTGCTGGGGCCGCCAGCAGGAGCAGGGTGGGCTGGCGCGTGGGCCAGGAGCCGCGGGCTCGCGGCCGGCTGGGGCCGGGTGTCTGTTGCCACGGCCGCCGGGGCTGGTCCCGGGCTCGGGCTAGTTGGGAAAGCGGAGGAAGCTGCGTATGGTTCCATCAAGGATGGTTTTCCTATTAAAACACGACTCGTTAAAACACAGGGCTTAGCTCAGAGTAAACATTTGGATCTGCTGAGGAGAAGCAGAGATTTATGCCTCGGAGCAAGACCCGGAGTCGCGCCCCACGGCTGGCGGGGACGCGCGGCCTTGTCCACCTGGGCCCGGCTCTGCCCTGGGAACCACCCTGGCCTCGCCGTCCCAGCGCTTCTGCTGGAAAGCCGGGCCGCCTCCGTCCCGCCACTTGAGCTCCGGGCGGGCCGTGACCTGGGCCTCTGCTGGCCGCGCTCACGGGCGCCCAAACCCAGCCCCTCTCCCTGGCCCCACACCCGCCGCCGCCCTCCCCGAGCCTCAGCACAAAAGATGGCCAGGGGCACGCTCGAGGCCTGCTTTTCCTCGCCGGACAGAACCCGACGGCTGCCTTTTGTCTCTCCCCACTCAGGCGCATTTCCCTGGCAACCCTGCCTCCCTCCATCCACCCAGCAGCTTCTCCTGCCCCTTCATCAAGACGCTGTCGGCGCAAACAAGCCATTCGCTGGCGTGGTCTCGGGAGCCTTTCGGGTGGCACTCAAGAGGCGCCCCCGGCGGGGCAACCAGCCTGGGATAGCAAGGCCCACGGGGCCTGGGTGGCTGGGCCAGGGGACGGCAGGCAGTGTGTTACCCACTGTCCCTGTACCCCCTCTGATGGCGCTGCCCTAAGGAAAGGGGAGCCCATGTCCCAAGAGACAGAGCCCCACCTCTGTCCCTGCACCCCCTCCTCCAAGGGGCTCCCGGCGTGTGGGTGAGGGCAGGAGGCAAGCTCCAGGGCCCCTGTGGGCTGGTCCCCACGGACTCCTCAGCTCCCAGCAACATTCTCTTTCATCTGCAAGCGTGCGCCTTTGGCAGAGATTCTGTTCCAGAACTTTCTAGCCTAGTCTCCTCCTGCCCTCCTTTTCCAGTCCTAGGTGTAGGGAAAGCATGGCCGTGTCTTCCGGTGGCCCCGCAGTGGCCTGCTAGCAGGAGGGTGCCCCGGCCCATCGGCACAGCCTCAGCCAGGTCACCAGCTGGCCGGGATCTGGGGCTGCTGGGCCAGGCCTGGGAGGGGCCCTGCTGGGCCTCCTGGAGGGCTGGGGGGGGGGCAGTTCTGCCCGCACCCGCAGGCTGCTCCTCTGGGTGGGGCCGCAGTGTCCCTGGCCCGCCAGCACCTGGGAACCCGCGCCTGCTGCCTCTAAGGTGCCACCGCTTTCCGCTCACAGCAGCCTCTTGCCTTGGTCTTGCTATCAGCCCGGCCCATGGCCCCAGCTGTGGCCCCCTCCCCTGGACCACGCAGCCCAGACAGACCCACCCGACTCAGCCCGTCCCCGGCCTAACTCAATCCTGGTCGGGGGGGTCTCAGTGGGAGAGCGTGTGCGCTCCTCCTGGTGGGGGAGCTGGGGTGCCACCCAGGCTCCAGGGGGCGGCACCCCAGGGAGTGCCCGGGGCACATGGAGCCTGAGCCCACACTGCGGGGGGCATCTGACTCTAGCCCCAGCGTGTCCCCTGCGCAGTGCACCCCCTATGTGCCTGGGTGACCCCTGAAGGTGCCTGCTGCTTCCAGTCCGGCTGACAGATGAGGGAGATGAGGGGCAGAGAGGACAGGTGACCTGCGGGGCAGTGGGGCCAGAGTGGGCGGCCTGGAGCAGCTGCTGGGCCCCCTGGCGGGAGACGGCCTGGGGAGGCCCAGCTGAGTTGGGGCTGGCCTCCAAGGAGGCCCTGCCCCCACCTGTGGGAGTCAGGGGCAGAGGGCTCCCTCTGGAAGGGCCCTGAAAGGGTGGCAGGGGCTTCTGGAGGACTGGGGTGCAGCTCCGCGCCCCAGCAGTGGCTCCGCAGCCCGGAGTGGGGGCTGGGCCTGCACCTGCACAGGAAAGCAGCTGGACCCTGGGCGGGGCGGGGGTGGGGCCGGGAGGTCGCCTGCTCTTCCCCTCTGCCCGGGCAGCTGGGCGGCCTTGGGGAGAACAGATAGCGCCCGCCCCCCCGACCCTGGGGCTTGAAGCCACTCGTGGGCTGGTGCCCCTTGGAGCTGAGGCCCTTCTGGTGGCCTTGGAAAGTGGGACCTGAGTGGGGGAAGGCGCCCCGCTGGGGAGAGCTGGAAGGAGGGGCTGCCTGCCCAAGAACATTCCGGAGCCCCTGGCCCTCAGCTCAGCTCCTGGGAGGGGCATCTGGGGGCCACCTGCCCTCCTGGCTCAGAGCCTGGCCCGCACTCTCAGAGGCGCCCCACCAGCTGGGGCCGCAATGGGCTGTGAGGGGCCGGCCGGCGGGCGCCCTCTGGTCTCTCAGGAAGCTCTTCTGGGCAAGTCCCCGGCGGCCCGCGGGGCCAGGCCTGTGCCACCTGCTTTCAGGAAGCCCGAGGGGCATCTGGGAGTGGGCACAGGAGGGGGCCCGGCTGCCTTGGCCCCTGCTCGTCCAGGGAAGGCCTCCTGGACCCCAGGCTGCCCCGCCTGTCTCAGCCCCACCCCACCTGCCGCTCCTGGGGCCCAAGGGCCCCGAGGCTGTTGTCCGGTGAGCAGGGCCACATGGAGGCCCCAGCCCAGAGGCGCCTGTGAGTGGGGCCACACCCGCCCACTCAGCCGGGCTTTTTAGGAGGTCAAAAGTGATGAAGCCAGGGCCAGCATGTTCTGTGTGTGCCCTGTGCCTGCACTGAAAGGCTGTCCCCCCTCCCTGAGAAAAGCAGGGGTCTTCCGGGGCGTGGGGTGGGCTGAGAAGAGGGCCCGGGGGCTGCGGTCCGACTGCGTGTCAGGCGTGTGGGATCCGGGAGGCGTTTTCATCCCAGTGGCTGAAGACGGGGTGCAGCCTTGGTGCACCAGGGGGTGCAGCCTGGCCGGGGCTCAGGTGGCGGAAGCAGCTCCCCACCCCCCCACCCGGTCCCCCAGCCTGACTCCAGCTCCCAGGCAGCCACGGAGCTGGGAGTGGGCACTGCAGGCGTAGGAAGGCGCCGCTGTCCCATCTGGGTGTCTGGGCCAGGCTGCGGCTTACTGCCAGCGGTGAGGGCGCCCTGGAGTCGGGGCCTCCAGGCCTGGATGGAGGGCAGAGGCTTCGGGGTGAGGAGGGAGGCGGGCTGGGTGAGGGAGGGAGCAGGGCCTTTGTTCTAGATGCACTTGGATTCCTGGTGACACTGTGGGTGGGGGCCTGCTGGGAGGGGCGCTGGCCTGGCCGCCTGTAAGAACTAGCTAAGGGGGGAGGGGAGGCCTGCACTTAGGCCCTGGGAGCCGCTGGAACTGCCCTCAGGAGGGCTGGCCAGGCCCAGGCATGGGGTCTGGGGTCCCCCCACCCTGCGCTCTGTTGTCTCAGCCGCTCAAGGCCACGTGCAGCTTGCTGGCTTTGTGTTGAGACTGGGGGTTCCATCCCCCCGGGGTTATGAAATAGCTGGGCAGGGACAGGGCCTCCCTGCAGGAGCCGATCCAGGCTCCCCCACCCCGCGCACGTGCTGCGGGGGGGAGGGTGTCTGTGGAGGCTCCAAGAGCAAAATGAGGCAAGAGGAGGTCTGCTTGGGGGGAAGGGTGCTTGGCCACAAGGGGGGCGGCAAGGGGGCAGACCCCCCAGCAGGGCCTTTGTCAGCCAGTAGCCGTCCACTGTCCACTGTGGACAGCCAGGACCAGCGCCTCTCTCCCCAGGTGGGCCGGGAGGACCCCTGGGCTGGCAACCCCCCACCCCGTCTGGCTCCTCTCTGCCCCTTTGCTGACCCCCACTGGCCTGGTGGGCAACGCAGGGCTCCCCTGGACTTGGCCTCCACTGCCCCTGTCCCCAGTGCCCCTGGCTTCCCGAAACCCAAATGTACCCTAATGTTCCTGCGGAGCCACCGCTCCTCCCTGCACGGTCTCCACCCCGCTGAGCACACTTCCCCGCAAGGGCCTCCGTGCCCGCTCCTGTGCCACCCCACCCATCACCACTGCCCGCTCGGCCCTCACTCTGCCATCGCAGGCCCCATTCTGCAGAGAACAGGCGAGGCCGGAGCCTCCAGACCACGTGGCTTTCTCCCCTCCACCGAGGGCCTCTGCTGCCCCCCCATCCCCTAGACTCCCTGGCACCAGACCCCTCGCACCCGCTGCAACCGGGCTGCGCCCTCTGCTCCTACTAACCCCGCCAGGGCTGGGGTTGGGGGCCCTGCTGATAGGTGCTGCCTGGTCCAGTCACCAGGTCCTCTTCTGGGAGGGCTGTGTGTCCAGCCCAGGGTCACCCGTGCGGCCACGGGGCTCAGCTGCCTTCTGCCTGCCCCACCGTGAGGCCCCCAGGAACCTGCAGGGCCGGTCTGCCTGCAGGGGAGTGGAGCGGAGCGCTGGGCCTGTGCCCAAGCGGGGGATGGCTTGTGTGCCCGGCGCTGGCCCCCCAGTGAGTCCCCATTCTGGGCCGCTAATTGCTACAATTAGTGGGAGAAAGGCCCATTAGATCGATTTCTCCTCCTGGCGGGACTGGCTGCGGGAGGGTGAGCCTATGCCCAGGGCTTTGGGAAGAGCAGATTCTTCCGTAAATGAGGCCACATTTAAATTGCAAACAAGGGCCTCGCCCAGCCCTCCGAAAAGGCTTTAGTTCCCCAGAGGGAGGGGTGCGGAGCGGGTGGGTGCCGGCTGCCTTCGGGGACCCTGCCGAGCCAGGTCACCAGCTTAGAAGAGCTGGCAAAGGCGGTGGGGGGCACGGGGCAGGAAGGTAGTACCAGAGACCACTCCTACCCCACCAGTCCCTGAGCCCCGGGGCCTCAGGGCACGGAGCTAGTAGCCGGCCCCCTGGCTGGAGCCCGCGGGGTGTCTCTAGCTGGGACCAGCCGTAAGGGGCCCTGCTGCCTCGAAAGCCCTGGGGCAGCCTCCAGGCAGGGAGACTTGACCCCCACCCCACCCCTCCACCCCCTGGCCTGGGAAGGGGAGCGGTGCTCGGAATAGCCAGGCCTGGGCCGGGGTCTGGCTGAGAGGTGCGGCCTGTGGGCGTGGAGTGTGTCAGGATGTGGACCCCGCTCCCAGAAAGTCGAGGGCCAGAGCAGAGAGAGCTAGTCCCGAACTAGTCTGGGGCAGTGGCGGTCAGCTGGGGTGCCCGGGGACACGTCCTCCCCCCAGGGTCCCGGTAAGGCGTGAGAAGCCTGGTCTGCGGGTGTGCAGGGGCGTCGCACCAAGCCATCGGGGAGTCTCCCTGACCGCCGGCCTTTGGGGAGACATGGAGGGCGGGAGGGCCGGCGGGCAGGCGCGGTACAGGGCAAGCTGGGCAGAGGCGACTGGTGCCAGGGCCCAAAGGCCCTTGGCCGGCTGGAGAAATGGGAAGGAGGTCGGCGAGCAGGGCCGGGGGCTCGGGACAGCAGGGGCGGGCGGGGCTTGTGAAAGCTGATGGAATCTGGCATTTGAGTGGCGTTTCCTGGAGACGGGCCCCTGGGGGGTCTGGCGGGGGCGTGGGAGCGCGTCTCAGCCCATGCTGGCTCTGGGGCTCCTGGTGGCGGGGACATGGGGAAACCACAGCCCCCGTTCACGCAACGCTGTGGGCCTGGACGGGTCTGCGGGGGAGTGGCCAGGCTCCCTCCCCTGCCCCCCAGTAATCCCGACTCTCCACCCTGTTCCTGCCGCCTCCACAGCTGCTCCCGGTGATTTATGACATGGTGTGTGCCTGTGCCGGGCGGCGGGCTTCCCGCGCCGGGGTGTGTAATTTTAATTTCAGTGCAAAGCTGTGCATGGAGCCAGTTCTGCCTGGCCTTTGGCACTCCGCCTTGGGGGTGCGTGCTGGTCTCCCAGCCCCCACGCCATGCACCCCACTCCACCCGCTGCTCTGCTGGGGGGGGGGGGGCTGCTGGCTGCAGGCGCGGCCTCCTGCGGCCTCCTGCTCGAGACACAGCCCCTGTGCTGCCCTGTGCCCTGCAGGCTGCGCCGGCCACTGACCCGCTCCAGCGCTGCTGCTGGTGCTCCAGCTCCCCACAGCTGCCCGCGCCCGCCATCCCCCGCCCTTTGGGGTCCTCCCGGTCTGCACGTCCCTGGTGTGTCTCCGCCATCGCTCGTTACTCGTTTCCGTTTCGAGTCTCTCGTAAATTGTCGCCGGCGTGTAACTGGGCGCAGTTACAGGAGGGAGAGGAAAAAGGCCAGAAATTGTATCTTGGGGTGTGATGAAACAGTCTGACCTTTGCCACGATGGATTTACTTAATAGAAACCCTGAATTTGTACATACTCAAGCTCCAAGGTTGTAGTCTTGAAATCTGGGCCTTCCGGGGAGACCTCCCAGCCACGGGCAGGGGAATGGCCCTGCCCGTGCCACGAAGCTCTAAGCCGCCGGGAGTGTCTCCCTGTAGGGGTTGCCTGGACCCCCATTCTACTCCCCGCCCCGGGGTTAATTTCCCCTGCATCCTCGCCTCACGAGCCCTGTCTGACTAGGCAGGGGGCCACCTCTGGGGTCTCTTGGCCTGTCCCCCCACCCCTAGTTCCGAGCCCAGGTGCCGGGGCGCAGGCCAGCTCTGTCTCCCTCAGGCAGAGCTCCCTCCGGGTCTGTGCGTCCCGCATGTGCATTTTAGAGACGCAACTCTCAGCTGATGTAACCCTTGTTAGCTCTTGGGGGGGGGGGGGGGCTCAGAGATTTAAGCATCCTGAGAAGGGCACTCAGAGATTTAAACACTCTGCTCCTTTTCTCACCTTGGGGTGCCCGGAGGGCACCTACATCTCGCCTCATCTTAAAGGGACAGATGCACTTTTGGTTTTTCTGTTAAGTTGCTAAGAAGTAAAGTTCAGGTTTACAGCTTGTCCGGGGCGGGACCCTGGCTGGAAGCTCGCCCGCCCGCCCGCGGTCATCGCGGCCTGCCCCTGTCCCTGCCTCTGCCGAGAGGCCACGTGGCCTTTGTCCCCTCCGATCTCCGTGTGGCAAGTTACACGGGTGGTTTCTGATACTGGGTGGTCCCCGCACCCCTGGGAAGGAACCCACTCGTTTCAGGTCTGTTTAGTGTGTGGCTGGATTTGCCAGGGAGGCGCGGGGGGCTGCAGGCCAGGCCCGTCACAGTCTCCAGCACAGCTCACGTGAGTCTGGACACGCTCTGGTTGGCGATTTACAAAGATCCCCCTAGGTCCTGAAACAGACCTGCTTTCTGCTCAGCGAGTTTGGAAACACATTAAAATGGAGCCGCAATCAAGCAACCCAATCCCCCCTGTTTTCCTTGCAAGTATCTGGAAAACAGGTGCAGAAATGGATCATCTGAGACACCATAGAAATCTGGTTAATCCCGCTTGCCTGCTCTCCTTCAGCGCCGCGGCCGGAGCGGGCTGGGCCCGGGCGGCCCGTGTGGGTGTGGGGCGCGGAGAGCAGGCAGCAGCCCCTCCTGGGCAGGGCAAGTGCCCCACAGTGTGTGGGTCCTCCTAGCTGGGGCGCCGCGCTTCCTCAGACTCCGTCCAGGCTGCCCACGGGTGGCCGGTCCTGTCACCGGGGAGAGCACTGTCACCCCACGCTAGAGACTAGCGGCTTGTGAGGGGGGCACTCGGTGGTGTTGGAGCGGGAAAGGAAACACCCATTTCAACCACCACCTCCCACCCCCGGCTTGATCGAAACTGCTATTTCCTAGTCCCAGCCCCCATCTGGACCCCGATCCCCACCTCCAACTTGAGGGCCAGCCACCCTTTCATTCAGAATCCCCTCCCAACTGGAACCAGGACTTCAACTGCTGGTTCCAACCCGGAACCCCAAAAGCCAACCGCAAAAGCCAACCCCAAGCCAGAGCCACAACTTGGAATCCGTTCCCTGATTTGGGTCCCAACCGGGATTCAGAGCTTTGCCGGGACTTGGGTTCTGTTTGGGTCTCAGACTCTGGTGGGGGCTTGGATCAGACCAGCCCCAGGCCCGGAACTCGGAACCACCGGCGGACTCTGATCTTGCGGATCCCTCACCCCCAGACTCAGGACTTCTGGCAGACTCTGACCTCCGGCGAACCCCAACCCGTACTCGGCACTGCCCGGCGCAGGCCGCCCTCGCACCAGAACCCGAGCCCCACGCACAGCCGCCGCCGGCGCCAACTCGCACCAGACCCGCGAGCCGGACTCGGAACCGCGCGGCGGACTCGGAACCGCGCGGCGGACATCGGACCAGACCCCGCCGCAGGCCCGGGACTCAAGCGTGGCGCGCGCCGACCTCGGACCAGATCCCGCCCGGGGCTCAGAACCGCGCTGGGGACTCGGAAGCGGAGGGGGGACGCGAAACCCCGATCCTCGCCTGGACCGCAGACCCGACCCCGCGCCCCGGCCCCGGCCCCAGCCGCAGCGCGCGCAACCGCGACTCCGAGCCCGGACCCCGAACCCCGATCCCGGACTCCGATCCGGACCCCGAACCCCGATGCGGACCCAGATCCCCGGACTCAGAAGCCCGATCCCGGACCCCGATCCCCGGACTCAGAAGCTCAATCCCGGACTCCGATCCGGACCCTGATCCCCGATCCCGGACTCCGATCCGGACCCCGAACCCCGATCCGGACTCCGATCCCCAATCCCCGGACTCAGAAGCCCGATCCCGGACTCCGATCCGGACCCCGAACCCCGATCCGGACTCCGATCCCCAATCCCCGGACTCAGAAGCCCGATCCCGGACTCCGAGCCCGGACCCCGATCCCGGACCCCCGGACTCAGAAGGCGGATCCCGGACCCCTGGGCTCAGAACCCCGATCCTGGACTCGATCCTGAATCCCCAGACTCAGAAGCCCGATCCCGGACCCCGAACCCCGATCCTGGACTCCGATCCCGGACCCCAATCCCCGATCCCCGGACTCCGAAGCCCGATCCCGGACTCCATCCGGACCCCGATCCCCGGACTCAGAAGCCGGATCCCGGACCCCCGGGCTCAGAACCCCGACCCCGGACTCAAACCCGGTCCGCGAGGCGCGGCGGACGCGCTGGCCGGGCCTGAGCCGCCGCCCGACCCCCGCGGCGCGAGCTCACCTGGTCCCGGCTGGGGCGCCCCTGGTCCCGGCTGGGGCGCCCCCGGGCCCGGAGCGGGGCGCGGAGCGCGGGGCGGCGCGTCCGGCCGGCGGGCGACGGTCCTGCGAGTGGCCGCGGGGGCCGCGGGCCGGGACGTGGCGCCGCCGACTGGGCGGGCCGCGGGCTGGGCCGGGCGCGCCGGCCGCGGGGATTGGCCGGGCGCGCGGTGCCGCGGCGCCATTGGCGCAGGGCGCGGCCGGCCGGCGGGAGGGGGTGTCCGTCCCGCGCCACGTGCCGCGCCCCGCGCGCCCGCCCGCCCGCCAGGGCCCCGCGCCGCGCCCCACACCCCGGCCCGCGCCCGGACCCCGACGCCGGGCAGCACCCCGTGGAGGCCGCGCCTCCGGGCTCCTCTCGGGCGCTGGCCGCGCGGCGCAGGCCCCAGGGGGAACGCGGGGCCAGGGCCGTGCGCGCCGCTGCCCGAGCCACTCGGCCCTCGTCCAGGCCCCTGAGCGGCTGGCCTGGGGCCACGCACCCCGCCCCTCGGGCACTGTGCAGGGACCGAGCCCCGTGGGGCGCGCCCACAACTCCTGTTGTGCGCTCCAGGACGCCTGCTGGGCGGCGCCAGGCCCGGACAGGCCGCCGGGGAAGGTTTCTGGAGTGTCCAGCAGGAGGTAGCGCCCAGGCTGGATCTCAGGTGGTCACCCTCCCACCTGGACCCCCTGCAGCCGCCCCCCTGCTTGTTAGCCCCCTGCCGGGAGGCTGGTCTGCCTTTTGCCATCTGCACCCCTGGCCCTCGGCCTCCAGGCACTGTGAAGCACCCCCGGCCAGCACAGTCGGGAACCTCGTCCTTGGGGGTTCTCTGTCCACTGAGGATTCACCAGCAAGTCTGGGGCCAGTTTGGACCTTCCCTGCAAATTGCAAAAGGACTTTGGAATGTCGGGCTCAGTGTGTTCTCAGCGGTTACACACGCACGCGCGCACACACCCAACCTAGGCCCGACTTCAAACGCGGGAGGGGGGAGCGCGGAGTCAGCCAAGCCGGCCCCAGCCCTCACCCCAAGCACGCAAGCAGGCCCTGCGCCTCGGCTCCCTCGCCCTGAGATACGCAGACAGCGCCAGGGAGCCTCGTGGGGTCTTTCTGTTCCTTGTTGTCCAGGAGAGAGGGACACACGCGGCCCCTTCTCAGGCGAGGGCAGCTTCCTTTCTGACCATCCGATGGGTCCGCTTCCTGCCCCAGCCGGTGCGGGAGGCCAGGCCGCAGGCCTGGGTGGGTGATGTGAATGCAGGAGCTGACCCGACGCTCCCACCAGGCTGGGCCATCTGGGGGCCTCTGCCGCCTCCAGAGCAGGTTGTAACCGGTGTGGTCCCCAGCACCCCCACCCTGCGCCAGGCGGTTCTGTTCCGCCGCCGTCTGTTCGAGCCCTTCATAATTTTATCTTGGACTTTGTTCTGTAAGTGAAGACTAAGGGGACCCTGGAGCGCCGCTGGGGCCAGGGTCTGGGCTTGGGCCCGGCCCCCACACAGTCCCGCCACCGCCCTGCCCCTGCCCGCCTCCCTCTCCCCACGGGCAGCTTGCCCCCTGCTCTGGTCTAGCACGCAGGGGCCGGGGTCCTGCCCAGACCCATCTCCCCCCCAGGGTTGCCTGCCTCGGAGGTGGAGGGGAGCCTGTGAGGATGGGTGAGCCCCACCCTCACTCACGCGCGTGGGTGTTCCCCCTGGATGTTGAGCTTGGGGTGAAGAGCCCCCTAAGCCAAGCCCCTTTCGCAGCCACCACCCTCCTAGTGCGGAGCGGCAGGGGGTGCCCAATGGGGTTTCGTCTTAAAAAACGGGTCTTGACAATCCCGAAAATGGAGCTCGCTTGCTCTTGCGCCCAGCACCTGGGTCCTGACCACTCCTGGGCCTTGACCGCGCCTGGGCCCTGACCACTCCTGGGCCCTGACCGCGCCTGGGCCCTGACCACTCCTGGGCCCTGACCGCGCCTGGGCCCTGACCACTCCTGGGCCCTGACCGCGCCTGGGCCCTGACCACTCCTGGGCCCTGACCGCGCCTGGGCCCTGACCACTCCTGGGCCCTGACCGCGCCTGGGCCCTGACCGCGCCTGGGCGGCCCCGCGGCTGCGCCTGGCCCACTGCTGTCCGTTCTGCGGTCACGGTGGTGGGAAGCTCGGCTCCAAGTCCCACGCCGAGTGCTCACCCCTCACCCCCTCACCGTACACGGGGCGCCGTCAATCAGCGAGAGGACCCCGCCGGCCCAGCACACCTGTTTTACACCCCCCCCCAAGTCCTTTGGGGAGAGACAGGGAGAAAAACAGGCCAGACCAAGAGGGCTGTTGTGTCCTGGGGGTGGGGGGCAGGCGCCACGTGGGTTGGCTGGAGGAGAAGCGAGGCAGCACGTCAGTCAGGCGGGGTGGGCCCCCCCTGGAGCTGGCCTCGGCACTGAATGGTGGAATTTGGGGAGGGGGCGTCGAGGCGGCTCTCCTGGCCCGTCACCTTCCCGGGTTCAGGCTTGGGGGGTGGGGCAGAGTGGGCACCTGGCCGCCTCCCGGGCCCAGTGACGGGCGGGTCTGCTTTATCTCACGGCCCTGGGGGGGGGGGCGACTCCGTGCTCCCTCCAGCACGAACATTTGGGGTTCAGAAGGTCCCCTCGCAGGCCTGTGTGCCGGGAGCGCACACGCACGCACACAGCTGAAGAGAATCAGGCTCGCAGCGGCCACTGGCTTTTCTCTGGTTCTGAGGTATTCGGGGTGGGGGCGGGGACGGGGAGGAAGCCGCTGAGCTAATTCTCCCGAGTTTGCCAGCACAGAAGTGCAGATGGGCCGAGCCCGCGGGTCGGGAACGCCAGCCCCTCCCGCTGCTGGGAGGAGGGGGGCGGGAGGCTCTCCACGGCTGGGAAGCAGCAGACCCTGGCGAGGGGCTCCCTGGACCCCAGGAGGCCCCTCCCCCACCCAGGCGCAGGGTGGAGCGGCTCAGCCCAGCCAGGTTCCAGCAGGGCCTCCGCCAGAGAGGCCCAGGCCACGTGGTCATCCCCCATCCTCCCAGGAAAGGCCCCTCCCTGCTGCTCTTCAAGCAGCCAGGAGCATGAGGGGCCCAGGAGCCCCGGACAGCCCCGAGTGGCCAGTGCAGCGGGCAGGAGGCTGCTGGCACGGCCGACACGCACTGTCCCCTGGTGCCCAGGCCCGGAGTCCTCCTTGGTGTCCTCGGGCACACACCCACTCAAGTGACCTGCTGTGGGACCCAAATCAGGCCTGGAGCCCCGGGTCCTTGGCCAGTGGCCTTTCCCGGGCTGCAGGAGAGGGGGGCAGCCCAGCGCCCTCCAGGCCCCCCAGGAACTTGGAGCCTGCGTCCCACCTGGGGCTCCCCCATGGCTCTGGGCACCTCCACCCCTGGACAACTCCCTCAGCCCCCCACGGGGCGGCTCTCATGTCCCTGCCGGAAGCTCTGGTCCCCTAGATCACCCTGTGTGTGCTCCCCACGTCTGAGGCCCACCCAGGAGGGTGGGCGTCGAGGCCTCAGGAGCAGGTCCAGCCCCAGGGAAGCTCTGGTTTGGGGGAGAGTGGAGGCAAGGATCAGGGCTCCCTTCTAGAAGGATCACTGGCTGCTGAGTAGAGAGCTGAGCTGGGGAGGGGGGGCTTTGTAGAGACCACCCTTGCCCAGGGGAGGGGGACAGATGGCAGCCTCGGGGGTGAGAGGTGGCGGGAACCTCGGGAGGAACTGCCGGTTCGCAGCGAGGCTGAGGAGGAGCCACAGCGGCCCCGGGATGATTTGGGGGGCAGGCTAACAGGGAGCTGGCCACAGGACTCCAGAAACGCGCGCCCCCCTTGCCGCCCTGCGCTAGGGGCACTGTCCTTCCCGGTGTTCGCCACCCAGGCCTGGGGTGCAGCGCAGTTACAGAAAAATCTTGGCCCCGCCCTGCTCCCCGACTGCAAGAGTGACCTGGGGTCGGGGGCGTGCACCAGGCACCCAGGCAGCAGGGGTGCGGGTCTTCCCCACGAGGGCCCTCCCCCTGTGGGGTCAGCAGTCCTGTGCGGCCAGAAGGGGAGGGGGACTCGCCGCGTGGCCAGAGGGCCCATGTGGGGCGGGTCCCCCTCCCACGACGAGGCAGCTGTGCCATGTGTGCATGTGTGTGCGTGTGCACACGTGTACGTGTGTGCGGGCCTCGCGCGGCCCAGCGTGACCAGCCACCCCAGCTCTCCGGGCGTCCGCCGCGCGGGTCAGCCCAGCAGCTGTCTCCTGAGCACATGCTGGGGCCCTGGGTGGGCGCCAGGCCAGGGGCGGGGGCAGCAGGCTAGGCGGCCCGGCGGCGCCTGAAGAGCCCTCGACCCCACCCTCGGGGGCAGCTTCTTCCCACGGTGCCCAGCCTGCCCTCTGCCCCGAGCCGGGAGGCGGGGGTCCAGGCCCTTGAGCGCGGGGCCGGCCCTCAACTACCCGCGGCCACCTCTCGAGCTCTGGGAAAGGTCCCGGCGTCTGGGGCTTATAGGTTGTTTTGCAATATCGAGGCCCCTCAATCAATACCCGCAGTGAGGACAGATGTTGGGGCCCACCCAGCGGCGCTGCCTGGGGAGGGCGAGGCGCTGCCGGGCCCACCAGGAAGGGGTTGGCTGCGCAGGCCTCGCCCCAGGAGGGTTCTGGCTGAGCAGGCCCGGAGGCGGGGCGACTTGGATGGAAAAGACAGGAATGCGGAGAAGGGGCGACCCCCCTGGGCCACCCTGGTGTTAAGGTCTGTCTCGCAGGTCCCGAGACCCCTCCCTTCAAAAGATGTTGCTCAGGCCCCCTCCCCTTGAAGAGAGCCCGGGCGAGGCCAGAAGCAACTCCCACAACCGGGGTGCAGCTCCCTCTTCCTCACCCCGCGCCAACCCCCGAAGCCCCCAGGCTGCGGACACTCCAGCCCGCCTGTGGGGGCCAGGAGGCCCGGGGTTGAGGCCGCCTGCCCGTGGCCCCCAAGATGCGTGAGCCACCTGGAAGGGGCACGGAACCTGACCTGAGCCAGTGTCCAGCTGCCGTCATGACCCTCCAGGGGCAGCCAGAGGGCCTGTCTGCCCGGCCCAGCCTCTGGGCCCCAGGACAGAGGGCTCGGGACCGGCAGAGCATCTGCCCAGGCGTGCACGTCAGGACCCAAATTCACTTCTGGGCACAGGGCTCACGGCTGCACCCCCAGGGTGGTGTCCTCCTGGAGGGGCTGGCGTGCAGGGGAGGGCGTGGCGGGGCTTCGCCACCACCCCTCAGGTCAGAAGGCGCAGACAGCCGGGAGGGCAACCTGCTGACTGTAACAGGTGACGTTTCTCCCCCAGAGAACCCCCAAATCCAGTTCTTTGGGGTCTACCTGGGGCTTGAGGCAGTGCCGCCTCCCGAGGCCAATGGCCGGGGCCCCTCCCCAGGGCCCTTCTCGGCCATCCCAGCGGGGCCCGCATGGCTCCCGCTGCCCCTTGGAGGGCCAACCCCCCCCCAATCCCAGGAAGCCAGGGTGTGTCCGGCGGGAGAGGCGGCGTGACAGGGGCCCCGAGCCCTCAGGGCTATGCCCCGACCTCCCCAACAGAGGACCAAGATTTGGGTTCCCGGGAATCCCTGTTGGGTTGCTTCACCCCATGCAGTGTTCTTTTACACAGACTTGGGGTGCATTGGTAGAGGGGGAGGGGGCTCCCTTGGCCCAGACTCAGCTCGGCAGCTGCCACGTGAGAGACCCTTTCTCAGCAAGCCCCTGTGCGGCCGGGGCTCGGGGCCAGATCGGGGTCTCGTCCTCCAGGCACGAGATCTCTGCCTGGCTCTGCGCCCCTTGGCATCCGTGCGGCCCGAGCCCCAGGGTGGGGGGCAGAGGTCAGCCCGGGTGCCGGGCGGTGGGCGGCAGAGACCCGCGGGGCGCACAGCGGCTCTAGCCCTGGGTCCCAGCTCCCGGGTACACCGGGATGGCCCCCCGCACTGCGGGGAGCGGGGCCCGCGCCCTCCCCGGGCTCGCTGGCCGGTGCCCCCAGCCTCGGGGGACAGGCCGGGCAGGGAGGCCCCGCAGCCTCGGCGGCAGGGCGGCGGCCGGGGGCCGAGGCGGGCTCACGTCCGCACGAGGCCCGGTCACCTTTCCCCGCTCGGAGTGGGATCTTTTTCTGGAAGCCTTGCTGGAAAATCTGAATCTTGTGAGCCATCAGCTGTTTATAATCAGAGCAGCATGTGTTTAAAGAGCCAAGGGGCCTTATAAACTCCGTGTGCAAATTACCTTCGGGGCTGCCTGCTCCACGCCCCCCCCCCCCCCCCCCGCCGCTGCCGGCTCTGGCGAGGGGCTCCGTGTGCTGCTCAGAGTGAGCTGAAACCCCGATGTGGCGTGGGGTCTGTTTAGCTTTAGTCACGTCAGCCGGGCCCTGGAGCGTGGGAGCCTCCATCTCTGCCGTGCGGCTCCGGCCCCCCGCCCGCCCCCACCGAGGCCGCAGAGCCCCCCTCCGGGCCGGGCCTTCGTGAGCGGGGCCGACCTGGGGGCCCGGAGCCAGCCGGTGGGGCTGCGCCTCGGGCTGGGGCGGGGAGCGCCGGCCCCCTCCTCAGGCCAGAGTTGGGGGCTGTGGGGCGCGGCCCTCCCCGCTCCTCTGGGGGTGTGGGCTCCTCTTTTTTCCCCTGTGACGCCTCCCACGGACCGTACATTTGACCCGTGTAAAGCGTGTGATCCAGTGGGTCTTGGTTCCGAGTTGTGCAACTGTCCCGCGGTTCCAGAACGCTTTCAGCACCCCTCAAGGGGACCCCGCACCCTTCAGCCGTCACGCCCGCCCCCTGCCCCCAGGCAGCTGCAAATCTCCTTTCTGTCTCTCTGGATTTGTCTGTTCTGGACATTTCATGTAAACAGAATCACACTCGATGGTTCTCGCACGTCGGCTGAGGGGCTGCCCGGCTCGCCCACGGCAGGGAGGACGCACGTGCTGCAGCACCCCCCCCCCACCGCCCCGCCCCGCCGGACACGGGCTGTTCTCAGCAAGGCCACGTTGTCTTGGGCCCCGGCACTCGCCTTACGTGGTGTCTATCCCCGTTCTCTTGGGCGTGTGCCCAGGAGTGTGGCTCCTGGGTCTGGGCAGTTGAGTCCCCCCGTGAGGGACGCAGCACGGGCTGACTTCTGAGCGTGCCCCTCCCTCGCTGTGCAGGCCTGGGTGTCCCCACCCCCGCCACACCTGCTCCTGGCGTGGCCTTCAGGCCCTGAGCTGCCGGGTGTGGCACCCACGGGGCTCACCCCATCCTCCCTGGAGGCTGTGTGCCTGTCCACCCCTTGACTGTGTCCCTTGAAGACAGGCCCACCCTCCAGGGTGTTAGTGGGGTTCTCTGCCTTTGTTACTGAGTAGAGTTCTTCCTACAGGACACGTACAAGCCTTCTCGTACATTTTCTCATTTTTGGACCCTCTTTCTTCATGGTGTTCTTGGACTCAAGAAATGTTTATTTTGCCAAAGTCCAGTTTGTCTTTTTTTTTTTAAATTTGCTACTTGTGTTTCTGGTGTCATAGGTGAATAACAGCGTGCAAACCCAAGGTCTTAGAGAGTCGCCTCTGCTCTAGACGTGATAACCTTAGCTCCTCAGTACAGGTTTTTGATCTGCTTGAGTGAGCTTTCACCTCTGGGGCGCGGTAGGTATCTAATCACTCCACAACGTTCCTTGAAAGGACTGTTCTCTCCCCACTGGTTGGTCTGCGACACCCTTAAGAACCACAGGCCGGGGGCCTCCCCCGTGGCGCAGTGGGTTGAGCACACGCTGTGAAGCTGTCTGCAGCCTCTGCAGCGCCGGTTCGATTCCCAGCCAGCCAGGGAGATTCCCACATGGCATGGCAGACCTCTCCTGTTGCGCCCGCTACTCCCCTGAAAAGTGTATTTTGTCAGTCTGTCTGTTCTGCTCCGTCTCTGGTGAATCCTCTCATCCTCCCATGCCTCTGGCCTCTACCCCAACTCTTGTATAAAAGTAAATAAATCTTAAAAAAAAAAAAAAAGAACCACAGGCCACTGATGTAAGGGTTCTCTCCGGGCTCTCGGTTCTACTCTGCGTTTCCTTGTGTCTGTCCTTACACCAGCACCAAGCTGTCCTCAGTGCTGCTGCTTGGTAGAAAGTTTAGAAGCCGGGAGATGTGAGTCTCCAGCTCGGTTCCTCTTTTTCAAGGATGCATTGACTGTTCTGCATCTCTTAACTTTGCATATAAATTTTAGGTTCATTTTGTCCATTTCTGCAAGAAAGTCCACTGACATCTGAGGGATTCACATTGAATCTGCAGGTCCTTACATTAAAGCTTCTGCTCCATGAACATGGTATGTCTCCCCGCTTGACTTGGGTCTCTTTCCATCTCCCTCTAGACTGCCTTGCGTTTCCCAAGTCGGGCTCTGGTGCCTCTTTGTGAGCCTGTAGGTCTGTGAGGTCTTCCGTCCTTCCTTTCCACCCTGTTCCTTCCCAGCCTCCCTGCCAGCTCCCCACCCTGGGCCCCAGTGCCGATGCATCTCAGCCTGCACTGCTGTCAGGTCCCACAGCCTGCACTCTGCCTGGGGGTGTGCACTCTGCTCCCCGCTCCCAGAGCTTCTACCTTGCTTGCCCCTTACATCTGCACTTTCCCGCCCAGGGAAGGTCTTTACGTGCCACCAAGTGTGAGTGCCACTCCCAGGCTGCGTCTCCGCATAGCTGGGGTGGCCTCACCACCTTATCCAGCCTGTAGCCGAGGTAGGCACAGGGCAGAGAGGCCTCAGGAAGGTCTGTGGGAATAACAGGGCTGTTTCCTGGGCAAGTCACTTTATCAAAGGTCCCCATGATCCATAAACAGTCCTTGAATACCAAGTGAGGCCTCTTGGGACATTAATGCCAGGGAAACAGGACTTTGGCGGCTCACAGAAAGGAATTTGACCTTTCAGATTTCCTTGCAACACAGGGGTCTTGAAGCTAGTCAACAGCCCTAGAGCAGAGGGCCCCAGCACTTCTTCCGATGAGGGTGCCTTTGAGGGGAGCAGAGTCAGCTCATGACAAGCTTGCCTGGAGCCGGTGGACCCGGTGGTAGATGGTAGATGTCAGGGACTGCTCAACTGCTCAGCTGTGCCCACCCCTTGGACAGGCCGGGCCAAAACGCTTGGACCAAAATGGATCACTGCCAGCTGGTGTGGCCTGCCTCACTGGGCCTCCCCATCTGTAAAAGGGGAGGTATTCTCTGTGTCCCCTGCCCCACCCCCCCACCCCCAAAGCCAAGGAAGACACTGTCCCGATGGGTCACGGCCCGTGCGTCCTCTGGGAGCCTGCAGGGACTCGCGTGCCTGCTGTTAGGACCGTGATGCTGGTCGCTCGCTCACTCATCCCCATGCTCCATGTTTCTGTGAGTCTGCGGGGCCTGGGGGTCACCGTGTGGGGTGGACAGACTCCAGTGGGGAGCTGGAGCCCAGCTGGGCTGTCGCATCCTCGCCAGGCCAGGGCCTCCTGGGGACCCTGTGCCGTGACCGTGACTGTGGAAACTCACTGGACTGGGGTGGGAGGCTGCACCCTGAGCTGCATCCCACCTTATGAGAGTGGGTTGAGGCGCCTTGGGGGGCTCCTGTTCCTCTGGGAGCATACAGCTAGCATGAGGGAGGGGCTCACCAGCCCATCCCCGCCACTTCTACTCGCACTTGCCTGCCTCCGATGGCCCAAGGACATGCGTTGCTCTAGGGAAACTCAGGTTGTGGCGTGGGGAAGTGGGGGGACTCCTGCCTGGCTTCCAGGGAGGCTGCTGCAAGGGCCAGGCCCCAGAAGACCCAGTGGCGGGAGGGGCAGGCGTGCAGGGCCTGGAGGCACCACCGGGGTGGGGGCCGCGCTCAGGGGACCGTCAGGAAGCCCTTGCACGTGGGTGTTGGTGCCAGGGGAGGGTGGATGAGCCTGGGGTCTGGGGCCGCAGGAAACAGCCAGGCCCCCTCTTGGGAGGTGCTGCGTGGACAGAGCGGGAGCCTCGGCCAGCGGGCCTGCGTCCCGCCCCTCCTCCGCCTTCTGGAAGGTTCCCTAGATCTCATTGTTCACTGCGCTCCATCGACCCTTCTGGGCTCGTCCTCTGCTGCTCGCCACAAAAACGCTGCAGTCATCTTTTCCGCTGTGGTTTTTATTGTTTTATTTTATTATTCCAGCTATATGAGGTTGGGGAGAGCTGCAGAAACGGCTGCTTCTTGCCAGCTCCAGAACAGGCTGCAGCGGGTTGATAGATGGTCCCTGGGTCTCTCAGCGCACCCCCTCCCTCGAGCGGGGTCTCAGGAAGGCGCCCCTCACCCCTCCCGCCAGGCGGCCCTTGGGGGACTGCGGCCCGGGGTGCAGCTGGCCGGGCCTCCTCAGAGCCAAGTGAGGGTGACGCCTGGGGAGCCGGGCCCTCTTGGCTGCTGGTCAGACGATCCATCAAGCCCGGGGCCCGCACCGCGGGGTTCACGTGTGCGCGCACCCACCGCCGGCGCCTCGCGCGGCTGCGATATTGCTTCCAGATGAGCAGCCCGTGCCGAGCCCGGCCCTGCAGATGCACTGGCCTGGCGTGCGCTCAGCCCCCGGGCCCCGGCCCCTCTCCCTGCCCGCCGGTGTGGGGGAGGGACGCCGGCCCCAGGCCCGCCCGCGGGGTCTCTGCAGCGGGGACACCAGGGCACCTGCGGGTCTCTGGGCCTGCGCTGGGGCTGCACCCTGAGCCTCCCCTGCCACCAGGGCGTGTGACGGTCATGGCAGGGCCCTGCCCGCGCCCAGGGGGGACACGGCCTGCACGCGGCCATCCCCCGAGACGAGGCAAACAGGGACATTCTGGGGTCCACACCTAGCTAGATAGACCTGGGCTCCCCGGCGTCCTCCCGGCTCCCGGTGGGCGGAGTGTGCTGCGGTGGCCACTGTCGCCAGCGGGGGCGAGGCCTGCCCTCCGTCTCCCCGAGCTGCCCGTTGTCCCCGGCCGGCGCCCTGGCTTGTGCTGCCGGAGGCTCTGGGAGCGGCGCGTGCCGGGTGGGCAGGTGTGGGCCTGTGGACGCTCCCGAGCCAGGCAGACCCCAGCACGGGCAGCGGCCAGCGGGTGGGGACCCAGGCGGGCTCGGGAAGCAGAGGGTGGCAGCGGCGCCGGGCAAGAGAGGCCTCCCAAGCACCCACGTTGGACCGGCCGCTCACCCACACGCCGCAGCCACCACCAGGGCACGGCGGCCGATGTCCTCACTCCCAGCGAGGTCAGTGGCCCGAGGGAGCCTCCCGGCTTGGCAGACATGCCGCCAGCTGCACAGCCAGGCTTGTCTGGGCCCAGCGCCCGAGGGCCCCTGGCCACACCCCAGGGGGCAGCTGGGATAGGGCATCAGACAGCAGCAGCCCATGGGGGCCACATCTCCAGGCGACCCCGCTCTTGACCTTCCGTGATGCAGATAGATGGACGCGCCCGACTCCCCCTGTGGTGTCCAGGTCACCACGTGGCCTGTTGGGAGGAGCCACTTCATCGGGCCACAGTCCCCCAAGCCTCCCAGCTCCCCGTTCCCTCGGTGACCCTCAGAGCAGTGCCGTCCCTCACTGGACTTGCCAAGGGCGTCGAGACCCTCCGGTGCTCAGGAGAGAGGCCCCGACCCCTCAAAGCTTACACTTAAGCCATCGAGTGCCCCCCCCCCCCCCGGTGCCCAGGCACCTCGGGGGTTGCCAAAGCCTGCTGCATGTGGGCACACGTGAGTGGCTTTGCACATGCAGACACACTGCTGGTCAGCGGCCTTCTGCGGTCAGGCAAGCCCACACCGGCCTTGCCTGGGGACAGCTGAAGGCCGGAGGAGGCCCTGGCCTTGGGGGAGCCTCCCCAGGCAGAGGCAGCCCCGCGAAGGCCACCTGGCTGCTCTCCCTCTGGGAGTGGGCCAGCCCCACCCCCACAGGGCGGTTAACCCCACCTGCTGCGCCCCAGCTTCCATCTGGGCCTCCCTGGGCCGCCCACACTGGGGCACCTCCCTGGACATCAGGGCCCAAGAGGGACTCGCCCTGAAAATGGCAGCTGAAGCCCAGGCCGCCGCTGGCCGCCCTCCTCTTGTGGGCTTGGCTTCCAGAACCCATGAGCCCAGGCCTGGGGCGGGGCGGGGGTGGGGGGCTGGCACCTCCAAGCCAGCAGGAAGCGTGCCCCGGCTCACAGGACGCTCTCCCTCATTTTCCACATTAAGTGGGGTTCTGCTGGGCAGTAGGCTTTGCGGAAGGTGGACGCTGCATACACCCCAAAGTGATGGGACTGGGCCCAGGGAGCCGCGTGGGCGGGGACTGTGCTTTCAAGTTCACGGAGAGTTAAACAGGCGGGAGCCCCCCCTACTCCCCGCCAGGTTGTGGCTCTGAATGGAGGGGACCAGCAGGCGGGCAGGGAGGCCCGGCAGGCAGCTCCCCCCTCCCCTTCCGAGGCCCAGCTGAAAGAAAGGCAGCACTTGGGGGGTTGAAAGGCTCCCTGCTGGGATCCGCTTGCAGGGGACCCCAACCCTTGGCTGCCTTTGTTCCTGGTCGCTAATAAGCCGACCCGACCCCCGCTGGGCGCTTTGAGGCCTGAGGCCCCCTGGGCGCCACCTCCCAGCCTGGCAAATCCGGACCCCCGCCGGCCAGGGTGCCCGGAGCTTCCCTTTGGGGCTAAGTGAGTGGAATTAGCAGCTTGTGTGGAGAAATATTTCTAGGGATTTACATTCCCTAGTCAAGAGTCTTCCGAAAGCTTTTCTCCAGGCCATGGGGGGGGGGGGCGCCCTACTGGGTCCCAGCAGCGGGGAGGCAGGCCCAGGTCACCTTTATGAGGACCCCACCCCCCTCTGCAACTCAAGATGCCCCCAACAATGCAGGCGCGTTCCTGGCTGTCATGGGCCCTGCCTCGCTCCCGCAGCTGCCCAGCCTGGCCCGCCTCCCCCCGGCCCCTGCCCCCCCAGCCTTCGTCTGTCCTCCAGAGCAGGGGCTCGTCTTGGGGGCCCTTGACCTGCCTTACTGCCCAGAACGCTGCATGGACCCGGGGCCCCTGGGGATACCCTCACCCCACACCACCCCCACGAGACAGGCCCCCAGAGCCGCCCGTCCACCTGCTGCTAGGGCCCCTCAGGCCTAGTGGTCAGGTCTTACGTGGATGGCCACTCCAGCGGGGAGCACACACCAGCCTTGGGGGTCCTGACCAGCATAGGGGGGGAGGCCCGCCTGGGGGAGTGGAGCCGGGTCCCGAGGGGTCCGACCCAGGGCTTCAGAGCCCACCACCCCCTGAGCTCCCAGCAGGTGACAGGGTGGGCTGGGGATGACCCTCAGCCCTGGGACAGCCGTCCGTGGAGGCGCCTGGCACGGGGGAGGGAGGCTCTGTGAGTTGGGGCGCAAGGCCCGAGGGGGCTGGAGTTGGGGCTACTGGGTCCTGGGGCTGACGGGGCCCCTGCAGAGCTGTGTGTGAGGCACGACCCAGGGCTCCCACCAGCAGCACCCCCAGACCAGCAAGAGGCTTGTCACTCCCTTTAGAAGCCCCTCCCCCCAAACAGGGAGCCCCTTTGTCATCCCTTGAGGAGTGTGGGGGAGCCGTGGACTGGCCCTCTGCCCTGTCCTCACCACCCCCGCCCCCAGGGGTTGTCCAGGCCCGAGGGGAGGATGCATGCGCTCCTGGGGGGCACAGAGGAGCCAGCGAGCCAGGATTCTGAGTGGGGGCAGGTGCTCTGGGGTCAAGCCTGTCTCAGCGTGGAGCTGCCCCGCCCTGTCCCATGCTGGCCACTGTGCCGCTCTGGCCGAGGTGCTGCGGGACCTGGTCGCCGTGTGCCGGCCGTGACATGGAGCAGGGCAGCCTCTGTCGGGGGACGGATGCACCTGGAAACTCGCGCCATGTGGGGAGGGCAGCACCTGGCCCGGTGGGCGGCCCGGTGGGCACCCCGGCCCAGCAGCCAGCCTGCCCGGTGGCCCACATGGGCTGGGCCCGCACTCTCCAGATGCTCAGTGTTGGGGGCTCCATGTCCTCTGCCCTCTGTGCCCTGTCGGGGTTGTGCAGTGGGGGCACCTGTCCTCCATCTGGGGCCTGGACCTGAGCCCCGAGGCAGAGGCCTGTGTGGACCTCGGGCAGAGGGAGCCCCCCTGCGTGCTCCCCGGCTTTCAGGTCTGGCCCCGAGCCCCAGCTCAGCCTTCTCCACCCAGTCCGATGCCCTCCCCCTGCCTGCGGTGCCCGGGGGCTCTGGTCCCGCCTAGTTCAGTCCTCGCAGGCGAGGGCCCAGGGAAGCGGGGTGCCGGCTTTAGAACCCCCCCCCCAACCGTGGCCAAGGTGCGGGGCTGTGGCCGGTCGTCTGGCGCCCTGGGCGCTCCTGGGCGGGCAGGTCAGGCGTGCTGTGAGCGCGAGGGCGGGAGGCCAGCCCCGCGGCTCGGATTCTGCTGAGCTCACTGAAACCCTAACCTTCGGGCTTCCCCACTAATTGGTGATAAGGTCTCGCCAAGAAAAACAGCAGTGGAGAGACCCCTGGTTTCTCCAGGAATTCCAGAGCGCTGGGTTCACGCGGCGGGACGGGGCCGCAGTGCCGGGCTGCAGAGGCACCTCCGTGAGGCGAGGGGCTGGGCGGGGCGGCCACCTGCGTCGGAGGCCCAGGCGGGCCGCAGCCCATAGGTGGACGGGGCTGTCAGTGCCCTCGATGGAGGGACATGGGCGGCTGTGACTTCCCCGCCCCAGGTTTGTGTGACGGAGAGGGGGTGGGGGGTGCGGGCGACCGTGGAGGAGGCAAGTGGGCGGCAGGGCCTTTCGGGGGCAGCATCACTTGATCTGCTTGCACCGCCGTCTTCCGTGTTGGCCTGAGCGCGAGCTGACTCCTGCAAAGGCGGGTCTGGGGCTTCAAGGCTCCGCGTGCCTCCCCCCGCCCCTCAGCCTGCCTCTCTCCTCATCGCTGGGCAGCCGTCCCCCAGCTGGGTGGAGGGGCCCTCGGCCCCAACTGCCTTCCTGAGGCTCACCGGAGTTCCCACGGACCCCCGGGTCCTTGCAGAGGCACCCGTGTCCCCCTAGCTCAGGGCTGCCCGGCTCTGCCCGAGAGGACAGCGGGCAGCAGGTCAGCCCGCAGAGGCGGCCCCGGGCTGGAGGTGCAGACCCCTCCTGGGTCCCGTCCCAGGTGCCCCTCCGCTGCGCTGCCTTTAAGACACTCAAGGAAGGCCGGCGCCTCCTGGCCCTGGACTCGTGTCAGCTGTGAGGTCCAGCTCACACCTGCCAGCCAGAGCGTCTGCAGGGAGGGCGGCCCCCAGCAGGAGGGGCTGGGGCAGGGGAGGCCTCAAAAGCTCAGCAGCTGCAGTGCTGGGAGCCAGAGGCAGCTTGGACGCGGGGGCATCAGAACCCCTGCCAAGTCCTGGGGCAGCCAATGGCCTCACTGAGCTGAGCCCCGCCCCGCCCCAGTGGGTGGAAAGAAACGGGGGTGGCAGGTAGGCAGCAGTGGGCAAGGGTTGCACAGCTGCCTGGGAAGCAAAGGGGGCGGCTCGGAGCCGGCACCGGTCCCTGGCGCAGATGTCAGTGAGCTGGTCACCTGGAGGGGGTGTGGTGACCCAAGGTGGGAGTCACAGCTGCCTGGGCAGGAGGCTGGCGTGGCCTGGAAGCCCCGGTGGGGGTCAGCCTCCTGCAGAGCTCGAGGCTGGAGAGGGCCGTGTGCCCAGGGCGGGACCGTGACCGGCACACGGGTGGGGGCATGGGCCACTGAGCTGGCAGGTGCTGCTCTTCCGCAAGAGGAGTCCCTCCCCTGTGGGTGCCGGGGGTCTCACAGTGGGGCGAGGGCCACCCCACAGCCCCTGGAGCCCTGGCCTTGCAGTTTCCTCCCCGTGGCTCGGGGCCCAAGCCTAGCCGCTGACCGGGCACAAGGCTGTGGCTGCCCCGGCTCACCTCCACGCCCAGCGCCCGCCCTCCCCTCGCCTCTGCCTCCCCTTCCTGCCCTGGGCCTCAGCCCGGCCCTCCCCGCAGGCTGCAGCTGAGTCACTCTGGGGCAGGCCTGGCTCTGGGACCGCGGCACCTTGGTGACCAGAGCTGGACCGGCCCCTGCCACCTCTTCCCGCACACCTCCCCACAGAGCGGGCCAGGAGAGGCCGCAGCCGGGGAAGAGTGTCTGCCTGCCGGGTGCCCCGGCCCTGCCACCCTCGAGGGCCGGCACTGCCGATGCTGTTGAACCGCCAGAAACTTAATCTATTATTACACAGAAACTCCTGTGAAGTCAGGGGTTTGAACTCCCCAGAAGTGTTTGCCTGATCGGGCCGATAGCAGAGTGATTAATGCCGGTGATAAGGTGTTGATTGGCTCGGGGGCTCGGGAGACACAGGGGCTGTTGTGCGTGCTGGGCTGGCGACTGCGCTCGCCGAACAATAGCCCGTTTATCCTCCGGCCTGCCGGCTACCCGCCCGCCCCCGCCGGACGCAAAGGGCGCCTGGGCCAGGAACCGCGGAGCCGGCTCTCCTGGGGGAGAGGGCCCAGGGCACCCGGCAGGCCCCGGGCAGGCGCTGTCCGGCCTGGAAGGGGCGGGAGAAGGGGCTGCGTCCGCGTGCCGTCGCCATGCGCTCTCCCGGCCCCAGGGCAGGGCACTGTAGTGACCAAACACCCAGGCCTCAGTGGCCACACCTGGAAAATGGGGCAATAAAGGGCCACCTGCAGAGCTGCGAGGGGTCGCACTAGTGAGACAGGCGCGTCTGATGGGCGAGCACCATGGGCCCCGGCGTGCAGGAGCCGACCTCAGCGCGGGGCTCAGCCACGCACGCGTGCTTGGAGAAGCAGGCAGGCCGGCTGGCGCGTCCCACCAGGCGGGGAGACTGAGGCTGGGGAGGTGCGAGAGGCAGCCACAGTGCCGCCCTCTGCCTGACGGGGAGAGACCCGCCCAGAGCCCAGGTTGGGTGGAGGGGGCAGGCCCGGCCTGAGCTGCCCTCTGGGCCAGAGGCCCGGAGAGAGAGGAGAGCTGGATCTGGCTCCAGGGCTGTTTGGGACCAGGCCTCGGAGGTTGTGGGCGAGAGCGGGAGGTTGTGCGGGCAGAGCCGGCCCCGGGTGCGCGGCTTCCCTGGCAAACGGGCAGATGCTGGTTTCCTGTTCCAGGCAAAAGCCGCTGCCGGGCAGCTAAATTCAGAACCTGAATGGAGGGCCCTGGTGGGGGGCGAGAGGCAGGAGCGGGGCGGGGCTTCCCTCCTGTTTCCGGCAGGGTCTCTCATCACCCCACCCTCGGTAGGACCCTCAGCCCCTGCGCAGCCCCGCCGGGCAGAGGGGGTGGCCTCCCCGACGGGAGCAGCCCGTGCGTCCCCAGCTTGAGTGTGCTGACGCCGAGGGCAGCGGGGTGGGGGCGGCGAGAAAGGCCCCAGAGCCTCGTCCGCGGTGGGAACGCCAGGCCCCTCGGCTTCCCGTCCTGTCGGGTCTTCCCACCCCGGCTGCGGGTCAGCGGGCGCCCCTGCGAGGCCCCGCACCCGCCTGTCCGGCACAGCCAGCTTTCTTGGCAGGGCAGTGGCTCCAGATGCTCCCCCGAGACCCGACCGCCCTCCCCAGTCCTCTGTGCCCTTCTCACCCCTGCCCAGCCCCTTCGGCCAGCCTCCTGTCCTCAAGGACCCACCTCAGATGAGACCCCCGAGGCCCCACACGGCCCGTCTTCCCAGGACCCGCGGTGCTGGGTCAGAGCTCCCAGTCAGAGCGCAGTCGCTGGGCAGCTCAGGGGAGAGAGGCCAGGGCCGGTCAGGGAGGCTTTGGGCTCCAAGCCCGGAGCCGGGTCCTCCTGTCCAGCATGCCTCCTGTGGTACCATCTCACCAGAAGCTTCTAGAAGCTCTTTTGGGGCCCCCTCTGTCTACCTCTCAGCCCTGGGTCCTCTGGTGAAGGCAGTTGGCGTGACTTGCTCAGTCACAGAGGGTCCAAGGGCCACTGCGGACATCACAGCCAGGGCCACGGAGACTCAGCTGGAGCTCCGGGCCCAGAGCTGCCCGCGCCTGCCCCAGGCACCCCTTCCACAGCCTCCTGGTGGTGCCGCACCTGCATGCTCGCGGGGTCACCTCTGCCCCTCAGCAGGGGCTGTCGCCCCAGCACAGCCCCATCCCAGAGCCGCCTCTGCTGGGGAGAGGGAAGGGCAGCGGCTGCAGCTCCGGCCGGGGCCAGACTGGGGCTGACTCGGGGACCACCCTAAGACCGCAGGCCGTGGGCTCTGGTCCCCCCTTCGTGGAACCGAAGGCCAGTCTTGGGGTCGGGCCTGCCCCGCGGGGTGCAGAGGTTGGGAGCTCCTGTGGCCAGGCCTCGGCTGGGGCCTGGTCCCTCCGGAGGGCCCAGTGCCCATGTAGAGCCGGGCTGGCCCTCGCCGCGCCTCGCCTCGGGGAGGCTGGACTGGCCGTCTCCTCCCCCGTCCGCAGCCCTCGCCCTGGCCCCCAAGCTCCAGGATGAAGCCACCCCGCGACCCCCCCCCCACCCCAGGCTCCTGCGTCGGGCAACGGGACCCCAGGGCACGGGCATCTGGCCTCGCTTCCCTCTTGCTTTGCCAGGGCCGCCTCTCGGACCTGGCTGGCACCCTCCCGGCCCGCGCCAGCGCCCAGAGCTGGTGTGGACAGAGACCGTTACAGCTGGGAGCGAGTGAGGGCCGGAGGCACCGGTTGCTTCCGACGGGGCCCGAGGGGCGTCTGACCTTCCCGGCCACGGGGCAGCCGTTGCGTGAGCTGGAACAATCGCCCCAGTGTGCGAGGCACAAGCGGCCTTTTCTTCCCCGCCAGGCCAGCGCGCACAGCTCCCAGCCTGGCTTCCCTTGAACAAACATATTTATTGTGGCCGCCACCAAGGGCCTCGCCTCACAGCCGGAGCCCGGGGGCCCTGTCCCACCCACCGGGGCCTGGGGAGGGGACCCCTGCCCCAGCGGGCCCCTCCCCAGGCCCCAGCCCGGCAGGCCCCCGTCGGCATGCCCGAGGCAGGGTGGCTCCAGTGCCCCCACCCTGCTGGACGGCCGCTGGCCTCCTGCAGGGCGCAGTGACCACCCACAGGCAGCCAGCCGGCCAGGAGCCAGGCCCTCGGGAGGGGCCGGAGCCAGCACACCCGAGCCCACCCTGCCCCGGAGCCAGCCTCGCCGCGCCTCGGTTTCCCCTCGTGCGCGGCCCCGGCCTCAGCTCAGGGCTGCCTTCCCGCCCCCGCCCCCGCCCCGCGCACCACCTGGGGCTCGCAGGGGTCTCCCCGCAGCCCTCCCGGGCCCCCACCCTCTCCCCCACGCCTGGATCTCCAGTGCTCAGCCTGCTGCCCACCCCGAGGCCAGCCCAGGTCCTCCCCTCGGGCCTCTCCGACAGCCCAGCAGCTGGGGGGCCCCCACGGGGGCCCCTTGCTGGCCGTGAGCACCCCAAAGGCCAGCACACATCCCCAACTTGCTGGCAGCCTCCTGGAGGAAGAGTTGGGAAACAAGGTGTCCTCGAGAGGGGGCCCAGGGAGGGATCCTGCTTCCCGGCCTCACCCCCAGCACCCTCGGCCCGGCCCGGCCTCCGCCCCCAGCCCGCACCTGCCCTGGGCCCCTCCTCGCCTGCCCCACCCGCAGAGACAGGGTGGCGCCAGGCGGGGTCATCCCCCGTGGGTGTCTGGGTCCTGGCCGAGGGGAGAGGAGGGTCAGCGGCCTCGGAGGGGTGGCCGCGGGGTCGGGGCCAGCGCCAGGCTGCCGGGTGGGGGGCAGCTGGACCCGCCGAGTCAGCCTAGGACCCAGAGGAAGCCGTGGGCCTGAGAGGGGCTTTCCCAAGGGGTCCGGGCGGGCCCGGGCCGGGGCGCCCTTTGCGGGCCAGGCCTGCTTCTCCACCAGAACTTGGTTCTTGGACAGCACCTGCCCCCTCGAGCCTCGGTTTCCCTGGCAGGAAAAAGGGAGCCGCCCCTGCTGGGACCCTGTGCGAGTCCGAGCCCCAGGGCCTGGGCGAGCCCCAGGGGAGGACGGAGGGCGGCTCCCCCCAGGCCCCGTGCCTCCTGCCACCTCACGCACCCCTCTCCCCACCCGGACCTTCGGCCAAGGATACCAGCCCCACGCCCCGCATCCAGCCCCCCAAACCCATGCAGGTCACCCTCTCCCTGCCGTGTGCGTGTCCAGCCCTGGGGGCGCCGGGGTGTCTGGGTCAGCCAGAGCTGGGCAACAGACGCAGCCGGCCCCGATGCAGACGCAGCGTCCTGTCTGCCGGACCCCCAGGCCTCTCCGGGGCGTGGACGCACCCCCTCCCTGCGTCCTCTCCAGCCCTCTGTACATGTCTGCGTCCTGGCCCCTCCTCTTAGGGGGACACGGTCCTGGGGTCAGCCGCCTCTGTGAAGACCCCTCTCCACGCACAGCCACACCTGGGCCGGGTGGAATGGGGTGCCTGGGGAAGGGACGAGGCAAGGGGTGACCCTGCCTGGGGTCGGGGCTTGTCTGGTCGGGGTGTGCGTGCGGGAGGCGCGGTGAGCTGCGGGCAGAAGGGGTGCCCAAGGCTGGTGGGGACCAGCCATCCCTGCCCTGGGGCCCCAGCCCGCATCTGGAGGAAGCCCTCATGCCGCCGGCTGGGGCAGTGGGCCTGGGACGTGCTGGACTCCACCGTCGGGATCAGGGATCCGTGGGGTGGAGGGTTACAGAGTCTGGGGCTCCTGGGGGCCGGGGTGTAGGGGAGCCGGTGTGGGTCTGGGTGGGATGGTGGCTGCAGCATCTGGAAGGCAGCAGGCCTCTGGGCTGGGGCCCTGGTCTGCACGCTGGGGGTAGTGGGCGGGACATCGTCACCACGGAGGACTTTGGCCATCCCCCACCCACTGCGCCGCCTGCAGACCCCACCCCGATCTCCCAACTGGACAGGCCGGGGGCAGCAGCCTGAGCCCACCCAGGGTGGGCACCGGTGCGTCCCAAAGGCAGCCCAAGCCAGGCTGGGACAGGCTGGGTCCCTGGAGGAGGACAGTCCCGGGGGCCAGGGAGGCCCCGGCTTGCCTCAGTTGTGCAGAGCAGGGGGCCGGGCGAGGAGGAAGGGGCGCAGCCCCCCGACCTGGAAGAGTGGCTCAGGCCTTGCGGGCCGGCCCACGCCTGACTCACGAGCCGAGAAATTCTTGGGTTTCAAACATCACCATATTAGCTGAATTTTATAGATTTTCAGAAGTGCTACTTGAAAATAAAAATCACCTCGTTATATTTACGATCCCGTCGTGAGCCCACGGCCCCGCTCGAGGCCTGGCCCCGGGGCCCCGGCGGATGGGGCTCGGCAAGGCCCTTGGACTCGGCACCGCCCCATCCCAGGCCACAGCCCAGGACACGGCTGGGAGGGAGGTGCCCTCTGGGGGGAGCAGACGGGCCCCTGCGGTCAGCGGTGGGGGGTGGGGGAAGACAGGTGGGGTGCAGGCAGCGCTCAGAGGCTGCTTTCGGGGGGCAGCTGCGCAGTTGTGGGTGCTGGCGGCCGGGCGGGCCCCTCGCTGACGTGTCACTCACCAGGGGAACCCCGTGCAGACTGAGGGCCAGAGCCAGGTCAGGTGGCCACACAGGCCCAGCGCACCCCTCTCCCGGGCAGGGCCCTGCCCCCACCCGCCAGGCCCACAGCCCAAGTCCTGGGCGGCCGAGGAGTGCCCCATGCGGGCCCATCCCGGGGGCCTGGGCCTCCTCGGGGACACAGGACTCAGGCCGGAGGGACTGTGTGGCTGGGGGCTGCTGTCCTCTCAGCAGACCATGTGCTGGGCGCCAGCCGCAGAGACAGTGGGAAATTGTCCTTCCCCGCCCCCCGACGGTCCGTCTCCCGTGGGAATCCAGAGCAGGCGGCCAAGTGGGCTGCGTGGGCCGGGCCGGGCTGTCCCGAGGCCGCAGGTGCCGTGTGGACGCCACAGCTCGTGGGTGGGGGGTCAGTCGGGCCACGGCTTGGAAAGGGGCCGCCCAGCCCTCAGCCACCCCGCGACCCTCCACGAGGACTTCCCTGTGGTCTCACTGTCCCGAAAAGCAGGAGTGACCACACGGGGGACGGGGCCTCTCTGCGCACCCCGTTCCTCGGACACGTGGCTCTGGCTGCTTCTGTCCCATGGGTGCTGGGCCGCCAGCAGCATTTCAAGGGCTCATGAAAAGCTCCCTCCACCTCTACCTGGGGAGCCTCGGGAGACGCAGCTGGGCCGGCTCCAGGGCTTCCCTAGGGCAGCTGTGGGGCGTCAGCACCCCACCCGAGCCCAAGCGGCCCGAGCGTTCAAGCCAGATCTGCGCACTGCCCCCAGCCCCCTCACCCTCCGCGGAACGTGCCTGGCTGAGGTTGGGGCGGGCACGGGCCCATCCACTCGGCTGCGGGGGCACGGTGGGAGGTCTCCCCGGAATTGCAAGCGACGGCCCCAGCCCGCAGGACACACTCAGCCACTCCGAGGACCTGGCCCAGGCGCCGTGTCCAGGGGCCCCCCAGTGTGGCTGGGAGGGTTCCCGCGGGAGGGACGCAGCAGGGGCACGCAGCCCTGCCCGTGCCACGCCGCCTGGGCCTTCACAGCACCATGTGGTTTGCTGTGAAGCCAGTGGGGGCCTCAGGACACGCTTCCCCGGCCTGAGAGGGGCGGGACCTCGGGGGCTCCCGGCCGGGTGCTGGCCCCCCACTCCGGCTGTCTAAAGGCGCGAGATAAGGAAACAGTCCATTTCAAGGGCAACGTCAAGTAAGCAGGGTGCAGGCACCGGGGGGTGCAGTGCCAGTGCCGTGTGCCCGAGCCTGGCCTCGCCCCGGGCGGCACACCAGCCTTGAAGGCCCCGGCGGGCGCTGACCCACGGGTGCCCGCACAAGCGTCTGTGTGACACGACCCAGGACCAGCAGCTCAGCACAGCCCGACGGTGCCGTCTCCCAGGCCTGGAAGCCAGGGCCGTGCCCGGGTCGGGGAGGGGCCTGCATCTCCCTCGGCTGGGAGTTGAGGGTCCCGGGTGGAAGGCAGGACGGTACCCCCGAGCTGAGGGGGGTGGGCTCTGCGCCCCTACAGCCCTCCCATCTCCACCCACCCAGGCCCGAGTGCCCTCCAAGGCTCTGGCTTCTACCCCTGCGGCTCCACCATTATTGACAGAAAGTTCCAGAACATTCCACTGCGATGATCAGCCCATCACTGAGAGGCTCCTGGGTGGGGCAGCAGGCGAGCCCCGGGCAGCTGGGGCTGGGGCCCTTGCCGGGTCCCAGGCTTTCTCGGAGGCCCCTTCTCCTGCTCCGGGGCGAGGCCAGGGCGTGGAGGCCCCAGATGTGACCCCCCACCCCCCGCCAGCTGCTCCCCGCCCCCCAGCCTCCCGGAGGAGGCTCCCTCCCGCACCCCCGACACAGGGTGCTTTGCTGGGTGCCGGGACCCCGGTTGGGTCTCTACATTAGAAGGGGCAAAAAGAAGGAAAAGAAGTTGTGAAAACAAAAGGGGCTTCCTGCCCTGGCCGCTCTGGGGGTGTGCAGGCGGGTGGGTGGGGGTCGCACAGGGCTGACGGCCCCCTGGCCCTCCCACAGCGGCGGGAGCCCAGGCCGCGCTGGCTGCCGTCACCCGGGGCCGGGCCGGGAGTGGCCGACGTGGCACGTGGGGCTGCGGCGGGCCGGGGGGGCCACTCCGCGGGGCGTCTGCCAGCTGTGCGGCCTCCCGCCACCGGTGTGAACACGGCCGGGGCCGGCGCTCCTGCTGCCCTTTCTTGGGCCGTTTGCGCTTCGCAGCTGCACCAGGCGAGGCGGAGCAGCGGGGCCGCCGGTGGTCACTGGGGCGAGGATGCGCCGCGTTTGTCCAGGCTCTGTCCTGCCCCATCCTCCGGGAGCTGGGCAGACAAGGCCCCCGGGCGGCCCGGGTGCCGGCGGGGCCAGCAGATGCGGGCCAAGCAAACCAAGCCCCGCCGGCCGGTCCGGCAAGGGGAGCGGGCGTGGGACGCCCCACACCTGGGCCTGCAAGGCTGGGGTGCAGGAGGTGCCCCCGTCCCCAGCCATGGGGGCCCTGTGGGGGGCTCTTCTCTCTCCCCAGACCCCAGAGGGTCACTTTGCCCGGACCCAGCAGGAGGGCTCGCCCCTCCGCCAGCCTGACCGCGCAGCCGCACCTCACCCAGGCAGGGCAGCGAGCAAGCAGGCCCAGGAGGACGTTTGGGTGGGAGGGGACTTCGGGATGGGGCTGGGCACCCTCACCGCCGCCTGTGCCCCCCGCTGTGCCCCGCGCGCGTGCCGCTGTAGTCTCTGAGTCTCTGGGCCTGCGCCGTGCTGCCCGCGCCGGGGAGGCCTGGTTCTGCTTGTGACTCCCCACTCCTCAGGCATCCCGCAAGCCCGTGACCTCCAGGCCTCTGCCTCTCACTGCCAGACACCCCCTCTGTGCCCCAGAGGGAGACTGGCCAGGGCATCCCCGGGGAGCGCAGCCCAGCCCGGCCCCATGGTCTGCTTGGGGCTCCATAGGCCGAGGTGCCCGAGGGGGGCAGCTGGCACCTGCCGCACTACCCACCTTCGCCCACCCAGTGCCAGGCTGGCTTCCTGGTGGCCCCAACCCAGGCACGCGCATGTGCACACGTGTGCAAGCTCCGCCGTGATCTGCACTCGCAGACTCTCTTCTGTCTGAGACAAGTCAGCGTTTTACTGTCGTGACTTAGAGTGGGCGTGATAAGGGGATGGCTTGCGGCACTGACGTGACGTGCTGGCATGGCGGCGCCTGCTGCCTCGTAATGCTCCTCCTGCTTGGGCCCACCCCACCAGTGCAGCCCACTGCCTCAGCCCGTGGGGCCTGGTGGGCACCGTTAAAGCTCACACCCCCATGAGCGCGACAGCACGGGCCACGGGGAGGGGTGCCAGCCTGATGCCAGCGAGACGTGGATTTCAGATCCCTGTGACAACTTGAGCAGCCACTTAGGGAAGATGGCGCTGCGGTGGACTGCGCTTCTGCAAAGAGCATTATAAGGGAGTCGATAAGGATTTTGGTGTTTTTTTTGGAGGGGCGGTGGCTGAAGTGCCTTTAAGTTGTCTTCCTACCTAAGCAGTGAAGGCCTAGCCATCCCAGACGGCACTTTTAGGGCATGGTGGCATAGGCAGAGCTGTGGAGCGGTACAGGCAGAGCCGCAGTGGCATGCAGGGCTCGCCCTGGATGGACCGAGGACTTGGCAGAACGCGCTCATTGAGGTTCGAGGATGAGTGAAGATGGCTTCGGCCGTGTCACCAGCTACCACCAAGCGCACAGCCAGACAGGCTGGTGGCCCCTGGCCATAGATGCCTGTGCAGTCCACATGGCCTCAGAAAGGAATGTTCCAGGTAGCCGGTCTTCCCGGCAGGGCAGGATGTTTCAGGGGAAATTGCGCAGGGTGGATGTTGCTGCGGGTGTGCCTGGGTGTGCCGATGGCCTTGGGGAGGGGTGCCGGCCTGAGGGCCTGTTCCTGCATGTTGCCGCCAACCTGGCCTCCCAGACCCGGGCTCCAGGGCAGCCAGGGCTCCTTGGCCCCTCAGCCACAGCTCTGGTTGAAACTGTTTACTAACCGCCCCAGCCCCTGGACAGTCCTGCTCTCCCGCACAGACCTGGGGTCTGGCCCCACAGAGACTCAGGAGGGCAGTGGGTGGCTTGGATGGAATTTCTGGGGCCAGTGGAGCCAGGACCCGGCCCTGCCTTGCATCATGTGCCCTGTCCTGGGCTTCGGTCACTTGCCCGTCCACCTCTGTGTGCTCCCTTGACCTCTGGCTTCATTCTCCTCCGGGGAGTGGCAGCTTCCCCACCTGCTTCCCGGCCTGACCCCACATGCCATCCTTGTATTGCGCCGCGCCCCCATGTGTAGGGCGCCCTGGGAGTACAAACCTGGCGCCTGTCTACATGGGGTCTGCTGTCTGCAGTGCAGGCTGGGACCACACTGACCGCCCACCGGCTCCCGTGTCAGCACAGCGCTGGGCCCTCCCCTTCGCCGGGGTCTCCGGCTAACTTTGACTTTTCTGCCTGGAGCTTTTATTCTCCACCAGCTTTGCAGTTCACCTATTGAGCATTCTTAGGTGTGATGCAAAGTTGGCCTGGCGTGGATTTACAGATTAAATGTGAGGAAAAGTAAAGTCCCGTCCACCCTCGTTCCCAGGTGCCCTGTGTCCACTCGGCTCTGGAGCTGGCCCCGCCATCTGCGGGTGATCTGCGGGGCTCATCTCTGGGGGCTACTTCAGTCTTCCCCTCTAGGGCTCACTGGGGGCTTATTTTTTCAAAGAGTCTATTGCTGGGGCCTCCCCTGGTGGTGCAGGTGGTTGCGCGCCGCGCTGTGAAGCTGTCCGCAGCCTCTGCAGCGCTGGTTCGATCCCGGCTGGCCGGCGAGGGTCCCTCATGGCGCGGCAGACCTCTCCTGTCTCGCCCGCCGCTCCCCTCAGCAGTGTGTTTCGTCAGTCTGCCTGTTCTGTTCCCCGCTCTGTCTCTGGTGAATCCTCACACCCTCCTGCACATCTGGCCTATACCCCGGTTCTTGTATAAATAAATAAAACTTAAAAAAAAAAAAAGAGTCATTGCTGGAGCAGAGATGTGCCATGGATGAGAACAGGTCGTTCTTCATATTGGTCCCAATACCCTGCGGAGCTTGCTAGTTTCCTAAGTGGATGATCTTGCCCACTGTAAATGATGGGGGCTTCATCCTCTCTCCCCAATTCTCACATCTGCTTCTTTCTTTTCCTTGGCCCTGGGGGGCTTTCAAGATCTACCCTACATGGTGGGGGTGGTGGGCATCCTGGTCTCATTCCAGGTCCTGATGGAAACTCGTTTTCCGCCTCTCCACAGACTGGATTATCTGCCCCAGGTTCTGATCTGTAAACTTTGCTGAGTTAAGGAAGTTCCTTTTTAATCTTTAAAATTTTACATTTTCACTGTAAGGTTTTGCACCTTCTCCAGTGCTTCCTGTACTGACAGGGATGGCCAGATGATTTTTCCCTGGAGGGGAGAATCACTGGTAGATTTCAGGATTGAACTATCTTTGCATTTCTGGCATAAACCTTACTTGTGTTTTTTAATACGTTGTAGGGTTTGGCTAAATAATGTTTTGTTTAGGATTTTTACATCCACATTCATAAGTGAATTGGGTCTGTTGTTCTGTTTTCTTATGGTTTTCTTGCATGGCTTCAGAATCGAATTCACTAGCCTGTTAAAAATGCCCTGAAAATGTTATTCTTTGTCCGTTTTCTGGGATAATGTATGTAAGAAAAAATTTTTTGTCTTAGGTGTTTGGTGAAACTTTGGTAGAGGTCGCCTGCAAAGCCCAAGTGTTGGGGGCGGGGGGGGGTCTCTTGCACTCTGGCTCCTAGAACACCAAGTTATTAAGTCCTCTCATTCTGCTAGTACCAATTTTGACAGTTCTAGAAATAATTTTTTTCATCTGGGTTTTCAACTTTATTTGCTCACAGAGATATCCATGAGACTTTCGTTTTGTTACTTTTCCATTTCTGTTCCATTTTTCATCACTTTAGCAATAATTTCACCAGCATCTCTGACCAGTCTACTTCCTCCATCAACCCTTTTGCCAAAGCAGACTCCCAGCGTCCCTCTGTTTTGCTCATCTTTGCCAAAGGGTCGTATATGGTAACCACCACCTGGCTTATATGACCAATGAGCTAAGCAGAAGAAGGAGCATAGTTCTGGCTCACACAGTTCATATGAAATCCACATCTGAATGTGCAGAAGTGAGTCTCATCGGCCTCAGTCACACTCATTATCTGCTGTCTGTCTGCTGCTGCGTGGCAATCACCTCTCCGTTAGGCTGGACTTGTGGGTCTTGGGGAAGAAGAGTGTGCAGGTGAAGGGTCCTTCCTGTCCATCAGGAAGGTGCCTGCTGTTGACAGGACTTCTCCCTGTGACCATGACCTTGATGGTCCTGCCAAGTCAGCACTTGTCAGTTTCACAGCTGCAAAGTTGCTCCCCCTGCTTTCCAAGTTATCTCCTTGGGCTGTCAGAGGTGGACTCTGGGGCCCCGGGTCATCCGGTTGACCCCATGAGCCCTGGGTGGGCAGGTTCAGGAAGGACCTCCTGGATAATGAGGGCCCCCCGCCCGTTGCTGGGAGGGGTGGCTGCATGGGTGGACAGTGCCAGCCAGACGTGGGAATCCACACATGGTCCCTTCTCAGCGGGGGGGGGGGGTGTCCCCGGGCCCTGCGGGTCCTGGGGACGCTTTCACTGGGCACATCAGAGCCCGGCCCGGCCCCTGGTGGAAATGCAAATCTGATTAGTCTGGCATTGAGCCCGTCTTAAAAGTATTAACAGAGCCTTAAACTGTGCTGTTGGATGGGGATGAAGAAACGCCTTAGAAAGAAATTACCGGATGGTGACAAAGCCCCAATTTATTAGTCTTCTCCAATGGGGGCTGTGCAAAGGACGTTAATTACTTTAATGGGACTTATTTTGCTTCGTTGCCCAAAGTAATTGGTTTATTAACCTCTCCTTTCCTTTGGGGGGGAGGGCGGCGAGCTGGTGGTGGCCCCGGGAGAGGCTGGCCCGGCACTACCCTCTGCCCAGCGAGCCGGCCTGCAGCAGCCCAGCCCCCACCCAGCCCCCAGGCCCCAGGCGGGCCCCCCTGTTGGGCCAGGCACTGTGTGCTTCAGCACTGGGCTCCGGGCCCCAGGAAAGCCAGGCCCCGAGAAGTGGCTGGCATGTGCCCAGTGAGAGGTGCTTTGCAGGGGTGGGGGCTGCCGGGGCACGCTTCCTGCACAAGGTCTGCGGCCGGCTGGAGAGGGCAAGATGGGCAGAAGGGGAAGTGGAGGGCAGCGGGCCGGCGGGGGTGCAGTCCCGGGAATGGCGAGGGGCAGACTGGGCTGGAGGCCAGCGAGCAGCCAGCCTGGGAGCGACTTCCCCAGGTCTCCAGATAGCAGTGATTACGCTGCATTTCCAAACAGCCCCCAGCCAGGAGCCCTGTGCGGCTCTCAGAACAGGCCCACCCCCACTGCGCGGGCCTGCGGGCTGAGAGCAGGGTCTGGTCGGCCAAAGTCCACCCACCGGCCCTCCAGCGGGTGAAAGGCCAGGTCCTGACCAGAACAGCCTGACCCCTCCTGAGAAAGGCGGGGATGGGGCCGCTTCTCCCACACTGTGGGTGAGGGGCGCAGAAAGTGATCCCAGGAGCGTGGCCCCTGCTCATGGCTCAGCCTGGGGGCTCCAGGCAACCTGCTTGTCCCACAGGGCTCCTGAGTGTCCCCCGGGGGGGCTGACCTGAGGACTGTGGGGCTTCAGGCCTTTGGCCCCCGCGTGGCAGCCCTGGACGGACAGGTGAAGCCTCAGTGTGCTGGGGGAGGCCCTGATCACCCCTCCCGCTGGGCCAGGGCCACCAGCCTGACAACAGGAAAGGGCAGGGTGCTGGCCAGTGCGTAGGGGCCCCGAGCAGCCTGAAATCTGAGATCTCCAGCCCCCCACAGGTGGGGGCACGATGCCCAGAGAGTCGAATGAGGCCCCGGAGGCAGCCGAGGACCCTCTGCGAGACCCCCCCACTGGCCACCCCACAGCAGGTCTGGCTAGGCCCTGGTGCCCCTCCCTGGACCTCAGGGTCATCTGTCACCTGAGAGGGACATTCCAATCTCCCTGCGCTGGGCTGGGAGGCGCCGTGTGGGGGTGGGGGGGTCAGGCCCTGGGGCACCCACCTCTCCTCCCCACGCCCTTCCTGGGGTTTAGTCACGAACCTTCTGCTGCACCAGACGTGAGCCGTTTGGGGGCGGGCGGGGAGGCCTGCCTGGGAAGTCCCTGCTGTGCTTCTTGGAGTAAAAGTGGCTCATGGGATCTGGCGCCCCTGGCCAAGGGGACCGGGGCCTCAGGGGGCCCCGACAGGCCCACCTCGCTCCCTGGCACCATCACGCCTGTCCTCCGGTAGCCTGCAGGAAGGAGGGTGGACGCCATGATTCTCGGGGGTGCAGGCTCTGCAAAGACAGAACCGCCCCTCACCAGCTGAAGCCCCTAGGGCGCGGGGTTTAGAGGGGGGACGCTAGGAGTGAGGCGCCTCTGCTCTGGACAGGGAAGCCTGAGCAGAGGCCTGTGGGCAGTGTCCCCACAGGTCAGCTCCGAGTCTCATGTCTAGGCCAGAAATGGGAGCACGGCAGGCAGGGGCCTCCCAGCTGTCACTCTGCCCCTCCGGCCCCAGCTTTCTCGTGTGTGGGGGTACAGGAAGGGGGGCCAGAAGGCGTGGGCAGCGCCAAGGGCGGGAGGGCCAGAGTGGGCATGGAGGGCAGCCCAAGGTGGCGGCTGTGGGGAAGTTGAGGCAGGCCACGTGTCCCGGGCAGCGTGGGCCCTGGGCCAGGACCGTGGCTGCAGGCCCAAGGGTGGCCTGGCAGATGAAAGAATCCGTGGGGCCCCCTGGCAGTGGGGACACTTAAGAGCGTGCAGGGCCCACCCTCAGCACCACAGCAGCACCTGCAAGGGGCTGGGGCCTTTGTAAGTCCTCGCCAGCTCCAGCCGGCAGAAGGGAAGCCCCAGTGGCCAGGGCCCAGGCCGCCTCCTAGCAGGGCCGGCTCAGCCCTCTGGCATCCGGGGCCCGGCAGAATCTTCGGTGGCCGACCCCCAGGCCTCCCCCAGTTTGGGGTGTGAGGGGTCCGGCCCGTGGGCCCCCAGTCTTGCCCTCCCGGGCCGGGGGCTGGGCGGGTGTGTGCTTCGGAGGCTTTCGGAAGGAAATGTTCACAAATCGCTTTTCTAGACAAAAACTGGTAAGAAGCCCATGTAATTCCTCCTAGACGCGGGGGTTTTCTCTCCCCTGTTTTAATCAACATCCCGGTAAGTCAGTCCGCCGGGCCCATTACTGGGGGCTCCTGGTCTCCCGGGGCTGCCGGCAAAATGGGGCCCTGCTCTTTCGCTGAAAACACTTTTCTTGTTTTCCTTCCCCGGCGCTGGAAGCTGGCCAGCTCGCCAGTTCCATTAACTTAATGAGGGCTGACAGTGTGCCGCAAACGTCCTCATAATCTCCCCAGGATTTAAACGGGGTCCGCCTGGCCGGCGCACACCCCAACCTCGCCGGCGCGCTCCCTGTCTGCCCGCCCAGCCCCTCCCGGGAGGAGCCGACAGCGCGTGTTTCTCCCCCGCTCCCGACCCGCTGGCAGCACAGCCGGGCTGCCCAGACCTTGGCCGTGTCCTGTCAGGGTCACGGCGCTTCCCACCCCCAGAGGGGCCCCGCCTGGGGGCAGCGGGGGAGGGGGTGGGGGGCGGGGGGGGTGGAGGGGAGCCCCGCGCGCTCCTGGGCTCACGTCCATCCACGGGCCGCGTCCTCCACAGCACCAGGAATTTGCTGGAAGCAGCAGAGGCCCGGCAGGGGAAACGGTGTGGGTCTCTGACAGGCTCGTCCCCACCCCCACGCCCGAAGAGAGTCCAGGCCGGCGGGAGGAAATGGCCGCCGAGGCGGGGGAGAGGCCGGGGCCCGGGGCAGGGGTCTCCAGGGCCAGGAAAGGGAGGATGCAGCCGCCGTGGGACACGGGTGGGGGTGCAAGCGCCGGGGCTTTGGGAAGAACTTCACAAGCCACTTTGCTCCCCCCTCCCCCCACACGCTTTCCCTCGGGAAAGGACTTGAGCCTGGCTTGACATGGGGGGCCAGCCCCTCCCGCAGACAGGCTGGCCCCGCTCTCCGCAACGCCTGCTCCCCCGCCTGAGCACCTCTGGGTGTGAGCTGTCTCTGGCGGGTCCCTGGGGCGACGGCAGGGGCAGGTGGGGGCTCGGGGAGGCCGGGGCAGGCCTCCAGGTCAGGTGCTCGGCCCCCAAACCACCCTAAAGTGCAGAGCGTGGCCCCTCGGAGCCCGAAGTGGGCCCCGGGGCTCTCGCTACCACTGGCATGATTGTCCACACGGACGGTGCCCCTGAAAGCGGCTTTGGGCCCCATATTCGAGTTTCCGAGGCCCAACGCCAGCTCAGGCGGGGCCCAGCGTCCGCCTTCCTTGGCGGGGGCCCCCACCTCCACACCCCCGGGCCACGCCAAGCAGGACACGGGGTGTTACGGCCCGACCTCGGCCGCACCGGCATGCAGCACGACGCTCAGCATTTGGGGTGACAGGCGGCATCTGGGCTTGGGCCGGGCAGGAGGCTCACCGGCCTTGCTGGGTGCAGGAGGGGGTTTGGCCCTGCTGGGGGGGGGTCCCATGGGGGCGTGATGTGGCCCCAGTCGTAGCAGGGCCGTGGGGAAGGGGCGGCAGAGGCTCACGCTCTCCACCTCAGCCCTGCTGGGCCCAGGGGAGGTGGCGCCCCCCCCCGCCCCTGCCCCCACCCCCCAGAACATCAGCGGCTTCGCAGACACGGCCGGACGGGCTGGCCAGAGCCGTCCCAACAGCCGGCGCGGCCTCACAGCACTATTTCTGTCTAATAAAGTTGCCTGACTCGGCCCCAGACGTCCCTCCACCCCTTCCCCGGAGCGGAGGCTGGGGCTGCCCCGGGGGGTGGCGAGAGTGGGGAGAGCAGACTGCGGGCACCCAGGCCGACCAGTGCAGGCGGGCAGTGCGTGGCCACAGAGCCGGGCAGGAAGGCCTGGCAGCACCCCTCCCCCACAGGCGCCGTTGCGGGCAGCTGGCCAGGCTCCGGCCCCCACCCCTCAAGCCAGCGGCCTAAGAAATACTGAGGGTCCAGGACTGGGGTGGACCCTGCTGTGGGGGCCTAGGGAGGCCTCGGGTGCCCGTGATCACCGACTTTGCAGTCTGGGCCCCCACCCCTCTCCGTGCCTGTCTCTGCGAGGTGGGCTGCAGCCGCTCCCAGGGGTGTGCGGGGCTGGAAAGGCCTGGAACAGCACTGCCACCCACGCCGAGGTGCTGGGGCGAGGCCTGGGAGAGACAGACGAGCCGGGGGGTGGGGGTGGGGGCGCCTGTGTGCAGGGGGCGCCGCCAGCCCGGCAGGTGAAGCCGGCAGGAGTTTGGTTTCCAAAAGGAGGAAATTCTTTGGGCCCAAGTGTCGGAAACAGGCACTAGGCCGAGGAGGAAGACAGTGGTTTCCTCCACGGGTGCTGGAGGTCTGGGGAAACTTCCTCCTTTCAGGCTCGCCCGCTCCAGGGAGTGCTGCTCAGCTGCTCGTTGCCCCCCGCCCCCCGCCGTGGGGCCTGGGAGACTCCATGGACACCAGGCCGGCCCGGCTCCCTGGCGCTGAGGCCCCCCGGGGAGGCCCAGGGTGGGCAGGTCCTCTGCCTTCCCGCCACAGGGCAAAGAGCACATCGCCACGCCGAGAGCCTGGCCCGAGCGTCTGCCTCCCAGGGTCAGGGTCAGCCCCGCCGCCCCCACGCACCCGCCCCAGGCCCCTCCTCTGGAGAGGACGCCGAGAGCCCCAAAGCCGGGCACCTACTAGGCAGGACAGCAGGCGCCGGGGCGCCCGGAGGCTGCAAACTGCCGCGGCCCTGGCTCCTAGGACAGAGCCGCAGGCTGGTCAGCACGGCCGCCCGGCTGCAGAGGGGACGCGACTGTGCTGAACAGCAAGGACGCGCTTCTGCTTTCTATTTGCAGCCTTTCTGCCCTGTGCTTATTTTTTCCTGTCTTCTGCTAATTTGGGGTTTAACTTGCTCTTCACTTTCTAGTGTCTTAAAGTAGAAGCTCAGACTGCTGGGGAGACCCTTCCCTGACAGCTGTGCGCCCCCCCAGCGCTGCCCCAGCTGCTCCTGCAAGTCCCGGCGATACCGAGATTTCGTTTCCCGTCCAGTTTGAGATGTTTGTGCAAAATTGAGAGAATCTATTCCTGGAAAGTTGGGCAGAATTGGAGATAAAGCCCTCTGGACGTGGCCTGCTGGAAGACGCCTGCTTCCGGCGCCAGCGCTCTCAGTGGTGGCCGCTTTAGCCAAACGCTTGCTCTCGCCCGAGGGGGTGTGCGTGTGCCCGGCGTCGGGCGTGGGGCGTGCCCGGTCCGCTCGGCCTTCCAGAGCTGCTGGCGTCTGGTGGCTGAGAATATGCTTCCATCATCTTTCTAACCCCTTCGCAGTATTTCCTTATTTTCCTTCATGACTTTCTTACTTGCATCTTCTCTCTTCTCAGTCACTCTTGCCAGAGCTTTGTCTATCTCGTTTGATTTTTTATTAAGACTTTTTAAAGACGGTTTAAATAAAAGGAAAGGTGTCATCGCTCTAGATGAGAGACCTAATATTATAAAACTGTCTCCTCATGTCTCCCGGCTAGATTCATTATAATTCCAATAAAACCCCAGCAGTTTTTTTTTTTTCATTAAACTTTATTCATTTCTACAGATGAATAAGGAGCCACGGCTAACCAAGGCCCTCTTGAGAAGGTGAAGAGAGGCCTTTTCTTGATCCAGCAGGCGTGGAAGAGGCTGTCGTGAGGATGGGCGAATAGACAATTAGCTCAAGGCAGGAACAGAGAGCCTAGAAGCACCTGCACGGGTGCAGGGGCTCAGGTGTGTCAAGGTGGTGCTGCTGGGGCAGGTGAGCCCCGTAGGAGAAGGGGAAGGGGCCCCTCCTCACACCTCAGACAGGAATCGACTCCCGGTGGGCCTAGGGATTCAATGTCCACTGTGCGCCTTACGTCGCTTCGTAAATAATCCCGGTCAGCGAGTACCGCCCGCACCTCACCCTAGTCTTGTTAGATGAGACGCAAAAGCGGGGCGGGGAAAGACACTGGCAACTTGCTCTTCTGAAACAGGAGCCCCTGTGCGTCGGGAGACGCCTGACAGGCAGCGAGGTCATCACCCACGGCTTCCTGCGCCCTCTGGGCTGCGTCCCGAGGCCCGAGACGCCGTTCACTGGAACAGGAAACCCCCAATCCGAGCCGGGGTACGCCAGTGGCCGCACATCTCTTCAAGTTCCTGTGGTTCTAGGCATTTGCTGGCGGGTTCCTCAGACGGCTCACCCCAGGGTGCCAAAAGCCGGGCCCACAGCCCCCAGCCGCTGCCCGTCGGGGCGTCTGGCTCCAGTCCGTCTGTTCTCCGCCCTTCATTTGCTCACAAGTATTTTAGAATCCACTGGGAAACTTCCCCTAAAAGCATTAAAAGTGCCGGGAAGGTGATGAGAACCGCGTTTACCGCACGCGGCGAGACGGGCGTCCCAGACCCTGCGCCCCAGCGGGGCTAGGGCTGCTCCCCACTCCCCCGGGGCTCAGGCGGGCCCGGCCCGGCGCCTGTGCTTTGGCACTGCTGCCCCCGGGGCTCCACTGCGCCGGTCACCAGCTGCCCAAATGGACATGCCTTGTGAGCACCGCCGTAACCTGGCCATCCACGGGCCACAGGATGGCCTCCGCACGCGAGGTCACCCGCAGGGAGCGCCAGGGTGGCGCCTGCCGGGCACCATCAGCCCTTGGTTTCCTTCCCTTCCCTCCATGCTGGCAGAAGCTTTTGGGGATGGGCCAACGGCAGCCCGCCGTGCGCCCCAGCACAGGAGGAAAGTGTGACATCTCCGGTGACAACCCCGTGACGTCCCTTGTGATGTGACGACCCCTGTGACGGCCGCTGCCCGCCCAGAGCCGGCTTCCTCGGCCCGTGTCTGTTTTCCGTGCTGGAGCGTCCTCGCTCCATGTCCCCTGGAGGCTGTGCTCTGTGATGAGCGGGTCTTGAGCTCAGCGGGCTTTTCTCTGCATCTTTCGTGCTGATTATACGTTTCTTCTCACGTACTCTATTGCTGTGGTGGCGTGTGCCTGGTCCTCAGGGTGAAATCAACCTTGAGCGATGGACGGACGCCCCGTCCTTCCTAAGCCTTGGCTGAGGGCGGCCCCGGGTACGGCCCCATCGGGCTCTGTGGCTGTCGGGGGGACGGGCGCCTGTGGCTGTTCTCCCTCCAAATGGCCTCCTCGGGTTCTGCTATCAAAGTTAGGTCGCCCCACCGAACCTGTGAGACGATTTGTATGAAGTTGGGATTTTTTCCTTCCCTTAATGTTTAGGATGATCTACTGCTGAGGTCGTGTCGACGTAAAAGATTTGGAGCGAGGAGATCGTTCAGATTCCAAATTTAATTCGTTAATATTGGGTGATTTTTATTCTTTCCTTCACCTTGTGTCTGCTTTTGTATAAGGGGTTTTAAAAGAAACAGGTCTTTTGTACCTCAACTGTCTCTCCCTCTGTGCATGTTCCCCAGGGGTGCAGTGAGGTGTCTGGGCCGCACAGACACCCAGCAGCTCGTCCCTGGCGTGCCTCAGTTGTGCCAGGCGCTGTGCACCACAGGACGGCCATCGTGCTGTCCGTCTCCTGGGAGAAGCCGCTGTCCGCCTTGGCGTGGCGGCCACGTCATCTTCAGCTCGTTGGGCCGCGCTCTTACCTGGGTCGCTCTTGCTGTCCGCCTTCTCGGGACTTAATTTGCGATTTTTTCAACTTCTTGCGGCAGACGCCAGCCTCTCCTCCTCCGAGCCACGCCAGCCATCACCCGTCCTGCGTGCTTTCTCACGGTCCCTCAGCACTTGCTGTGCTGTAAGGCTTGACTTTTTTTTGTGAGTCAGTGAAAAGGATCTTCCAATTCTGATTGGATTTCTTCTTTGACCCCTGAGTTACTTACATTATTTAATTTCCAACACATTTCGGGCTTGGCTGGCTGTCTCTCTCTCTGGTTCCTAGCTTCGTTTCGCTGTGGTCCGGACATGCACGGAGGGTTTCATTTCTTTCACGTGTGATGGAATTTGCTCTTGCAGCCCTGCGAGAGGTCCCTTTGGGAAAACGTCCAGCGTGGGTTTAGAAAGCTTCCCAGTCGCTGGGAGGCGTAGCGGCAGCCGCTGCGAGTGTCGGGGAGACTCGTGTTTGTCCCGTTTGTCCCTCTCTGCGTCCTGGTTGCCTCTCGAGCAGTTGCCAGCAGAGGTCAATTCAAATATGCAACAGCTGTGAATCCAGGCCTTCATCTTTTAGTTCTGCCGGTTTTACTTTATGTATTTTCAGGTCTTGTTTTTCGGTGCATACATGTTTAGAATTGAGCCATGAAATTTCCCTCTGTCACTAGCCATGCTTGAAGTCCATGTTGTCTGTTTCAATTTACCTAAACCTGCTTTCTTTGGTCTACAACATTTATCTTTTTCTATCCTTTCATTGCCAATCTTTCAATATTGTTAAATCTGGAGTAGATCTGTGGCCTCGCTGGTAGTGCAGGGGCTCAAGTCTCAGCACTGTCGCCAGGCACAGCGGCCTGGATTCATTCCCCGGCCAGGGAGCTACCCACAGGGCACAGCAGACCTCTCCTGTCTCCCCACTGCTCCCCTCAGCAGTGTGTCTCAGTGAACTCGCCTGTTCTGTTCCCCACTGTCTCTGCAACCCTGCACCTCTGGCCTGCACCCCAGTTATTGTACAAAATAAATAAGCAAATATTTTTTAAAAAGAAAAGAAATAGGCCCAGCTTCTCTGGCCTCCGCTCCCTCAGAGCCAGGCCCCTGGGCCGCTCCGCAGGGGGTCAGAGACGTAGCTGGCGTCCCTGGTGTGGAGGTGCAGAGCCCCCATGGCTGTGTGAGGGGTGCTTGCTCCCAGCCTTGTCTCCACACACAGCAAGTGTCCCTGCTTGCTGGTGCCCCCGGGGCGGCCTCCTGTGTGGCGCCTCTCCTGGTCCTGCAGGCCCAGGCTCCCATGGCTGCCTGCCTGCAGGCCGTGGAAGGATCCCCTGGCCGGGGCCGTGGGCACCGCCGTTCACACCCTTTCCCTGCTGTGCTGCTGTGGACCCCACAGACCCCGGAGTCTGCTATGAGTCAGGGTGCAGTCATCCTAGAGCTGGGACCTGGACTCCCACCCCACTTTTGAGCAACAAGCAGGTCCAGGCCCCAACGTCACCCGGCCCCTGAGAAGCGCCTCACCCCTGTGGCCTGAGGGCTGCGTCCTGGGGGCGGGGTGGGGCAGCCCACTCCGCTGGGCTGGGCAACCGCAGGTGGTGCTCATACCCTGTCCTCCCCGCGCAGGCTGCGGGAGCACCACCGGGCCGCCATCAAGGTCATCAGGCGCATGCAGTACTTTGTGGCCAAGAAGAAATTCCAGGTGAGTCCTGCTCAGATCCTCCTGCCCTGGCCCTCCCAGAAAGCCTGCGGCCCTCAGCGAGGCTGCGGGTCTCCGTCCCAGCCGCCCAGACAGCAGATGCCACACTGCCCCGGGAAGGCCTCGCTGCCCTCGACAGCAGCCCCCGCAGGGCTCGGCCCTCTGCCTGCCCCGGGACCCAGCTGGGAGCCGGGACCCCCGCCTCTCCTGCCCTGACTGGAAGGCAGCCCGGGGGGTCATGTGCCCTTCTGCTCGCCATCAGCACCTCGCGGGCCGGGTGCCCTGCCCCTCCAGACGGGTGGGGGGTCCATCTGCGAGGCCCACGGCTGCGGCCCTGTGAGCCCGCCCACCCCCAGCTCCAGGCCGTGAGGGCTTTCCCGGCGGACACAGGCCTCCTGGGGCAGCTGCTGGGGGCAGAACCACGGGCTCCGGATAGCCCCACCCTGGGTGTCCTGGGCGACTCCCCGCTCGGGACCACAGTTGCCTGAGGACGGGCATTAGGGACTCAGCTTCTGGGGTGATGCCCCCACTCTAGCACAGGCATGAAAGCCACCTGCTGGCTTGGGGAGCCCTGTACCCCATCCAGGCTGCGGGGCCCCTTTTCTGCCTCAGGGCACAGGCCAGAGCCCTTCCGGGACTTGGGGGGAAGACTGGCCAGGCCGCCCCGGGTCGTGCGTGAGCCCACGATGGCGCGAGTCGCACATGTCCATGTCCCCACGGCGGGCTCTGGGGTGACGCGTCCTCCCACCGCAGCAAGCGCGGAAGCCCTACGACGTGCGGGACGTCATCGAGCAGTACTCCCAGGGCCACCTCAGCCTGATGGTGCGCATCAAGGAGCTGCAGAGGAGGTGGGCAGGCGCGGGGCACGGGGTCAGGAGGGCGGGGGGCGGGCTGGGCGTGCCAATGGGCGGGCAGAGGATGGGAGAGAAGCAGCACCAGCCCCAGAGCCTTAAGACCCCCCGAAGCCCACCCCCCCCCCCGCCCACTAGCCAGGATCCCCCTGGCCCCAGGAGACAGTCACTGGGGCCCACCCATGGGTGCCCCCACCTTTGTAGCAGAGCCCTGACCTCTGGGAGCCTGGAGGGCGGCATGCCTCAGGCCAGTGGTGGGCCAGCCTGGACCCCCGCTCATGTGTCCCGGGCTGCCCCTTTGGGGCTGTGCCCATCTGACCCCTGAGGCTGGTGCTGTTCCCCAGCTGACCCACATGCGGGGGTCCCACGGGCCGGGTGACCTGGCCTCACCAGAACAGGTCTGCCTCTCCCCCCGTGGGCGCTGGAGATGCGGCCACGGGACACTGGGTGACTGCAGGCCCCGCCCCCGCACCCTGCTGCCACCCCGGCCCGTCACCCAGGCCAGCGTCTCGGGAGCTACTGAGCATGGCCCCTGGAGAACACAGGCCCCGGGGCCTCGGTGCAGGACCGGGGGTGGGGGGAACCCCCAGAGGGGTGCCAGCCAGTTGGCCCACCGCGTCGCCCGGGCACGCGAGGCGCGGGCTGCATGTGAGCGGTCTGGTCCCTCCCTCTCTCCCAGGCTGGACCAGTCCATCGGGAAGCCGTCCCTCTTCATCGCCGTGTCAGGTGGGTCTGCAGTCGGCACCCCGGGCTGGCCGGCCCTGCTCCAGCACCCCCTTGTTCCTCAGAAGGGCCTCACTTGCAACAGGACCCGGGAGGGGCAGGGACCCGGGACCCCACCGGGTGGAGCGGAATTCCCAGTGTGTGCCGTGACCCCTGAGTGCGTTTAGCTAGCAAACTCCCAGGCCCCCGAGCCCTGGGTGTCACCCATCCTGGGGAGGAGGGGGCCCGAGGAGTAGGGCTGTAGAGGAGTAGGTGAGTGGCCAGCCCGGAACACAGGCTGCCCGGCTCTGGGGGCACCCTCCCTCGCTCCTCCGGCCCAGACTGTGGGGGACCCTGGGCGGCCAGGCCAGCCAGCGCCTCGGGGTGCGAAGTGCCTGAGTCAGGCCAGATGCCAGGCTAGCGCTGCCCAGGGCAGAATGTCGGGGTCCCACCTGTCCTGTCCCAGAGCCTGGGTCTGGTGCAGGGATAGCTGGGCCGGCCGCGTTGGCAGCACCCGGTCCCCCTGCCCCCGGCCCCGGAGCTCTAAAGCCGTCCTCGAAGTTCAGGCCTTTGGCCGCTCAGCTCCTCGGCCCTCGACCCCTCTCCCCGACCCAGCCAGGGTCAGCTGCCCGCCCCTCCCCACTGCCAGCACACCGGCCTGACTCTGATGCTCTGACCCCCAGAAAAGAGCAAGGACCGCGGCAGCAACTCCATCGGCGCCCGCCTGAACCGGGTGGAAGACAAGGTAGGGCCTGCGCGTGCTCCCCGTGGGGTCCTGTTCCCGGCCAGGGCTCCGCAGTGGCGCTCTCGCGGCGTGCGGGGGGTGAGGGCATCTGCTTCCCTCCCTCGCTTGCGCCTGGGCTGCACACCCGGGTATCCCCAAGACAGGGCTCACGGCCACCGCCCTGGCCGCCCAGCCTGGCCACCTCTGACTCGGCCCACCCGGTGCTGCAGCCCCTGAGCCCGGTGCGCTGGGTCACCGGTGCCGCTCACGGTGGCTCGGCTCTGCCAGCCAGGGGAGGGGCGCTGGGCCCAGGGCCCTCCACATGGGGTCCCGCCCCGGGGGCGGCAGGCCCAGGGCAGGACGACCCCTCCCAGCCTCCCAGAGTGGAGCCAGACCACCCGGCCGAGCGGCCCCAGGCGGCGGGCGGGCCTGCCTTTGAAGTCGGGTGGCTTGCAGCAGGCTGTTATCTTGCGAGCAGCGTCCACTACATGGGCTTTATCTGGAGGGGCTAAGAGGCTAAAAATAGAGGCATTTCGGTGGGCAGGGAGTGCGACTCGGTTTCCCGGCAACGCCTGGCTCGGCCCCTTCCACCCCTGCAGCTGGGCAGGCGGCAGGGGCAGCGTCGTGCATCCTTCTCTCGGCTCTCCCCCCGCGTGGCCACAGGGCACAGACCCGCCAGTGGGCTCAGGCAGCCAGCGGGGAGCCGCCATCTAGGTACCTACTGGGCCCTTGCCTGGGCCTGGCCGTGGGCCACACGATGCCCACGCCTTGGGGTGCCGGGGCTGTCAGCTCAGGCCTGGGCCTGCTGGAGCCGCATCTTCTCCAGCCTGAGCCCTGGTGGGCGATGCCCACCCAGAGACAGAGACCCCAGTGCCTCGCACTCTGCCATCAGGACCAGAGGCTAAAGACTGGCATGCCTGTGAGGGGCAGCACCCGGCGGCAGGCCCCTGCGGGTGGCCACCCAGCAGGCGAGCGCCCCCCTCTCGGGCCGCGTTTGCCCAGCGGCTCTCACCACTGGCAGGAATCGGGGCTGGGCCCTGGGCATGCTCCTGCCCCTGCCGCCGGGAGAGCCGTGCCCCACAGGCCCATGTCCAGGTGTGCTGGCCCCTCCTCGGGGGCCCTCCTCGGGCCCGGCCCTTCTGTCCTGCTGTTCTGGGCCATCCCCTCCACTGCCCGCTGCCAGTGGGACTGCAGTCCTCAGGGCCCCGGCCCAGAGCCTCGGTCCTTTGGGGCGACCATGAGGAGCAGGCAAGGTCCCTGCAGCAGTGCCCCCTCTCCCGCTGTGTGGGTGGATCCCAGAAGCCTGCTGGGACCTAGAACGAGGACCCGTGCGGGGGGCTGCGGTGGGGCTGGCGCTGGCGCTGGCGCTGGCCTTGGGGGCGCAGAGTTACATGCCACATTCCTTCAGATCTGAGGAGCACAGGGAGTGTTTCCAGAGCCCCTGGCCCCCCAGGGGCAAGGCTGGGGAGCAAAGCCAGGGTTGAACCCCACAAGTGCCCGAGTCCCCGCCACCAGGCCCTGCCCAGCCACATCTGGGTTTCGGGGGTTCCAGGAGGTCCTAGGTGTGGGGCACTAGGCAGGCCCCAGGCCGTACTGTGCTCACCCCCTGCCAGGGCCTCCCGGGGAGCAGAGCCCTCGACCCCTGACCTCAGCCCCAGCTGCCTGTCCAGGCGTCATGGAGCCGAGCTGGCCAGAGAGCAACCCTCCCCCGCCACTGCCAGTGCCCCCCTGGGAAACAGAGCCTGGGAAAGGGCTTCTTGGGGCCCAGAGGGCACCGTGGCACATCCTGGGCCCCGCTCGGTCACAGTTATCACCACGGCCATCAGGACCATAAACAGCCAGCACCGCCCTGCTGGGCAGGACTGAGCCTGGGACAGGAAGTCCGGCAGCTGCCTGTGCTTAGGGGCCCCACAGGCCCCCGCCCAGCCAGAGCCCCTGATCTTCCCAGCTCCTCCAGGATGGCCTCACCCCCCCAACCCCCCCGCCGTTTGCTGGGCCAGCCAGGCCCTACACTGCCAGATGCCGCCTGCCCGGCCCACCCAGCGCGGCCGGGGAGGACAGTGGGCCACGGCCCAGCCGCCGGGGGTGCGTCCTCGGAGGGTGAGGGCCTGGGCGGCGCCGCAGGGTGCTCTGGGGAGGGCAGCGGAGCTAGTGTGGCATAAGAAGACCCTCCTTCCGTGTCAGGCCTGGGCAGCCCCACTGGCCCGAGTCTGGGGCCTCCGCACAGCCCCTACCTGGCAGGGGGTGCCTGTGTGTCCCCTCAGAGCCCCCCCCCCCCGGCTGCCCCACTGTCCACAGCTCCTCGCACCTGCTCCCCAGCCTGCCTCACTGCAGGGGTGTGGGGAGAAGCTTCCCACGACAGCCGGGCCCCCACAAGCTTCCTCCAGATGCGGAGACTCAAGACCCGCCCCAGCCTGGCTCTAGCTGGGAAGGGAGTGACGTCAGCCACTCCCTGCTTCGCCTCAGAAGCTCCTGGTCCTGGGGTGGGGCTCGCAGGTGGGGATGGGATGGGGAGGCTGAGGGCTGCCGGAGGTCGCACAGCTGGTTCGGTGGAGAGGGCGCTCAGGAGGCCCGGAAGATGGGGGGAGAGGAGACAGCCCTCCAGCCCGCAGCCTGTACATGAGGCGGGTGGGGGCCAGGGGGCTGCCTGCCCAGCCGCGGCCAGGTCCCTGCTCCCGTGCCTGCTGGAGGACAGCCCGCCTCGCTCCGTGCTCTCAGCTGGTGCCAGGACCAGCGCAGTGTGTCGGCGTGGCTCAGGCTGTGCTCCTGCTGCTGCTGCTGCTGTCGCGGTGGGCACAGCGGGCGGCGGGTCTCTGCTGTTTTGGCCGGAAACGCTCATGGCTCAGAACTGGACACAGGAAGGTCCTGGGTTCCCAGACCCCACATCAGCGGGCGTGGGTGGGAAAGTCAACTCCTCCCACCTGACACTCCTTCCAGACCTAGCCAGGCACCCCTTCCTCCTAGACTAGAGGCCCCCAGCCCAGGATGCCCCCCCCAACCTCCCCAGCTCCCCCTGCCTAGCATACACGGGCCCTTCCCATGGGGCTTATCTGCCCCAGCTCCTGCTCTGTCTTCATCCCAGAGAGCTCCTCCACCAGGACCCCAAGGCACCCCCACCCCGACAGTATCCCCACCCACCCCCCAAAGCGGCCTCGACGCCACTCACCCTCTGCCGTCCAGCCCTCTCCCTCCCTGCCGGGCCCAGGCCTTTTTCATCTCCTGCTTCGGTTATTTTTCCAGCCGCCTCTGTGGGCCCCAGCCTGTCCCCCCTGCTCACCAGTCCTTCACGTCGTATATTATTTATTTCACTGCCGAAATCTGCTGGCTAATATTTTGTTCTAAATCGGCGACTTGAGTGGTTGTGGGACTATTTGAATTTTCTATTTCTTCTTGGGTCAGTTTTGGTAAGTTGTACCCTCTAGGAATTTGGACTTTTCAACTTCGTTTTCCAGTTCGCTGGCATTTGTGATCATTTTGCTGTCTGTGTCATCAGTAGTTAGGTTTTTTATTACCAACATTATCTGTGTCTCCACTTTTTACCTTCTCCCCTCTATTTCCTTAGCCCAGGTGTGTGGTTTCTGTAGCTTTTTAGGTTGGATCATTCATTTTTAGACTTTCCAAATTTCTAAAATGTGCACGTAAGGCTATAAATTTTTCATCTAAATACCAGTCCAACCTAAGTTTTGAGGGATCCCTTTCACTGACGTGTTCACACGCTTCTTTTTCTAATCTCCATGTGAGCTCGCGCTCGCCCTCGGAGCCTTTCAGCAGTGGGATTTCAGTCATCATTATAATTGTGAGAACTTTCTAATGTTATTACCATGTTGCCTGAGAACAATCCTTTGGAACCCCTTGAGCTATATCCTCTAGCACAGCATGTGATCCAATTCTGCAAACGTACCTGCCGTATGGAAAACCACGTGAGTCGATCCCCCGGTTGCAAAGGCTCTGTGGCCTCAGAGTCAGCCAACAGCGCGTGGCAAATGCTTGTGGTGACCTTAACCCTGCAACAGTTGTGTCTGTGCCGAGCACAGCAGACTTCCTCCTTGGCATAGTCCCTAAACAGGTGGTGTACAGCCAACAAAGCATGTACGTGTGTTAGGTGTGAAGTAATTGAGAGGTGATTTAAGGTAGCAGGAGGATGGGTGTAGGTTGCTGTGAATACTGTGCCGGTTTACATATGGACTCGAACATCTGTGGAGCTTGCTGCCCACTGGGGGGTCCTGGGTCAGAGGGTGACTGTTCTCTGCGGCGTTAGCTTTATTTTTACCTACCTGTTTTGTGTCTTGGACTCCATAAACCCCCACAGGTCTAGACATGCCCTTCGGGCGTGTCGTGCACTAAGTGGTCTTTATGCGTGTCCTCCTCACACCACTCGGTCCTGACGCCCTCTCTGCAGAGTGCCTGTGGTGTGACCAGGCCACATGCTCTTGGTCCACTTGCCAGCCAACGGGCCTTTGGATTGTCCCCGATTCTGGGCTACTGTAGAAAGTGCTGTTGTGAGCTTTTATGTGCGAGTCTTTGTAGATAAGATAGTTCTTCATCTCTCATGGTTGGGCCCCTAAGTGGAGTTGATGGGTCTTAGGATAACTTTCTGCATATCTTCCCAAAAGCTCCCCAACCGTTTCCAAAGGTCAGGCGCTGTGTTGCTTTCCTGCCAGTGCTGTGTGGAGGTCCCCATCTCCACATCTGTGCAAATGCAAGGGCCGGTGGGTCCTTGCAGGGCCAGGTGGTGGAGCATGTGCAGCGGCATCTCGGGGGCTTGGCTTGCATCTCCAGCCACTGGCGATGTTGACTGCCTCCCCGTGCTCGTTGGCCGCGCATGGTCCTCTGGCAAAATGTTTATTCGCCCACTTTGTGTGACTGCTGAGGAAGCGATGTCTGCACGTTCTGGATCCATGCCCTGTGTTTGCTGGATGCCCTGCAGCCGTGTTCTCCCGTTCTGTGGCTCTTTCCTTTCCTGTGTCATGTCTTTTAAACGCAGACACTGAAGTGAGGCTCGGAGTCTTTCTGGTGGGCTCGAGCCTCAGAGTTGTCTCTGAGACCTAGAGTGTGTGGGGTCTTTGCCTCATCCAAGTTCATGATCATTTTTCCTATTTTTCTTCTTCAAGTGTTAGAATTTTTGTAGCTAACTCTTACCTTTAGGGCTGTGGTTTACTTTGAGTTACTTTTAGTGTGTGCTGTGAGATAAAAGATCAAGCTAAGTTTTGTTTGCATTGGGATGCCCAGGTGCCAACTCTATTTGTTGAAAAGATTATTTTCTCCCATTCATGGCACCTTCATCAAAGAGCAATTGAGCATAAATGTTTGAGTTTATTCTGGATTCTGTTGATCTAGGTGCCTGTCTTTAAACTTACATTATGCTGTCTGGATTAATGAAGCCACATTGTAAAGTTGGAAATCAGGTAGTTTAAGTCTTCCAAGTTTGCTCTTTTTCAAATTGCTTTGCCCATTCTATGAATTTTCACTCCACGTTTAGAATCAGGTTGTCACTTTCTACCCAAAAAAGCCCGCTGGACTCTTGGTAGGAGTTGCGTCAAGTACATAGATCCACTTGGAGACAATTGACATCTTAATGCTTTTGATTAAACCTTCCAATCCATGAGCAGGGTAGATCCTTCCATTTATTTGATCTGCTTGAATTTCTTCCTTCCCGGGATGTTTTGTAGTTTTCAATGCACAAATCCTGTACATCTTTCACTAAATTTACTCCTCAATATTTCATTATTGTTGATGCTATTATTAATGGAATCGTTTTCTTAAGAAATGCAATTAACTTTCTTATATCAAGCTTTGTAAACTGTGACATCATCATTAATTTTGATAGATTTCATCGTCGCTGATTCCTTGGGAGCCTCTCAGGATGGTGTCGTGTGTGAATAAAGCCGATTTTCCTCCTGCCTTCCCATCTGGATGCCTTTAACTTTCCCCCCTTAATTACACAGACTTGGCTTCCACCAAAAATTGTTGACTAGAAGTGGCTGGAGAAGGTCTTAATGGGAAAAGCACGTGGCCACTCCATGTGCGGTTGGCTGTGGGTTTCCCGTAGATGCTCTTCGTGAGGGTGAGGAGGTTTCATTCCTCGGGTGTGGAAAACTCTTGCCACGAACGGCGTGGGGCAGTCTCAACTGCCCGTTCTGCATCTACTGAGATGATCATAGACTTGTTATCACTCATTCTATTAATATGGTGTAATAAACTGACTAACCAGCCTTTCATTTCCTATTTGATCAATGTGTAAAATCTTTTTAATGTGTGATGGTTTGGTTGGTTACTATTTTGTTAGGAATGCTTGCGTCTGGGTAGGAGCAAAGGGGGAGGGCGGTCCAAGGACTATGGTGGAAGATTATTTGTGCTTTTGTGGTGTGAGAACATACATTTGAGGAGGTGTGAACATATACCTGGAAACACACACACACACGGTGGTGTAAATCTTGTCAATAAACATAATTTTTAAAAGAATGCTTATCTCTAGGGCCTCCCCTGGTGGCGCAGGGGTTGAGCTCTGGGCTGCGAGGCTGCCCACAGCCTCTGCAGTGCTGGTTCATTCCCCGGCCGCCGGTGAGGGTCCCACAAAAAAAAAAAAAAAAGAAAGAAAGAAAGAAAGAATGCTTATCTCTAGAATCACGAAGAATATTGTTCTGGATGGTTCTTGTGATTTTTTCTGATTTTGGTGTCAGATTTTTTTTATTCTTTTTAGTCCTGTATGTACATTTTAGGTGTTCTCTTTGAACACCATGTGGCTCTTTGTATTTTTTTAAATTATTTAATATGGTTACACTTAATATAATATCTAATATATTTAGATTTATTGCTAACAGTATAGTTTATGCTTTTCATTTATAGTACATTTTAAAAATATTTGCCTTGCCCTCTTTCTTGTCTCTTGCTAGAGTGATGGTTAGTTCTCATTCCACTTTTCTCTCTGCTGGTTTTGAAGTTACGCATCCCGTTGTCATTCCAGAGAGGCCAACCTAGAACGTGTTATTTGGGTACATAGCAGACTCTTCACCATTTCTGAAATAAGTTAAGAACCTTAGGACACATTAGCTTCAATCACTCTCCCGATGAATCGTGCAGGCATTGTTGTTGCTCAGTTGTTAATTTTAACCCACAAATTCTTGGTGGTGTTTTTCGCAGGTGGTGTGTGTTTAAACTTACCCATCTATTGGCCTCTTTTGTCACTGATCATTTATTTCTCATCTCAGATCTTACATCTGGGATCACTTTTTTCTGACTCATTAGGATTTCCTTCAGTGGAAAATAAACTCTAATTTTATTTGTCTTTTAAATGACTGTTTTACTGTTGTCCTTTAAAAATATTTCCACTAGGTATAAAATTCTAGACCCTGGGTTACCAAAATTATTTTCTCTTAGCACCCAGTGGCCTCTGTTTGTACAGAGATGAGGGTGAATCATGATTCCTTGGAAGGCCCTCTGTCTTTTCTCTCTGGCTGCTTTTGAGATCTTTCCTTTCACTCCAATGTTCTGCTTTTTCACTGTGATGTGATCATAGGAAATTCCTTCCATTTGTTCTGCTGGGAACTCAGCCAGTTTCCTAGCCTGTGGCTTGGGGTCTGGCTTCAGTCCTGGGTTACTCTCCCCCATTATCTTTCCTCAGGTTTTGCATTGGCCCCTTATCTCCTTCTAGAACCAGTTCCCCTCTCGGTCGCCCCCAGGTCGTCTGACCTCTTTTTTTCTTTTATCACTTTGTACTATGTTCTGGATAATGCTCAGTTTTCCAGTTCACTAATTGTTTCTTCAACTGTGTCTAACCAACTGTTAAACCTGTCCAGTGAAATCTAAATTTCAATTATAATTTTTCTGTTTGGGGAAATTCTATTTGATTCTTTTGTCTGACACATCATGTTTAGAGTATCTTCCTCTTCATTTGCATATTCCAACTTTTTTTAAAATCTTGAATTACATTGAATATGGCTTTTTTCTATGCCATTTCTGTTACTTCTGGTATCTGAAGTCCTTGTGAGTCTGCTTCTCTGTTTTTCCTGCTGGCTCTCAATCATGGTGTTTCATTTCCTTTGAGGGTTTGTTTTATTATAATTGTAAGCTCATATATCTTAAAATTTATCTGTGGGAATTTTTGAGGCCTAGTGTGAAGCCAAGGTCCTTCGGGAGGACCCATGTTTACCTCTCCCTTTGCTGCACCCCAGGGAGTACCACCAGCCTGGACTTTAAATTCCAGCCTCAGAGTTTTCCAGACCACCCAGGTGGTGTGAATTTGCGCTTCTGAGCTGAGTGTGGTCCAGCTGTGGATGTGGCTTCTCAGTGTAGATATTATTCCCCTCCACTTAGCAGGGGGGGCAGTTTTCTTTACCGTCTTTTCAGGGAGGGGCTTATTTCTCCTTGATCCTCACACTGACAGAGGGTCTCCAGGCCTCCGACCCACAGCAAGGACGGAATCCCACTAGCGGAGGGGGTGGTTCTGAGGCCAACTCGGTCAGGCGCCCCTGGACAGAGGCCGGCAAACCGTGGCCATGGACCAGAGCTGGCCCTCGAGTGCTTTTGCATGTCAGTCAAAGACGTGCAGCAGAGACTGCGTGCGTGACCCATGGTGGCCATCTGGCCATGCCTTCAGAGGGAAGTGTCACCCCGATCTAGGCCCATGGCGACCAATAGAAATGCTTTGTGAGCCCAGGCACAGCTGACATTTTATATTTTGAGGATATGAAAGACTGGTTAAGGAACTACAATAATATATTTTATTTACCCAGTAGCCTGGAAAGGCTATCTCCCCAACATACAGCCACCAAGCTGTGTTTCAATGCCACCCCGATTTGGAAGCTGAGTTTTCATAAACGTTACAGTTGAAAAAGGAGATTCTCATGCCTGAGTCATTCCAAGCATCCTTGCCTGTTCTCCCACAGCTGGATCAGGGTCTGTGTGCAGGCTGGAATTAACGAGGGTCAGTCCTGCCGGGCCACGGGGGCCGCCTTGAGACCTTAGACAGGCACCAGGGTCCCTGCATTGGACAGGGCCAGCGTCCAGAGCCGGCGGCCTCCCCTACCCGGGACGCGCTTGCAGACCCCTCCTGGGCTCCCATGCCCCAGAATCCTTGCCCCCATCACCCCTCTGAGCCTGCAGAGCGTCCACATTTTTCTCCCACCAGCCTCCGCTCCCCGCTGCTTCAGCTGGGTGACGCCAGGGACTGTCACACAGAGGGAGGCATGAGTCCAGGCCCCGGGGCACCCAGAGCCTTGGCACTGCCGCCCCCGCCCCTCCTCCACTCCCTCTGCCCAACCCCTCAACCTCCCTCTGTCCCCCAACTTTCATCTGCGCCAGCCCTGCTCTCTGCTGCTTGTGAGCTGCTCTTGAGTGACAGGTCCGTAAACAGGGGCTGCGCGGGGCTCCCCCTGATCAAAGGCTCCCTTCAGAGTCATCATTAGCTGCTATTCTGGGAACCGGTTATTTTAAGGTTAGTGTATTTTTTCTGTCCCGAGGAGTCGTCTCGGTGGATGGTGGAGTCCTGAGGCTCTGGTGCTTCGCTGCGCCCGCACAGGCCCTGTTTTGTGCAGGGCTTTGGAGATAAACCCACGATGAAAGTGGCGCTTGATGCCGGCACGGCCACCACCCTGGCGGAGGTGGGCACGGGTGCCCCGCAAGTGCAGGGCCAGCGGGCGGGCGCCCAACATGCTCACGGCCATCTTCTGGGGGGACATTCTCCCTCCAGACTGGCAAGCGCTCGTGCCCTCGGCGGGTGCAGAAATGGGCATCTGGACGTGCAGCTGATGGGAAGGTGGGTTCCCGTGACTGCTGTCCTGGACAGGGACCAGGAACATGGTCACCACTGAAACGCGCCTGCCCCCGCCGGTCACCCACCCTGGAAGGGAGAGCCCTGGCGTGAGGGCGAGAAAGCAGGAGCCCCGTGCTGCTGAGGGGAGAGGGGCTGGCCCAGGACGCCCAGCAGCAGGACGTGCTCCCCAGGCAAAGTCACACGAGCCGGACGGGAGCCCCAGAGCGGGAGGGGTGCCCCAGAGCTGGAAACCTAAGATGCCAGAAGCTGCAACCCTGTTGCCACCAGCCCTGCCCCAAGTCGGGGTTTGGGGGGCAGAGTGCATCGGGCAGCCACTCTGGCCTCTCATCACGGGAGCTCCAGGTGCTGCTGGCAGCACCTTCGTGTTGCAGGTGTCAGGCGGCGGCGAGGCCACTGCCACCCCAGCCCCCCAGCCTCCTGCCCAGGATGCCCCCCAGAGGGCCTGCCCCCAGGCCCTGGGCACCCCTGCACCCCGGGCAGGCCAGCGCCTCCATCCTCAGTCTGAGCCTTCCCCCCTCGGCCTTCCTGCTGCCAAGACAACCAGGGCCCGGGCGCCGCGTCTACTCCCTCATGGGACAGGCCAGCTCCCTAATCGCTGGGCCCAGTTTACAGGCGCTGGGGCCCTGCCCCTGCGGCCGCCATCCTCCATGGGGCAGCGCCCCACTTGGGCTTGGACAGCCTGTGACCTCAGGCCCCTCGAGTTCAGCTTTGGTTCAGAGGACAGACCAGGCCTCCCCCTGCCTCTTGGGGGCCAGCGGCCGGGCTTCAGCCTGTGCCCCCGGCTCGTGGTCGCTGTCCATGCTTAGCCTTCCACAGTCTGAGGGGAGGATGTCAGGGTCCAGGCAGGGACCCCCAGGCAGAGGCCGGGGCACGGGCAGCGGTGAGCTCCAGAGTGGGGGAGGCCCCGCCGCTGCAGGGCTTGGGAGCGGGCCGGGTGGGCCTGCCCTGGGAAGGGGGTCAGGGCCAGTCGGGAGCTCGGCTCTGCCCTCCCCACCAAGGAGGCCTCTCTCCTGAATGACTCTATTTATAGGCCTCAGATTGGACCAGAAAGGAAATTTACATTTTTGAGAAGTTGAGCTCAGATCTGCGTCCAGGTCCCGGCTGTCTCCTCCAGAGACACGGGCAGGGGAGGAGGGGCAGGCCCGGCCGGGGTGCAGGGGCGTCCGTGCCGTGACACCAAGGCCCCGGGCGGGGGACAGCGGGCAGCCGTCTGGGGGGCCAGGCACGAGGGTGGCCGGGGCCTGGCTTTGCGGCGAATCCTGCCCAGCCGCCTTGGCCGACCTCAGAAAAACATGTATTTTGATCAAAATGGGCCCTTTTTGAGACACGTCCCCTGCAGGTCGGGACGCAGGCAGCGGCCAAGTCCCACCAAAAATAGACGTCCCGGGCGAGGCAGGGCCGCGGCCGCCCCGGGGAGGGGGCCAGACCCGAGAGGCGCCCGTCTGGCCCCGCAGGCCCATCGCCGGGGGCAGCGGCCCGTCCAGCACCAGGGCCGGGGTGCGGCACCCGAGGACATGGGGGTTTGCGGCCCCCACCCGGGGCCCAGCGGCTGGTGGCTGACGCAGGCCCCGGCCACGGCCACACTGGGCGGGCAGCGCCGCCTCCACCCGCTCGGGCCCCGCGTCCATGCTGCGCCCCATCTCCCTTTGGGCCTGGGTGTCCACAAAATGGCCGATGGTGCCGTGAAGCTGGCAGGCCAGCGCCCGTCCGCGGAGCCGCTGCTGCTTCTCTGGCCGCGTGGACAGCCTCTCGCTGGCCGGGTTCCGAGGGCTCCCGAGGCAGATGGAAATTTTTGTGGATTCAACACGGGGCTGAGGCTCGCCGGGCTGTTTGGGTTGGCAGCCCCCGGCCTCCCCACCCGCCCCCATCCGCCGCTCCCGCCCTCGCCCGGCGTCCACTCACGCCCCTGCGGCCCCTCTCCCCCTCGGGCCTCGAGGGGGGTGTGAGCTGGCCCAGAGCGGGTGGCTGCCCCCATCCTGCCCCTCCTGGGCCCCCCTCAGTGAGGGCACCCCCTGACCTCAGATGGGAGCCTGGGGGCCGCGGCTAGGGTCCAGCACCCAGAAAGTGCCCAGTACCTGGGCCCGCCGAGGGGCCTGCTCCCTGGAAGGCCAGAGGGCGGCTGGGGCTGCTCACAGGGCCGCCCCCATGTCCCACGGGGTCTGGGCCTCAAGAGGAGCCAGGAGGACCCCGGCTGGGGAAGGGCACCGGGCAAGGGCGCGGCCGGGGCACAGAGCGTCCGGAGGGGCAGTGGGGCAGTCGGGGGGCGGCCACTGGGAGCTACTGGAGGGCTGGAGGGGTCCCTTGGAGGGAAGCTGGGGTCCTGGGGCCCGGAGGGCTGCGACCCGACTCCCGCTTCAGCTGCTCCTTGGGCCAGCTGAGAACAGCTCGGGGGACCGTGACCGCAGGGGGCCTGGTGCCCGTTCCCTGCCCCTCCCCCTGCCCCCACACAGGCTGGTCAGCTTGCACGGCCCCTCTGTTCCCCGCCGGCCCCGAGCCACACGTCGGGCCTCTCACATAAAGAGTTATCTGTGTGGGCAGTGGGGTGGCCGCCCGCCGGCCGCCTGCACAGGGCGCTCTGTCCAGCAGGCCCACTGCCCCTCCCGGGGCCTGTGGACACCCCGCCAACCACCAGCACCCACCCCAGGCGGGTGGTGAGGCCTGGCCCAGGTGCCGGCTCCAGGGCAGCCATCAGCCCAAGCTCCAGGGTGCGGCCGGAGATGGGGTGTGGACGAGGCGACTGGCGGCCCGGCCGCGGCTGCAGATGGGGTTTGGTCTGGGGGCGCTGGGCAGGGCCCGCAGCGACACACACGGGGCCAGAGTCTCAAGGCTCCATGACGTGACCACCAGCCAGGTGCGGACCCCGCTATGGGGCCCCATGGGGCTGTGCTCGCTGCCACCCCTGGCGTCCGCTGGCCGCGGGCTGGGCAGGCGGGCTGAGGGACGTGGGCATCTGGCGGGGGGGCCGGGGGGCTGCTTTCCTGGAGGGATGATGGGGCAGGCGAGTCAGGTCCCAGCTGCCTTCTACACGCGCTGGTGACAGAAAGGGTGAAGGAGTGAGAGGGAGGGGCCCGGAAATGGGGGTTCAAATGGCAGCGGGGGGGCCGGCGCCCAGAGCAGGAGGCCCCTGGACTGTGAGGGCGAGACCCAGGGTGGGCGTCCTCGCAGACTGGAGGGAGCCTGAGGCTCTGCCTTCCCAGGGAGGCTTCCTGGGGGTGGAGACGGGTCCTCGGCTGACCCTCCCCAGGGCCAGGTAACCAAAGCGGGTTGGACTCAGGCTCTGAAGCTGCGGGAGAAGGGAGGGGCCTGGGGCTGAGGGTCCTGGCGGCCCCATCACCCCACCTGTCCGACAGCTGCCACCCCAGTCCTCCTGCCCCCTCTTCCAGGCGGTTCCCTATGAAGAGGAACGGCCCCCACCCTTGGGCCACAGACCACATCGTCTGTCCCACTGTCCTCGGTGCCCCCCTTGTGCACGGGCGGGGCTGTCGGCAGCTGGTCCTGAGCAAGCCCCTGCCTTGTTCCATGGCCCCCCGAGTTCTGTCCCTACAGGGGGCCTTCCCCCTCACAGCCCTGCTCCTACTCGGGGCCAGGGGACCAGGGGCCAGGAGCGGGGAGGCCCGCAGGTCGCCCTCCCTTCCCTGTGTTTCCCGCTTCCGTGCTCAGCCCCCGCCGTCAGAGGAGACGCCCCCTGAACCGGGCTGCGTCGGGGCCCTGGGCCTCAAGGTGGCTGCTCCCCCTGCTCAGCCCTCGGGGCCTCCTGCCTCAGAGCCCGGCCCCAAAAGGGGCCCACGGGGGCAGGCGGCGGGAAGCGCCCTCCCCAGCAGGCCCTGTCCCCTGCCCGTCCCCCACAGCCCGTGGCCGTGACGTCCCTGCCCGCACACCTGACAGATGTGCCGGTGACAGCGCGGTGGGCAGGCCGCGCCGCCCCGTGCCAGCACAGGCAGCCTTTATCCCAGCCATAAATGGTCTCTGTGTGGAGGGAGCAGGCCTGTCCCGGGCCTAACCCCCAAGGGCCAGGGAGCGAAACTGGATCCGTGGGGAGGCTTTACAACCTACGGGCCAGTGGCAAGTGGTGGCAACGCATCCCCACGGGGCCACAATGGGGCATTGTTCGGGCTTCACCTGGGCTGTCTCCAGCATCCCAGGATTTACGAGGCCTCTGCCCGCGGTGCCTGGCGGCCGGTACGGCAGGCCCAGGGAGGCCCTGCAAGGACGGGCATCCGGCAGCGTCTGGCCAGCCCCCACCTTGGTGGGGGGGGGGGCGCAGCCCAGGATGAGGTGCCGAGCAGCTCACGGCCCCAGTCAGGCCCAGGTCCAGCTGGTTTGCCACGGGCCCCTGAAGCCCCCTCCAGCCCTGGGCGCCTCAGCTTTCTCCCTGGCCGCCTGCCACTGCCCACCCTCGGCCCTCACTCTGGGGCCTGTGTCCTGGCCTGGGCACAGCTGACCAGCCCCTGGCCACAGCAAGCCCAGCTCCCTTCCTACCTTCCTCAGCACCAGCCTGTGCCCACGGTGGCTTTGCCCTCAGAAGCCCATCCCAGGAGGCTGCTGTGCCCAGCTCAAGGGTCTCCCAGGGGCTTCCAGGCCAGCCCACAGCTCCCCGTGGCAGTGGACACAACCTCTGGCCAGGCCTGTCCCACCCTCTCTCCCCACAAGGGACCCACTCTTCTGTGTGCCCCACCCCCCACCACGAGCAGCCTCTTCCTCCCGCGTGCCCGCCATGGCCAGCGACGGCAGCAGCCCCTGTCAGCGGCTCCATCCCCCATGTCCCCGTCAGAGGGGGCTTGGCGACAGCACCTCAGTCCCACCTGCGGACCCACTCGTGGCCAGCAGCCCGAGGGACCAGCCCGTGCCGGGGCCACCGTGCCGGGGTCATCCCAGCCTCCTGGGGCACCCTGGCCGGTCTGGGTCACCTTAACAACAGCGTGAGGGGGCGCAGGGGAGCCCCGGGCCTTTTATACTAATTCATTGGAAACGGCAAAATTATGCGGCGTTCCCTAAAAAAAATGCCCGCTCTATTTCCTCATTAACATAATTGCAAACAGAACGAATCTTTCTTGATTTCATGTAAACAACAGCTTGAAATAGTTTATAATCCTTGCAGGTATCAAATTAAGTTCTTACTTATGGTCTGGAAATTAATTACCCTTGCAGCGAGACAAATGTGAAAACTGTGTATTTTTGACAAGAAAATTAAGCAGCTATTGGGGAAAATGTAACTTAATCGTCGCAGAGAAAATTGTTTATAAATTGGTCGCGTTGTTTGAACTCCCGCCCCTGCGCCCGAGGCCTGGAGGGTGGTGCGCGTGCATCTGCCTGATTTGGGGCTGGTTTGGGTCGATTATGGGGGTGGCCAGAGGGGCCGGGCGCAGGCGGGAAGGAGGGAGTTGCCAGAGCACCCCAGGGAGGAAGCAGGGGGCAGGTGGGCGGGGTGCACACCCTGGTGCGAGCCCCGGATGGTGGGTCCCTCGGGTGCCCAGGGAAGGAGAGCAGGCTCTGGTGGGCAGCGGCCTGGCATCCGTGGCGGCGAGGGGCGCAGAGCGAGGGGCAAAGCCAGAGGCAGGTGGCTACACCTGGGGGTGTCGAAGTCGGCTGGAGAGGCTGAGCCTGCCCTTAGCACCTCCAGCGTACCTGCTGCGGGCGCGCGCATGCGGGGGCCCTGTGTGTGTCCACAGGGCCGCGTCCAGGTGTTGGGGTGTGCGTTCAGGCTGTTTCCACCCTCTCTCCCTCTCAGCAAACCTCCCCTACACGTTTCCCCCGATCTGTGTTTTATTTTCCAGAAGCGGAATTTCTGGGTCAGCGTCAGGAGAAATAATAAGAATTTTCAGTGGTCAGAGCTGTGCGGAGGGGAGGCCAGCAGGGCCTGGCTCGACGTTGCAGGCCGCCTGGGGGCACAGGGGCTGCGGGGTGTGTGCGCAGAGGGGGTAGGGTCTGGGCTGAGCCGCACGTCCTGCCCCACCTCTCACCTACTCCCAGAACCCACTGTGGGGGGCCCCTGGCAGGGCGGCTGAGGGCAGGTGGGGGCTTCCGGACCCCACACACTGTGGCCTCTGTGCCTCGGTTTCCCCAGCCCTGGTGTGGAGTGGCTTGCAGGGCGGGGCCGTGCGCCTCACACCCTGCTCAGCCCCAGACAGCACCTGCTGCCCCGACTTTCCCCTTGTGGGGCACAGGGTAGTGTGGCCATGTGGGCATTGGGCAGGCTAGCGCGGCACCAGCAGAGCGAGGCTCTGACAGCGGTGGGTCCCAGCCCCAAGGGAGCCAGCAGGCCCCAGTCTTGCCGCCAGAGGGGGTGCGGGGAGGGAAGGGGCTCTGGGTGAGCTCTGCGGCTAGAAGGGGATTTGCTAGCAGGCCGCCTCCCAGTGGAGGGGTGAGGTGCCTGGTCAGCGAGCTGGACGGTCAGCTGGGGAGGTGCCGTCCTGGGTCCCCTGCAGTCGGCTCTTGTGACCGACAGCCCCGCGGCCACGCCCGGGTGTCCCCAGGTTTCAGTCCCGCATGCGTGTGTGTGTCCTCCTGGCCCAGCAAGCAGGCCCTCCACACCCTCAGCATGGGCTGTGCAGGCCTGGCCGCCCTGGGCCTTCCAGACTGGTCAGGAGGAGGTGGTCAGGACCACCCTGAGCCCGCGCCTGGCCACCATCCAGGAGCCGAAGGGCAGCATTTGTCCCCAGGGCACTGCGGTGTCTGGCAGGCTGAGAGGGGCCACAGCTGGTGGGGCCCAGACCCCACACTGGGGACCAGAGCAGCCTGTGGGAGGATCTGGGGTGCCCTGTGTGCCCCTAATTGCAAAGCTTTACCACAGAGGCTGCACCCACAAATCCTAAAGACAGGCCTGGAGGAGAGTTGCTTGTTGGGGGACTTTCCCCAGCCGGGCAGGAGCTCTTGGGGCCCATGTGCTGTGGGTGGGAGCAGAGCAGTGCACCCTCCCCCCTCCCCGCTGCGGGCAGTGCTGGTCTGCGCAGGGCAAAGGGGGTGGGCGCGACGGGAGACGGTCTGTGTGCTGGGCTGAGGAGGGGGCTCGGAGCCGCTCGCCGGGATCCGGGCATACACGCCCGGGCCTGCCCCTCCGCAGCGCTGCCCCAGCCCCTCTCCCTGCCCGCCTGCCCCGGCCTGCCCACCAAGTCTGGGGCTAGTGCCCACCGCCCGCGCCTGCCCCCCACCGGCGCCAGGACCGCCACCTGCCCAGACTGGCCCGGGACTCCTGGGGCCTCCCTCCACCCCTCCCCTCGGTCGTGCTGTCCTCCTGTCCCGGCCTCCCCTGCCCTCTCGCCCCAGCTCGTCCCCACGAGCCTCCACTGCCACCCCCAGTGTGGCCTCACCCCAGTGTTCCACCACAGCCAGCCCAGTGTGGGCAGGAGGGCAGGGGGCGAGTGGGTGAGCCTGGGGCGCAAGGACCCAGAGCTGCTCCTGGCCCCGGGGGACTCCCCGGGCCGAAGGTGCTGGGCACCCCCAGCACACAGACCCCCAGGTCACTCTGCAGGGCGGGGAGACTGAGGCCCGGCGCCTCTGCCGCCTGCTGAAGCCGGAGAGTCCACCCGAGCTGGTCGGTCCTACCGCACCGCGGCCGGAAGGCCCGGCAGGGGAGGAGGTGCCGGCGGGAGCGCGAGACCCACCGCCCATCTCCCTCCGTGCTGCAGGGCGCCCCCAGCCCTGGTCCCAGGGCTGGTCCAGGGTGGCTGCATGGCCATGGGGCAGGAACGCGCCCCAGCGCGGGGTCCGGAGCCGGCTGTGAGGGCCGGGGACAGGACGCGTGTCTCAGGTGACCCCATCGCCAGGCGACGCGGGACTAGTCAGGCTAGGAAAAGCCGTACACGTGGGGGCCTTGGGGGATAGGGGGCTCCCCTGTGGGCGGCAGGCACCTGGCCTCACCACACCCCAAAGGAGCTCTGCCCTGTCCAGGCTGGCCCTGGCCACAGCGGGGTGGCGTGTGGAAGGTGGCTCTGCCTGGGCCCCGGGAGCCTGGCCTACCTGCCGCTGTGAGCCCTCAGGGCCCCAGGGCTCAGGTTGGGGGCGCTGCACCCGCCGACAGGGCAGGGTCTCAGGTCGCTGTAGCCCGCAGTCTCCCCTGCACCCCACCTCCTCCAGGATGTGAGCAGTCGCCCCCCTGGGCACATCTGGCGGGGAGCTGCCCCCCAAGTGCTCCCCAAGTCCTCTTGTGGCTCTGGGTCAGCCTGGCCAGCAGCGCCTGCGAGGCCTTCGGCTGCTCCGGTCTGGGCACAGCGGGACATTTGGGGTGGGTCTGAGGGGCGTCCAGGCGGGCGTGCCCCGGGGGCTCGGCGGGGAGGCCGGGCGGGGGCGGGCAGCGGCCAGCCCCTCTCTGGGGCCTCGGGCGCCCGACGGGGCCGCCCTCAGCATGTCCTCGTCGCACAGTGAAGTGAAGGCGGCGGTTCCGGGGCAGTTTTCAAATTGCCGCTCTCACCCGCGCACGTCTGCTCGTTACTCTCCGGGGGGAAATGCAGGTTCTTTATTGTAACGCGCTTCGGGCAAAACAGCTCAGCGACCCCTTCAGAGAAGGCCTGGGCTCCGCCGCCCCCGGGTCCCTCGGAGCCCGCTGCCCGGCCCCGCGCCGCGCCCGCTCGCTCGTGAGACGCCCCCGCTGGGGCGTCGGGGGCCGGCGGAGGCCGGCCAGGACCTCTGCTCACGAAGGAGCGGGCCGGTGCCGCCGGGGCCTCCTGCCGCCCCTCCGGGCTGCAGGCCAAGGCGGCGTCATGAGGTAACTGCACAAACAGTCCTGCCTGAAAAATATGCTTTTGTTTCACTAATAAATCTCTTCTCGGAACACTCCCGCAGGCGGGCGCCCCCGGGCCCCCCCGAGGCCCGGCCTTCCCACCCGCACCCTGCGCGGGCCCCTTCCGGGCAGGGCCTCCTGGCCCCGGCCTCCCGGAGCACCCCTGCCTCCCTCCCCCACTTCCCGTGCCGCCCCCGCCCCCCACTTTCCCGCGCTGCTCTCCTCCCTCACTTCCTCCCGAGACTGGCCTCTCGCTGCCCCTTTTCCCGCCTCCTGAGCTCCCAACAGCCCCTGCCCTCCCCACCCCTCGGGGAGCCCCCGGGCCTGCACCCGGGAGGGCGACTCCCTGCGCCCCAGCCAGCCTGCGGCCCGAGGCCCGGGGCACAGAGCGCCGGGCACAGAGGGCAGCTCTTGCCGGCTCTGAGGGCCGGGAAAGGGGCCGGTGCACCTCCTGAGCCAGCTTAGCCGGTGCCCCCGCCGGCCCCCAGGTGACCCCAGAAGCAGCGGCCAAGCTGGAACAGGATACAGAGGGGTCCACGCTCAGGGCGGGCTGCGGTGGGCACCCTGGAGCCTGAGCCCCAGCACCCCCAGCCCCTCTCGGGCCCTCCAGCTCTCCCACACAGATCTCCCCTCCCTCCACACCGCCCCCGGCCACGTGGCCCTGGTGCCTCCCGCCACCCCCTGCCCCATCCCAAAGCCCCTCCTTGCCCATCCTCCCACGGCCCCCTGACCTGCCAGCAGTGCCACGAGGGCCCACAGAGAGGCTGTGCCCGGCCCTCGGAGCCCGGGGCTCCGCACCCTCAAGCAGGAGGCAGGGAGGCCGGCTCCGGGCCCGTGGCCAGGATTACCTGGAGCCCCGTCTGCTCAGCACCTGGCCCGGCGCCCGGCACGTGGCAAGGGGGAAGCGCCCGCCTCCGCCCTCTGTGGGCACCGCTGCGGGCTGGTCTTCCCCACCCACTGCCGAGCGCAGCCCAGCGTCGATGGCACCGCTTGGGCAATGAGACCAGGGGCCGCTGCTGACCCCGCTCCCAGCCCCAGGGCACCCCGAGTGCCTGCTGTGTCCCTAGCAGTGGGTGCACCAGGGGTGCCAGGGGACAGGACGTGGTCCTGGATCATGGCGCTGCCCCCGTCAGGAATTCACCAAGTACTTCCAGAGCTGGGTGGTCCCTGTGGAAAAGGCAGGCGCGTGACGGGGAGCCAGGGTGGCCAGAGGAGACCTCCGCCGGCGGGGGACACTGAAAATAGCACTCAGGGTTGCTCTTAATAGGCCTCATGGCAGAGTTGTCCAGAGAGGAAGGCAAAAGGGGTGCCCTGAGCACTGTCTGCGGCCTTTTCCAATGGACGCGTCTATGTAGATGGATGGACTTTGTTGTCATTGTATTTGAATTTGTAGAAAATTCCGGCAGTACAGTAAGCGCTGACATGAAAGTAAACATTTCCATGACCTCGGTCCTCCCTGAGGCTGTCCCTGGTGTCCCAGAGATACCCATCGTTAGCCTGAGGGGAGCGGCGTTCCGGACAAAGCTGCACAAGGGTAGGGGAAAGGTGGAGAGTCTCCAGTGGATGAATGAACAGATGGATACGTGGTTGCAAGAGGGAGCAAGGAAGGGGCGTGTGGCTGGACGGGTGGATGGATGGATGGTGGTGGACGGTGGATGAGTAGATGGACGGACGGTGGATGAGTAGATGGACGGACGGTGGATGAGTAGATGGACGGACGGTGGATGAGTAGATGGACGGACGATGGATGAGTAGATGGACGGACGGTGGATGAGTAGATGGACGGACGATGGATGAGTAGATGGACGGACGGTGGATGAGTAGATGGACGGACGGTGGATGAGTAGATGGACGGACGGTGGATGAGTAGATGGATGGAGAGTGGATGACTAGATGGATGGATGGTGGATGACTAGATGGACGGACGGTGGATGAGTAGATGGACGGACGGTGGATAAGTAGATGGACGGATGGTGGATGAGTAGATGGACGGAGGGTGGATGGTTGGAGGATGGAGGGTGGACGGGTGGATGGATCATGGATGGTTGGATGGGTGGGTGTGTGGATGGGTGGTGGGTGGATGGGTGGGCGGGTGGATAAATGAGCAGAGAGATATGGGGACGTGGCATAGAAGCACCGGGGAAGAGAGAGTGGGTGGCTGGAGAGGTGGAGGGGTGGGTGATGGCGGAGGGACACGTGTGTGGACAGGTGGTTTTGTGGGGGGAGCAGGTGCACGCGTGGACAAGTAAGCAGACTCACCACCCGAAACGGGTATAAATACAATACGATACTGAAATTTTCAAATGATTCATTTTTCTCGACAACTGCCAAAAGAAAAAGGGAAACAAGAAATTGCTGGAGTCAGATAAATGTTTCTTCACCAAAAGAGAAGTTCACTTCCAAACGTCACTTAACGTGCAGGGGGTAAATATCATAAAATGTGGGAAGTCGGAGTCATTGTGGGGTTTTGTGGTCTCCCCTCCGCCTCATGTGGTGTCGTGTGATGCCGCAATGCTCCCCGCCGACTTCCTGCCCCCAGGACGTGGCTGTGCTAGGGTTGGGACTGTGACGGGCCCCTGGGTCACGCAGCCCCGAGGCCCTGCCTCCCGCCGCGGGTTTGTCGCAGTTCTGTGTGAGGATTGGGATTCACCATGGTCCTTTCTGCACAGGTTTCAGCTCTTTGTTTTGGTTTTGATTAACCTTTTGATGGGTTGTATTTCAAAGAACTGATTCTAGAGAGTTCCGCAGTCCTGCTTCGCTGCTATTCTCCTTCCCTGGCATTCATTGTCTGCCTTCATCCTCTCATCTGAGTGCCCAGATTTTCAGGGCACTGAGGGTCCCTGAAAGTCAAAGTCCCTCCTGCAAGTCTCCTCGGTCCTGCCTGCAGGCCCCTGGAGCTGTCCCTGCGGCTGCTGCAACGTAGACGTGTTCTTCAGACCTTCTGCTTGGCTGAATCATGGGTTCACCATGGTGATGACCCAGGCTGGACTCACTGCTCCCTCGATTTCATGTTGCCCTTAGTGTGTACTTCCTCCATTCTCTGGGGAAACCTCAGGCGCCTCCTCAGAAGAAGTGTGTGCAAGGGGAGCATCCCGAGCCCTCACACATCTGAAAATGTCTATTCGCGGCTGGCGAGCCTGTTGCTAATTTAACTGGGTATAAAATTCCAGCTGGAAGCATTTTCCCCCAGCGCTGGGAGACCTTGCTCCAAGACCTGCGGCCCCCAGGCCTGCTGGGGAGAAGCCCCGTGCCTTGTGCCCCTGCCCTTCTCAGTGGTCATTCTCACGTCTCTCTCCTGGAAGTCTCTAGGCGTGACCTTCTAGCCGCTAGTCTGAAATTCCCAGTGAAATTCCATTGCGGGTGACCCTGGTCATTGCTGTGCGGGACACTTGGTGGAAACTTGAGGACTTCAGCTCCAGAAAATTGTGTCCCTTCTTGTCATCTCTGTCATCTTATTACCCCTTTTGCCTCATTCTAGCATTCCTTCTCATGAGAGCGAAACTCTTTTTACTGCAACTTGTTCTCTTTTCTGTGTCTAGGGTCTCATCCTCGGCTCGATCTCTTCCGAGTTCTCTGGTGCTCTGTAGACAGCTGTTCGTAACGTCCACAGCATTGTCTTGTCCTCCAGCGTTGGCTGGACATCGTGTCCTTCCCTGTGGGTCGGGGCACTCCTGGGAGTCCTTGTGGAGGTGCGTCTCTCTCTCTCCAGGGCTGCTCGGTTCCTGAGCTGTCTGCCGTCAGCCTGGCCTCGCTCATCTTCAGGCGTTTTCACGGGTCACTTGGGGTGTGAGCAGGGGGGCTTGCCGATGTCCAGGAGGTGTTAACAGTGATGGGGTTACCAGTGGGCACTAATGTCCCATGTGTCCGACACTGATCTGTGCCCCCTGGCATGGCAGGGCACAGGACAGAGACACCCCATCTCTGCCCTCACCAGTCCTGCCCCTCTGGTGCTGCAGACCTCCGGCTCACCCCACACGGGTTCCCAGCTTCCCAGCCTGGCATCGGGCAAGCCCTCAAAGGCCTCATGCCCGCCTGGCCTCGGCTCTGCTCCAGCCTGGTGGTCACCAGCCATCTCCCCGCCCTCCCGTGCCCTCTGGACCCATCCTTGCCTGCGTGCCCTTCTGGTCTCCATAGCCACCCTCTGCATGGAGCCCTCCCGTGAAGGTTCTGGGTCAGAATCCGTCCCCTGTGCCGGCTCTGGTGGCCCCGGCCTTCAGGCTGTGTGACCCAAGGGCCCTGTCATGGTCCCAACCCTGACACAGCCATGTTCTGGGGGCAGCATCTCCCAGATCACTTCCGGAGTAAACCCGAGCCTGGGACTCACTCTGGGAATTGTCTGGGTCCCTGTCCGTATCCCCAAGCACAGTCCCTTGGCACTGGGCATGCTCTGGAGCAGGGCATGGGTTAGTTGGACAACAGCTGGGCGTTTCCACCCAAGGCCTGGACGAGGCCATGCGTGGTGCCCACGTCTCGTTGGGACTCGTGGCCTGAATTCCTAGCAAAGCCAGGGCTTGGGCAGCCGTCTGCTGGGCATGCATCCAGCCATGGGCTGGGCCGTCCTGCGTGAGTGTGGTGCCGGCTCAGGGGACAGCATGGCACAGGTGGGAGGGAGCAGAGGCAGCAAGGGGGGCGGCCGCGCCTCATGTGGACTCTGATCCAGAAATCAGACCCCAGGGTCCCAGCACCCTCGGGGCAGGCTGCCCGCAGGTCCTGTCTCCATCCAGCTGAGCTCAAGCAGACCGGCCGGGGCCCTGGGGTTCTGTGGGGCGAGTGGGGACCAGGCTGGTGACCGCAGGCCAGAGTCCCCGGTGAGAAGTCATGGGGGGACCTTAACCATCTGGCGGCCTTGGGCAACACCCCCAACCACCACAGTTTGTGGGGCTCAGTTTTCAGGTGTTGGCCTCCCCCCAGCTTGCTCCAGACCCCAGATACCGGGCCCGTGGCATGGCCACGTCCCACTGGCCACACCCCCATGTGCACCTGGTCGGCGGGTGGTGGGGGCAGGATGACACCCCTCAGAGCGGTCCAGATTCTCGGTTCTCTCCTCTCCTCCTGCGCCTGCGGGGCCTCAGGGTAGGCAGAGGGGCCAGTTGTTCCCGCCCTCCGTGCGGGCCGTGGTGCTGGTGCCCGCTGCCCGCCTCATGCTGGCCAGGGGGGATGGCGACAGCTTCCTGCTGCCCACGTGGCCACCCCCTTCCAGCTCTGGCAGTGGGTGTGGGACTAGCGGGGTGCAGGGGCGCCTTTGTTCTCACACGCAGGCGCCTGCCCGAGCGGGCCGGGGGCGCAGCAGTGAACCTCAGCCCCCTCCTTGCAGCCTCTGCCAGGGGTGGAAGGCCACTACTGGCCGATGGGAACAGCATGTACGAAGGCAGAGTTCACTCCCAAAGACCAGGCCTGCCCCACCCCCGGGGGCACCCCGCTTCTACTCTCCCCTACATTCCTGTCCCCACACGGCAGCCAGAGGCTCCGTCAAACATAAGCCAGATCGCATGCTCCGGCTCGCGCCCTCGGGGCTCCCTCCTCGCTGGGATTAGATCCAGGTGCCCTGCCAAGCTCCGGCCTCGCACCTGCCCCCAGCGTCACCTTCCCAGAGCGCCTGCCCACCCCCATCCTTCTGGGGGTCCCTTCTCAAGGCCTGGGCCCTGCGTGAAGGTGCCTTGGCCACCAGGGCCAGGTCGCCACACTGCTCTGTGCCTGTCTGGCCTGCTGTCCCTCCCCTCACCCCCTCCAGCCTCTGCCCTGCACCCCGCCCCGCCTCCGACCGCCAACCTGGGCTGGGGCGTCTGCTCTGGGGCCCCAGAAGGTGGACGCACCCCCCACCCCCAGCAGGGCCACGCTGGGGCAAGCCTGGCTCCTGGCAGGCGGGGCGGCCTCGCTGCTGCTCTGGGGACCGAAGGGGCTTGGCACGGGCCGGGCCCTGGACCCCGCACCCTGCACTGCCGTGGCCTGGAGACTCAGGGCGCAGCAGGCGTCCGGGCGGCTCAGTGGGCTGAGGGCCCATAGGTCCCACGCCCCACCCAGCCCAGCCCAGGCCCTCCAGTGCCCTGCGTCGCCTCTGGGGTCACCCAGGGACCCCGGGCTCACGAGGACAAAGACCGGCCTGCCCCGGGCCCGCCCTCACCGCCAGCCCCGACCCTGAGACCCACCCAGACGCGTCCCCTCCCCCACTGTGCCAGGCCCAGGCCCAGCCCCGCTGACGCTCGCTGGCCGCGACCCCTATGATCTGGGCCGCCTGGCGCGTGCCCCCCACCCCGCTCAGAGGGCCGGGGCTCGGCGACAAGAGGAGGAATCTTCTTGTCGTTGCCACAAGAGACACGAGGCAGCTGCTCCGCCCCGGGGACAACGGGGCGCACGTGGGGGTGGGGAGAGGGTCAGTGATGGACAGAGAGATGGGCGGGTGGATGGCTGGGCGGGAGGGTAGATGGGCGCCGAGTGGGTGGCGGAGGGAGCTGTGCAGGGGGAGGGAGGGCGTGAACAGTGATGTGCGGATGAAGGGCCCCCAGCCAGAGCAGGGCGTCCCGGGTTGGCGGGCGCCCCACGTCCCCTCGCCGCCTTCCTCTCCGTCCAGCTGCCTCTGGCCAGGACAGAGCACGGGCCACCCGCCAAGCCTGGGCCTTGAGCAGTTCCCTTCCAGCCCCGTCATGCGTGTGAGAAGAAGCCCCCCGCCCCGGGCCACCTGCCCTGCTGTCTCTCCAAGGGCCCAAGACACCCCAGCTTGAAGTGCGGCCCCCGAGCCCTACCCCACGCCTGCAACCCCACGTGGCAGAGGTGCCAGGAGGCCTGAGACCCTCCCAGAAGAGGGGTGCACAGAGAGGGGTGTTGAATGGGTGGGGTCCCTGCTGTGGCGAGGGGTGGGGGAAGGCGGGGGCCTCAGAGGCCCTTCCTGCCCACCGGCCCTGGGATCCTGGCTCCGAGGGGCAGCCCTCACTGAGGCAGGCGGTGGGGGGGTCCCCAGGCTGTGTCCAACAGCTGCTGGGGCCACTGAGTCACCGCACACCTGTTGGGGCAGGAGGGTCAGGCCAGCTGGACGCGGCCCCTGGCGGGAGGGCCTCGGCATGGCCCGCATGTGCACCCGGCCCTGCTGGACGAGCACAGACAGCTGGCGGCCTGGACTCGGGGAGCCCAGCCGAGGGAGCCCCCACAGGCCCAGGCCACGGTATGTGGCCGTGGCTGGACCCAAAGGTGGTGAAAGGTCACTTGAGCCTGGCAAGCAGGCTCCCCCCACACCAGCACGCCCCACAGGCAGTGGCCGCTCGTCTGATGGGGGCTGAGGTCAGGCACCATGATGGGCCTCCAGTGCCCTGTGCACCCCAGTTCTAGTCTGGACACCTCAGGGGGCTCCGCAGAGTCCTGGACCTGTCGGCTCGAAGGTGGTGGGCGGGCCTGGTGGCGCTGGGAGGAGCCCAGGCCAGGGCGTCGCTGCGAGGCCAGGGACCTCGAAGGAGCCTCCACCCCAGGGCGCTCCTCAGGGCTCCAACCACGGGTCCTGGTCCAGGGTCCGAGGAGCGCGAGACTCAGAGCCAGTGCCCTGTGCCCGGACGTCATGACCATCAGTTGTGCTGGGGTCTGTGCTCGGGCCCTGACCTCACTGGACTCGGCTCCCGGCAGCCTCCAGGCCCCCCCCCCGCCCCGTGTGCAGAGCCTGTGTCCCCGCGTGGATTTGCATTCCCTGGAGATCACGTGATCTCAGCAGGGACGGCTCCTCACCCCTGCTGCCCTCCTGCCCCGGCGCCCAGAGCCCTCACGCACACTGCGCTTGGTGGGCACACCAGGGCCGCCTGTGCTATGGAAAGGGGGGCCAGAAAGCCTGGTCCCCCCAAGCCGAGCGGGGGCTGCCGGGGGCTCTGCCTCTCTGGCCGGGGGGCCAGGAAGCCCCAGGCCCTTCTACACCCGCCGCCGCACAAACACCCAACTTGGCTCTGCCCCCGTGCGACCGTCCTCCCTCCAGTTGTTGCCCTCCAGCTGCCGTGCCCCAACCCCCGCCCACCTGTCGGACCCGCCGTCCAGCTGCCGGAGCCCCCACCCCAGGCCCCGGCTCTCAGCTGCCAGCCAGCCCCCACCACTCCCTCCCAGCAGGTGTGCCCACAACTGCCGGGGCCGGCGGGGTCTTACGCCCTCCCGCTGCCCACCAGGACTGTGTGCGTGGGGGTGGGACCGGCCACTTGGCCCTCGGGAAGACAGGTGGCCTGAGGCCCTGGCACCCCACCTTGCAGAGCCCCTCTGCCATGCTCCGCCCAGCCAGGCCCAGTCAGGCCTCTCCCGCGCTGTTGGAAGGACGAAGCCCCCACTGCCAGGGATTCCGCTGGGGGCCAGGAATGTCCTCCCCACTCAGACCCTCGGTAGCGCCCCCTCCCACCGCAACGCCTCTGAGCCCCGAGCATGCTCCTGGCTCCTGTTAGGAACCCCTCCCGCGGCTTCTGCCCGTCTTCCTTGAACGCCAACTAGGCATCCGCATGGTGCCCGTGCTGTGGGGGGCAGGATGCGTGGCTCCGTGGGCCCGGTGGGTGTGGGTCACCGTGGGTACGTGGTAGAGGCACCTGGTGGGGCTCCCGGTGAGGCACCCCAGCCCTTTTGCCAGAACCCCCATCTGTGTCCCTGAGACCACCGGGGATTTCACCTGAACAGCAGCCTACACCTGTCGGGGGGCGAGGCTCAACCTGGGAAGGCCTGCGCCCAGCCCCCCAGCCTCTGCTCTCTGGACAGGGGAGGCCGGGAGGTCGGGGTCGCCACCGGCCACCTCCCGTCCCCTCTGCCCACACTCTGCGTGCCCGTCCACCCTGGGAGCACCCTTGAAATTATCTAGTACAGTGAGTCTTCAGTTTAATGGACGTAAAAGTACGTAACGTAAAGACATCGTCATGCAGCGCGCCCTGCACCTGTGGCAGTTCCTCCCGTTTCATTCCCAAACCTTTTTGCTTGGTGAAAGCTTATTTTCGGCTCTTCAAACATCCGGTATTTGGTTCGATCGATCCGTTCTATTTCCATAAAGTGTTTGTGTTACCAAGACTGTCCTTTGTCTGTCTTCTTGCCTCAGCCGTCTCTTTCTAGCTTCTCAGGTTGAAAACCAGCACGTTGTTTTCTCATCCTTTCTAGAGCTGCTCTAAATATTCCTCTGAACGCCCTCTTGGCAGCACCCCAGGTTTTGCTACGTGGTACGTGGATGGTGAATGTTCTAAGTGAATTTAATTTCCGCTTGATTTTTCACCGAGGAGTTATTTCGAACCACCTGACTTCTGCACACTCCCCGGCGCCGGGCTCGTCTCTCTTCAGCGCTCACTTTCTATTTGATTTCGCGGTATCATCTTTTTCGTCCTTGAGGTCTAATCCTTTCGGAATCAGCTCCCTGCTTTGGAGACGAACAGGGCCGTTTTGTGACCTCTCTGTGTGTGTGGAGTCACAGAGCCTTTTCTGGAAAGCTGAACTTCTTCGCTGGCCCGGCAGCTCCCCTCTGTCCTTACAGGACGGGCTGGCTGCTCTTCCCACGGTGATGCGTCCGTCCCCGGCGGTGCTGGGGCTCCCAATGATCTCGTTGCTCTCTTTATACACAGGCCTTGTCTGATTCGCCTCCTCCCTGCAGCCTGGGCCCTCACAGGCCGGGCATCGCGTGCTCCCTCAGGTCCGCGCCACAGAACCGAGCACTCCTGGTCTCAGCCAGCTGCTCCACCTGCGCCCCCCACCCCTCGCCCCGTCTTCTCTCCCCGTGGAAGCTGCTCTGTCTGTTCTGGAAGCTTCAGCCTCCACGTTACTGCCCTCCGCCTCCTGGTCATGCCGCATCATGGGGGAGCCCCTAAGTTCAGCCCCCACTCCCAGCTCACCACTGCGCAGGCCTAGTCTGCTCCTCGGCCCTCTTCTGGAAGTTTCTTTTGCCATTGGGTCTTTCACCACCTGTCCTTTCGCGGACACCGGCGCCTATCTCTAAGAACAGTGATTCAGTTGACCCCCCCCAAGCTACCCCTCGGTGTGAGTTCATTACTCAGCCATGAGGCTCGTCCCATGGGGTGGGGGGGCTCATTAAATGTTTGGTGACGCCGCATCTTAGGAGCGAGGTTCTAAGGGTGACTACAAAATGAGCTCAGGAGTCTGGGGCTCCATCCGCCCTCGTGCAAAGGCCCTTCGCAGGACAGGACCGTGGCAAGGACAGGGTGCTGGGCAGGGTGGGGAGGGGGGATGGGCACTCTGTGCCGTCAGTCTTCGCTTCCAGCCCCAGTGGAGGTTCAGGAAAGGCTCCTGGTGGTGCCGCCGTGTGTCCCGAGTCACTGCTCTGGCTGGGGAGTCGGGACGCCCGCAGGAGCCGGCTGGGTGGGCCCAGATGGGGTGGGAGGTCATCCGGACTGAGTTGGAGCAAAGGAGGGCAGTGTGGGGCTGAGGAGACGCCAGAGGGACGGCGCTGGGGAGCCCGGCCTCCGCAGAGCCCCGCGAGCAGGACCGTGACATCACTGCCTTGTCACCCACAGGCCGCTTGTCCCTCTTGCCTCTCAAGGCCAGCACGGCCATCTCAGGACGTTGAGGTAGGCCCTGCCGCTCCCGGAAGTCCTCACAATCCCTCAGAGGTGCCACCTGCGACACCCACCGCCTTTCCCCAGCTAGTGTCCCCTAATGGGCACTTCCTCTGGGAAGCCCCATGACTCCCCGCTGGACCCGCACCCCTGCCTGCCAGCACGGCGGGCGCATGGCCAGGAGACAGCCAGAGGCGGACACGCCAGCCTGGCAGAGGCAACCAGGGGTGCGAGCTGGACCTCACTCTGGACCGTCCAGGGACCCAGGCTTCCCAGGGGTCAGGTCCAGAGGACAGTGCGGAAGGAGACAGGTCAGCGAGGAGAGGTGCTGTCACGCTCCTGGCTCTGAGGGGAGAGGGGGGGCACAGGCCAAGCAGTGCAGGTGCCCATAGAAGCCAGAAAAGGCCAGAAACCTCCACCCCTAGAGCCCCTGAAGGAGCACAGCCTGCCGTCATGCTGATGGGCAGGGCCCCCGCCCTGCAGGGAGAGAAGGGAGTCGGCACCTGTCCGAGCTGGCGGAGGCTGGCCCAGCAGCACAGGGCATCCCAGGAGCATCCGCCCCACCCAGGCCCAGCCCCAGCCCCGGCAGGGGCTATGCCCCCAGGGCCGCCTCCTGGAGGGGACCCCTGCCGGGTGCTGTGAAGAGAGCCTGGGGCTTGTCACAGAGCAGGGGAGCCGGGGAAGGTGGCCCCAGGGTGCACCCTGTGATCTGAACACCTGGGCCAAGCGGGAGGATGGCAGGATGGCGAGAGCCCTCCGGAAGGCGGCACGTGCAAAGGCCCCGAGGCGGGAAGGGACAGTCTGGCTGTGGATCTGAGCAGAAGCAGAGACCCAGCAAGGGCCCAGGGAGGGAGCAGGGGCATGAGGGGGCAGCCGTGCCGGCCGAATGTTGAGGGGGTCAGCGGGACTCTGTTCTGCGTGTGGTGGTGTTCCCCCGAGGACGTGAGGCAAAAGACAATATGGGGAAAGTGGCATTTGTCAGATCACGCTGAAATTCAAGAAGATAATGTGGCCACTAGCCAGGACAGAGTGCAGTGAAAAGGAATCAACGAGAGAACCAGGAAGACCTCCTGGAATTGGAAAATATGCTGCTGAACACAAAGATTCGGTACAAGATGGAAGAAAATCTCCCAGAAAGTGAACAAAGACGGAGAGATGGAAACTAAGAAAGAGCAGCCAAGCAGCACGGAGCCGCGTCCAAGGAGCTCCACGTGCAGACGCTGCAGAGGGGAGACGCGGCCGAGAGGCGTGGAAACAGGAGCGGCGAGCCCCGGGCTGGAGGCGAGCGGCCACCAGAGGCCCGGAGCGCTCGTCACGCGCTCCGTGGACTCGGGCCGCCTGCGGCCTCACAGAGCAGGGACAGACGCCCTCACAGTCCTGGAGGAAGACAGTTCTATACCCAGCCAGGGCGTCACAAGGCGGCTGTGCGGGCGCTCACACACTCGGGTGCTGGGGCCTGCCCTGCATGCGGCAATCACACAGCGGTGGGAACGTGCTCCTGTGAAACGTGGGAGCAAACGTGGGCAGAAGCAGCAGGGCTGGGGAGAGGAGGGGCCACCCCGGGTCTCCCGGCAGGGGCAGGGGCTCAGGACGGCCCGCCCATCCGCCAGGGGCTCCGAAAGAGCAGCGGGTCGCCCTGAGGACGGCTGCAGGGAGTGGGGAGCCGCCAGCCCCAGGACTCTGAGCGCAGGGCGTGGGCTCAGTGGCGAAGGCGGGAGGGCAGCTTGGGGAGCTGGGCAGGGAGTGAGCGAGAGAACAGTCAGCTCCGTGAGGGAGATGCGTGCAGGTGTCTGCGGCTCATACCAGAGCGTCTGGGGAGCGGCCGTGACGCTTGCCAGGGGCTGGCAAAGGGGCCCCACGGGAGCTGCCCTGTGAGGGCCGGGGCCCGGGTCCGGGGCGGTCTCTTCATGAGCTGTGCAGTGAGTACAGCCGTGGGTCACACTCACGCACACATACCCACACGAGCACGCCGCTTACATGGTGGCGTGAGCACTCACACGTGCACACTTGCACCTGTGTGTGGACATTCCCGCTTGTGCATACACACGCGTGTGCACGCCATCACACTCGCACAATGCATGCCCACAGCGTGAGCACTCACACATGAGCATGATGAGCTCCGCCACAAGAACCGCCCTTGGGCTGCAACTGAGGCAGGCAACCAGGAAGGTGGGGAGGCCTCGAGGGGCTCCCCAGGTCCTCAGACGGGGTAACAGGACCAGCAAGGGAAGAAGGGGTGGCTGCCAGAGACCTCGAAGGGGCGTCAGCAGGCAAGATCCCCAGGCTCTGGCTCAGCCACATGGGGACACCCACTGAGAAGTGGCCGAGCATGGCAGGATCCTCTGAGGGGCTGACGTGGGGATGCCCGCTTGCAGTTGGGGTGTGAGGTTGTTGGGGAGCACTCGGCAAGGAGATGGCGCCTGAAGAAGGGTGTGGGAAAGTCACCTGAGCAGACAGTGGGGGAGACGCGCGCCCATACTGGCCCCTGGAGGTGAGCAGACACCAGCTGTGCTGGGGTGGCGGCTTCAAGAAGGGCATGGTGCCCTCAGGGGACGGGGCAGGAGTGAGGCCGGGGAAGTCCCGCTGGATTTGGCCACACAGAGCCCTGATCACACTCAGCGCCGTGTCCTCTGACCCCAAGACCCGCCGCTGACCGGGACCCGGGACCAGAGGAGGCAGGGATCCTGTGCTCCTCGTCTGTGCTCTGCTCGCCCTTGGGCCTGGTGATGGCCAGGCAGTGGGCATTTGGGGAGGGCCCGCGGGGAGCAGTCTCAACGTGGGGACTGGGGTGCAGGTGCGGCTTCACCTCCGCCTGAGCCTGAGGCAGAGGCCAGGGCAGGGGCGCAGGCCGAGCAGCATCATGCCCAGAGGCTGCCACATGGGAGGCTGGCTCCTGGGGCGTAGCCAAGGCCAGGCGTGGGCTGCCGGCCCGCCCCGATGGAGGGGGAGACAGGGACGCGTCAAGTCCTCTGCCGCCTCCACAGCCTCCTTCCAGGGAAATAGGCGTCTCCAGCAGGAGGGCTCCAGGGGCCAGGGTGTGAGGAAGCGGCGGCGCTGAGGGCCTGAGCCGCAGCCACCCACTTGCCGGTGAGCCTTTGGCACCCGCTGCCGGGGCCCCGCCCCCAGTGCCAGAGGCAGCCACGGGTGCTGACTTCAAGCGTCCTCTGGTGCCTGCTGGGCACCGCACGCAGGCGGCTCAGGGTGAGGGACTGCCCGCCAGGCAGCCGCGTGCTGGGGCCATGGACGGTGACCAGAGAGTTCTCTGCCGCGGGCAGGGGCATCTCCCAGGGTGGTTAGTCACTCACACCCCGGTATGAATGAGTTTCTCCCGGGCCATGCCCACTGAGGACGGGACCTCGGTGGCCTCCCTTGGGGGACTGGGGCGAGGGGGCCCAGCAGAGAGGGGGCAGGGCAGCTACTTCCCACAGCTGCTTCCCCTGCTCCCTGGGCCCCCGGGAGGCCCTCCCTCAGACCCATCCCCACCCCACCCGGCCCCTCCTGCCCCCGTGCCCTCTCCCCGAGGCCTCACCCTCCCTCCCCGCCATCCTGGAAACGATTTTGTTGTCTGCAGAGATCATGTGTAACTGCCTGTGAGTTATAAGTCTCCGGAGCAAGCAGCCTGTTACCTAACCAGGCCTGGCTCATGCCAATGTCTTGAGTAATTATTGGGGGGCGGGGGGCCGCCCAGCCCGCAGCAGAACCTCTCCGAGGGAGTGCTATTGTTTTTCATGTCAGCTGCATTTTAAGGCTACATTTCACGTCAGCTGTGACTTGGAAGGAAGGAGGCTGGGCCTTTGAAAAATGAAGAAATGGAGACAGGGTGGTGGAGGGTGAGCAGCTTAACCCTTTGGGCTCCCGGAGCTCCCCAGCTTCCTGGGGTTGCCTGACAGCGCAGTCTCGTCGGGGACCAGAGCCTGTGGCCAGGCCCAGCGCGGCCGCCACTTGGCAGCTCTGATGGAAACCGCCGTGCGGTTCGTACAGACAGTCACGGAAACTCGGGCGGGCAGCCGGCCGTGCTGGGGGTGCGCACCAGGCCGGCCTCAGGCCCTCCTCCCCCAGCGCTGCTCCTCGCGAGTCTCCCCCCAACGCATCTGCAGCTGAGCCACAACAGGGAAGTGCCCCTGCCTGCTCTGGCCCACCCAGCCCGGCCGAGGGGCAGAGCAGAGCATGCTGACCTGGGCCCAGGCCCGCCCCCACCAGCACACACCTACTGTGTGCCGGCCCTGGGAGCTGAGAGGCCCAGGAGAGGCCCTGGAGCTCCTGGGGGCGGGAGCGGGTCATGGAGCCCCCGGGAATGGGGATGAGCCGGCAGGAAAGCGGGCTGGTGGGACACGGTATTTCCGAGGAGGTACTGCTAGGGTGGCAACTGCAGGGGCAGCAGTGGACAGGCACCCAAAAGCTGCTCTCAGCCCTCTCCAGGCCTCGTAGAGCTGATTCTTGGCCTGGCCCAGGCAGGGGCCCCAGGGGTGGGGGCAGCTCAAGCAGGAGAAGCGCCCAGGAGGGTGGGGGCGCAGGAGCCGAGTGCTTCAGCCAGGATGGACCAACCTCCTGGGAGGAGGCTGTGCGAGGTCAGGACAGAAGACGGTGTGGAGGGGCCACCGGGAGCAGTGGGGCCCACGTGAGGAGCTGAAGGCACAGGGCAGCAGAGGAAGGCGTGCGGTGCCCACCCCGTGAGTTCAGCTAAGGAACGTAAAGGTGTTGACAAGGTTAAGGGCCCCGCTCAGCAAGGCCTGAGGACCAGGAAGGAAACAAGCAGACACCGAACCGCAGCGACCTAACTGGAATCTGGGGAGCGGGAGGGCCCTGATGGCTGACCTGGAGAGGCCATGCTAGTTCTAGCCAGAACCCCCGCAGGCTTGGGCCTGGGGGCCATATCCTCACAGCGGTGACTCGGGGAGGACACTGCAGGAGGAGATTAAGATCTCCCCAGGTGTCTGCACAGCCCATGTAGCCAGATACTTGCCCCCCAGCCCACCCCACACACGCACCACCAAACAGGAGACTTAGCTCTCAGAGACAGTGAACCCAAGAGATTCAGAATTTGGGGACCCCAGGGATGTTATGATGAAGGGGGATTGTGTGAATGCAGCTGTGCTAAAAAGCAAGACTCAGAATGCCTCCATCAGGGATATAATTTCAGGATACCAGCTACGAAGGGGGCGTTCTAAGCAACCACAGAGAAAAAGTAAGCCACAAACCAAGAATAATAAATCCAAATGGCATCAGACTCTCAGCAGCAACGAAGGAAGCTAGCACATGCCCTGGAGACATGCCCTCAGACTCCTGAGTGAAAAACACTATTTCCAACGTGGAGCGCGATAAAGACATTGTCAGACCCACAGTTAAGTCTAGGCCCCCAGTTGCCTTTTCTCAGAGAGTTACTTGAGAATATGTTCCAGCAAATAGAAAGAGGACCGAGAGAGAAACATAGGATCCAAGAATGGCCTGAGTCTAACCCCCTGACCCCCACAAAAAAAGTCCCAATATGATGGGGCCTCCCGGGGGCGCAGCGGTTGAGCGCTGGGTTGCGAAGCTGCCCACAGCCTCTGCGGCGCTGGTTCGATCCCCGGCTGCTCCCCGGCCACCGGAGGAGGGTCCCACATGGCGCGCAGACCTCTCCTGCCGCCCGCTGCTCCCCTCAGCAGTGTCCTTCGGTCCTTCTGCCTGCTCTGCTCCCCGCTCTGGCTCTGGTGGATTCTCTCACCCTCCCGTGCTTCTGACTGTACCCAGTGCATGTATAAAACAAAACAAACAAACAAACAAACAAATAAATAAATAAAACATGCCTCTGTTAAAAACAAAACAAAACAAACAAAAAAAAAAAAAAAAGTCCCAATATGATGGGGGGAAACAGGTTCTGGGATAACATCTCTCCCCAGGCCTGGAGGGCAGCTCGTGCTTTTAGGACCCAGGAAGAAACTTCAAGGGGAAAAAAAAATAATGCTGATAAATTGATGCTGTTCTGGACAGGATGAGAAGTTTTCCAACCCTGGCAACATTCAAGAGTAAATAATGGCTTGAAACTAAGTGACAGATACTTAGGAACTAAGCAAAACATAAAGGCAACTCTTAACTCCAGGGAAAACAGTAAGTTGTAATGTAGAGCACATAACTCAGCTGAAAGCATTTAAATGATGCTAGAAAGAGGTGCATATTGTTTGCATAAAATGCAAATGGTAGATATCTAGCCTAGCATTACAGTCGCTTTAGAAGGACGGGAGTGGCAGGGAGGCCAAGAGTCTTGATCGCTCATCTTCCTTCAGCAGTCGCCGCACAGTCTGAAATGGCAAAAACAAGGAAGAGCAGCATAAGCTTGTGATTTAGAAATACCAAGGTGAAGTCATGAGACAGCTGAGTGTTGAGGGATTGCCTCTGGGGTATGGAATGGGGGGGTGGGGAAGGCGGAAGCTATAGCGCCCTTCAAATGTATTTGCTTGTTCATGGTGAGAAAACTCCAGAAGGGAGGGAATGAGAGCACATGAGAATGGGGAGCTGTGACAACACCCTGGGCAGGTGAAGAGAGTCAGTCGGGCTTGCCCAGCTCTGGCGGGAAGGGTGAGGGCAGGCCCTGGGTTTGGAAAAGCAGGTAGGCCTCCACGCTGCAGATGTGAGGCTGGCTGCACCACCCTAGACTGGGGCCCCGGGGTGGTAAGGGGACTGCGTCTGCAGAGAAGGGAGGGCTCAGGGGTGGGCACTATGACTTAGGGGGACCGAGCCAGCCTGGCTCCTCCAGTGGGTACCAAAGAGGCCCTCCAAGGCACTGCTGGGGGCCTGCAGGCTGAGCCGGTGCTCCTGAAGGCTGCTGGCCACGCCCCGACTGACCCGCGTGGCCCCCCACCCCAGCCCCAGCGTCCCTCAGTCTCTTCCTCCCGGCCCCAGGAGCAGGAAGGGCGGGCTGGGCGCCACAGGATGGGCCTGAGTCTCTCATCAGCTCACAGGGTCAGCCCAGGCCACGCGGCCCCCAGCCTACCCCGGTTCTCCTTCCTGGGTGGAGGCCCCCGCCCTGCCACTCACCTTCCGAGTATTGTGGGCCTTCCTGGGACCTATTTGGTCACCTTCAGGCCTCTAGTCCCTGGAGGACATTCCCCTCTGGCCACAAAGCCACACACCTGGGGTCGGGGGCAGGCTTCCTGAGGTTACCAGGGGCTGCAGAGGCTGCAAGGAGCAGGCGAGCGGTGCAGGCCTGTGGAGGCGGGGCTGTCCCCACTGGGAGCTAGGGGTGGCCATGGCCGGGCTGGCGGTGGGGGAGCACCGCTCTTTGATGTTGCACTTCGACCTGGTCTTGCCCCCCCAGCAGGTCACCTGCAGGTTCCTGCCCGCAGCACAGACCTCTGCTCACAGGCTGGGGCCACGGGGCCTGCTGGCTGACCAGGGCTGCAGACGGGGCCTCCCGCGGTGGGGGGAGGGGGGCGGGGGCGGCTGGGGCACCTCAGATCCCGTGGCCACATGCCTGGCAGCACGGGACGCCCCAGGGCCTCTGCGGGGCAGAGCCCTTGCAGGGCCCCTGGAGCACCACACGGCAGGGCAGAGGGGGGCCCTCATGCCCCCAGATGGCAGGGAGGCCCATGGGTTTCCAGAAAAGACCAGAGACCTGGGTGACAGGGTCGAGCTCGAGCCTTCGGTGTGAGCCACCGAGGCCGGTGGAACCCTGCAGCTCCAGAGACTGACCCCAAGGAGACCCCGTGTCTAGAGAGTCTCCCGCCGGCCCCTGCCATGAGGACTCCCTGCCAGGGAGGGTGGGGGAGGCAGAGGCAGATGCCTGGCCCCCACCCCTGGAGCATCTGAATCAGGGGGTCATCTGAGCCCCTGCGTTCACAGCGCCCTCCCCCCCCAGTGACCGTGAGCGTCTGACAGCCACCAGCCCACGTCACAGGAGAGAACATGGTCACGGCAGGCAGGCTTGACGCTGGAATCGCAACTGAAGGCCAGTCCCAGGCCTAGTGTGACCAGGCCTGGCTTGTGCCCAGCCACGGAGGGGGGACAGAGGCCACAGTCAGGAAGGTGGACAGGGGAGCTAGGCAGGTCTGGAATGCGGGCCGGCCTGGGAAGGAGGGGTGCGGGGCGGGGGGCGCCTGCCAAATATGTCCAGATGTGGCTGGAGCGCTCAGGGCCTGGCCTGGAGCCTCAGCGACTTCCTGCCCGCCCACCCTGCTCTCCACCTCCTCACCCAGACAGCCAGGGGGAGGGGAGCACAGCCAGGGCTTGGCACCCCGTGGGGGTGGACAGAGACCTCAGCGCCCCGCTGGCACGGGCACCTGCGTGGCTGACGACGGCCACATGTCAAACGGGCGGGTGGTGGGAGGACCCGGGCCCAGGGACATGAGAGCGGGGCCAGCCCCCACCGCCGGGCCCTGAGGGCCGGGGGTCTGAGAGGGGAGGGGGCGCTGGGCAGGGCTCAGCCGCTGCCCGGGGAGGGCTTCGTGTTGGGGCCAGGCCCCCCTTGAGCTCATGGGCTCCCCAGCCCAAGCTGTCCCCGCAGAGGAGGGGCCCATCGTGGGGCTTCTGAGCGGGTCCTGGGCCTCCCCATGGGGAGTTGCCCTGGTGACCCCGGGAAGGTGGCCGGGGAAGGGCTCAGTGCCGTTGCCAGTCAGCCTGGCCTGAGGCGCCCTCCTGGGCTCCTACGGGTGCCAGTAAAGGGGCTGGATCCGGACCCCAGGACTGGGGTGAACTGCGGTTACCTCTGCCCCCGAGTGTCTACGTGACAGTCTGGGCCCCCTTGCTGTGGACACCCCACCTTCCTGGTGCCTGTGGCTCTTGTGCTGACTTGTTTTCTGTCCTGCCCACCCTCATCTGGACCCGAGAGCCCCAGGCCCAGCCTCCAGCCGGGTCCCAGCTTCGGGGAGGCGGGATTCAGGGCTCCTGTTCTGGGAGCATGAACCAGAGCTGGGGGATGGGGCAGCGCAGTCCTGGCCGGGTGTAGGCCAGGGCTGGGGGCCAGGGCCGGGGGCTGCCCACCCATCTGGGTCAGCCGCAGCTGCAGCCCGGCCCTGGCCGCCTGAGTCACGTGTCTGTCTCCAGGCCAGGACTAAGGCGGGAGAAGCCGAGACTGGAGGCCTGGCACCTGCACAGCAGGCGCAGCCCCAGGCCGGGGTGGCCGGCCTGCACCCCAGCACTTCCTGGGTCCCAGGCCCCCTACCACCTCTGGACTCTGCTCCAAGAGGCAGCCCCATGCCCTGCTTCCCGGTGGGGCCCAGCAGGGCTCGGCTAGAAGCTGGTGCACGCACACGCGGGCCGGCCCTGGCCTGAGGGCATGGAGCGGCGTCCACTCCTTCTGTTCTAGGTACGGGTACCGGGCACCAGGCCAGTTGCCTTTAGGAGCTGACCGCCTGGGCTGGACAGGACAGAAAACAAGTCAGCACAAGAGCCACGGGCACCAGGAGGGTGGGGTGTCTGCAGCATGGGGCCCGGACCGTCACGTAGACACTCGGGGGCAGAGGTGACCGCAGTTCACGGGGGAGGGCGGCCCGCACAGCGGCAGGCACAAAGGGCTGCGGCCTGGACTGGCGGGGGTGGCCAGCGGGGCGGACATGGGGGCCGCAGGGCAGCTGCCGGGATGCCAGCAGGGCTCTGAGGGTGTGGGGAGGTCCTGGCCTCATTTGCCCTCTCCTGGAGCCCCAGGGGCCATGGGCAAGCAGAGGGAGACTTCTAGGGCTCCGGGATGTGCTGGGGCTCTGCCAGAGCAGCGGCTGCAGGGATGGGGAGTCTCCAGCTCCCTGTGGGCTTGCTGGGCCCTCGGCCACTACTGTCCCCCCACTGCCACTCCGGCACTCTGCCTGCCAGTCCAGGCCTCTGTGGGCAGGTATTCCCCTGTGGACCGCAGGTGACCGCTAGGCCCTGAACCCCACCTGCCTCGCTGTGTTGGGTGCCTCCGTGATTGGATCACAGATGTGTGAGGGAAAGGAGTCGGGGTGACCTCAGGCCTCTGCTGACCATTGACTGGGAGGGGGACGATGGAGGAGCAGGCTGGGAGAGCGGGGTCCAGGAGCACCCCAAGACCTGCCAGTGAGCAGCTCAGCAAAACCAGGTTTGGACTGGAGGCCTCAGGCAGGACTCGGCTGGACAAGAGGCCGCGAGAGGGATGGGGGGTCTCCAAGGAGCATGGCAGAGTAGGACTGAGGCCAGCCCGGCCGTTTACAGGCTAGCAAGATGGGGGACCCCAGAGTTGAGAGAGCAGGGTGCAGGCGTCCCCCGCCAGTCCAGGCCGCAGCCCTTTGTGCCTGCCGCTGTGCGGGCCGCCCTCCCCCGTGAACTGCGGCCACCTCTGCCCCTTGCTGCGGACACCCCACCCTCCTGGTGCCCGTGGCGCTTGTGCTGACTTGTTTTCCGTCCTGTCCAGCCCAGGCGGTCAGCTCCTAAAGGCAACTGGCCTGGTGCCCGGTACCCGTACCTAGAACAGAGGGAGTGGACGCCGCTCTGTGCCCCCAGGCCAGGGCCGGCCCGCGTGTGAGGAGACAGCCCGGACGCCTGCACTCAGCTGCCCACCCTGCGGGGCCCGCAGGGGCCGGTGCCTGCAGAGGGCGGGGGGAGCACCTCTGCTTGAGGAAGCACCCAGGGAGGGGGACCTTTCCTGGAAATGTTTTTAGGGCGAACGTTCCCAACGAGCACGCACCCCGCAAAGCCGCGTCGACAAGCTCGTTCCAAAGAGCCATCAACAGGCTGCGGGCGCAGAGGTCGGGCGTGGGCCCCGGCCGCTCGGCGTGTGCTCACAGGCGTCCACAGCGGGACTGAGCCAGGGTCCCAAGGAAGGACAGGCTCCCGGGCCGAGCACGGAAACCGGGGGGGCTGAGAGGCCGGGGCGAAAACGAAGACGCGGCCAACGCTGGGGGCGCAGAGGCCACGGGAGCCCTCGGGCTGGCTCCTCCCTGAGCCCCAGGCCTGGGGGAGCCCAATCATGGACACAGGAGCCTCTGTCCCTGACGTCGGGGACCCCCAAGGCTGCTGGGCAACCACTGCCCCTCCCCATGGGGCGGACAGAGGCCCAGCGTCTCCCGCACCGAGGGGGCCCTGCTTGGGCTGGCAGGGCCTCTGCTCTCACAGACGGTGCAGCACGCGAATGGGGGCCCCGCGGGCAGGGGGAGTGGGCAGAGGGCACACCCTGGCATCAACAGCTGGGAAGGACAGAGGGGTCGGGACAGGGTGCAAGCAGCGGGGCATCCTGAGGCAGCGACAGTGTGGCCATCCTGTGGGGCAGGGTTGGTGGTGGCCACAGTGGACACAGCCCCCATTCCAGGAGGCTCTTGGGGCTGGGCGGGGCCTGCCTTCATCCCGCAGCGGTGGAGGCTGCAGGGTCGCGCAGGCAGGGCTGAGGTGGGCGCACACGGGAGGGCTGGCGGGCAGTGAGCCGGCCTGAGAGGCGCTGCTGGCGGCTCGGGGCTCCTGGACTTGGGCCTGGGGGAGGGCCCCAGAGCGTGGGCTGTGGAGCGGCCAGGCCAGAGCGCCAGTGGCCTGTGGAATGATGGCCGCGTGCCTGCCCACCTGCCCCATCACTGGGTGCAGGTCGCCGCCGGCCAGGCCGGGCTGGGCTGATCCAGTCCCGCTGCATGCGCTCCACCCTGTGTCCCCGGCCTCTATCCCCCGGGCTCCCTGAGGGGCAGCGTGGCGGCGGGGGGAATCAAATGCGGTGGGGCCCCCATCTGCTTCTAGCACCTTTTCCAGCCTGCCCCACATTCCTACTCGCCTGGCCCCAGCAGGGCGGCCCCTGGGCAGGGCATGGGGCTCCCGACGTGGGTAGGACATGCAGCTGTCCCCCTCAACCTCACAGGCGGGAGCCCCAAAGGTCCAGCCCGAGCCCTGTCCTGGGCCCGTGTCCTGCCGTCCTGCAGGGGCTGTGGGCAGCACCCTGCCTCTGTGCCCACTAGCCCACTGCCCCCAGCCCTGATGTCCACACAGAGCAGCTGCAGGGGCACTTGAGGCACCGGTGTGGTTGTCCACCCAAGTCGGGGGTGACCGCTGCGGGAGCAGGCCCTGAGCACCACGGGGTACCCACATGCACCCCCAGAGCTCCCACGAGTGTGGGGCGGGGCGGCAAGTCAGGACAGGGGTGCTTTGCACACCTGGGGCACCTTGGGGTGGCCCCCACACAGACGGGGTGCCCGCCCCAGGCTCTGGACACAGGAGCGGCCTCAGGTCTGAGGGGTGGGTGCGGCCTGAGCGGGGGCGGCACTGGCATAGCAGGACCAACCCTGGGGCACCCGCCAGGCTGGCAGACCGCAGAGGCCTGGAGCCGAGCGCCTGAGGGGCAGGAGGAGGGCGCCTCCGAGGCCAGGGCCGGCCGGGGTGAGGGGCAGCCATGCGCCTGGCTTGCGTGTTGAAGGTCCCCGTGGGTGGCACATGCAGGGCGGGGCTGGCATGCCGCTGCCACTGTGCCAGCGGAGAGAGCGGCGAGCATAGGGTTGCCTCGGCAGAGCGTGGGCGTGGGGCAGCCAGGTGGGGACGCAGGCAGGGGCAGCCACCGATGCGGGCTGATGGGGGCACTGCCGTCTGCCAATCACGGCTCAGTCCTCAGCGTCCACGAGCTGGGGCGGGGAGGCTCCCCGCAAGCTCTGTGCTAGAGGGGCGGCTCTGGGGGGGCTTTGAAGAGTGGCTGGGGCCTGGACGGGCCTGCCAGAGCACTCCAGCCTGGGGGTCCCCTCTGGGCAGCCAGAGGGGGACCTGGGCCCCCCATCATGAGCCTACCCTGCGGGCCATGTCCAAACGCATCTGGGGCCAGGGCGGCTGGAGCATCCTGGTGACCCTGTGACCCCAGAGGGGACTGGGCTCTCCCGAGAGGAGGCAGCTGCGGCCCACTGCCCACCGCCGCCAGCCCGGCCGGACACCCGGCGCACGTGGCAGGGCCAAGGCAGGTCCAGACCGGGACAAGGGCCCAGCAGGTCCTGCAAACATCTCCCTTGAAAGGCTCTTTTTCAAGATTTTTTGAAAACAAATTCACAAGCACATCAAGCGGCCGCGGCCGCCTCCTCTCCGGCGAGGGCCAGTCTGGTGAGTTCCAAGGTGCGCTTGGGACTGGCCGAGAAGGGCGAGGGCCACGGCCTCTCAGGCAGCTTCAGAATCGCCCTTCAGCGCCTGCTCCCACCCCCATGGCCGGCCAGGTGCGCCGCAAGCAGCTCTCACCGCGGGCAGCCGGGACCGGCCCTTCTCCAGCCGCGTCCACGGCCCCTGCCCCGCCAGGCCCGCTCTCTAGACCGTGCCCTGGAGAGGCCGCGGGACCCCTCCACCCCCGCACACCTGGGGGCCCGGCCCATGCCCCAGCGTGGAGCCACGGCTCCTCCCGCGACGTGTTGGTGCCGATACCCACGGGGACCGTCCAGGCCCGGACACCCGCCCGCCCGGGGCTGCTCGCGCGTGTCACCCGGTCCTCCGGGCGGGAGCCGCCGGGGCTGAGGGGCTGGGAGCGACAGGACGTGCCCTGTCCCCTCGCCTCTGAGTTCAGCCCCACCACGCTCCTGCCAGCTCCCCAGCAGCTGGCACCCCGGCGGCCCTCCCAGCATGGCCCCGGGCAGGGCTGAGCGAGGCCTCTCCTTGAGCCTCAGGGTGTGCGTGGGGTGGGTGTGGGCCGGGTTGGGCCTTCCAGGTGATCAGCCACAAGCTGGAGCCTTAGGCACCTGGTCACGGCCCCTGCTCGTGTCATCCACAGCCACCCCGTCCCCTCCGGCTCGACGCCCACTCTGGGGGGGAGGGGTGATTGACCCCGCGCCTGCCCACCTGGGGATCCCGGCAAACTGGGCTTTAGCCACACGGGGCTGTGGCCACTTCCCCCAGCATCTCCGAGGGCCATCCCGCCAGCACCCAGCCCCCCAGTCCTGGAAGAGGGGCCAGAGTTCTGGGCACAGATGCCATCACCGCCTGTGTATCTGGAGGGTGCCCGGCCTGCTGGCTCTGCCTGCTGTGCCCCTGCAATGGACACTGCTGACCCCCTGCCCTGTGGCCGCCCTGTGCCTGCCCTGCCCTTATCGGTGACCATCTCTCCTCCCCTCCTCCGCCGGCTCGAGTTTTTCTGGTGCTCCGGGTGCTGGGGGTGGGGGACGCAATAGTTGTTTTGTCTGTTGGCTCTCAGGGGAGGCCCCCCTGGGCACCAGGGGCCACACGTCAGCCCAGACCCTGGCTCATGCCAGACCCCCTCCTGACTGACCTCCTGGTGGGACGGCGCCCAGGGCCCGGGGACCCTGCACCTGCTCAGAGAGCTCGCCGGCCTTCCCCCCACCCCCGTCACCAGCCCTTCCCCCAGGCCATCCGCAGCCTCTGCTGGACCTGCTGTCCAGGGTCAGCTGCCCCTCCGGCCTCTCAGGGCTGCCCAGGTGCTCAGCACAGCGAGTCCCTTGCTAAGTACGAGGTAGGGACGGTGACCTAGGAGACCTCAAGGGGGCCTGGGGCCCAGCACCCAGGCTTGGCTGGGCAGGTGGTGCTTCCACCCCTGTGAGGGACCAGCCCTGGCAGAGGGAGGAGCCCCACCAGACCACGGGGGGTTGGGGGCGTGGCCCATCCCCCGACCGCGGTCCGCTCACCCTCTGCTTGCCCCCACAGGTGACGCAGCTGGACCAGAGGCTGGTGCTCATCACCGACATGCTGCACCAGCTGCTGGCCTTCCACCAGGACCCCCCGGCCGGCCGGACCTCAAGTGGGGCGGGGACCCCTGCACTCCAGCCCGGCTCCAACCACCCCGGGCTCTGCCTGCCCAGCAACGCTCTGCCCACCTACGAACAGCTGACCGTGCCCCACCGGGGCCCCGATGAGGGGTCCTGATGGCCCTGGGCTGGGGCCTGAGGGGGCACCCCACCCCCACCCACCAGGCCGGGACCACCTCCTCGCGGCCAAGGGGGCAGCCTCTGCCCCAGGCCCCCACGCCGGTGCTGGGCGTGCCGAGGCTGCCCCTCTGGCACGTGGGCACTGGAACTTGGCCAGGTGTGGGGCCTGCTCGGCGCTCAGGCAGTGGCCCCCTGCATGGCTCGTGGAGTCAGGCTGTCCCCCGGAGCTAGCTGCCCCGGGCACTGGGCCCATCCCACGTGTGGACACCTGGGTACAGCCTGGGTGCCCCCAGACGCAAGTCCAGCACGTGGGCAGCGGCAGGGCAGGCCCAGTCCGGGCTGGATAAAGGCAGCCCGTGCTCCAGGCCGCCAGACTCCCCAGCACCTCCGCTCTCGGGAGATGCCAACGACTGTCGGCACGCAGGCTGGTGAGGCGGCTGTGGACGCCAATGGGGCCAGGGGGAGCACTGTCCCCAGAACTCCCCTGGGGATCCCCCAGCAAAATGGGGTGCACAGGCCCCACCTTGGACGACAGCATCTCCTTCCCATCCTGGAGAGAAGAGGCCCGGCTCTGCCCACCTGCCTGGCCCGAACAGCCAGACGGGGCTCGGCCGTGCCACGCCTCTGCCACCAGCCGCGGGCCGGGCTCTCGGGCCTCGCCACAGAAATCGGGATAATCGTAGTGATCGGGACCTGTTCTAGTGAGATTCACGGGGTGACTGATTTCGCTTCCGCGGTCTTTTCCTAATAAACACGGACTCACAGGGTGAGCGGGTGCTGCTCTGGCCACCGTGGGGGTCCGCGCTGCCCATCTCCAGGGTCCAAGTCCCCTCCCAGGACTCCCTCCCTCTGCATCCAGGTCGGGGAGAAGCCCCTTGAGCTGGGTGCTGGGAACGGGGTCTCTCCAGGGGGGCAGGGGCACCGTGGGGCCTGCCCCCTCCTGCCCTGGCCAGCACAGCCACAGGCTCCACCCGTGCCCCGACCCCAGCAGGCCACGCAGATACCGCCCATCTCAGCTAGAATGCTCTGCGCCCCCCACAACTCGCTGCACAAGGCAGGCCTCAGGCCGTGACCCCTCAGGCAGCAGAGGTGGCCTGGGAGCCGTCAGCCCTGACAAGCCACCCTGTGCTCACGCCACCTCCAGACCCACCTGGGCTGCTGCCCAAGCGTGGCACCCACTGACACCCAGTGTGGGGCCCCCACGTGTGCCGGCGCCCCCGGCTTCACTTCCCGCCAGTGACACGGTGCCCCTCGGCCCACCCAACCCCAACCAAGCGCCCACTCCGCTCACTGGCACAGGCAGCCAGGGGTGCGAGTCGCGACCACACCTCACAGTTCGGGGCTGCTTCCCAGCTTTGCCCACTCCAAGCCCAGCCCAAGCCCCCAGGCCGGGCACCCGAGTGAGTGACCCCCAGTCCCTGTGGGAGGCCAGCCCTGGGTCCCACCTTTGCTAAGGCCTGCGGGGTGTGCCCCTGCCCCAGCCTGGCTCCCACCTGGGGCCTTGGCACCGAGTGCGTGCGGGAGGGGGAGGGGCGGCCCCAGCAGGGGGCGGGGCAGGAGCAACAATTACTGGAAAGGCAGAAGCTGTTGTTTCCTTGTTGGGTAAATATTTGTGGAACCCCAGGAAGCGGCTGGCTGCAGAGCAGGGCCCTGCGTGACGCCCCCCTCCCGCCAGCACCCCGGCCCGGCCAGCGAGCCCTCTGGGCCGGCCGCCCCGCGCCCGCGGCCTTTGTCTCCCGTCTCATGGCCTCTGCACGCCGCGCCGAGCGCGTCATCCTGGACGGGCCATTGGGGCCCTCTCGGGTGTGAAATGCAATTTACCTGAAATAAAGCCCAATCGTGGAATTAGCTAATTAAAGCCGGCGGAGGAGGCTGGGCCGGCCGGCGGGCGCTCCGAGCCGCCCGGTGCCCGGCCTGAGGGGCAGATGGCGCCCCGCCGCCGCGCGGCCACATTCCTTCACTCTGTCCGGATAACTGACTTAGACGGCACACGGCCATCTGGTGTGTGACACGTCCTGTGCGCCCCGACAATGGCCCGGCAGACCCCTCCGGGAGAGGGCCGTTGCCCGGGCAACGCTGGCATGTGCAGCGGGCCCATGCGCGCCCCTCCCCCGCCCTCACGGCCTTTGTGGGCCTCCCCGGCCGCCTGACTGCTCGCGCTGGCCCTGTCCGCGAGTGTGTCCACAGCCCGGCCTTTGTCTCCCACCCGGCTCCCGATCTGAGGTCCCAGCGTCCAGTGGGTGCCGGAGCAGCTGCTGGAGGCCAGGGTGGGGCGGCTGGGGACCCTCTGGGGAGCCGGCAGGCACCTCTGGGGAGCCGGGCTCCGCCGCAGGGGTGGGCCTCTGAGGCTGTGTCTGCCCACCCTGAGGTGTCCCGTCCCGGAGCCAGGCCCTCGCCTCCATCCCTGACCTGCCTGTGAAACTGGGAGGGCAGGACGTGCACGGGCGGGGGAGAGGGTGCTGGAGACCGGGTCCAGGTCGGCACACAGTAGGTGCCTAATAAAGGCCTCCAGACAAACTGCCCAGTGGTGCCTGGTTCTGGGCACTTCCGCTCCACTGCACCCCCTGCCTGGCCCAAGTGAACTCTGGGGCACCTGCCGCCTCTCCTGGGCCTGCCTCAAGCCCCGCCCTGGAGCCAGAGCGAGCCACCCCCAACCCCCACTGCCTTCGCTGCCCCCACGGCCCAGGCCCCCATGTCCCGGGCCCAGCGGTGAGGCCTGTGAGCTGCACCCCAGCCCTTGACACCCCCACACGGCTTCTCCCTACACCCACACCCGGCCCTGGCTGCCAGCAGGCACAGCCCCCGCCAGGTGGGGCACCCTGGGGAGCTGGGCCCCAGGGGCGTCTGGTTCAAGACCTGCCCCACCAGGTGCCCAGGCAGCACCCGTCACATCAAACACCAAGGGCATGGCACAAGCCTAGAGCAGACAGTGCCATGGACAGTGCCATACCCAGCACCCCGAAGGAGGTGTCGGCGGCACTGTGACAGAGTGGGGCGGGCAGGTGTGACAGTGGGGCAGCCCCACATCCGCCCCAGCCTGTCCACCCGTGCAGAGCGGGTGTCCTGCACCCCCAGCCAGCCCCCAGTTTGGGGCCCCTTCCTCGCTCATCGGGGACCTGCCTCCCCACACCCCTCCCCCTAGGGCCTGTCTCTGGCCCCTGCACCCCCCTGGGTTCCTGCCGCCCCCACCCTCGCTCAGCTCCACCCGCCCTGGGGGCCTGGGAGCGGGTGAGCTGAAACCGGCCTGACTCGGGTCAGCAGGTCCCGGCAGCTGGGCCCGGAGCGTGCTGTGGCAGCCGAGGCTCGACAAACAGCCTCCGTTCCCACTGACCTCTGAGTGCCAGGCCCCTCTGGGAACCGCCAGCCCCCAGCCCTTCCCGACCCCCCTGTGCAGTGGGGCCTGGCGGCACAGGGGCCCACGTGCTGACCTCCAACCTTGCAAACAAGCTGCTGTTTTTTCACCTGCTCAAGGAGCGGGGCGAGGGCACTCAGCCCTGGCCGTGTGGATGGCTAAAGATGAGGTCCTGGCCAGTCATGGGTGGCGCCACCACCCACCTGCGGCCCCGCTGAGGTCACGGCACAAGCCACTCCCACCCAGACCGCTGGTGCTGGTTGGGGCCCCCCCAAACCCCAGGCCCCTTTCCCTCAGTTGCCTCTGTGCCCTCCTGGGCCACCCCCAGCATCCCAATGAGACACCCAAGGGGGTTGGATGGGGCCTGCCTATGCCCCCACTGCCAAGGTGGAGGAGGCTGGACCCCCAGACCCTGCCTCCTGGCCTCCCGCCCCAGAGGGCCCACGGGAGCCTGGTCCCAGCGCCCTTCCCCGGCTGGAGTCCAGGCTGAGGGCTCACAGGCGTCCACCTGAGACTCCTCCATGGGCTGCACCCGCTGCCTCCCGGGCGTGGACAGGGCGGGGTGCTGAGACCAAAGCCTGTCATTCAGCGGGTCCCCCCAGGACACTGGAAGCCCCACACCCCACCAGCGTCCAGTCCTTGGGGCAGGTGGCCTTTCTGAGCAGGTGTGGGCCTTCCCGTAGCCCAAGCCGGCAGGTCAGAGGGGCTCTCGGGGACGCGGAGAGATGCGTGGCGGTGCAGCGCAGGGGCCCAGGCTGGGGCTGGCTAGAGGGGAGCGGCCCTTCTTGGATGGGGTCACCTGGCAGGGCCAGGTCAGCGGCAGGGCCCCGACCTCTCGGGGCTGCAGGCCTCGCAGCTCCCGCCTCACAGAGCCCGGGCAGGGCGCCGAGGGCAAGGTCAGCAGCGGCCCGCGCGGCGGCTCCCCGCTCAGCAGACAGCACAGCAGTACCCCCCGGCCGGCATCTCTCTTCCAGGGGGCCGCGCCCTCTCAGCCCCCCACGAGGGCACACGTCGCTCCGGTGGTTCTCCTGCACAGCCAGTGGCGGCCACGTGGCCATGGGGTGAGCAGCCCCCGCCAGGCGGAGCCGAGATGCCCTAGGCCGGGAGCCTGGCCACCCCCGAGACAGCCTGGGCAGCCATCACATCATACCCCTAGGCTCGGGGCCGGGGTGCGGCGCACTCACCCCCAGGCCAGCCCTCAACCCAGCCCCAGGAAGGCCTCAACCCAGCCCCCTGGCCGGACAATGGCAGTGACAGGCCAGAGATGGATGGGCAGCTGGGAAGAGGAGGCCCGCCAGGAGAGGCCCCGCCGGGGTGCTGGGGTGCAGGCAGGCAGGCCCCGCACATTGGAGGGACGGTCGGGCTTCTCTGGGCCCCTGGAGAGGCTCTCTGGAGAGGGGCAGTCAGGACAGGGGGTGGTGACAAGAAGCCATTTCTTAATCAGATCTCCTCGCTCATCTGCAGGACCCTGGGGCGGGACACAAGGCAGTGGACAACTGACCGGCCAGGGAGGTGTGAGGCCCGAGGGCTTCGCCCCGCCCGCCACTCAGTTTTGACCTCATGCCAGGCGGCCTCCTGTCCACTCTCCGTGGGGTCTCCTGAGGACCCAGGTGGCCCTAAACCACCCAGTTCGGGCAGCAGATCAGGGCCACTGGTGGGAGGAGACCTCGTTAGCACAGGCTCTGAGAGCCACCCCTTACAGGAGGGGAAACTGAGGCACAGGGAGCCGTGCAATACCGGGGAGCCCCTTGGTGCCTGGGAGTGCCAGGCCTGCAGTGGGCAGACCCAGCCCAGGCTTCCCAGGCCCCTATGTGCCCGACGTTCTTCTGTGACTTTCCAAAGCACAGACGTGAAACGCTGTTGCTGTGTTCCCAGACGCCCCAAGGCCGCAGCTAGGAGAAGAGTGGCCTTTCCCCACCCCACCCCGGGGCTCCTGAGAGCCCACCCTCACCTGCCCGATTAGATCCACCAGTGAAGTCCCTCCTGGGCCAGAGACAGGCCACGGTGTCACCCCACCCACCCCTTGCAGCCACAGGCTGCGCCTTCCAGAGGGACATCCACACCTTCGGGTGTAGACACCCACACCTGGGCCTGGGTCCTGCCCCTGCCGCCCGTGGGAAGGCACCCCAAGGACCCCCAGCCTCCAGGTCACAGGCTATGGCCTGGGGGCTCCTCCTCCAACCCAGCCAACAGGCACCGCTGGGCACACCCAGGGGCCTGGCTACAGGTGGCCACCGGAACGAGTGAATAAATGACTCAACCATGTCCAGGGGTCACAGTCACCTGCCCTTGACCGCCAGGATGAGCCGGCTGACCCTCCCCACCCAGAGCACCTTAGAGCCGGGAGGGCCGCCCGCCCTCACCTCCTGCAGGTGAGGTACCGGCACCCACTGCCCCTCTCCAGCCTCCCCTGCCACCGCCTCAGGGTGACGCAGGAAGGGCCGTGCCCTGAAAACGCAGCCACAAAACCCCACGTGCGTCCAAGCGACTTTGGTTACCGCACCCGGCTGGCCCGGCCTCCTGTGGGCCCTGCCAAGGCCTGGCACGCCGGCCCCGCCACCCTCTCCCTGCCAGCCAGCCTGCGGGCCCGAGGGCACCAGCAGACTGCTTCCCCGCGGCCAGCTCAGCCCCGCTCCCCCGGGAAAAGGCCTCATTGTTCCCTCGGCCCCCGCCTGGCTCCGTGGCACCAGGCTCTGGGCCGCAGGACCACGTGCAGCCGCACCAGCTCCAGGAAACCGAACCCCAGCGGCAGATGACAGCCGCGCGCAGGACAGAGCAGCCATTCAGCCCGCGGCAGCCGCCGGGCCCAACCTGGCGTCCGCCTCCCCCACCTGGGCTCCCCACTCCGTGTGCTGCCCATACCGCCCGCCAGGAGCCCCGCCTGGGACGGAGGGCCCAGACACCCCTCCCTCGGTGCCCAGAAGGGTGTGCGGGTGGAGAAGAGGGCAGAGACCCTGCCCCAGCTCCAGGGCTCCCGGACAGCAGCAGCGGTGTGGGCCCGGGGCATCCCGGCCAGAGCTAAGGGCGACGGGCCACGCCTGTCAGGCAAGTGTCCGGGCCCTCCCTTGACGGGTGCGGCCCCCGGCCCGGCATCCTGCCTATGAGGACAGAGCTGGGTGGCCCGGCGGGTCTGGCTCCCCGGCCCCAGCCCGGGCCCTCCCAGGGCTCCCGCAGAGGCAGCAGACGGAGCCGGCCCATTGCACGGACGGGGCCCAGGCAGTCTCGCAGAGACCCCACGAGCGCGCCCTCGCACACAGCGCTGCCCGCCCCGCCCCCGCACAGCAGCTGGAGCGCCCGGTCTGACGAGGGTGCCGAGACCACTGCCATAGGCAACCCCACCACTCTGCCTCCCGTGACCCCCTCCCCGACTCACTTCCTGCCTTTGGGCCCACTCTGCGGCCTCAGGACCCCTGGGGGAGCGGCCCAGCCCAGGCTGGACACCCCGGGCAGCAGGAAGCCAACTCGCTGCAGCAGAGTTGGCCTCAGGCCGCGGGCACGTCTGTCTCCACCCGGACTGGCCGCTGGAGGGTCACAGGATGTGGGGTGTGGGGCAGCCGGGAGATGGAGGGGCTCTGGCCACCCGCACAGCAGCCAGTTCTAAGTCCTCGGTCCACTGTGCTCCCCCTTAAGCCTGGGGGCTCAGCCAGGACTCAGGCTGGTGCCTGGCTAGAAGCAGCGCGGGTCTCAAAGGCCGGGCGTGAGTCACTAACTACCACTCAGCTCTTCAGCCAGGCAGCCCACGCTGATGTACGCGGCCCCCCACGGAAGCCACGCCTGGAGACCAGGCAGGACGGGGCTGCCGCCACCCTGTTCCTCCCGTTACCGGGCCTGGCAAGGCCACTGCCTCCTCCACTGCCCACCAAGTGTGCCCTGCCCCCACCCCGCCCCGTCTCCATTCAGCAAACCCCTGGCCACCCACCAAAACCCAGACAACCAGTACCTGCAGCGCGGCAGCCAGGCGAGGGAAGTCAGGGGCCTCTGTCCCCAGGCTCAGGCGCGCACACTCACGCACACACACGCCCCCGCCGTGCTCCAGGTGCCTGCCATCAGGCCCGCGCGCCTACGCCCACGCCCCCAGCGCCTCCTGTATTAGCACAATCAAAGCCACAGGTGAGGGGTGTAGAGGCCGCAGCGTAACAGCCCGGCTGGTTCACTGGTCCTGCAGCCCCATCCCGTACAGTCTTCCCGAAGAGCCAGCCAGGCACCCCTCATAGCCCTTGGCCCCCACAGCAGCCCCTTGCAACTGCCCCCCACCCCAGACGCAGGCAGCACCTACTGCACGCCCACAGGGCAAACCCTCAGGGGTCACCTAGGAAAGGCCCAGCTCCAGCAAGCCAGCCGGGTTGGGTGGTTGCGGCCTCCTGCAGAACGCAGCCCAGTGAGCCTCGTTCGTTTCCAAAGAACACCTGCGTGCCATTGGCCCCACGTGCTGCACCACACCGCCCCGCACCCCTTTGGGCAGAGCCGAGCGCTCTTCCCATTTACACTAACGGAGAAGGTCCACCTGAGCTCAGACGGCACCAGGACACAGGCCTCAGCCCCACGTCACGTACACAGCCCACGCATGAGGCCAAGGGTCCCTCCGCCACACCACAGATGGGAGCACTGCTGCCCTCGGGATGGCTGATAGCCAAGGCCCCCAGCCACAGTCCAGGTGTGGATTTCCACATACCCTCACCCTCCCTGTCTGGACACCTCTGCCCACGAGGCAGGGTTAAACACTGGACTCTGGGCCACCAAATCCCACGAAAATCACTTGGTCAACTAATTTTCACTCAAGTGTTATTGGCTACGTGTAGGGTAAAGAAAATATCAGGCTTTTCTGCCCTTCCGCCATCAGGAGAGATGATGGATCCTTGTCCTGAACGCATGCCTGATGGCGGCACCTGGAGTAGGGTGTGGGCCTAGGTAGATGGGAGTCAGCTGGGCTGAGACTGGGCTTTTAAGGGCGGCGTCACGGGGACGCCAGCAGCAGCAGCAGAAGCCGAAAGAGAAGCCGAGAAGCAGCAGAATGAACGCTAGAGAGCCCAGATAGAGTGAAGACTTGCTGGGGGCTGGGAGGCCAGCACCCCTGCCTGCCATATGCCTGGTGAACCCCAATAAAAAAACCTGCAAAACTACTGAGGACTCTGACTCCTCCTTTACCCGGTCTGCAGGGGATCAGGAAACTTGCACTGTGTCCAGTCCTGCCTTTACACTACGCAACTTTCAGCTTGTTCGCTGACTGTTTCCACACCTCACACAAGGAGCCTGGGAAGACCTCCTCTGGGCCCCAACGCAAATTTCTGGGTAGATTCTAGACGTTCTTGCCTCTGCCGAGGAGAGATATTTGCGGGCCCCTTTAAGTCCAAGAGTCTCACTGTCACAACTTTGCACACAAACCCCGCCGTCCGGCCTCCTCCTCCCGCTTCACCCTGAGCAGGCTCCCAGGCCCCAAGCCCCCCGGCTGACCCCAGATGGGCTGTCGGCCCCCTCCCCTCCCTCTGCCTCTGTCAATGTGTAACCCGGGCCTTCCTCCTCCAGGAAGCTTCCCCCAACCCCGCAGGCTGGGCAGGATCCTTGGGGAATGACCCCTTCGGTTACGCCAGGAGCTGATGCTGGAGAAGGGATGGCGCCCACGGTGGACGTGGCTCTGACCCCAGCACTGTTGTAGAGCAGCCCCGATACTGAACGGGTTCCTGGCTGGGGGTCCTCACCTGCGCGTTTACAAGGGACTTATGAATACTCCACGGCAGGCGCACACAGAAGGTTCATAAAAGGTTTATTTACAAGGGAAAAGGAAATAAGGAAAATGGACAACTCAGGGAGAAAACAGGGAAATAAAGTCTTTCATGCGTCCTCCCCGATCCGCCGACCCGGAAACCCAAAGTCACTCTCCGAGCTGGCCGGACGCGGCGAGCCGGCGGGGAGCCAAAATGGGGGACCCCCCCCAAAGCCCACGGGTCTGGCTTTATCCCAACCTGGCTGCTGAACCCCACCCTCAGGTCCCAGCCCCCTTCCCTTGGGTGGGGATGGGATTTGGAGTTCCCAGTGTCTTTGGCTGTGGCCTGGGGTGGGGGTGGGGTCCACCCAGCCTGTATGGGATCAGCTTCGGGACATCCTGTTCCCCCTAACACCACCAAGACTCCCATTTGTCCACCTGGAGAAACTGAGGCCCAAAGATGGCCACACACAGTCCTCTGTGCCTCACACCGCCCCAGGCCTTTGGGGCGTCCAGAGTTTCAGCTCTGCTGGTCAGTCCAGGGACACAGAGGGTCGCTGAGGGGGCGGCTGTCTTGGGTCTCTGTCCTCTTCTGCCTCGGGCCTGCCCCGGCCCCACGCGCCCCTCGCGGGAGTCCTGGAGGCGCACCCTCGCCGCCACCCCGGGGGAGGCCTCCCGCGCTGGGAGCCCTCTGGGAGCCCGCCGGCCCGCGCGCCCTCGGCTACCCCACATCTAAGGTCCACGGCACCTCGAAGTCACCCTGCTGCAGTCTCAAGGATGTGGGCGTGGAGGGGCAGGGACTTTCCAGGTGCCCGTGCGCCCGTTCGAGCGCGCGCCGGGCAGAGCTGCCCCCGCCGCTGCCAGGCCCGCGGGCGCGGGCGGCTCGGGCCGGGGTCTCGGGGTCTCGGGGTCTCGGGGTCTCGGGGTCTCCGGGGCTCGGGCCGGGCCTGGGCGCGCGGGGCCGCGGCCGGCGGGCGGGGCGGGGGCGGGGTCGGGGTCGGGGGTCCGGCGAGCTTTAATGCGCGGACAAAGCCTCATTTGCAGGTCAATGCGCGGCACACTCGCCGCTCCCGCGCCCGCCCTTTGTCAGGCGCCGCTGCCCGCGCCAGATGGCCGCGCGGATGCTAATTCCAGGCGCCCCCCGCCCCCCGCGCTTAATTGCGCCTTTGCAGATGGGCCGCGAGTGTGCGCTTCATGCAGATGAGCGGCCGCCCTCGCGCAGCCGAGCCGCGGGGGGCGGGGGGCCCCCCCAGCGCGCCGCCGGGCACGAGCGGGCACCCAGCGGGCCGGCCGGGAGGCGCGCTTTTCTCTTTTCATTTCTCCGAAATGGGATCTTAAGTGATTCTGAATGAAAACAAATTGGCCCGCTTTCTTCTCCAAACAGACGCGCGCGGCGGGGGCCGGCGGGGGGCCGGTGGCGGCGGGGCGCGGGGTGGCCCCGGGACCCCCGCCCCGCTGGGCGCTCGCACCCGCCGGCCACCGCGCGGACTGGGGGGCCCGGGAGAGGGCCGCCCGCCGAAGCCCCGGGCCTCTGGGGCACCCAGCATGGGACCCCCGGCCTAGCGTCGGCCACAAACAGATGCCAGGCCGGGCTGGGCACAGGCCAGGGCAGGGCGGCCCAACGTCGGGGTCCCCTGGCCCCCTGCACTTTCTCCCAGCAGGAGCCAGGCCCCCCCACCCAGGCCTCTGTCCCCATGAGCCAGGAAGAACCGGGGAAGCCCAGCGGGAGCCCAGGGGACACCCCGGGGCCCTGGCAGCAGGAGGGCCAGGGTGGGGGTGGGGCGGCACCAGGAGGGGGGAACGGATGAAGGAGAGAATGACGAGAAGGTCCCTTTGTCACCATCCGGACCTGAGCCACCCGCGGACACCGGTGCCCTCAGAGTTGCCGGACACGCCCAGCAGCAGGGAGAGGCCGCCCGCGCCGGCCAGAGCAGCTTCAGAAGGCGCCACCCGCCTGCCCTGGATTCTGCTCAGGCAAAGCGGGCTCTGAGGTTCACCAGCCTCTCGAGGCCCCCCTGAACCTCCTGGTAGAGGTGGCCTCGGGACCCGGAGCGGGGCTGCGTGCCCAGTGCCCTTGCCTCCTCCAGCTGGGCGCCCGGTGCCCAGCACAGAGCCGCCTCCGGTCAGGACTCCTCGCTGTCCGGGGCATCACGGGGCTCCCGCCGGCTCCAGGCCGAAACCAGAGGGCACAGCCCACCCTTGATGCCCGCCTGAGGCCAGGCTCCGTTCCGGCACAGCAGCGGGCCGTGGGCAGGGGTGGCTGGGGCAATGTACCAGCAGCTCGTCCGTGGAAGGTTCCGTCACGGGGTGGAAGCTGCTTCCTGTGGCTGTGGGCTGCAGCGGGGCCCCCAGCCCCTCTCATTCTTCCCAGGAACAGTTCAAAGGGGATTGTGCACCCACTGGAGACAAGAGCCGCTTGTTCCTAGCCCCTGCCGTCACCCCACGAACCTGCTGGACAGGGCGGTGGGCAGCCCGGCCGCACCACCCTGGGCCCTCGGCTCGCACCTGAGCACTGCCACGGTGCGGTCCACGGCCACACCCCAAACCTGCCAGCCAGGGAGACTGCCCGTCCCGCATGGGCACGGTCCAGCGCTGGCGGGGTGTCTCTCCGGAGCCTGCGGAACCTGTCTCCGGAGACAGATGCTTGGAGGTGCCCAGGCCGGGCAGGTGGACGTGGGTGGACGTTCCTTGCGTACCTTAAAATATATACTTCGGACCTGAAGAACAAGTGCTGGTCTCAAATTGGGGAACGCCCCAAATTGCCCCCCTGTGTTTGTCTCCAAGCAGAAGAATCTATCTGGGGCAAATTTTACTTTCTTTTTCGCACATTTCTGTATTGTTTGCATTTTTCCTCAGGCGTGTGTGCTGCTTCTCCAACCCGGAAAACAGACTATTTCCACTGGGGGACGTGAAGCAGATAATAAAACACCAGGACCGTGCCAGGCGGGGGACCTGGGGGTGGGCAGCAAGGCCCCAGGCTGCCCTTTGCCTGTGGGGCCCGGCCCGGCCCCGGGGTCCAGCGGCAGACCCCTGATCAGGGGGGGCCTCCCCGGAGGGAGTCCCAGGGGCGCCTCGGTGACTGAGCCCCCTGGACAGACGCCAGGGCAGCCTACCTCATGCCAGACCCGCTCGGGCCCACTCCCGGCTCCAGCAAATCCCAGCGCATATTGTTGTTATTATTCTGAGATGACGTGACATTTTTTAAATGCCTGGAGTGTTTTTGCAGCCATTTTCATTAGCTCCTTCTCACTCGGCCCCAGAGGCAGGTCGGCGTTTTCCCTGCCACGAAGCCGCAGAGTCAGGGCTCAGAGAGGCCAAGTCACCTGCGTAAGTCACACAGCAAGAGTGGTGTGTCAGGAAGGGGCGGGGGTGTCGGGGCTTCGGCCCGGGGGACCCCAGAGCCGTGGAGTCGAGTCAGTGCCCGCCAGGCTGGTTGGGATTTAAAAACTGTGGGGTGCAGGTGGTGCTAGGGGAGAAGGAGAGAGAAGAGCCGTGACAAGAGCCAGACGCGGAGCCCCAGAGGCCCAGCCGGCGGCCGGGAGGCGGCTCGGGCACAGCTCGGGCACAGCAGCCGCCGAGCGGCCCAGGGAGACACGTGGGCCGGCCTCCCGGACCGGGCCTGGGTTCCGAAGCTGCCTCGGTTGTCAGTGCGTTTCTGGGCTCTCCTCCCAGGAGAAAACCCAGCCCCGGGCGGGGGGTGGAGGTGAGCCTGGAAAATAGGGGTTTGCAGATGCCGCGTGAGGCCTCCGTGAGATGGGGGGCCTGGAGCCCACACTAGTCGTGAACCTCAGTCCCCAAGCCCTGACCGCAGCCCACCGGCCACGCAGCACCGGGGTGAACTCTGGGTGGGGCTGGATTTGGAGAAAGGATGCTGAAAGCGGCGGTCGCGTGCGAACGAGCCCACGAGGGTGGGTCCCGGTCCTCGCACCGTCCCCTGGGAGGGGGGTCGGATGACGGGGGTCTGCACAGGAGCAGAGAGGGACACGGCACACAGGGAGAGCCCCAAGGACACGGGAGAGACACGTCCACACCGGGAGAGGCCTGAGGCCCCTGCCCGCCCGGCCCTGCTGCAGCCAGGACCCCGGGGAGGGACAGCTCCACATGGGCTCTGCCACAGCGTCGGACGTCCACCCGCCGCCCAGACCCAGCGGCCGGCGTGGAGAGCCCCGGCCCGGGCCTCCAGAGCCCCAGCCTCGCCCGCTCTCACACACCCCGGGCTCTATGAATTCAGCTCCCCCTGAAGCTGGTTCCATTAGAATAATCCTCCTAGCACCCACAGATGGGGCGGGCAAGTGGGGGGGCCCCCAAAAGTGCTCTTTAGCCATGCCAAGGCAGAAGGGCAGGCGTGGAGCACGGCCCTGCCCTTCCCGCTAACTGGGGCCTCGGGGTCTGGGGAGGTCAGGGCCCTGGAGAGTCAGGCCCACTGGAGGGGCCTCCCTCCCTCCCTGCGCCCGCCCCCCGCCCTCCCTGGGACTCAGGGCTCTCAGGCTTCATTAACAGCCTCATCCAGTCCAGCTGGAGTCAGCTGATTAGCCCATTCTGGGGGCCCCGGGAGTCCCCCCATCTATCTTCTCACCCACACATGTTCAATTAAATGTGCTTTTGTGCCCAGGAGGCCGGGACGTGGCGGTTCTTGCCGTTCTCCGGGTCTCTTTATGTCCTCGAAACCCAAGTCAGTCCCCAAGTTTCAGAAAACACCCTCGTGGGCTGAGCGGGCCAGAGGAAAGAAAAACACAGAACAAAAGCAGAGAAACAAAAGGGGTGCCGGCCTGCTCGCAGGGCCGGTGACGCCGCGGGACACCCCCATCGTGCGCGTGGGGGTTGCCGGGCTGCAGGCCGGCCGGGCAGCGATGCAGATGCCCCTTTCCCCTCAGATTCGAATATTTAAAACCTCAACTGTACGTGCCGCCCTGTCACGGCAGCCGCGGGCGCCGCGGAAGCCTCGGGCTGCAGTTCCTCTAGCCCCGAGTCCTGGGGGGAGGGGAATAATCCTTTTATTCAGACATTTGGCTTAAAAGAATAACAAGGAGAAAAAGCTGGAACATAATTGCATTGCACGGGAGGCAGAGATCTCTCTCCCTCCCTCTCTCTCTCTCTCTCTCTCTCTCTAACGAGCTTTCTCTTTTTCCTTCCTCAAAGAAGCGAGGCTCTCGGCCAGAGGCTATTTTCTTGGTTGCGAACCAGTGGCGTTTCCGTCCACTATTGTCCCCACTGCCACCCGCCCCCACGGGGTGTTCGTAGCTGGCCGGGCTGCCGCTGCCTCATCCGCTCGCTCCTCCTTCAGGAAACTCCGTGGCAGGCCTACTGTGCGCCCCGCGCCCCCCGACGCCCGCCCCAGCGCCCTCTGGTTCCTGCCGTGGGGGCAAAGGAGGGGACTGATGCCCGCGCGGAGCTGTCTCCCGGCCCTCGGGGAGTCCTCCATCCTTCCTCCCCGGTCTCCTTTGTGCCCCCGGGGCCCAGAGCGCCCCAGCAGGCTTCAGGGCAGCAGAGGGAGGGGGCGCCGCAGTGGCTGCTGCTGAGTCTCGCTCTGGCCACGGCTCCCAGCGGACCCGGCTGTTCTTCAATATTTAAAGAGCTCCCTGGGCATTCGGGGGACTCCCGGACACGACTCTCTGTGATGTCTGGGATGCGTGCGCGGTGGGGACATCTGTCCTCTGTACCTAATAAAGTCGCCTCGACTCAGAATGAACTCCTCGGCGCCCTTTGAATCCAGGCGCACATATGGTTGGTAATTAGCTGGCTATCTCTTGGAGTTAAATGATTTTTTTTCTCACCCCCTTCGCATCCATAATAGACGCGAACAGAGCTGGGATTGTTCCCTGTTGCGGGACATTCTGCGCCTGAATGCGCGGGGGCTGCTGTGTCGTCGCCGAGTTGCCATATGGCTGCGCGGCGCCGGGAAGAAAGGGCCCCTGTGTGTGCGAGCGCGGCGTGGCCGCGCGGGCCGTGCCAGCCGGCGGGGCGGCGGTGCCCGACGGCGCCGGAGGAGCGGCCCCCGGGCTGCGGGGGCACCGTGGGGCGCGGCCCCGGCGGCGCGCAGGGCGGGCGCCCGGCGCCCCCCGCGCGGGCCCGGCTCCCTTGGAGGGCGCGGAGGGCGCGCGCACGGACGGACGCCCCGACGGGCACCGGGCGCGCGGAGGGAGGGATGGCCCGCGCCGCCCCGGGGTCCTCGCGCCCGTGCAGGCCGCGGGCCGCGGCGGGGGCCGGCACTGCGGCTGCAGCAGCCCCATTGTGAGGCCTGCGAGACAATGGGCTGCCCGAGGAGGCACCTGCTCGCCTGAAAGGCCCATAAATCGCCGCCTCGTCCAGCTGCCTTCCCGCCCCTCCCCGCGGACCGGCGAGCCCAGCGCTCCCGCCCTGCGCGCATCCGCCGTCAGGCAGGCCGGCCCGGGCTCCCTCCTGCCCGCGGCAGCTGCCCTGCCCCGCCGGCCTCCTGCACACCCACCCTGGGCTCCCCGCGGTGGGGTCGTGGGCTGCGGGGCCGGCCCCCGGGGCGCCGGGCGCCCACCCCGCGCCTGCCGGGCCCCGCCGCCGCGCACCCACCCGGCGCCTGCCTCTGCCGGCTCAGGGGCTCACTCCGGCGCCTTTGAACCAGATTCTTGAACTTTTGAACCCCAGTTGTTACTGTGGCTGCTGTTTATAATGTCGGGAGCAGGACCAGGCCCCCCAGTGCTCCCCCACCGCCCGGGGACAGAGGCCGCCTGGCAGGGAGGGGAGCGCGGGCTGGAGACTTCCCGTGAGGCTCACCAGCCCCCAGCGCTGGGCAGACACCCCGCCTGCCCCCACCCCGGCCCCTCCAGGTCCTGGGGGCCAGACCAGGGCCCCTCACTTCCTCCCCATTTCCTCTCTCGCAGACAGGGCTGGGGCCTCAGCCGGAGGGCAGCCGCGCTCCTCGTGCTGCCGCGGGCGCCGCCTCAACTTCCCCCTGAAGCGGAGCCGGCAGGCCCGGTGGGGCGGGTCTTTCCCAGGCGCCCGCACCCAGGCCTGGGGTGGGCACGTCTGACCCCTGACCGGCCGCGGGCGTGCCAGCCTCAGTCTCCCCGCGGGTTATGCTAAATGTCCTCTGCTCTCGCCTGCCGCGCTCTGCCCTGGTGGGGCCATGGCAGAGATAGGCAGGAAGTGGTCAAGCCCCCCCGGGGCTGACATGCCACCTGGGCACCCCCAGACGCAGCAGCCGGTCTCACCTTGGGCACAGCCCCGGAAGTCGGGGAGGAAGGCCTGCTCCAAATAGCCACGCTCAGGTGGCCTGGATCTGGGGGCGCGGCCCTGTCACCCCACCGGGAGCCGGGGCAGCTGTCCCTGGCTCAGACAGACCTGCCTCTCTGCGGGGGTCTTGGGTCAGCCCACGCGTCCAGCGGGGCCCTCCCGGCTCTGTGGCCACGCCCGCCCGGTCTGGTGGCCTCCGTGTCACCCTGGTGGACGTGGCACTCTGGGCCGCTCCCGAGGCCAGCGGGCCTCCAAGTGGGGTCTCCTGCCTGCAGCAGGGAGGGCGCTCGCCCCCATCCCGGCGCCCTCATTTAATTCTCGATTCGACGATCTCAGCCATCGCTTATCACCCCGCCTCCCTAATAAAAGGCCTCCGTTTCCAGCTCCCTCTCTTCTCCCTGACACGTTAGAAGAATGTTTTCCTTTTCCTTTGATGTCTTTTACAAGTTGCATCTCATTTCCTGCTTGGGCATTTCTGACCTCGAGTGACTTCCAGGCTGCGTGGCTGGGCCCCCGCCCCGCCCCGACGCCAGCGGGTCCGCCCAGGGCCCGGCCAGCGCCATTTCCTCCCACCTTCCCCACCTTCCTCCTGGGCCTCGGAGACCAAGTTCCCCAGGGAGGCCCCGTCCTCCGAGCAGCACCAGAGGCCTCCTGCAGGCCGGGCCCTCCTGTGCGCCCGCTCGGCGCCGGCTCCCCTGCCTCCTTGGGGCGAGCTGCCTGGCGGGGGGGCCCTGAGGAGCCCAGTGCCAGCAGCCTGAGCACAAAGAGGTCTGTCCGGTGCCTGAGGCTGGTGGCGCTGAGGGACCCCACAGACCAGGGGGCCCCCAAAGCAGCAGGTGGAAACTGAAAACCCAAAATGAGCCCCTGAAAAGAAAACCCTCAAAGCCCCTTTCCTCCCCTCTCCTTCCCTTGCCCGCCCCCCCCCCCGGCCTTCCCTCTCCGGCTGAGGCACATGCTCTGGGCTCCAGCGCCATCCAAACTCGGGGGGCATCTCAGAGCAGGCTCAGAACTGGGCGTTGGGACCAGGCACAGCCCTTCCCCTGTAAGGTGGGAGGACCCTGCGGCTTCCAGGCAGTGGAGGCGAATGACAGGGGTCTGCACACGAGCAGAGAGGGGAGAGTGATGGGGCTTGTCTGTCTCCGCCCCTCCCCCCAGGCGCCCCACCCGGGAGCCAGGCTGTGGTGGGGCTGCAGGGGGGCAGCCTCCCCACGGGGTGGCCCTCCTGGAGCACTCCTGGGGGGCTCTGCATGACCCCCGGAGCCCCCATCAGTGGGGAGCCCCAGGTGCAGGACCTGGCCCCTGGCTGCGGCCCCACCCACCGGCTGTGGGAGTCGAGTGATGACCACGTGACCGCAACACAAAAAGCCCCCAGGGCCCCAGTGGGGGGCTCCCCCACTAGACAGCCAATTAAGGTCCTGGCAAGCCTGGATCCAGGAGGGCCGTGGGCGTGGGGTCAGCGCCGGGAGCAGAGGGGCTGAACAAACAAAAGAGACAGCTTGCAAACCACGGTCAGCTCCGGAGACCCAGAGAACATTCCAGCTGGATGGCCCTTGCCCTTGATACGGTCCTCCAGACACAGGTGGGGAGGGTGCCTTCGCCTCATTAGAGCGGGTCCCCGCCAGGAGGGACCGGTGGGGGCACCCTGCGGGGCAGGGGAGACAGCCAGCAAGCAGCAGGGGCGTCACAAACCCCCCACCCCCACCAGCGAGCTGCCTGGCCAGGGCCCCTGCCGGGGCTCCCACGAGCCCCCCTCTAGGTGAGCCAGAGGCCACCACCCTCCCAACCCCGCTGGCAGCTCCCGGGGTCCCCACTCCTCGCCCATCCACTGAGACACTCCGAGGAGGGCACAGCACCCCGGGGCGCGGCACTGGGCTGGCCACAGACACACGCGGTCTCCCGCGGAGGGCGGCGGCGCGGGTGCAGACGCGGGTGCAGACGCGGGCGGCACATGCGCCTGGAGAGCGTGACCCCACTCTCGCCGCTGACCTGCCTCCCGCGGGGCTGTGCGCTCCCACCCTGGCTGCTTTGCCATTCACCAAGGCCGGCGCCTCCCAAGAGGCTCGGCAAAGCTGCGACGCTGTCGGCCTGGACCCCCCCCCCCGGAGCGCACCCCGAGCATGAGCAGCTGGGCGCAGGAGGAGCAAGGGTGGCGCCAGCTGACCCCGCGGGCTCTCGCAAGCGCGGGCGGCGAGGCCGGGTGGGAGGCGAGGCAGGTCTGTGGTTTTCAGAGCCCGGGGCCTTCCCGACGGCCGGCCGCCTTCTCGTGGCATCTGTGGGAGGCCCAGCCTTCCGGGGCAGCTCCTGGCCGTGGACTGAAGTCACAGAACCGCTCGGCCCCGGCCCGTCACGGGGACCCCAGGCCAGTGCCCGGCGCCCGCGGGAGGAGGCTCCAGGCTCTGGGGGGCTGCCGAGGGAGGCCCGGGGCCTGGAAGCAAGCGGATCAGAAGTTGGGGAGAGAAACAGATTGGCGCGCGGGCGGCCCGGGCTGGCGGCGGGTACCGGAGCCTCTGGAGCGGCTCTGCTGTGTCAGGTTGGAGAATGAATTTCTCAGAGGAGCTGCAGGTGATACTGTTGCCTCGCTGGGGCTTCAAGCTGCTACAAAGTTAACAGGAGCGGAGTCAGGCTGCGAGCGCAGTGCGGGACTTGTGCTGGTGTGAGTCTCTGCAGCTAGTGCCCAGGAAGGTGCCACAGGCAGCACACCGCGGACCCCAGCCCCGAGATGGGGGGCAGGCCCTCCCTGGGCCCCTGGCCCTGCTGAAGCCCGCGGGACGCTCTCCGCTCAGCGCAAGAAGGGCTTCTCCGTGGCCTGAGGAGGAAGACTCTTGCTCTGAATGTCGGTCACAGCTGTGTGTCCAGACGCGGCGGGCACCAGGGAGCAGCGGAAGGGCCCGGCTGGGTGGCCTGGGCTCTGGGAGCAGCAGAGTTGGGTGCCCGCCCCAGGGCCCTGGGGTCTTGGGGATGCACCTGCTGGGTGGGGGAGTAGAGGGGGGCTGCCCCACCTCCAGGGCTCCCTGCTCCCTCAAGCTTCCTTCAGGACACGCCGGGAGCCCCAGCTGTCATGCCAGCAGGGAGCTCAAGCAGCCCCGAGGCGCTGCAGAGAGGACTCGGCCTGCAGCCGCCTCATCAACCACCTGAGCTGACACCCCTAAAGCAGGGACAGAGCTCCCCGGATTCCTGACAAGTAGCCCTGCGGCTGCAGACCAAACCCTGGTCAACCGCGGAGCACAGGGAGCCTCCTGACTGGCGGGAGAGATGGGAACAGGTGGCCTCAAGCCAGCCTCGGCGCACCACAGTGGGCCGGTGGATGAGGGGACATGACGCGCCTGGGGCAGGAAGGACACGCAGGGCGCTCAGGTCAGAGCAGAGCGGCTTCTCCCAGCCTCTGAGCTGCCGGAGGCGTTAGCATCATCGTTCCAAGGGATGCCACCTGCGCCAGGACAGCGTCCCGGCCTCCGGGCCCTCAGGATGCCGGCCAGGCACACAGCTCAGCGTCTGAGAGCGAGGCCCATGCCCAGCCCAGATCATTTTCCGTCTTCACCCAGGAAAAAATATGATGAATTACTGGACACCTGTGTGTGCGTGTGCGTGCGGAAGTCCGCGTGTGTCTCCGTGCATCTGTGCGAATGTGTGTGTGTGCCTGTGCGTGTCTGTGCGTGTTTGTTTGTGTGTGTGTGTGTGTGTTTCACACACGTGCAGCAGCTCAGGGCTCACCCCGGCTGGTGAGAAGTTGGAGGAGGGAGAGGCTGAGCTGGGACGCAGATGCAACAATGGTCTCAGCCGACCCCGGGGGTCTGCAGCGAGGAGCGTCCCGAACGCCAAGAGCCTGGAGCGTTCTCTGCCGCGGCCCAAATTTAGGAGCAACCAAGAGGCCCTTGTGGAGGTGGATGGACAAAGACTGGCTCCGTCCAGACCACGGCAGGGGTCTGTGCTCGGAGGGGCGAGAGGCCAGGCCCGAGGAACAGGACGGCCCGCGAGCTCCCGAGCGAGGGGCCAGGCTGAAGGGCTGCCCGCTGTGTGACCATGACCCTGGCACCTTCTGGAAAAGGCTAGCGATGGAGACGGGGGCGGGCACTGGTGGCCCGGGAGGAGGGCGGGTCAGGCGGGGGAGCAGGGGCGTGAGGTAAGGGCAGCACTCTGCGCGGCAGACCCCACGCCACAGGCAAGGCCGCAGACCCAGATAGGAAACACAGACTTGCGTTCAGCGTGATGAACACGCACAGATTTGAGGCGCCAGCGCTGCTGGGCGGGGCCGGCGGGCCTGGGTGCGCCTGGCACCTTGCGGCCCTGGTCGGGCTGTCTCAGGCATTTCTCACCACGGCACAGGGGCCCGGGGCCCTTGGCAGGGCTGCTGAGAGGCCTCAGCTCGCATCCTGGTGTCCACGCGGCCAGCGAGGAGCAGCATTCAGGGCGGGAATGGCCAAACTCCCACTTCCCCCAGCGCGGAGCCTCCAACCTTCGGCCTCCCCCTTCCCCGGCAGAGAGAGGCCTGCATTCCACGGCGCAAGACCAGGGGCCTCAGGCCTCCTGTGCCTGCTCGCCGGGACACCCAGGCCCCTCCTCACTGCCCCCCAGTATCCCTACAGCCCCCCGTCCACTAGCCCCTTGACAGCACGGGCTCGGGACCTTGGCACTGCTGGTCCTTCTGCGGGGCTGTCCCTCCCGGACACTCCCCCAGCTCCATGTCCCTGGGGGTGGGGGCTGGAGGGGACTCCCTGGCTGACCTGCTGTGAGCAGCACCCCTGACCCAGGGCTCAGCTTTGCCTCCCTCATACTGGTCACCTGTGCCAGCCGCTTAGCAGGGATTTTTCCACCACCTCCCCCTGCCGAGGCAGCTTGGTGGCAGGAAACACGCCCCACCCCGCTGGCAGGGTCTCTGGCTTGCTGGGGCCCCATGGCCGTGGGGGCCCCTGACTGTCCCTGCTTCTCTGTCCAGCCCCCAGCCTCAGCTTCTCTAGCCCGAAGAGCTCCCCACTGCCTGCAGAAAAGACCCAGCCTCTGACCCCAGCCCGTCAGGCCCAGGGGACCCGCAGGAGAGAACGGGGAAGAGAGGCCCACTGGCACCCCCCGAACCCCCTCTTGGACTGAACAACAACTGCTCCAGCGCTGCTCCGGCACCAACCAGCGCCAGGCCGGTGAGGCCCTGACTCCGGGGGAGCAACCCAGGCCCTAAGCCCCTCGGGGCCCTCTAGTTCTGCCTCCCTCACAGCCTGTTCCTCCCTCAGCCTGCAGCCCCATCCATCCCACGGCCTCCCAGGGTCCTCTGGAAGCCTCCCTGGCGGCTGGGGAAGTGCCCGCCAGCCCAGGGCCGCGCCTCCGCAGCCCCTGCCCCTGCTTCGAGGGTCTGTGGGTCAGCAGCAGCCCCTCGTGTGCCCGTCCCAGGGCGCATGTGGAAACCCCGGGGAAGCAGCATCCCAGCCGTGTGTGCCAGGTGGCCGCACCCCGCCACCCTGGGAGACCGGGCTCCTCCCTGGCCCTCCAAGCGCAGCACTCTGGACCCACACACCCCAGGCCCAAATCCGTGGGCCCCACCAAGTCGGGGCCGGTCCTTGGGCAGGTCGCTCCCGGCCTCAGCAACTCTTGAGGCACGTGGGGGGCCCATGGGGGCACATGGGGGGCCCACCAACACTGCCCGCGCCGTGGGCCCGTGGCAGGCCGCCCCGGTGGTCCCTCTCTTCATCATCTTCGCCATCAGCATCGGTATCCTCCTGGGTCTGGGCCGCTGGGTCCGACACCCCCAGGGCTGCGGGCAGACCACCCCACGTGTATGCCTGGGGCTCCAGCGCGGCCTGGGGGGCTCAGCACGCTCTGTGTCCCACTTCAACAACGGGCCGGCAGCTGCCACGCCGGGCTGTCCTCACGGGGCCGCAGGACAGGACCCCGCAGGCGGGAAACACACCCACAGAAGGGACGGCTGGCCCCGGAGACCCAGTGCTCCTGCCTGTAGACGCCACCCCTGGGTGTCAGCTCCGGCGGTGGGGAGGCAGCACCCCTCACTTGGGCTGCTTTTGAACAAGCCCCCCGTGAGAGACACCAGGAGCAGCTATAGGTGGGCCGCACTCGGGTCCTGGGGGGAGCTGCCTGAGTGGCAGAGGCTGCTGTGGGGGGCCCTGTGCAGTGGGGGCTGGGGGCTGGGGGTGGGGGCGCCCCCCAGCCCCGCTCTGTCCTGGCAAGGGTTTGTACTTCAAGTAGAGTGGCGCGCGCTCCCAGCCAGCTCTGGCCTGGGTTGCCCCCTCCCCCAGCCAGGCCGTCCCGGGCCTGATCACACAGGCCCAGCTGGAGGGTCCCCCGCCATGGAGAGGTTGGGGTCTCGGGAGTCTGACTGGGCCCGGCTCTTGGTTCCCGGGGCGCTGCCCCCACCGCTGGCCGGGCCTCAGCATCCCTGCCCGCTCTGGGCGCTGGGGGAGGTGAGTCTTCTGCGTATCTGTGCGGCTCCGGAGGCCAGGACTGGGCGGCACCCCGGAGCTGGGCCTGCACAAGACACCCGTCCTCCACTTCCCGGGCCCATGGCGCACACACACACACACACACACAAATGCACACGCGCACACGCGAGCGTAGGCCCTTGCTGTTTCACATCACCCTTTCCAGTGCAGCCAGTTTTCAAAGGTTTATGGGTCACCTATGAAAACGTGAACCTCCCCTTCAGGATGAGGAGGGAACCTCTGAAACCAGGCGGTGGTGGGTGTTGTGCGATGTGCGGGGCGGCCTTGAGCCCTTGCTGGTTGGAGCTCATCCCCCACCCCACAAGGCCCAAGGGGGCCTCCCCTCCCCCAGCCCCCACAGGCCTGAGGGCCGCCCCTCCCCCACCACAGGCACCAACTAGGTGGTGAACACATCAGGGGTCCTTTGTCCCCATCCCAGGGGGCCCCTGACCTCCAAACTGTCCAAACTGGGGACCCTGGAGCAGCTGGGGCTCCGTTGTGGGGCCGAAAAGTATGTGAAGTTCGGGTGAGGGGGCACCTCAGAGGGGGGCATGTGTGTGTGTGTGTGTGTGTGTGTGTCTTCGCCCACCGGGCTCAGGGGGCAGTGAGGCCTGGAGTGAGGAGGCAGGGGTGCAAGTGGGGGCTCCTCCGAGGCGGACGAAGGGCGGGGCGCTCATCCCTAAGCCAGGGGCCTGTGGCAGGTGGGGGTGAGCTGGGCGCTGCCAGGAGAGAGGCCTCCCTCTGACCGGACTAGAAAGGGCCGGGCTGGCAGCCCCGAGTCCTGGGCCCTATCTCCCTAGCTGCTGGGGGTGCCAGGGGAGAGAACTGGGGGCGTACGAGCACAGAAGGGCCTGGGTTGCAGCATTTTTCGGCCTCTTTATTTGAACCCGGCAGGGCCGGGGCCGTGTTACAGTCGGCTCAGGAACCTTCGAACAGATTTGCCTTCAAGTTTAAGACACAGTGAGCGTGCGAGCGAGAGAGAGCAAGAGAGAGAGCGAGCGGGAGAGCAAGAGCGAGAGAGCAAGAGGACAGACTAGCGCGGGCTGCAAGCTAAGGGGCTGGCGGGGGGCCGGGCGGGGCCACCGCAGATCCGTTTACAGCTGTCGAGAGTCAGATGCAGGTGGCGGGGGGCCTCTGGCATGGCCAGTGCCCCAGGTGGCATGGCGGGGCGGCCCACGCCTCGACATAAATAGGAAATATAAGTTAGTATAACTTTTTAAATTTTTTGTACAAATATACAGGTTTTTCTCTTTTTTGCTTTTTTTTTGCTTTTTTCATTTTTTTTTTTTTGCACTGAGATTCAGCAGAGATTAAACATTTCATATAAATGACTCTTAAAGCTTTACACCTTGGACCAGTGTACTCCTCGTGCAGAATACAGTTAGATATAGAGGACGTCATTAATACATTGCACAGTTTTCAAACTTTAAACACAAAACCGAACGCTGCTTGGCAGGCAGCTGCTGCCGGTCGCTGCTACATAGACGGTCCCAGCCGAGGCCCCGCGCTGCTCCCCCGTCCGCTGCCCAGCGGGCTCCCTCCGGGCTCTGCGGGCGCGAGGCTGTGGAGAGAGAGCGCGGTGTGAGCGGGGCGCGGGGCCGGGCGCAGGGGCGCGCCGCCCGCCGCCGGGGCGCTCACCTCCTCATCGCAGCCGCTTGCGCGGGGTCTGCTCGGCGGAGCCCACGTTGGGGGCGCCGCCCGAGGCCGCGCAGCCCGAGGGCACCTCGCCAGACGCCTTGTTCTCGGGCGCAGGTCTCTTGCGCTTGGCGAAGAAGTCTGCGGGCGACAGCGGCGCGGTCAGGGCGCGCGGGCGCGGGCGCCGAGGTGCGCGGGGGTCAGCTTTGTTTACGTCGCTGCGCGATGTGCTGTGTAAGCATCTCCCCGTCCCGCGGCCGGGCCCCCCCCTTAACCCCCTCGGCGCCGCGGCCGGGCCAGGCGCGCGCTCCGAGGGGGCCCGCGCGCGCCACCCCCCTCCCCCCGCGGCGGGAGCGCAACGGCGGGGCGGGACGGGGTGCGGGCGCCCCCGCGCCGGGCTCGGCGGGCCCTTTAACGCCACGGAGGCGGCGGGGACCGAGGGGGGGGCCCCCCCTCGGGCCAGGGAGCCCGGCCGGCCGGACAAAGCGGGGCCGGGCCGGGCCGGGGCGGGGCCGCGCGGGACTCACCCGAGATGAGCGGCCCGGGCAGCTTCTTGGCCGCGGCGCCGGCGGCCGCGCCGGGCGCGGGGCGCCCCGAGGCCCCGGAGGGCGGCTGCTCGGCGAGGGTCTCCTGGCCGCGCGGCGGCGGCGGGGCCGCGTCCTCCTCGTCGCTCTCGGGCGGCGCCGCGGCCCCGTCCGCGCCGGCCTCCCCGGCCGGGTCGCTGGACGGCGGCGCCGGCGCCTCCCCGAGGCCGTCGAGGGGCTCGGCGGCCGGCGGCGCGGGGGGCGGGTTCTCCCCCGCGCCGGCCGGGCGGGGCCGCGGCGCCAGCAGCAGGCGGCAGCGCCCCACCTGCACCGTCTCGCGGTAGAAGGCGGGCACGGAGTCGCTGTCCACCTCGGTCCACTGCAGGCGCCCGGGGCCCCGCAGCGGCACGTCCTGCTGGAAGTTGTAGTCCCAGCGGCGCTGGTCCTCGGCGCTCAGCTCGGCCAGGCGGGTGCGCAGCTCGCGGCTCAGCTCCTCGTGGTCCACCGGCCCGAAGAGGCTGCGGCAGGCGCTGCTGCGCACCAGCAGCGGGACGGTGCGGCGGGAGACCAGGCGCTCCATGGCCAAGGCGCTGCGGGGAGACACGTCGGACGTGGCCGGGGCCGCGGGGAGGGCGGGCGGGGCGCGGGGAGAGGAGAGCGGGCGGGGAGGGTCGGGGGCGCGAGGGGACCCCGCGCTCGGGGCGCGCCTCCGCCCGGCTACCTGGCTGTCTGGCGCGGGCTGCGACTGCTGCTCGCTCGCTCGTCTGGTCGGGTCGGGCCGCGCCCTGCGTGCGGGTCCTCGCTGGCCGGCTGGCTCTGCCCGGACTGGCACTCCGAGCGCAGGGCACTTGGCCTGTGGAACGCCCGTCCGCGCGCGCCCCTTTATAGGCGAGGGTCCCGCCGCCCCCCCGCGCGGGCCCCGCGATTAGCATAATGTAGTATTTTCGGTTCCGACAACACGGCGTCCATTGGCCCGCGCCGCGCCCCCCCCCGCCCCGCCGGCCGCCGGCCCCCGCGCGCCGCCCCCGGGCCCCGCGCACACACCCACCGGGCGGGGCGGGGCGCGCGGCCGGGGCGCGCTGATTGGCGGGGCGGCGCGGGGCGCGGGGCGGCGGGCGGGGGGGCGGCGGGCCCGGGGGGCGGGCGGGGCGGGGCCGCCGTGGAGGGCGCTGCGGGCGGTAACGTGACACCGCGGCGCCCCGCCCCCTCGCCCCATCCCCCCGCCCCCGCCCCCCGCCACCTCCTTTGTCTGCCCGCGGGGGCGCGGGCGCCCCCCTCGGCCCGGCGCGCCCTCCCCCGCGCGAAGGCCCTCGAGGGGCCCGGCGTCCGGCCCGGCCGCCCCCCCCGCGCCCTCCCCCAAGCTCGCCCCGCCGCGGGGCCTCCCGCGCCAGCTCGCGGGGCTCCGCGGGGCGCCAGCTCGTGCCCGGCCGCGACGCGGGGTCTCCGGCTGCCCTGCGCGGCCCCGTGCGCCCGGACCGGGACCCCGCCGGGCCGGGCGCACCTGGAGCCCCAACACACCTGCCGACCCCGAGACCCTCGGGCGGGGGGCGGAGGGCGAGAGGGACCCCAGGACACCGGCCCGCGGCCCCCAGAGCCCCGCCCAAGCCCCAAGCGGTCGCGGGGGCCGCCTGTGCCCGTGGCGTCCCCGACGGGGGCCAGCGCCCCTTGGCCGCAGCCGCGGGGTCCACGTCTGACGGAGCGGGGGCTGGGCCCTGTGCTGCTGCGGAGCCCTGGACGGGCACCAGAAGCTTCTGGGCTCACCTGGCCTCCCCTTGTCACACAGGGAACCCCGGGTGGGGGTGGTGAGCAGCCCCCAGCCCCACCCACAGGCCCTGCGCCGCGCAGACCTGAACCTCTTGTCGTACCCCGCCCCCCCCCCGCGGGGACCCCTCAGTGAGCCCCAGAAACACGGTGGGCGGGGAAGGACACCGCAGGAGCGACACGACGTGCCCGCTGGGGGTCCTGCCACCGTGTCTGTGTCTCGGCCAGGGAGGCCGGCGCGGAAAGCAGGGACCTGGCCAGGGGTCATGGGCTGGTCAGACCAGGCCCGAGCCCCTTCTGACTCAGCTCCCTGGAGCAGGCCCCTCCGGCCTGAGGCCTCAGCCCAGCCAGGTGGAGAGACCAGCGCTTGAGGCGCGGCCCCTGGGCCCGGCCCCTCCGGACATGGGGAGCTGGGAGGTGCCCCCAGCCCCGTCCACACCAGGGGCAGCCGGAGGGGGTGGCCAGGCCCTGAGTGCCCAGGCCTGGCGGATAAGCCCCCAGCCCCCAGCTCTGCGGAGCAGGCCTCCCTCTGGTGGGTGGAGCCGCCCCCGGCCAGCGCTGTGCTGCAGATGTGTCCTGGGGGGCTGCGGCTCCCTGTGCACCCGGCTCCAGTGCCCCACGTTTTGTCTTCCGGAAATGCAGAGGGGCTGACAAAGGCTCCGGCCGTGGGCCCTCAGGTGGGGTGATACCGCCTGGCCCCCCCTGACTGGGGCAGAGGGGCGGTGTGAGCCCCCGTCTGCTCTAAGCCCCTGAAGGCCAGGGACCTAGTTCTGGATCAGCAAATGACCAGAGGGGCCCTGCTCGGCCCTCCCTGGCCCCGACCCTCAAGCCCCTGCTCCCTGCCCCCACACCAGCCACTTTCCTGGCTTCGGCCTCGGCCCGGCTCGAGGGAGGGGGAGGAAAGGAGCGGCTGAGCTCTGCTGCAGCCAGCGGCCAGGCCGAGGGCCCCGGCTCCAGCCTGGATGGGATCCAGGAGCCCACGAGGGCGGCGGGAGGGCGCCCCACAACCACACCTCCGTGTGTCCACCCTCCGCCGCCGGGAAGCTGCAAAGGCCCCTCGGAGCCAGCACAGAAAGAGCGTGCCCAGCGGGAGGCACGTTGGGGCCTGAAATGTGAGACGTGCCGACCCTTGCTCCGGGCCAGCTCGCCGGCCTTCGCCCCATCTCTGGCCAGACAGGGGTGCAGGGAAGGCCCCTGAGGACAGCAGCCTCCTCTGTGCACCCCCCGGCAGTGCTGGGGGTGAGAAACCGCCTCCCCGTCCGGCCACGAAAACCTGGGGTCCACTTGTGGCACATCTGGCCGGGGCAGGTGTGGTTGACATTTTGCAGAAGAGGAAAGGGCAGGTGGCCCCATAACAGCCCCTCCACGGTGCACCCCCCGGCTCGGAGCCAGTTTGCAGGTCTCGAGTGAGGACCCCGGCTGGGTGTGGAGACAGCGCGGAGCCCGGGGCTGCGCCCAGAAGGCCGCCGGCTCCGTCCGCGGACACATGCTGCCCCCCGGCGGCCGCGCCGCGCGCCTCACCTGGCCCTGCGAGGGCGGGGGGTGCCGGCCCCGGCCCTGGCCGCGCGCGGGGCAGCCCGCGAGGGGGCCTGGGTGCGGGCGCCCCCAGCCCCCGCTCGCCGGGCCGGCGCCCTCCAGGACGCGACGCGCGCCCAGGCCCCGCGCGGCTCCGCGCCGGGCTCCCGGCCCGGGCTCGGCTTTCCAAGAAGCCACAAAGGGCGCGGCCGGAGCCCGCGGCTCCGAGAGGCCGAGCATCTGCTGCGGGCGCCCCGGCAGCGGGGTGGCTCTCGCAGCCCCGGCCCTGAGCCCCACTCTTGTCGGGGCCGAGGCCTCGAGTGGGCGAGAGGGGACGTGCAAGGGCCGCGAGCCTCCCCGGCCCTGCGCCGAGACGGGGGGGGGGGCTGCCCGGGAGTGGCCAGCGCGGGGCCCGGCGCGTCGTGAGCTCCGGCACCCCCGTCCGCCCGCCCGCGCCCCCGGGCTCAGGCCCGCACGGATCGCGGCTCCCCCGGCGTGCGGGGCGGGCCTGGGGGCGCCCCTCGACTCCGGCCGCCCGCCCGGCCCGCGCCCCGACTCATCGCCCGTGGGGCGGCGCGGCCCGAGGACCCGGCGGGCGCCGGCGCCTGAGCTTCGCCCCCGTGGGGCGGCCGGGCCCCGCCGGGGTTACCGATTAACCCGCGGGCAGGCGTTTCCCGCGCCCTGGCGGGGCCCAGCACCCCGCCGCGAGCGCCCCCCTCGCCGCGCCCCCGGGCGCCCCCACCGGGCCCCCCAGGACGGGCTGTTCTTGGGGGGCTGCCAGGCACGTCCTCCGCAGGTGCCGGCCCCTCCGTGACGCGCGCCCCGGCCGCAGCGGGCGGGAAGCTCCGATTACAGGGGCTGCCTTGTGCCCGGGCCCCCGCCCGCCCGCCGGCCCGGGGAGGGGCGCCGGGAGCTGGCCGCGAGGGCGCCGGCCCACCGCGGGGGGCTGCTGCCTGGGGGCGGCGGGGCGCCCCCACCCCCGCCGCGTGGACCGCGCAGTGAGGGCCGGGCGGGGGGCGGGGAGCGGGCGCGCGGGGCCTCCCCCTCCCGCGGGGCCTCCCCCTCCCGCGGCTCCAGCCCCGAGAAGCCGCGAGGAAAAGGCTCGGGGGCGGCGCGCCCCGCCCGGCCCCCGCCCGGGACCCCGCGAGCCAGCGCCCTCTGCCGCGGGGTGCACGGGGACCCGCCACCCACGCCGCTCCCGACACCCCCACGGGGGTCCGGGGGTGCGGGGGCGCGGAGCCCTCCCCACGGGGCCGGCCCGGCTTCGCGCTCCGGGGAGGCCGCGTGGGCGCGCGGGCCCCGTCCCCGTCCACGCCCCGAGGGGCCCCGCGGAGCCCGGGGAGGCACCCGGCCGGCTCCCAGGGCGCGGGGGGCGCGGGACGAGCGGCCGCTGGCCCCCCCGCCCGCGCCAGCACGGGGTCCCCTCCCGCCGCCCCCCGACCCTCCCCGGGGCGCAGCCGGGCGGCCAGTCCTCCCAGGTGCCCAGAACCGGGGCTCAGCAAAGGGGCGCCCGACCCCCCCACGGGCCGGAGGGGGCTGAGGTGGCAGCAGCCGCCGCGGTCCAGGCACCGCCCCGCCAGCCGCGGCCCCGCAGCCCCAGCCGGGCGTCTGCTGCCCCCCGCTGGCCAGGCCCGCGCCCCGCCCGCACCCCCCCCGCACCCCCCCGCACCCCCTCCCGCGCCCCGCGCCCCGCGCCGGGCCCGGCCTCCTGGTCTCAAGTCTCGGATGGGGGAGGGGCCCTGCCCGCTGTGGCCGCGAAGGGGGCACCCCATTTCCAGAACCCCAGAACCCCAGCACCCCTGGCGGGACCGTCACTCACACCTAAGTGGGAAATAGCGACTGGTCGCTCCCCAATGGGGGGCGGGGGGCAGGCGCAGAGAGGGGCGGGGGCCCCAGAGCCCACAGGCCCCAGGTGGGGGCCGCCCCCTCCCTGCCCCCTCCCCTCCCCTCCCCTCCCCCCTCGGCTGCCCCTCCCCCGCCCCTTCCTCCGCGGCGGCCCCGCCCCTTCCCCTTCCTGTCCTCGCCCCCCGCGGCCTCCGCCCCCGCCCGCCCTGCGCTGTCCAGAGGCCCCGGGCTGCGGGTCGAGGCCCCCCTGGGCCTCTCCGTGGGGCCGCCCCTGGCGCCCCTGCCTGCCGCGGCCGGCCTGGGCTCCGGCGGGGACGCGCACACCCTCCGCTTCCAGCAGCGGGGCCAGACGGTCACCCCAACCCCCGCTTCTGGGCCCCGGCAGTGGCCAGAGCCCGCACCAGCCCTTCCAAGCAGGAGCACAGATAAGAAAGCGGGGGGAAGGATGTAGGCACCCCACAAGCCCCCTTCAGTGTCCTGCACCCCCAAAATAAACCTGCACCTCAGGGAGCCCTGGGGGCGGGGAGTCCACCTTCCAGCGGCCCACAGCCGGGGGCCAGCCATGGTGGACTGATGGCAGAGGGGACACAGCAGCCCCACCCGGGCTCCCCAGCTTCGCAGGAAGGGCAGGAACCCAGAGGAGAGCTGAGGAAGACGGGGCGCCGGAGGTCAGGGCCTGCGTGAGCGCTGAGGCCGGCCCCAGAACCGACCACCTCTTGAAGGCGCCAGGGAGACCAGGGGCGCCAGCCGGGGCGCGGGGTCCCGTGATGGCGTGAGGGGGCAGGAGCTGAGGCCGCGGCTGACTCAGGCAGGCAGGATGCTAGTGCCAGCCGGGCAGGGGCTGGCCCGGGAGGGCTCCGGACGCTCCCACGCGGGTGGGTGAAGGGCAGGAGGCGCCTGGGGCCTCCACAGCGCTGCAGTGTGGACGGGGCGGGCGGCAGCAGGCTCTCGCTGGCCACAGCGCTCGGCGCCCCCCGGGAGCCAGAGGCCCACTCCCTGAGGGCAGACCCTGGCGTGGCCTCCAGCCACTCCCTGCTGTCCTGCGCCTCGAGGCCGTCAGCCTGCTCACTCCTGGCTGTGTGGCCCCGGGGGAGGTGCCGGGCCTCCGAGCCGGCCTGGGTGAAGCTCCGGGTGAGGCTGCGCCCAGCACAGCAGTCTCCTCCATGCGGCCCCTCCCAAGCCTCCGCGGGTGCCTGGGCCCCGGCCTCCACGCCTGCACTGTCCGGCCCGGCCGGTCGCCGTGTCCACGCTTGCCGTGGGGTTCTCCCTCCCCTCCTGGCTGTCCCTTGGGGAGTCCTGGAGATCCCAGGGTGAGCGGCCCCCGTGTGCCCAGCTCCTCAGAGTTTTCCACTGAGGCCTCCCTGCTGAGCACCCCTCCAGGCGCCCCGACTGAAGGAGGGCGGTGAAGCCGCCCTGCCCGCTGGACGTCGCGTGGCCCCCGGGGCGGCATGAACTGCCGTGACGACCGCTCTGCGAGGATCAGATCGGGCCGCGTCACGGGGCGTCTGCTGCGAGTCCTCTGGCGTCCGGCGCGGGCAGGTGAACGAGCCAGGCCCAGGCCTCGGGCGGGGAGCCCCGCGCGGGGACGTCCAGAGCGCGAGGGGCAGGGCGAGAGGCCGGGGTGCTCGGGTCTCTTGTCAGTTCCACCCAAGTGCCCAGATCCAGGTGCCCCAGAGCCGAGTAGGAAAATGGGGGTCCTGGCCGGGGTGTGGTGGGGGGCATAGGGGAGATGCCAGCCAGTTCCCGGGGCCAGCGCAGGGGAGGTGGCTGCTGCCCAGCCCCTGAATGTGGGGGCAGCTGCTGAGAGGCCAGGAGCCCGGCCTGGAGCTGCCGTGGGCTCCGCGCGCCCTCTGCCGGCCGAGGCCTGACACCGCACCCGCGGGGACTGCCGGACCCCGCAGGCCGCCTCCCTCCCTCCCCCCCCACAGGGTCCCTGGAGAAGAGACGCGGGAGGTGGCCCCCCGGAATCCTCCGGTGCCAAGGGCTTCCCACAAAACCCCTCGCCAACCCACTTCCGGGCCCCTCTTGTCCAGGCCAGACCCCAGGGCTGACCCGCACCCCCACCTCGCTGCTCCCCCACCCCTGCGTGGTGGCCAGCACCGAGGGCAAGGCCGGCCCCCTCCCGGCCCCCCCACCTCCCCCCCACCTCCTCAGGCGCCCTCCGGGCTCTCTGGCCCTGGCTGTAGGGGTCGGCGCTTCCCCAGGTGCGCACACCCTCCCCTCCCAGCCAAGCCTCCCCCTGCCACAGGAGCCAAGGCCCCTCCCAGGCCCCCAGGCAGGCCGTGCTGCCCTGGCCCACAGCCCGCGGGCACCAGCCCTGCGCACCCACGCAGGTGGGCACAGGACGGGCTCGGCGCGGGGCCGGGCGGGGTCCCTGCCCTCCAGACAGATCTCGGCAGAGGCCCGTTCAGGCGAGTTTATTGACGACTTTGCGCGGCCACACGTTGGGGGTGGGGGCTGCGTCTGGGCAGGCTTGGGGGCCCGCGGACCCACAGAGGGCCAAGGGCGCCCACGTGGTGTCCCGGCTTCTTCCTGGGGAGTCTCTGGTGGGGCTGGTTCTTCTCAACAAATAATCCTCTGACCCCACCTCACAGGATTCCGATTCCACAGCGGGTCTAACCACCGCTCCTCTCCCCGCCCCCACCCCGCTCCCGGCCACCAAGCCTTGCACCTAAATTTCCCTCCTCTGAGCCTTCACCACACACACGCACTGCGAAGCAGCTCCAGGCCAGTGCGTTCTGTGGGCGGTTCCCGGGCACCTGGGCCTGAGCCCAGCACGCAGTAGGTGCTCGCTAAGTGTATGGGTTCGATGAGGCTGGCGTTCCATGGCCCATCACCAGCAGACGCCCAGGCAGCCGGCGTGTGTGGGGACCCTCCAGCTCCGGCTCACCCGCCAACAGGCTTCAGCTGGTGCCACCCTCGGCGGGGGCACGCCCCGCCCCTCCCCTTGCAGTTGATGGAGGACAAGAATAGAAAGACTAGACAGGAGGTGCCCAAGACCAGAACCCGACTCACAAGGAGGTGGGGGCAGGGGGGAGTCGCCCAGCTGGAGAGGTCGGACCCTCAGGCGCCAGCGCCGTGTCACAAGGCTTAGGGCCCAAGCCGGGTCAGATGCTCCAGGGAGCGGCGCACGGGCCTGAGGGGAAAGACATGGAGATCGGGTCCCTCCTGGAACCCGTGGTCCCTTCCTGGTTTGGCCAGGGTATCCCACGTCAGCACACGCTGAAGGCTCACAGGAGCAGCCCCTCCCAAGGAGAAGAGAACCCCATCGGCGCAGGCTCGGGGCAGCGCCCCCTCTGCGCCCCGGGCCTGTGCAGGTGCCTCTGCTCACCCGCTCTCTCCCTCCGCAGGGCAGCGGCCTCCTGCCTGCCGTGCCCTGCGCCTGCCGCCTGCCGGGGCTTCTCCTCACGGGCCTCCTCGGCAGCGCAGCTCTCCTCAGGCCCCCGCCGCGGCCACACAGGCCTCTCTCCGCGAACCCCTCCCTCTGGGGCAGCCCCTCCTGCCCGCAGGTGTCTGCGCAAGTGTCTTTCCCTGGTAAACCCGCCCTCGCCTCCTGGAGAAGCTCCCCGGGGAGCCTCGCCGCCTGCCGCCGAAACGGGAGCTGGGGAGGCCTTTCCCAGAGGGAACCCGAGGACCCCGCGCCCCCCAAACCCTCATTCCAGCCCTCGGGCTCCGCAAGGCCTTCCTGCGACCCCAGAATCAGCGCCCACCCCTCCCCTGCCCCCTCACCCACTGCAAGGCTCTGTCTCCTCCGTTCAGGGTTCCTGGGCTTCCCGAGGACCCCAAGCTCGGCCTCCGTCCTTGCTGTGCCCTCTGGCCCGCTTGCCCTCCCTGCCCTGCCAGTTTGCGCTCGTCCTTCAGACGGCACAGGCGGCGCCATCGCCGCTGAGAAGCCCCCCTCCCGGGCCCGGCTCCAGACGCCGCCGCCAGCCTCCACTGGCCTGGGAGGCGGGTCTCCCCGAGAGCCCGGGGCTGGCAGTGGCCCTGGGGGCAGGAGGTGCTGGCCCAGGGCCCAGTGCACGAGGCGGTGGCACAGGCCCCAGCTGGAGCTGCCTGCCCTGATGGGAGACGGGGCGACTCCAAGGCCCGGGGGCCCCGCCTTCCGCTGTCCCGTGCTGTTTGGGACCAGCAGGCTCCGGCCCGCCTGGAGCCAGGTGGGGACAAACCCTCAGACCAGGCGGATCGCTTCCTGCTCCTGCCAGTCCCCTGCCGCAGGCCTGGCGCCCCCGGGGGGAGGGAGGGGGGCCAGCCCCTCCAGAGCGCCCTGGCCCTGGCCTCCGGGGCCTGCTCCCCCCTCCCCTGCCGCCCCGGCCAGTCCTCCTGCCTTTTCACTCTCCCACCCTCCCAGGAGCCATGAAGCTCCAAGCCCCTGGCCAGGTTGGAGCCAAGCAGCCCGGAGCCCTGAGGGCCTGGCACCTCGTGAGCACTGTCCCGTCCCTGCACCCCCAATGGATCAGAGCTCCTGGACCCCAGTTCTCCCCAGTCCCGGCTCTGAGACTGAGACTGCCTGCCTCCCGCACCCATCCTCCCTGCCACCCTCCGGCCCCGGCTCGGGCTCGGGGTCCCCGCTCGGGCCCAGGGTCTCCCGAGTCTGGCAGGGAGCGGATGGGGTCGTCCTCCAGGCTCAGGCGCAGACGCGAGTCCCCTTCGCACGGGAGAGCAGGCCACCGTGTGGGGCCTCCTGCAAGGCCCCCACGGCTGCTCCGGGGCTCCCTAACTGCCTGGACCTTGGCCTGCCCACCCTGGGCACTGCTGAGGCGCTGGGTCCCCACAGCCTGCAAGCCGGGGGTGCTCCCTGCTTTCTCTCCACTGCAGCTGACTTGGGGCTGTGGCTCCGCTGCTGGGCTGGGAGTGGGCAGCTGAGTCCTGGCCCCCCATCTGCTCGCTTCTCTGGGGAGTTGTGGGAGTCCGTGGGCTCCCCAGGTGCCAGCTTGAGGTCTTGGGCCCTGCAGATAGCGGGTGTCTGGTGGCCCCAGGGCAGTGCGAGATGGGGAAGTTGGCATCTCAGCCACTCCCAACAGCCTCCGGGCCTGGGGGCGGGCGGCCAGGAGCTGTTCTTGGAAATGTTCTGGGCTCCTCCCCGGCCCTGTGCAGACCCCGGGCAGGGGCCCAGCTGGGCGACCCCCCTCCTGCTCGTCCTCTCCTCCCCCCCCCCCAGGCCAGCGCCCCCCAGCAGGGGGAACCACTGAAGAGGCCAGCGGCCCGGGGCAGGGAGGGAGGCGGGAACGCCGGAGCGTTTTGGGCTCCGCCCCGCGACAGTGGGAAGCTGGCCCTGCCGGGCGTCCAGTAGGCGGGGGCACGGCTGGAGCTCACCCCAGGAGTCCCCGTGCCCCCCCAGGCCGGAGTCCAGATCACCCCTAGAAGAGCCAAGTCTCCGGACACCCCGGGGAGGCCTATCCCCCAGGCCCCGGGGAAGCCGAGTCTCAGGCCTGCGAGGGCGGTGCTGAGCCCAGACCCGGAAGGGCCGGCCCCGCACCCGCCCCCCGAGGGCGCCCCGCACCACACGGGTGCCCAAGCTGGCCTGGAGGGCAGGCCCAGGAGCTCGCGTCCCCTCCCCACTCGCCCCCCCCCCCACCCTCCCCGCAAGCAGGGAGGGCGGCGCCACCTCAGCCGGCCCAGCCTCCGGCACCGCGCGCCAGGAGGGCAGTGGCGTGGCTAGGCCCCCTCACTGTCCCGGGAGCCCAGGGCTAGGGGACGCCCTCGGCACAGCCCTCCCGTCCCTTGTTAGTCTGGCCACAGCTCAGGAAGCTCCTCTGGGCGAAATCAGGGCTGCTGCGCTGGGGGGTGGCGGGCAGACAGGCCCCGCTGCAGGGTGAGGCTGCCGGCCTGCTCTGCGCCCCCCAGACGCCTCCTGAAGCTCCCCCCCCACCAGAGGTCTGCAGCGCACCTACCTGCCCAGCACCCACCAGCCGCGCGGCACCCGAGTCTCCCCCTAACGGGTGCCGATGCCTCTGTGTGAGACAGGCCTGCACCGGCCGGCTGGGGGGCGCGTCCCTGCGCCCGGGCGCCCGGGACCTGTTGGTCAGGGAGAGCTGGGCCCCCTGGCGCTCCCTGCGAGGCCCCGGCAGGGGCTGGAGAAGCCACCGGGCTGGTTCCTGCACCCTGGCCTCTCCCACGGGCCAGCTCCAGCGTGACAGGGCCACCGCCCCCTCGGGTGACTCAGCACCCTCCCCGGAGCAGCGGGACTTTAGCCCCGGCCCTCGCCCTCCCCGCCCGCCTCCGCTGGGCTCCCGCCTGTGTCCCGGCGGCACCTGCCAGCATGCAGGGAGCCAGGGCCCCCAGGAGCCAGGGCCTGTCCCCCGGCGGGCTGGGCGCACTGGGCCGGCCCCGGGTCATCCTGCTCACCTACGTGCTGGCCGGCCTGGAGCTCACCTGCCTCTTCATGCAGTTCTCCACCCTGCCGGTGAGTGCCCCCCGCAGCCGCCCAGCGGGGGCCCGGAGCCCACATCTCCCTTTGGCCCAGGGGAGTGGGGGCCCTCCGGTCCAGAGTCCCTTGTACCCTGGAGCTTAGCACGTTGAGGGGCCCTGGCCATACCTCTCCCCCTCGACTGCTGTGGCTCCCCCCGGGGGGACCTTTGCCCGAGGTGCCCCCAACACCTGCTCAGTTCACCTCCTCCCTGCACGTGGGCCTCCCGCAGGGCTCCTCCTTGGATGGGGCTCCCTGACACCCGCCTGCTACCTGCAACACCTCCCTGCACCCTAGTTCTGCTTGCTCAGTCATGCCCATGCACCACCCCCACACCCTGCACCCCACCTTCTCTCATCCCCCCCAGGGCTAAGGGGGACCCTCTCCCCTCCTCTGGAACTCTGCCCACCATCCAATCACCGCCCCCACCCCCACCCTTCTGTTAGCAGGCAGAATGGGGGGCACCCTGGACCCCCTAACTCTAAATAGGCCCTGCCATCCACTGCAGAAAGACACCCGCCGAGCACATGGGCCTTCCGTGGAACATAACTTTAATACAGGTGGCGTGCGAGAGGGAGCAGAGAAGGGGTAGGGTCCCCAACACCCAGGGGCCGCCCAGAGCAGGGCAGCGGAGGCCGAGAGCCTGCCCCGGCCTAGGGCGCCTGCCGTGGGGACCCGCAGGAGAGGGCGGGGGGCCAGGCAGGCCTGGGAGGGAAGGAGCAGAATCAAAGTGCAAGTCAAGACAAAGGCCCCCCCTCGCCTCCCCACGTCCCTCACCACGTCCCAGGGGTCCCTGCACGAGCCCCAGGCGGAGAACCGGCGCCTCGTCCTGCGTCTCTGCCCCACGTGCCTCCTCCAGGGCTCCTGTCTGGCTCTGCTCTGCCCCTTTCTCTGTCCTTCTCCCCTTCTTTTTGCTTCTTCCCCTCCCTCCCAGCTCCTCCCTTCCTTGGCAGTGAACCTGGGACCTCCCTCTCCTGGGAGATTCCACTGTTACACTTCCTGCCCTTGTTTAGTCACTCAGCAAGCCCTTGGGGCCTCCCTCCCGGTGCAAGGGATTAAGACGCAGCACTGTGAGGCTGTGTGCCAGCACGCGAGCGATCCCCGGCCGGGGAGTGACCCACAGGGCACTTCTGTCTCCCCGCTGCTCCCCTCAGCCGGGTGTTTCAGTGGATCTGCCTGCTCTGCTCCCCGTTCTGTCTCTGGGGAGTCCTCTCACTCCACACCTCTGGCCTGCACCCCAGCTCTTGTGTGCATCAATATTTTTTAAGGAATTTTTTTTTAAGATTTATTTATTTATGCATACAAGCTGGGGTACAGGGCAGAGGTGCGGGGGTGAGAGGATCCACCAGAGGCAGAGTGGGGAGCAGAACAGGCAGACTGACGAAACACACTGCTGAGGGGAGCAGCGGGCGAGTCACGGGAGCTCTGCTGCGCCATGTGGGAATCTCCCTGCCGCAGAGGCTGCAGATTGCTTCATAATGTGGTGTTTAATCCCTTGCACCACCAGGGAGGCCCCAAATAAATAAATCTTTTTAAAAAAACAGGCCCAAAGGGGCCTCCCCGGTGGCGCAGCGGTTGAGCGCTGGGTTGCAAAGCTGCCTGCGGCCTCTGCGGCGCCGGTTCGATCCCCGGCTGCTCCCCGGCCACAGGAGGAGGGTCCCACATGGCGCGCAGACCTCTCCTGCCGCCCGCTGCTCCCCTCAGCAGTGTCCTTCGGTCCTTCTGCGTGCTCTGCTCCCCGCTCTGGCTCTGGTGAATTCTCTCACCCTCCCGTGCTTCTGACTGTACCCACTGCATGTATAAACAAAACAAACAAATATAATAAATAAATAAATGAAAACCCATGCCTCTATTAAAAAAAAAAAAAAAAACAGGCCAAGCCTCACCCCCCCACACCCCCCCGCAGACAAGAGCGCCCAGTCCTCTGGGAGCCCCCAGAGCCCCACGGGTCCTTCTCTGTCTGGTCTAGGAGGGCTGGGCACTTTCCAAAGTTCCCCAGGAATCTCCTGAGCAGCCTGGGCCTGGGGGTCTGCCTGGACCCACGGAATGGCCCGGCCCAAGCCCACCAGCCACGGCAGCAGGCAGCCTGGGCTGGCAGGAGGCTGGAGGCTGGAGGCAGACTTTGAGGGAGAGAAGGTGGGGTAGAGTGGGACAGGCTCCCGGTGGGCAGGGAGAGCGCCTGCTGGCTCCCTGGAGGAGGAGGTCTGCCCCTCTCCTGGGGAGGAGCAAGGGAAGTGAAAGACCAGGGAGCCTCGGAGGGGAATTCCTTTCAGCACAGAGCAACACAGCCCGAGTTCCGGTTGCACGCCGAGGCCCAAGTCCTGGGTGGCCAGCCTCCCTGCGGAGCCCAAGGGATGCTGGGTGCCCAGGCCTGCCTCTGAGGGTGTTCCGTGACATCCTGTCCTGGGCTGTGCCCACCTCCCTCCCACCCCTGCCTCTGTCCCTCCCCATGGGCTCCCCTCAGGGACTGACACAGGCCACTGGCCACACTTGGGCCCCCCTCGTGGCCTCTGTGCGGGCTCAGTCTGAGTCTTGAAGGTGACATCTTTTACTGGGGGCACAGTCAAGCCCTCAAAAGTGGGGTCTCTGGAAGGCGGGAGAGGAACTCAGAGGCCAGGGTCAGGAAGGAGCAGCCGGGCCACTGGGGCCCCAAGATAGGCAGGGGTCCTTGACTCCTTGGGCTTTCTGCAGGGACCCTGGTCACTGCCTTGACCTCCCACTCAGGCCTCCAGCAGCCAAGTCCCCGGTGCATGGCCGCCAAGAACCCCAGGTTCTGGATCCTGGGGTCCTACCCACTGCCCCCCTGTGTTGCAGTACCTGTCCCGGAGTCTGGGCCTGGACTCTATGGCCTTCAGCTACCTGCAGACCACCTTTGGCGTGCTTCAGCTGCTGGGGGGCCCTGTGTTTGGCAGGTATGTGCAGGGGCAGGCTGGGGCCCTGGCCCCTCAAGGGCCGTGGGCGGGGTCGCGCCAGGTTGCTGGGCCTCACACTGGGCCCCACTGGGGTGGCGGCAGCTCCCAGGCCCTCTGAGGCCCTGGGGAGAGAGCTTCGGCCACCCTGCCCCAGGCGCCCCCACCCACAACATCCAGAGAGAGGTTTCACTGGTGAGGAGCCCAGTGCGCCCCCCCCAGAGCTGGGGTCCGGCCAGCGATGAAAAGCAAAGCCATTCTGGGCCCCACCATCCTCACAGCCACCTCCCTGGCCAGGCTGTGGGCCGTGGGCCCGGCCCCCGGGCAGTGCCAGAATGGGCATCACGGGTCCACTGTGAGCTCCCGTGTGTCCCCCAGGTTCGCGGACCAGCGGGGGGCGCGGGCTGCCTTCACGCTGTCCTTCCTGGCGGCCTCAGCGCTCTACCTGCTCCTGGTGGCCGCCTGCAGCCCGGCCCTCCCCGGCCTGCCCTTGCTCTTCGCCTCCCGCCTGCCCTCGGTGTTCATGCACACGCTGCCAGGTAGGCAGGCGGGCGCCCGTGGAGGGCGGGCGGGCAGCGGGGTGGGGGCTGCCGGCCGGCCTGAGTCAGGGGCAGGAGGGGGCCTCGGGTGCTGGTCTAGGTCAGGGCGCCGGAGGGGTGGTGTGGGGCCTGGCCAGGTGGGGGCAGGTCAGAAAAGTGATGGGGCTCGGGGAGCGGGGCCGGAGGCGCGCGTGCTGCTGGCCTTCCAGTCTCGTGCAGGGGACGTGACCTATGGGGTCGGGCCAGGTAGCGGTGGGGGCCCCGCAGGCCGCACCCCTCAGCCCCCTTCCGCCCCCAGCCGCCCAGATGGTGGTCACCGACCTGACGACGCCGGAGGAGCGCCCCTCGGCCCTGGGCCGGCTCGGCCTGTGCTTCGGCGTGGGCGTCATCCTCGGCTCCCTGCTGGGCGGGACCCTCAGCACCTCGTGCGGGTGAGGGGCGGGGCACGTGCCCCTGGAGCGCCGGCGAGGCAGGGCGCGGGCGCCGGTCAGCGCGGTCGGGCCGGTGGGTCACGCGCGGCTGCAGCTCAGGCCTCGGCCCGGCCCCAGCCCCGCTCTGCGCCTCGAGGTCCCGCCGGCTCGGAGCAGCTGGGGTGGGCGGGGCGGGCGGGCGGGGCCCGCGGGGAGGGTGGGCGGGGCCTGGTTTGAAGGGCGGGGCCCGCGGGGAGGGTGGGCGGGGACGGGAGGGGCGGGGCCTAGTTTGGAGGGGCGGGGCCGGCACGGAGAGGGGCCGGGAGCGGGTGCCCGGGTCGGGCCAGAGTTCGGGGGAGCGGTTGCGGCGAGTGGGGTGGGCAGTGGCTGGGGGTGTCGGGGCCTTCAGGGACTGGGAGCCGGCGGGGGTGCCCAGCGGCGGGGCGGGCTGGCCGGCAGGGGCGGGGCGACCGGGTGGGCGGGGGCGTATGGGCGGGGCCACCGGGTGGGCGGGGGCGTATGGGCGGGGCCACCGGGTGGGCGGGGCGGGGCCACCGGGTGGGCGGGGAGCCTGGGCGGGGCCACCGGGTGGGCGGGGCGGCGGGGCCTCCCTTCGGAGCGGACGCCCGCGGGTGCCCTCAGTGGGGCCGGAGGCGGCGCGGCCGGCAGGGGGCGCCGTCGCCCCGCGCTGAGACCCCACCTGGCCAGGGAGGCCATCCGGCCCCCCCCAGACTGGGAGCCGGCGCCCCAGAGTGCCCCCGCGCACCCCTCTGGGGAAAGGCCCAGCGCCCACTCCCAGCGGCCTCCTCACCGGTGGGCCCCGCGCCCTGCGCCCTGGCGGACCCCGGGCCTTGGTGCGGTCACAGGCCCCTGCCCCGCCTGCGGACGCCCGCGCGGGTGGTCGCCTGCCCGCCGGGGCCAGCCCGGGCGCCCTCCGCGGGCCAGGGAGCGGCTGGCCAGCCCTCGTCCCGCGGGCCTGCCAGCCCGGGCCCGGGCCCCCAGGGCCCCGACCAGCCTGCGGCGGCAGAGGCAGGAGGTGCTGACCGAGCCCCAGGGAGGCGTCGGGGCACGGCGGCCAGTCCCGCTCCCCGCGGCTCCTGCAGCCCCGTGCTCGTCTCTGCGGGGGAGCAGGACTGGGGGGCTGGGCCTCGGGCCCCGTGAGCGGGGCGTCCCCAGGAGGGGCGTCCAAGGAGGGGCGTCCAAGGAGGGGCGTCCAAGGAGGGGCGTCCCCAGGAGGGGCGTCCAAGGAGGGGCGTCCCCAGGAGGGGCGTCCAAGGAGGGGCGTCCCCAGGAGGGGCGTCCAAGGAGGGGCGTCCAAGGAGGGGCGTCCAAGGAGGGGCGTCCCCAGGAGGGGCGTCCAAGGAGGGGCGTCCAAGGAGGGGCGTCCAAGGAGGGGCGTCCCCAGGAGGGGCGTCCAAGGAGGGGCGTCCCCAGGAGGGGCGTCCAAGGAGGGGCGTCCAAGGAGGGGCGTCCAAGGAGGGGCGTCCAAGGAGGGGCGTCCCCAGGAGGGGCGTCCAAGGAGGGGCATCCCCAGGAGGGGCGTCCAAGGAGGGGCGTCCAAGGAGGGGCGTCCCCAGGAGGGGCGTCCACAGGAGGGGCGTCCAAGGAGGGGCGTCCACACGAGGGGCGTCCCCAGGAGGGGCGTCCAAGGAGGGGTGTCCAAGGAGGGGCGTCCAAGGAGGGGCGTCCAAGGAGGGGCGTCCCCAGGAGGGGCGTCCAAGGAGGGGCGTCCAAGGAGGGGCGTCCACACGAGGGGCGTCCCCAGGAGGGGCGTCCAAGGAGGGGCGTCCAAGGAGGGGCGTCCAAGGAGGGGCGTCCAAGGAGGGGCGTCCCCAGGAGGGGCGTCCAAGGAGGGGCGTCCCCAGGAGGGGCGTCCCCAGGAGGGCCAGCTCGCAGGGGAAGAGAGGCAGGCAGGCAGGGAGCCCCCAGAACCACCCGCCCCCCATTCCTTATCTGCCCCCAGAGACGGGAACCCCCCAGCCCACAACCTGTGCCTCATCCAGTCACGTCCACCCTGACAGGGCAGCCGGCAGGGAGCCGCCTCCATCAGGGCTCTGGGCCTGCGGGTGAGGGGAGACGTCCTACACACAACACACACAGACACACACCTCACACCCCACACCCCACAAACCCCATTCCTCACACCCCACACACACCTCACACACCACACACACACCACATGCACCGCGCACACATGCCACACACACCACACACACACTTCACACACATCACACACACCATGCACACCATACACACACCTCACACACCTCACACACCCCACACACACCACGCACACACCATGCACACACCACGCACACACCACACGCACCACACGCACCACACATACACACCACACACACCACACACACACCACACACACCACACACACCACACACACATACCACACACACCACACACACACCACACACACCACACACACACCACACACACCACACACACCACACACACACACCACACACCACACACCACACACACCACACACACACCACACACACCACACACACACCACACACACCACACACACCACACACACACACCACACACACCACACACACCACACACCACACACACACACCACACACACCACGCACACACCATGCACACACCACGCATACACCACACACACACTACACACACCACACACACCACACACACACACCACACACACCACACACACCACACACACCACGCACACCACACACACACACCACACACACCACACACACCACACATACACACCACACACACCACACACACACCACACACCACACACACACACCACACATACCACACACACCACACACACCACACACACACCACACACACACCACACACACCACACTCACCACACACACCACACTCACCACACTCACCACACACACCACACACACCACACTCACCACACTCACCACACTCACCACACACACCACACACACACCACACACACACCACACACACCACACACACCACACACACACACCACACACACCACACACACCACACACACACCACACACACCACACACACATACCACACACACCACACACACACCACACACACCACACACACCACACACACATACCACACACACCACACACACACCACACACACCACACACACACCACACACACACCACACACACCACACACACCACACACACACACCACACACACCACACACACCACACACACCACACACACACCACACACACCACACACACATACCACACACACCACACACACACCACACACACCACACACACCACACACACCACACACACCACACACACCACACACCACACACACACACCACACACACCACGCACACACCATGCACACACCACACATACACCACACACACACTACACACACCACACACACCACACACACACACCACACACACCACACACACCACACACACCACGCACACCACACACACACACCACACACACCACACACACCACACATACACACCACACACACCACACACACACCACACACACCACACACACCACACACACATACCACACACACCACACACACCACACACACACCACGCGCACACACCACACACCACACGCCACACCACCCATACACCACACACACACCACACACACCACACACACCACACACACCGCTGATGCCCACTCCTGCCTCTTCCTCCTCCAGCTGCTGACCCAGAAGGCACCGCTCACTTCCCTCTCCCAGAACCCCGAGATCACCTCCACTCCTGCCCTGCCCCCCAGAACATTCCATCAGCTTCCTGCCTCTCACTGAGGGCTGAGGTGCTTTATAACCTCGCCTCTCCTTTGATGAATGGGGAAGCTGAGGTGCTGCAGAGGGTGAGGCTCCCCAGGAGCTCGCAGGCCCAGGAGAGCCGGCTCCGGCCCAGCGCCCCACGGCGAGGCCGGCGCCCGCTCCCCTCTTGGCCTCCTGCCACTCCAGACACAGGGTGGGCGAGACGGGACCCCTGCACCCCAGCGGCCCTTCCCCTTGCACACAGCAGGTCTCCTCAGCCGCCACCCCCTACACCTGCCGCCCCATGCCCGAACCCCGAGACAGCCCTGCACTGCCCCAGCTGCCTGGAGCAGGTGGAGGAAGGACGTGGCCTTGGCAGCTGGGCCGGGCACCGGTCTAACTGGCCTGGGCCCGCCTGAGCTCGGGCCGGGAGCCCCTCCCGCGAGGCCGGCCGGGCCCTGAGTCACTTAGCGGAGGGCCAGCTGCGGCGCAGCGGGGGGCCAGGAGCCCAGGCAGCCGGGGCTGGCGTGGGGAGCCGGCTGTCAGGTGCTGGGGCTGTCGCCCACCACCACCCCCGAGTGCCGAGGCCCTGGCCACCTGCGCGTCCTGGGTGCACCTGCGGGTGGCCGGCACCCAAGGGCTCTGCCCTCCCAGAGGGTCTGGATGGGGGCAGACGCCCTCGGCAGGCCCCCGCATGCGCCTGGAGAATTGGGGTTCTGGGCTGGGGAAGCGTCCGCTGCCTGCCTTGAGGAGGGTGGGTGCCTCTGGTTCCGGGTGTCCCCGGGCGAGCCCCGGGCATCAGCTGGCCGGCCAGTGGCCCACCCGCGCCCGGCCTCGGTGACTCAGCAGACAGAGCCTCTGCCGCCTCTTATCTGCAGGCCCGGGCGGACCTTATCGGGGCCCTTTGGTCTGGGCGAGGGAGCAGGAAGCTCTTATCCCGCTGGCAGGTTTCCGGCGGCGACACCCCAGCTTCCCCGCCAGTTAATGAGCAGCTACTGGGGCTGCGAGGACAGTCCCCGGGCAGCGGTGACTCACCCGTCGGGCGAGGGACAGCGCCGGAGGCCGGACAGCCTGGCGCAGCTTGGCAAGGGCGCCGCACGTGGCCGAGCTCGGGGGCCGGGCGGGCCGGGTGGGGGCACAGGCTGAGGAAGCCCCTGCGCTGCCCGCCATTTCCCTTCCTCTTTGGCAGCTTGTCCCGGGGGCAGCAGAGAGAGCATGGAGTGGGGACGACACCCCACTTCCCCTGGGGGACATGCGGGCCCCGACACCCGCCCGGGCCCCCCAGGGTCCTGTGCCCGTCTGTTCCCTGGCACGAGCCAAGAGATGGGCGCGAGTAAGGCAAGGGGCTTGGCTCCCTGCCACCCACCCTGGCTGGTCACCAGCCCCCCAAAATAGCCTCTAAGTGGCCGCCTCTGCACCCACACATTTCCGGGCATGCGGCAAAGAAAGCAGGTTTTGTTTCTGCCGGCCGGGCCCGGGGCAGTGACGTGCGGCCTCTGGGGGCCCGTCCTGCCCCTGCTGCCCTGCTCGCGTCACAGGCCTTTCCCGCGGCCGGGGGGCTGTGGGGCTGCGCCCGACCCTCTGCTGGGCCAGACCCTCCAGCCCGCCAGGCAAGGGACGCCCGGGGCCAGAGAGCTGACCAGGCAGCGCCCTGGGCCGGGGGACCGGGAGGGTCAGCGACGGGGGCGGGGGGGGCAGCACAGGTCGTGCAGTGCCAGCCCCCCCGAGCCCACGCGAGCCCAGGGGTCCCCACCTGCGCAGTGAGGGCGACCGGGGGCCCGCCCCGGGGCCTCCGCCCGCGTCTCCCTGGAGCTCTGCGTGCGGCTCTCCCCGCTGCCGAGGCGCGGGCCCGCGGAGCCTTCCTCGAACGCCCGGGAGGACCCAGGACAGCGTGGGGCGGGCCCCGGTTACAAGTGCAGGGGGGTCTCCTGGATTTGGGGCTCGGGCGAGGTCTGGGGCCGTCCCTGGGAGGGCCTTGCGCACCGCCTGGGGGCCCTCCCGGCCCAGCGGCCCTTCTCAGAGGACAGGGTGCCCGCGGGAGGCGGGCCAGGCCCCGGAGCACGGGAGTCTCCCCCTGGGCGGCTCGGGGGCGGCCCGGTGGGGGCACAGCCGCGGGAGGAGGTGACGGGCACAGCGGCCGCCCGGGGCCTCCCTTCCGGGGCTCGAGGGCCCAGGTTCCTGGGGTGACTCACGGCGGAAAAACGCTTCCCCAGAAGAGAAAGCGCCGGGCCAGGGCGGAGCGGCAGGAGGGGGCCGGCGGGATCGGCCTTCAGGCGCCGAAGTCCCCCCAGGCCCAGCAAAGCAGAGGGGCCCTGGGGCAGCAGGGCAGCCCCACCTCCGTGCCCCCCAGAACGCTGCTCCTGGGAGACCCCACGCCCACCCCCAGCACTGCCTGGGGCGTCCCCGGCCCGGTTCTCCCGCCGCTGGGCCGCTGCTGTGGACGCGGGGCTGCCCGGACGCGCGTTTCATCCACTCCTTGCGCGGCCGCCAAGACGTGTCCCCGCGGCCCCGGCCCCGGCCCGTGCGGACAGGCGTGAGCCGCTCCCCGCCGTCGGGGCCTCCGTGTGACCAGAGGCGCAGGCGGGTGGTCCCGGGCCCTGGACCGAGCCCCGGTCGCCCCCCCTGTCGCCCCAGGGTTCAGTGTCCTGCCTTGCTGGCCTTTGTGGCCAACCTCCTGGGCGCCGTCCTCAGCGTCACCTGCATCCCCGCCAGCACCAAAGGGGCGCAGGCCCCGGCGGCCCCACCAGGTGAGCCCCCAGGCACGCCCCCAGCCCCCAGATGCCAGGGCGAGGCGCGGGCCCTCCGCGGCCACCAGCCGGCACCCGGGCCTCGGGCTGGGCTCCCTGACGCTCTGCAGGGACCGGCGCCCACCGCGTGTGCGGCCAGAGCGGCCCCTGGGCCTCTGCCTGGGACTGACCCCTGGGGCTGGAGGCCCAGGGAGGCTGCGGCAGAAGCAGCGGGGGGACTGGACAGAGGAGCCCAGCTCGGAGGCCCCGACCACCAGCAGGGCGGGGGGCACAGATGCCCGCCCCGGGGCCTGCGGCCTCCGTGGCTCTGACGGCCCCCCGCGGCCCAGGGGGGAGCAGGGCCAGCGTCTTTGACCTGAAGGCCATCACCCGCCTGCTGCTGCTGCCCGGCGTGCTGCCGGTGTTCCTGGTCAAGGTGGTGTCCAGCTTCCCCTCAGGTGAGCCCGGCCCGGGCGGGGGCTGTGCCAGGGCCCCTCCCCCCCGCCGGGCTGCTCCCCTGACCTCCTGCCCCCCCAGGGCTCTTCATGGTCATGTTCTCCATCATCTCCATGGACTTCTTCCAGCTGGGGGCCGCCCAGGCTGGCTACCTCGGGTCCTTCTTTGGGGTGCTCCAGATGGTGAGTGTGCCGCACGCGGGGCGAGGGTCCCTGCACACCCGCCTTCCCCGTTACCCACCTCCGCACCCCTCAGGCTCAGGGTCATGCCAGTGTCCACCAGGGCTCCTGGCCTTGGGCGGGAGAGGCTCGCAGGGACGTCAGGATCCTAAGGGGCTGTCACCCCGCACCCTGCTGTCTTTGTGGGGTGCCCTGCATCTGGCAACTTGGGTCCAGGGGTGCCCTGGAAGCAGTTTGAGGGGGCAGCGTCCTGTCAGCCAGCCCCCTGGACCCAGCACAAGGTCAAGCCCAACCCTGCCCCTCTGGGCGTCTGCGCCGGTCCTGGGGGGCGGGGACAGGTGGTCGTGGGGGGCGGGGACAGGTGGCGGCTGGAAGGGCTAGTCTGGGGGGGGGGGGGCCGGGGGTTGGCCCAGACCCTGGTGCTAAGTTAGTCCTTCCTGGGAGGGCCTGGCCCCCACCCGTGGCCAGAGGGCCCGGGCTCGGGGCCAGGGAAGGCCGGAGGGTCGGGGAAAGCAGACCGAAGCAAAACAAGAACAATTCCCCAGAGTTGGGCCCCTGAGGCCTGTTCTAGGGCTCCCTGCCTGCAGGGGCGGGGGTGGGGCCTGGCCTGGACACACGAGGGGGCCCGGCCTGGACGCTGCGGAAGCAGGAGGACTCCTGGACCTCCTCTGACAAATGCCGGGACCCCGTGGTTGGGCTGGGGCACTGGAGGGTGACCGTTCCCCTGGGGCCAGGGCCCGCATGACTAGGAAGGGAGCAGCGGGGGAGGGGCGGGGGGCCAGGACGGGGAGCACCCTCCGGGAGGGAGGCGACTCCTACACAGATCCTGGGGGCCCAGGCGCCTCCCGTGGGGATGGGGTTGGCTCTCAGGGTCAGGGAGCCCCCTCGCTGCAGGCCAGCATCCACCAACCGTTTCCTCTCCCCCCAGGCAGTGGCTGCAGCCTGGCCCCAAGGGGCCCGCAGTATCCCCTGCTCCCTGTTTGGGGGGCTCCTGGGAGTCAGGGAGGGGTGGCAGCCCGACTGGTCTAGCGACAGAGGACACTGGTCCCTGCAGACCCTCCTGCGTGCTCCCCCCGCCCGCTTGGTCTTCACCTGGGGCCCAGGCATGGCCCCAAGTGATGTGGGGTGAGGGGGTCACCCCTCCTCTGCACCTGCCTACCAGGTGACTGGTACCTAGAAGGGGGGGTGCAGTCTCCCCCCTGAAATGGCCCTGGAGGGGCCCCGGCCTGGGGGGGGGGGGCTGCAGGCTAAGAGGCGGGGCCTGGGCTGGGGGCACCAGTGGCCGGGGTGAGGTGGGGGTGGCTTGGAGGGCCAGGAAGGGCTTGGCTCCCCTCCGAGGGGGGCTGGGGCTCCAGGAAGGTCCTGAAGGGTCCCTGGGCCAGGATGGGGGGGTGGGTGCAGGAGGATGGGGCTCTCCATGGGGCTTGGGGGGCCTCTCCACTGGTTGGGGGCAGGGGTGACAGGAGCTGCTGTGTTGTCGCCTCCAGTTTCGGGAAATGACCAGTGAGATGCCCGTCCGGGCCTTCTGGGGCTCAGGGGGAGCCGGCTGGCCTGAGGCCCGGGCTCCCCTGCCGCCTGGCCCTGAGAGAAACCCACCACCACGCCTTTAAAAACCCAAGATGAAGCGAGCCCTGAGGCAGGGTCCTTTTTTTTTTTTTAAGATTTTTTTTTTATGCGCACAAGAGCTGGGGTGCAGGCCAGAGATGCAGGGGTGAGAGGATCCACCAGGGACAGAGCGGGGAGCAGAACAGGGGCACCCACTGAAATCCACTGCCGAGGGGAGCAGCGGGGAGATGGGAGGGGTCTGCCGCGCCCTGTGGGTAGCCCCCTGGCCGGGGACCGAACTCTGGCCCAGTGGCTGCGATAGCTTGAAAGCTCGGAGACTGAACCCCTGCACCCCCAGGGAGGCCCCGGAAGTGGGGGGGTGGTAAGAAGGACCTTCTGGGCTGTGGGTTGACTCTGTTCTGTGGGTGGGAGGGGAGTGGCCCGTCCGGTTCTGCAGGTCTGGCGGGCACCGGGCTGGGCCTCTGGCCTGGGCCCTGCTGAGCGGTGAGTGCTCCCAGAGGCCAGGGCACTTCCTGCCTGCCTGGCAAGGAGGCCAGGGCATGAGCCCCGCCCAGGGCACGGCCCCACCCAGGGCATGGGGAGCCCCGTCCTGGGCACAGGGACCCCGACCCGCCTGGGAGCCGCCCGGGGCTGGGCCAGCCTGCTGAGTCACCGTGGCCCTGCTGCTGCCCTCGCCCGCACCCACAGAGGGGAGCCGAGGAAGCGCCTGCCCGGCCTGCACCTCAGCTGCTCTCTGGACTGTGGACTGGACAGGGGCTGGGGGTCACCCGAGGCCTCTCTGGGCTGTGCCCTGCCTCTGGTCCTCCCCCACCGGTGCTCTGGCCCCACCATCCACTGCCCCAGCCATGGACCTTGGAAAGTGCTCGGAGCCCCTGGCCTCAGGCTGCCAGCTGTTGCTGTGGTGGCTCCTGGGCGTGTGGGCACACCGGGGTGGCCCTGGTGGCAGTGGCTGCCTGCCCGGGCCAGGCTGCGGGGGGCCAGCGGGCAGAGGTCCCGGGCCACCCCCTCTGCTCCCAGACCCCAGTCTGTGCAATGGGCAGGCCTAAGGGGGCGCTGAGGAAGAGTTGTTGGTGAGGAGGGACCCCGCGCCCCCGGAGGGCCCCACTGCGCATCTGCAAATGACTCAGGGCGCGTGGGCCCTGAGCCGGGCCGCCCGCCTGGCAGCAGTGAGCCGGCCCTCCTGATGCAGCGTCGAGGACCCCTGCACGGAGGCTCGGCCCCGCGGCCCGCCGCTGGGCGCAGGCGTGTGGCCTGTGTGTGGGGGTGTCAGGCCGCCCCGCCTCCCCAGGAGCCTGCCGCCTGCCGTCACCTGGGCCACCCTCCCCCGCCCTGGGCCTGGCACTGTCAGGGGGTGGGCAGGGAGCGTGGAGGTCTCAGCTGTGCCCCCCCCCGCCCTCCTAGGTCATCCAGGGCCTGGTCATCGGGCGGCTGAGCAGACACTTCTCGGAGGGGGCCCTGCTGCGGGCCAGCGTGCTGGTCTTCTGCTTGGTGGGCCTGGCCATGGTGAGCAGTGCCCCTCGGCCGCCCCCCAAAGAGGGCCCCGGGCTCACCTCCCGACCCTCTGCCCGGCCGGGGGTGCCCCTGACCCCTCCCCGCCCGGTGGGCCCGGCAGCCCCTTCACCAGGCCGCACCCCACAGGCGCTGATGTCCAGTGTCTTCCACTTCTGCCTCCTGATGCCGGGTCTGGTCTTCAGCCTGTGCGCCCTCCACGTGGTCACCGACAGCATGCTGACCAAGGCCGTCTCGGCCGCCGACACGGGTGAGCGCGTCTGTCACGCCGGCCGGCCAGGCTTGCGCAGGGCAGGCGGGTCTGGCCGGCTCGAAGGAGGGCAGGACCTCACCGGCCAGGGGCGGGGGAGTGGGCCGGCCAAGTGGGCCCGGCCCAGCCTGGCCTCCCAGGACCAGAGTAGAGTGGATCTGGGGCCGCTGACCTTGAGAAGGACGGGAGCGCATGCGGCCTGCTGTCCTCCGAGCCGCCACGCTGCCCTGCTCAGGTGCGCCCCCGGGGGTGTGAGTGGAGGAGCCACGCGGCCGAGCGCCACATGCCCCCCCCCCCCCCCCCCCCGACGCTGCCCAGGTCTCTTTCCGAAGACCTATGGGTTTCCCATCCAGGCTGGGGGTCCAGACTCTTGTCCCAGAGGTGGCGCGTGCGGCCCAGGGGCTGCGAGCAGATGGTCCCAGCGGCAGGGCCCAAATCTCGGGGCTGCAGAGCAGCCGAGCGCCCTGCCTGTCTGGGGGACGCACCAAGGCGGGCGAGCAGGCGGCACCCCGGCCAGGCCTGGCCCAGGGCTGCGGCGGGGCCTCCCTGGCCTGCCGGACCCGGGGCTCTGGTCCCAGGAGGCCAGGCTGGTCCTGGAGGCCTTCCTGGAGGTGTGGACTGGCACCAGGGAGGTCGGGAGAGGGAGCCGGAGAACAAGGCAGGCGAGGTGCGGGGAAGGAGGAAGGGGAGCCTGCGGGGACGCGAGCGCCGGCCCGAGGCACCGCCCTTGAGCTCAGGAGCCGGGAGCTGGTTCCCAGGACAGCCTGGGAACCAGACCACAGAGGGGGCGGTAATTGCTCCCTGGTGTCTGCAGGGCGTGTGGGCGATGGGAGAGGCCCTCTGAAACGGCGGGCTGTCAGGCTGCTCCCAGCTGCCCTGATGGGGGTTGGGGTTTCCGAGCCCGGAGAGAGCTGGCTCGGGAGCCCGGGAGCCCCGGCCTGCGGTGTCGGCAGCCACACACACGGGCTCGCCCACACAGGGCTCAGCTGCCAGGGTGTGGGTGCGGGGTCGGGTCAGGGGGTGCAGGCAGCTAGGTGGGCCCCTCCTGTGCCTCCAAAGCCCCTCCCCAGCCCCGCGGGGGATGGCGGGGGCTCAGGAGGGACACGGGGGCCCCTCACGCCATCTCCCTGGCAGGCCTGGGAGGGCGGGGCCTGGCCGTGACCTGTGGCCTCCTTCCCAGGCGCCTGCTGTGCTTGGGAACTTTCCAGAGCAGGAGGAGGCCCAGCCCCACGACCGGAAGCGCCCAGTTTTGGCCCCTGCCCATGCGGCTGGGCGGTCTACAGGGAGCAGCCCCACGGGCGAGGCAGCCGGGGCAGAGGAGGGGTCAGGGACAGTCAGGCCAGGGACCTGCCCCACTGACGGCACCTGCCCCGCAGGGACCATGCTGGGGCTCTGCGCCGCCGTGCAGCCACTGACCCGCACCCTGGGGCCCACGCTCGGCGGCCTCCTGTACCGAAGGTTTGGTGTCTCCATCTTCGGGCACGTGCAGTTCGCTGTTAACTTGCTGGTCCTCCTGGTCCTCTGGAAGCAGCCTGCGTTCCAGAAGGTGGACAAAGTCCGGTGACGGCGGCCTCCGGCACAGACTGGCAATAAACTCGCTGGAACCTCTCCTGCCTGCTTTCTGGGGTTCCCACCAAGGCCCCGGGCCGGGGAGGGTCTGGGGTGGAGGATGGAGCTTCTGAGGCCGGAAGTCTTCCCGGAGGAGGAGGCACGAGGCTGGGGCCCAGGACTCCCGGGAGGGTAAAACCACCCACCTCAGTCCCCCGTGAGGGCCCTGCACCCGCCATCCATCCACAGACGTGTGGAGGGGCTCCCCGCTCTGCCCCCCGTTGACCCCAGCCCCAGGCTGAGCGCGCGGCCCAACACGCTCATTCACCCTCCCCAGCGGTCCCGCTCCTGGACGGACACGTTTCCGAAATCCCGGATTCGAGACTTGGGAAGGGGCCGAGGAGAGCCTCCTCGCTCCGTGCGGGGGGCCCGCGGGCAGACCTGGGCAGCCGGGCCGAGTGGGGGCACCAGCTCGCACCCTGACCGCATCCCAGCCAGTGCAGAGTCTCAGATGCCCGAGGCCTCTCCCCAGGCCGCCTTGACAAGAGACTTAAAGCCTGGCACCCCAACCCCAGCACCCCACGGCCCAGCTGGAGGGGCCCAGACCCAGACCCGCCGGCCCCCCAGCCCCAAAGTTCAGTCCGGATTCTGCCCACGTTTGGTCTCACCCCTGTCCGAGGTCATTTACCCACGTGAGGGGGGGCGTGGGCATCACAGCGTTGGGCTGCCCCTGCCGCCGGGACGCCTCGCCCTGCCCTGACAGCAACCGCGCGCCCCGGGCAGGCCCCACGCTGGGCCTGCGCCCCACGGCCTGGCAGCAGGGCCGCAGGAGGCCGCCTTGGCCAGCCGGGGCCCGGGTCCCGAGGGGTGGGCGGGCAGCCAGAGGCGCGGGCCCTCCCCGTAGGCTGCGGGACAGGGCAGCTCAGATGGGCACATGCCGGGTCCCAGCAGGGCGGCTGGCGAAGCCCCGGCCGCGCCACCCCAGGTCACGCCCGCCCGGATCCCGCATGGGAAGTGGGCCAGGGCTGGGCCAGGGCGGGGCGGCGCTTCCTGGCCCGAGGGTGGGGTGGCCCCAGGACGCCTCCCGGGCGGGCCCGCAGGAACCACCGCGTCACGCCGGGGGTAGAAAAGGCTGGTTTATTCGGGTCGCGCACACTGGCGTAAAAACAGAATATTAAAGCATGATTTGCCAAAAAACAACCACGGAAATAAATACATAGATAGATAGATAGATAGCTCAATAACTTAAGGCGCCCGCGCAGCGGGGCTGGCTCCGGGCTCGCGGAAGGTCCTGCGGGCGCGCGGCCCCAGCGCCGGCTCCGTCCTGTCCTCGGGCGGCCGGCGGGCGGGTGGCGGCCCCGCGCTCCCTCCGTCCGGGCGCCCCGGGCTCCCGCGTCCAGCGCGTCCCGTCCCGACTCGTCCGGCTCCAGCGCGGCTCCTGCGTCCGGCTCCAGCGCGGCTCCTGCGGGGGGAGGCGGGTCAGTCGGGGGCGCCGGGTCCCGGCGAGGACAGGGGGGTCAGCCGGGCGCGCGGGGCCCCGGCGAGGAGAGGGGGGTCAGCCGGGCGCGCGGGGTCCCGGCGGGGACAGGGGGGTCAGCCGGGTGCGCGGGGCCCCGACGAGGAGAGGGGGGTCAGCCGGGCGGGGGCCCGCGGGGACGGGGGTCGGCCGGGCGCTCACCGCGGCGTCAGGGCGCGCGGGCCTCGGGCGGCTCCTGGCGCTCGCGGCGGCCGCGGAAGTCCTGCAGCGCGCGGCGGTTCTGGAAGTCGATGAGCGCCAGCGTGATGGCCGCGTTCCAGCAGCTCTCGCCCGCGCAGCGGAAGTCGATCTCCTTGCGGTCGGTGGTGACGATGGTGAAGTACACGTACTTGCCGGTGCGCTCCACGCAGTCCACCTTGAGGATGGAGTGGAAGCGCAGCTCCTTGGGGCGCGCGCCGGGCGCGGCGGGGAAGAGGCGCAGGCGGTCGGGGGTGAGCACGCCGCGCTTCTTCTTCCACAGCTGGAACAGGCTGTCGCTGCGCTTCTCCAGCTCGCCCTCGCGCAGCACCTCGCCGGGCGTCTTCATGGCGGGGGCGGCGGCGCGAGGAGCGGCGGCTCTGCGCCCCGGCGCGCGGGGCTCGCCTTTATAGCGCCCCGCCCGCCCCGCGCCCCGCCCGCCCGCCCCGGCCCGCCCCGGCCCGCCCCGGCCCGCCCCGGCCCGCGCCTCCCCGCCTCCCCGCCCGCCGGCGGCGCGGGGCTCCTCGGGGTCCTCGGGGTCCTCGGGGCCCCGCCCGCCGTGACTCGCGCGCCCCGGGAGGCGCCGCGGGCCCGGGCCCAGGGCGGGAGCGGCTCCCGCGCCCGGAGGTCCCCCCTTCGAAGGTCCCCCCTGTCCTCGGGCGCGGCCCGGCCTCTCCCGTCGAGGGGGCAGCACCGCGGCTCGGGCCGGGGCGCCCACGGCAGGCGCGGGGGGGCGCCGCCCCCGGCGCAGCTGGGTGGGGGCGAGGGCGGCGGGGCGGCCGCTCCGGCCGCGCGCCGTGGGGCCCGCCAGCGCCCCGCCCGCCCCGGGCGTCCCCGCGGAGGGCGCCAGGTCCGGGGCCGCGGGCGCGGGGCGCGCCGGCCTGGGGGGGCCGGAGCCTCGCCCTCGGGGCCGGCCCGGGGCGCGGGGCGGGGGCGGCTGAGTCATCGCCCCCGGCCGGCGGCGCCATTGACCCTTTTCCTTTAAGGGTGTCCAGGAGCAGGAAGCGGCCGCGGCCGCGGGGCGCCCGGGGCGGGGAGGGCGCCGGCTCCCACCCTCCCGCGCCCCCCGGCCCTCCCCGCGCCCGCGCCCGCGCCCGGCGGCAACGCGGCGACCCCCGCCGGGTGCAGGCGCCGCGGGGCGGGCGCGCCGGGAGGGAGGGAGGGGGACGGGGCGCGCCGGGGCCGCGGGGCGCTGGGACAGCAGGCCAGGCGGCTGGGGACGGGCTGCCACTGTCCCCAGGAGCCTCGAGGAGCCCACTGGGTGCCCAGTGCGCCACCCTGAGCCCTCCAGGATGCCCAGCAGCGTGGCCAGGGGGTCCCGGGCTCCGGGCACACGGCCAGCACTGGCCCTGCTTGAGCACCTACTGTGCACCTGCCTGGCTGCTGCGCGGCCGTGCGGAGCAGGGGAGCCCTGCCTGCCCCGGGCAGCTCCGGAGGAGGGTCCCCAGGAGGCCCGGGGGCCCTGTGTGCCCGGCTTGCGCCCGCCCCTGCGCCCCTCACAGGCCCGGCCCGCCAGGAACAGACAGGCTTGCGAGTAGGAAAAGGGGGTGTAGCCGGCTGGGGCGCCCAGCACATCTCCCCGCTGGGGGACTGGCAGCCGGGGCTGGGGGGTGGGGGCCCAGCTCTGAGGGGGGGCCTGGGGCGGGGAGGCTGACTCCCCGCCGCCCTCCCCAGGGGCTGCCGCCCGCGGGCTCTTGGCCCTCCGTCTCGGAGGGGTCGGGCCCAACCAGGCAGCTCCTCTACAGGAGGCCGGGGGCGGGGCGGAGAGGGGCTCACTTCTGGCCTCAGCAGCTGCTCCCACAAACCAGCAGGAACCTGGAGCCTGGCAGACCTGCCGGCAGCACCCCCACAGGCTGAGATTTGTCTGGGTGCCCCTCTGGCCGTGGGGGCCAGGAGCTGGGAGGGACAAGGACGAGGGCTCTAACCTGGCAACCCAAGTGCGATGTTTTGGGGGAACCCTTCCCCAGGCCACCGGACACCCAGGAGCAGTGACCCCCGGGGCTCCCTGCAGGTGGCTGCTGGCCGGAGAGCAAGGGGCCCCCTCAAGGTCCCCCCCCCACGAGGTGGGGGCTTTGGGGTTGCTTTCTTGGATCTGCAGGGAACAGGGTGGGAGACGCCCGGCAGGCACGCGGTCGCCTTGCTCTGGGGCACCCTGAGGTCCGGGCAGGAGGCAGCCCGCGCTGGCTGGCGCTGGGCGGGGGGTGCTGGTCCCGCCTCAGGACAGGAAGGGGCAGCGGGGCTGTTCTGTCGGCCGTGCCAGCTGGTGCTTCCCCCAGGGCTGCGTCCAGCATTTGCGGGAGCCTGGCTGAGGGGATCCCCCAGCCCAGAGCACAGACTCGTCCTCGAACACCCGGCCAGGAACTTGCCGGCGGCGGGTGGGTGGCCAGGGCAGGACAGGCGCCTCTTCGAAACTCTCGTGAGGTCATTTCCACAGCGCACAAAGGCCGAGCCCCGGGCTCCTGCCCAACCAGCCCTGCAACTGCGTCACGGCCCAGCCCGGGGCGCCACACACCCTCTTCCTGTGGGCGGAGGTGCTCGGGGCAGCCGGGAGGTCCTCTCGCCTCCTCCAGGAAGTCCTTTTGGATTGCCGGGACGCCCCCTCAAGTTGCCTCCCACCAACCACAATACAGGGGGGCCTGGGGGGAGTCCTGCACCAGGCAGCCTGAGCCCAGCTGGCCCTGTGACCCGGCCCCCCCTGCTGCCTTCCTCTTGGCGGCAAGCTGAGGGGACGGCGGAGGCGGACGCCGGGCTTCAGGCTCACTGCGGGCTGTGTCCTGCGTCCCCGCCCGTCCGGCACCCTGTCCAGCTCCGACCTATCCCTCAGCGCCCTGTTCAGAGGTTCTGGGGTGTCTGGGGGTTGGGGCCCGGGGCCAGCCTGGCGCTCAGAAAATGTAAGTGCAGCTGAAATTGGCGAGCACCCCACCTCGCTGCCCCAGCCCGGCTCTGGCCAGCAAGTGGGGAACTTGTTTGCTGGCCCCTAAACCTGACCGCCGGGGCGTCTGACTCCCCAGGCCCGCCAGCCCGCGGGCTCCATGATGCCCGGAGGCGGCGCGGGGGGGAGATGGCCCAGGCGCAGCAGGGCCGCCCCCCTGGAGGGTGGTCAGCTGAGCCGCCCGCAGGCAGCGGCCACTCCTGGCCCCGGCTTCTCGTGGGCAGGGGCGGGCAGGGCCCGCCGTGTGTATTATTCAAGCTTTTCCGACTTGAAGAAATGATCAAAATCACAGCTGCGCTGACGCGGAAGGAAACGTCGGAGGCGCCCGTCGGAGGCGCCCGCAGAGCCCGCAGAGCCGCCACGGTCCTGGAAGGCACGGGGGGGGGGGGCACGCGGCCGTGGCGTGAGGCTGAGGGGGCCGCGACGGGGCCCCAAGGCCCAGAGGAGGGAAGCCACCGAGAACCCTGTGGTTTCAGGCTGCCAGGCGCGGTCACTTGTGGGGGGACCCAGGACCGGCCCGGCCCGAGCGGCCTGGTGGCAGAGGCGCCCAGAACAGCAGGCGGCCGGCGGGCGGGGCCGGCGGGCCCAGGGGACCTCGTGACCAGCTCCGGCAGGCTGCTCCCCTGGCAACGCGGGGCCCCTGCTGACGGCGGGTGGGCCCAGGACAGGGGAACCTGGCCCAGGGGCCCGGCCTGGCTCCTCCCACCCTCCTCCGGGCCCCAGAAGCGCAGACCCAAGGGCCGCCCCATGCCCGTGGCCCACCCCCCACGTGCCCTGCCTCCCCGAAGCACAGGCCTCTCGCCGAGGCGCCCCAGCCTTGCTCTGCACGCGCGGGGGGCGAGGAGGGGTAGTGGGGAGCGCTGGCCCGGGAAGGCTGGGCCTCACCCGGCACCCCAGACTCCAGGGTGCCCGCAGGTGTGGCCCTTTCCGGGCCTGGGAACCCCCCGGGCCAGTCGGGGAGAAAGCCAGGCTGCGGGGTCAAGGAAAGTGACTTCCGCTCCCACGGCTGAGTCAGCCAGGGCAGCGGCGGTGACGGGCGGTGACATCAGGGCGGCGGGCCCCGCCCAGGGCCCCGGGATGACTGGCCTGGGAGGGGGCGTCTGGGCGGGGCCGGCCGGGTCTCCAGCCGCAGGGACCGAAGGTGCGCACGGAACCCAAGTTCAGAGGGCGCGAGGCGCCAGCCGAGCAGGGCCCTGGGGCCCACCAGTTGGGGCCCGCTCCTCGCCAGGGCCGCACATGCGGGGTCCGGCCCCCTGGGCTCCCCGCGGATGGCTGTGCCCCCGGGTGGGAGGGGCGGACGCCCAGGGGAAGGGCTTCTGGGCTGTGGGCTGGGTGGGCGCTGATGCGGCCGCGGGGCCAGCGGCTCCATCACAGCAGCAGCTGGAGGGGGCCAGGTGTGGGGGGACACCTCGCCCACGGCTCCTGGGGCAGCCCCCCGGCACCCCCTGGGCAGCGGTGCCAAGAGATGGGAGAGGACCCATCAGGGTGTCAGAGGGGGCGCTGACACAGCCCCCCAGGCTTCCCCACGGGCAGGGCAAAGGTGTGCCAGCGGCAGGAGCCGACCCAGCTGGGCAACGCTGGGCCCAGAGGGGCCGAGGCCAGCAGCAGAGCAGACGGCAGGTCAGATGAGACCAGGGCACCTGCCACGTGCCCACCTGGCACAGGTCCGGACAAGGCCAGGCAACCTGGGGGGCATCTTCCCTCAGAGGAACAATCTTCAGTGCCATCACCCCAATTCTGGGCAGGCAGTTGGAGCTGGACCTCACAGGCAAGCACCCGGCACACTCGCTGAGGGGGGCGGGAGTGACCACGCCCTCCTGCTTCCAACCCCACGGTGCCACTGCAGCACCCCAATAATGGCGTGTGGACTCTCTCAACCGCTGGAAGGGTCCGAACAGCCTGGAGAGCCCCCTGCCAACTGCCCCAGCCCTGGGGTGGAAGCGTCTCCTTGAAGTCGGGGTGCTGAGGCCGGCATGGGACGGGGCTCAGAAGAGCAGCGGGCCGCTGCTGTGGGCATGTCCGGACCCAGGCCCCTTGGCCTCGGGAACCAGCGCCCCAGAAGCGACGAGGGGGGAGTGGCCTGGAAAGGCGCGCGGGGAGGGCCAGCCCTCCAGCCGGGCCAGGATCACCGGGCACCAGGCAAAGGAGCGGGAAGTGCCCTCCCCGCCCGCCCGCAGTCTGGAGACCCCTAGCAGCAGGCACCCACCAGATAGCAGAGCCCCCCGAGGCGCTGGCTCCTCGCTGCGGCAGCCCTCCCCTGTAGCCAGCTGCCGTGCTGGCCTGCACTAGCTCCAGGGGCCACCCAGCCAGACACCCCATCTTTGTTGTGCCCTCCGCCATGATGGTGTCGCTTCTGTCCGGGTGCTGTCTCACCCAGCTCACCACAGGCCAAGCCCAGGGGCCCCCCCTCTGCTCTAGCCCGAGGGGCAACGGCTCAGCCGTCCTCTCCACAGACCGTGCCAGGTGACTCGCCCGCTGACCTGGCCGTCCTGAAGGCTGCCTGTGGGCGGGCACAGGCCGCGTGCACCCTGCTTTCTCAAGCCCCACAGTGGCCTGCGGAGGCGGACAGTCCGCCCCTCCAGTGATGGCGGGGGGAGAGGTGGGTGTGCTTGCTCCCACGGGGCGGGACAAAGGCTTCCCAGAGGGTCTTCTGTGGCCGGATGGCCTGCCCCAGGGGACGGGGCGCTCACGCTGTCCCCGCTAAGGAGTTCCGTCGGGGCCGTGCTGGCAGGACGGAGCCCTGGACACCCTGGCTCTCGGGCAGGAAGACCTGCCACGGCAGGGCCAGCGGTGGCCACTGAGTGCGGCCCACGTGTGCACAGTCCATTCCAGAAGGCGCTGCCTGCAACCCCGAGGACCGGCCTCCTGGGCAATACAGGCCCCCCTCAGGAGGGGCCCACCGGGGTGCCGGTCCCCACGGCAGCCTTCAGTGTCGCAGACCCCAGTGCAGACGCAGGGCACCTCACTTCCGTCCCACAACTTTAATAGAATATTCTAACTATTCTGTACAAATTGAAAACACGTCTTCAGGTACAAAGGACGGGTGAGGCCGAGCACGCAGGCTGCTCGCAGGCCCGGAACCCGCCCGCCAGCCCGGTGGGAGCCGGCCCGGCGCTGCCGAGACGCCGAAACACACACTACGGGAGACGCGCCCAGCCCAGCCCCTCCCCGGGAGCCCACACCCCACCTCTGCCCCGGCCCCACCCGCGCAGCTGTCGGGACAGCAGGCACCCCTGCCGCGGCGCAGCGGGCGGGGGCCGCCTCTCGCCAGCCGAGCCACCCGCTCTCCAGGGCCGCCCGCGGACGGGCAGCGGCAGGCACCCCAAGCCCCTACAAGCATGAAGGAATAAATAAATACGGGGTGGACCTCAAAAGCATTCGCTTGGAGTCAGTGTGCACACGGCCCCCACCCCCCCACCCCGAGGAAAACAAAACCAAAGAAAGAACACTCTGAGGAGACCAGGCCCGCCCGCCCCGCCGGTGGCCGGAGCACAACAGCAGGGCCCGTGGGCCCCCCCACCGCCCCCCCGAACCAGGGCCGTCCGGCTGCGGGAGACGCTCCCACCCCACATCTCTGCCTGGGTCCCCAGCCGCCGCCGCCGCCGGGCCCGGTCAGTCGTCGGAGCTGGGCCCAGGCCGTCCAGGGTGCAGGCGTGAAACCTCCTACTGCGCACGCGCACTCGAGGCGCCACTGTACAGGCTAAGCAAAAGACTACGAGGGGGAAGCTGGGCGGAGACCATGCAGGGGCCTCGGCGCGGCCGGCGCCCAGGGCGTGCTCACTGCTGCTTGCACTCGGAGGGCTGGCTGGGCTCCTTCTGTCAACGAGAGAACAAGAGCTTCGGTGACGGAGAGAAACCGAGGCTGGGTGCGCGCGCAGGGGATGGGTCCCCACACATGCTGAGAGCAGCAGCCTCCCGGCAGGCCCCGGGGGCAGGCTTTCTGCCCAGGGCCACTGCAAGACACCAATGGGGGCATGTTGGGGTTCCCCGGGACCAGAGATCCTGCACGGGCAGCAGGGCCCACTTGTCACTGCCCTCGAGCTGGCGGCAGCCCCGCAGCACCCCGCCCATGCAGAGACGCAGCTCCATCTTTACCCCCGGCCCCTCACACAAGTCCAGCAGCTGAACCGTAAGGGGCTGCTGTACCCCGGGCCCAGGACACCACGGCTGCCCAGAGGATGGGAGGCCACCCCGTCCTGCAGCCGTCTCCCCAAGGGGGAACTCGACGCACTACAGCCAAGGCCTCAGGAAGTGCCCTCCTGGGCGTGACCCTCCCAGGCCTCCGGCTCTGCCCTCTTTCTGGAGGCCAAGAGAAAGCACCACACCACGACATCTTTGCTACGAGGGCAGCAGGAACAGCCAGGCCAGAACGCGGGCCCGGCGCAGGCCCTCTGGCCAGAGCTGCGCGCCTGTGACGCACAGACCAGAGGCTCGGAAGTCGGATGCGAGGACGCCCGTGCGGCCAACCGACAAAACTCACGCCTCCGCGGGGAAAACTGGAAAGGAGCGGCCAGCATGGCAGGAAGGGCCGGCGCATGGGAGCCAAGAGCCATCGGGGTCCGACCGGGGTAGGGTGTGCGTTGCACACCCTGCATGGAGGTGCTGCTGGGAAGGGCAGTGGCCCCGCCACACACGCGGACTTCCGGGCCGACCCCACAGCTCTGCTTGTCAAGTGACCTGTGCCCACCGGGGAGAAGCTGTCCCGGAAGCAGACGAGATGGGAGACGTGGGCACCCGCTCCCTTGAGGCGAAGCTCCGGGGCCGGCTCCACGGGCCTGCGCCCACTGTGCGCGCGCTCTGTGCCAGAGCCAGTGGAAAATGGCCCCGGCGATTTAAAACACCCCCAACCCGCGCCCCTTTCTCGGAGTGGCTTACTCACGTGTCCGCTAGGACCCCCCCGCCCCCCTGGGAACCCACCTTGGGGTTCATTTCGGCATCATCCTCCTCTTCTCCCTCCTCATCACCTTCCAACTCCTGTACGAAGAGGAATGAGAACTGGCTGGACGGGCACAATTTAAACTCCGAGGCTTCACCAGCCACCAGCAAGGCAGAGCAACACCCCGACTGGAGGCAGCCCCCCGTCACTGGCCGCCGCCCAAGCGCCTCCTCCCACCACCCCTACGACTTCCCGCCACTCCCATGTCCACAGACAACCTGGACACAGGTCGCTGGCAAAGCGGCTTCAGCTGGGCCCAGGATTGTCTTTTCATAAACGAATTTCGGGGTCAAGCTGGCCACAGCACCGTTCGAGCCTCCCCTCGGTTCCCAGGGCTGACCGCGGCCAAGGTGGCACCCCGCCGTGGGATGACCGGGACCCGGAGGTCGGCCCCGTCCACGCGCGCAGAGCTGAAACGCCACCTCGGGAGGGACAGTGTTTCTCGCGAGCCGGGCCTTACCTCCTCTTCTCCTTCCTCGCCCTCTTCAAACTGCAAAGAAAACCAAACAATGAGGTCTACGCAGGGACGTGCTTCCTGCCCCCAGCACACGCCTGCCCCGTGCTGCCCGGCCAGGACCAAGGCAAGGCTGGGCAGCCAGCAGATGTGGGCACTGACCTGGCGGCTGCGACCCCAGTGTTCTACCGGGATGCCAGGCCCAGACCCCGCGTGAACCAAGGGCTGAAGACGCGGAGGGAGCAGGAGGACCCGGCTGGCCAGACCCAACCGGGCAGCGCCGACCTCAGCAACCTGCACTGTGACTCCCGACACGGCCACGCGGGGCTGGGCCCGCTCTCGGCCAGGCAAGGGGCTGGCGCCGCCGCTCCAGCCAGGGCTACAGCCTGGGAAAACCCACCCCAGGCAGGCCGGACAGTTCTTTCACATTCAAAGACATCGCCGGCCTGGCTCTGCTCAAGGGCCAGACGTCAGATCAGCAGCAACAGCAGCCGAGACAGCCCCCGCCACGGCTGTGTGGCACGAGGGGCAAAACCCAAGGCTCGGTGAGGAGTGCCTCTGGGAGCCTCCCTGCCTCACAACACCTCCACTGAGCTAGTGGCCCTCAGCCCGGGGCCCACCGCACCCCTCCAGGCACCTCGTGGTAGGCAGGGTGGCGCCACAACAAACAGCACACCCCGGCCCTCCTCCCGTGAGCGGCTGAAGCAGCCAGCGCGGCAGCCTCGTCTCCCACGGCAGGCACGCCTGCTCAGGCCAGTGTCTTGAAGCTCTGGACACTCACCACACCTGGATGGACCCATCTGTTAAGAAAGCACGGGGCGGGGGGGGGGGGCGCTCCTCCCTGGTGGCGCAAGGGTTAAGACACAGCGCTATGAAGCTGCCTGCAGCCTCTGCAGCACGAGCTCGATCCCCTGGCCAGGGGGCTACCCACATGGTGCAGCAGACCTCTCCTGTCTCCCCGCTGCTCCCCTCAGCAGTGTACTTCAGTCAATCTGCCTGTTCTGCTCCCCACTCTGTCTCTGGTGAATCCTCTCCCCCTCCACACCTCTAGCCTGTACCCCAACTCTTGTACGCGTAAATAAATAAATCTTTAAAAAATAAAATAAAGAAAGCAGAGGGGGACGCAGGGCTGTCTCAGGGCCCCGAAGCCCCAGTAGCAAAGGCTCCCGGGGACCTGAGCCCCACAGAGCAGAACGACTAGGCCAAGTGCAGAAGACAACCAGAACCAGAACGCCCCCTGCAGGCCATTCCGGCCACTGTGGTGCTGCCCGCTGCCCGCCACACTGGCACCCTTGCAGCGCACTCACCGCGTGCCCGGGAGGCAGAGGCTCGCCACCACGCGGGCTGCGGGCCGCTCTACGCAAGTACACTGAAGCCACGCTGTCCAGCGGTACTCGATGGGCCCGGGGTCAGAAATGCCCGAGGCCGCTGGTGAAGACCACTGTGCACAGCAAGTAGCCACGACCTCTGCTGCAGTCTAGTCAGAGGAAGCCAAGCCTCGGCGTTGGCCCCGATGCTGTGACCAGCATCTCCAAAACCTTAACGTCTCAGCCACCACCTCAGCGTCTCTGTGCCCTGACACAACCCTCGCCCCCATGTCGCACCCCGCCCGGGGCCAGCTGCGGGTTAGGAGTCCACCCCCTCAGCCTGGGCCCTGGCTCGGGCCCGCAGGGAGGACGCGCACGAGCAGCAGCCCCCAGCCCCTGGCGCAGACCTCATACAGAAGGAAACCTAAGGCAGCCCCCCCCACCCCTGATGACTGCAAGAGCCACTTTTTTCCTAAGAGGTCTAAAAGCAAGAGGAAAGTTAGGAACCATCTAAAAATACTTCCCAGTTGGGCCTCCCCAGTGGCCCAGCAGTTAGGTCTGAGTGCTGCCACTCTACGGCCTGGTGAATGCGCTCACGCCCACACCTGTGGCCTTCACCCACTTCCATTACAAAAATCAAAAATCAAACACTTCCACTGACATGCCATAAAGCAAATTTTTCTTCCACACAAGATTCAGGGGGGCCCTGACTGTGCTGGAGCGTTGGGGCATCGAGTCAGGCCTGCCAGGCGAGGGCTCGGCCCCCTCAGGCAGAACAGCAGCCCCTCAGTCTCTGGCTTCTCTGGGGAGTGGCTTCCATGTCACCACTCGGCACAGCGGCGACCTCCCTGGTGCCGAGAGCCGCCCAAACACGCAGGCCTGAGGTGACCAGAGAGAGGCCCCGCATAGGCCGATGGTGCCGGGAGCAACACACCCCACAGCAGCGCGGACGGGGCTCCCCGGGCCAGTACGTACATTGTCATCGTCCTCGATGGCCTCCCCGGTGAAGTACAGCACCGCCCGCGGGACGATCCGCTCACGGAAAAAGTGTCCAATTTCAAAGTCAGAGGCCAGCGTGAACTCGGAGTCCTCATCCTGGGAGGAGACAGCACAGGTCGGTTTCAGCAGGAAAAGCAGCGCCGCCCCCCACCCCCACGCGGGACCCCGGCCTCCGGGCAAGCAGGACGCAAGGGCCCGCCTCCCAAGGCCACCCTGGGTCAGACGCTGCGTTTCACCCTAGGCGCGGCCGCCCGATGCTGATCCAGGCTTTCAGGGGGCGAGATGGGAGGGAGAGGGAGCCCTCGGGCAGACGGGACGTTTAGGAAGGACGAGATCTTACCAGCGACTCTCCGTCTCCGGATGCTGGAAGGAAAAGCAGACGCCGATGTCACACAGACGCCCAGAGCCGCCCAGAGCGCTCAGCGGGCAGGTAGGCCGGGCTCGCCCGCACGCTGGCACTGCCGGGCCCACCTCCGCCCGGCTCGCTCACACGGCCCATGGGCGTGCCAGCCTCCAGGACAGCGCTCCCAGGGCCGCGGCAGCAACAGGAGGGACCAGGTGGGCATGAGCCCGGGCAGACGGGCACCGTCTGATGGAGGCTGCCGGCCTTCTCGCGCACCCCCCGCGCCACCTCACCCCACGAAGCGGTGGCCACTGGGCGGTCCCAGCAGCCAGCACCCCAGGACGGTTCCGGGTCAGGAAGCGCACAGGGGCCTGTCTGCCGGGCGGGAGGAGGGCATGGAGACTAGCCACCCCAGGTTTCCCCTCTCAGGACACCTCGCCACCGCGAGGGCTTTTTCCTGGGCCCCATCACCCTCGCGTGTGTTTCTGGAGCTTGGCGTGGTCGCCTGATACCTCTAAGAAAAGCCACGCTGAGGTGCGGCCGCCGCTGGCGTGTTCCAGGTCACCACCATCGCCACGCGGCTTCAGAGCCCCAGGTGCACCCCACAAACGCTCTCTTGCCGCGTCAGTGATTTACAGCCCGCGCACGCTCAGGCCCTGGCTTTAAGGGCTACTGATGGTTTAAGATCCCGGCTTTGAGAAAACTCCCAAAGCCTCTGACTTCAAGCTCAAAGCCGGCGCGTCCGGGTGAGCTCACACAGGCAACCTGCGAGCCGACGCCGGGCTCCGGAAGGGGCCGTCCCAGGGAGACCAAAGGCGCGAGCGTGGCTGCTCTGTGCCCAAACGGGCACACGCCGGCGCCTTCCCGGCTCAGAGACAGCCACAGCGAGAGGGGAAGAGGACGACGGACTGGTGGAGGGAGGCCCGGTCAGTGAGGGCGCAGACCCTGGAGTGGAGCCGCCGCAGCCAGGGGCCACGGAAGGTCAGCGTCGGCCCCCACAGCTGTCGGCATTTCCCGACCTCACGCCGTGATTCTGACGCGAGGCGTGGCCTCCTCACACTCGGGGTCAGCACCGCCAGGGCCCAGCCTTCATTCCCTCAGCGCCAGGGAGGTCAGAAGAGCCCTTCCTAGCTGAGAGGCGCCGTCTCGAGGGCTCCCATGTGGGAGTCCGGCTGCTGGCGCTCCCAAAGCACACAAGCCCCCCGTGTGGGCCGCGCGGCAAGGCCGGGGGGTTGGGGGTGGGCAGCCCCTCCAGCGGGCGCACATCGGCAGGAGCACTACTCGCGGGCGCCCAGGAGTGCAGGGTGCGGAAGCGCCGGTCAGGGCTTCCTCCCCGAACCCCGCTCTTTTCCTCCCCTGCCCCTCCCCACCCAGACCCAGCTGGAGCCATGCCCGGCAGGCCCCGCCCCGCCCGCGCACCTTTCAGCGGGCTGAAGAAGTTGAAGAACGAGTCGCTGGGCACCTGCTTGGTGATGGTCCTGACCGTGCCGCGGCCCTTGTGCTTCTGCTTCTTCTTGACGGTCTTGACGGTCACGTTCCTCCCCTTCTTCCAGTCGATCGCACACCTGCAGGTCAGCCCATGAGGAGACTGGGCCAGGCGCCGCAGCACTGGGCAGACATGGCCGAACCCGGGACGCTTGGGAGAAGGCGCCCCGGCCCACACACTGCAGGGGAGCAGGCCACGGCCCAGGGGATGATCGTGGCTGAACCCCGCGGCCACTGAGCCCGGCGGGACGGGCGCCCAGCCCTGCCCATCACAGGGAGATGCACAGGGAGCGCGCAGGCCCACTGAGTAAGGATAACTGTTTCCATGTGAGAACAAACCCGTTTCCCAAACGGTCTCAAGCAAGAGGGAGGCGTTCCAAACCATATTCCCCCTGGGGTTCCAGTCAAGGGCACCCAAGGAGCTCGAGCAGCCAGATAGCAGAGAAAACTGCTCCCATCCAAAGCCAGCAACCAGCTCCACGGGCACCGACTCAGCAACCAGCCGTGGCACCGGGTTCATAGCACGACCCCCACGACTTCCTCTCCGGGGAGGCCAGAAGCCAGCCCCCCCGTGCAAATAAGGGAACAGGGCCCCGACCTCAAACCCTGGCACCTGTGAAGCCACTTCCTAGCGCCTGGCAGCCCACCCCAAGCGCAGAGACTACCTTGACTTTAACCCTTTGCCTTTTAAACAGATTCGAGGCCTTTTATTGATGCCCAACTGTCTACCCGTCGAGGTCCAGGGTCACAGCTCTGGCCTCAGAGGAGTTGAGCGGCGCGTCCTTACCCGTCACAGTCGACAATCTCGGGGCCTTCAAAGGAAAAGGGATCGGCCTTGTCCGGCTCCGACTTCATCTTGTACGTTTTCGTCAGGACCGAGTTGGTAAAGTAGTCGTTGGGCTCAAAGTGGAACTCTAGCACAAAAGACTGAGAACAGAGGCCAAGCGTGAGCGCCCTGCCCGAGCGCACGGCACAGGCACAGGGGCCACGGCCAGCGCAGGGCACTACGTCCTTGCCACAAGGCCCAGCGCCGACTAGCTCTCCGGGCACGGCTGCGTAACGAGACGATACTCGGTCGGAATAGACACCGGCGCAAACTTACCAACAAGTGACTTAATTGGGGAAGGAGCCCCACAGTGTTCTTGGGAGCTCTCCCAAAAACCCATAGCATCTCTCCTGCCCGCCCCCAGGAGGCAGGACGCACGCCACAGGCAGCACTGACTTGGAAGAGCCAAGTGTGGTGGGCGGGCACGCGGCAGCGGTCACAGGGACACGCGTGCTCACAAGCGATAGCTGAGACGTGGAGGGAGGCCCAGTGGTGCAGAGAGGTGCAGTGCGGGTGGGGTGGCAAGTGCCTGGGACATGAGGGGCGCCCTCACGGCCAACAGTAACATGGCGGAGAGCTCGGCCACCTCGGGGGACATGTCTGGGCAATGCTGACCCAGCCACACCTGCCAGCGGGTGCAGCGGTCTCTGTTTGCGGCGGCTGCTCCACCCTCCCTGCTGTGCCAGGTGTCAACAGGGTGCCCTGGAGAGCAGCGCTGCAGCCCAGGGGCAGGCAAGCCCGGGCCATGCTTTGCCCCGAAGCTCAAAGCTCAGCGCTTTCCTCATCCCTCGTAGCCTGAACGTGTCAGACGCCTCCTGGTAAGTAAAGGGAAAGCCAAGGCCGCCGCAGGAGACCCGACGAGCTGGGGACGGCCGTGCTGCCCATGCTTTGCCCAGCAAGCAGCTATCTGGCGCTGGCGGACAAGCCTGGCTTGGGCGGTGCACTGCGAGCCTCTCTCCCGCGCCCACCAGCGAGACAAAGAAAGCAGCCCGCAGCCCCACGCGGGTCTAATCAGAGAAAACGAAGCCAGAGAAACGAAGCCATAAGGGGAAACAGTCTGGGTGAGCCTAGGGTGAGCAACGTGTGAGCAACACAACCTTAAAGCGGCATGTCCCCCAAGAGAATTTGTGGTCCCACAGTGGGCGCCCCCCACCCCGAGGCCTGGGGAAGAAAGCCGGCACTGGAGCCCCAGCCAGGTGCTGCGGACAGGGGCTCGCTCCTGGGCAAGTGAAGGCGAGGAGGAGCCTCCAGCCCACGAGCGGGTGCCACCAGGCCGTGCCTGTGCCCTCCCCTGCACCCCCACGGCGAACAAATGGGGAAAGCGGGGGGCACAGACACAGGAGCGCCCCACTCTCACCTGCCGCTGTGCTCACACGGGCCTGGCTTGGTGAGGAGGGAGGGAGACGACCCCAGCCCGGCGACGCCCCCCCCACAGGAGCTGTCTCCAGGGCCTGAGACTGAGTGCCACCAGCCGGCCAGCCAGTCATGAGTCCCGGGGGTTACTCTGGCACTGGAATGGAACCCGCCAGCCACGGCCAGGCTGACGGGTCACGAACAGTGCTCCCTGAGGACCGGCTCAGGGGTGGCCCCCGGGGGCGCTGCGGGGCAGCACGGCGTGTTCGGGAAGCAGGTTGTCCTGTCTCATCAGCAGTTACCCTCACAGCTAAAATGCAGTGGCTGCTGCCCTCACGGGCACGCCCCGCCTCACGGGCCAGCCCGGGCACTCGGTACTCACCATAGGCTGTCCGGGGTCTGAAAACTTCACTTTAATATCCTGCAGGTGCTTCAAAATCGGCTCATCATACTCCTGAACACAGAGAGGAGGTGAATTTCTAGAGGCTTTTGAAAAACCTCACCTGGGCCCTCACGAGTCCCTGCTGTCCCAGCACCCCATACGCGTCGGCTGTGCTCTCCCAGGAAGGGACCCCAAGCTGCTTACCCACCCCCCGTCTCGGGTGGCAGTTGAGGTGCCCAGCGTGAGCTGCCGCCGCCCCACAGGGAATGAGTGCTGCCAGCCGAGACACCGGCCCCGCAGCTCCAAGGAGTCGGGAGAACACCCGGACCAGCCACTGGCCTCAACGCCCCACACCGGCCCGTGGCTGTCAATGCCCAGCGCCCACCCCACACGGTGACCGCATGAGAGCACCCACAGGGCCTCGCGGGGGCGCCGCAGAAGAGCTGGCTGCAATGCTGCTCAGGCCAAGCTACCGCCACCTGTTGCCTTCGGAAGCCCAAGTGAGAAGTCAGAGAAGGACCCGGAGGGCGGGACCAGTGACGGCAGCTCAGGCGCCTGCACGGGCGTCTCCCCTTCCCCGCCGTGGGGACCGGCCCCAGCGCGCCTGCCAACCACCAACTACCCAACTTGACATTTTTTTTTGACATTAGGAACAACAAAAATCAGAGACCAAATGGGCTCTAGCAGGTTTCTAGCTGAGCAGTAGCCCAACTGCTTTTAAAGGGGCCACTCTGTAAGAATGGCCAAACCCCAAGTTCCAGAGCCGGAGGCAAGCGGCTGGGAAGCTGCAGACCCTGCCCGTGTGCCCGCCTCCACCACCTGGCTGTTGTGCCAGTGCGGGCGCCGCCCAGCAGCAACACCAGGAGCTCCGAGGTCACCCCTGCCAACCAGCAGCACCCGCCAGCATCACCCCCAATCAGCAAAGGAGCCACATGCTCTTAATTTCCTCACCCAGCCACCACCCTGAGGCCCTCACAAGGCCTGGAAGGCAGCTCCACCCTGACTCAGAACCAGGGCGCCGGCCCCCATCATGGAAGCATCTTGGGGACTGCTGCCCGATCTCAAAGCCCTGCTGCAGTGGGCGTCCTGACCGCTGCACGGAGGGCCCAGGGTTCCAGAGATCTGGACCAACTCAGGATGCAGCCCGTTTTGGGCTCTGCGTGCCAGGGGCGCCCAGCGCCCCGCATGCCCGGGCATGAGCATTCCAAGCCACCGGATGAGCTGCTGTAGAGCTGCGCAGAGAGCAGCCACGCTTCCTGCTGAGGCAAGACACCAGCGAAGAGGTTTTGAGGGAAACGAAAGTGACGCACTCCTTTAACACGCGTCCAACTGTGCTACTCACAAGCCCCCAACGGAGAAAATGTGAAGGACGAAGCCCAACACTCCCTCTCCCACCAACAGCTGGTCCCCCAATCAAGTCAAGTGCGAACAATGCAGACCTGCAGGCCCACCAGACCCAAGGCCCAGAGCCTGCCTGCCGCCACCCGGGAAAGCTGAGACCCGGCCGCAGCCGCCCGGGTGTTGGCCAGGCTGTCATCCAGCTGCACCCCCTCATGCAGGCTGGGGGTAAGGAGGCTCCGACAGCCTGTGGGGTTTCAGAAGTGGCTCAGGCTACTCTAACAGAGTGAGTCAGGTTCCGACACAGACTGTCCACACTCCCCAGCAACCTCCAGAACGTGCGCCCCCACCTTCCCTGGGCAGCGATGGGGCAGGAGAGGCACGGGCACGAGCCGCCCCTCAGTCTGCAGGGGGCGCAGCGCTGCCTTCACACGTATTAAACAAGGTAGGAGGCAGCACCGTGCGAGCTCCAACACCCCCCGGGTGTGCGCGTAACTCAGACGGGGGAAGCGTGTGTCCACCCTGCAACGTGTGGGCCTGTCTGGGCAACAGAAACGCAGGCCAGCCAGGGAGATGTCAGGCAGGACTCACTTCTGTATTCTAGGAACTTCAATGGTAATTTGGTTCGGGGAGCAGCAAACCTGCCACCTTCTAATCTGCCCACCATTTCATCACAGAAAGGTTAACAAAGCAAACGAAGCCAGAAAGATCGGCTATTCCTCCCTTTTTAAGAGTTTTGCGAGGGCGAGACTGCGGCAGTCGGTGACGTGTTTACGCAGCCAGCAGACTGCACGAGCCTCCTCACCCAGCTCAACTCCTCCTCCACGGCCTGACTGCCCCCTCCGCCTGTTCACAGTGACGGGCGGGCCCTGTCCGCGGGCTTCCCAGGGTGCTGACACGGGCGCAGGCTCGGGCTCCAGTCTGAGACCCCCGGGGTGGGGTCCAGCGCACCTGAGCTGTCACTCACAGACATATCCTGGGCGGATGCCGGGCAGCAGCGCGCCCCTACAGGCAGCTGCAGGCGACAGGGCAGGGTGCGCTCCACGGCGGATGGGCTCACCTGGACCAGCTCGCTGAGCATGTCCACGTTTCTGAAGATGGTGAACCAGAACTCAGGGATGCCTCTGGGGTTGGGCTCTTCGGCTGGTGCTGCTTCCTTTTCCGCTACGACGACTTTATTTTTCACGTCTGCCTAAAGAAGGAGGCGTGCAGAAGAGAACGCCGATGACCAAAGCAACAAGCTCACCAGGAACACGACGGCTGCACAGGACGTAACTGGGGAACTCTGCACTGTGAAGCCCTCGTTCCCTGAATGTGCCCCCCAATCCGGCGGGTGGCACAACGTCAAAGGTTTCTAAGGGCCAAAGCACCCCACCTTCCGCCCAGACACACTTCCGTCTGCAGGGGCCCTATGCCCCTGCTGGTCCTGATGGGTGGGCGGGCAGCCACAGGGCACACACACCTCGCCGCTGACCTTCCAGCCCCAAACGCCACCCCATGACTGTATGGCAGCCACAGACGATAGACCAGGGAGACGGCATCTGGCTTGCCACCAAATGACACCCCTGGGTCAGACGCCACAGAGCGTGCCCGACTCAGCTCTGCCGCTCCCTCATCACGTCACAGCAACGACCAGAAACCACCAGCAGGCCACGCTCATTGACAGGAAACTTACAGCCAGCTTCTCCTCCTCCTCCTCCTCCTCCTCGCTGTGCCATTCTGCCTCCGCGTCTGTTGGCTCCACGTCGCCAGTGATGAACTCCCTCCTCTAAGGAAAAGGGGGCTTCCTCAGGGTGTGCGAAGTGAGCCGGAAACCCCGAGTTGAGCCAAGTTTGTGAATGACACCTGTCTATCATCTAGATGCTTCTACCATCTGGACATCCACAGCCTGAGTTCTTTTTTTTTTTTTTTTTTTTTTTTGAGACGGGGTCTCGCTATGTTGCCCAGGCTGGAGTGCAGTGGCTATTCACAGGCGCGATCCCACTACTGATCAGCACGGGAGTTTTGACCTGCTCCGTTTCCGACCTGGGCCGGTTCACCCCTCCTTAGGCAACCTGGTGGTCCCCTGCTCCCGGGAGGTCACCATATTGATGCCGAACTTAGTGCGGACACCCGATCGGCATAGCGCACTGCAGCCCAGAACTCCTGGGCTCAAGCGATCCTCCAGCCTCAGCCTCCCGAGTAGCTGGGACTACAGGTGCGCGCCACCACGCCCGGCCACAGCCTGAGTTCTTAGGGCTTAAACGAGCACGTTCAGTGACTCCTTGGGTCAACCTGGAGGCTCACCTTGTCGAAGAGAGGCTGGTACAAGGCCGCGTACTTTCTCTCCAGGTCGTGAACCTCCTCGTAAAACTTGGCTTCTATGTGGGCGCACTTCACCTGCAGCTGCTTCAATGCGTTGATTCTTCTTTTGACAGCTTTAGGTAAGCTAGAAGAGAAAACAAAAATAAAACACGGACGCTCAACCACAGATGACAGCTCGCCTTTCAATTTTACTAATCAACAGAGTCATCTGTTTCCCTGACGCCCCACAATCTCAACAAAAGAGCAGGTTCCTGGGCCTCACACAGGCCCAAATGGCGCCCCACTGGCCTGCGCCCCACACGAGACCCTCCGCACACCCGCTGGTCGCCGCCAGCACGGGCGAGGACGAGGCAGGTGTACACAGCACGGTCCAGAAAGGCCTGTGGGGGCCCGGTCCCCATGGACCTCTGTCACAGTCCGCCCCATACAGAGCCCCTCAGGGAACGGGGTCCACCAAAGACACCAACTGAGTCACCCCTCAAGGATGGCTATGGCAGCAGAAACAAGGAGGCAGCGGGACAGGGCCTTCGTAAAATGCCGGGTGCCACTTCTTCTCTGTGTTAACTACACAATTTCAAATTCTTTAACTTTTCAAATCTTCCTGAAGAAATAAACACCGTACCCTGAGCCTCCAGGACCCTCTCTCCCGTCACCAGCTGTCTGCCGTTCCGTCAGCCCCACTGGGCAGGGCAGCCAGCGCGGCACCACCCACCCCATGGCCTGTCCCCTCTCGGCGTCTCCTGGGCTCCTGCCCCTCCCGGCCAGACCGCCCACCCTCGGCCTGCCCAACCTGCACGCATCCCTGCCAGGCGCGGCTGCTCAGACAAGGAGCTAAGTGGACACTGCAAGTCCGAGCCCCTGCTGCCGGACCAGCCCGGGAAGCCTTGTCAGGGCCTGTGTGGGAGCTGGGCAGCGGCGGATGGGCCGAGAACACGCCCGAGCCTGCAGAAAGGCTCCTTCTCCTGCCCACACGCTGTGCCTCCCCACCCAGCACTCTGAACAAGCCAGTCTCCAAGACAGGCCAGGAGCCCAGTGCACTCTGCAGTCTGCCGGGCATGCCCCCCGCCCCCAGCAGACCTGACAGCCCTCTCACCGCCACGGGGTGGCGCTGTCCTCTCGCGGCCAAGGCCTGCGGCACTAAAGCCCGGCTCGCGCGCCCCCACTGTAGGAGCTGGGCAATGAGTGGCCTCTTCCCCGCGGTCCCCAAGCTGTACCAAACGTTACTCAAGCACACGTTACTCAAGCACACTTACGTCTCGATGTAGCTGGAAGGGGTGTGGGAGGCGTTGTCAAGCCGTTCCTGTAGCGCTGCCAGCACTTGAGGGCTTTGCATCGCCTGATCTGTGAGCTTTTCTAGTCAGTTAAAAACAAGGCCAATAAACAAAGTCACCACGCAGATTTACCGGCTCTTCTCACTTACTTTAGGTTTTTAAATGCAGCCAGTGGCTTTCAAAAGCATGCCTTGAAGCATTCAGAATGTACTTAAGGGCACCTGCTTCCCTGTCAGGCACCCGAGTGGTGTCAGAACAAATCTCCAACGCGAGGACACCAGAAGGACCCCAAGTCCGGAAGTCTACCTCTGGCCACCTCCCTTCCCTCTCCAAGCTCTGCGATGGGCGTACAGAGTCAAGGCTGGGATGCGGCCACTGCTCCTCAGGGTAAGTCAGCACCCACTTGCCCTTGGGGTCACAGCCTAGCAAAGCCTCCCTGCCCGGTTCCCTGGGGGCACAAGACCTGCACCTGCCACCCACCTTTCCCTGCCCCGTCCTCTGCCCAGACCTGTCCCCCGCTTTTGCAGATTGTGTGTGCGCCCCACGCATAGCAGAGAGCGGCCCACACCTGGCCCAGGCATGGACGCTGGGCACCTGGCCTGGGCAGAGACAAGCTCAGGGCACTCACTTTACCCAGAAAGTCGTCCCCACCCGGGGGCTCTCCTCATCCTTCTGTGAGACGTGAACCCAGCAGGCATGCCCTCAATTTTAACTGGACACAACCACGATGACAAAGCTGTGTCCTCAGCGCCCAACACATCTCCTCCAGCCCAGCGCCTGCACTTTGGGCTCCCCCCACCACAAGGAATAGGGCCAGGAGAGGCCGTCCCCAGTGCGGGGCAAGGGGAACGCTGTGCCATGCAGCTGGCGGACTCAAAGCCAGCAGGCACAGCAGCAGGAGGACCCAGCCAGACTGAAGGGACCCATGGGCTCAAAAGGGCACTGAGCACACGACAAAGCGCTGACGACAGGCAGGATGGAACCCCAGCAAAAGTCTGCAGGGTGCGGGGTGGGGCCCTTTGTCAGTGTCATCTCCTGCAGGAGCAGCGCAGAAGGAAGAGGGCTGCTGACGGCCTCCCTACCCCAGCGAGGGTGCTGGGCGCTCCCACGTCTCCGGCTCACTGACTGGAGGGAGCGTCATGCGGAGAATGTGCAGACACTGCCTGCACCCTCCAGGCAGCCCTGGCCCCCATGGCCTCATGCACCTCCTGCCCATCGCCACCCAGGCGGTGTCCCACTGCTGTGGGAGCCCTGAGCCTAATGAGGGACCCCTGGGCCACTCCGCAGCGCAGGCCCTACGGGGCCAGCAACGGGGGAGGCCAGGCAGGGGCAGAACAGGGGCTCGGCGAGCCCCAGGCGTGGGCACAGCTGCAGAAGCGGCGCCAACATGAGGCGCGACACTGGCTGTGCGGGTGACCACCGATGCGCAGGCCCTGGTTGGGCTGCCGGCGCCGAGAAGTCACCTCGGGTTTCAGGAAATGTACATTAAACCACTTTAAGGGAGAACAGCCAAGAACGGCACCTCTTGCTTCCCAACAAATGGAGGCAGGAGAGCAGATGCCACCGCCCTTGGTGCCAGTGGCGGCCCCGGGACCAGTGCACACACTCCAGTCCCAGGAGGCTAAGCACCGATACGAAAGGGCACGGCGCTGGCGTGCGACCAGCACATATCTCGCAACGTGGTCTCTGGGCCACGCAGGCGGCTGTGGCCTGTACCAGGGATAACACCAGAAAGCCTCTGTGCGTTCAGGACAGACGCCACCGCCTCAGCCTGACCAGGCAGCACGGACGGAGCTCCGATGGCTAGGGGTGATTCCGCAGGTGCGGAGTCCACAGACACCAAGGCTGACCGCTTTCTTTTCAGTGGGGAGAAAAATAATACACCCATGAGCTCGTCTGGGACTTCCTCCAGAACAGTCAGGGAACAGCGCGCAGACCGGGGAGGACACATAGGTCAGCGGTCAGTCGACGGGAGCGAGGGCCAGGGCAGGCGCGGGGCGTGTGTGGCTGCTCGCTTTTGCGGTGTCCGAGCTAGAACGCTCAGTAAATGCCCGAGTCCTGCCTCAGACGCTCTGATGCTGGCCAGGTCCCCAGGGCAGCGCCTGTGACCGCACGCCTATGTCGGGGGCCCAGCCCCAGAGTAAGGTGGTGCCACATCCCAACTCTCCACCACCCTCTTCCCGTACAGTGAACTGACCTGCGTTACTTGCATTTTTAGCAGCCTCCGAGGAATCTGAAGGAGCTCCATCTGGAAAACTGAAACAGAATGTTTAAAAGTTGTTGTTGTAGGGCCTCCCTGGTGGCGCAGCGGTTGAGCGCTGGGCTGTGAAGCTGCCCGCAGCCTCTGCAGCGCCCGCTCGATCCCCAGCTGCCAGCGAGGGTCCCACATGGCGCGCAGACCTCTCCTGCCGCCCGCCGCTCCCCTCAGCAGTGTGCTTCATCAGTCTGCCTGCTCTGCTCCCCGCTCTGGCAAATTCTCTCACCCTCCCGCGCCTCTGGCCTATACCCAGTGCTTGTGTAAATAAATAAATATATCTTAAAAAAAAAAAAAGAAAAAAAAGAAAGAAAAGAAAAAAGAAAAAGTTGTTGTAAAGAAAGTGCCCAAGGCAGACAGCATGAGGGCGTGACCCGGGAGGCGGCCAGGGCTAGCAGAGGGGCTAAGAAAACATCCCCCCGGGGTCCCCCTTGGTGCGCAGGGGTTAGTCTCAGCACTGTGAAGCTGTCCGCGGCCTCTGCAGCACGAGTCCCATCCCCGGCCAGGGAGCGACCCCAGGGCGCAGCAGCCCCCTCCCGTCTCCCCACTGCTCCCCTCAGCAGTGTGTTTCACTGTCTCTGGGGAGTCCTCTCACCGCCCCCCTACCTATGGCCTACACCGTAGTTAGTCTATGGATAAATTAAAAACAAAACCTTAATTAAAAAAAAAAAAAAAAAAAAAAGAAATCCCCCAGTTAACATCGCTGCCCCATTTCCAGCCCCGGCACAGAGTCTGGGTTTTCCTCTCCGCCACCTCTCTCCTCAGCGAGGCTGCTTCCCATCGCCAGCTCCAGCCGCTAACCAAGCAACAGGCAGGCCCCACCAGTGGGCCGCTCACTGTGCAGGAAGGCCGCGGCCCGGCTGCCAGGACACGGCGGCCCCCGGAGGAGCCGTGGGGAGTCCCGGACACGGGGCTTCAAAGCAGGCAGGACCATCCCCCCAACACCAAAGCCCATCAAACACCCTGCGCACAACCAGACGTGGCCTTGGGATGAGACACTGACGAAATCTCCCCCTGGACCCCGGGGGCCCCCAGAACGCCAGGACCGGGCTAGCGCAACCGCGGGACGTGAGCGGGAGGCAGGAGGACCCGCGCGGCCGGCGCGGCTTACCTGTTATCGGCCATCTGTGTGTCCTTCTCGCCTGCAAGTGAAACGAGAAGTGCGTGGTCACAGCGGAGGCCACCGCGTCGCCCGTTCCCTTCCCGGAGCCGCCAGGCGCCAAGCACGGCCTGCGCGCCCACGGCGGCCGTCCACAGGCCTCCCGGGTCGAAAGCCCTCGGGTGACACCCAGGGGCCTGTAGCTCTACTGCGACCAGGCGTCCGGATGACAACCGCTGGCTCCGCCCGCCTGGCTTCTGGGAGGGATTCTGGGCCAGTGGCTTTAGAGCATTCACAGCATCCCCGGGCTCCCCATCTTCCCAGCGCGCGCGCCCAGGCCTCAGGAGGCGCCCGCCACGCAGACAAGGCCACGCGCCACCTCCAGGCCAGCGCCCGTCCCCCGGACCTAACAGGAGCCCGCTGTGATTCGCGCTGCGAAAGCCCGGCCCCGCAGAGCCCCCGCCGAGCGAGCAGCTGGGCAGGGACGGCGGCGCCTCCCGGGTGCTCCGGGCGCCTGAGCACAGGCCCGCCCCCTCAACGCCACCGTGCTGCACTTCACTGCACTCTTCTTGCGTCATCTTGTTTCAAAATAAAACACGCTAATTATTTTTAAAATGCAAAACGCGACGGGAATGTCACTGTCTTTCTCCAAAGAGCTCAGCGAAGTGAGGGACAGGTGCCAACTGGAGCAACCGCAGCAGCACGCGCGGGCCCGGCCCGCCATGCGCGGAGCCAGAAACCCGCACCCACGACGGGCGCCGCTCCCCGATGGCCCCCCACGCCCACGCTCTGCTTTCCACGAGCTACAAACACAGACGGCAAGGCAGGCAGGTCTCCGGGGCGACGCTGGCCAGTAACCGCCATCAGCCCCCAGCTCCCGCTGCGGCCTCGACAGCGCCTGAGGGACCGCCTTCCTTCCTGCGCTGCCCCCCCCACTGTGCACTCTCAGGGCGGCGTGTGACTGCGAGCCCATGGCCCTAGGGTCAGCCGGCCACTTAGAGGTGGACTCAGGGGCTGCCAACTCAGGGAGACAGGCAAACTGAGGCGAGACGGTCTGCAGAAACCGAGTTTCCTGGGGAGGAGCAGAGCTGCAATGTGGGGGCCACACATGGCCGCGAGCCACAGGCCAGCCCCCAGGGGCACAGGCCTCTTCTAGGGGCCGTGGTGCAAAGGGGCACATCCGTCAGGGGCTGTGCCACAAGCCCACGGGCACAGAGGGGCAGAGGCTCCTGACGGCCGCTCACGGTGGGAGGGTGAGTCCGGCCTTCTGCGCGCCAAGCATGTCCGCAGCATCAGTCCCGCGTCTTTCTTCTGAGGACGCTCGTGAGCCCCCCCCCATCCAGACCCTCCTCCCCACTCCCCTCCTGCTGCCTCTAGCCGAACACTTCAAGGCTGCTGTTCGGACAGGTGACGGCCCCGCGGCTCACAGCCTGCCCAAGACACCCGCCGTGCAGTGACCCCCAGCCTGCGCCCGGGGCCCGCTGCCGAATGAGGGTGCAGACCAGAGGTTCCCCTTCCTCCCCGGACGCCACCCCTGAGGCCGAACAGGTCCCGCCGTCACGACGGCAACGCAGCTCGAGGCCACCCAAGCTAAGTCGGGACAAGCGGAACATGGAGCGGAATAAACGACGGGAAGGAAAAGGACGAACCGGTGCCCGGACCGCAGCAGACGCCGCCGGTGGCCTGGGTGGAGGCCGGGCCTCCCGCGTCCAAACCGGGCGGACCCTCGGAGAAGCCCACCACCCACCCGGCACGGAAGGGCAGCGCCCGCCCGGGTCCTTCTGTCACCTGACGGGCAGCCCAGGCGGCGCCGCGAAGGCCGCTCCCTGAGGAGAGTGCGCAGCCTGGCGCCGAGGCGCGCTGGACACGCAGGCTGGGGCCGCACCCGCGAGCCAGCGACGGGGCGCAAGGGCCGCGGGCAGCAGCGCGGCCGGGAACGTAAAAGGCACGCGGGGTGCAGGCTCCTCCGGGCCAGGAGCGCGCCGGGCCCTCCCGCCACGACGCAGCGCTCTGCCCTCCCAGCCTCCCCATCGCCTCTGGGATCATTTGTTTTTCCCTCAAAGGACTCTTTATGGGAAGCGTTTTTCTAGCAAATTATCCAATAAAATTTAAAATTTATTTTAACGGGAGCCACTTAGCTCGTGCTAGCGTCGCCGCACTCAGGTGGGCCTGGTCGCGGGAGCCAAGGCAGGCGCCCCCAGACCGCGGAGGCCCGGCCCTCGGCCACGTGCACGCATCACGGGGTTGCAGCCCAAGAGCCTCCGTCTCTGCGAGGTGCCCCCAAGAGCTGCCCTCTGGCCAATCGCGGTTTCCACCGGGGGAGCCCGCGACGAGATGGGACTCGTGGGGGGGGGGGAGGGGGAGTTCAACGAGGCCGGCAGTGGGACAGCTTGGCCCTCGCTCCTCTTGCTGACCCATCCACCTAAGATGGCCCTGGAGCAGCCTGGGGCGCAGGGCCCCCCCCCCCAGGCGCACGGGGTCATGTTCCTTCTGCACAGGCTGAGGAAGCACCTCCCATCTACACTGCAGACCCAGGAGACCCTGGACAAGCCTCGGCCGCGAGCGCCGCAGTCCGGGCTCACAGGGCCCCGCCAGGGGACCCCGACCCAGCCTGTCTTAGTGCCGCAAGCGAACCGCCCGGGGTTCAGCTCCAGCTGCTGCGTGAACTCGTATCTGACGCGAATGACTCAGTCCCCCCCCACACACACCCCGCGCTGACACGCGGACCCTAGAGAGAGAAGGGCTCGCAGGCCCTGAAGCCGGACGCCGCCAGCCGTCCAGCTCGCGCCTTCTCTCGCGTTCACGCCACACGCCCGCGCCTGACTCGAGATCAGGTACGGGGGCGCTGCTTCCGTGTGCACGTGGGGAACGTTTCATTGTCGCAATAAAGAAGGACAAACGCGCGTCTGTGTTTGCACGGAAAGCCGGAGAGGCAGGAACCCGCCGGCGGCTCCAGGCCAACCTGTCTCCCCGGACAGTCGCAAAGGCTCGCTGGAGGCCGGCGCCTGCTTAGGCCATCGAGCTGCCCCCACAAAACACTGGGCTCTCTTTAGAAACTTGATAGGGACCAAGCGCTCGGTTTCCAGGGAGAAAGGTAAAAACCGCCTCCTTTCTTAGCCAAGCGCCATGTTCCCTCCTGCCAAGCCCTGAGAGGCGGACCCTCCACAGAGCGTCCCCACTGGCCAGCAAGGCGTCCCCTCCCGCCTGTGCCTCCCCACGACTTTTCTCCTCAAAAGCACGTGCGCCCAGCGGACTGGCTTCTCCCGCTGCCTGCTGTCGGGGCGCGCGAGAAGAACCGATGGGCGGCAGCCCTGAGACGACCAAGCCCCGCTGCATGCGAAGCGCAGCCCGCTCTTTCCACCCCGATTTCACCTCCGTGCCCCTGCGAGGGCAGCTGGGCCTGACAGGGCAGACAGCGGGCACGGAGCGGCCTGAGGCCGTTGCTGCGCAGCCACAGAGCGAGCTGTCGTTCCTGACAAGACTCTGAGAAATGCAAATAAAGTTCAGCGGCCAGCAGCTTCTTCTCTGCAGAGGCCGGGTCCAGAGCCCACGCTGCCGTCGTGCCCTAGCGCCCAGGCCAACCCTCCGCCCCCCTCAGCTGTGCCTGGGGAGGGGGCGCGTATCCGCCCCGCGAGGAAGTGGCAGGGCCCGGCAGCGCAGCGCAGAGAGCCCGCCGCAGACCGCGCGGCCGCCGAGCAGTCTCGCCCTTCACCCTGACCGCTGTCTCTCCCGCAACACAGGGGAGCACCCCCAGACGGCAGGCCCACGACAGCTCCCAGCCAGCGCCCCGGGGAGCCCGGTCACGCAAGTGCCCGGCCCCAGCAGCCTCACTCTGGCCGTTGTTTCACACAGCCCAGGCCACAGGCCGTTAGGAACCGAACCACCCTTCTGCCCACAGGAATTATTCTTCCATAACAAAAAAATTCAGGTTTTCTAGAAAACTTTTTGGAAGTATAACATGAGTTTACCAAAACTTTTAAACTGGGCCTCCCTGGTGGCGTTTCCTAGGTTAAGACGCAACCTATGCAGCCACTGGCAGGTGGATCCACCTGTGCTGCTCCCCACTCTGGCCCTGGGGAGTCCTCTCACACCCCCCCCCGCACCTCTGGCCTGCACCCCAGTTCTTGTGTGCATAAATTTTTAAAAAATAAATAAAATCTTAAAACAACCCTCTTTTAAGCCATTTTAAAAATGCAGAAAAAGAAGAAAAGCTTTAAAGTACCTAACCTGGGCCAGCACAGCAGCCCTCGTGTTTGATATGAGACGAGCAACAGCGCCACAGAAAACGGAAAGGACTTCAGTCCCGCCCAGCGGCAGGAGCCCCGCAGGCCCAGGGAATAAGGTGCCCAGTGTCAGGCGGGCGCCAAACACCCCGCAGGCCAACAGCCACGTCAATGGAAGGCTCAAGCACAGATTCATGGATGTGACGAACACGCCCCGTAGTCCACTTCTGCACACATGCGCCGCCTGCAGAGATAAAAATCTCTCAACTCAAAGCCGCACGGAAGAGCCTGTTGATCTGAACTGTCAACTCAACGCAGCGCGTCTGCACGTTTAGGACACCCTCACACAGGCCCGTTCTTCAAAATTCAGTCTATCAAGGTCATCAAGCCAAAAACGCTCAGAAACCACCCCATCTCTCCAACAGCTAGTCTGTAAGTTTTGAAAAAAAATACAAAATCCACACACAAGCGGCCAGGTGTCGTTTCATGACGAAGGCACCGGTGAGCGCACAGCTGAGGCTGAGAGGCAGGCGGGGGCGGCCGGTGTGCTGTCCCAGGTGTCTGCACAGCGCCTGCTGAGAGCTACCTGGCCGCCGGGATTCCAGTTCTGGACACAATAATTATCCTCATCTTAGCGCAAAACTTAAAATTCTAGTAAAGGTCCTTAAGCGAAGCTGGGATAATTACGACTCTTATTTGCACGTGGGGTCCCTGTCGTCACTCTAAAAACGAAACCTGAGAGTCTTTTTACTGATCAAAAAAGTCCTACTGATCCGTTCAAACCGCAGAATATATAATTTACCTTCAAAATGTGAAAGCGGAGGGTCTCCCGGGGGGAGCAGCGGGGGGAGCGGCCCGGCCGCAGCCTCTGCAGCGAGGGCTGATTCCCCGCCGGCCCCTCCTGCCTCCCCGCCGCGCGCCCAGCAGCGCTTGGGGTGCGCCTGCCTGCTCTGCTCCCCGCTCTGCCTGGCGGATCCTCTCACCCTCCCGCGCCTCTGACCGGGGCCCCAGCTCCCGTGTAAATAAATAAACCTTTAAGGGAAAGAACATGGAGGCAGAAACTCTCCTCCTCCAAAAACAAACACAAGCCCCAGCACCCAGAGAAGACTCGTTTCTCCAGGTTTCTCCCCCGGCCCCGCGGACTCCGCCCGACAGGGTCCCGGCACCCCAGGCTGCTGCAGCTCCCTCGGGCTCTTATCTCTGGAAAACACCCGCCTTCGCATCCGACCCGCGGGCGCTTCATCCCCCGGCGCGGTCATCCCCGGGCCGGAGACAGCCGCCGGCCCAGGCTCTCGCCCCGAGTCCGGCCGCGGCAACGCGCACACCCCTGCCCGGGCCCCACCCGGGGGCGACGGCGGCTGCAGGCCCGGAGCGCGCACGCCGCGGGGAGAAGGCCCGCCCTCGCCCGGAGCCCCAAGTTTCCTGCGGAACCGAGCGGCTCGCGCGGCGCTCAGGGCGCGGGGCGCGGCCCCCTCGGCAGGGCCTGGGGCGCCGGGGACTCGCGCGCCGGCCACACGCTGCCCCCCGGGCAGGGGCCGCGGCCGCCGGGAGAAGCGAGGCGGGGGGCGGGGGGCGGCCGCCGACCCCTCGGCCGAGAGGGACGCGCCGCCCGCGCCCGCCACGGCGCTCACGCGGCTCCGGGAGCGCCCGGCCCGGCCCGCGCGGCGCGGCCAGCAGCGGAGCACGTGGGGGCGCGCGGTCCCGCCCCGCCGCCCGGCCCCGCGCCCCGACTCCCGGCCCCCGCCCGGGCCCGCCCGCCGCGCCGAGGGCCTGACGGCGCGGGAGCCCGCGGGCGGCCTTCACCTTCGGGGCGCCGCGCCCCCTGACCTCGGGCGGACTCCTGCGGCCCAGCCCGCGCCCGCCCGCGCCCCGGATGCCCCCGGCGGCCCCCGCCCGGCCCCGCCCCGCCCCGCGCCGCGCCGTTACCCGGCGGCCGCCCGCCCGCACCTCACGCCTCCTGCGGCACTGGCGGCGGGGCCTTCGGTCGCTCCCCGGTCTGCGCCGCCGTGGCTGCCAACAACGGCGCCTCTCATTGGCCGAGTCCCCTGGCCCCACCCTCCGTGAGCAAGGCCGGCTGCGATTGGGCAGGCTTGGCGCGCGTCAACTACGCCGCGGGGCCGCCGACAGGAACCAATCAGAGGTCTCCGAGGGGCGCCGCGTCGCCCCCTCGCGCAGACCCAGGGCCGTATGCAAATTAAGCGGGACGTCTGCGTCGCGCGCCCCGCCCTTGGCGCTGAGGGGCGGGGGCGCCGGGAGGCCGCGCGGGGGGGCGTCGGCCCGGGGCTCCCCCCGGGGCCGCAGCGCCCCCGCCCGCCCCGCCGGCTCCCCGGGCGGTGTCCGCGGCGCGCCCGCCCGCTGGCCCGGCCTGGGCCGAGCGAGGCCCCGCGGCCTGGAGCGGAGCCCGAGCCGGGGTTGGGGCGCAGCCCCCGGGCGCGGGCGCTGAGGCGGCGCCGTCTCACCTTCCGCAGGTGCGGCCGCCCCGGGGGCCTGGCGTCCGGGCCTCTGGTGGCCTGGCCCGGCTCTGGAGGGGGCTGAGGCCCGGGGGGCTGAGGCCCGGGCCCCGGAGCGCACCCGTCCTGCGCGGGGCCGCCCGGCGGGGCCCGGAGGGGCCGCCTCCTGGGTCCAGCTGGCGGAAGCAGGCCCGGGGGCCCGGCCCCCCGACGGGCCCCCTCTGGGGCGGCGGTGACCGATGCGCAATCGCTGTCCTGGCGCTGGCCGCCCCCCCCCCTTGGGGCCGCCTCCCGCCTCCTGCAGGCTCCCCCGGGCCGCCTGCCGTTTATTCCCGCCCAAGCAGCTTCCTTGGCATGTTCACTGGACTGCGTGGTGCCCCCTCACCCCGTCCCCACCCCACCGCTAGCGGGGCCCGCCGGCAGCGCCTCCAGCAGGGCTTCTTGGAAGCAGTGACGCCCCCATGGGTGCCTGAGAAGGGGGGTTGGGGGGGCGGCGGCAGGCAGATGGGACAGGCAAGCGCACGGGGAGCTCCAGCACCTACAGAATGTGGGGCGCCCCGGGTGGCTGCCTCTGGGGGGGTGTCCTGCCAGCCAGCGATGCCAGCCGCCAAGCTCAGCACCCCACCCGGGCCCTGCATTCCAGGAAGCTGCCGAATCCCCAGTTCATGCCCATTATGGACCTGGGGGCATCCCTCGCCCGCCCGCGCCCCTTCCAGCCTCGACTGGGCTTAGTAAACGAAGCAGGTCACAGCATTGTACTTCGGTTCAAGGGCTCTAAGGTATGAGGGGAAGGGGGCCTCCCTGGCGGCGCAAGGGGTTAAGGCGCCGCCCATGAAGCTGTCCGCAGCCTCTGCAGCTCGCGATCCGTCCCCCGCCAGGGAGCGACCCACAGGGCGCAGCAGACCACCGTGATCCCCCGCTGCTGCCCTCAGCGCTGTGTTTCGGTCCGTCTGCCTGTTCTGCTCCCCACTCTGTCTCTCATGAATCCTCTCAGCCCCCCCCCCACCTCCGGCCTGTACCCCAGTTCTTGTGTGCATAAACAGGTAAATCTTTAAAAAAAAAAAAAAAAGAGTGAGGTATTAGGGGAAGGGGGTGGCCCCTCAGGGCTCCCATCCAGCTTAACCACAGAAATGCTCCCTCTCACGACTGGGGGTACAGTCTGAAATCAAGGTCCTTTCACCTTAGATTTAGGGCCTCCACTCCAGTGTGACTTCATCTCAGTCTCCCCCTATCTGCAAAGACCGGCCCAGTCATGTGGTTGTAGGTGGACGCGCCGTCTTGGAACACAGGTGCTTCCCGGCCTCTGTGGAAGTGGCCGGGCGGGCTGCTCCCCCCTGCCTCCACACCGTGGGGCGGCCTCCTGCTGCCCACCTCCTGCTCAGGCCCTGGGACCCAGCCCGGCAGCGCCTCGGTGTCCCCGGGGGAGGCGGGCTCCCGGCCTGGCACACCCGGTGTCAGGGTGGTGCCTGAAGGCTTCAGCCCACAGACAAGCTCCCCAAAAGCCCCAAACAAAGGAGACTTCTGGCTCCTGTCCCTGTGCCCTTGGATAAGCCCTGAGCTTCGGGGACACCGTGGTCTCACCTGGGGGCTCCTGTTCCCCTCGGGCTCCGTCCTCTGGCAACATTGAGCACATGGGGCTCGTCTGGGCCAGCTCCTTAGCCAGGCGGACCCCTGCCTTTCATGAGCTCAAGGAGTCCTCAGGGGGCCCCTGCCCCCTGCCTGCTCACCCCGGCCAGCTGGCCACAAAAGGCCTGTGGCGCCCCACTGCTCCCAGGACAGGGAGCAGCCCAGGGTGGCCTTTCACTGCCCGGCGATGGTGAAGGGTGGGCAGCCCAGAGACAGGCCAGAACCCCGCGGGTGGGTCCCCAGGCCCGAGCCACCTCCTGGGTTTCCTCCTGCTGGCTCCTCTCGGCCGCCCTGGCTGTGCTCCCGCGCGCCTGCCCCTGTGCGGGTCCTCGCCACCTCAGCCACGGGCAGCTTGGGTCCGCGGGGGGCCCTGCGCACGGCCATGCCAGGCTGAGCTTGGTGGGGTAGCTGCGCTCATCTCAGGCTGCCTGGCCTGGGGGGTCCTGGCCGACACCACCACCCCCGTCCCTAGAGGGGGACATAGAGCGGGTGGAAAACTCCCCCCTCTTGGCCCCGCCTCCCCAGCCTTGGCACCAGCCTGGAGCAGCAGCCATAGGACACCGTGCGGGGAGCGGTGGGCAGGGGCAGAGCCCAGGCTGATGCCGCTGAGAGCAGCTGGACACGGGACACGGGCCGTGGAGGCAGGGCCAGGGCCGATGTCCCGCCGCGTGTTCTGCCAACACAGGCGCCTCTCAGGAGGGAGGCGGGGGCAGCCCCCAGTCGCAGCCTCTGTGGGAGGTGACGTACAGGGCTCCCCGCCCTACCTTATACTCTCGCTTCCTACCACAGACACACTCTCTGCATGCTTTCACTTTTAAGAAAAAAATTTATTTTTGCTTAGAAGAGCTGGGGTGCAGGCCAGAGGTGGGGGGTGAGGACTCCCCAGAGACAGAGCAGGGAGCAGAACAGGCGGGTCCACTGAAACACACTGCTGAGGGGAGCAGCGGGGAGACGAGAGGGGGCTGCTGCGCCCTGGGGGTCACTCCTTGGCCGGGGACCGAACTCGTGCTTCAGTGGCTGCGGACAGCCTCATAGTGCCGAGTCTTAGCCCTTGCGCCACAGGGAGGCCCTGCTTTCACTCTAAATAGCCCACCCGAGGTACTCTTTATAACAAAACACCAGATCTCTCTGGGGAAAATCAGGAAGACACGAACCTGCTTCACTTCCATGGGAGGGTTAACATAACACCAGCTCAGGAAGTTTTCCATCCCGTCCTGCTCCAGCGATCGCCCTGGGCCTTGAGCGTGCAGAGGCGACGGCAGGCGGGACAGCCAGGCAGCTGGTGGGGGTGCAGGCTCGAGGCCAGAGGCCACAGCCATCCGCCCCCAGCCCCAGGCCCCTGGCTTTGTGGTGTCCAGGGCAGAGCCCTCACCTGAAGGGCCCTGCCGCTCGTGGGGTTCTATCCCCGCGGTCGTGGCTGTGGCTGGCACAGAGGCCAGGGCCAGCCTCCCACTCACAGCAGATCTTGCGAGAGGATGTCCCGGTGGCTCATCTCAAAGAACACTCGGGACGGGAAGGCTCAAACATGGGCAGAGGCAGCCTAAGGAAGGTGCCGCCCATAGCCCAGCTCCAGCGCCGTGTGGCCCACCCATCAGTTTTCAGAACCGTTTCAGGCCTTGTGCCACCGCGTGTGGCTAAGGACATGTGAGGACTCCAGGGCCACCACCACGCCAAGAACACCAGTCCCTGGGCACCCACCACCCACATGCTGCTCTGTCCAGGGGGTCACAACCGAGTGGGCTTTGGTGGGCTTCTCTGCCCCCACCAGAGGACCCTTAAAGCCCTGGCATTAGGTGCCCTGCGGGGGTCCCACCTTCCGGGTTGCTGCTCTGTGGCACCCCCGCCTGTTCCCGGGCTCCTGTGCTCCTGGTAACAGGAAGTGAGGGGACAGCCCTGCCCCTACCAGCGGCCCAGCACCCCGGGAGACCGCAGGGGGCGCACGGCCTCCAGGTCCTGTTTGTCCCAGGGAGAGGGCCTTCTGCAGGCAGGTGATGCTGAGGCCGAGTTGGCTGAGGGACGTGGAGATGGGCAGGGCCCCCGGCTGTGGAGCAGCTGCCCCCACCGGCCTGTCTCTCTCAGCTGGTTGGGGCACCTCGAGGTGGCCTCGGCTGCGCTTGCACTGGGCCTAATGCCCCGAGGCCCACCCGGCGGCCGGTCTTGCCCTGACTCCATAGTCTTCAGAGCCTCCCTTTGGGCCCCGATGGCCTGGGGGCTCCTGATACTTCTCCCCCAGGAGATGCGGGGCGTTCTGAGCTCTGGGAGCTGGCCGACCTGGCCTCTCAGCCCCGGTCCAGGGTAGCCCCTGCTGCCCACTGACACTCCCGCGGCATCTGCCCGGCCAGCCTTCCTCAACGGGAGCTTACACTCGTCCCGTGGCTGCAGCTGACACCAACATAGGCGCTTTGTCCCACGATTGAAAATAAAAAATGTCACCTCTGACACTGAGCTCCCGCCTGCCACTGCGCTGCTTCGGGCCTCGGAAGGCCCCGAGGGGAGAGGGCACCGCGGGGGAGCCCGGGGCCTCTCCCGGTGGCCCTGCTCTAGGTTATGACGGAGGGTGCCCTCCCAGCGCAGGACGCCTCTACTCCCTCACCGCTGCCATCAGGGAGGCGTCGGTGTCCCCGAGGGCGGGTGGCTTCCGGAGCTCTACTCGAGGGGGTGGAGGCGGCTAAAGTGGCTTCTGACCTCAGCCCACAAGGGGTAACAGCTTCTCTCGCTCAGGACCCACGACGCTGACGGTGCCAGCCGCCCAGCGGGCTCCAAGCCCTGGCCTGGGACTACCCGGCGGGGCCTCCAGCAGGGCTAACAAGATGACCACTGTCACCATGGGCCACCGGGCTCCAGGCTGACGCGTCACAGAGTATCAGGGAACGGGATGAACTGTGCGTACGTTGTTCTGGGCCTTCCCTGCTGGCTGGCTTTATTTCGGAACGGAAGACACAGGCTTGGGAGCGCACGGCGATGCGAGGAGCCCTCGCTGTCCACGGCCACCATGCCCCAGCAGCATAGGGGGCTCCAGGGGCCCAGCGGCCAGGCAGGCCGGCTCTGGATACAGCGCATGCGCGCTGCAGCCTGTGCTGGACGGGGGTGAGCGCGCCCCGCGGGAGCACTTGGGGACAAAGAGCGACCTACAGAAGCAGACCCCAGGCTGTGTCTCCAGGCGCTGCCTCACGGACAGACCCCAGGACAGCAGCCCCACCCCAGCTGCCCGCGCCTGACTTTGTCCTTGGTCCAGCGGGGTCTGAATGGGTGCCCAGCCTCTGTGGGCAGAGCGGGTTCTGGCCACGCTCCGCCACCCAGTCGCGCGGGAGGCTCTGAGCCCAAGTGGGGCGGAGAGGATGGCTGCCTGCTGCAGGGGACGCCCCTTACCTCCGCTGCAGCCGGGTGGATCCTGGACTTGCTATGCTGAGTGTGGCCCTGGGGTGCGGCCAGGCCTGGCCTCCTGAGCCAGCAGTGGTGCTGCATGCTGTCAAAGGGCATGGTTGGGCAATGCCATGGCCCTGCTCAGAGCCAAGGAGCAGCCTTTGCCCAGGCGTCAGCGGGTTCTGCGGGCTTGAGCCTGTCTTTCTCCTACTCACACATTTCCACCTGCGCCCCCGTGCCAGGGATTAGGCGCCAGCCATCAGCACGGGGACAGTTCCTGGCCAGCAGCAGTCGCTCAGCTGGCCCTCGGTGGTGACCTGCAGAGCCAGCACCCCCTGCAAAGCGCTGATGGCGCAGGGGACGGCAGAGAGCGTGGGCCTCACGCTTTGGAAGGCTTTATTGCGGTGCCAGCACCCAGCGGGCACAGGCCTCTGTGAACACAATTCCGAGCTGAGGCCCCAGGGTCAGCATCGGCGTGCCAGAGCCCAGGCGCGGTCACGGCCAGGCCAGCGGCAGCCCTCGGTACCCTGCGGAGCCACGCCGTCACTGGCAGCACCCGTTCTGGACCATCTGCAGGTACTCCCTGTGGAGCTTCTCCTGGGCTTCGAAGAGCTTCTTGAGCTTCTTGGCTTGTCCTTTGCTCAGCTCCTTCCCCTCCGTGTCGTGTGTGGGCATCCCCTGGACAAAGCGCAGGGCCGTCAGTGAGGCCCGGCCCACCGCTCTCCCATGCAGCTCACCAGCAGGCACCAGGCCGACGCACTGAGCAGGCCCACGGGCAGTGCAAGGAAGCCGCCCCAAGGACCCCGTGTAGTGGCCTCTTAGCTCGGCTCGCCCTGGGGCCCACCGTGGCCTGAAGAGAAAGGTGCTTACGTTCTCGTCGAACTTGGAGTACTTGTCTGTCTCCGCCAGGAACATCTCGCTGGGGGGGGTCCTCATCCTGGCCAGCTTGGCTGCCTGGAAGGCAGATCCACGGTCACAGCGCCCTCCCCAGACCCCCTAAGTCAGTCTTTCCAGGTGACGGAGCCTCGGGGCCCTCCCCAGACCCCCTAAGTCAGGCCTTCCAGGTGACGGAGCCTCGGGGCCCTCCCCAGACCCCCCAAGTTGGGCCTTCCAGGTGACGGAGCCTCGGGGCCCTCCCCAGACCCCCCAAGTTGGGCCTTCCAGGTGACGGAGCCTCGGGGCCCTCCCCAGACCCCCCAAGTTGGGCCTTCCAGGTGACGGAGCCTCGGGGCCCTCCCCAGACCCCCCAAGTTGGGCCTTCCAGGTGACGGAGCCTCGGGGCCCTCCCCAGACCCCCCAAGTTGGGCCTTCCAGGTGACAGAGCCTCGGGGCCTTCCCCAGCACCCCCAGTGTCTAGACAATGGCAGGTGAGGCCAGGCCAAAGGGAAGCCGGGGGCGTTCGGACCAAACCAGATTTTCCCACTGGAGCAGCCGGGCACTCAGAACAGTCCCCTGACATGTGGACTCAGGCCTTGGCCCACAGCCAGGCCGCTCCCAGTCCAGGGCGTCCTGGGCTCCGGGCACAGGGTCCGCCTGGAAGGCCCCACAGGCAATCCCGCCGCATTACTTCCTGCTCCTGCCTCCTCCTGGCGGCCTCCTCCTTCTTTCTGCTCTTCTCCTCTTCCACCTGGACAACGCACGGCTCTCAGTTGGGCGGCTGAACAAACGCACCCCGTGGCCCCCCACAGCCTGCTCCGAAGAGCTGGACCCCGAGGCGGGGAGAGGCCGAGCGCAGGGAGCAGTGTGCCCCAGGGCACCGGCAGAGGACAGCAGAGGTCCTGGAGAGCGGCACGGCCGAGGCCCCAGCCGCGTGGGGCACTGGTGGAGGGCAGGCGGGCGCTGTGGGGTGGAGTGTGCTGGCACCTTCTGCGGGCCCTGGGGATGCCAGGGCACCCGAGATTAAATTTTAAGAAACGGGACCTTGGTCAGAAGGTAATGTTTTTGGGGTCACCAACTGCCACGCAGTTGCCCGCAGAGCTGGTGTTTCCTTCCGATGTCCACGTCCACACACCCAAGGGCACAAACGCACGCGCGCCACCCACGTGCGAGGCTGAGGCACATCCCAGATGCCAGCGACCCTGCCTGGTCCCGCTCACCCTTTTCTTTTCTTCTCTCTCTTTCAGCAAGGTGTCTCTGTCCACCAGCTTGACCACGGTCGGCAGTCCTGGGGACAACAGACCAGAAGTCCAGACCCCGGAGTCCCCTGTCCTGCAGGCACCCCGCCAGGTGCATCCCGGTCTCTCCTGCAGCCTGAGGCAAGCCCGGGGGCCAGGCCATCGACGCCCCAGCGAGCAGAGCTGACGCTCTCTGCAGCAAGCCCCTCGAGAGTGGGGGCCGGCGGACACAGGCGGTCCTCTGCGTCACGGGCCAGCAGTGCCCACGGGAAGTGGCCGCACTGGGGCCACAGCAGCGCCGGGTAAGGCACGGACCCAGCTGTGATGTCACGATGATGGGCTCTCCCCCAGACCCGCCCTGGCCCCCCCGGCCGTTACCGCCAAGGACCCTGGCAAGGGCTGTCGAGGGGCCGCGCAGACACACCTTCGTGGTCCTCCAGCCGCACGCCGAGCTCAGGCAGGATGTCGTCCCGCAGGGTGTCGCTGAGCTGCAGCACCTCGGGCACTGTGGGCAGGAGAGTCAGCGCACCGGCCTGGTCGCGCGGGCCTGGCCTCCCCCAGGGGGTGGGGAGGGGAGTCCCATTCCATTTAGGACAGAAAACAGGCCGGCTCGGCTCTCAGTGACCGCTCACAGGCGACACTCTGACCTCAGGGGAAGGAGACTCAGCTTCCGGTCAGCACCACCGCCCCCGAGCTATGGGGCGTGGCCGGCAGGTGCTGAGACGCCCAGGTGGCCGCCGCAACGCTGGTCCAGGGCTGAGCAGCGACGTCGGCCACCAGAGGTCTCAGGCTGGCTGCCAGCCTTGACCCTCACAGCCTCCCCGGGCCAGGGCATGCAGCCCTTGGGTCCGAGCTGGGGGCGGCACCTCTAGGCCAAGGGTGGCTTCCAGCTAGCTTGTCTCCTGCCATCCAGTGACGGAGCTGCCCCCCGCAGCCCCCGGAAAACCAGGCAGTGGCCTTGAATGGGTTTTCGTCCAAAAGAGACAAAGCAGAGGGTCACGTCACTACCATTAGGAAACGTGACTCCAAGGCACAAGATGCCCTCTCCCCCCCCCCGCCCCCCGGAGGGCCCGAGAGAAAAAAACTAGCAAACCACGACTTTGTCCAGGGATCTCCCAAAGACTGAAGTGGGGGTCCCAACGAGACCCCCTCGCAACAGCGCGGCCGGCAATGGGTGGATGCGGGGGCCAGCCCAAGGGCCTCTTAGGCATGCGCCACGGCCACTAGGCCCGCGCGCCCCAAATTCAGCCGGACCCTGCAGCTGTAAGTGGCGCCATCAGCAGAGACCGGCCAGCCCCGCCCCGCCTTCAGCGATGGTGAAAACCCAACCGAAGAGGGAAGCTCGGGCGCGGTGCCCTTCAGCCCTGGGCCACGCTGGCGGTGACCCCACCTCAGGGCGCGGGTGGAGAGTGGGGGGAATGGCCGCACAGAAAGTGGAGGGGTACTAGAGGACCCCACAGCCGAGACCTTCACCCTCCAATGCACACCCTTGGGCAGAGCAAGAGCTCCAGAAGCTCTGGCTGCCCCGCCTCGCGGCCACACCTTTCTTCTCCCGGGCGATCCTCCGCACCCCTTCTCTGAACTCCGACAGCACCTGCAGGTAGGGCATGACGGCGGACTCCAGCTGTAGAGGGAAGGAGGGTCTGTTCGCGGAGAGCGCAGCCCGCGCCCCTGCTTTCCAGCCAAACCCCGTCTGGCTCCCAGCGCGGCAGGGCCGGGCTGCCGGAGGACCCCAGAGCTCACACACGCTGTCCTGACCCTCAGCGCCCCGGCGTCCGAGTCACACCTTGCCCAGTGCAGGTGACGGCTGACGAGCGAGGAGGGCTCCTCACCCCCCCCCCCAAGTCGCCCCGCTGTTGTGCGGGTGCCGCATCTCGCTTCAGACCAGGGAGCGCAGCGCTCTTGAAGCCGCACCCGGCCTTCTTGGTGGCGCCGTCCGCGGCCCCACAGCTCCTCCTGCCCGGGCCTGGCCCACATCAAGCAGCTCCGCCCTGGCCACCCGGGGCACGCGCGCTGGCTGCTCCCGGTTAACGCCAGCGGGAGGGGAGGCGGCCACGGAGCCGGCGCAGAGTCCGCCGCTGGACGGGAAACCGGCGGGGCCGACCCTGGCTGGAGGGACCTCGCGAGAAACCCGGGCCTTGGGCTCTGAGGAAGGGGCTCCCCACCTCTTAATTTAACTGTCAAGCAACGGAACAGCCAAAATAACCACCCCGTGCAAAACCCAGCCAGGGTGATGAACAGTTCTGCGCCCGTGGCGGGAACACGCCTGTGGGAAAGGACTGGGTTCCTGCTGGGCTGAAGGCGGGGCTTCCTCTGCCAGCCTCGGCCAGGGGCAGCCCCCGCAGGCTGCTGGCTGGGGCGCTGGGGTGGCTCAGGCCTGGGAGTGTCTCCCCTGCAGCCCCCCCAGAGCAGTTTGGGTTCGGAGGCAAACTTCGAATGGCCACAGACCGTGGCTGTGTCCTGCAGCCCGCGGGCCCCCAGTGCTGCCTGCTGGTGGCTTATTCCCCACGATCTGACCCCCATGGGCCACGGAGGCCACTGGCAGCGCACGGCCGCAGCACCCCGCGCCCCGCGGTGGCGTTTAGCATAACGAGATTTTCTTAAGTCTGCAGGCCACGCGCCTTTAGCCTGGGGGGCCCCTTTCCTGAGGAAAAGCCACACCGAGTGTCACTTGACAAGCAGACAAAGGAGCCGTGGCTTCCCTCCCGAAGGCCATGAGCCCCGGCGGGCAGCAGCTCTGGGGGAACACAGCCCGGACGCCAGGGCTTCAGGGCGGGACGAACCCTGCAGCGGGGGTGCTCCCCCCACCCCCGGGACCCAGCCTCGGTTCACCTTTGCCCTGCTCTGGGTCCATTTTCACCCCAGTGACAGCTGGGGCTCCCAGGGTGGGCTAGCCGAGCGGCCGAGGGCCTTTCTGGCCGGGGAGGAGGGTGGCCAGGCCTGAGAGGACTCAGGTGGGGCTGCACCCTGTGCAAGGACAGGGAGACGCCTGGCCCTGCCGGTGAGCCCCGCAGTCTGTGCGGCTGGGGACGCGGCGTCTGAGTGAACGTGCGCCACCCCCTGCAGTCAGGGTCAGCGTGGGGCGGCGGGCCCGGGACAGCGTGTGCCACGGCCTGAGACACCCGTCTCGTGTGACCTCGGTGCCAAGCGCTGACAGATGCACAGCAGCAAACTGCCCCAGGATGTCACAGGGCTCCCATGCGGCAGAGGCCGATGGTGCCACCTGCTGCCCCCGGCCTGCCTGTGATGGGGCTCGGCCCAGTCCGGCGGACTCCACTGTCTCCAAAGGCCCTCGGTGTTCAGCCAGCAGCGGCAGGAAGAACGAGGGAGCAGGGACAAGGGGCAGGCGGGTGTCCCTGTGGCGGGCATGAGAGGCTGACCCGGGGGCCTAGGCCCGGGCACACACGACTCACATTTAGGCGGGTTCCGGCAACGCCAACAGGGAACCCCAGGGGGCTCTCCTCTTCTATGGCCCCAAAGATCTAGAAAAAGAAGCAGAGGTGTGTGACACAGGCGCGGTGGTCAGGGCACAGCCACGCTGCTTGGGCGGGAGGGGCGAGCGGCGGCATGGACAGCCTTCCCAGGGCAGACGGAGGAGCAGCCCAAGAGGACCCACCGGCTCCAGGACCAGCCTGCTTGCCCTGCCCTCCCCGGCCGAGGCCACTGGACAATAGGCCCCCTGCAGAAGCCTGGTGTTCCGCACAAGGGTCAGGGCGGGCCTGTCCTGCTCTCCCCATGGCACGATGGGGTTGAGGCCGAGAACAAGGACGGCCCAGCGCGTTCCACCCTCACGAGGAGGACGGAGGCCCAAGCAGGGGCACCCGGCCCACCTTCAGCATGTGGGTGAGGTACAGGGCCACGCTCTCCAGCAAGGCTCGGTTGGGCCGCCTCTTTGCCGCCTTGCGGGCCGCCATGTAGAGGTTGCACTGGCCGACCAGGGCCCGCATTTCCTCCAGGACTGTGCGAGTGTCCACGTTGTCACAGAGGGCTTCGTGGACCGCTGTCTTCTTGTCGTAAAAGCTGAAGGGGACAGCAGGGGACAGTCAGCCGAGTGCGGCGCAGACTCCCCCCACCGGCAGCGCAGGCCTGGCCGACGCAGCTCCTCTCACCTCTGGTTCAGCTCCACCTCCTCGTCTTCCCACTTTTCGAACTGGCCGGTTATGTCGACGGGAGCGCGAAGGACGTCCTTCACATTGAGGAAAAACTCCTGCAGTCAGAAAAACCAGTTTAACGGCATCTAGATGCTTCTTCCACACGGCAAACACCTGAGCAGCAGCGCCCGCTGTGACTGGCCTCAGGCAGGCTCGAGCGTCTACACATGGCTGGCGGGACAGGCTCTGCAGGGAGCATCCAAGTGCCCTGGGGACAGGATGCGGCCCCCACAGCTCTCCCGAGGGGCTGGGGTCAGGAGCCCCACGGACACCGGCCGGCTTTGGCCAGCTCGGAAGGGGAGGGGAGGGAAGGCGTCCTTCCCCGGGAACCGGAGGCCATGGGCGGGGGCGCGCCGCCACCCCCTGGAGGGACTCACGCGGACTCACGTTCATGAACTTCTCGTACTGCAGGGCAGACTCCATGGTGTTGCTGGAGTAGTCCAGTGTGTCCTTCCAGGAGTGCATGAGGAAGGCCAGGCGCAGCTGCCGTGCTGGGGGCACAGACAGCGGTGAGGCCAGGCAGCCGCCTCCTGTGGCCTGCTCAGGGCTGGGGCCAGGCGGCGCCTACCTGAGTGCCGCTTCAGGGCGTCCTTGATGGTGATGAAGTTCTTGAGCGACTTGGACATCTTACAGCCCGCGATGGTCAGGTGGCCCGTGTGCAGGAAGTAGCGGACCCAGCAGTCGTTGTCAAAGTAGGCCTAGGAGGGGAGGAGGGGCCGTGCTGGGGACGGCGCCCACTGTGCGGGTGTGCGGCCTCCCTGGGAGAGGCACTCGGGGCTCAGAGGGCCCCCCTCAGTGAGCCTGGCGGCACAAGTGGCTCGGATCCAGCCTGACGGCCAGAAGCAAGGCTGTCCTGCGGAAAGCAGACCAAGGACCTGGGCCCCCCAGGACGAGTGGGAGGAGGGCTGGGCTTCAGAAGCAAGCTGCCGCCTCGCACAGCGGCATGGGCCGCCTGCTGCTGCCACCCACCTCTGACTGCGCCAGCTCGTTGTCGTGGTGGGGGAAGCGGAGGTCGAAGCCCCCACCGTGGATGTCCATTGAGGCTCCCAGGAGGCTGCCTGCCATGGCGGAACACTCGATGTGCCATCCGGGGCGGCCCTGGGGGGTCACACGGCCCGATGACGGCGGCACTGCCAGACAGGAGGGGGCCCTCCCTGCCCTGGGGCGTCGCTGGACAGGAGGGGGCCCCCCAGGGTACGAAAAACAAGCTTGTGGGCTCCCCGGACCCTGCAGCGGACAGAGACTGGCACCCTGGCGGGGCCCTGGAGGCAGGCCGCAGTCGCAGCAGCGTGGAGGGTGCAACACTTGAGTCTGAGGTCTCTGGGCAGAAGGGCCTCCCTGCTGGGCGCCCCATGGCCCAGGCTCACCTTCCCCCACGGGCAGGGCCAGGACGGCTCCCCTGGCTTGGAGGCTTTCCACAGGGCGAAGTCGTTGGGGGACCGCTTCTCGCTCAGGCGCTCGGCCGAGATGCTCAGGTCGCCTGTGGGCATGAGGGGAGCAGGTCACTCATGCTGACTGACTGCACATGCACAGGGTTTGCCATGACAGGTGGCCCCAGGGTCTTGGTTCACCCCCTTCATAAGCTCCATGGTCAGCAACTCACACCCAGAGGGCTGGGCGTGCCCCACCCAGTTCCCCAGAGCCACCCCAACACCCCTCTGGCCTCAGGGCCCACCCAGGGCCAGCGAGGGCTCAGGCTAGGGTGAGCGCCAGACACAGAAACAGACACAGCTGACCACAGCCAATGGCCTGATGAACAATGAGCAGACGATCCAATGGACATTTCTCTAAAGAAGCAAAGAGCCCCAGGTGCCTCAAGAGGTGCTCAGGAGCCTCCCTGGGGGTGCAGGGGCTAAGACGCAGCACTATGAAGCTCTCGGCAGCCGCTGTGTCCTGAGTTTGATCCCCAGCCAGGGAGCTGACCACATGGCCCAGCAGACCTCTCCTGTCTCCCTGCTGCTCCCCTCAGCAGTGTATCTCAGTGGATCTGCCTGGTCCACTCCCCTCTGTCTCTGGTGACCCCTCTCACCCCCACACCTCTGGCCTGCACCCCAGCTCTTGTATGCATAAATAAATAAATCTTTAAAAGAGACTGACCCAGGGAGCTCTCGTACCCGTGTCCACCGCAGCGGTCCCTCAGGTGCCAGGGCACAACCCGTGGGGGGCGGGAGGTGCAGCGGGTGCCCGACCCAGGGGCAGTCTGAGACCGGCAACCGCGTGAACACCACAGGGCGCGTCACAGACCCGGCGCCCAGCCCCTGATGGGCCCAGCCCCTAATGAGCACGATGTGTCCCAGCCACGGGGCAACACGGCAGGGCAGCCAGGGCATCCGCGCCTGGCAGGTGACTCATGTCAGGACAGCACGCCACGTGTTTGAAGATGCCCAGATGGTAAATGTTCAAAGTCCCCACATGCAGAAAGGGGAGCCCGTGACCGCGTGGGGGCCGTGAGGGGACACTGGGATCCGGCGTGACCATCTCATGGTGTGTGTGCGTTACCACGTCAGTTTTTTTTTTTTTTTAAAGATTCATTTTAGGGGCCTCCCTGGTGGCGCAGCGGTTGAGCGCTGGATTGCGAAGCTGCCCGCAGCCTCTGCCGTGCCGGCTTGATCCCCGGCTGCCGGCGAGGGTGCCACGGGGCGCGCAGACCTCTCCTGCCGCCCGCCGCTCCCCTTAGCAGTGTATTTCAGTCCTTCTGCCGGTTCCTTGCTCTGGCTCTCACCCTCCTGCCCTGCTGACTATACCCAGTGCTTGTATAAATAAATAAATCTTAAAAAAAAGATTCATTTTATTTATTTATGCACACAAGAGCTGGGGTGCAGGCCACAGGTGTGGTGGGTGAGAGGATTCCCCAGAGCCAGAGTGGGGAGCAGAACAGTGGATCCACTGAAATACACTGCTGAGGGGAGCAGCTGGAGAGAGGAGAGGTCTGCTGCGCCATGTGGATCGGCTCCCCAGCCAGGGATCGAACTAGCACTACAGTGGCTGCCGAGAGCTTCATAGTGCTGAGACTTAACCCCTGTACCACCAGGGAGGCCCACAATGTCAGTTTTATCTCATTAAAGATTTAATTGAAAAAAACAAAAACTATGCAATTTCCTTCCGTGTCTACACTGGCCGTGTCCCGCCTGGCTGGGGCCAGTCTCCAGGTCTCCTGGGCCTGTCGCCGCCCCGGGCTGGCCTCCCCTCTGCTCACAGGCGCTCGGCCTTACACGGCCGTGCGCAATCACTTCAATGCCCTGGGAGACTGTGCCCACATCACTGCATCGGGGCCAGAGAGACCCCTGCCCCCAGCCCGCCCCAACCTGCACGTGCTCCTGGCGCCAGTGCCCACATGCAGTGCCCCAACCCAGGGTGCCCCCGTTCTCATGCTTTCCAGGACTGTTGCATTGACTCATTTTATGCTCTGGAAAAAATACTACAGTTCACGATCTAAGGGTGTAAAATCCTTCAAGTCCTCTTGAGCGACCCACCGCACATCCAGTGACCGTGGGCACCGGCCGTGGGCCTGCCCAGCTCCCCGCTTACCTTCTCCTTCCTGCAGGGCCTTCTGATCCCCCACGGCCTCCGGCACCAGCTTCCCGTAGGAGTGGTTCTCGCTGGAGGCGAACTTGGCGGTGTCAAAGTACACAGACCCATTGGACACGTAGCTGGGAGACAGGAGAAGTGGGCAAGCATGACGACCAGGTGGTCAGGATCCACAAAGGGGCACCCTGAATGGCCGGCGCCCAGCAGCCCTGTGCCCCTGCGATCACAGACACGGCCACTGCAGGAAACGTGGAAGGGGGTGCTGGGATGGGGAGGCCATGGGCTCCCTCACATGCCCTGACTCGGCTGCTGTGGACCTGCGCCCCAGCTGCCCGGAATGCAGCCCCGTGTGGACAGGACCTTGCTGGAGCTCAGGGGAAGGAGGCCTCGGGGGCCCGACTCCTGCTGAGGAGCGTCCTGCTGCCTGGAGGCGGGGGCAGGCATGAGTGCAGAGGCGGGAGGGCAGGTGGCTGCAAAGCCAGCTGTGGACCGGGGATGAGCCCTGATCTTCAGCCCTCGGAGGACAGTAGCCGCTGACCCTGCCCTCGGGTGGGCAGGCCCTAGTCTAAGTGCCCGGCCTGAGCGCTGTGACAGGTACCAGGGATCTCCCCCCGGCAGTGGCACCCAAGGCACAGGCTTTCCTGACATGGGTTGGGGGGACGCACACTCCCCAGAAGCCTCCCAACAGGTACGTAGCCCCGCGGAGGGCCTGGACCTTACCCGTAACCGTTGTCCACAATCTTCTGGACGAAGTTCACGATCTCCGGCATGTACTCACTGACCCGGGTTAAGACATCTGGGGGCAGGACCTGAGGGTGCCGCAAGAAAGCTGGTTCCTCCTGGGAACACCAGCACTGGGCGGCACCCTAAGGGCAGCACCACAAAGGCCGCCCGCGAGCCCTGTGCCCAGCCCAGCTCACCCGATCCACCCCGCGAGGGGCAGGTGGGCCAGCTGTACCCGGTTTCTGCCGGGTGACCGAAGGGCAGCGTGGCTATGGGCGCTGGGCCCAGGGGGCGCCAGCTGGGCAGGGCCGGTGCCGCCACTTACATTCAGGGCTTCCATGTCCTTGTGGAACTCCCCTTCCCAGAACCTGGGCAGCTCGGAGAAGATGGAATTGTCCATTGTCTCACTGCCAAGCGTGGAGTCCAGCCAGTCGGAAAGCAGGTCTTTTGCCTGTTCCAGCAACACCTGGAGGAAGAGCAGCCACAGGCTGGGCCAGCCCCCAGGGAGACCGCCCCACGTCGGCGGGGGAAAGCTGGTCCGTGACGTGCAGGGCGTGGCTGAGCACCCACCCTGGGCGCCCTGAGGTTCTCCTGTGGAGAACACAAGTGTTTTCAGGGTATACCTGGAGATGGGCAGGGGTGCAGCCCACGAGTGGGGCGGCAGCAGGGGAGGGAAGGAGGTGGAGCAAGCGTGGGGAGCTGGACAGGGCAGGCGGAGGCGCTAAGCAGGCGCGCTCAGAGGGGCAGCCCGACGCCGGGGCTCGGGAGGGGCCAGGAGGAGGGCGGGCGCCCCGGGAGTCCCCCCGCAGAGGCGTGCTGAGAGCTGAGCTCTAGACAGTCAGAAACAGGATCTTCTGAACCAGCAAAGGAGAGCAAACGGCCACAGTGCCGGTCGCGAGGAACGAGACAAACGGCCAGAAGCAGAAAACCCGCAGAGAAGCAAAGAGGACGGCGCCGGTCAAAGACAGGCGGGGCGGGGGCCGCGGCGCAGAGTGTGGGCGACAGGAGCCGCCTCAATTCCAGGCCACAAAAACGGGATAGGAGCCTGGGCGAGCTGCTGCCCCAAAGACCACAGAGGGAGACGGGGTGCAGAGACCCTGACCCGCCCAGACAGACGCGCAGGGCCCCAGGCGCACCGGCCTGCCGAGCGGGCGGGGTGGGCTCGCGGTGTCGGCCACAGAGCAGGCCCGGGCACAAGAAGGTTCAGCCCACCGCGGAGACAGATCACCGAAGCCTGAGCATCCCAATCAAAACACGCCAGGAAAACAGCGACGGGGCAGGGAGAAGGGCGGATCCCCCAGCAGAGGGAGGCTCTGGCCTGCGCTGCGGGACAGCGCCCGTGTGGAAGAGCCGGCGAAGCAGGCAGGCGTCCGCAGCAGGGCTAGTGCGCAGGACTCTGCAGCCGCAACTGGGGGTCGGGTCTCCTCCAGCACAGAACGCGCCCGTGCCCGAGCTCAAAGGTGCCCCAGTCTCCCCGCACTGGGGGGGCCGTCTTCACGGACCCCCGGGAAGTTAGCGTGCGAGTGAAAACGGCCCACTCAAAAAACGGCGTCTATTCTGAAATTAAGAACACGTTTCCAGAGGACTCCTGGGGTTGAAAAATCAAAATGAAAATCAAAATTGTTGAAAAGTGAGTCTCAAAATACACGTAAATAGTAAAAATAATTCAGAGAAAAATCCATGGTTCTAAAATTTTAAACCAGAGCAGCAGTCCCTCTGCCCACCTGGGCCTGTGCAGGGGCTTCTTTCGCCAGCTCTCCCTCCGCAGGGCAGCGGCCTCTGCCCGCCTGGGCTCTGCACCTGCCGGGACTTCTCACTGAGCCCTCAGCAGAGGCGGCTCTGCTCAAGGTCCCTGCCTGCGACCCTGCAGGCCTCTCTCTCGGCAAACCTGTCCCTTTCGGGGCAGCCCGTCCTGCCCGCTGGTGTCCACGCAAGTGTCTTTTACTCTTCCGGCCCTTTACCCAATAAAGCTGCCCCTTAAATATTAAAAAAAAAAAAAAAAAATTTAAACCAGAAAATGAGAAGTCCGAAAATGAGACAAAAAAGAGTAGAATAAACCCAAAGAATAGTTTCTGGGGCTGCCCCTGTGAGGAGGGGGGACCCCACTCGGACCCAGCAGCCAGAGAAGGCCCAACCAAGGGACCGCATGCGCTTCTGCACCCCGCGGGGGGAGGGCCGTGGCCGTGAATTAGGAGCCTGCGCCGAGCCGTGGGTGCCAGCTGCACAGAAGCCTCGGGAAGCCAGGCCTGTCGACCGGCGCAACGTGCAGGGGCTCAGGGGGCACAGGAGTCCCGAGTCGTAAGTCCACAAAGAGATGGGGGGGGGTGGGGGTGTTTAGTGGGGACGGTTTCAGTGGGGGAGACAGACAGGCTTTGAGGGCGCTGAGCTGGCCGAGAGGCGAGGCGATGGGAAGCTCTGGTCCTGCCTGTCCTACGGCGTGAGACGAGGACAGCAGAGCTGGGCACACATTCCCGGAGTGGCGCTGTCGGGCGAGTGCCCCGCACGGGCCTACCCCAGAGTGGAGCAGCCGCCCGCGACCAGGCACATGGGTCTCCTGGGCCGGAGTTCGCCCGAGTGGGGCCTGGGCTGGCATGTTCTCAGGCTGCATCAGGACGCGTGGGCCCCAAGGGTTCCGCAGAATTTACACTGAGCTTCTGGGGGGCAGCTGGGGTGCCGCCTGAGCAGGAAGGCTGTCTGGGTGCGAGCAGGGCGTGGGGTGGTCCCAGTGGCCCAGCAGGGAGGCCAGCACCCTGCTCCCCACGCTCTCCCCTGCCTGAGACGGAGACACAGGCTGGGGCTGCCGAGCGCAGGTCCGCGTCCAGCAGGGCCCCCCACAGGCCCACAGTTCAACTTTCACCGCTCGCCTGTCTTTCTCCAGCTGGACCATAAAGCAGCAGCAGGGCGTTCACTGGGCGCTGGGGTACTGTGCTGAGAAGGCCGCCCCACTCCACGTGTGCCCTCCTGACCTGAGGGCAGGCTGTGGGGGGCGCGGGGTGACCTACCTCGGCTCGGCTGTGCACTTCCTCTGCGGAGAGGCGGGCCTGCAGGGCCGTCTCCAGGGGCCGGACAGCGAGCTCCACTGCCTGTTGGAGCCGCTCCAGCATCTGCTTCTTGTCGGGATCCGTGGTCTCCTTCAGTTTCACTGCAAACGGCTGGGGAGGCAGACCTGGATTAGAGGCAGCGCAGCGAAGCGGGGATCCCGGGGCTCAGGGTGGGGTCCGTGCCCCTTGGTCCCACAGCGGAACACGTGGCCACCACCTGGGAGACCCCTTGGGGACGGCTCAGGACTGAGGGGACAGCAGTGCTCTGGGACGGGGAGGGCGCAGACCCACCTTGAGGGCAGCGTGGACATCCTCCAGGAGCCGGGCGGCCTGGGGCTGCTGCTCCCGGTATTGCTCAAACAGGTAGTTCTGCCGGGCCCTTCTGATGATCTGACGGAAAGAAGGGGGCTGGGGTCACCCGGGGGGGGGGGCAACCGTGGCCCCCAGTGTGTGGCGGGAGTCTGGACACTGACTTGGCTGCCCCTCCCGCGAGGCTGCCACCCTGGCCTTTCTGTGGGGGGGAGCCCAGCACCCAGCTTCCTCACACGCCGCGCTCAGAACCCCCTGGGGTACGTCCTTCCTGAAGACCCAGGCACCACCAGCGCTTGCCGGCCTCGCTCCCCATGTGCAGGCCCCAACAGCAGCTGCCAATGGGCCGCGCTGGAGCACCCCCCGGAACCAGACCGGCTCGTCCGGGAGGCCGGAACGCGCTCCCTGGCTGAGCCACAAAGCCGACGTCCTCCTACGTACCCACCCCACGCCATGCCCCACTGTGCTTGCGGTTCAGCCTCGCGAACCCCCTTACCTTGTCGTCAATGTCTGTGATGTTCATGCAATAAAAGACGTCAAACTTGAAGTAATCCCTCAGCACGCGCCTGAGGATGTCGAAGGAGATGTAGGACCTAGAGCGGCGAGAGGCGCGCTGGCACCACAGGGACGCGGAGGGGCCCCGGCACCCCATAGCCAGCCCCGCCGCCGGAACGCCTGGGATGGCCTGGACACCGCGCCTCGGCCATGGGCCTGCGCGCCCCAGAATTCTGCCAGGCCCCCGAAGGGCTGAGCCACGTGGGACTTTCTGCCAGTGAACGGGATGAGGAGCCTCCTCTCGAGCGCCCGCCCAGAGCAGCCCCGCCCGCCCTGCCGGCGCCTACCTGGCGTGTCCCATGTGAGACGCGTCGTAGACGGTCGGCCCGCAGCAGTACCACGTCACCCTCCTCCCGTTCTGAGGGGTGAACACGTCCTGCGTTTGGAAGGAAGGGCAAGCGGAAGACGCGTCAGGCGCGCACGGCAGCCCTGCGTTCGCCTAGGCCAGCCTAGTTTCCCCGAAAGGGTCGCGGGGTGGGGCTGGGGGTGGGGCAACGAGACTCCAGGGCCGCTCTCCTGGCTGGAGGAGGGCTGGGCGGCCAGGCCGCGTGTCCCTGGGGCCGCGGGGAGGAAGCCACTGTCCGTTTTGAAGGCCCCTGACCCAGTCACAGCGACAGCCCCGGCCCTGCTGAGCACGGGCGCCCTCCAACTGCTCCCAGGGCGGCGGCGGCGCAGATGGGGGGCAGCCAGGGAGCCCTCACTGCTGGAGGGCAGGACTGAGACCTCACCCCGCCGCACCCCACCGCAGGGTCAATAGCCTCAGACCTGCCAGAGGGGCACACGGGCATCTACTGGGCCCAGCCGGGAGCCCGTCTCTGCGGGTGAACGCCCAGTTGGCCCTTCTCAATGCTCGGCGGGCGCCGGCCACACAGCCAGAGCGCACGGGCAAACCTCACTATGCCCGCCCAGCAGAGGCCGCCAATGCCTGACCGCATTCTCGGGGCGGGGCCGAGAGCCTCTGGGTGTGCCCACCCCATGGCAGCGGCACGGCTCTGGGGAGCCCCAGAGGCTGGCCTGGTCCGGGCAGGCGGCACGGGGAGCAGCCGGAGGATCCCAGGGCTGGGCTCGGGGAAGCGAAGCCCGACGTGGTGAGACCCGGCAGTCACGCGTGAGGGGCACGGGCCAAGGGGTCGCCTCTGCCCGCGTGGCCGCCTTACCTTGTTCCGCGTCAGGCTGTTGTACAGGCGGAGCTTGCACGGCTCGGACCCAGCCGGAGGAGCCCAGGGCGGCTGCGTGCGCCGGCCTTTACCTGCTGGAGGGCAGAGAGGGCGCCGGTCAGGGTGGGTGGGGCGGCTCCACGGAATGTGAGCCGGGGTCACAGGGGCGCTTTGGGAACGAGAGTAGCGCGCTGGGGCGGGAGCGCCCTTCTGCCACAGGGACCCCAGGCCCGCCTGCCCGAGACCCCCATGCTGCCGCCACCGTGGGCAGCACTTGGGGTGCGCTGCCCTGCCCGGAGGGCTTCAAGGGCTCCACATTCCAAAACAGAGTTTGGGATGTACGGGAGGGGCACAGATGCCAGGCCAGCACCCACCGTCCCCGGCCACGGCAGCGGGTCCGTGAGCTCGGCCTCCCCACCAGACGTGGCCACTCTCCTTCCATTCTGGCCCCTGCCCCGCACCTCCCAGCTTCTGACACTGTTGCTCCTGGCCTCCAACTCCACACCGGGTCCTGACACCCCGAGAAGAGCCTGTGGGTCCTCGAAAGTCGTCCCTCGTCCAGCTGTTTCCCTCCCCCAGCCCAGTGGTCCCCCAGCCCAGTGGTCCCCCAGCCGCCCTGTCCCTGCCGCTTGCTTGTGACCCCGAGCGGTTTGTGCTGAGAGCCTAAGGACGCGGCTCTGTCTCTGCGGAGGAACCACCTCAAAGAGGGTCACTCCCACTTCAGGGGCGGCTGTCCACATTCAGCTACCCCTGGACTCTGCTCAGGAGCCCGGAGCCCAGCTCTGCCCCTTGTCCACCCCTCCCCAGAAGCAGCACTGTGCCCACTTCGCCACCTCTGTGCCCCAACCCAGGACCTCACCCCGATGGGCCCCGAGTGGCAGTTCGGCTGCCCGCTGCCCCCACAGGCCTCACCGGGTCCTCCAGCCACGACGTGCCACTTCCCCTAGGGGCCGGGGAGTCACCTGCTGTGTGGCTGTGCAGGGGTGCAGCCGGGAAGCAGAGGGGCACCGGCTCCCAACAGGAGCTCCTGCCTCCGTGTCAGTGTCCCCAGCCTCACAGGCAGCCCCAGATGTGAGTGCACAGAGCCCTGCATCTTTCTCGGCCATCAAGTGCGCACTGAAACCCCGTGAGTCCCAGGCCCCATCTAAAGCAGCAGACGGCCCGCGAGGAGCCCTCGCTCCTCCCTCCCTCAGATACTGGGGCTCCAGCCACAACAGGAGCTGCCATGGGGGTGGGGGACGGGGACACCGCGAGAGCTGCCCCTGCCCCAGCACCGGCCCCGCTACTCAAAGGGCTCGGGGTTCCCCCTCGAGACAGCGGGACAGGACACCGAGAGCCCAGAGGCAGGACGGCCCCGTCACACAGCTGACCCGGCCTGAGACAGCAGCTCGTGCAGACTCCCTTTGCGAGGGGGAGCTGGGAGGCGGCCAGAAGACTCCGCTCAGGGAGCCAAGGGTCACTGGCGCCCCGCACGCGGGCTCACTCTTCAGCAAGGGCCCCAGCCTGCACAGCACCGCCTGGCAGCGCGGACGCGTCCCCAGGCCCGTGTGGCGGCCCGAGCGTGGCTTCCTGTCTGAACCCAACCGCGCCTCTGCTCAGGCGCCCAGGCTGCAACCCCTCGGGTGACGGGGCACACACAGGCCTGGGGGAGCTGAGGAGCAAGGGTGGCAGGAGGCAGCACAGCACCCAGGTCCCCTGGGGTGCTGCGCCTGCATCTGACCACAGGAGAAGCCTCACCAGGGCGCAGGGGCGGGAAGGAGCACAGGGGCCTCCCTCCCTGCCTCAATCACGCCAAGGGGGCGGCGGGCGCTGGCCGAGGCCTCCACCCGGTCGGAAGGTGCGGGTGGAGCAGACACACCTTCACCTACAGAGCTGCAGGTGAGGCGTGCGCATGGCTCGCTGAGCACAGTCCCCCTCGATCCCACCTGCAGGGCGTGTCTGGGAGGGGGACTTGGGCCCTGGGCGAGAAGGGTCTACGCAGCCGACGTCACATGGGCCACGGTGCAGGCCAGGCAGGGAGGTGACGATGATGCCAGCAGTGCCCCCACCCTAAGCTGGGACAGGCGTCTGCAGCACGGCATCAGGGCAACCAGGCGCACGCCCGCGTGGGGAGCAACGCTCCGCCCTCTCCGCCCTAGGACAGGCCTCATGGGTGGTCCCAGTGCCTAACGCGCAGGGCTGGGTGAGCCCCCAGGAGGCTTCCATGGGCAGGGCCCCCGACACTAGGCCCCTCCTGCACAGGATGGGGGAACCCAGAGTCTCAGGAGGGATGGAGTGCTCCAGCCCATCTCGGGGCCCGCACCTGGGATTCATCGGGGACACCACCGAGTCCCAAGGCTTTCCAGAAGTACCCCCCGAAATAACCAGAGCCACACTGTCACCGACATGCCCCCCGCGTGCGGAGGTCAAGCGCCGGCCAACGTCGCGTCAGAGCTGAGCTCAAGGTCAACTCGCCTGAGGACTTAACGTGCCAATTCTGGTGGCCAAGATACCACCATCTCATGGCAGGAATGAAGAAAAGGCCAAGCCAAGTCGCAGCTGGCACGGCACGGGCGCCGCTGCTCAGTGGACCCCCAGGAGGCCCGCTCAGGAGGCCCGGCCCCTGCCTGGGCAGCGCCGCTGCGACAGGCGCCAGGCCCTGCTCAGAGCCTGCTCCTAGCGCAGGGCGGGTCAGCCCACGCGGCCCACACACCCGCGGGCGCCGGGGTGGCCTGACGCGGAGGGCCGCCGGCGGAGCGTGCTCAGGGCTGGGGCGCCCGCCCTGCTACTCACTTGCTTGGGGCGCAGCGGGCTGGCCGCGGGGGGCGCCCAGGACAGCCTCTATGTGCCTGAACCACCTTGCCACGTGGAAGAGCCGTGCGTCAGCGGGCGGGGCGGAGAGCTGCCTGAAGGCGTCCACGTCCGCCTGGGACAGCGAGTACCCCTGGACATAGCTACGCGTGCTGAGGTGCTCGTTCAGCGCCCGCACCCTGGCGGCCTCGTCACTAATGGCCAGGATGGCCCTGTAGCCGGGAGCTGCAAAGACAGAGCGCGGGTCAGTCAGGGCACAGCGCCCTGCGCCGCCGTTGCTGTTGCCGCGAGACGGGGCGGGGGGGGCGGCGGGAGGGCGCCGAGGACGCTTAGAACTGGAGAGAGGAGGCCGCGCTCGCTAGACACCCGACCCCGCTCCCTTTAAAGCGCTCAGTCCTGCTCACGCGGCCCTCGCGTCAAGCGGAGCAGACGCCGCCCCACCACCCCGCAGCGCGCACCTCCCACCAGGGGCAGGGGGCGAGACCCACAGGACCCGCAGGGCCCCCGCGCTCAGCCGGGCAGCGCCTCCGCGGAGACGGAGCCCGAGCACAGGCCCCCGCAGCCGGCCGGGCCCGCCCGCCCCATCACTGACCGGGAGGCCAGGGTGCAGGTGCAACCCCAGTCCCCATGTGGCAGCAGCCTGCTGAGTGGGCTGAGCGGTGCAAGATCACCCCCCCACACACACCGCGTCCTCACACCCGGGCGGCACCCCCCACCCCGACTTCAGCTGCTGCCTCACTCTATCACAGGGCCCCCCACCCCACCAGAGCCGGCCTGCTCCCTTTTGGGGTCTCTTGCCACCCTCCCCTGCCTGCCAGGAGTGCTCCCCCCGATGCGGCCAGGTTCCCGCCCTTGCTCAGGACTCTGCGGGGCTCCCCTTGGCCATGAGGCCCCATGGTACTCCAAATGGCCACCCACCCCCGGAACCCCACCCCCCTTCCCGCTTTCTCTCTCGCCACGGCACGTTTCTGAACGCTTGAGCTCTCTTACCCCCCGAGAGTCACCAGCACACCCCCCCAGGTCTGGACCTCAGCCCGGCACCTCCTGGCCACCCGCTGACCGCAGGGCGAGGGCGCGCCGTGCAGCACCCCGTGTACCGGCCGCCGCCGCCCCCAGCTCCCTCTCCGTCTCCAAGGTCCCTTGTGCCCAAAGAGGATGGAGGGAGCGGAGGGAGCAGCAGTCGGCACCAGGCGCCACTGACTCCGGGACCCCACCCGCACCCCAAAGCAGCACACAGAGACCACTCTCCAGCAGATGCAGCCCCGTCCAGGAAGCCCCGTGGGCGCCCCAGCCCGCACAGGTGCGGCACAGGTGAGTCCATTCCCTTTGCCCCACACCGCCCGCATCCCCACTGCAGGCCTGTGTGGCTTTTAGCACCATTTTTACGAGACTTGCACATGAAACACTCCAACAGGGCGGCCTGGGAGTGCCAGGCACGCGGCGGAGGGCCCCGGGGCGGCGTGGGGCAGCGGGGGCGCCCACCGACGCGGAGCTGGGCTCCCAGCCAGGCCGGCCCTGCCACTTATGCCTCGTAAACCGGCAGGCGCTGGCTCACACCCGAGACGCTTTAATGGGGCCGCCCGGCCGGCCCAGATGCGGGCAGCGTCACGCTGGGCCGAGGAGGCGGCCGCGTCGCCGCCCTAAGTGCCCTGTCCCGCCGGGAAGGAGCCCGTGGGGGACGCACCGCAGGCGACAGCGTCCAGGCGGGGGAGGGAAGGTAAAACTAGGTCGGCTTTCACGGCCGTGGGCTCGGGCCAGGCAGCCGTCTGCACCCGGGAGGCTGGAGCCCCAGCATGTGTCCCTGCAGAGGCCGTGTCCACCGCCAGGCCAGCCTGCAGGTGCCTCGGGCACAGGCAGAACCCCGGACGGGGCGCGTCCTCCATGGGGCCTACACCACTCGCGGGTGACAGCCGCGCCAACACGGGCACCGGCGACCTCGCAGCAGGGTCAGCCGCCCGTCCCGCCGCCAGGCCCCAACGCTCGCAGCTGAAGCCAAGCTCAGGGCGCTGCTGCCCCTCCTGCCTGGAGCCCAGCGGCCCACCCGGTGGGCCCGGGCAGCGGCAGCACCCGCCTGAGGTCTCCCGAGTCAGGACCTCTGGTGGCGGAGACAACAGGAGGGCCCCGGCGTCACTGGGGGCCTCAGGGTGCTCAGACCCCCCCACGCTGCCTGCTCACGGCAGTGCTCCCCGCCAGGCTCTTCTATTCCCCAGACCAGCGGGGCTCCATGGGGTCTGCCCCGCACGGCCGGGCCCCGTTGAGCGCGGGCCTGCAGGCATCCTCACCCTGTCGTGCCCTGACCCAGGCATTGCCGCCTTTGGAAACGCTCTTGCAGCTGCTCCAGCCGTGCCCCCTGCAGGTCCAGGGGCTCGCCTATGCTCCCCGATGTACGTCCTGCCCATGTGAATCCTGGGGAGCAGTCAGGAGCGTGCACCCCTGCTCTGCACCACCCATGGCAGTGCCAATCATCTCCAGAATCTAGGGCCTCCTCCCCCAGGCTCGGGCTCCCGACGCCCTCCTTAGCCCCCAGGGTCCGGCCTCTGTCCCTGTGCCCTGCCTGTCCCCTCCTCTCCCGTCCATCCTCCGCGTGGGCCAGGCGGCAGGTGGTCTTCCCAGGCTGAAGGCGGGACTGGACCCAAGCGCGCGCCCGCACGGGCCCTGCGCGGTCTCTGGGCCTCCTCCACCTCCCACCTCAGGACAGTGGCTGCTCCCCAGGTCCAGTGGCCACCCCTCAGGAGCCTGAGTGCAGGGGCTCACCAATGGCCCCCTCCCCCTGGGTTCCCAGGCTGGGCTTGGCATGCTGGCCCTGGAGCCCGCCTCTGCTCTCCACCTCCTGTGGGCGGCTGGCAGCGAGGACCCAGCGAGGTGCTGGCGGGCTGTGGAGCCACAGAGGGAAGGGGGTCTGGGTTCTGGGGCGTCTGGCGGGACGGGCCGACCCAGCAGCACACTCACCAGGAAGTGAGCAGCAAGGGACAGGCAGCGGCACCCCCGGAGGCCCTGTCGTCTCCGCGTAGTGGGATTCTGCTTCCTAACGCGCCCGCTGAGGGGCAGAGACCAGGAGGCTCGCTGGTGCATCTCCTGGCCTGGTCTGGCCTGGCCCCTGGCAGAGCAAGCGCGCAGGGGCACTTCCTGACAAGTGAACACGATGGGTCCAGTAAGGTGAGCCACCCGAGCCGCTCAGTGGCAACTTCCCTTGAGAGCAGACATGTTGTTTCCACGTGGGATTTCAAATTTCCCGCGTTTGCCACGGGCCTTCCGTTCTGACCAGCACCCAGTTCCCTTCCCCACCCGCTGCGTGACAAGTGGCATCCCTGCCGCTGCAGCCGTGGGGACACCAGCGAGGGCTTCACCTCCTCCCTGAGTGTAGACGAGTGGACATCTGAGGCCTGCACCGTGGACAGTCCGCTGGCGCGGGCAGCACATCCAAGCACCTGCACCCTGAGGAGGGGTATGCCTGGCACTGCTAGAGCAGAGGCTCATGGGCCACGTCCCCACTGTGGGAGAGCGGGAGGAAGCTGGCCCGGCTCCTGGACCGGGGCCTCCTGGATGGGTCATGAAAGAAGAGCTCTCAACCCCAGGGTTCTCCAGAGACAGAAAGGCCCCGGCAGCCTGTGCTGGAAGGTCGTGCTGTGGAGCGACACACGCACCCTGACAGACCCTGCGGATCCGGAGGCCCCTGCACCCTGACTGTCATTTACGAGCCCAGGACCCACCAAGCCTGTTGTCAAATGCTCCGGGAGGCTCCACCCGCCCAGGCAGGCGGGGATGGGCAACCGGCTGCTGGTGCAAGGAAGGCGGTGCCCGGAAGCCGGGACTCCAGGGACTCCTGCTGCGGGCAGGCCTGTCATCTGGTGCCTCCCCAGCCACTGTGTCACCCCGGGGGTGGGAGCCCCCAGAATCCCAACAGGCCTCCACTTCGACAGCCCAGAGGCCAGCCCAGAGGGTCAGCTCCAGACAGGAGCGCAGGCGCAGCCACAGTCTGGCCGGAGGGCGCCCGGGTCGGCCGGCTGGTGGCGGTGCCCACCGGCTGGGCAGAGGCCCTGGGCGGCAATGAAGCGGGGCCACGACGGTCTGCCCAGGGCGCCCCAAAGTGCTACTTGGGGACCCGCGCTCGGAAGCCTCCCTGCAACCCCGGCCCTTTCACGGGTGCGGAGCCGCATTCATTCCTCGGCCGCCCCAGGGAGCCCCAACCAGCGCCGGCGCCGCCGACCCCACGACCCCGGGGCAGGGGGGAGGCCGGGAGCCGAGGGAACACGGGGGCCCCCACGCGCCCCCCTCCCGGCGCAGGAGGAGCCGCACCCCCGGGAGCGGCAGAGGCGGCGGGGTGCGGGCTCCCGCGGATCGGCGCCGCGCGGTGAGGAGCCCGCCCGGACGGACCCCCCAGCCCCCCGCGCCCCCCGCGCCCCCCGCGCCCCCCGCGCCCCGCGCGCTCACCCTGCTCCCCGGAGGAACCAGCCATCGCGGACTCGCGCGTCCGGCCGGCGTCCCGGAGAATGATGCAACCGGCGCCCCGGAAGTCCCGCCCCCGCTTCCGGCGCAGCCCGGTCGCTAGGCAACCGCCGCGCGCGACGCCGCCGGGCCGGCGCGGGGCAGGCTGGGAGTGGGCGGGCCGGGGCGGGCCGGGGCGGGCCGGGGCGGGCCGGGGCGGGCCGGGGGGCGCGGGGAGGGCGCCGCGGGCCTCGCACCCGCTGTTTCCGCGCCGAGGCGCGCGCAGTCGGCGGCGGAGCCCCGGGGCCCGCCAGGCCCCACGGCAGGGACCCCGAGGAGCGCCCCACACCCGGGCTGCGCGCCCCACAACCGCGCCTCAGCTCCCCTCCCCGCGCCCCACAGCCGAGCCTCCCCAGGCTGCGAGCAGGGCTGCTCCTCGCTGCGGGGGCTCCCGACCCGCTCGGGTCACTGAGGGCGCCCCAACACCATCCCCCCCCTCACCCCCCCCCCGCAGCTGCCCGGAGCTGAGCAGTAAAGACAGCGTGGATGGACAGACAGAGCCGGAGGAACGTCCTCCCTTCCCCACGAGCTGGCCCGGTGGAGCAGCGCACATCCCGACCCCCCATCCCAGGGCACAGGGGGCTCCCCACGCAACCCCCATTCATCCATCAAAAATGAAAGCACCTGCAGCACACACTTGTACCTACGTTTATTCACAGAATGGATGCCCCGCGCCAGCCTGTTTCCCTCAGCCATGGAAGGAAACAGTTTGAGGAAAAGGAAAGTGGGTGACTTTGTGGACAAACTGTCAGGGGGGAAAGGCTGTCCCACAGCTGATCCCACTCGGGCTTCGTGCACGCCACCCCCACCGCAGGCCAAAGCCAAAGGCTCTGGGAACTCCACACCCCATCCCCACCCAAGGGAAGGGGGCTGGGACCTGAGGGTGGGGTTCAGCAGCCAGGTGGGGATAAAGCCAGACCCGTGGGCTTTGGGGGGTCCCCCATGTTGGCTCCCCGCTGGCTCGCAGGGTCCGGCCAGCTCAGAGAGTGCCTTTGGGTTTCCAGGTCGGCGGATCGGGGAGGACGCATGAAAGACTTTATTTCCCTGTTTTCTCCCTGAGTTGTGCATTTTCCTTCTTTCCTTTTCCCTTGTCAATAAACCTTTTTTTTTTTTTTAATTTTTTTTAAAGAGGCATGTATTTTATTCATTTATTTATTTTTTTTATTTGTTTGTTTGTTTATACAAGCACTGGGTACAGTCAGAAGCGCGGGAGGGTGAGAGAATTCACCAGAGCCAGAGCGGGGAGCAGAGCAGGCAGAAGGACCGAAGGACACTGCTGAGGGGAGCAGCGGGCGGCAGGAGAGGTCTGCGCGCCCTGTGGGACCCTCCTCCGGTGGGTGGCTGGGGAGCAGCCGGGGATCGAACCGGCACTACAGGGGCTGCAGGCAGCTTCGCAACCCAGCGCTCAACCGCTGTGCCACTGGGGAGGCCCTCAATAAACCTTTTATGAACCTTCTGTGTGCGCCTGCCGTGGAGTATTCATAAGTCCCTTGTCAGCGCGCGGGTGAGGACCCACAGCCAGGCCACCTGTTCAATATCGGGGTGCCCTATAACAACTGGCGCCCAACGTGGTTTCCAAGCTTCACCCGTGGTTGACCAGCCCAAAGTAATTTTTCTTGTGTTGGTCACCATAAAGCGCACTAGGTCTGCAGGACTCATGTCTGACAGACCACCGTCCTGCTCTCCGGCGGAGGGCAGGGGTCTCTATACAAAGGGAAAATGCGGCAGGCTGCGCCTCCCACGCTGTCTCTTGACAAGGTCCAGGCATTGGGGGAGACTCCCGAGAAGCGGGGAGTTCCTGTGTTCCCCGGAAGAGGGAAAGTTGTACTTCCCAGAAGAAGGGAGTTCTTGCACTTCCCAAAGAAGCTCTGAACTAGGGAGTCTCCATGGCAACGCCTGCTCAAGCTCTCCTCTTTGTTCTTGGTTAGTGCTGAAGTAAGTTAGTTATTCACTGGCCTGTGAAAACCTAATTCGGACCCAGGTGACAATTATTGTTAAAGATAAAGTTAGGATAGAAATGTTTCGGCCCTGAGAACTGCGGAGAACAAGCTGCCCTGAACCCGCTGTGCTGGGAAACCACAGCCTAACCTGGGGGGCACCTGTCTGCGGCAACAGTACATCGCCTGGTGTATGCGAAAGGCCAACAGTTGGCAGGGTGTGCGGAGGTTCGGTATTTCTAGTTAAAAGTTAGATTTCTGTAGAACTAGACGGTATGGATGAGTTACTCTAGATCACTTCGACGTCGTTGATAATGGGCTAGAGGAACTGGGTGCTAGGGAATGGGTTGATTTTAGTAACACAGCATAACAATGACTTTCACGTCCACTCCCAAATCAGGAAGGCTGGACAGGGTGATTGATTGTTACTGAGCATTGTACTGTCTTAGACAATGGATTATGTTAGAATATGACGTGTACCTGGGAGAGTCATTGTCCCTGCTGAATTTCTTTTTTTTTAAAGGCATATATTATTTATTTATTTGTTTGTTTGTTTGTTTGTTTATACAAGCACCGGGTACAGTCAGAAGCGCGGGAGGGGGAGAGAATTCACCAGAGCCAGAGCGGGGAGCAGAGCAGGCAGAAGGACCGAAGGACACTGCTGAGGGGAGCAGCGGGCGGCAGGAGAGGCCTGTGCGCCATGTGGGACCCTCCTCTGGTGGCCGGGGAGCAGCCGGGGATCGAACCGGCGCTGCAGAGGCCACCGGCAGCTTCGCAACCCAGCGCTCAACCGCTGCCCACCAGGGAGGCCCCCTGTTGAATTTCTTAATCAGATTAAAGAAGGGTCTTTTTGTAGTATGGGATCAAGAGGGTCTTTGTATGTTCATGAGAAAATATGTATTGATTGTCTTTGCTCTGCTCAGTGCTTACGCTGATGTAATCCCACCTCTCGCCTTAAGGTATATATAAAAACCCTAATCTCACCGCTGGCCTTAAGGTATAAATAAAGACCATCTGAGACCCTCAGCAGGAGATACTTGCACCAGAGGGAGTGTCTGTGTCTACCTCACTTCTACCTCGCTCCACTTCCCCTCAGCCCTCCGGAAAAAAAAACTTCACCCACTCCGTCCTCTCCTTTCTGAGATCCCAGACAGGACTTCTAGCTGGAGCTGGTCTCCAGCAGGTGGTCCCCTGCGGCGGGAAAAAGGGGAAGAGGGTGAGGGTCTGCAAAGGGGAGGGGGATGGAGAGGGGGAGGGAGTGGGCCTCAGCTTGCTGTTTCCTGGGAGTGCAAGAAGACAAACCTGTCCAACAGGAGGAATTGCAAGAAATATGGGAAAGACAAACTTGTCCGTGCTCATCTGAGAGGCCGGTCATTTGTAAGGGCATCAGAATCTTGATGGACACATCTCAAGCGCCCATCACCCAAAAAAAGCATAACACTGGTGTGCACACAGCAGGGCACCGGGAGGAAGGGCCCCCGACAGACAAGGAGAACCCGAGAAGGTGTGAAGACAAATCTGCAGCCGCACACAAAGGCTCCTGGAGGCTCCGCATTCCCAGGACGTGTCCAGAACAGGCACCCTGCAGGTTGGCACTGTTCTGTTTTGGGAAGGCGGTAAGGGGGGGAGGGGCTGGGGCGAGGATTGCAGGAATGGGAGTGGCTGCTTAATGGGTGTTGGGGTGTCTTCTGGGGTGATGACAGTGTTTGGGGACAACACTGAATCCAGCAAAGCCTCTGAATCGTCCCCTTTACAATTAGTGTGCAATATACACAGGATGAAGAACAGTTTCCAAACCAAGCACCCGCCGGGGCCTGGGCCAGAGCGGCGGCATGGGGTGCCTGCGGACAGCGCTGCCCACCACCTGCCCCTCGCCCGCTCGTCCTCAGGGCGGCCCCATCTCTGCTGCGCGGCGTGGGGTCCCGCATCCCCTCCTAAGGGGCCTCCTGCGCCGCCAATGAGGACAGCCCCTCACTCTGGCCGGGGTGCTGTCACACACTCGTGCACACACGCCCACGCGCACCCCACCTCACACGCGCACACCCCACATGCACACAAACCACCCCACACCCCACTCGCACACACCCCACACGCGCACACCTCACACGCACACACCCCACACGTGCACACCCCACACACGCACAAACCACCCTACATACCACACCCCACACACGCACACCCACATGTGCATAATCCACACGCACCCACCCCCCCACACCCCCATGCACACACCCCTCACGTGCACACCCCACATGTGCACACCCCACGTGCGCACAAACCACCCTAACTACCACACCCCACATGCGCACACCCCTCAGGCGCACACCGCAGGCCCGATGGCCCCGCGAGCCAAGCCAGCCCCGTACTGTAGTTGTGTTTATTACAAAAGTGTAAAACAGACAGAGCGCCATCAGTCTGAGCAAAGTGCTGGGCTGGGGCCTCTCTCCAGGCCAGGGTGCAGCCGCTGAGCCCCTGCGCACCCCTTGGCCCGGCCACCCCGGCTCCAGGGTGTGGGAAGAGGGTGGGTGGCCGGGGCTCCCGTCCAGACAGCACGAGGCAGAGTGAAGCCAGCGTCCGCAGAGCACCCCAGAGCCCCCAGCGCTTCCCACCCCTGCTCCTTCCACGCTGCGGGCAGTGAAGCAGCCGGGCGCAGCCGGGCACAGCTGGGCAGGGTGTGCTGCGGGACACAGGGCATTTGGCTTGAGCATTAAGGCCGGTGCTGGGGGAGGGTCAGCAGGAGAAGAGGTGCCTCCCCAGAGGACCTGGGGCCCTAGGCACCCCCTGCTGGCCTCCTGCCTGCCACTGTGGGCCCCTCTGTCCCCCGAGGCCTGGCGGGCCTCTGCTCCGTGGGCGCTGAAAGTGCTGGGTGCCTGGGGGAGGGCTGGGCCGGTGAGTGTCAGGCGACGTCCCCCGGCCCTCGGAAGGGCTCCTACTTGAGGATGTAGCTGGTGAGCAGCTGGCATGCCAGGAACACGCAGAGCAGGAACCAGGAGCGGGGGCTGTGCAGGAGTCCTGAGGCCGGCACCGGCCTGGCCCTGACCGTGCAGCTCAGCATGGCCGTGAGGTGCCTGCAAGGACAGGGCGGCTCAGGGGCGGCCCTCCGCTGGCCAAGGTGCAGGTGGTGACCCCAGGGTGCTGCTCAGACAGTGTGGTGACCCCCCCCTTGGGGCCTGGGCGTAGTGGAGGTGGGAGCTCACGGGGGGTGGGGGGGCCGGCCCTTAGTGACTTCGGGGCACAATTCCAGGAGGGGAGGCTGGGGGGGTGGCCTTGTACCCGCCCTCGCCACAGCGAAGAGCTAGGAGCTGCCCATAAAGCTACATGTTCAGTCCGCCTCCCTGCGCCCCAGGCGTGGAGAGGGGTCTTCACAGAGGCGCCTGAGGCGAAGTAGGGTCACGGGGCCCTGAGGGATGACCCTGGAGGACATGGGGAGGACACGCCTCTGCACGCCCAGGAGGGGCCTGAAAGGACACCCCCGGCCCCCCTCAGGACGGGGACGCTCCTGTGTGGGACTTTGTCTGGCAGCCCCGAGAGCTACCCTCTGCCCTGCCCCCATCCTCCCAGGCCTGGACCCTCGGGTCCTATTTGTCTGGCCTGCAGAAGTTTCTGGCTGTTCTCCAGGTCACCTGCCTGCAGTAACCGCCCCCATGGCCAGGTTTGCTTTATAACCCCCTCTCCTCACCCCCTCCCCCCCGGCCATTTCCTTGGTCTCCTCAACCCCATCCCACCATCTCAGCCCCTCAGCCCCTCTGGCCTGTTCTCCTGAGCAACCCTCCGGTGTCTGCCACTCTTGTGACTCCTCTGCTTTCCGGTTCCAACTCCTGCCTGTCCATTGCACCCTCCTCCAGGAAGTCCTCCCAGACCACATAGACCATACCGCCCCCAAGTTGCCAAGAAGCCAGGCTCCCTTTCTCTTGGCCCCACACAGCTTCGCACTGGAGCAGACTATTCAAAGGTGTCTGTCCCCCACTCCCTGCCAAGGGTCTGGTGTGCCACAGGTACGGTGGGACATAGCAAGGACTTTCCTCTCCTGGGCTCCCGATGGGCCAGCGGCCAACACTTCTGAATGCTTGCCGGGTGTGACGCAGAGCACAGTCTTCTGTGCCCTCTTCATCCCACTGACTCTGCATCACCCCATTTATGGGGGGCAGACAGAGGTCGCCGTGAGCCCTGCATCCAGGGAGTCTGCACTGCACTGAGCCGGGCATGGCTTGAGCTGCCCATAGTGGCCTGCTCACCTCCCTGTCCTCTGTGGGGCCCACACTGCCCCCAGGGCCCCTACCCTCCGGGTCAGAGGCAGCTCCTGGCAACTCACCTGCTCCCTGGGCTGCTCCCTGGACAGGGCTGAGAATCCACCCTGCCGGTGCTGGGCCCGGGGCCTGGGGCTCAGGGGCCGCAGCTGCTGAGCAGCCCCCTCCACTGCCACCCGCTGCTCACCCACGGGGGTTCCGTTCTGCTCCTTCCTTCCCCGCCTGGCTCCTCCCCGGGCTCCTGCCATCTCCAGCCCCGTGTCTAGCAAGCACGGCCACTCGGTCCCCCCAAACACACTCCCTGTGGCCCCAGCCCCTGCAAAGCCCAGGTGGTCTTTTCCTGTCCCACCCGCAGCCCCACCCTTTGCAAACCCTGGGGTTCTAGCTCCCCTGACACTCCAGGTGCCTGACCCCTGGGCCCCCCGACCCACCCTCCTGGGCTTACCTGTGCAGCTCCTGCTGGGCCTCCCTGATGGACAGGATGGCCTCGTGCAGTGCCCTCAGCCGCTGCTCCTCCTTCCCGCACCGGGGGCACCGTCTCTCGCTCCCTGGGGGGTGGCACCCGGCATGGGCCCAGGGCACAGATTGGGGGAGGGAAGGGAGGGGTGTGGATGAGTGGGGCGTCCTGGAGCTGGCACGTGGGTCCCGGGACCACCCCCAGCTCAGCCAGGCCCCCCTCCCGTGAGCCTTAGGATGCAGTAGGACACACAGGGGCCTCTCGGGGGTGACCCCGGGTGCTGGTGTCTCAGGGAGCTGGGGGCAGAAATGGCCAGGTGGGGCGTGTCTCTGCAGAGGTGGGGACAAAGTGGGGGGCACAGGCAGGGCTGTGAGGACACCAAGCAGAGCCAGAGTGTCACGGAGGACAGTCACTGGCCAGCGCTGCCCAGCTGGGTGGGTGCAGGTGGGGACCCTCCCCACCCCCGTGTGCTCCGGGCTCAGGAAGGCACTGGTGGAGACTGGAGCACGGTCGGGATGGCGGGGGGCGCTGGGTGGAGCCCAGAGGGGACCCCGCTCCGGGGCTGTGGGCTCACCAGGAGGGAAGTCCCCGTCCTCATCCTCGGACAGCTCTGGGCAGGAGTCGGGTGTGGAGCCGCTGCTCTCGGTGACCTGGCTGTGGCCCGAGGGCTGGTCACTGGCCTTGCGGAGCTGCCGGCGGGGACCAGGCCCCTGGAAGGAGAGGAGCCGGTGGGCAGGGCCGTGCTGGGGCCAGCATGCAGAGGGGGGCTGGGCTCTGGGCGCAGAGGGGGCTGTCCGGCTGCCTGCCCTGGAGTCGCCCGCCCTGCCGGGCTCAGCTTTCTCCCTGGGACTAGACCGCGGAGCTGCTGCAGGGGCGGGCGGGTGGCAGGACCACACTTAGGCCCCTGGTGCCCGACATGATGGCAGGGGGTGAGAGTGGCAGCGGTCCCTGAGTTTGGCTTCCCATGGGCCGCCGGCCAGCGAATAGCCTGGGTCTGGCTCAAGGTCACCAGGGGAGGCACCAGGGATGGGGAGCAGGGCTGTGGGCGCCGGCCCGTGTCCCAGGGTCCCAGGACACACATCAGGCCCGTGTGACACTCAAGTGTGCCAGCAGGGGGGTCAGCGCTGGGTTGGGGGTGACAGCTGGGCCGGAGGTCAGAGCTGCTGGGATGGGGTGGCCGTGGCAGAGCTGAGACAGGTGAATTTGTAGGCTAACCAGCTGTGGCCAGCCTGGGGAGGTTTTGGGGTGGCGGGTCAGGCCAACCGGAGAGGCTGAGGAGGGGGAGGGAGGCTGAGAGGCCATCAGGTGGGGGGCCCCAGCAGCTGGAACCCGCAGCACCTGCAGTCAGGCCCCCTGGACCCTCGGTGTGGAGCTCCGGGGGGTGCTCCAGGCCTCCCCACAAATCTACGGGCTGGGGCTGTCTCGGAGGCCAATGGCCTCCGGCTCCTGGAGCTGTCCCTCCGCCTCCCTCACAGCTCCCCTACCCGCCCCAGGCCCTCTCTCTGCCCTTTGAGGACCTCCTCTCCGTGTGAACACTGGCTCCTCCTCTGCCTACCTCAGCCACCCTCACCCTCCCTGCCTCAGTTTCCTTAGACGCAGAAGGACAGAGTGCTAACACCATGGGGGCGTCTTTGCCCAGCAAAGGGCAGGTGCTGGGAGACCCCAGCACAGAATCCTGTGACTGAGGGTCCTGCAAATCTGGGGCCCTCGGGTGGAAGGCAGGGCAGGCAGGGCAGAGTGGGGAAGAAGAAGAGGCCGGGCAGGTGGGAGTGGGGGCGGGGGTCCACCCTGAGCCGAGCCCTGGGGCCCCAAGTGCTAACCTGGCGCCGGGGCCGGCCCGCGGCCTCCCGCTGCAGGGTGTGCAGGACCCCGTCCTGCTCGAACTGGGCGATGTCCTTCCGGGGGTCCCAGGGACTGTGGCTGAGGGTCCAGCAGGCGTCCGTGGGCAGGGGAAGCGGCCCCAGAGGTGGGGCCCCATCGCACCCGGCCCCCCACCTCCCAGCCGCAGCCCGAACAGCCACAGGCAGGGCCCGCAGGGAGGGGATGGGATCCCCCCCGGCCCTCCCCCGCCGGCTCCTCCGGGGAGCAGGACCCGCGCCCGCCCTCACTTCTCGTGCAGGTAGCGCCACTCCTGGGCCGCGGGGTCCAGGCGGAAGAGCCGCGGCGCCCAGGGCGTGAGGGTCTGCTGGCGCTGGCGGGCCCGCAGCCGCTGCGCCTCCTCCAGAGCGAACTTCTCCTGCGTGGCCCTGTCCTGGTCGCCCTCGCCGATGGCCTTGGTCACGTGCTGCCAGAGCCTGGGGAGGCGCCCGCCCTGAGCTGGAGCCTGGGGCAGCCGCCCCTCGGCATGGAGGGGAGCCCCAGCACCCCCCGGTCGCCCTCAGCGATGGGGGGCTCAGTGCCTCGCACGCCCTATCTCCGGGGGCTGCTCATTCACCCTCGCCAGGGCCCTGGCTGAGGAGCCGTGGGAGGCAGCTGCTCTTCCCCGGGCCCCCCGGGCCTCCCGCGCCCGCCGGACCTGTCGCCTGCATGCGCAGCCCACTCGAGCCTCCACCCTGCCAGGACCGCCCTGGGCACGGGCCACAGCACAGCCCTGCCCACCGGGGCGGGCGAGCGGCCGGGGCTCACCTCTCGGACTCCAGCTCCGTCTGCTCCTCCAACAGCACCGTGCTCCGCTTCAGCCTCTGCCCGCGGGCCTCCCCGCCGGGGTTCCAGAAGAGCTGGCTGCTGGCTTGCCCCTCCTCCCTGATAAACACTTCCCTGTCCTGCATGACGGCCTGTGGGGTCAGGGGGCCGGCCCCCAGGCCTTCAGGTGCCCGGGGTCCCGCCCGCCCCCGCCTGAGGGCACCCTCTTACCCAGTGTCCCGAGAGCCGCGCCAGCACCTCCTCCCCCGACGTGATCTTGCCCGAGATCTGGTTGATGCTGGTGCTGCCCCCAAAGAAGGGCTGGGGGACACACCCGAGAAGGAGGCCGTGAGGGGCAGAGGCTCTCCAGGGGCCCCACGGCCTCAGGGAGCAGGGAGGAGGCCCGTCCTGGAGGTGCACCTCGTGGGACATGGGGTGCCCCCCACGGGCGTGTGGGCTCTCAGCTCTGTGTGGGAGCCGGCGGGGACGGCCGCGTGGAGGAGGTCCCTCTCGCCGGCGGCCCGCCAGAGCCCACGACGCGGAGGCCCCTCCGGCGTCCGCCGGGCAAGGGGTGTGCCCTGTCCTGCTGCGTGGCCTGCGGGCGGCCCCTACCCTCGGTGGACCCGCTGTATCAGTGTGACTGCTGGGGAAGCCATCTGGGGGCAGAGGAGGGTGGGAGGGGATCCCCAAGACCTGGCTCCTGCCCTGCCTGAGGCCCCTCTCTCAGGCCCTCTTGGTGCCAGGGGTGTCGCGTGAGTGCTACCTTGAGCTTGAACTCCAGCTCTGCCTGGAGGCTGCTCTTCCGGCATTCGATGGTCACGGTGCCGCCCAGCTCCATGGTCATCGTGCCGTACAGGATCCCTGGGACACAGTGCTGGGGGTCAGGGGGCCCGTCCCTGCCGAGCCCTGGCCCTGCTGAGCCCCGACCCAGCTCGGGACTCCTGGGGGGACTGTGTCAGAGCCAGCGTGAGTAACAGCGGGTGCTGCAGAGAGCGGGGTGAGGGTGGGTGAGAACGTTGTAAGTTCTGCTCGAGGTCTGGGCAAACCTAAAACCACCATCACCATCACAAAAGAAACCAGGGCTTGGCACCTGACAGTGAGATTCGAGAGACACAGAGACAGACCTAGAAGCGGCTTCGGGGAGGAGCCTGCTGTGTAACCGACAGGCAGACGCAACGGGGCAACCGCCAAGGAGCCAGGAGGTGGACGGGCTTTCAGAGAGGGGGGCTCCGCCGGCATTGCACCCCCGCCGGTGCCGCGGGCGGGTGAGGGGAGGCACAGAGACCTTCAGAGAAAGGCGCACCGATGCGCGCCCTGGGGGGGCTCACCTTTGCAGTGGGCGTAGGGCATGGTGAGCGAGTACTCCTCCCCGAGGCCCGGGAAGGTGAGCGTGGCCTTGCCGTCCAGCAGCGCCGACAGCGAGTTCCCTGCGGAGGGGCGGCCGGGCGGTGAGTGCAGACGGGCCTGGGCCGGGCGCTCACGCCCCAAGCCACAGGGGACGAACTCTCTTCGGACAGGCGGACGGCATGAGCTCGGCCGTCCCGCGGGGTGAGCAAGGGTGGCCGCCTCGCCGCCTCATCCCCGAGCCTTGGGCGCTGCAGGGGCCCGTCCAGGTGGCCCGTGCCCGGCCCCGAGCGTGAGCGCCACCGGTGAGCCTCCATTTCGGTTTCTAGACCAGGGGCTCCCCGGTAGAGGCTGCGGACCATTTCAGGCCAGCCCAGGCCCGGCTCTGATTCAAACTTCCCAGGCCCTGCCACGCCGGGGCAGGGGCCGCAGCCGCAGCCAGGGACCGGCGCGGGGAGCACGGCGTGGAAGGCGGCTGACGCGGGCGCCTCTGCAGACCAGGGGCGCGGAGGTGCTCGCGGCTTCCCTGCGCGCCGAGAAGGGATAAACAGGGCAGGGCGGGAAGAGGAAACAGCCCTGAAGCCCTGGTGCAGCTCCAAGGGGTGCTGCCCTGGGACTTTCCCTGCGCAGCAGGGGCGCCTCCCTCCGCAGACCTGCCCAGGCCAGAGCCCAGGCACCTTCCTCTGGCTCACGTGACTGATTTAAAGCCCTGTGGCGGGGCGCCCCTTCGGCGCCCTGAGTCTGTGCTGTCTCCAGTGTCTCGGGGCGCCTCACCCCCTGCACACAGCGCCCGCTCCTGGGGGGAGGGTGGTGGGAGGGGCCTTGGGCGGCCCTGCCCGGCTGCGGGTTCGGCGCTTGCACCCACGTGGTCCCCGACCAGGAGGGGCGGAGGGACGCCATCAACCAGCACCCCGGCCTGGCGGCAGGCCCAGGCCCCGTCCCGGCACCTCGGCCCGGCCGCGCCCCTCACCGTAGAAGCGGGACTTGGCTGTGACGCTGCCGCTGATGCAGAAGCCGTCCTTCCGGTTGCTGACGTGGAAGGCGGACACCGGCGGGTGGTGGGACACCTGCGGGTGCGGAGGTGGCTCCCGAAATGGCCCCAGAGCGGGTAGCCGGAGGGGAGCCCTCTCCCCAGGACAAGCCCCCTCCTCGCCCCCCGAGCAGACGGGAATCCCCATGTCACTCCCTAGGAGTGTCCCTAGGGAATCGGGGTGCACTTATCTTCTCCCCGAGGGGCCCCCCTGCTGTCACAGCTGCTGCGCCGCGTCTGCACCTGGGAGCACCCCCGCTGGCGCTGGGGGCAGGGAGCGCCTCATATCGCCCCAGGAGGACCCGGCAAGAAATGTGCCAGGGCCCCAGACCAGCAAGGGCCCCGGCCTCACAGGGTCAGATCCCCCCAGGCGGCCTTGCCTGCTCCGCGATGTAGAAGGTGTGGCTGTCTGTCTGGGGGTGGAACCAGCAGCAGCGGAAGGTCTCCCCCAGAATGGGGTTGTAGGGCTTCTTGATCCCCTGCAGGAGACGAGCAGAGAGCCTGCGTGAGGAACGCGGAGCGCGGATGCCCCTGGGCGGGCGGTGGACAGAGGACAGAGGACGGCGGGGGATGGCCGCAGCGCCCTCGCAGGGGGGGTCTCTGGAAGGGCCTCTCAGAACCGCGCTTGCTGGGGCTTTCCTTGCCGGGGGCTTACGCGCCGGGGGCAGCAGGAGAGCACTGTGTCCGCCTCTTGGCGTGTGGGGGTCATGAGGCCCCGACAGGCCACGCACACCCAGGACGTGGGCAGGCAGCCTTCCCATCACCTTAGCTCTGCGGCCTCCGGCCTTCCCAGCCGCGCCCCGCTCCGCTTCAGCCACCTTACCCTCTCTCTGGCGCCCCGCGGCTCAGGTCCGTCCCCCGCCCCGCTGGAGAGCCCCCCACCTGCCTGCAGTCCAGCTCAGCGCCCCCCGAGATCTCAGGCAGCGGGGTCCCCTCTCGTGCCCCCTCTCTCTGCCCTCACTGTGTCGCTGGTGTGTGTGCGGGGGCCTCCCCCGACGGCAGCCTCTGAGCGCAGCGTGCCCCAGAGTCTGCGCACGGGCCAGTAGCCCGAGAGGCTGTTCGGGTGTGTCTTGGAGCTGACCCTGCAGCCCCACTGCCCTGCCGCCACAGCCTCTGCACAGAGCCTCCTCCTCTGAGAAGACCTCCCAGAGAGCCCCTCTGCCCCCCCCACGGGGCTTGCTGGTGGGGTTGGGCGTGCACCCCGCACGGCGCCCGCCTGCCCAGGGCTGGGCAGGGCTGGACCTGGCTGGACTCCCCCCCGCCTGGGATCTTGGAGCTGCCCCCACCCCTGAGGGCCAGGGACACCTTTGGGGGCCCTCAGGACCCCGTGGAGCGGTGTGGGCAGGGCTGGCCAGGCCGGGGCGGGGAGCAGGGCGTCTCACCTTGGGCTTCTTGTAGAAGCCTGACAGGTACCAGCGCAGCACGAGCTGCATGCGGCGGCAGGCGTCTTCCTCGCAGGCCGCCCTGGGAAGGAGCGGGGCTTCGGCTCCAGGTGGGGCTCAGGGCCACCGCGCCCCAGCCTCGGCTCCTTTCCACTCAGCTGGGAACAAGCGCTGGGCCCCTCCTGTCCCACCCGGGCAACGCCGACCTCCAGCCCCCCCCCCCCCCACCGACCAGGGCGTCTCCCGCTGGGACAGAGGGCCGGGGCTGGAGCCGCTCCTCCGGGAAGGCGGGTGCAGCCGCGTGGATTCTCAGCCCGCAGCCCCTCTGCCGGTCCCTGCGTCCTGCTGGGCTCCCCGTGAGGGCACCCACACCAGAGCTCAGGGCTCGGGGTTCCAGAGCTGACCCCACGCTCAACCCTAAACTTGGAGGGCGCCGAACTCATGGGACACGGGCCCTCCCCGCCCTGCCCCCTTCGCCAGGCTGGCCTCGGGCGCGGCTCCTGGGGGCACGGGAGGGGGGCTGAGCTCGCGGGGCCCCGAGGACCCGCCGGGACCCGCCGGCGCCCGCGCACCTGGAGAGCAGGTCGGCGTGGTAGTAGTAGTCCGAGAGCTTGTCCAGGAAGGAGCGGGGCTCCAGGACGAAGGTGGGCAGCACCACGCGGGACAGGTCCATGCCGGGCCGCAGCTGCCGCAGCAGCACCCACAGGAGGCTCTTGTTCTCCTCGGACACCGTCTCCACCTGGGACGCCTCGCCCAGCTGCCGGCAGGGGCCGCGGTCAGGGCCTCGCCTGCGCCGTCCCCGGGCCCGGGTCCGCCGGGGCAGGCGTGATGGGAGGCGGGGCTGCCTTGACCCGGCCCCCTTGACAGGCTGCCCCCCCACCGCGCCTCAGGAGCCGGTCTCGCCCCACCTGACCCCTGACCTGCCGGCGCATGTCCCCACTCCAGCCCCCCGCCAGAGGGCTGCCCCCGCCCGGGCCGGCTTCCTTGCCAGCGGGCCTTCCCCCCGCAGCGCCAGCCCCGGAGGTTGGCGTCTCCCCGCCTGGGACCTGCCGCCGCCCAGACGGGTCCCGAACTCCGACCCGGCCCTCCCCGGGGCCTGCGGCAGCCCTCCACGCTCTTCCAACATGGCTCTTCCCGGGGGTCCTGGCTCCTACCTCTCCCCCGGGGCCCTCCGCGAGCCCCACCTAAGGCCTCCTGTACCTCCCCACACGCTCGGCCTGAGCCCTCAACCCCCTCCCTGCCCCCCAGGTCCCCCCACCCCACCCTCCCTGTCCCCAGGGGCCGGGCATGCAGACCCCCGTGCCGCCGAGGTGTGCCGAGGTGCGGGCCGGGCCGGGCCGGGCCGGGCCTGCACGGGCTCTCACCTGCCCCAGCTCCTCGTGTGCCTGCTCCACGTACGTGGTCCCGCCGGGCCCCGGGCCCCCCGTGGCCTCCGACTGGTCGCTGCCGCTCCCTGCCCTGCGGCCGTGCTCCTGGGGCTCGGCGTCCGACTCCTCGGCGTTCTCTCTCTCCGACTTGTCCGAGAAGGCGTCGTTCTCCAGGGAGGACCCGGTCAGTCTGGGCAGCAGGGGTGGCCGTGGGTCCCTGGGTAAGGGGAGGCCCGGGCACCACACCCAGGGGACCCCCACCCAGGGCACCTACACGCCTCTGCATCTGCACCCCCACCCTGGCATGCTCTCACTCTGGGACACCCCAGGCCTTGCACTCTCCACCAGCCCGGGCACCCCCAACCCGGGCACCCCAAACACATCCTTGGTTTGACCCCCTCAGCGCCGCCCCGGGCACTGTTGGCAGTGCAGAGATGACACAGGTGCGGGCCCGGGTGGGGGGCAGCCTGCTCCTGGCCCCGGCCGGTGTAAGCCCCCCGCACCGGGAGGCTCCCGTGCCAGCGCTGAGCTCTGGGGCCGCCGCCTGGCGGGAAGCCCAGCTTCCCGGAGGGGCTGACGATGCCTGCTGCGCCCCCACTCACGGGAACAGGTCCTGGTCGGCGTGGAGGGTGGCCGAGGGGGGCAGCCCGCACAGCGAGGAGGGCGACGCGTCGGGCGAGGACCCTGGCTCCCCGTCACGGCCCTGCCTGCAGGTGCTGAGGCGCAGGAGGCTGGAGCAGCGCAGGGCCAGCTCCAGAGCGTCCAGCCAGCAGCGACCTGGGGGGACACCGGGGTGAGGCCTGCCCTGTCCCGGGGCCCCGCTTCACCCCACTCCCTCCTCCTGGCGGTCCTCTCCTCCTCTTCCCTCAGCCTGTGCTCACCTAGAGACGCCCTTGCCTCGCCAGCAAGCTCCACCTTGTCCTGACCTTCAGGACCTTCAGGACAAGGCGTGCGCGCGACAGCCCCGCTTCCCAGGGATGCCCGCCTGCTTGCAGGGCGCTCGGGGCGCGGCCGCGTGTGTTCTCCCGCGGCACAGCACAGGCAGGACGTGTCACAGCTGGGGCGCGTTACCGGCGGGGCGTGTATGTTACAGGCGGGCATGTTACATGTAGGCCGTGGTGTATGTTAAGGCGGGGCGTGTTACAGGCGTGGCGTATGTTACAGGTGGGGCATGTTACAGGCGGGGCATGTATGGTACAGGCAGGGCATGTTACAGGTGGGGCGTGGTGTATGTTACAGGTGGAGCGTGTATGTTACAGGCGGGGCATGTATGGTACAGGCGGGGCGTGTGTGTTACAGACAGGCTGTATGTTATAGGCGGGGCGTGTTACAGGCGGGGCACGTTACAGGGGGGGCTTGTTAGGCGGGGCCCAGCAGGACGGCCGTGACCCTTGGCACATGCTAGCGGACTCGGCCTGCGCTCCACCCAGAGCTGCGTGTTCTCATCGTGGAGCTGGGAGGCGGCCTTTCCGGTGGAACTGCTGGCCAGGGTCGTGGTGGGCCTGGGGGGGGGGGGCTCCCGCTCACCCAAAGACTGAGCAGGCGGGTGGGTGGCAGGCTCGCGGGGACAAGCCCCAGGAGAGCCCTGTGGTAGGGCTGACCAAGGTCGGAGGTGCTTCTGGTGTCAGAGCAGCTGTGGGGTGGTGACGGCGCGGGTGAGATGGGCTGGGGGCGCGGGTCGACCACGGGCAGAGCCACTTCCAGTCCCTAGCCCTTGTCCCGAGCTGGGGACCCCGGTGGGCTACAGCAGCACTGCCTGCATGCCCCGGGGGTGCTGAGAGCTGTGGGGACATGTCCACCCAGGTGACCTGGTGCCTGCGTGTGTCACTGACACTCACAAGAGCATCTGTACCGATGTATTATTTAGCATATTTAGAGAAAGGTTTGGGGAGTCTGGGGGGCTGAAGGCTCTTCACTTCACTTCTGTGAGTTCTTTCCCCAACTTTGAAAGCCCTGGGGTCCTGTGTCCCTCAGGCCTGGCATCAGGAGGATGAAGTGGGAATCTCAGGGGAGTTGGAGGGTTTGCAGGGATGGCAACCTCTGGTTTTCATAGAGACCTCTGGGTTCCCGTTGGGGGTCACTATAGGCTGGGCTGGAGTTGGACATTCACGGGGGCAGAACTGGGGTGAGTGTGGGAGCAGCAAGCAGGCAAAATCTGGGAAACCGACTCTAGGAATGGGGCCAGGGCCTGAACACATTATACATCCTGGAATTTATTCATCCTCTGAGCCTGATTCCAGGCTTCCTCCTCCAGGAAGTCCACCCTGATACGCACAGGGACCCAGGACACCTTTGTTCCCCGATCACACCCCCCCCCCAACTCCATCGGGGTTTATTTAGCTCATGCATCGGCCGAATTGGCGCCATGTGATGGCTTACTGCTTGTCCCCCTCCAAGACTGAAGCTCAAGACAGCTGGTACTGCCCGTGGGGCCTGGCACGGAGCGCGGACAGGCAAAGGAGGTGGACAGAACTGGGCCCAGGACAGCCCCAGGGAGTGAGGACGCTGGGTCTGAGCACCAGAGGACGGCGTAACACCATCAGGAGACGGGGCAGGGTGAGACTGGAGTCCCGCGGTCAGGCCAGGCTGCCTTAGGCGGGGCCCTAAGGTGCCATCATGGACCAGAGGGAGCAGGAGCCTCTCACCCAGCTCCCCGAGGGGTCCCCAGGCGCCTCCCTGATGCGGACAGCAGCAGCTGCATTTACTGCAAGCAGCCACCAGAGGGAGCGCCAACAGCGTGTCAGCCGCCGGGGGACTCCAGATTCCCACCCAGCGCTTGCTGGTCTGTGTCTGTGCCTCAGTTTCCTCATCTGTCAAGTGTGGATGGCAACGGTGCAGCCTATTGGTCCAATGTGCCTGGTGCTCAGCAATTGTTAATGAGTTGCTCTACATAAAAAGGCCATGGGATTGCGTCACCGGGGAGACGTAAGTGACGCAGAGACTTGCATTTGCCCTGGGACACCGAGGCTCAGAGCGGGGCCTGCTGGTCCTGGGCTTGTCCCGTGATGCCAGGTGGTCTCCGTGGAGGTGGCGGAGGGTCTGAACCAGAGAGCAGGCACCTGGTCTACAGCTTCTGGGGGGGTTCAGGTGGGGTCCCGGGGGGCAGCAGAACAGGCACAACTCACCGTCTGACTCGGAGGCGGCCCTGAAGATCAGGTAGCTGCTGGGAAGGGGCTGCGTGATGGATCCCACACTCTCCCCCTTGGGGCCCTGGAGAGGCAGAGACTGGGGTCACTGGCGGGACATGGGGGACGGGTGGGTGCAAACACGGGGTGAACTGGCAGGCCCCCACACAGACACACAAGGCTCTTCTGGGACCCCTGGGCAGGGCCAGGCACGCAGTGTGCAGACATGCAAGGCGAGGGGGCTGGAGCTCTCTGTCCCCCTCGGCTGGCGTCCAGCTCTGAGCTCCCCCATCGGGAGTGGCCTGAGTCAGCGTCTGGATGCTCCCTTAGACATCCTGGAATTTATTCATCCTCTGAGCCAGTTTCCAGGCTTCCTCCTCCAGGAAGTCCACCCTGATACACCCAGGGACCCAGAATACCTTTGTTCCCCGATCACACCCCACCCCCCAGGAGAATCTCAGCAACAATAAAGGTTTGAAGCAACAAGGTATCCTTGGGGCATGTGTCCTAAGCAGCGATTTGAAGCTCCCTGATGCCGAACGAATTTGGGGTTCATGTTCTGTCTGCCACCGGCCCGGGGGGCCCTCTGGTCCTGCTGGCAGCCCTGGTCAGGGCAGCTGCTCCCATGGCCCTGCTTGGCCCCTGGACAGGGCTCAGGGCTGCTGAGCAAGCAGCCGGAGCCTCTGTTCCCCGCCACCAACAGGCTGAACCAGGCCCGGCGGGGCGGCAAGGGCCCCTTGGAACGCTGGCCTCCTGCCCCTTCCCAGCCCCTCTCCGCCCCCGGCCCCGCAGGCCCCTACCTTCACGGCCCAGACGGACTGGTCGAGCGGGTGGAAGAGCTTGAAGCAGAAGCCGTCCTTCTTGGAGGGCCGCTCGATGAGCTGGCAGCAGTGCAGCAGCACCGTGCCCACCCACTGGCCCACCGCCGGCGTCTTGTAGATGAGCAGCACCCCCGGCTTCAGCACGCACCACAGCTTGGTCCAGCTCTTCAGGGTGCCGCGGATCTGCGGGAGGGGCCGGTCAGGGCTGCGGCTGAGCTCGGGAGCGGCCGTGAGGACAGGGTCCTCTTCTCTCAGATGTGAAGGGAGCCGGTCACCGGCGTGGAGCCCAAGAAATACACCCGGCCAGGGCAGACTTAGGGGTGAGGGGTGAGCCGCTCAAGTTCAGGGTGCACCCTCCCAGGGCCCCGGGGAGCAGCAGAGGTCGGCTCTGTGAGGTTTGAAACTCGTTTCTCGTTTCGTTCTAAGCGAACATTCACCCTGTACCTCACTTTCTGTGCATGGTTTTGTGAGGAAGAAACGGCGCCCTCGGAGGCCCAGGGCTCTGCGGACCCCGGCTCCTGGCGCCCCCTCCTCCGTCCTGCGGAGGGTGTGCAGGGAGCAGCTCCCGGCCCGCACGGGTCTCAGGGGACTCTGAGCTCAGCAGCAGGCCGAGCCCCGCCTTCGTGGGAAACAGCCTTTGCAGGTAAGCGGCGCGCTCAGGCCCCAGAGTCGGCCCCTGACCAGAAGGGAGGGCCGCGGAGACACAGGAGCCCGGCCCAAGGCTGCCGGGGCCCCGGAGGTGGGGGAGGCAGCAGGGACCCTCCCCTGAGCGCGCGGAGACCGTGGCCTGCAGCCCCTGGATTCGGGACTGTGGCCCCGGGAACTGGAGAGAAAAGTTTCCAATGTTTTAAACGGCTCAGCTGGTGTCACTGGTCAGGTCGGCCGGACACGGGCGCACCTGCAGGGGCCAGCACCCCCCTGCGCTGGGCCTACCTTCAGGCTGTCGGCCATGATGACCACGCTGGGGTCGGTCAGGGCGCTGAACAGCTGCTTGGTGGCCCGCTTCTTCTCCTGCCGGTAGCTCTCCTTCTGCGCCTGCCGCGGGGTGCCCAGCTGCGCGTCAGCGGGAGGCCAGCCTGCCACCCCACCCTTCCCGCCCGCCAGGACCCCCGTGAGCTGGGGGATGGGCAGGGGTGGGAGAGGAAGTGTGGGCCGGCTGCGGGGTGAGGGCCCCCCCAGGCCCGCACCCACCTTGAGCGTCTCCTTCTTGGTGACCTTGGCGGTTGGGGACACGCATTCCTTGTCGGACCCGTTGCACAGCCTGTACTCGGCCTGCAGGAGAGACGCGGGTGGGGAGGCGTGGGTGGTGGGCGGGGGCTGTGGGGCGGGGGGCCCTGAGGCCAGGAGGGCGGCCGGCCCGTCGCCGCGGAACGTGGTGGGTGTGGAAGCGGGACACGTCCCTGAGCGCGCCGCTCGCCACCCCAGGGGCTCGCGGACCAAAGGGTCGTGCCGGCAGCAAGGCTGTGGCAGGCCTGGGGCCTGAGCGGCCGAGAAGGGCATGCGCGGGGGGTCTGCCCGCACTTCCAGGGGTGCGGGGTGGTGGAGGGGCGATGGGGGCGCCGGGGTGGCCGAGTGCAGGGAGCTTTCAGGGCCCACACAGGCCTGGTGTGGGGCGGCCCCTTCCCTGGGCGTCTCCCCTGGGGCCCAGGGCGGCCCATCTTAGCTACCGCCGGGCGGCCAGCCTCTGGGCAGGGGGCCGCGGCTTTGCCGGGCCCGTCTGCCTTCCAACCAGGGGGCTCCACGGGTTAGAAAGAGGCCGGCGGAGCTGGGGTGGGCAGTGTTTGGGCCCCTGGCGGCTCCTTCTTGTCCTGCCCGCAGACAGGCTCGGCCCAGAGGCCCGGCCCCGCGCCCCGCGCACGGCGCATGCGCAGCTGGGGCTGCCCGGGCCCGCTCCCCCTGGGCAGCGGCGCGTTCCAGGCCAGAGGACAGGGCACGGGGGCTGCGCTGGAGGCTGCGGTTGACCTGAAGCGGGAGGGACCAGGAGGAGCGGGCCTGAGCGACGCCGCTGGACCTGGCCAGGGGCGACAGACCCTCCCGGCTGCCCTTGGCCGCGGGGCTCTGTGCAGGTAGGGGGCGGCTCTCCCCACCGCCTGGCCCCGGCGCCTTCCTCAGGCTCCACCGAGGTGTCCCCGGGGGGACGTCGGCCCCGACCGCCCTGCTGGTGGCGGACCCCGGGGCTCGCACCTGCTCCTGCCCCCAGCTTTGCCCAGCCTTGTTGCTCCTGCAGCCACCAAGCGTTTCCCCGTGGGGCCAGAGCTCTGGGGGGCGCCGCCCGGCCGGCAGCTGGGCTCCGCGAGCATCGGGAACTTAGGAACGGGCGTGTGGGCCGCGGCCGGCCCCACCAGGTGCTTGGGAGCGGGGCTGGGCGAGTCCGAGAGGCTGAGCGGAGCGCTGGGCAGGGCCGGGGTGGAGGACGGGCAGCCATGCCAGCCGCTCTGCTCTGCGACCCCTGAGGACCCAGTGCGGTCATTGCACCCTGCCCAGTGCGGCAGGCTGTGCCCACCGGCCCCCGGGCACGTGGAGGCTGCGGCACCCGGGGCCTCCCTCGGCGGCGAGCACTGACCCCTTGGGCTTATTTTCAAAAGTGCTGAGAGCAAGCTGGGCCGCGGGAGTGAGCGCTCTCCTCCCGCACTGCTGGGCCGGCGTCCAGGGCCGGCGTCCAGGGTGCAGCAAGGACGCCCCCCAGCCACAACAGAGGCCGCAGCGCCCCATTCAAAACCGCATGCGCCCGCATGGACCCTACCCCAGGGGGCCGGGAAGCCCGCTCAGGTGCTCACAGGGACAGCGGCTCAGTTTTGCAAGATGAGAAGGTTCTGGAGGTGATGGGGCGGGGGGTGGGCACAGCGGCATGAATTGCTTGATGCCCTTTAACTGCCCACCTAGGAATGGTGACGATGGCGAATTTTCTGTTATGTGTATTTTATTGCAATGAAATTTTTTTTAATTAAAAAATTCCAGACATACAAATACACCACACCAGAGGCCTGGCTGCTCCCCTGCAGCCCTGGGGGCCGAGGCTGGGAAACAGGCCCATCGAGGGCCTGGCCACTTGGCACGCGCACACCTAGAAGCCGGGGATCCCACCCACCCCGCGTCCGATGGGAGCAGCTGGGGTCCCAGAGGAGCAAGGCTGTCGTGGCTCGAGGGCACATGGGGTGACGTGCCGGGGGAGCGGGGAGACCCAGTCTCCACCCGCACCGCTATCAGCCCCAGTGTCAGGACCCCAGGCCATCAGCCCCGTCAGTGTCCCCGCCTTGGGTGCCCGTGGCCTCCCACTGGGCAGCTCTGTGTGCCTGGGGAGCGCAGGGGAGGGATGGCTCACTCTGAGGGGTTTCCCAGGAGGGAGGGGCTCCTGCACCTCCTTTATCAATACTTCTCGTCCCCAAGGGCACCCAGCCCCCCGCAGCCTTCCTCTGCACCCCGTCTGGCTGTCCTGGCACCAGGAAACGGCGCTGATGGATCGGGGGGCTTCGTCTGCGCCCCAGCCCTCGTTCCTTGCAGGGACTCCCAGCTGCGACTGGGGGCCGTGCCCGCGGACCGGGCTGGGGATGGTGGGTCCCCTTCCTAGAGCCCTTCCTGATGCCCTGGCAGGCCCCACTCTGGCTCTTACCGGCGGCACCTTGGTGGCAGAGCTGGGAGTCGAGGGGGCTTCGTCCCTGGGCGATGGACTGACGGGCTCCGCGTCCTTCCCTGCAAGAGGGGCCGGTGAGTGAGGTGTGGGGCACCGGTGGGCTGGGAAGTCGGGGCAGAGGGCTGGTCCTTCCGAGGACTGATTCGTGGGCACAGCTGGGAGGGCAGATCCCAGGACCCTGGCCGTAAGACCTGGGCTCTGGGGGGGCCAGCGCCTTGGGGTTCAGTAAGACCCAGCCCCCAGCTTTCGGAGGGAGACTGTGGCCCCAGGCTCACAGCCCTGCGGTGGGTCAGGGTGCCCAGTGTGCAGCCGAGGGTGGGGTGGGGGACTAGGCCTGGCCCCTGCACCCCGCCCCCAGTGGGCGTTCCCTTTCCAGCCTGGAGAGGAGGGAGGGAGACCCGGGCGCTGGGTCTGCTGGGGAAGGTGGGTTTTCAAAGCTCGGCTGGCCGTGGACCCAAGGGAGGACGAGCACCCCTCGGGGGGTCCCTCCCACCATTTCCTGAGAAGGAAAGTGGTTACATCTGGGGGATGGCACCGTTATGGGGGGGACAGGCCCCTCAGGACCCACCTGGGCTCGGCAGGCCCAGCCCCCAAGGCTCGGGAAGGGGTGGGGTCCAGAGCTGGGCCCGGACCGAAGAAGCAGCTCACTAGGGCCGGGGCGTCCGGAGCAGCGGCCACTCCTGGGGCACCGCCTCCCCGTCCCTGGCCTCGGACCCACGTAGCACACGGCAGCTGCCTGCCCTGAGAGCTCGCTCGCCCCGGGGTCTGGCCGTCCGGGGGCCGGGCCTGCGGCCCTCGGGAGGCGCCTCTCCATGAGCCTGTGGGGCTTCAAGGACGGGGCTGCGCCCAAGGGGGCGGGGGCGGCTCTGGCGGTTGGTGGCAGGGAGGGGTGGGCGCGTCCCTCGCAGCCCGTCCATGCCACCCCTCGTGGCCCTCGCCCAGGCCCTGCACTGGCTGCAGCCATCCTTCCTGCCCGCTCCGGCGGGCGAGGGCAGCGGATGACAGCAGACCGCTCCCCGGTGTCTGCAGCCGCCCTCCCCCACGTGTGACCCCGACAAGGGCCTCCCCACTGGGCCTGGGGTCCACGCTGCTTGCTGGACTGCAGTGTGAAGGCCGGCCAGCGCCCTCAAGCCTGAGACGGCGTGGCCGGCGCCCTCCAGGTCTGCTCCAGGGCAGGATAGACACGGGGGCCGGGGAGGCCTGGGGCTCCTCACCCCAAAGCCGGTAGTGGGAGGTGTGGGCAGGTAGGAGGAGCCAGGCTGGAGGGAGGGGCTCTAGGAGGGCAGGGCTGGGTGTCTGGGGAAGCTGGGGTGTGGCGGGGGTGGAGCGGACAGCCCAGACTCCTGGGGGGTCGAGGAGAGGAGGTGGGGGGAGCAGAGGGCCAGGCTCTGGGGGGACCTTCTGCTGTGCCCACAGCTGCAGGCCGAGGGGCTTGGCCCCCGAGCCTGGGGCCCTCCAGCTGGGAGTGCAACACTCCCTACGTGCACGTGAGGAAACTGAGGCCCAGAGAGGCGGCGCGTTGGGGCAGTTCCCCCGGCCAGGAGACAGTTCCCGCGCTGGCCATCCTGGGGCACGGAGGGACGGGGCACCTGCTGCCCACTGACCTGGGCTGAGAGGGCAGAGGTCGTTCTCTCCGCCAAGCAGCAGGGTCCGGGACAGCTTCCGGGGGTCGGCTTTCTGCGGGGTGGACGAAGGCGGACACAGGGAGAAGCGGCGCCCGAGGAAGGCCTCCTCCTTCATGGTGTGGGCACTGGGGGGCTTCTGGAAGGAAGGAGGGGAACATGTGGTCACCTAGCGTGGAGGGGGCAGCCCTGAGGCCCGGGCAGCAGCACCCCGGCTTACACGGGCCCCACTCAGCGGCCACCTGGCCCGGGATGAGGAGGCTGAGGGGCCTGGGGGCAGCGATGGGGCCAGGCCGAGGCTGTGAAGACCTGCCAGCAGCCAGACCTGGCCCAGCCCGTCCCCGGCGCGTCCTCACAGGCGTGGCCGAGCTTTCTCCCCGAACCCCCGTACCCTGCCCAGTGCTAAGTGGGCTCTGTAGGACCCTGGCCGTGGCCCCTGGCCCAGCCCAGACTCTGTCCCACTGATGCAGCTCACGGCAGGGAGACGGTCCTGGGGGGGAGGCGCGCGGGCAGCCCTGGGAACTGACCGCCTGTCCACGCCACCTCAGGGCCCAGGACCATCGCTCCCTGCTCCTGCCACCCAGACCCGGCCCCAGCCCTCAGCCGGGTGCCTGAACACATACAGGAAGCCTGGGCGTGTTGACAGCAAGGTGTCCCGAATTCACACTCAACTCGGGGTGCTTCCTGCACCCCAACTCTGCCCCAAATGCCAGGTGCTGCCAGGGAACCCACAGCCGGCGCGCTCCCGCCCCCGGCTGCTGCCCGGGGCTCACCCACCGTGCACGGCCGGGCCGTGCCTCCCCCAGGAAGGCAGGACTCCGTGCCCACGCTCCTGCCCGCACAGCCCTACCTGAGCGGCGTGGGGGGCGCACGTGGGCGGTGCGGTTCCCCGGATCCGCCCCGCTTGCAGTTAGATGGTGGCCTGTGGCGACGGGGCCTGTGGCCGGAGCGGGGTCCTGCGCTGTGTCCGCCTCCCAGCACCAGTCCCTGCTCCCGCCTGTGGCTCCCTGGTGGGCGGAGGGCCTCCCGCCAAGCCCAGGACAAAGGCCCCACTTTTCCCGGGCTCTGGCCCTCCTGGGTGGGGCCCAGACATGGGAGCCTTTCCCGCCGGGACTGGGTGGGCAGCAGAGCCTGTGGCATCGGCAGTGGGCGCCGGCCCAGGGCTCGGCGGCAGCCCTAGAACCTTCTCAGTCCTCCTGCCCGGGCATCAGCGGGAGGGGCTCCGAGGCCGCAGCGGGCCCCGCCCTCCCGTCACTGTTTAGTGACTGGACCTGGCCAAGCCGTCACCTCTGCCCTCTACGCACCGGAAGCTGGTTTCAGAGAGGTCGGGGTTTCGGTCCTAGGCTGCCCTGCTGACGACTGGCAATGCCTGTGCCCGCCAGGCCGGCCTGACTCTAGAGGCTGCCTCCAGCTTCCACGCCTCAGGCTCTCAGCCCAGCCGCAGCGGCCTGCCCAGCCTGCGGAGTCCAGCGGGCACCACCGCCCAGGTGCCTCGCTGCCCGGGAGCGGGCACCCTTGCGGAGGCTGGGCTGGCTCACCCTGCTGCGTCCTCCCAGCACCCAGGCTGTTGCCAAGGGCGTGGACGTGCCCTTCCCTGGCATGGGGGTGTGGCAGAGGCCAGAGGACTCAGCTCCTCCATCCGTCCCCCTGCCCAGGCCCCATCCAGGCCGGCTGGCACGGTGGCCACAGGTCACCTTCTTCTCGGCCTCTGCCAGCAGAGCTGACCATGGTGGTGCCCGTTCGTCCAGGAGCCCCACTTTCCGGGCTTGACACACCATCCTCTCACCTTCTTTCCACCCCTCCGCCACCCGCCGTCCCTCTACACCCACCGTCCCTCCCTCACGACCCGCCTGGCCTTCACCCCCCATTTTCCTCTCTGGCCGTCTGATTGGCCCCCCCACACCCCGTCAGCCGCCCACCCGCCCAGTCATGTGGCCGCTTCCTCTCTCCCTCCCGCCTTCCGCGGGTCTTTCTAAGCGGTCAGGCGACCAGCCCGGCTTCCTTTCCTCCCTTGCCGCCTCCTCGTCGCCAACCATCAGGCGCGGCCACGGCGACCCTCAGACGCGGCCCGCGGGGAGGGCCCGGAGCACAGCCCCAGACACCTCCGGGGCTCAGGCAGGGCGGGCTGCAGACTGCCCGGCTTTCTGGAACCCCCCCGCGATGCCCACAGCCACGGCTGCCGCGGGGCCCCGCGTCACCTGGGTCGGGTGCAGGCAGGGCAGGGCGCTCTGGCCAGGGCCCCGGTGCTCTCCCCGCATTTACAACTCGGAGTCCCGTCTCTGGCTGTGGTCAGTCTGTCCCCCAGGCCCTTCCCCGCCTGTCCCCCTGCCACTGTGTCCCCGCTCACCCCCCGTCCCAGACACACCGGCCTCTTTATGTGCCTGGAGAACGCCCAGCCCGTTCCCCGGAGGGCCCGCCCGGCGGAATGTCCTCGCCCACGTAGCTGCGCCCGCCGCTCTCGCCGTCCATGCGGGCGGCGACGCCGCTGCCCCGAGGCTGCCGCCCGCCCAGGGCCAACGCGCCGCGTGACACGAGACACTCCCAGCGCCCTCCGTGGCTCCCTTTCCTCCGGGCTGCCTCCCCGGGCGCGAGCCTGGGAGGGGCCCTGCCTGCACCCCCTCCCCGGGCAGCAGTGTCCCGCGAGCTTGCCCCGGCCCCGGGTGGGCAGACCCGGCGCGGAACCTGGCCTCGCTCCTCCTGTCTGGTCGGGGAGGGTGGGTTGGGGGTTGACTTCCCTGCCCCAGGTGCGGCCCTGCTCCTGCCGGCGCCCCAGCCGCCCCCGTGAGAACAGCACAAGGCGAGAGGCCCGTGCACCCCCGCCCAGGCCCGGGAGGGGCGGGGAGGCGGGAAGAGGGGTGGACAGCTGGACGGATAGGTGGGCGGGTGGAGGACAGATGGACGGAGGGACAGGTGGCAGAGGAAAGGCGGGCTGAGAGCGGAGGGAGAGCAGACAGGGTGGACGGGAAAGCAGGCTCCCGGGGCGAGGCCGCAGCTCCTGCGCCTGCCCTGCCTGCTGGAGGCCCCTGGAAGCCCCAGCAGCCCCCGAGCCTGGCTGCAGCTGTCCAGCTGTGCTCTGTGGGGCCTTTGGGTCCTGGGTCTCTGGCCTGAGCCACCGGCGGCTAGCGTGCCACCCCGCTGGCCTCTGCGACCTTGGCTGGGGCCCCGGGGAGTCTGGCCTGCAGCAGTCCAGCTCCGTCTCCTGCTGCCAGGAACGAGGTTGTTTCACATTCATAGGCCCAGCCCTATTGTCCCAAAGTCCGCGTGCCCAAGGAGATGCTGGGGGGAGAGGCCCAGGGTGCCCCCAGCTGGTGAGACCACCCTGGGCGGGCACACCTGTCTGCTGGGGAGTGGCTGTGACATCCCAGTGCCCCTCGGCCTTTCTGTCCAGGCCCGGCCTCTGAGGAGGGGCTAGCTGTCCGGGGCGGGCCCAGAAGGCCCAAGGTTCCTCTGGGAACCCAAGGCCAAACCAGCCTCCCGGGCTTGGGAGGACAGAGCAGTGTTTTGCAAACTGACCACAGGGTTCAGGGTCTGGGCCCGCTGGGCGTGGGCCCGGGTGTGGCTGGCTTCCTTCCTGGGGGCTCAGGAGCTCCCTTCCCTCCGTGTCAGGCAGTGGGCGGGCGTCTGGGTTGCAGGAGCCCCAGGTTTGCAGCCATCACCATCTGCCAGTCTGCTGGGGGAGGCGTGTGCCCCAGAACCAGAGCCCCTGCTGCTGCCCTGGGGGTAGGGTTGGGCGTCAGAGCCAGTCGAGGGCAGGTGGCCAGCTGCATCCTCTTCTTGGCCACAGAAGGCTCCAGAAGAGGCAGGGCCGGCCTCCCCTGTCCCTCCTCCTAGTGACCCTTCCCCTGGCGTGGGCCATCGCCCCTGGCCCAGCCTGTGGCTGCCTTCCCAGCTGGCCCTCTGGGACCAGAGGACCCCAAGGGCCTGTTGGGCAGGAGGGAGACCAGACCTTTGGGCAGAGAAACTCAGAGCCTGGGCTCCAAGGAGGCTGGTGCCTGCTGCAGGCCTGGCCTGAGTGGGGACAGCCGGGGGTCAGAGATGCCGCGGGCCAGAGGGGCTGGGAGCCCGCTGAGGGCTGGGTTTCCAGCAGTGTGGGGGTGGTCACGTGCCAGGAGAGGGGCCTGTAGCTGAGTGTCTAATAGGCGGTGTTGGCAGTGGGGTGGCCTGGCCTGTGGGTGTCCTGGGGTCAGCAGCCAGCTAGGAAAGCAGGGTGTGGGCAGAGGCAGGTGGAGGGCGGTGGGTTTGGAGAGTCGCCCGGAGGTCCAGGGGGACAGTGAGGAGAGCACAGGAAGCAAGTCGTGACACGGCGTGGCCCCTCACCCCAGGGCCGAACAGGCATGAAAGCCCCAACATCAGTGCTGGGGGCCGGCCCAGAACAGCTGGGCACGGGCCCTGCATGGCAGCCCACGCCCCGGAGTGGGAGCACTCGCTGACACCTGGCGGGCGACAGCTCTGTGACCTGCACCCAGGCCGCTGTCCAGCAGCGAAGCCCCGAGAATGGGCCCTGGAGGCAGCTGCCGCCGACACTGGGGGCTGCACCCACCCCTCGGGGAGCTGCCTCCCTCCTCCAAAGTTACCCCAGTAGAATAATGGGGTCATTGTGAGAAAAGGTCACCGGCCCTTATCGGGGCTGCGGGGCGGGCTTGGGCCTTATCTGGGAACAGAATTGGCCAAACCTGGGCTCTTGGCGGAACCGGAGTGGCTGAAGCCCGACTCACTTTACATGCCCCCTGGGGATGGTCCTGACCACACCATCCCCCTCGGGTGCCTGAGCCTGGAAAGGGACCAGCCACATGCTCATGGCCCCGTGGCCTAGCAAGTCAGCGCGTCTCTGAGCCCCTATTTGTAAACAGATTTGAACTGAACGAGGGTGGCAGAGGTCCAGGCCCAGAAGGGCCCAGAGGGGCCCCCAGAGACCAAGACAGCAAAGTATGAGGTGGCCGCAGTGTGATGTCCAGCTCGGCTGTGCTGGAGGACAGGAGGCCTGGATGGCGAGAGGCGGCTCGGGCCTCGGGCGCTGCCGGTCGGCGGGAGCGGGAGGAGCAGGTGCCTGCAGTCTGGCCAGCACATCCTGCGCTCGCGCCTCTGCCTGAACCGGTGGAATCTGGGAGGTCTGGGCAGGGGTTGGGGAGGGGGGCTCTGAAATCACAGATGAGCCCAGGCCTGAGGGACCCTAAGGACACCGGCTTGACCCTCTGTCCACACACCTAGGGAAGGACAGAGGCCATCAGTTAAAGGACAGCAGCCGGTAGAGAATGACCATGTGGACACCACACACTTGCTAAGGTCTCAAGGGCAGTGATCCCGAGGCCCCTGCCGAGAGGAGGCGTCTGGTCTTCCGGGGGGAGCAGAGCAGATCTCATCCCGCCGCACATCGCAGAGACAGCCTCGCAAAGGGGCGATGACCGGTCTAAGCTCAGACCCCGCCTGGTCCCTTCACGGAGGCTCAGCTTCAAGCCCGCAGTCCCCTCTGCACTTTGGAGAGGGCTGGGGACGGGGCCAGACAGGAAGGCAGGGGGGCAGGTTCCCGGGGCAGCCAGGTCTCCCCCAGAGGCACATCCCTGACACGGCCGGAGGCGGAGCCCTGGGCCAGGAGCAGGCAGTGACTGGCGCTCAGGGAGGCGTCGGCGCCCGAGTGCTCGTGTGATTCAGCCAGGCCTTGTGCCTGTAGCCAGGCGGCCCCGGCACACGCGCACCTGGGCTCCTGACCACCGGGCCGCTGCTTGCCTGGTGCCACAGAGAGCTGCCTGGGCACCACCCCGGGCCACTTCCTCCACAGCACCCCACCCACGGTTCTCGGAAGTCGCAGCTGTGGGGGTCCCTGCTGCAGGCCTGCCTCCGCCCCTGCCTGCTACCCAGCTGAGGGGCACTTTGATTTTTGGACCTGACTGCAGCCTGGCAGGGGTGTGGGTGTGGGGTGGGTACTCCAGCACGAGTGCCAGGCAGGACGACCGAGAGGGGGAATCGGAACCCAGGGCCCGGCGGGGGCTCAGGGGCCCTGCCCCCCTCTCTGACCAGCACCTGCCTAGAGGGGCTCCAGCTGAGCTCACGCCGCCTCTAAGAGAGGCTCACCCAGGCCATGGGCTGACCTCTGCCCCGTAGCCTGGACACACCCATGGGGCGTTTCCGGGGTGCTGATGTTGCCCAGGCTCCCTCACCCGGCTTTCCTCCTGGCATTCCTAGAGACGGCCCTCAGGCCGCTGCCCACCCTGGTGGTGGACTCAGGGTGAGAGATAGGGGCTCCTGGGCTCCTGCTCCTGGGGCGCAGCTGGAGCCCTGGCTGCTCACTCACCCTCATTACAGGGCTGCGTGGCGCCTCGAGTGTGGGATGGAACCCCAAAGGGAATGGGGAGCCCCGTGGCCTGAACTCTTTTCTGTGCAGCTCCCACAGCAGAGCAGGGCCCCGACTCCAGGAAGCAGGGCTGCAGGCGGGTGACCAGTCACTGCTGCTCACGAGGGGCCCCAGGGCCCAGCAGGGCCACACTGTCCCGCACCGCCCAGTCTCAGTGTCTCCACTGCCCACCCCGGCTGCCCTGGCTCGGTGGGGGGGGGGGGGCTCCACGATGGGCCCGGGAGGCCCGAACACAGGTGGGCAGGAGTGTCACCCCCTGAGGGGCTCACCCTCCGGCCAGCGGCCAGGGGCGGCCAGGTCAGAAGGACGCCGCCCGCCTGCAATGAGCCCCCCAGGGCGCTGGGGGCCTGGAGACGGAGCCGGGAAGGGCGTGCGGCAGCGCAGGGGCACCGTGAGCAGGGCCATGAGCCCTCACTGTCCACAGCGCTGGCCCTGAGGGAAGGTGTGTGGGCCAGGAGGAAAGCGGGCGCCCCCTTTGCCAGCAGCAACCACTGGGAGCAGCCCTGCCGAGGTGGGCTCCGGATGGGCAGGAAGACCGCAGTGGCCGTGCGCCCTTCAGGGCCGCAGACCGAGAACTGTCTGGCCCGTGCGCTGTGGGCCTGGCCCGCGCCTGGGCGGGGGTGCTGGGAGGCGCCACTGTCTGGCGGGTGGGCGCCCGGCTCTCATGAGCCACGTTGAGTCCCAGAACCAGCGTCTGGCCCAGTCCCGTGGACCAGCTCTCCGCCCCGCGGCCGAGCTGCCTGGCCCCTGTGAGAGAAGCGAGCCCAGGCCTGGCCACAGGGCAGGACGCAGCCAAGGGCCAGCAGTGGCGACACAGGGCCGGCCGCTCACCCCGGGACGCCGGCTGCCCCTTCCAGCCCGCCGGCTCTGGGACGGCGCCCGCCTCCTCCTTGCATCGTGTGACACCCCCTGGCCTGACCCGCCCCAGAGGTCTCCTCTGCAGGGAACAAGGCTCCAGAAGGGGCCTAAGGGCCCGCGCCTGGCGTGGAGGACGCGTCTCCCACCCAAGTGCAGGAGGCTGGCGCCCCGCTTCCTGCTGCTTCCCGTTGGCCGGCGCCCCGCTCCTTCTCTCGGGACGCCCCAGCACGCGGGCCAGCCCTGCCTGCCCCCCAAGATGGGCTCCCACAATGCTCTTCCTCACACAGCATCGGGGTGCAGGCTCACGGAAGTGTTGGGGAGACAAACTCCAGGGCAAGGGCCTGTCTCCTCTCTCGGTCTCCCCAGGGTCAGGCAAGGGGTCCGGTGGGGCTGGAGAGCATCAGGGTCTCCCCATCTCCCCGGATCCCTCAAGCCCCCAACCCACAGCCTGGGGGGCCCTGATGCCTGTCCACTCCTCACATGGGGAGGGTGAGGCCGGCTGGACAGGACACCACGGAGCTGGGGGACGCTGCTGGCCCGGCTCCCTCCTTGGGCGCGGAGAAGGCGGTCCCCGCTGTGGGCAACCAGGTCCTGCTGCTCCCGGGCGCGTGGAGAGCGGGGCCGGCCTTGGGGGAGACGCCAGAAGGAAGTGAAAGCGTGTCCCCACAGCCCCGCGCACAGATGTTCACACGCCAGAGCAGGGTCACAGGTGCTCGGCCCCAGGGGTGCCCCCCCGCCCCGCTAGCTGCAGGCGCAGGCAGAGCCCGCGGGGTGGCTCCTTTCTCACCCCCACGGGGGTCTCGGCAGCCCCCCGCCCCCCAGGCTGACGCCCAGCCCGATGACGCCCGCCTGACCTCCGGGCGGGAGGGTGGCCGCCCCGCTGGGCCCCCCTGTGCAGACCCCGAAGGCCCCGCAGCCCCAGCGCCGCCCGGGCAGCAGGGACACGAGGAGGCCGGGCCGCGGCCGGGGGCCGCCCGGAGAGGGGCGGGGCGGGGCTTGTCCTCAGCCTCCTGAGACCTAAATTTGGGTCCTTCCCAGACAAACTGGTCACACGCGAAGTGACAGCTCCGAGGCGTGAAGCCGCCGTGCGCCTCGTGGGCGTGGGTGTCGCTCAGAGCCAGCCGGCAGCAGAGGCTGGGCTGTTCCCCTGGCGGGACCGCCTTTGTGGGGGCCTGCTGCAGCACCGTGGGGGGCTCTCGGGGAAACTTCCCAGAGGCGCCGGCCCAAGTGGGGGTCAGATGCCCGGATTACCAGGTATGGGGGAGAGGCCCCGTCCTGAGACCCCAGGGCTGCCCCCTTTCAAGGGGGCAGATGGTTTGACACCCCCAGTGCCAGCAAAGGCAGCTGGAGGTTGGGGAGGCCTGGCAGGCGGTGCTGGACGGGCCACCCCGAGCTCAGGAGAGGCCCCGCTCCTCCCTCCTGCCTGGCGAGGGCGGCCGGGCTGCTGGGGGCTTCTGGGTCCTGAGGCTTTGGAAAGAGAACCAAGGAGCTCCCCCAAGACATGGGGGTTCCAGTTGCCGTAGCAAGGGGCAGGGACAGAGCCGCCTAGGATGGGGTGTCCCCGAGGCGGCCGTGCTCCAGGCCCCGGTGAGCGTCACGGAGGGACACCCCTCCAGGTCACCTGGGACTCGGGGCGCAGGCCAAGCAGGGGTGTCTCCCAGGAGAGTGGAGGAGGGTCTTTTCAGTGGGTTCCTCTAAGGATCTTGGGAGTGGGGGAGCAAGTGGGGAGCCTCCCCGAGAGTGGGGGAGGCCGGGTGGGGTGACAGGCTGCCGGGAACCCCGGCCTGGCTGCAGGGCCCAGGACGTCTGTGTGGGTCCGGCCGCCCTCAGCCCTGGGTTTCGCCACACTCTGAGTTCTGCGGCTCCGGTAGTCACTAAGGTGGGGGTGGCCCGACCACAAGCCCGGGCCTTGGGGAGCAGGTGGTGATGGGGCAGGGGCTTTCTCTTCAGGAAGGTCGCTCCTGGGGCAGCTCCAGGGCTGCGGGAGGACTTTGTTAGCTGCCGGGACCTTGTTCTACAGCAGAGCCTGGCACAGGGCAGCACGGCACTGAGAGAGGCTGGGCTGGGCGCCTCCATTTACCCTTGTGCCCTCAGCCTCCTCCTGCCACACCCAGCTGGCTCCGTGCGGCCCCAGGCAGCGCAGGCCAGAGGGTCTCGGGGCTGAGCCTGGTCCAGGACAAAGGCACAGGCGTCGTCCTCTGGAGGAGGGGGTGTGGGCGCCGGGCGGAGCCTGTGGGGGCTGAGGTGTGGCCGGGAGGGCCAGGTCCCCCTCTGCCCCTGCGGGTCCTTCTCAGTCACCCCCCACTCCCAGGCTTCGGTTTCCCTGGAGGCAATAGCGGGAGCTGGACTTGAGGCCCTGCTCCTCCTCCTGGCTCCAGAGGGAACAGGGAACGTGCTTCCGGCAAGGTGACTTTGGGGCGCCCGGCACGCTGGACAGCTGAGACTCACCGCCCAAGGGCACCGGGCAGGTGTCGTCCTGGCTCCTGGGCCTCAGGCAGCCCGGCCTTGCATGCGGAGGTTCCCCGGGGGCCTGGGCCCGTGAGCCCAGCAACGAGGCCCCTCCAGTGTGGCCGGGCCTGGTAGGGGGCTGGGGCCAAATAGGAGTCTTGGGGCTCAGGCACCCTGGGAGAAGCCAGGAGTGGTGGGGGTGCTTGGCGGCAGCACTCAGGGCTGGAGGTGCCTTATGCTAGGTACCCCACAGGGTCACGTGGGGCTGGTCAGCCTGGCTTGACCTCAAGCTGCCTGGACACAGACTCAGGCCAGCCCAGGGGACAAGACCGTGTCTGTGGGTCCGGGGGACGTGCCTGCCTTCAGGCTGCTCCCTCGTGCTCTGTGGCTGGCCTTCCTGTGGGCACAGCCTGCCCCGCCGGGAAGCAGGCCCTGCTGGGCGGAGGAGGGCTGGAGTTGTTCGAAGCACAGGCCCAGGCTGGAGGCCGGTTTGGGATCCTGACCCAAAGCCACGCACACGCGTCCATCCAGCGCCCTTCCCTGCCGGCCGCGGGTCTCAGGCTGGGACTCTGCCGGCCGCACGGGCAAGGCCTGATGCCTCGAGCCCCGACCACACCACACGACGGGTCCAGAGTCGTCCTGAGCCGAACAGAGGCCTGTTCACGCCAGGCCGGTCGAGGGGTCGGCCGAGGGAAGACCCTGCCTGGTCTTGAACATGAACAAGAACATGGAGCTTCCAGCCGCCGGTCAGCGCAGCGACACACGCGAGCACACACCAGGGGGCCGCTCGTCAGCCCGGACGCCCCGCCTGCCCCGGCCCCTCACACTCTTGCTTCGCACACGTTTCTACCCGTTGTATTTGTTTTCTGGGCCGGAGGGGACTAGAAGCAGACACGAGAGTAGAAATACCTGGCAACCCGCCACGAGAAGGGCAGGAAGAGGACTCCGGGGCTGGACACTGAGGCCCCCATCCAGGGCCAGGCCAGCACCCCAGCGGGGGGTAGGACTGGGCGGGCCGGCCCCTCCCGGTCCTGCCACTTGTCAGGGGTGTAGCTGGCCATGTGGCTTCACCTCTCTGAGCCGCAGTGTCCCCATCTGCCGCACAGAGTTTGGGGTGCAGGGCTGCATTTGAAGGGGGCGGGATATTGAACAGTCTTCATAAAGTGACAGCAGCGTCAAAACTCATCGCCTCGGGACCCGCGTCGCCAGGAACAGGAAGAAATTCCTTCTCATTTATGCCTCGAGGTTGCAAAGAATTGTGCATTTTGGAAAGGTTTTCTCCGAGCACAGTCCTGCCTGGGGAGGTCTGGCGCCCGCGGGGTAGACAGCGGTGCGGGCAGCCCGTAACCCCGAGGCGGGTGCCGCCCGAGTGGCCAGGGCACGTGCTCCAGGCTGGGCCGCGGGGGTGACAGCGGCCACGTCGGGGGAGGGCGCAGGCACACGAGACATAAACAGCAAGTTCCGCGCACGAGACATAAACAGATGGGGCGGACGGCAGCCATTCGCCGTGAGCCCCTCCATCAGGTCCGCAGTCCAAAGTCTGACCATGCGCCTGGGCTGCGGCTTCCAAGGACGGCGAGGGCCCGTGCGGCCACCCCTGACCCCCAGGGTCGGTGGAGCCAGAGCGGGGAAGCTCCCAGGGGACCCACTGGCCACGCTGGCAGTGGGGGGCAGAGGCCCAGCAGGCTATGTGGAAGAAGCGCCTCCCCCTCTCCACCACACTGGGGCTGCCAGTCTGTGAGCACGCAGGCCCCAGGGCAGCGTCCAGTCCCGGGAGAGGCCAGCCTGGTCTGCCAGGCCCGGCGCTGGCGGGTGTTTGTGGCCTGGCCACAGGGCTGTGCGGGGCGGATCTGGGCCTGCGTGCTGGGGCTGAGAGGTCGGTGGGCAGCAGGACGAGACGCAAAGCTGTAGCCAGACCGAGGCTGGATGCAGACCCTCCAGCCTGGACGCAGTACGGGGCAGGTCCCCTAAAGGTGGCCTGGGGGTGACTGTGGCTCTGGGTGCGTGTGCCACGTGGGTTGTGGGCTCCGGCCCAGGCCTGGGCGTCAGATGTGGGCTAAGCCTGGGTTCCAGCAGGCCCCAAACCGTCCCGACCCAGGCAGTGAGATCTGGAAACATGCCCAGCCTCCGTGGGGTCAAATGCTCGGCCCACATCAAGCCCGGACTCCCTGTGGAGCCGCTGAGCTGGGGGGCCCGGAGCCGCCACCCCAGTCCCCACTGGGCAGGGTGGGCAGCTCCACCCAGTCCCGGCCTCAGGCACGTCTCACCAGCACTGTCAACAGGTTCTTGGGGTCTGCGACTTTGTGTGAAAACACGTGGGCCAGAACCAGCTGGACCACAGCCACTGACCTGACCGCCGGACAATAGGGCCGCTGACTGCTGGACCATAGAGCCGCTGACCGTCCTACCACAGGCCTGCTGACTGCCTGACCATAGGGCCGCTGACCAAAACAAGGAACCCTGGGCAGGTTCTGCTCACAGACCAGCACTGAACTTTGACCCAACACTGGACATCACTTGTGGCCGCGCACTCGTCTCGCGGCTCCTTACTTGGGGCAGCGTGGCGGGAGACCCCCTCCTCCGGCAGCTTGGGGTCCAGGCGGGACTGCCCTGGGCAGGTCACCTGGGCCCTGCAGGCCGTCCCCCACCCACTCTCGGTCCCACCACGGCGACTGAGACCTCGCGGGCGCCTCTGGGGCTGGAGGAGACCAGAGAAACCCACGGGCCCGGGGACGTGCAGGCCCACACGGTGGTCGGATGGGCCGAGCGGGCATGCTGAGCACCCACCACTGTGCGCAGTGCGCTGGCGCCACGGGGCTCGGGTCCACTCGCGTGGCTCACTCCCACCAAGCGGGACCCGCTCTGCGGACACGTGTCAGCGTGTGGCTCCCCCTGCACGCGTGTGACGCGTGTCGTGGCTGTTTTTAGTTTATGAGAGACCCCGGGGCCCTGGCAGACGCCTGGCCCCTCGGGACACCTGGGCATCCTCTCCCGTCTCCTGAGGACGAGGGCCGCCCGCCCGGTGCCGGGGTCCGAGGGCAGCCGTCTGGCCGCATCCAGTGGGCCCCCGGTGGACACCCCGGCCCCCAGGCTATACCTCTCCCCCGAGACACTCCAGGGGCCACACGGACGCAGCCCAACATCCCTCCACAGGAGAACGGAAACCAAGTCGTGGTTTACTGATGGGAAGCAGGAAGATGGCTGAGGGCCGCGCTGCGCGCCGCGGGGAAGCAGCTGCCCCTGGAGTCCCTGGACACGCGGTACACGAGGGCCACCCATCCTGGGCAACATGGGGGAGGCGCCCCGGTGCGTCTGGCCACACGCAGTCAGAGCACAGCTGCCCGGGGCCTGCGCCTCAGGCCCGGGCAGGGGACGGGGCCACGTGGGCCCCAGGGCTCGGCTGCCGGGCCCAGAGCCAGAGGCCCCCACACCACAGGGCCGTGGTGGGGGCAGAGCTGGGCCAGCGCGCTGGGGCTGAGAGGAGGCCGGTGGGCAGAGAGGGCCCGCTCTGCTCTTCCCTGGCTTGAGGCTCTGACCGTCTCTAACCACCAGTCAGTTGTAGTTGGCGTGGACGGGCGAGACCCCTGGCGCTCGCAGACCCCAGCCAGGCAGAGCCCCGTGGACCTGGCGCCGACCCCCGGCCAGCTCTGGCCTCAGACAGGCCTCTTGTCTCGAGGCTGGTGCTGGGGCCTGGAGCCAGGGACCCCGCCGGGCCCTGCAGCCATGAGGTATGCAGAAGGGAACGCTGCCGGTGTGCAGGCCCCCGAGCCTGGGCCCTCCCGCCAGCCTGCTGCGCATCCCCGTGGGCACACGGGCAGCTTTCACAAGGGCAGTGTAACACAGCAGGGCACCCCCCCGACAAGATCCAGGGGTCCGCTGGCTGCGTGGCCAGATCACCCAAAGCAAACACAGGCGCAGCTCCCTGGCACAGGGGAAAGCGAGGGGCCTTCCCAGCACGTAGGAAGGCAGCGTGAAGGGGCCAGGAGCAGCGGAACAGGAGGGCAGAGCTGGGGGGACCCGCGTGGCGCCCTGAAGGCACGGGTGGTGCTGGGCGGGGTTGGGGGACTCCCCGGAAGCCTGCGGCCTGCTAAGCTGCCCCCCTGAGCCTGGTGGCAGGCGGCTGGGAGAGGCGGGGCTTTCCAGGCAGGAACAGAGTGTGCTAAGGCAGGGGGAGTGGCAGCAGAGTGCAGTGCCCAGGGCCAGCAGGGCAGAGGCGGGGCTTCCGCCTGCCCAGGATGGGGACTCACTCCCTTCCCATCTCATGAGGGAAAAACCAGCTCAGCCTGTCCAGCTCCTGGGAGGACGCTGGAAGCTTCTTCCAGGAGCAAGGGCGGAGCGCAGCGTGGGCTGTGCTGCTGACACGGCCAGGGAGCTGGCCAGGTGTGCGGGAGGGGCCCGGGCGAGGCTCGGGCCGCCTCAGCACCAGCTTGCTTGTGGAGGCAGCCCTTGGGGCACACCTCTGTGCCCCCTCCCTGGAAGCCTCCAAGAGCTCGCTGGCGGGTAGCCCAGCGTGGCCGCTCGGATGGACCAGCCAGGGTGGACCACACGCTGGGGCTGGGTTCTTCTTGGGCTTCTGGGTCAAGGAGCCGTTTTCCTGCCACCACCCCTCACCCCCCAGCCCGTGGGGCCCCTTCCTCCCACCCTGGCCTGCCCTGGGGGCCTGTCTTTGGGGCCCACACCCAAAACTGGCTGCCGCAGTTCTGGGGCAGAATAGAGGCTGGGAGCAGGGCCGGCCCCTCCGAGGGGCTGGGGAGGGGGGGAGGGGTCGGAGGGCGCCAGGAGCTGCAGAGTTCACGCGGCCACGTGGGCAGGCCACGTGGGCAGGCGTCTGCCGTGGGGTTCTGGAAAGCCCCTTCCTACTTTGCTCCAGGCCCACAAGGGGCGGGGCAGGCGGAGTGGCCCTGCTCTGGGGGAGGGGCTGCCCCACCATAAGGACGCAGGCGAGCAGATGGGGTGAGCAGCGTCGCTCGGGGGTGTGTGTGCAAACACGCTGCACAGTGCCTGGGAGGGGCACGGGGGAGAGAGACGTGGTCACTCGGTCTCCTGCACCCACCACGTCTGACTCAGCAGGAGCTCCTCCCCGGGACGCTTCCAAGCGCCTGGAAGGGCAGGAGGGCCGGGCCTCTGGGACCCCACCTCTGGCAACAGGGGGGCTCTGGGCTTCATTACCCTCCACGCACTGCCCCTGGTGCCCGAGCCCACCAGCTGCGAGGCGGGAATGCGGAACACATGTGTTGGGGTGAGGAGGCTGAGGGAGAGGGACACCGAGGGCCAGGGAGGGCCAGCCCAAGGATCTGGTCATTCTTGGGGGGTCGTGTCCCTCCTCTCTCTGGGGGAGCCGAATGGCCAGTGAGCCCCTCGGGCTGACCACCCTCAGTCCATGTAGCGGGGCGCCTGGGGCAGGGCTCAGGTGAGCGTTTGCTCCCGCTCTGAATCAGAGAAGGTGGGCTCGGCGCCTTTGTGGGCTCAGCTTTCACCCAGGATACCTCCCTCCCGGGGTGGAGCTCGGTCTCGGAGTCCTCACTGCACCCCAGGCACCCGGTCTTTACTGCTAAGCTCAGCTCCCTTCCCCTCCCAGCACCTCCTTCCGCCTGCGTGCCCTGGCCTTGGGCTAACCAAGGGTGCGGCCCTCACCCCAAGCAGCCGGCTGCCCTGCCTCGGGTGCTGGGCTCAGATTTAGACGGGGAGATGCGGGCAAAGAACCCTGCTGGCTCTGCCCCGGGGTTGAGCCCTGAGCCGTCTTCCTCTGCCATACCCCAAAGCCACCAGGATCCCCGCCTCTACCCCCGTGCATGGCCCAGCCTCTCCCCTGTGGGTGCGGGTGCCCCCGGGAGCCAGCTCAGGCTGGTGCCTCCCCGTCCCAGCATAGCCCAGCTCTGGCCACCGAGCAGGGGCCGGTGGGGCCCCCCACGACAGGACCCTGCAGGAGGCCTGTCCAATGCCTCGGCCAGCCCAGCTGACCTGACAGCTTGCTCCACCAGGCTCGGCCCAGCCTCTGCCCACAGTTCTCGTGCTCGGCACCTGGGGGCCACGCCGGCCTGTAGGTTCCAAGCGGGGGGTGTGGGCTGTGCCTGCGCGTCTCCCAGGGCCAAGAGGGTGACCCGTGCGAGGACCACCTGGCCGGGGTCCCAGCATCCCGGGCATCCCGAGGACTCCCCACCCGAGGGTGACAGAACTGGTGGCAAATGAGAAGAGCCAAGAGCCGGGACCCCCCTGTGAGCCCCGCCGGCTCCCCTCACTTCTCTGAATGCAGCGAACGCACAAAACTGCCCACCCCGTGGACACGTCCACAGATACGGACAAGGCCCTGCCCGGCCTCTCCCCCGTGGATTGGGTTGGCTCCTGCTAAATGCGCCCTCAGCCTGCAGCCCTCACCGTCATCCTGCCCACCGCTCCCCACGCCGTCCGCCTGCAGCCCCCATAACGTCTGGCCTGCCGCCGGCTCCCCCAGGGCCTGGGCGGGGTCGAGGGCTCCCCTGTCTGTTGGGCTCAGGCCTTTCGGTGCCCTGTTCGGCTAGGGTGTCCACTGGCCACCCCGTGGCCTCTCGTGCCAGCCTCCCGGGGAGCTCCTGGGCCTCAGTGAGGGGAGGTGGGGCCGCAGCCACCTGCAGCCTCATGGGCCCGCTCATGCGGCCGGCCTGTAAGTTCCCTGCTGCACGCACCCCCCAGCATGGGAGGGGCCCTGCCACCTGACGGGCAGGCCCAGCCGCGGGCTGTGAGTTGTGTCCTTGTTGGATTCTCCCAAGAGGTGCCCGGTAAATGGGACATAGCGCCGAGGAGGATCCCCCATCGCCCCACCAGCCCCTTTCCTCTCTCCCACCACACCGCCTGCCCTCGTCACCCTAATGGGCAGGGCACCATGCCCGCAGCTCCTCCTCCGGGGAGAGCGGCCTGTTGCTTGGGCAGCGGCTGGTGGCTCAGCCAGCCAGGGAGGGTCAAAGGCACAGCTGCGACCCACTGGATGGGGCCTCTCTGTCCTGCAGGGCCGTTTCCCCCCGTCCTGGGCCCATGCCTGCCTCTGGCAGAGCCCCGCCTGGTGTCCAAAGTCCCCTGGCCTTGCTCAAAGAGAAAGTGCCTCCTGGCTGGTCATCAGGGGCAGCCTGGCCTGCAGCTGCTGGGAGGGGACCCCAGACTCTTCTCTCCAAGGCCCGCCAGGCCTCATGAACGCCCGCACCGCCAGGCAGGACAACTTCCCCGGCTCCGCAGCGCAGCCGGCTCGGAGGACACGAGGCAGTACGGGCCACCCCTCTCCAGACGGCGGGCCAGGCCTTGCTCCCGGGGAAGGCACGCCGCACACCCTGTTTCTAATTTAGGACCAGCAGGGCGCGGGCAAGGGCGGCGGGCTGGGCCTGGTGTCCTGGAGCGGGGTGGGCTCCCATGCGGGGCGACACTGCGGGAGGCACAGGGGGTGACGGCAGCGGGCCTCAGCCACTCACCTCCCCGGGCTGGGACGATTCCCCGCCTGCCAGGTGCTGACCGGGAGCGGACGCCCAGCAGAAGCGGCCTCAGAGCCCGACCCCCAGAGCCGGTGCTGGCGAGGCCTCTCCACATCCAGGAGCTCTTCCGGCCTGGCGGCCAGCACGGAGCGCCCCAGACAGCGGTGCTGCGGGACACAGCCGCTCGCGCTGGGCCTCCAAGGCCAGGTCGGAGCAGAGGGCGTCTCCGACGAGACTGCGCTGAGGCGGCTCTGGGAGGGCACGCGGGGACCCGGCGAGGGAGCCGGCTCGGGGCCCTGGGAGCGGGAGCCGGGTGTCGGGGGGCTGGCGGAGGCGGCGGGGACTGGGCGTCGGGCCTCGTGGGCACAGGAAGGGGCCTGGGACTGTTCCGAGGGCGGGTGAGTTGCCAGGATGCTACGGTCCAGATGCCTGGGGCTGGAGGGGGGGTGGTGGGGAGAAAAGGGGAGTCTCCTTGCAGAGTTGGGTGTCTGTGGCCCTCGGGGCCAGAGCTAGGGGAGCGCCGTGGGGTGGGGCAGGCTTGGGGGCTGAGCAAAGCCTCTGCTTCCGCCCAGCTGTTCTGACCTTCCCGGCGGAGACCCCGAGGGTGCCCAGGTCCGGGAGCTGGCCTGCCCGGCGCCGGCCTGACCTCCGGGGCTGCCTCTCGCCAGCCCCAGCACCTGGAGGGCTTGGTAGTTCTCTGACGGCCCTGGTTGGGTCCCAAGGCCCTTCCCCATCGTCAGGGAGCGCCCCACCCCCCACATCCCACAGCCGGCTCTGTGACCCTGTCGTGGGGATCCCCCCGTGGGGACCCCTGAAGCACTTCCAGGGGGCCCCTAGAAGTGGCAGTTGGTCCTGCAACTTCTGACCTTGGAGGGCTTTTCCCCCAGCTCCCTTGCTGGACCTGAGCCCGAGTCATTGTGTCCTGGTCCCGAGGCCACCCCTGGCTTTCTGTCACGCTGTCCGGAACACAGCGGGCGCCCATTTCCCTGGGCAGACCCAGGATGTGCCGCCTCACACTGCTGCCGCCTGGCCCGGGCTGGGCAGTGCCAAGGCGTGGAGAACAGCACCAGCCTAGGTCCAGGACAAGTTGCCACCAACCCCAGAGACGGGGCCCTCACAGCCACCAGCAGGCCAAGGGCACGGGAGCCGCTGCCCCCCGGGAGCTCAGCCTCCAACCTCAGAGCTGCATCCTGGACCCACAGGTGCGTGGGGCAAGGGCAGATCTGGCACCGAGGGCTGCCCTCTGTCCTCTGTCCCCGGCCCCTCCCAGGGCGGCACGCCTGGTGACTGCAGGGCCGTCACTGTCCAGTCACGTCCTGTACCCCAGCGCCTGGCTGCAGCATGTGACCTGGGCCCTGGCTCCCATAGGCAGCGGGTGCCTTCACCCTCCGACCGCAGACCCCTCGTCAAGCCACCGGGAGCCTCTGGCCCACACTGTGCGCCGAGCTGCCGCCTCTGGGCAGCACCCCAGCCTGGGCGCCGGCTCCCCAGACCCGAGCGGGTGCATGCTCCTCAGCGGGTGCACACGCCTGCCTGGCCCTCGGCACAGGGGGTGGGCATGCACCTCACCTGGGTGGCACTCCACCTGCACAACTGTGTGCGTGCGTGTGTGCATGTGGCACAACCACAGAACCAGCAGGAAGCACAAGTCCCTCAAACTCAGCTGCCCAAGACACACCCAGCCCCCCACTGGCTGCCCCTGGTATCCTTCTCCCCACTTCTAGGATGAGACTCCAGGAGCCAAACTGCCTGGACCTTCCCGCACAGCCACGCAGCACAGGGGCTGTGTGTGGGACCTGGCGCTCCAGGGCAGGCCTTTGGCGACTGAGCTGGCCGTGCTCAGCAGGGCTGCCCGGCCCAGGAAGGAGGAGCCTCCCGCTGGCGTCCGGCGCCCTGCCCGGGGCCCGCCGTGGCACTGCAGCCTCCCCACAGCCCGGGACTGCGGTGCAGGCCCTGCCCAGCCCCTCTGCTTTGTCACCTCCACTAAACACAGCCTGGCGCCCAGACCAGACAGCGAGCGGGCCTCCTGCACCGCCTGCCCCCGCACGTGCTGCAGACAATAGGGTCTGGGCCTCGCAGCCCCGGGGGAGCGGCCAGATGCCCCAAAGTCCGCCTGCACGGCCTGTCAAGTTCAAGGAGGAGGCAGCCCCCGCCACAGGCCCAAGCTCTGAGGGCAGGCCCACCCCAGCCGCACGTCCCGCCCGGAGAGGCCGCCACATCCGTCCTGGGGGCCTCGCTGCCGCCCTGCCCGGGGGCTGTCCCCAGGGGCACCGTGGCTGGACCGAGGCACCCGGCGGGCTCGGCCGACAGACACACGCGGGAAGGATGTCCTGGGAGGCAGACCGGGAGCCGGTAAAACCCCAGGACGGCAAAGAGCAGAGGCCCAATCAGTGCTGGCGACGCCAGGCCCGGCCCAGCCGGATGGGGGAGCAGCGCGACCCTGCGGCCCAGCCCACCCCCACGCCCCAGCCTCGGACCCCGGCGGCTCTGACAGCAGACAGTCCGGCCGAGGCCTGGGAGCTCAGGCTGGTGGGGGCCCCTCACGCCTTCTCCCCGCCCGCAAGCCTCCCAGGGCCCGGGACCCTGCTGCGGGCTCCTGTCCAAGGGCAGGTCCTGAGACTCAGCTCGTTGGGGGCAGCGGCCTGGGGACGAGGCCGTGGGTGGTGGGTGAGGGCGGGTCCCTCCCTGGCCCAGGCAGCTCCTCACTTTTGCACCCAGACAGGGTGGCCTCAGAACCCAGCCCCGGTGGGACAGACTCAGAATCTAAATCCAGAGGCAGCAGCGCTGGCCTGCCCGCCCCGCAGACCCCGGGGGGACTGGGCGGCCGGCGGGCAGGGGCGCGGGGATGCGGCCTCCGGCCCTGCTCTTCCAGCCCCACGAGTGGGGAGACTGGCTGTGGGGGCCGCTCCCTGCACCCCGCCCCACCGGTCCTGACCTTCCAGGCCCTGGACTGTCCCCGCCACCTGGGGGCCCCCAGCGCCGGCACGTCGGTCGGGCTGTGCCCCTCCTCTGGGTCGGCTGCGGGGCCGGGCTCCCCCACCCCCGCAGCCGGCCGCCAGTGGATGGCAGGACGCTGGGGCGGCCTGGTCGCAGGCCCTCTAGACCCCTCCCGGGCCCCTCCACACCCGCCGGCCCCCTCCCTGCCCGCTCCTCACTCCTACCGTGCGGGAGCTGGGGGCTCAGCTGGCGGCGCCGCGGCTGCAGGAAATGCCAGAAGAGGGATCCAACCACGAGAGGGAGGCGGAGGGAGGGGAGGGCGCGGCGGCAGCAAAACCCGGGCGGGATCCGCAGGCTGGAGCGGCGGAGGGGGCGGTGCCACCCCGGGAGCGTCTGGGCTCCTGGGCTCAGAGGTGCCAGCGCCACGCGAGAAACGGGCAGGACGCTGGGGGTCTGGCCAGAGGGTCGGCCTCACGGGTTCTCGTGTTTGCCAAGGTCACAGCCATGGGAAGGCCGGCCGTCCACCCCAGCCACGGGGCGGGGGACCCCGCCCCCCGTTTCTCCCCCAGTCACGGAAGCCACAGAACACAAGAGGGACCCTGAGCCTTTGTCTTGTCCCCATCGGGGTGTCCTCCTGCCCCCATCACACCCCGGGCCTCCTTCGCTGGCCCCTGCTGAGAGCTGTCCTCCCAGAGATGCTCTGTGGGTCGCCCCTCCCCGCCCCCGAGGTCTCCCAAGCTCCCCCAGTTCTCTTCATAGAAAAGACGGACTCCACGACCCCGGAGAGGAGCTGAAGCCGCGCGGGGCCCCTCCCTGGCCAGCCTGGAGGCCCTGATGTGGGGCGAGCTCCCCGGGCCCACCTGAGGGTCCCGTACCTCGGTCCTCAGCCTGCCGGGGTCCAGCATTTCCCGGGCCCAGACCGTGGGCCAGGCCCACCTCCGGGGGCCCCAGACCAGCCAGGGCCCAGAGTCTTTCAGAGGGAGCCCTCGGCCTGCCCCTCCCAAGGACCGGAGACTTCGCGGGCCTGGCCCCCGCCTTCGCACCACACCCACCCTGCTAGCGGGTGCTGGGTCGCCCCGGGCAGCAGCACCAGCCCCCCACACGTGTTAGAGACCAGCCCTCGGCTTCCCCGGCCCAGCCTGACCCGCAGTCACCTTCCGAGGGCCTGGGTGTGGAGGGGTCGCACAGGGCGCTCGGGCCAGGCCGCCCCCGCGTGAGGCAGGGGGGCGCCTCCTGGCAGCACAGGCCTGCACGGTAGCAGGCCCCCGGGGGCTCCGGCAGAGCAGGGAGCTGGCTGCTTGCAGGGTGCTGTGCAGGGACACGGCAGGAAAGCAAGGCCCCTCCATGCTGGCTGCGTGGGGCTGCTCGGCTTCTTGAGATGACACCGCTGAGGGCCAGGGATAGGGGTTGGGGGGAGGGGGCGTGGGGAGCTTGGCCTGCTCACTGCGTGGGTCTCCAGATGGTCGGGTAGGAAGGGGGTCTTCCAGAAAGCCCCCTGCGAGGATCCTGCCTGGCTTTGGAGAGGCCTAGAATTGCCTCTGGGTCACCCCTGACCACCGCGTGTGGGCAGTGATGGCCGAAGAGCTGGGTGGACTGTACCGCCAGGGCCAAGGAGCCTTCGGGCCTGGGCGAGCTCATGCAGCTACGTGCCTCGGTTTCCTCATTTGTGAATGCACCGAGGAGAGAAGCTGGGCCCTGAGGGTTAGGCCCCCAGGGTGCCAGGCAGGGGGGACGAGGGAGAAGTAGCCTTGACTGTCTCCGAGGAGCGGCCACAGGCTTCCCCCTGCATCTGCAGGGCCTATGGAGGCTGGCACAGGCCGCACACCTGCTCCTGGGCCAGCAGGACGCAGCGTAAGGTTGGGACGTTGCCATCCAAGTGTCCAGAACGCGATCCCACTGGGCCCACGGTGCCGCTCTGGGAGACAGGAGGCCATACCTGGGGCATCTCTGGTCGTCACAGCCTGGGGCCCCGGCCTCCGCCAGATGGGGGGAGCCCAGGGGTGCCTCCCACATGGGGGCTGGCCCCTGTGTCCCCACTAGCTGAGACCCCTGCTGTAGAATTGGTGCACTGCAGCTGCGGGGGCCTCCGGGCTCTGAGTGGCTGGTCCCAGCAGCCCCTGGCCCAGGCGGTCAGGCTCCGGGCCAAGGCTGCCCAAGTCAGGTGGACTCAGCCTGTCCAGCAGCCCCATGAGGCAGCCCCCTCTGGCTCCATCTCGCAGACGGGGTGGCTGAGGTGCAGTGCAGGGCAGGGCTAGCTTCGCTCCTGGGGTCTGGTGCTGCTGAACGCCAAGCTCCTGCCCAGTGCCCCGTCCGTGGAAGGCGGCAGCTCAGGGAGCAGCCCCAGAAGCCCCCGCCCCTTGGCTCGCCCAGCCGCCCGGCTGGGGAGGGCTGGGGAGCCAAGACAAGCAGCACAACCTGGCCCGGGTCAGCACCTCCAGGGAGGGGCCGCAGGGGCTTGGGCCAGCGGGGCCGGCGGGAGTGGCGAGGCCCACCAGGGGCCCATGTCGCAGGTGAGGAAGCTGAGGCCCGAGTAGAAATGGTGTGGCTGGACTCAGACGGCCCCCGACCCGAGGGGGGTCCTGGCCCCGTGACCCGGCAGCGTTCCCAGGGCTCTGGCCAGGCGGCGAGCCAGGACCTGCCCCAGCGCCCGGGAACAAATCCACCCCAGGGCAACCCTCTGCTGTGCGGTCCTTGGCCGCCAAGCCTGTGCTCACCTGCGGGGTGGGCTGCAGAACGCCCCCGGACGAGGGGCGAGGGCTGAGGCCTCCACAAGACCATCACTAACGAGAAAACATGCCGGGGTTTCTGTGCCCGCCCCGCCTGGCATCGCCCCCCCCATGTGTGGCCCCACTGCACCCGCCCTCCGCTCCCCCAACTCAGGGGCTCTGGGCTGGCACCTCGCAGGTTGAGGCCAAGGAGGGACTGGACGCCAGGCCTGTGGGCTGGAGCTGGCGCAGCACCCAGGCTGCCGGAGATGGCACGATGGGGAGGGCCGTCCTCGCCCCACAGTGGCGCAGGGGTGCGTGGGGAGGGGCCGGGGAGGACCATGTCCCAGACCTGTCCCTCCCCTTCGCCCCAGGGAGACCGGTGACGTCTGCTCCCTCCCCTGCCCGCGACCCGCTGGACTCAGAGCATTTCCCTTTCGTTGCGGGCGGCCCTGCCCACCAGGCTGGGCTCCCTGAATGGCCGCTGCCAGGCGGGCCCCCCTCTGCCTCTGTCACACACACACACGTGCACACACGCACTCGCACACACTCCTGGCCCCCAGAGGGCTCATCCAGGCCCTGACTCAGGCAAACGCCTGGTGCTGCAGAGGACGCGCCGTCCCACCTGGCCACTCTGGCTCTACCCGCAGGGACGGGCAGCGCCATCTACGGGCCCGGCCGCGTGGGGCCCACAGGTGGCTGTGGTGGCCCTGGGGGCCATGGGGAGTGCGGGGTGCTGTGGGCCGGACGAGCTCAGCCCCCAGTCCCAGAGGCAGCTCTTAGAGGGGACGCCGGCCGTGGGTTCGCATCTGGCGGCAGCCTGCGGGCAGGGCCTGCTGCGTCCTCTGCGCCGGGCACCAGGGTCGGGCTGGCTCCGTGGCTCTGAGCCCCGGAGTGTGACGGCGCGGCTGAGGAGCCAAGAGTAGTGAACTGAGGTGTGCTCCCAGGAGCCTGCGGGCGAGGGCTCTGTCATGCCCGCCACAGGCCTGGACGTGGCAGCAGAGCCTGCTGCGTTGGCCCAGGGCCCCGCCCTGCCGGACACAGGGCCGGGCGGCAGGAAGGGCCCACAGAGCTGTGGGTCTGGCCCCTGCCGTCTGCACACTCCCTGCAGTCCCGGCCCAGCCCCGGGGGTGCTTTTTTGCAGATCTAGAAAAATCCGTCCTAAAATTCACATGGACTCTCAAGGGAATCTGAGCAGCAAAACAATCCTCAAAAAGAGCGAAGCTGGGCTCGCACGGCCGGACTCAAGTGCGCAAAGCGCAGGAGTGAACACAGCGTGGTCCTGGCGTGAGGACAGACGGACGCGGGCGGACCCGGCGGCTCTGACGGGCGAGCACAGGCCGTGCGTGGGGAGAAGGGGCTCCCCCCCCCCCACGCTGGAGAGCCGGGCACCCACAGTCACGGGTGGCCCCGAGGCAGGTGAACGCCTCAAAGAACGACCTCACTGACAGGCCCGGGGCGGAACGGAAGGGCCCCCTGGCCTCGCACCTGCCCCCCGTCCTCGTGCCTGACGCCGAAAGCACAGGCAGGAAAGCCCAGATCAGCGGGGCTCGCCAGCACTAAGAGCTTCTGCGCCTTGGGGACCCTCGCCAGAGTAGAGACCCCCTGGGTGGGGGAGGCACCTGCAGGTCCAAGCTTAGGGAAGGCACTTGGGCAGACAACTCTGCAGGGGCCGGGGCCGGCCCCGCCTGGAGGAGCAGCGTCGTTAGGGACAGGAGTCAAAGCCCGTGAGACGGGTCAGCTGGGTTTTTGCTGCCTGCTGGGGCTCTTTTGTGGGGTACACCTTACCTATAGAGCCCCCTGAAATCCAGGATAAGATTCTCTGTTTATACTCACTGGTGTCTGGGCCTCCACTGCCTGCACCCCACTCGGTCAGGAGCTGGTGCGCACAGCGCGCCTGCTAATTCATTCCCGGGGGTGAGTGGCGGCTAGTCGCTGGACTCTCCCGCGCAGAAGCGTGGCCTTCTGCCTGGAAACAACCCCCATCGTCTTGCTCCAAAAGGAAAGCATCCTGAATGGGGGGTGGACAGAGGCTGGGGGCCTCACTCGAAGAGCTCAGAAATTCCCGTCTGCCGGGCCCTTCTGAGCCTCCGCCTCCCGTGAAGGGAGATTTCATGCCGCGGGCCCAGGTTCCCAGGACCAAGCGGCTCCTGCGCTGCACCAGTGCCCCGGAGCGCCTGGTCGGGACGGGCCATCCTCCGGCAGACTGTCTCGGCAGCCTGGTCTCGGAGCTGCCAGCTCCCGGCCACACGGGGCTACTCTGAGTGGACAAGGGGGCCGAGCTGGGCGGGTCTCAGCTCTTCCCACCTGCTCCCTGAGGCCGCGGCCCCCCCACAACCTCCAGGGCCGCACAGCCACGCCTGGCCCCCCAGCGCCCCCTGTTGGGAGAAGTGGGGAAGTCAGCGTGGTTCCCCTGAGGCTGGACAGACGGGGCGGCCGGCCTTCTCCAGCCGCCTGGGCCTTCAGATGGGTGGGGGGCAGAGGAAGGCCCCCGGAGACCCGGGAGGTGACTGACGTCTACCGGCTCTACTGAGCAGCGGGAGCTGCGGGCCTGGCCGGCGCCTCCGGAGTGGGGAGCAAGGTGGCAGAGCACAGCCGCAGACCTGGCCCCGTGGGGGAGTGGCGGGCTCAGGCCCAGCACGGCCTTGGGGCGGCCGGGTGGCCTGTCTGACTCACCTAGGGGCTCTGGGGAGGCAGAGCCCAGCCAGAAGTTTTGAATTGGGGTGGCCAGCTCCCCTCACACTCCTGAAAAGCCCCGCTCCTTCCCTGCACACACCAGCACAACTGCACCCCCAAAGTCGTCACCCCAAAGTACCCAAAACGAGTCACACCTTCTCTGGGCTTCTGCCAACAACCAGAATCGCCTCCATCACACGGGGTCCCCCTGGGAGAAGAGAGGCTGAACTAAGCCTCGGCAGCGGCGGCTTCACCCAAAACCAGTTCAAGTCCCGAGAGGACATCCCGCCCTCTGTGGGGGACAGGCCGCTCGGGGAGTGGGGCAGACCGGGGATGACTCCTCCCAAGCCCCTGCCGTGCTCCCTCTCTGTGGGCTGGGGGGCTGGAGAACGAGATTCTGAGGTCTCCTGGCAGCTGGTGCCCCTCCTCCACCTGCCCCAGGCTGGCCAAGGCGGGGGCTAGTGGCAGGCGCCCAGGAATAAGCAAAGGGAGTCGTGGCCCCGAGGGCCAGCGGGTGGGGACCAGCGTCTCCTGGGGTGCCCGCCAGCCTGGGCCTCCTTGGGAGATGCTGGCCTCCCTGGGCCGGACACTCCCCCCAAGGTGCGCACCCAAGACGGCTTCAGGCAGGCCGCAGGCGGGGGGGACAGTGCCCAGGGCCCACAGACACCGGACTCCGGCTGCCTGTCCTGGGCCTGGCCTGAGAGCCGAGCCTCCCAGAGTGACCCGCCTCCCGGGGCTTAGACCTGTCAGCCCCAAAGGCAGAGGCGCGAGTGGTCAGTGGTCTGGTGGCCACGAGTAGGCAGGAGGCCCGCCCCCACCGAGCACCCCGAATTCTCACACCTTGGCCAGGCGGTCGACTACTCACCCCGCCCCCACTTCACCATGCCCTTGAGGCCCAAAGGGACGCAGGCCTTATCCAGGGACGCTCGGCGGGAGGCCCCGGGCTGGGGCTTGAACCCTGACCAGATGTAACCTTCACCTGCTGCTCATGGCAGGCCCCGCGGGACTTCACGTGAGGCAGCTCTGGGGAGCTCAGCGTGCAGCTGGCCCTGCGGGCTCCCCTTCCGCTGACTCTGGGGCTTGGCTGTCAGCCGTCACCCCAGGGCAGGGACACAGGGCGGAGAGAGGGCTCACACCCTTGCCTGCTCCCTCCCCTCGGGCCTTGGCGGCCCCCACCCCTAGGATCTCTTGAGCCTGGCCCGGGCCGACCCTCCTGTCTCAGGAGCCTGTGTTCAAGGAGCTGGCGCCGTGTGCCAACACAGTGCCAGGCGCCCCGGGCCCAGGCAGCTCCGCTCCCAAGACCCGGAGTGGCTGCCAGCCCCTGGCGGGTGTGGGTCCTATGCCTGCCTTCACCCCCAGGCCTCCGTGCACACAACACCCCAGGCCCTGACCACTCTCCTCTGCACCCTGGGACCTCGGCTCTGTTCTCCGTCGGGCCAGGCCATGTCAGGCCGGAGCCCCGGGAGGCCCCTTGCTGCCTGACACTGGTGGCAGAAGCCGGGATCCTGCTCCGGGGCCCCTCCGCGCCTATCAGGCTTTCCTCCCCGGGGGGCAGTCAGGGGCGGGGGCGCTGGCCTGGAGCTCAGGGAGGAGGGCAGCAGCTCTGGGGGCGCTGCCAGGCCCTGCCCCGGGACCCCCATGCGCTTGCCCTCTCAGCCACTGGCGGGGCGCCGCCCGGCAGCACTCCCCCAGGCCCCCACTCAGTTCCAGACCCCAAGGCCAGACGCCCCAGCACCCAGTGGCGCACCAAGGGCCTGTCCACTGTGCCCGTGGATCCCGCGCCGGGGCGGGCACTCACCGTGCAGCAGGGCATGGGGGCCGGCGCCCTCCTCTGGGTCCTGGCTGCTGCCTCCAGCAGCTCTGCTCCCAGGCGCCTGGGGCCGCAGGGGGGGCCCCTCCCCAAGCCTCAGTCCCAGGCCACCCTCAAAGGAAGCTGGCCCCGATGGGCGGTGGGCGGGGTGGCGGGCGGTGCGGGGAGGAGGCCCGGCGGCTCTGGTGTGGGGGCTCCGCTGCCCAGAGGTCCTGGAGCTGCTGTGGGTGCCGCCCGGTCTGCGCTGCCCCGAGTCCGCCGCCGGCAGCCCCAGTGCAGCCCCGGGCAGGCCCGCCCCGCAGTCTGGGAGCGGCTGTTACCTAACAGCCCGCAGCTGCGGAACGAGCCCAGCAGCCCAGCCGCAGGGAGAGCCTGACAGGGCACCCCGCCCCCCTCCAGCCTCCCAGGACTCTGCCAGGGAGGGGGCAGAGCCTGGGGCCGGGGCACAGCCGGGTCCCACCGCAAGGCTGGGGAGCAGCATTCAGGCTGCGTCCTGTGTCTCCCGAATCCCCATCCTCGGGGTGCCCCTCCCTGCACACCCACCCCCAGCCCGCCCCTGCTCCCCTCTCCTTCCCTCCCGGCCTCCCCCCCTCCCCTGGCCCCTCTTCCCTGCCCTGCCCCCTCCCGTACTCCCCTCCCCTGCCCTCCTCCCCCTCGTCCCCCTCGCCGCCCCTGCCCTTCCTGGCCTGAACCCCTCTTCACTCTGCTCTCCTCACACCTCGCCGTGCCCCATCAGGTAGGTCTGCAGCATCTCAAGAGATGACATCTTCTGGGGAGGCTGGGGGAGCTGCAGGTCCCCAACAGGCAGGTGACTCCTTGGGGGGGCGGTGGCGTGGGACGGTCCTGACCTGGGGCCCGCCCCGTGGTAGCAGCACCCCTGCCTCCGCTCAGGTCTGCCCTGGCCGGCTCCAGAACCCTCCCGCTGCCGCGGGCCTCGCCAGAGCTCCCGGACGCTGGCGGGGGCCCCGCCCAGAGGCAGCATGGGCGATTGGCTGCCCGCCCCTCTGCCCCACGGACCCTCCTTCGTGCCCACTGGCCGACTGGAGACTGCGGCCGAGGACGCGGGCCTTGCACAGCCTCGCCGCCTGCCGGGCGGGCCCCTGGCCACTCCCGTCCGCCTCAGCTCACCCGGCCCCCGGGCCATGGGGCGGCGAGTGTGGATGGTGGATGTGGGCTGCAGGAAGCGCGGGTGGCTGTGGTATGGGGTGAGGGACTGTGTGTGCGTGTGTAAGAGGTCATGTGAGTGTGCAAACGCCTGAGGAGTTTGTGCGTGTGTGAGCGTGTGCGAGCGTGTGTGAGTGTGTGAGTGAGTGAGCATGTTTGTGAGTGTGTGGGGGCATGTGTGAGAGCGTGTGAGCATGTGTGAGTGTGTGTGTGAGCGTGTGTGAGCAAGTGAGCATGTGTGAGTGTGTGTGAGCATGTGTGAGCAAGTGAGCTTGTATGTAAGCGTGTGTGAGAGCATGTGAGAGCATGTGTGAGCGTGTGAGAGTGTGTGAGCGAGTGAGCGTGTGCGTGAGCATGTGTGAGAGCATGTGAGCATTTGTGAGCGTGTGTGAACGTGTGTGAGCGAGTGAGCATGTGAGTGAGTGTGTGTGTGAGCATGTGAGCGTGTGTGAGCATGTGTGAGCGAGTGAGCACGTGTGAGAGAGTGTGAGTGTGTGTGAGGGTGTGTGTGAGCGTGTGAGCGTGTGAGCGTGTGTGAGCATGTGAGCGTGTGTGAGCATGTGTGAGCGAGTGAGCATGTGTGAGAGCGTGTGAGTGCGTGTGAGCGTGTGTGAGAGCGTGTGAGCGTGTGCGAGCATGTGTGTGAGCGTGTGTGAGCATGTGTGTGAGTGTGTGTGAGCGAGTGAGCGTGTGTGTGAGCGTGTGAGTGTGAGGCAGGGGCCTGGGCAGGAGCTGCAGCCTGGGTGGGGTCGGGGGCACCTCCTGTTTGCTGAGACTGAGCCACCCCCTGGGGCCCCAGGGAGCAGGGCTGAGGGGGCTGGAGCCCCAGCGCCCCGGCCCCACCCAGGGGCCCCAGTGCGGGAGGGCCCCAGGGAGCCCTGCCTGGCACCCCGGCCTGCAGCCATGAGCCCGACCCCTGCGGGTGGCCGCCAGGGGCCCTGTGGCTCGGGGCTGCCATGTGGCTGCTGCAACCCAGGGCGGCTGAGGTGATGGTGGGGTGATGGAGTTATGGGGGTTTTGGGGGTGATGGTGGGGCGGGGTGGTGGGGGGCCCGGGGTGGGGGGCCACGGTGACACGTGCACATGAGCCGCGGGAGGTGACGCCGGCTCTGTCCCTGGCCACGTCGCAGGCCCCTGTCCACACACGAATGGCGGAGTCACATTTTCTGGGGCGCGTCTGGAGGAAGACGAGACCCCGGGAGGTGGAGGTGGCCGCCAGGACCGTCGCACGCGAGCCCCAGAGGCGGGAGCTGCCCGACGGCCCTGGGGCCTGGACGTCAGCCCGACGCCGACGTGGGCCGGGGGCCGTGGCCTTTGCAAGCGCGTTGCCGGAGGACCGGGCTCCTGTCTGGAAGAGCACGCCAAGCCCGCCGAGGCCGGCCCACCCTCTCACCCACCCGCGTTCAGGTCGTGAGGAGCCGCAGGCCAGGCAGACTCTGGGCCACCCGCGTCTCTGGTCCCTTGGCCCCTGGGGTCCCCATCCCGACACACCCCACCTGTTTCCTTCCAGGCTCTGCTGCGGTCTCTGGGGTGGGGGCATCATCTCTCAGCAGGTGCCTGTTCTTCCTCTTCCCCACAGACGGCAGCCCTCCCCTCCCCACCCCACACTACCCTGGAAACTCTGGCACACACCCCTCCTCCAGGGAGGCCGCCTGCTTTCTGTGTGGGGATGCAGGACCCTCTTTCATGCTGCCCGGGGACAGGTGGGCCAGCAGATGACCTGTCATCCACACATCGGAGTAAGGGTGGACCTGGCGCAGGGCGGCGGCGTGAGCCCACCCGTCGGGCAGATCAGGGGCAGCGCCCCCCTTGGCCTTCTGCACCTCTCATGCTGTTTGCTCAGGATCCGTCCCTTCTCCAGGCTCCCAGCTTGGGCCAGGGACCCCACAGAGTGTCCCCGCCCAGCACTGAGCTGCTCTGGGGTGTCTATGGGCTGGAAGGGGTGGGTGGGGACCCCAAGGCCCCGGGGGACTGGGTTCCACAGAGAGCAAAGTCCTTCTTTACTGGACATCCTGCTCAGGTCAGTGGTCAGGACTCCGGCTGGCTGGAAGGTTTCAGAGGCCGGGACCAGCCTGGCCTGGTTCCAACCTGTTGAAGACATTTCTGCCCAGTGGTTCAGCCACCGCCCCTCCCCCTTCCCCTGCCCACTGCCAGCATCACTGCCCAGGGACCCTCCTGCTCTGTCCTGGTTCAGTCGGGGCACAGGTCCAGCACAGGGGACACAGCGATGGCCTCCCGCCCTCGAGGGGCGCACCTTCTGGTGAGGGACACAGAGGCTGACAGGTGAGCCAATGACTAGGTCTCCTTGGGGCTCAGCTAGGCCAGGTGCCGCCTGAGTTGCTGAGAACATGCCCGCTGCCTGGAGGCCCCAGGGCACAGGCCAGGCAGACAGGCCAGACAGAGCCGGGCGGTGGGTGGGACGTGCTGGGGACAGGTGTGCTGGGGACAGGTGGCACAGAGGGCGTTGCAATGTCAGGGCGGCCAGGGACACCTGCAGCCTTGCCGGTAGGGGTGGGCGGGCTGGCGGGCACCTTGTTCCATCTCCATCAGGCAAGGGCGACGCTCCCTCCTCTCGGCGGCTGGCTCAGCGCTGCCGGCCTCCCACAGACAAGCACGGGCGGCGTGGCGTCCGGCCTGGTGGCCGCCCTGGGCTGTGGCTGACCGGGCGCCTCTCCAGGAACGAGCACACGCGCCTGCCCGTGTCGGCTTGGGCGGTGCCTGTACGCCAGCAGCGGCCCTGGGGCCAGAGGGCCCCCCCATCGGTCCCGCAGGGCTGTGTATCCTGAGCCGCTGGCACACAGGGGCAGGCCCCCACGGGGCCCCAAAGCTGCTTCTTGGATCTGGAAGGTGGGGGCTGACCTGGGGCACCCCAGCTCGGTGAGGCGCAACCTGCAACTGCTCCTCCCTTCATTCTATTTCCAGCCTCCCAGGAGAGAAGCCCCCCTCCCCTTGAGGTCGGGAAACTCCCCCCAAAGTCAAGTCCCCCTCCCCCTGCTCCCATGGTCCCTGAACCCGGGGGACTGAGCGCTCACTCCCCCCGGGGCCTCACCCGGCCTTAGGGGCTGGCCTGGGGAGACTTGGCCTGAGCCTCCGGCGTCGTCCAGGGAGGACGGAAAACCTGCAGAGGGGGTGGCGTGGGTTGGGGTGCCAGGTCAGCTTCCTCTGCCCCACTCTGACACTCCAAGGCCCCGAGAACGCAGCGCCATCTGGCGGCCACGGCGGAGGCCGCAGGGAAGGTGGGGTTCTGCGGGGAGTCCTTAGCCAGCTCCCCTTCGCGAACGCCCCTTAGTGAGCACCCCGAGGACAGCTGGGCGCCGCAGCACCCACCCCCAGTCTGTCCTCAGGGCTTCCCTGCTGCAGCTCTCACTTGGCCTCCCTCCGTCTGGGGTCCCCAGGCCAGGAGCTGAGGGCGGGCGGGGCTACAGCGGTGCAGCCCGGGGGTGGGTGAGGGGGGAGGGCGAGAGCCCCACAGCCTCAGGGCCTCGCTGGGGGGTGGGGGTGGGGGTGTGTGTGTGGTCAGGTCAGGGCTGGGGGAGACTCTGGGGACCACTCAAACCTCAGGGGCAGAAAGGAGGTGCAGCCACATGAGGTCAGGGCGAGGAGGCAGACTGGGGTTCCTGCCCACGGGAGGCTGGAACCCCATTGCTAGTCAAGGGGGGATGAGGCCGACAGGGAGCAGGACTGGGGCTCAGACAGCGCCCACCTCTGCCCCGGGCCCAGGAGTCACGGTGCTGCCGGAGATACCCTCCTCCTGGGGGCGCCCACGGACGCCCCCGTGTGCAGGACCCGGTGTCCAGGAGGGGTGGACACCGTGCGGAGGTGCCCCTCGCTGAGCTGCGTCACCCACTGAGCGTCAGACCCCGCAGGGCACAGGACAGAGGCGGCACCAGCTGCGGTGGGCAGGGAGGGGGTGTCGGAACCTCAGGGGAAGTGAGGACACCGTGGCCGAGGGCCGGGCTGGGGACCCGGCGGCCTGATAAGGGGCCAGGAAAAGGGAAGGGGCAGCTGCAGGCCGGTCCAGACTCGTCAGGGTTCAGGGAGAAGCTAGAGCGTCCCCCACGAGTATCAGTGCGGGGGGCACTAGCTCAAGTCCAGCATCTGTTCTGGGCACTTGTCCTGGAAATGACCCCTGTGTCACCCCTGGGGGTCCTCTCTGGGGTCCTCTGACCTGTGTTTCCTCAACCCCAGTCCCCTTCACAGTTCCTTGCCCCGAGCTGGGGTCTCTGCTCCTGCCACCCCTGCCCTTGGGTCCTCGTCTGAGGCGGGGACGGTGTTCTGTCCCCTCTGGGGGGGGACAGTGGGGTCTCAGTGAGGAGCAGCTTGGGACGTTGGGACTTGGGGATCCCGTGCAGGCCCCAGGTGTCACCTGTTTCATGCCCACAGTCCTTCCACACCTGGACTCTGAGACCAGAGGCGCCCAGGGGCCTAGGACGGGGTGGAGGACTCTCCGCTCCAGCAGGGGATCCCAGCACCCCAGCCCTGGCCCATGTGGGGCAGCCCGGGGGTCACGCAGGCCTGTGTCCAGCACAGGGGACGGTCCCTGAGCAGAGTCACTCGCGGTTCTCAGGGGACGCCAGGCCAGGGGGCCCGCAGGGCGGCCCCAGCAGGTGTGGGGTGCAGAGCGGGGGTGGGGCTGCAGCTCTTCAGGCTCCGCGGGCTGAGGCTGTCCAGTCTTGAGCAATCTCAGAGTGCAGGGCAGGGGCGCTGCCCCCGGTGTCACCTGATGGGGACGGAGATTGTGGCTGACTGGGGCCCAGTGGGGGCTGTGGGCTCCCGGGGGCTGCTCTGGCCTCACAGCCCCCCGCGGGAATGGCCACCGGGCAGGCGTCCCTGGGGGCCAGCAGGGTCCAGGTCAGAGCCCCAGACACGCGGAGGACAGGGGCCCTCGGGGCGGGGGAGGCTGGGCAGGGCCTGGGTTTGAGGCTGAGCCCCCCTCACGTCCTCCCTGGAGCACTTGGGGGCGGCTCAGCTGCAGGGCAATGGACGTAGTCGGCCTGGCCCTGCGTCCACCCCAGGTGGCCCCTGTCTGCAGCCGGGGGTGAGGCCGCCCTGCTCCACCATCGCGTCCCTCCAGACCCCGCAGCCCTCCCGCGGCATCTGGCCCTGGTCTCCCTCCCTGACCCCGGCTCTTTCTGGAGGCCCCTTGTCCTGTTGGATCACACGGGGGACAGCCTCTTTCTCATGACCAGAGCCTCCGGCCTCCCCTGCTTCCTGCGGGTCCCGGGCTGGGCCGGGCCGCCCCGACTATGGCCTTGGCCGGGAGAGCCTGCTCTGCCTCATTTCTCATCACGCTGTGGCCACCCCTGCCGCCCGCGCTGACCCCGGCCATGCCTGTCACCCCCCAGCCTCAAGGCACCTTGAGACTGAGATTTTGCTTCCGTGCAATCTTTTGAGACCACCCGGTGTGGCTCCCCGGAGACACCCTCCTCCTGGGCGCGCCCACGGACGCCCCCGTGTGCAGGACCCGGTGTCCAGGAGGGGTGGGGACCCTGTGTCCCCTCCGTGCGGAGGTGCCCCTCGCTGAGCTGCGTCACCCACTGAGCGTCAGACCCCGCAGGGCACAGGACAGAGGCGGCACCAGCTGCCGGTGGGCAGGGAGGGGGTGTCGGAACCTCAGGGGAAGTGAGGACACCGTGGCCGAGGGCCGGGCTGGGTACCCGGCGGCCTGATAAGGGGCCAAGAAAAGGGAACTGGCAGCTGCAGGCCGGTCCAGACTCGTCAGGGTTCAGGGAGAAGCTAGAGCGTCCCCCACAACCAGCCGCCCCACCCCCGCCCTCCACATCAACAGGACAGGAGCCGCCCCAGGCCACAGCCCGGCCCCTGGGGTCCTCCACAGTGTCCAGGGCAGGGCAGGGCAGACTGCGGGCCAGGGGCCCACGGCTGGGCGGAAGGAGGGGTGAAAACACTGTGGGCCTACCTGGCAGGTCCATATTTGGAAGGCTAGAGCACCCCACTTTCCTGTCCTCTTTAGGAGACACTGATATTAACTCCCCCCAGAGTGGGTGGGCATCTTCTGCCCCTGCCCCTGCAAAAGGTGCCGCCTGTGCAGACACAGACCCTCCGTGCTGGACGGGGCACTAGGAGTGGGCGGGAGTCTCTGGGGTACAGGGCCCTCCGGGCGGCAGGGGTGAGCCTGAACGCGTCTGTGGGTCCCGGGGAGCAGGGAGGAGGCTGCAGGGAGCGGGGACTCCGCCGGGCTCTCCCCCCTACCCCCCAGGGGTCTCAGGAGGAGGAGGAGAGCGGGCTCTGCAGGGGTCGCGCACGCGGCGTCAGGGCTTGGACAGGGACACACAGGGCCCCAGACAGACGGACCGAGGGCGGGGGCTCAGGCCTGCGCCAGGCGCCGAGAGACCCGTCAGAGCAGGTCCAGGACCCGCTCCGGGGAACAGGGGGCCACACCCCTGCCCTGGAGGGGGCTCTGCAGGGGCAGCCCCCGAGGAGCTCAGAGCCCAGACTGCAGGTCCAGAGGGAAAGGCCGGGGCACCCTGTGTGAGGACATCCCTGCCCGCGGGCCTGGACGCCTCCCCTGGGGCCGAGGGCGAGGAGGTCAGACGACACCCCGGGGAGGAAGCTTCCCGTGGAAGATGCAGGGATGGAAAAGAACACGGCGCGAAGGCCAGCGGGCTTTGGAAAATCAATGAAATATTTTAATCTGCGAACATCTACCAGTTTCGTTCTCGTGAGGAATTGCTGAAGGGCTCCAGCGGGAGCGCAGATCTTTATGAATGACAACTCCTGCCACGGGTCAGGCCTTGGGGCCCCACAGAGGACCCCCTCCCCGGGGCTCAGGTGGACACCGTGGTTTCCCTGGAGATGGGGGAGCCCCTCAGTTCAGCCCCCTCCTCCTCATCCCTCAGCGCCCGCTGGAGCACGTCTCGGAGGCGGGCCCTGCCCGGCCGCTGCCCGTGCCTCCCGACAAAGAAGTAAAGGATGGGGTTCACCGCGCTGTCCAGGACGACGAGAACATGTAAGATGGGTCGTACCAGGGGAAGATACAGAGGAAATGATGACGTTTGGAAGACAAAGGAGCACACGGTGTACGGCAGCGCGAGCAGCAGGAAGGCCAGGACGCTGAGCAGGAGGGTCACGTAGAGCCGGGTGGGCCGGCGCCTCCAGGGGCCGCACTGGACGCGGACGAGCAGCGTCAGGCCCGACGCGCACAGCCCCAGGAAGGTGACGGCCGACGCCCCGTAATAGATGAGCGAGATCTCCCTACATGAGAACCCAACGTCGTCGTCACACAGGACCCCCAGGACCCCCAGGCCCAGGGACAGCGCCCAGATGAGGCCGCACACCACGGGGGAGAGGCGGGCGGGCCGGCGGCACCGGTGCCAGAGGGGCCAGAGGACGGAGACGCAGCGCTCGGCGCTGACGGCCACCAGCAGGCTCAGCCCCGCCAGGTAGGAAGGGACGAGCACCCCCCTCAGCAGGGGGTCCAGCAGGCGCTCGTGGCAACCCGCCAGGAAAAGCGAGAGCTGCGCGCACAGACCCGCGAGGAAGGCGGCGTCGGCGCAGGCCAGGTGGAGGACGTAGACGGAGAAGGGGGTCCTCTTCCCGCGGAAGCCCAGCAGCCAGATGACGGCCCCGTCCCCCGCCAAGCCGCACAGGCCCACCAGGAGGGTCAGCAGGGAGACCGCGTGATAGACATGTAAGTAGGACTGGTTCTCGTTGGCACGAGCCGTGCAATTCTGTGTCACGTCATTGAAAAAAGACGAGGGGCCTGAGCCTGGTGACCAGGTCCCCAGGGTGGGAGGGACCCCCAGGCTGGGGTCTGAGGGCTGAGCCGCCATTGCTGGCCGTGGGCAGGCTCTCCCTGTGGACGGAGATGGGGGAGGGGCCAGTGCCTCTGAGGTCAGGGGGCGTCTCTGCCCCGACTCCAGATGCAGACCCCCCACGACACTCGGGCCAGGACCAGGGGAGCGCATGGGGGGGACCCCAGACCTGCCGTCCACCGAGACGCAGCCCCGGGAGCTGGGCCATCCCGACCAGGGTCCAGTCTCTCCTGAACCCCCGAGAGGTCCTGCCCCGTCTCCCCAGGGCCCGGACAGAGCCTGGGCCGGCGCCCCTCACTGGCTGCACCAGGCTGGGTCCCGCGGTCCTGGGGTCAGGTCTCCCTCGGCTCGGCTCCTCCACACGCCTCTGCCCTGCAGGGTCCTGTGGGCGTGACAGCAGGTGACAAGGGACAGCGCATTAAACACCGTGAGAGCTGCGGACACGGTGACATCTGTCTCAGCACAGCGACAAAAGCCTGAGTGTGTTGCTGTCGTGAGACCAGTGTGGGGTGTTCACACCAGGGGTCTCAGCACACCAGGCTCAGGTGCACACGCACACCCACACACACACACCCACACACTCACACACACACGTATTCCAGCACTGTCTGATCCCTGAGCTGCGGTCGAGCGCTCTCCCCCCGACCGGGGCTCCTCCCCACAGAGGGAGGCCGCTTTCCTTTGCGAGTCGGCTACAACTCGGCGCTGGTGGCAGTTCACCACGAGAGGCAGAGCTGACCAGACGGCCTGTCCCGAGCCTGGGCTCTCCCCCTGCCCAGCACGGGCCGTCCGCGGGCGCCCAGGACTGGGTATCGCCGGAGCCCCATCCTTGCTGCCCAGGTGGCCCAGTCTGCGAGGTCGGGGGGTCCTGGTGGTTCAGGGCGGGGCTGAGTCTCCTCCGTGTCTGCAGACGGTGCGGGGGGCTGGAGCCTGGCGGGACTTGGGGGCGGCCTCAGCAGGCGGGAGCCAGGACAGTGGTGGCGCTTCCAGACTCGCGGGCTCACCCCCTGATGTGACGTGCCTGGACACGGCCCGCACGGCCGCGAGCAGGATCTCAGGACCCGAGTCCCGAGAACCACGCCCGCTCTGGCCCCGGGCAGCACCTCCTCTCCCCACCAGGGACACCTGTCGCCCCCTCTCACCACACCGGCCTGTGGGTGCGTCCTCCCCTGTGCTCCTGGCTGGTCTTCTCCCCTCCCGCGGGCCCCAGGGCCGGGCGGACCCGGGCCACAGTGATGACCCTCATGTCCCGCAGCCAAAGTCTGTGTCCTGCCCCAGGCCATGGGCAGCAAACGCTGGAGTCACGTGGAGAGAAGCCAGTTTCCCCCGAAGTCTGGGAAGAAACCCAGAGGGCCAGGCGGGAAGAAGACTCGCAGCACCCTCCGTGGGGCAGGTCTCCCGGCCTTGGTCACCGCAGACACTTGCTCCTGGTGGCCACCGCCTCAAAGCTTGTGTGAGGGGCCCCTGGGCTGACCCGGGAAGGGGGCAGCTGCCTCAGCCAGCCCGGGGCGAGGCGCGAGGATCAGGGCCCCCTGAGCGGTCCAGAGCCGAGCAGCTGCTGTGGTGCCGCAGGGCTGGTCCCGGCTGGACAGTCGGTCGTGCGGCAACAGCCAGTGGGCTCGGCAGGGACCAGGCTCCCCCGTGGACAGAAGGTTCTGGATGCACCCACGGGTGTGGTCAGCAGGTGCAGGCGGTAGCCACGTGGTCGCCGCCCCCTCTGACCTGGAATCGCCCAGAGTCTCCCTGAATCTGCTGCCCCGGAGCGCACGGCTGCCAGGGGGCGGACGGGGTGCGCGGGGTCAGAGGACAAAGGCAGACTCTGGTCGTCGCACCCCCCGGGGAAGAAGAGAAACGCAGCAAAGGAACAGGCGCAACTAAGCACGAGACCCCAGCGGCAGGGGCCAGCCGGGGCGCGGACGCCGGGTCCCTTTCTCCTGAGGAACTGAAGCCCTGGAGGGGGGTGTGTGGACTCTGCACGGCTGCCATCCTGTGGGGTGTTGTGTCCACAGGTCCGGCCTGGGGGCCCAGCGAGCATCCCTGCCTGAGTTCAGGTGGACGTCGTGGTTTCTGCGGAGACGGGGGATCCCCCGTGCCCAGCCCCCTCCTCCTCATCCCTCAGCGCCCGCTGGAGCACCTCTCGGAGGGGGGCCCTGCCCCGCCGCTGCCCGTGCCTCCCGACAAAGAAGTAAATGATGGGGTTCACCAGGCTGTTCAGGACTGAGAGGATGCGGAAGATGGGCAACAGCATGCCTGGATAGGGCAGCGCCGGGGCGAGGACATACACGGTGGCGGCCACAGTGTAGGGCAGCGCCAGCAGCAGGAAGGCCAGCACCTTGAGCAGGACGGTCACGTAGAGCCGGGTGGGCGGTCTGCGCAAGGAGATGCAGGGGGCCCGGAGGAGCAGCGTCAGGCCCGACGCACACAGCAGCAGGAAGGTGGTGGCCACCGCCACGTAGTAGATGAAATGCAAGCTATGCCGTGGCAACCCCACAAAGTGCACACACAAAAGCCATGTTATCACCCCACACAGGGACAGCGCCCAGATGAGGCCGCACACCACGGAGGAGAGGCGGGCGGGCCGGCGGCACCGGTGCCAGAGGGGCCAGAGCACGGAGACGCAGCGCTCGGCGCTGATGGCCACGAGCAGGCCCAGCCCCGCCAGGTACGAGGAGAGGGCGAGCGGGTCGACGAGCCAGCAGAGCACGTGTCCGTGGAGACGCAGGAGCAGCAGCGTGAGCAGGACGCTCCTGCTCAGGAGGAAGGCGGCGTCGGCGCAGGCCAGGTGGAGGACGTAGACGGAGAAGGGGGTCCTCTTCCCGCGGAAGCCCAGCAGCCAGATGACGGCCCCGTTCCCCGCCGCGCCGCACGCGCTGACCAGCACCGTCACCAGGGAGAGAATGTTGTAGAAGTGGACGAAGGGCAGGTCCTCGCCGCCACAGGACGAGCTGCTGGTCGACGTATTTGTAGCTGTGTTCTGTGGTGATGGGGTCTCCCTTGGGCTTGGGATATTGATGGAGAAGCGGATTGTGTGTTCCATCGCTGGCCCTGGGCAGGCTCACCCTGTGGACAGAGAGGGGGCAGGGGCCAGTGCCTCTGAGGTCAGGGGGCGTCTCTGCCCCGACTCCAGCTGCAGACCCCCCACGACACTCGGGCCAGGACCAGGGGAGCGCATGGGGGACCCCAGACCTGCCGTCCACCGAGACGCAGCCCCGGGAGCTGGGACATCCCGACCAGGGTCCAGTCTCTCCTGAACCCCCAAGAGGTCCTGCCCCGTCTCCTCAGGGCCCGGACAGAGCCTGGGCGGCGCCTCTCACCGGCTGCACCAGGCTGGGTCCCGCGGTCCCGGGGTCAGGTCTCCCTCGGCTCGGCTCCTCCACACGCCTCTTCTCTTGAGTGAACTGCAGATTTTTTATTCTATTGTGGACACCAGAAAAGGGCAGGTTTTCAAATAAACGTGGGCTCCACCACCGTTGTGTGAGCAGGACACGTCACGACGCAATCACGACTCTCGCCTTCAGTTACGCTCATGCTCGGGCACAGCGTGGTGAGGCCACCCTCCGCGCTGCTTCCAGCCCAGTGGCTCCACACACTCCCACACAACCCGTGCACACGCACACACACCCTCCATAATACACGCTCGTGCACACACATGCACCCATGCACACGCATCCCCACACCGCAGCACACCCCCATGCACCACCAGGAACACACACTTGCACTTGTGTGCACACCCATAGACACACACCCCTGCACACCCAGGCACAGACGCCCGTACATACCCATGCACACTCCCATGCTCACCGCCCTGCACACGCAGGCACATGCCATGAAGACTGCATAAAGGGCACTGCCATAGAAGACCCCAGGGCAGCAGGCTCTGCCCTAGCCCGTGGGGAGAGGAGCCGGGGCGTCTCCTGTTGCCTGTGCCTGGCCCGTGCGGGGCGGCCCGGGGAGTCGCACAGACCCGTGTCCAGCACAGGGGACGGTCCCTGAGCAGAGTCACTCGCAGTTCTCAGGGGTCGTCGGGTCACAGGGCCTACAGGGCGGCACCAGCTGGTGTGGGGCGTCGGGCGAATGTTGGGTCTGCAGCTTCTTCGGGGCTCCGCAGGCTGAGGGTTGGGGTCTGAGAATTCTCAGGGAGCAGGGCGGGGCCCCACCCTATGTGTCATCCGATGGGGGCAGAGACAGTGGCTAACTGGGGCCCATGGGGGGCTGTGGGCTCTGGGGGGCTGCTGTGGCCTCAGGCCTTGCTGGCTGCGCAGCTCCCCTGCAGGAATGGCCACCGGGCGGGCGTCCCTGGGGGCCAGCGGGGCCCGGGTCAGAGCCCCAGACACGGGGAGGACAGGGACCCTCGGGGGCGGGTGTGTCGGGGCAGGGCCCGGGTCTGAGGCTGAGCCCCCTGCCCTCCCTCATCCCTCCTGGCTCCTGGGTCGGGGTGTCCATGGCGGGGAGGGGTTCCCACGGGGCCGCCTGCCTCCTCCCGCCCATCCAGGCAGAGAACAGGGGTCGGGAGGCTGAGCAGCCAGGACCCGTCACCCCCCACGGCCCCCGGGACCAGGCCTGGGCTGGGACCGCCGGCTCCTGCCCTCCGTCCCCACACGTACCCGCGAGGTGGCTTCCAGGGCGATGGGGCTGTGGGGCAGGCCAGTCCTGAAGAGGCGGGAGCCTCTCCCTCAATCACGCCGCGTCCTGAAGCAGCCGCCTCAGAAAAAAAAAAAAAAGACACAGAGGAAACCAGCGGATCCTGGAGGAAAGAACCAACCCTTTGAGGAACAGAGAGGCCTGGCCGTGCGCTGCCCCCGAGCCCCCAGCCACCGGGTCTGCCTGCCGCCGTCGTCTCGGGGCCGCTGCCCCCGTGGTTCTGGGCCGCGTCCCCGCGCGAGGCCCGGCCAGGGGAGGTGGTCACTCTGCTCTCGGCGCCGCCCTCGGACCTCGCCCCGGGCAGCCGCGCGAGCCCAGCCGAGCTGCAGACCCGCGGGCAGGGCCACTGAGCCCAAGGGCGGCAGCCGCTTCCTGTGCCCGGGGCTTCCTGTTCTGTCTGCGCAAGAAGGGGGGTCCCGGAGGAGGCGCAGACCGGGGGTTCCCCAAGTCCCGCCGTCCCTGTCCCCCGGCACCAGGCCCTGCCCTGGCCCTGGCCTGGGAGTCCCGGCCATACTGTGGTGGTTTCCTGGCCCTGGTCCCTGTGTCCTGAGCCCTTCCCACAGGACCCGGCCAGAGGTCACCCCGGATCAGGCCCCCCGGGACCTCCTTTCACCTCTGAAGACCATGTCCCAGACGCAGGCGCGCGGAGCTGGGTCAGGGCTAGAGCGATGACTGGGGGACACAGTTCAGCCCCTCACCCCCCGCGAGCAGGCTGGGAGGTGACTGGGGTGGGGAAGCGCTGGGGGCCCCTGTGCTCCCTGGGGGTGGCCGCACGGGGTGCCCTCCAGGGTTGAGCAGGGAGGCCGGTGCTGCCCGCCGGGGACCATCCCCTGTGGCAGCCTGCCCAGCCCCCCTGCCTACCTACCTGGGGCTGGAGGCCCCCTACGCCCTCTGCCCTGTGGTGTGGGACAGAGAAAGGAGCCCGTGGAGTGAGAACACGCACAGGCGGCCAGCGTGGCCTCGGAGTCCTGGCCACAGGCCACCCCAGCTGCGGGTGGGCCTGCTGCCCTGTGCACGCTGCCCGGCCTTCCCCCTAGGAAGCCTCATCCCGGGGACCTGGGGGCACGACTGGCCATCCCAGCGATGGTCCCTGAGAGGTCCGGCCGGGCCGCCAGTCCTGCTCTCCAGCAGCCGTTGCCCGCGTGCAAGGTCAGGGCACTGTTCTCTCTGCTCGGGGCCCCGTCCTGCACCCTGGCTTTCCTGATGTGGAACCCGATCACACCACGCCCCTGCCTTCTAGAGCACACCCAGTCTTGCCAAGCACTGCTCACACCCCCTCTCCTGAGGGGACCTGTGACCCCAGCCTTCGAGTGTGCTCCTCCTGAGGGCCCCGTTCTGAGATTCTCCGTCTGGGACTGCTCCCCTGGGTGTGCTCCCCCTGAGCGTCCCCATTCCTGAGCGTGCTCCCTCCTCCCCCACAGCCCCCGGCATGAGCCCCGCCACCCCTGCAGCCGCCCCCCACTAGCCCCTCTGCCTCGAGTGTTTCCCAGGTCCTGCCAAGTAGGGCCCCGCGGCCTCCCGGCTGCCGCTCTGCTCCTGCCCCAGGTCCAGGCCGCTGCCCGGAGCCCGAGGCTTCCCGATGGAGGCCCTGCCGCCCGGGCCACTGAGGTGGGGCTGCCCCTCACAGAGAGGATGTGCAGACTCGGGACGGGCTTTGCCACCAGGAACAGAAGCCGCTGAAGGAGTCTGAGCCTAAGCTGAGGCCCCGAGCGAGTCCAGACAGAGGGTTCCAGGGACCCGCATCTTAACCTGCCCCGCCCAGAGGGCAGGGCGTGTGCCAGCTGGAGGGCCACCCCCAGACCGCGTCTGTCACTGGGAACCAGCCCCACCGGGCGGCTGTCCCTGGGGATGGCAGATGAGACCGGGGGCCTGGTCACCTCTGGGGGTTGGAGCCGAGAGCACCGCGTCCTCCTCGTCCGTCCGAGGCGGCCCTGGGCCCGGCGTCCTGGGCAAGAGGGAGGGAAGCCAGGGGAGCCTGTTCCCAGGAAGACTAGAGATTCGGCGCAAACGCGGGGAGCTCAATTCATCTGCCTCCTTGACCCAAAGAACTGACTTTTGCTCCCTACATGCAATTATTTTAAAATAAAACCCGCAGGGCACGGGCAGAGACGGGCCCGCGGCCCGGAAGGGGGTCGGAGCTTCGGGGAAGTGAGACACTGTGGCTGTGGTCGGGGCGGGGGAACCAGCGGCCTGATAAGGGGCCAAGAAAAGGGAACTGGCAGCTGCAGGCCTGTGCACGCGTCAGGATTCAGAGAGAGACTCGAGTGTCCCCCACGACCCGTCCCCCACCCCGACATTGACATGGCAGGAGCCTCCCCAGGCCACAGCCTGGCCCCCGGGGTCCTGCATGGGGTCCAGGGCAGGGCAGACGGCGGGTCAGGGGCCCAGGGCCGGGCGGAAGGAGGGGTGCAGACCCGGGGAGAGGAGACGCCCTCGTGGCAGGGTGGGGGGCAGGGCAGAGCCGCAGTTTCAGGGAGACAAGGGAGGGCGCTGGCATTACTCAGTGGACGGTTCAGCAAAGCAAAGTGTTTGTAAGAGCTAACCCCCTAAGAGGAGGTGAGGCCCTGACCACGGCGTGGGCCGGGGTGGGGGGACGGCTGGGCCCGAAGAGGACAGTGAACAGGACGCGCGGGGCGGTCATCCGCCGGCTCGTGGCTTCACCGGGAAAGAGAAAAAGATTGTCGTGTGTTTGGAAAGGACCGTCCGCGGCGGCACAGGGGGGCGCTGGCGGGACAGCAGGCCCCGCGCGGGAGGGAGACCACGTGCGCCTGCCAGCCCTTCTTGACTGCAGAGGCGCCACGGCAGCGTGCCCTTCAAGTCGCTTCCTCCTGTGGCCGATCCTGACGGACTCCTGCAGGGACCCGTGACCGCGGCCTCGGCAGCGCAGCCCGACAGAGACCCGGAGCCCTGACGGCGGCCCAGGGCGGACCTGCCGAACGCGCACTCTGGCCTTCTCATGGACGCATGAGCGCGCGGCGGCGGGGGCGCGGGCCGGGCCCAGGAGATAGATGGGGGGATCCGCAACTGTGCTCCGGCAGCAGGGCTGCGGGGGACACGAGCCCGCGGACCGGCTGTTCCTCATCTGCCCGACGGCCGGTGGTGGGATGGGACCCAGGCCCGACTCCCGGCCACGCTCCCGTCTTATCCCCCAGCGTCCGCCGGTCAGTGTCTGGGGCGTGAGGCCACATCAGGCAACGGCCCCCGGGGGTCCCGGCCCTGCCTCGTGACGGGCCCAATGTCCGGGGCCATCCGGCTTCCTGCTCCCGCCGAATTTGAAAGCAGCCTGTAGGGCCTGGGGTCGTGCGTTCCTCTCGGGCGGGTGACTGATCGGGCTGAGTGGACCTTGACGGGGGCCGGGCTGCCGGAACCAAGCTGGGCCGGGCAGGCCGTCGACGTCTGCTGACCCACACTTCAGTAACGCCTCTGTGGAGGGAGAGCCGGCAGAGCAAGGTGGGGTCGGCGGGCCACGCTGAGGCCTGCAGGTGCCGGGGGGCGGTCACCCACCTGAAGTGGGCGCCTTCATACAAGTATCTGAGGAAAGAAGTCTCTTGACCCAAGGACAATGGGGGATCTCAGAGGCCCCCTGAGTGTCTCCTCAGAGTCAGTCTCTCTCCTCAGAAGAAAGAGCCGTGGAGCGAAGCCGGCTCCTCGCAGGGGCGTGACCTTGTTGGCCGTGATCTTGAGACGCTGCAACCAAATTCCCTGTCAACCCCCTTGAATGAGCCCCAGTCAGACCCTCAGTCACAAACAACGAAGCACTTGGACCTTCGGGCCACGCGCCTGCTTCTGCTTGTTCTGGAAAGGTCGCCTCCCCCCAGAGCAGTTCATGGAGAGACGTTTCGCAGGGACGCTTCAATCATGGCTCTGAGCTGGATGACGAGCCTGAGAAGCGAGGGGTGACGTGGATTCTGTTTAATGGGGAAACTGGATTCAAGCCAGACAAGCATCCATCGGGGGCCTGGGTGGACCCGGGGCGGGGGCGCCACCGTCCTGCATGCTCAGGTGAATGTGGCTGCATTTTCCTTTTTCCTCTGCGGGGGAAGGCGTCCTCCGTCGGGGCAGCAGTCATCTGGCAGAAACCCACTCTGTGGGCCCACCAGTGGGGCGCTCGCCTTTCTTCCTGCCGGTGCCCGCAGAAGCAGAACTCACACCAGCCGGGCGCCTTCTCTCCTGCCGGTTCCTGGCGTGAGTTCAGGAAGACGCCCGCCCCGCAGCAGCAAAGCCTGGGCGCCGGACCATCCCCTTGACGGCTGGGGTGCTGCACCCCACCAGGAAAGGCAGGAGGGCGCTTCCTGCCAGGTCCACAAACCTCGGGTCACCGGGGGTCCTCGAGGAGACGAAATTGACCCAAACCAGCAGCGGTGGGGGCTTTCGGAGGGGACAGCTGGGCGACCAGGGCTGACACTGTGGCTCTGGATGAGGCCAAGCGGATCGGAAGGCCGTGGCCGCCACCGCTGGACGCAGCCGGGGTCCGAGAGGGTGCGTGCTGGGACACGGGTGTGGTCTGCGCAGGAGACGGGAGGGCGAGTGCCAGCCGCCTCCTCGCCTGGGGTCTGGCGTCCCTTCTCCACCTGTCACTGGCCCATCTGACCCGTGGGCCCACCGGGGACGGCTCAGAGGCGGCTCTTGTCTTCCCTCGGGTCTCGCAGAACCCGGGCTTTTCCGGACCAGCGTGCGTGCTCGGATGTGCCTGCGGCTCTCCGCCCTCAGGGCCCCAGGGACATCGGCAGGGTTTAAACTGCCGACGGGGGACCCATCAGACTTCCCCTGTGCCCCCCCAACTCCGCGGCACGGATCCTGCGAGTCCCTGCCCCCGCTGGTCTCAGCCGGTCTCTGGTGTCTCCACAGACCTGCCCTTATCGGCACCCGTCGGGGCCTCCGCGCCACGGGAGGGACAGCAGGGCTGCATGGGGACCTTCCCCTCTGTGGCCAGGGCCCTTCACCTTTGGGGTCCCGGCAACCACTCCCGAGAGCGCTCCTTCTGCCAGCTCGCCTGTGCCCGGACGAGAGCCGCCAGCCCCGGCCGGCCTGCCAACACCTGCAGCAGGTGCTCCTCGCTGGGCTCTCCCTCCTCCCGCCCCCTGCTCTCCCTCCCCCTTCATTCCCCCACCTTAAATTCACCCGCTTGGGTTTGAAATTCACCAATAAACAGTCAGCCCACAAAGCTCCATCCTACCCCCAAAAAGAGGAACCCCATGCCTGGGCCTGCCCCTCTCCACCAGCTCCCTGGGGAAATTCTAGGTCTCGCAGGTAGTAAACCCCTTGCCGTGGGTGTTGGGGTCTTGCCTGAGGGCAGGCTGGGTCCTGGGGGGGGGCACGCAGCACAGGCCTGGGGCCTAGCCCGCTCGATTGAAGGCCGGTGGGGCCCAGGCAGAGCCGCCAGAGCAGCCGCCGGTGCTGGAGATGCTCACGAACACGTGTCTTAACACTGACAGTGCCGCAGAGTTGGGGTCACACAGATGACGGGGCCGGGGGAACAGCCGTCGGCAGAATCCAGTCCCTGCATGGGGTTGGCTTGGCACCGACCTCTGGACAGTGATGCAGGCCCGGTGCTGTGCACACCCGGGCACACCCGCCGTGCACACCCACACACGCCTCCACACCCCCGCACACACCTGCACACACCCGCTCACACGCGCACTCCAGGAGCAGAGACGTTTTACCCCGGGAGCTAAGGAAACGCTTCACTTGCTGGAAAGGAGCAGACGCCCGCGAAGCAGGCCCACGTCCGCTCGCTGAGCACCAAGCCCGGCCCCCGAGGAGCGGTGACGCGAGAGCAGGCGCAGGCGGGCACAGGGCCAGAGCAGGTCCCTGAGTCCACTCACCAGGGCCCAGTGGACACAGCAGGCAGACGGACAGACAGAGGGACGCGGGGCTGAGGCCCGTGCCAGGCGCCGAGAGACCCGTCTGAGCAGACCAGGACCTGCGAGATAGTCAGATAACAGGCGGGAGGAAGCTTCTAGAAGGAAGATCGATGGGGCTTAAAGAAATGACCCTGGGAGCAGTCTACTTCAGAGACGGATGAGAAGTTTTACTCATTTTTTTTTTTAAAGATTTATTTATTTATTCATACAGGCACTGGGCACAGTCAGAAGCGCGGGAGGGTGAGAGGACTCACCGGAGACAGAGCGGGGAGCAGAGCAGGCAGAAGGACTGAAACACACTGCAGAGGGGAGCAGCGGGGAGACAGGAGAGTCTGCTGCCCCCTGTGGTTTCTCTGGCCGGCCGGGGATCAAACTCGTGCTGCAGAGGCCGCGGATTGCTTCACAGTGTTGTGCTTAACCCCTTGTGTCGCCAGGGAGGCCCATACACCCGAGTTTTATTCTCCCCAAGAATTTTTGCAAAATGCCCAGATGACAGATCTCTAAACACTGTACGTCCACAGACAAGATCTTGGGGTCAGGGGGACACCTCGGTTTCTCTGGAGACGGAGGGGCTGCTCTGCTCAGTCCCCTCCTCCTCATCCCTCAGCGCCCTCTGGAGCACGTCTCGGAGGGGGGCCCTGCCCTTGCGCCGCCCGTGGCTCCCCACGAAGAAGTAAATGACGGGGTTCACCAGGCAGTTCAGGGCGGAGAGGAGGTGGCAGACGGGCAGCAGGATGTAACCGTAGGGCATGGATGGGGAGAGGGCGTGGATCATGTAGACCACTCCGTAGGGCAGCCCGAGCAGCAGGAAGGCCAGGACGCTGAGCAGGAGGGTCACGTAGAGCCGGGTGGGCCGGCGCCTCCAGGGGCCGCACTGGACGCGGACGAGCAGCGTCAGGCCCGACGCGCACAGCCCCAGGAAGGTGACGGCCGACGCCCCGTAACAGATGAGCGAGATCTCCCTACATGAGAACCCAACGTCGTCGTCACACAGGACCCCCAGGACCCCCAGGCCCAGGGACAGCGCCCAGATGAGGCCGCACACCATGGGGGAGAGGCGGGCGGGCCGGCGGCACCGGTGCCAGAGGGGCCAGAGCACGGAGACGCAGCGCTCGGCGCTGACGGCCACCAGCAGGCTCAGCCCGGCCAGGTAGGAAGGGACGAGCACCCCCCTCAGCAGGGGGTCCAGCAGGCGCTCGTGGCAACCCGCCAGGAAAAGCGAGAGCTGCGCGCACAGACCCGCGAGGAAGGCGGCGTCGGCGCAGGCCAGGTGGAGGATGTAGACGGAGAAGGGGGTCCTCTTCCCGCAGAAGCCCAGCAGCCAGATGACGGCCCCGTCCCCCGCCAGGCCGCACAGGCCCACCGGGAGGGTCGGCAGGGAGACCGCGTTGTATTGAAGGGCAATGAACGGCAAAATCTCCACGCGGGTGCCGTTCACCGTTTCGTTTTCAGAATTTACTGTCTCTGGCAAAGGGAGTATCGCAAAGGCTACAGGCACCTTTTTGTATTTTCCCGTTGGCTGAAACCCAGACCCATCAACTGAGCCTGGTGACCAGGTCCCCGGGGTGGGAGGGACCCCCAGGCTGGGGTCAGAGGGCTCAGCCGCCATCGCTGGCCCTGGGCAGGCTCACCCTGTGGACGGAGAGAGGGAGGGGCAGGGCCTCTGAGGTCCGGGGGGCGTCTCTGCCCCGACTCCAGCAGCAGACCCCCCACGACACTCGGGCCAGGACCAGGGGAGCCAATGGGGGACCCCAGGACCTGCCGTCCACCAAGCCACAGCCACTGAAGCTGGACCGTCCCGACCAGGGTCCAGTCTCTCCTGACCCCCGAGAGGTCCTGCCCCGTCTCCCCAGGGCCGGACAGAGCCTGGGCCGGCGCCTCTCACTGGCCCCCCAGGCTGGGTCCCGCGGTCCCGGGGTCAGGTCTCCCTCGGCTCGGCTCCTCCACACGCCTCTGCCCTGCAGGGTCCTGTGGGCGTGACAGCAGGTGACAAGGGACAGCGCATTAAACACCGTGAGAGCTGCGGACACGGTGACATCTGTCTCAGCACAGCGACAAAAGCCTGAGTGTGTTGCTGTCGTGAGACCAGTGTGGGGTGTTCACACCAGGGGTCTCAGCACACCAGGCTCAGGTGCACAGGCACACCCACACACGCACACCCACACACTCACACTCACACACTCACACACTCACACTCACACACTCACGCATTCACACCCACACGCTCACACACTCACGCATCCCCAGCCTCATCTCTGAATGCATGGAAGCGCCCGGTGTCCCCGGCCGGCGTCGGGTCCCGGTGACGCCAGCCTTGCTAGCCGAGGGGGCCGCTCCGAACGGCCACTGTTGGGTCCTTTGCCGGCAGCGTCTCGGAAAAACACTGCCTGTTAATACTCCATTGATTCTGACGTGCCTCAGCCCCACGAGCACTGGCACCCGCGCAGCCGCCTGGGCCCGGAGGGGGTCCGGGTGACACCGTCCCTCTGGGAGGCTGGACGAGGGATCTGGGGTGAGGCTGTTTGGGGGCACGAATCCCACCCGACTCGGCTCCGTGTCCGAGCATCAGCTCAGGGGGCACGAGCTCGAGTCCAGCATCTGTCCTGGGCACTCGCCCTGCAAATGACCTCAGCCTCACCTTGAGCCCACCTTGTCCCAGATGCCCCCTGGCCTGCGTCACCTCTGGGGGGCCTCTGGGGTTCCCCGAACCCTGTCTCCACGCCTCCTTGTTCCCCTCACAGCGACCTGACATATGTCATCTCCTTTCTGGGGAAGCCACTGGGACACCCCAAGTTAACCCCTTCCCAGCCCACCTCTGTGTCCACGGGTTGCTCTCAGGACGGGTAAGAAGCCAAGGGGGAGAGAAAGTGCTGGAGTCCAGTGCTGACGGGGAGCCCTTGGGGTCTCCAAGACCCTCAGAGGATGCGGGTTCACTGCTCCTGTCCCCAGAGCCCTCCTGTCCATGTCTAGGGGCAACCCTCCTCCCGGGCCCTGGAGCAGCCACAGCAGCGGGGCTAGAGGAAAGGACACCCTCAGACCCAGCCTGCAGAGTGAGGATGGGGGGCCTTCGGGAAAGAGGGGCCGGTCAGGTCAGAGCAGAGGGGACACGGCCATGGCCTCTCACCTGGTCGCCTCAGATCCGGCACCCTGAGGCGGGGCCTGGGGCGTCTCCGGGGCTGGCGGGTCGCGGGCTGAGTCCACCGTGGGCTCGGAGGGGCCTCCAGCTGCTCCCCGGGTCGGTGCTGCCTGCGGGCTGAGGACCCGGCTTTGGGCGGGGCAGGGACCTCCTGCTCTTATGCTCCTTGTCACATGTCTCTGTGGGAGCCCCCGGGCCCCTGGGAGCTGAGCTGTGCAGTCCTGGTCTTTTCTGGAAGCTTCTCAGGGGACGCGCCCTCCCCCTGGCCGTAATTGCATGAAACCCGCAGCGCGGCCTCAGGTGCCGGGATGGCGTCTGCACTCAAGTCTTGCAGCCACTTCCCCGCGTGGGCACGGCCCCCCCGAGCTGGGAAACCTCTGCCCACTCCTGGCCGTCTCCACCCGGGGAGCTGACCGGGCTGTCCATCGGGCGGGTGACTTAGCGTGGCGGGGGCGAGGGAAGCCGCCGGACCCGCCCCAGGCGCCCGCTCCTCTCTCGGGCCTCCGTGGCCCCACGTGGGCTGGAGCAGGGAAACGTGTCCCCGGGGGGGGGGGCCCGGACCCCGGAGAGGCCTGAGTTCCAGGAGGGGCCGAGAACATTCTCCCGCGGGCCGAGGCGAGGGCGAGGGCAGCGAGGCCCCTGCATGTGCCGAGCGCCCGGAGTTCCTGGGTCCCCACAGTGGGCAGCGAATCACGCGTCACCCTGAAGAGCGCTGCGGGCACCTGAGCCGCGGGGCAGACACCCCACGCCCGGAGCCCCTCGAGTCTCACCGGAGGCCGCGGAGGCGCAGGAGCTGAGCGCGGAGCATCCCCGACCCGGGGCTCAGAGCAGCGGGAGGGACCAGTGTTTCCAGGACGGTGTCCCCCCGAGAGTGGCGCCCGCCCCGCGGTGGCCCATGCCTGCCCCGCCGGGAAGGAGCCGGCGGCCTGATGGTCAGTGAGGAGCCGGGCAGGACAGACCTGGACGCTCAGCAGAGTGGGGGCCCCTGGGCCGGCCGCCCCCTCCTCCGGGACACACCTGTAGCCGAGGGCAGAGAGCGCCTCTCCCGCCTGTGTTCCCGGGGAGCCCCCGACCCCTCAGCGCTTTGCAGTGGGGAAATGAGGGGAGCATGAGGGGACGTGAGGCCCAGGGGGCTGCTCCTACCCAGCCCCCACCAGTGCCCGTTTCTCCCAGGTCCGCCCTGTCGCCTGGGGACCCTGTCCTGACACTCCGGACAGCTGGGCACGCTGCTGGGGCGACGCCTGTCTCCGGCCCGGCCCTCTGGCTCAGCCACGGCTCGGCCCGCGGGCCTTCCCAGGTCGGGGTGCGGGCCACAACCCCGGGAGCACGGCTCGGCCGGGAGAAGGCGCCCCTGCCCAGGTGCCCACGGGGAGGGACCCCCGGGAGGGAGAGCAGCGCCGTTGGGGACGCAGACAGAGAGAGCCGCTGACGGTCGTGCCCGCGCGGGGCCGGCATCGGGACAGAGGAGCAGACGCCCCTCAGCGGGAAGACCCCGGGGATCAGACGACGGGGGCCGTGTTTCGGGGAGGTTCTGGGGTACGGGGGGGCGGGACCCTGGGCGGTACAGGTGAGACCCAGGACTGTCCATCGTGGCAGCGGGGACGTCGCCATCGTCGCTGCCGTGTGACATGAGAGATCAAGAGCAGGTGAATAAAGGATGAATTTCAATTATTATTTCTCGGCGAGAAAAGGAAGAGTTTGGAAAGAGAGAAGCTTCGAGGCCGGGACGGGGAGACCAGGACGACGCACAGCAGGAAGGATTTCTGCACCCGAGTGTCCGTGGGGGGCGCGAGGAAAGATAAAGGCCCGGGTCGCCCGGAGGCTCCGGGGCAACTTACGTCCTGCGCTGCGCGGGGGGACGGGAACGCCGCGGCCGGAGAGCGGAGAGCAGAGCTGTGCTGCGCCCCCAGAGCTGCGCTGCGACCCCACGGCGGCACAGGGCGGCTGCGGCCTGGACCTCTGAGGACGTTCCCGCCATGTTCAAGGCCCCCCTTGCTGCCGCTCAGCCCGAGGGGCCTCGGCCCGGGGCGCCCGGGGTGCGTCTGCCAGCTTCATGCATCGTCACGTCACGGGCTCTGGGCTTGGTTAGATTTTATTTCCATTTCCTTTCCTTTTAACAGTCTCCTCCTTTCACGCGATCATGAGTGGAAATGAGGAGAATCAAGCACAATTCCTGCAAATACCAACATGACGCACGAATCCCCCGTCACACTCCCCCGGAGACCCTGACACCTCACCCCAGACCAGCCTGAATCCCCCTCTGGCGCCTCTCAGGAGACCCCGCGGGAGCCGATGCACAACCCCTGAACCAAGACCTGTTCGGGTTTTAGGAGTTGCGGGGGCGGCCGTGTTTCCAGAATCGTCTCCCTGCGGAGAGGCGCCCGCCCCGTACCAGCCCATTACTGCCCCTCCCGGGAGGGAGCATCAGGGATGCGTCTAATGGAGCCTGAGGCAGAACATGAGGGAGAGGACGGCGGCCTCGCCCAGCACTCAGCCGCGAGCCCTCAGGGACTCCAGGGAGTTGCCCTGGGGAGGAGCAGGGCGAGGTCTGTGTCCACTTGCTGGACCCTGTCAGCCCCTGGCAGGTGTGGTCCCCTGCGGCCGTGATGCTGAGGAACAGGGGTCCTGAAATCTGCCCTGTCTGTCTGGAGCCTCCGCATCTGGTGGGTCCCTTTGCCAGGGGACAGCGGCTCCCGATGGTGCTGATGCTGCTTCTCCCAGGACTGGGCCGCTGCCGGGCCACGGGCGTCCACGTTGGCTGAACCACAAAGGGCCCCTGTCCGTGGCTGGTCAGGATAGTGGGGGCGGGAGGGCACGGCCCGACCAGCAGGGCGCCAAGTCCTGTGCTCACGCCCCTCGGGCCCCCGTCCTCCCACCGCCTCGCCAGCCACACAGGTGGGGCCGCTCGCTCCGGCCCCACCGCACACCCCGCGTCACTCCCAGGGCTCTGCGGGCTCAGCTGCGGCTGGATGGGCCCATGAGGTCACGTGAGGCCCGAGGGCGGCTCCGTTCCCTCCTGATCCAGGATCCCGGCGCAGCCGCGATGGCGTCGACGTCTCGTCTACGTCAGGAAGGAGACGCAGAGCAAATTCACCGCGTTTCTCCTGTAACCCAAGTTTCGTTCATGGATCTGTGACGAACAAGAGGAGCGGGGCTTGGTCGTCCCCACAGCCGGCAGGGGCCCAGGGACGATCCTCCTGTTAGGGGGAAGGGATGCCCCGAGCTAATCCCAGGCAGGCTTTGTGGGCCCCACCCCCACTCCAGACCAAAGCCATCAGGACACTGGGAGAGACACATCCCGTCACCACCAAAGGGAGGTGGCTGGGACCTGGGGGTGGAGTTGGGCAGCCAGGCTGGGTATAAAAACCAGACACGCGGGCCTTGGGGTCTCTCGCTCTGTCGCTCGCCTCCTGGCTTCACGGCTCCTGTTCGCGGCAGCTCTCATTTTGGGATTCCTGAGCGGCGGATCGGGGCGGACGCACTTAAAACGTTGTCTCCCGCTTTTCTCCCTGAGCTGTGCATTTCATTTCCCCTGCCCTTGTCAATACACCTTCATGAACCTTCGCGAGCGCCTGCAGTGGAGCACGGGTAAGTCCTTTTGAGCGGACGGTGAGGCCCCACAGTCAGGCACCCCGCTTTGTATTGGGGCTGCTCTACAACACTCCCTCGCACGTCCCCCCCGGACGGGAGTGTTCCCAGCCCGGTCTGAGCCTGAGAGGGGACGTTCCGGGACCAAGAACAGCCGCTCAGCTGCTCAGCCGTCCTGATGACCGCGTGGTCCCGGCGTGGCCAAGGGTGAGGGCGGAGCCCGCGGAGCCCCAGCCCGAGAGCGCCAGGAGGGCCCGTCCGCGCCGTGTGGCCCCTCCCTGGAGACACCCCGCTCCGCTCTGCCCTGCGCGGCCTGACCGCGTGCGTGTCTCCTCCGGGAACCCTCGTGCCGCCAAGGGGCGAGGTCAGGTGCGGGCGGGGAGGCTGAGAGGAGGGCGCGGCCCAGGAGAGGAGAGCCAGGCCACAGTGTCTAATCGGCAGAAACTTTATTTGCGCCCCCAGGCGGGGGTCACCGACCCCCACCGAGGTCAGAGAAGGGGCGCCCCGTGGGGATGAGGGGAATCTCTTAGCGTGGGGGTCTGGACCGGGTGGCGCTGGAGAATGTGGAGTGAAGTTGCTTTTCAAAGAAGTTGTTTCCTCTTGGAACCTATTGTTCCCTCATGGCGGCTTATCGGGCGCGGTGCAAACCGGGTAGAGCCGCTACGGGATGCAGGTGGCAGGAGTTTCAAGGTCCCCCTCTGCCTCCTCTCTGCCCTGGCCTCGACCCTACAAAGGGCTGTTTTGAAAGTGAACTTCCAGAAAGGATCTCCTAGGGGCCCTCGTCTGCCCGGCAGGTTGCGCTCCCGCCTCCCGGGCCAGCGGCTCCTGCATGAAGGCCGCTCGGGGGAGCAGGCTCCGGGCAGGCTGGGCCCAAGGAGGTGCAGAGGAGAGGGGGCCCATATCGGGGAGCGGCCTCCCTGACAGGGCGCTGGACCAGGACGGGGATGGGGGCTGCCCGGGTGTCCCGGAGGGGCAGCCGGCCATAGGCCCGAGGAGGGGGCTCCAGAATCCTGGGGCCCAACAGCATCCGGGGCTGCAGCCAATGGGCAAGGCAGGCAGGGTGGGACGGGGCCCGGGAGGGTCTCGCCCGAGGCTGGCAAGGCCAGCACATCCGTGGCCCGTTGGGACAAAGGGCTCAAGAGATTCTCCAGGTCACTCTGCTTCCCTCAGGTGGTCCCACCCTGACGGGAAAGCGGGAGACAGTCGCTCTTCCTGAGACCCTTCCCAGTGACCGGGCAGCGGACAGGAGCGCTCTGCGTGCTCCCCTTCAGGAGGGGCCTCTGCGCCAGCTCCAGGCCCGGGGGTGCCAGCTGAGCCCCAGGGTCGGAGGAGAGGGCGCAGAGCGGAAGCTTCTGGCATCCAGCACTGTCTGATCCCTGAGCTGTGGTCGAGCTCTCCACCACCATCCACCCCCCCAACCCCCCACCCCCGACCGGGGCACCTCCCCACAGAGGGAAGCCGCATTCCTTTGCAAGTCAGCTACACACTCGGCACGGGTGGCAGTTCACCGCGAGAGGCAGAGCTGACCAGACCGCCTGTCCCGAGCCTGGGCTCTCCCCCTGCCCAGCACGGGCCGTCCGCGGGCGCCCAGGACTGGGTGTCGCCGGAGCCCCATCCTTGCTGCCCAGGTGGCCCAGCCTGTGAGGTCGGGGGGTCCTGGTGGTTCAGGGTGGGGCTGAGTCTCCTCCGTGTCTGCAGACGGTGCGGGGGGCTGGAGCCTGGCGGGGCTCCGGGGGGCCTCAGCAGGCGGGAGCCAGGACAGTGGTGGCGCTTCCAGACTCGCGGGCTCACCCCCTGATGTGACGTGCCTGGACACGGCCCGCACGGCCGCGAGCAGGATCGCAGGACCCGAGTCCCGAGAACCACGCCCGCTCTGGCCCCGGGCAGCACCTCCTCTCCCCACCAGGGACACCTGTCGCCCCCTCTCACCACACCGGCCTGGCCTGTGGGTGCGTCCTCCCCTGTGCTCCTGGCTGGTCTTCTCCCCTCCCGCGGGCCCCAGGGCCGGGCGGACCCGGGCCACAGTGATGACCCTCATGTCCCGCAGCCAAAGTCCTGCCCCAGGCCATGGGCAGCAAATGCTGGAGTCACGTGGAGAGAAGCCAGTTTCCCCCGAAGTCTGGGAAGAAACCCAGAGGGCCAGGCGGGAAGAAGACTCGCAGCACCCTCCGTGGGGCAGGTCTCCCGGCCTTGGTCACCGCAGACACTTGCTCCTGGTGGCCACCGCCTCAAAGCTTGTGTGAGGGGCCCCTGGGCTGACCCGCGAAGGGGGCAGCTGCCTCAGCCGGCCCGGGGCGAGGCGCGAGGATCCGGGCCCCCTGAGCGGTCCAGAGCCGAGCAGCTGCTGTGGTGCCGCAGGGCTGGTCCCGGCTGGACAGTCGGTCGTGCGGCAACAGCCAGTGGGCTCGGCAGGGACCAGGCTCCCCCGTGGACAGAAGGTTCTGGATGCACCCACGGGTGTGGTCAGCAGGTGCAGGCGGTAGCCACGTGGTCGCCGCCCCCTCTGACCTGGAATCGCCCAGAGTCTCCCTGAATCTGCTGCCCGGGAGCGCACGGCTGCCAGGGGGCGGACGGGGTGCGCGGGGTCAGAGGACAAAGGCAGACTCTGTTCGTCGCACCCCCCGGGGAAGAAGAGAAACGCAGCAAAGGAACAGGCGCAACTAAGCACGAGACCCCAGCGGCAGGGGCCAGCCGGGGCGCGGACGCCGGGTCCCTTTCTCCTGAGGAACTGAAGCCCTGGAGGGGGGTGTGTGGACTCTGCACGGCTGCCATCCTGTGGGGTGTTGTGTCCACAGGTCCGGCCTGGGGGCCCAGCGAGCATCCCTGCCTGAGTTCAGGTGGACGTCGTGGTTTCTGCGGAGACGGGGGATCCCCCGTGCCCAGCCCCCTCCTCCTCATCCCTCAGCGCCCGCTGGAGCACCTCTCGGAGGGGGGCCCTGCCCCGCCGCTGCCCGTGCCTCCCGACAAAGAAGTAAATGATGGGGTTCACCAGGCTGTTCAGGACTGAGAGGATGCGGAAGATGGGCAACAGCGTGCACTGATAGGGCAGCGCCGGGGCGAGGACATACACGGTGGCGGCCACAGTGTAGGGCAGCGCCAGCAGCAGGAAGGCCAGCACCTTGAGCAGGACGGTCACGTAGAGCCGGGTGGGCGGTCTGCGCAAGGAGATGCAGGGGGCCCGGAGGAGCAGCGTCAGGCCCGACGCACACAGCAGCAGGAAGGTGGTGGCCACCGCCCCGTAGTAGATGAAATGCAAGCTATGCCGTGGCAACCCCACAAAGTGCACACACAAAAGCCATGTTATCACCCCACACAGGGACAGCGCCCAGATGAGGCCGCACACCACGGAGGAGAGGCGGGCGGGCCGGCGGCACCGGTGCCAGAGGGGCCAGAGCACGGAGACGCAGCGCTCGGCGCTGATGGCCACGAGCAGGCCCAGCCCCGCCAGGTACGAGGAGAGGGCGAGCGGGTCGACGAGCCAGCAGAGCACGTGTCCGTGGAGACGCAGGAGCAGCAGCGTGAGCAGGACGCTCCTGCTCAGGAGGAAGGCGGCGTCGGCGCAGGCCAGGTGGAGGACGTAGACGGAGAAGGGGGTCCTCTTCCCGCGGAAGCCCAGCAGCCAGATGACGGCCCCGTTCCCCGCCGCGCCGCACGCGCTGACCAGCACCGTCACCAGGGAGAGAATGTTGTAGAAGTGGACGAAGGGCAGGTCCTCGCCGCCACAGGACGAGCTGCTGGTCGACGTATTTGTAGCTGTGTTCTGTGGTGATGGGGTCTCCCGAATTCTTGGGATTATGATGGGGAAGTGGAGTATTTGTTCTGAGGGCCCAGTCCCCATTGCTGGCCCTGGGCAGGCTCACCCTGTGGACAGAGATGGGGGAGGGGCCAGTGCCTCTGAGGTCAGGGGGCGTCTCTGCCCCGACTCCAGATGCAGACCCCCCACGACACTCGGGCCAGGACCAGGGGAGCGCATGGGGGGACCCCAGACCTGCCGTCCACTAAGCCACAGGCCCTATAGCTGGGCCGTCCCGACCAGGGTCCAGTCTCCCCTGAGCCCCCGAGAGGTCCTGCCCCGTCTCCCCAGGGCCCGGACAGAGCCTGGGCGGCGCCTCTCACCGGCTGCACCAGGCTGGGTCCCGCGGTCCCGGGGTCAGGTCTCCCTCGGCTCGGCTCCTCCACACGCCTCTTCTCTTGAGTGAAGTGCAGATTTTTTATTCTATTGTGGACACCAGAAAAGGGCAGGTTTTCAAATAAACGTGGGCTCCACCACCGTTGTGTGAGCAGGACACGTCACGACGCAATCACGACTCTCGCCTTCAGTTACGCTCATGCTCGGGCACAGCGTGGTGAGGCCACCCTCCGCGCTGCTTCCAGCCCAGTGGCTCCACACACTCCCACACAACCCGTTCACACGCACACACACCCTCCATAATACACGCTCGTGCACACACATGCACCCATGCACACGCATCCCCACACCGCAGCACACCCCCATGCACCACCAGGAACACACACTTGCACTTGTGTGCACACCTGTGCACACCCATAGACACACCTCCCTGCACACCCAGGCACACACGCCCGTGCATACCCATACACACACCCACGCTCACCGCCCCTGCACACGCAGGCACATGCCATGAAGACTGCATAAAGGGCACTGCCATAAAAGACCGCAGGGCAGCAGGCTCTGCCCTAGCCCGTGGGGCGAGGAGCCGGGGCGTCTCCTGTTGCCTGTGCCTGGCCCGTGTGGGGCGGCCCGGGGAGTCGCACAGACCCGTGTCCAGCACAGGGGACGGTCCCTGAGCAGAGTCACTCGCGGTTCTCAGGGGTCGTCGGGTCACAGGGCCTGCAGGGCGGCACCAGCTGGTGTGGGGCGTCGGGCGAATGTTGGGGCTGCAGCTTCTTCGGGGCTCCGCAGGCTGAGGGTTGGGGTCTGAGAAATCTCAGGGAGCAGGACGGGGCCCCGCCCTGTGTGTCACCCGATGGGGGCAGAGACAGTGGCTGACTGGGGCCCATGGGGGGCTGTGGGCTCCGGGGGGCAGCTGTGGCCTCAGGCCTTGCTGGCTGCCCAGCTCCCCTGCAGGAATGGCCACCGGGCCGGCGTCCCTGGGGGCCAGCGGGGCCCGGGTCAGAGCCCCAGACACGGGGAGGACAGGGACCCTCGGGGGCGGGTGTGTCGGGGTAGGTCCGGGTCTGAGGCTGAGCCCCCTGCCCTCCCTCATCCCTCCTGGCTCCTGGGTCGGGGTGTCCATGGCGGGGAGGGGCTCCCACGGGGCCGCCTGCCTCCTCCCGCCCATCCAGGCAGAGAACAGGGGTCGGGAGGCTGAGCAGCCAGGACCCGTCACCCCCCACGGCCCCCGGGACCAGGCCTGGGCTGGGGCCGCCGGCTCCTGCCCTCCGTCCCCACACGTACCCGCGAGGTGGCTTCCAGGGCGATGGGGCTGTGGGGCAGGCGAGTCCTGAAGAGGCGGGAGCCTCTCCCTCAATCACGCCGCGTCCTGAAGCAGCCGCCTCAGAAAAAAAAAAAAAAAAAATGACACAACGGAAACCAGCGGATCCTGGAGGAAAGAACCAACCCTTTCAGGAGCAGAGAGGCCTGGCTGTGCCGGGTCCGCCTGCCGCTGTCGTCTCGGGGCCGCTGCCCCCGTGCGTCTGGGCAGCACCCCGCGCGAGGCCCGGCCAGGGGAGGTGGTCACTCTGCTCTCAGCGCCGCCCTCGGACCTCGCCCGGGCAGCCGCGCGAGCCCAGCCGAGCTGCAGACCCGTGGGCAGGGCCACTGAGCCCAAGGGCGGCAGCCGCTTCCTGTGCCCGGGGCTTCCTGTTCTGTCTGCGCAAGAAGGGGGGTCCCGGAGGAGGCGCAGACCGGGGGTTCCCCAAGTCCCGCCGTCCCTGTCCCCCGGCACCAGGCCCTGCCCTGGCCCTGGCCTGGGAGTCCCGGCCATACTGTGGTGGTTTCCTGGCCCTGGTCCCTGTGTCCTGAGCCCTTCCCACAGGACCCGGCCAGAGGTCACCCCGGATCAGGCCCCCCGGGACCTCCTTTCACCTCTAAAGACCAAGTCCCAGGTGCAGGTGTGCGGAGCTGGTCAGGGCTGGAGCGATGACTGGGGGACACAGTTCAGCCCCTCACCCCCCGCGAGGAGGCTGGGAGGTGACTGGGGTGGGGAAGCGCTGGGGGCACCTGTGCTCCCTGGGGGTGGCCGCCCGGGGTGCCCCGCAGGGCACGGGCAGAGACGGGCCCGCGGCCCGGAAGGGGGTCGGAGCTTCGGGGAAGTGAGACACTGTGGCTGTGGTCGGGGCTGGGGAACCAGCGGCCTGATAAGGGGCCAAGAAAAGGGAACTGGCAGCTGCAGGCCTGTGCACGCGTCAGGATTCAGAGAGAGACTCGAGTGTCCCCCACGACCCGTCCCCCACCCCGACATTGACATGGCAGGAGCCTCCCCAGGCCACAGCCTGGCCCCCGGGGTCCTGCATGGGGTCCAGGGCAGGGCAGACGGCGGGCCAGGGGCCCAGGGCCGGGCGGAAGGAGGGGTGCAGACCCGGGGAGAGGAGACGCCCTCGTGGCAGCGTGGGGGGCAGGGCAGAGCCGCAGTTTCAGGGAGACAAGGGAGGGCGCTGGCATTACTCAGTGGACGGTTCAGCAAAGCAAAGTGTTTGCAAGAACGGACCCCCTAAGAGGAGGTGAGGCTCCTGACCACGGCGTGGGCCGGGGTGGGGGGACGGCTGGGCCCGAAGAGGACAGTGAACAGGACGCGCGGGGCGGTCACCCGCCGGCTCGTGGCTTCACCGGGAAAGAGGAAAAGATTGTCGTGTGTTTGGAAAGGACCGTCCGCGGCGGCACAGGGGGGCGCTGGCGGGACAGCAGGCCCCGGGCGGGAGGGAGACCAGCCTCGGCCGGGCCTCCCGGGGCCCCGGGACCACGCGCGGCGCCAGCCCTTCTTGGCTCCAGAGCTGAGTTTTCCCGCCACCGCGGCGGCCGCTCAAGTCGCTTCCTCCTGTGGCCGATCCTGACGGACTCCTGCAGGGACCCGTGACCGCGGCCTCGGCAGCGCAGCCCGACAGAGACCCGGAGCCCTGACGGCGGCCCAGGGCGGACCTGCCGAACGCGCACTCTGGCCTTCTCATGGACGCATGAGCGCGCGGCGGCGGGGGCGCGGGGCGGGCCCAGGAGATAGATGGGGGGATCCGCAACTGAGCTCCGGCAGCAGGGCTGCGGGGGACACGAGCCCACGGACCGGCTGTTCCTCATCTGCCCGACGGCCGGTGGTGGGATGGGACCTAGGCCCGACTCCCGGCCACGCTCCCGTCTTATCCCCCAGCGTCCGCCGGTCAGTGTCTGGGGCGTGAGGCCACATCAGGCAACGGCCCCCGGGGGTCCCGGCCCTGCCTCGTGACGGGCCCAATGTCCGGGGCCATCCGGCTTCCTGCTCCCGCCGAATTTGAAAGCAGCCTGTAGGGCCTGGGGTCGTGCGTTCCTCTCGGGCGGGTGACTGATCGGGCTGAGTGGACCTTGACGGGGGCCGGGCTGCCGGAACCAAGCTGGGCCGGGCAGGCCGTCGACGTCTGCTGACCCACACTTCAGTAACGCCTCTGTGGAGGGAGAGCCGGCAGAGCAAGGTGGGGTCGGCGGGCCACGCTGAGGCCTGCAGGTGCCGGGGGGCGGTCACCCACCTGAAGTGGGCGCCTTCATACAAGTATCTGAGGAAAGAAGTCTCTTGACCCAAGGACAATGGGGGATCTCAGAGGCCCCCTGAGTGTCTCCTCAGAGTCAGTCTCTCTCCTCAGAAGAAAGAGCCGTGGAGCGAAGCCGGCTCCTCGCAGGGGCGTGACCTTGTTGGCCGTGATCTTGAGACGCTGCAACCAAATTCCCTGTCAACCCCCTTGAGTGAGCCCCAGTCAGACCCTCAGTCACAAACAACGAAGCACTTGGACCTTCGGGCCACGCGCCTGCTTCTGCTTGTTCTGGAAAGGTCGCCTCCCCCCAGAGCAGTTCATGGAGAGACGTTTCGCAGGGACGCTTCAATCATGGCTCTGAGCTGGATGACGAGCCTGAGAAGCGAGGGGTGACGTGGATTCTGTTTAATGGGGAAACTGGATTCAAGCCAGACAAGCATCCATCGGGGGCCTGGGTGGACCCGGGGCGGGGGCGCCACCGTCCTGCATGCTCAGGTGAATGTGGCTGCATTTTCCTTTTTCCTCTGCGGGGGAAGGCGTCCTCCGTCGGGGCAGCAGTCATCTGGCAGAAACCCACTCTGTGGGCCCACCAGTGGGGCGCTCGCCTTTCTTCCTGCCGGTGCCCGCAGAAGCAGAACTCACACCAGCCGGGCGCCTTCTCTCCTGCCGGTTCCTGGCGTGAGTTCAGGAAGACGCCCGCCCCGCAGCGCGGGCTCTGCCCCATGGGCCGACGCCAAAGCCCATGGCCCCCACGGCCGAGCGGCAAAGCCTGGGCGCGGGACCATCCCCTTGACGGCTGGGGTGCTGCACCCCACCAGGAAAGGCAGGAGGGCGCTTCCTGCCAGGTCCACGAACCTCGGGTCACCGGGGGTCCTCGAGGAGACGAAATTGACCCAAACCAGCAGCGGTGGGGGCTTTCGGAGGGGACAGCTGGGCGACCAGGGCTGACACTGTGGCTCTGGACGAGGCCAAGCGGATCGGAAGGCCGTGGCCGCCACCGCTGGACGCAGCCGGGGTCCGAGAGGGTGCGTGCTGGGACACGGTGTGGTCTGCGCAGGAGACGGGAGGGCGAGTTCCAGTCGCCTCCTGGCCTGGGGTCTGGCGTCCCTTCTCCACCTGTCACTGGCCCATCTGACCCACGGGCCCCACCGGGGACGTCTCAGAGTCGGCTCTTGTCTTCTCTCGGGACAGCAGAACCCGGGCTTTTCCGGACCAGCGTGCGTGCTCAGATGTGCCTGCGGCTCTCCGCCCTCAGGGCCCCATGGACATCAGTAGGGTTTAAACTGCCGACGGGGGACCCATCAGACTTCCCCTGTGCCCCCCCAACTCCGCGGCACGGATCCCGCAAGTCCCTGCCCCTGCCGGTCTCAGCCGGTCTCTGGTGTCTCCTCAGACCTGCCCTTATCGGCACCCGCCGGGGCCTCCGCGCCACGGGAGGGACAGCAGGGCTGGGTGGGGACCTTCCCCTCTGTGGCCAGGGCCCTTCACCTTTGGGGTCCCGGCAACCACTCCCGAGAGCGCTCCTTCTGCCAGCTCGCCTGTGCCCGGACGAGAGCCGCCAGCCCCGGCCGGCCTGCCAACACCTGCAGCAGGTGCTCCTCGCTGGGCTCTCCCTCCTCCCGCCCCCTGCTCTCCCTCCCCCTTCATTCCCCCACCTTAAATTCACCCGCTTGGGTTTGAAATTCACCAATAAACAGTCAGCCCACAAAGCTCCATCCTACCCCCCAAAAGAGGAACCCCATGCCTGGGCTTGCCCCTCTCCACCAGCTCCCTGGGGAAATTCTTGGTCTCGCAGGTAGTAAACCCCTTGCCGTGGGTGTTGGGGTCTTGCCTGAGGGCAGGCTGGGTCCTGGGCAGGGGGGGCGCCCAGCACGGTTCTGGGGCCGAGCCCGCTCGATTGAAGGCCTCTGGGGCCCGGGCAGAGCCGCCAGAGCAGCCGCCGGTGCTGGAGATGCTCACGAACACGTGTCTTAACACTGACAGTGCCGCGGAGTTGGGGTCACACAGATGACGGGGCTGGGGGAACAGCCGTCGGCAAAATCCAGTCCCTGCATGGGGTTGGCTTGGCACCGACCTCTGGACAGTGATGCAGGCCCGGTGCTGTGCACACCCGGGCACACCCACCGTGCACACCCACACACACCTCCACACCGCCAAACACACCTGCACACACCCGCTCACACGCGCACTCCAGGAGCAGAGACGTTTTACTCCCGGCAGCTAAGGAAACACTTCACTTGCTGGAAAGGAGCAGACACCCGCGAACCAGGCCCACGTCCGCTCGCTGAGCACCAAGCCCGGCCCCCGAGGAGCGGTGACGCGAGAGCAGGCGCAGGCGGGCACAGAGCCAGAGCAGGTCCCTGAGTCCACTCACCAGGGCCCAGTGGACACAGCAGGCAGACGGACAGACAGAGGGACGCGGGGCTTAGCCCCAGGCCAGGCGCTGAGAGACCCGTCTGAGCAGACCAGGACCTGCGAGATAGTCAGATAACAGGCGGGAGGAAGCTTCTAGAAGGAGGATCAATGGGGGTTAAAGAAATGACCCTGGGAGCAGTCTGCTTCAGAGACGGATGAGAAGCTTTACTCATTTTTTTTTTAAAGATTTATTTATTTATTTATACAAGCACCGGGTACAGTCAGAAGCGCGGGAGGGGGAGAGGATTTACCAGAGCCAGAGCCCGGAGCTGAGCAGGCAGAAGGACTGAAACGCACTGCAGAGGGGAGCAGCGGGGAGACAGGAGAGTCTGTTGCCCCCTCCGGTTTTTCTGGCCGGCCGGGGATCAAACTCGTGCTGCAGAGGCCACGGATGGCCACATAGTGCGGTGCTTAACCCCTTGCGTCACCAGGGAGGCCCGTACACCCGAGTTTTATTCTCCCCAAGAATTTTTGCAAAATGCCCAGATGACAGATCTCTAAACACTGTACGTCCACAGACAAGATCTTGGGGCTCAGGGGGACACCTCGGTTTCTCTGGAGACGGAGGTGCTGCTCTGCTCAGTCCCCTCCTCCTCATCCCTCAGCGCCCTCTGGAGCACGTCTCGGAGGGGGGCCCTGCCCTTGCGCCGCCCGTGGCTCCCCACGAAGAAGTAAATGACGGGGTTCACCAGGCAGTTCAGGGCGGAGAGGAGGTGGCAGACGGGCAGCAGGATGTAACCGTAGGGCATGGATGGGGAGAGGGCGTGGATCATGTAGACCACTCCGTAGGGCAGCCCGAGCAGCAGGAAGGCCAGGACGCTGAGCAGGAGGGTCACGTAGAGCCGGGTGGGCCGGCGCCTCCAGGGGCCGCACTGGACGCGGACGAGCAGCGTCAGGCCCGACGCGCACAGCCCCAGGAAGGTGACGGCCGACGCCCCGTAACAGATGAGCGAGATCTCCCTACATGAGAACCCAACGTCGTCGTCACACAGGACCCCCAGGCCCCCCAGGCCCAGGGACAGCGCCCAGATGAGGCCGCACACCACGGGGGAGAGGCGGGCGGGCCGGCGGCACCGGTGCCAGAGGGGCCAGAGGACGGAGACGCAGCGCTCGGCGCTGACGGCCACCAGCAGGCTCAGCCCCGCCAGGTAGGAAGGGACGAGCACCGCCCTCAGCAGGGGGTCCAGCAGGCGCTCGTGGCAACCCGCCAGGAAAAGCGAGAGCTGCGCGCACAGACCCGCGAGGAAGGCGGCGTCGGCGCAGGCCAGGTGGAGGATGTAGACGGAGAAGGGGGTCCTCTTCCCGCGGAAGCCCAGCAGCCAGATGACGGCCCCGTTCCCCGCCGCGCCGCATGCGCTGACCAGCACCGTCACCAGGGAGCCCGCGTAACTGAGATGCGTATAGACCTGGAGATGCTGTTCACGGGATGTGCTGGTCCGTGTTCCGTTGTCAGAATGAGACCAGGAGCCTGAGCCTGGTGACCAGACCCCAGGGTGGGAGGGACCCCCAGGCTGGGGTCCTAGGGCTCAGCCGCCAGCACTGGCCCTGGGCAGGCTCACCCTGTGGACAGAGAGGGGGGAAGGGCACGTGCCTCTGAGGTCAGGGGGGCGTCCCTGCCCCGACTCCAGCAGCAGACCCCGCATGACACTCGGGGCCAGGACCAGGGGATCCTATGGGGGACCCCAGGACCTGCCGTCCACCAAGCCACAGCCCCTGCAGCTGGGCCGTCTTGACAAGGGTCCAGTCTCTCCTGAGCCCCCTGAGGTCCTTCCCCGTCTCCCCAGGGCCCGGACAGAGCCTGGGCCGGCGCCCCTCACCGGCTGCACCAGGCTGGGTCCCGCGGTCCCGGGGTCAGGTCTCCCTCGGCTCGGCTCCTCCACACGCCTCTGCCCTGCAGGGTCCTGTGGGCGTGACAGCAGGTGACAAGGGACAGCGCATTAAACACCGTGAGAGCTGCGGACACGGTGACATCTGTCTCAGCACAGCGACAAAAGCCTGAGTGTGTTGCTGTCGTGAGACCAGTGTGGGGTGTTCACACCAGGGGTCTCAGCACACCAGGCTCAGGTGCACACGCACACCCACACACACACACCCACACACTCACACTCACACACTCACACACTCACACACTCACACTCACGCATTCACACCCACACGCTCACACACTCACGTATCCCAGCCTCATCTCTGAATGCATGGAAGCGCCCGGTGTCCCCGGCCGGCGTCGGGTCCCGGTGACGCCAGCCTTGCTAGCCGAGGGGGCCGCTCCGAACGGCCACTGTTGGGTCCTTTGCCGGCAGCGTCCCGGAAAAACACTGCCTGTTAATACTCCATTGATTCTGACGTGCCTCAGCCCCACGAGCACTGGCACCCGCGCAGCCGCCTGGGCCCGGAGGGGGTCCGGGTGACACCGTCCCTCTGGGAGGCTGGACGAGGGATCTGGGGTGAGGCTGTTTGGGGGCACGAATCCCACCCGACTCGGCTCCGTGTCCGAGCATCAGCTCAGGGGGCACGAGCTCGAGTCCAGCATCTGTCCTGGGCACTCGCCCTGGAAATGACCTCAGCCTCACCTTGAGCCCACCTTGTCCCAGATTCCCCCTGGCCTGCGTCACCTCTGAGGGGCTCTGGGGTTCCCCGAACCCTCTCTCCACGCCTCCCTGTTCCCCTCACAGCCACCTGGCATGTATGTCATCTCCTTTCTGGGGAAGCCACTGGGACACCCCAAGTTAACCCCTTCCCAGCCCACCTCTGTGTCCACGGGTTGCTCTCAGGACGGTTAAGAAGCCAAGGGGGAGAGAAAGTGTTGGAGTCCAGTGCATAGGGGGAGCCTTTGGAGTCCCCACGACCCTCAGAGGTTGTGGGGTCCCTGCCTCTGTCCCCAGAGCCCTCCTGTCCATGTCCAGGGGGCAAAAAAACCCGACCCTCCTCCCGGCCCTGGAGCAGCCACAGCAGCGGGGCTAGAGGAAAGGACACCCTCAGACCCAGCCTGCAGAGTGAGGGTGGGGGGCCTTCGGGAAGGAGGAGCCGGTCAGGTCAGAGCAGAGGGGACACGGCCATGGCCTCTCACCTGGTCGCCTCAGAGCCGGCACCCTGAGGCGGGGCCTGGGGCATCTCCGGGGCTGGCGGGTCCCGGGCTGAGTCCACCGCGGGCTCGGAGGGGCCTCTAGCTACTCCCCGGGGTTGGTGCTGCCTGTGGGCCAGGACCCAGTTCTGGGCAGGGCAGGGACCTCCTGCTCGTCACGTGTCTACGCGGGAGCCCCCGGGCCCCTGGGTGCCGGGCTGTGCCGTCCTGGTCTCCGGAGGCGCCTCGGTGGACGTGCACCCGCCAAGCCCCTAACTGTCTGAAACCACAGCACGTTGCTCAGGTAGCCGGAGAGGAATCTGAGTTGATGTCTAATAAAATCTTCAATCTTTTGAAGAAAAGAATGGCTGAGATTCAAGGCTGCTGAAATATCTGTCTTTCCAATTTGTGTCACCCCTGGGCGGGACCCTGCGGGCAGGGAGGGGAGTGAGGCAGGAGGGCAAAGCCTGTCCGCCCGGGACCTGCTCTCAGCTCCTGGCTGCAATCCCGGACTCTGGGCCCCACACTCGGGCCCCTGCCTCAGGGCCTTTGCATGCGCTGCTCCTGCCCACGCAGCGGCCTCCCCGGGGCTTCCTCCAGGAGCCTCCCCCTTCCCACCTGCACCCCGTCAGCCTTGGGCAGGTCTGAGAGCCCCGGCCGCTTCCTCCCTCTGCTCTTTCTTCCCAGCAGAGGCTCCTCCTCCCCGGCCTGTCCCCGTGTGTCCTCCGGGCGGCTGTGCCCATCAGGCGGTGCCCGAGGGGGCTTCTGAGCCGGTAGCTGAGCTGGAGCCGGGGCCAGAGAAGGACCCTGAGCTGTGAGAAGAGACCTCCGGGTCAGGGTGAGTCAGCGCATGACCTCTGGGGCGTGACCTCTGTGCGGCCTCCTGCCCTCGTGATGTCCTCTCAGAGTCGCCGCCCGTCCTGCTCATAGCACCTGCATGTCGGGATGGATTCCACCCCAGGCCCTGCTCTCCGCCCTCCCAGGAACATCTGCAGCAGCCCCGGGTCGTCCTGGGCTCAAGCTCAGGGTGTGCCCATCAGAGTGGGGACCCGTGACCCCCGGTGTGGGGGGGACACCCCAGCCCGGGCCGCCCGGGGTGCGTCTGCCAGCTTCATGCATCGTCACGTCACGGGCTCTGGGCTTGGTTAGATTTTATTTCCATTTCCTTTCCTTTTAACAGTCTCCTCCTTTTACGCGATCATGAGTGGAAATGAGGAGAATCAAGCACAATTCCTGCAAACACCAACATGACGCACGAATCCCCCGTCACACTCCCCCGGAGACCCTGACACCTCACCCCAGACCAGCCTGAATCCCCCTCTGGCGCCTCTCAGGAGACCCCGCGGGAGCCGATGCACAACCCCTGAACCAAGACCTGCTCAGGTGTTAGGAGCAGCGGGGGCGGCCGTGTTTCCAGAATCGTCTCCCTGCGGAGAGGCGCCCGCCCCGTACCAGCCCATTACTGCCCCTCCCGGGAGGGAGCATCAGGGATGCGTCTAATGGACCCTGAGGCAGAAAATGAGGGAGAGGACAGCGGCCTCGCCCAGCACTCAGCCGGGAGCCCTCAGGGACTGCAGGAAGTTGCCCTGGGGAGGAGCAGGGCGAGGTCTGTGTCCACTTGCTGGACCCTGTCAGCCCCTGGCAGGTGTGGTCCCCTGCGGCCGTGATGCTGAGGAACAGGGGTCCTGAAATCTGCCCCGTCTATTTGGGGCCTCCGCATCTGGTGGGTCCCTTTGCCAGGGGACAGCGGCTCCCCTTGGGGCTGATGTTGCTTCTCCCCAGGACCGGGCCACTGCCGGGCAGGGGACAGGAGTGCTCTGGGTGCCCCCCTGCAGGAGGGGCTTCCGTACCAGCTCCAGGCCCGGGGGCTGCTGGCCGAGCCCCAGAGTCGGAGGAGAAGGTGCAGAGCTGAAGCTTCTGGCATCCAGCTGTCTGATCTCTGAAATGCGATTGAGCTCTGCGGCCCAGATCGGGGCACCTCCCCCACAGAGACCCCATCATCCACCTGCAAGGGGCCTGGCCCACCCCTGGCTGCAAAACACCCTTCGGTCAGGTGCCCAGGTGGGCCAGGTGGGCCAGGCGAGCGTCATCACGTCCTTTCCTTGCCCTGCCTCTGCCGGGCCTCTCTGGCAATTGCTGGCCCTTATCCGCTCACACCCTCTGCTGAAGGACACGCCACCCGCCCGCCGCCGCGCTGCCCGATCTGTGCCCTCCTCAGCCTGCAGAGCCCGGGAGGGGTCTCCGGCCCCAGCAGAGCGTGGGGATGCCCAGAGGCAGCGGGGGAGGCCTTGGTCTGAACTCTCGGCACCGGCTCCCTGGCCTTTCCTGGCGAGGCCCTGCAGCTCCCGGCCGCGGCCCAGAGCGTTCAGGGAGCGCGGGCGTCAGGCCCTCGGGAGACGGCTCTGCAGACGCACGGGAGGACCGCGGGGCACGCGGCCGCTTTCCTTTGCGAGTCGGCTACAAACTCGATGTTGGTGGCCAGTTCCCAGCGAGAGGCAGAGCTGACCAGAGGGCCTGTCCCGAACCTGGGCTCTCCCCCTGCCCAGCACGGGCCGTCCGCAGGAGGAAGCTTCTAGAAGGAAGATCGATGGGGGTTAAAGAAATGACCCTGGGAGCAGTTTGCTTCAGAGACAAATGAGGAGTCTTACTCATTTTTTTTAAAGATTTATTTATTTATACAAGCACTGGGCACAGTCTGAAGTGCGGGAGGGTGAGAGGATTCACCAGAGCCAGAGCGGGGAGCAGAGCAGGCAGAAGGACCGAAGGACACTGCTGAGGGGAGCAGCGGGCGGCAGGAGAGGTCTGCGCGCCATGAGGGACCCTCGCCAGATGCCGGGGATCGAACTGGCCCTGTAGAGGCTCCTGGCAGCTTCACTGCCCAGCGCTCAACTGCTGTGCCACTGGGGAGGCCCAGTTTTAATCATTTTTACACCGAAGTGTTTTTTTTTTTTTTTTAAGATTTATTTATGCATCCAAGAGCTGGGGGCAGGCCAGAGGCAGGGGAGGGTGAGAGGACTCACCGGAGACAGAGGGGGGAGCAGAACGGGCAGACGGACTGAAACACACTGCTGAGGGGAGCAGCGGGGAGACAGGAGGGGTCTGCTGCCCCCTGTGGTTTCTCTGGCGGCCGGGGATCAAACTCATGCTGCAGAGGCCGCGGATGGCCACCTAGTGCGGTGCTCAACCCCTTGCGTCACCAGGGAGGCCTGTACACCCGAGTTTTATTCTCCCCAAGAACTTTTGCAAAATGCCCCAGATGACAGATCTCTAAACACTGTACGTCCACAGACAAGATCTTGGGGCTCAGGGGGACACCTCGGTTTCTCTGGAGACGGAGGTGCTGCTCTGCTCAGTCCCCTCCTCCTCATCCCTCAGCGCCCTCTGGAGCACGTCTCGGAGGGGGGCCCTGCCCTTGCGCCGCCCGTGGCTCCCCACGAAGAAGTAAATGACGGGGTTCACCAGGCAGTTCAGGGCGGAGAGGAGGTGGCAGACGGGCAGCAGGATGTAACCGTAGGGCATGGATGGGGAGAGGGCGTGGATCATGTAGACCACTCCGTAGGGCAGCCCGAGCAGCAGGAAGGCCAGGACGCTGAGCAGGAGGGTCACGTAGAGCCGGGTGGGCCGGCGCCTCCAGGGGCCGCACTGGACGCGGACGAGCAGCGTCAGGCCCGACGCGCACAGCCCCAGGAAGGTGACGGCCGACGCCCCGTAATAGATGAGCGAGATCTCCCTACATGAGAACCCAACGTCGTCGTCACACAGGACCCCCAGGACCCCCAGGCCCAGGGACAGCGCCCAGATGAGGCCGCACACCACGGAGGAGAGGCGGGCGGGCCGGCGGCACCGGTGCCAGAGGGGCCAGAGCACGGAGACGCAGCGCTCGGCGCTGACGGCCACCAGCAGGCTCAGCCCGGCCAGGTAGGAAGGGACGAGCACCGCCCTCAGCAGGGGGTCCAGCAGGCGCTCGTGGCAACCCGCCAGGAAAAGCGAGAGCTGCGCGCACAGACCCGCGAGGAAGGCGGCGTCGGCGCAGGCCAGGTGGAGGATGTAGACGGAGAAGGGGGTCCTCTTCCCGCGGAAGCCCAGCAGCCAGATGACGGCCCCGTCCCCCGCCAGGCCGCACAGGCCCACCGGGAGGGTCAGCAGGGAGACCGCGTTGTATTGAAGGGCAATGAACGGCAAAATCTCCACGCGGGTGCCGTTCACCGTTTTATTTTCCAATTTTAGTATTTCTGGCAAAGAGAGTATCGGGTAGGAGAGTTGAGGCGTATCAGGTTGTCCCCTGGGCTGAAGCCCAGACCCATCACCTGAGCCTGGAGAGAAGGTCCCCAGGGTGGGAGGGACCCCCAGGCTGGGGTCTGAGGGCTCAGCCGCCATCGCTGGCCCTGGGCAGGCTCACCCTGTGGATGGAGAGAGGGGAGGGGCCAGTGCCTCTGAAGTCAGGGGAGCGTCTCTGCCCCGACTCCAGCAGCAGACCCCCAAGACACTCGGGGTCAGGACCAGAGGAGCCGATGGGGGACCCCAGGACCTGCCGTCCACTAAGCCACAGGCCCTATAGCTGGGCCGTCCCGACCAGGGTCCAGTCTCTCCTGAGTCCCCGAGAAGTCCTGCCCCGTCTCCCCAGGGCCGGACAGAGCCTGGGCCGGCGCCTCTCACTGGCCCCCCAGGCTGGGTCCCGCGGTCCCGGGGTCAGGTCTCCCTCGGCTCGGCTCCTCCACACGCCTCTGCCCTGCAGGGTCCTGTGGGCGTGACAGCAGGTGACAAGGGACAGCGCATTAAACACCGTGAGAGCTGCGGACACGGTGACATCTGTCTCAGCACAGCGACAAAAGCCTGAGTGTGTTGCTGTCGTGAGACCAGTGTGGGGTGTTCACACCAGGGGTCTCAGCACACCAGGCTCAGGTGCACAGGCACACCCACACCCACACACCCACACACTCACACTCACACACTCACACACTCACACTCACACACTCACGCATTCACACCCACACGCTCACACACTCACGCATCCCCAGCCTCATCTCTGAATGCATGGAAGCGCCCGGTGTCCCCGGCCGGCGTCGGGTCCCGGTGACGCCAGCCTTGCTAGCCGAGGGGGCCGCTCCGAACGGCCACTGTTGGGTCCTTTGCCGGCAGCGTCTCGGAAAAACACTGCCTGTTAATACTCCATTGATTCTGACGTGCCTCAGCCCCACGAGCACTGGCACCCGCGCAGCCGCCTGGGCCCGGAGGGGGTCCGGGTGACACCGTCCCTCTGGGAGGCTGGACGAGGGATCTGGGGTGAGGCTGTTTGGGGGCACGAATCCCACCCGACTCGGCTCCGTGTCCGAGCATCAGCTCAGGGGGCACGAGCTCGAGTCCAGCATCTGTCCTGGGCACTCGCCCTGCAAATGACCTCAGCCTCACCTTGAGCCCACCTTGTCCCAGATGCCCCCTGGCCTGCGTCACCTCTGGGGGGCCTCTGGGGTTCCCCGAACCCTGTCTCCACGCCTCCTTGTTCCCCTCACAGTGACCTGATGTATGTCATTTCCTTTCTGGGGAAGCCACTGGGACACCCCAAGTTAACCCCTTCCCAGCCCACCTCTGTGTCCACGGGTTGCTCTCAGGACGGTTAAGAAGCCAAGGGGGAGAGAAAGTGTTGGAGTCCAGTGCATAGGGGGAGCCTTTGGAGTCCCCACGACCCTCAGAGGTTGTGGGGTCCCTGCCTCTGTCCCCAGAGCCCTCCTGTCCATGTCCAGGGGGCAAAAAAACCCGACCCTCCTCCCGGCCCTGGAGCAGCCACAGCAGCGGGGCTAGAGGAAAGGACACCCTCAGACCCAGCCTGCAGAGTGAGGGTGGGGGGCCTTCGGGAAGGAGGGGCCGGTCAGGTCAGAGCAGAGGGGACACGGCCATGGCCTCTCACCTGGTCGCCTCAGAGCCGGCACCCTGAGGCGGGGCCTGGGGCGTCTCCGGGGCTGGCGGGTCGCGGGCTGAGTCCACCGTGGGCTCGGAGGGGCCTCCAGCTGCTCCCCGGGTCGGTGCTGCCTGCGGGCCCAGGACCCCGTTCTGGGCGGGGCAGGGACCTCCTGCTCTTATGCTCCTCGTCACGTGTCTACGCGGGAGCCCTGGGCCCCTGGGAGCTGAGCTGTGCCGAACTGGTCTTCTCTGGAAGCTTCTCAGGGGACAGCGCCCTCCCCCTGGCCGTAATTGCTTGAAACCGCAGCGCGGCCTCAGGTGCCGGGATGGCGTCTGCACTCAAGTTTCGCAGCCACTTCCCCGCGTGGGCACGGCCCCCCCGAGCTGGGAAACCTCTGCCCACTCCTGGCCGTCTCCACCCGGGGAGCTCTCGGGCTGTCCATCGGGCGGGTGACTTAGCGTGGCGGGGGCGAGGGAAGCGCCGGACCCGCCCCAGGCGCCCGCTCCTCTCTCGGTCCTCCGTGGCCCCACGTGGGCTGGAGCAGGGAAACGTGTCCCCGGGGGGGGGGGCCCGGACCCCGGAGAGGCCTGAGTTCCAGGAGGGGCCGAGAACATTCTCCCGCGGGCCGAGGCGAGGGCGAGGGCAGCGAGGCCCCTGCATGTGCCGAGCGCCCGGAGTTCCTGGGTCCCCACAGTGGGCAGCGAATCACGCGTCACCCTGAAGAGCGCTGCGGGCACCTGAGCCGCGGGGCAGACACCCCACGCCCGGAGCCCCTCGAGTCTCACCGGAGGCCGCGGAGGCGCAGGAGCTGAGCGCGGAGCATCCCCGACCCGGGGCTCAGAGCAGCGGGAGGGACCAGTGTTTCCAGGACGGTGTCCCCCCGAGAGCGGCGCCCGCCCCGCGGTGGCCCATGCCTGCCCCGCCGGGAAGGAGCCGGCGGCCTGATGGTCAGTGAGGAGCCGGGCAGGACAGACCTGGACGCTGAGCAGAGTGGGGGCCCCTGGGCCGGCCGCCCCCTCCTCCGGGACAGACCTGCAGCCGAGGGCAGAGAGCGCCTCTCCCGCCTGTGTTCCCGGGGAGCCCCCGTGCCCTCAGCGCTTTGCAGCGGGGAAATGAGGGGAGCATGAGGGGACGTGAGGCCCAGGGGGCTGCTCCTGCCCCACCCCCACCAACACCGGGTCCTCCCAGGTCCGCCCTGTCGCCTGGGGACCCTGTCCTGACACTCCGGACAGCTGGGCACGCTGCTGGGGCGACGCCTGTCTCCGGCGCGGCCCTCTGGCTCAGCCACGGCTCGGCCCGCGGGCCTTTCCAGGTCGGGGTGCGGGCCACAACCCCGGGAGCACGGCTCGGCCGGGAGAAGGCGCCCCTGCCCAGGTGCCCGCGGGGAGGGACCCCCGGGAGGGAGCGCAGCGCCGTGGGGGACGCGGACAGAGAGAGCCGCGGACGGTCGTGCCCGTGCGGGGCCGGCATCGGGACAGAGGAGCAGACGCCCCTCAGCGGGAAGACCCCGGGGATCAGACGACGGGGGCCGTGTTTCGGGGAGGTTGTGGGGTACGGGGGGGCGGGACCCTGGGCGGTACAGGTGAGACCCAGGACTGTCCATCGTGGCAGCGGGGACGTCGCCATCGTCGCTGCCGTGTGACATGAGAGATCAAGAGCAGGTGAATAAAGGATGAATTTCAATTATTATTTCTCGGCGAGAAAAGGAAGAGTTTGGAAGGAGAGAAGCTTCGAGGCCGGGACGGGGAGACCAGGACGACGCACAGCAGGAAGGATTTCTGCACCCGAGTGTCCGTGGGGGGCGCGAGGAAAGATAAAGGCCCGGGTCGCCCGGAGGCTCCGGGGCAACTTCGTCCTGCGCTGCGCGGGGGGGACGGGAACGCCGCGGCCGGAGAGCGGAGAGCAGAGCTGTGCTGCGCCCCCAGAGCTGCGCTGCGACCCCACGGCGGCCCAGGGCGGCTGCGGCCTGGACCTCTGAGGACGTTCCCGCCCAGGTCAAGGCCCCCCTTGCTGCCGCTCAGCTGGTAGGGGCCCTCAGCTCCGTGACCTGGAGCCTCCCAGAGCAGGGAGCAGGACGTGGCCCAGAAAAGGGGATGGTCGTGGGTTGACAGTCCCTCAGTCCACGGGCTCTGTCTGGAACCTGCAGACTCGGGGGCTCAGAGGAGTTTGTGTGACACTGTCCCTCCACGAGCCCAGGCGAGGGCATCTGGGGTGGGCCTGTTTTGAGGGGACGAATCTCACCCCACTGGGCCTTGTGTCTGAGCATCAGCTCAGGGGGCACTAGCTCGAGTCCAGCATCTGTTCTGGGCACTCGCCCTGGAAATGACCTCAGCATCGTGAGACCCCATGTCCTGGATACCACTTGTGCCCTGTGTCACCTCTGGGGGGCTTAAGAGTTCCCTGACCTGTGGTCTCCAACCCCCGCTCCCCTGACAGCCACCTGGCATGTATGTCATTTCCTTTCTGGGGAAGCCACTGGGACACCCCAAGTTAACCCCTTCCCAGCCCACCTCTGTGTCCATGGGTTGCTCTCAGGACGGGTAAGAAGCCAAGGGGGAGAGAAAGTGCTGGAGCCCAGTGCTTAGGGGAGCCCTTGAGTCCCCCACGACCCTCAGAGTTTGTGGGGTCCCTGCCTCTGTCCCCAGAGCCCTCCTGTCCATGTCCAGGGGACAAACAAACCCAACCCTCCTCCCTGGGCCCTGGAGCAGCCACAGCAGCGGGGCGAGAGGAAAGGACCCCCTCAGACCCAGCCTGCAGAGTGAGGGTGGGGGGCCTTCGGGAAGGAGGGGCCGGTCAGGTCAGAGCAGAGGGGACACGGCCATGGCCTTTCACCTGGTCGCCTCAGAGCCGGCACCCTGAGGCGGGGCCTGGGGCGTCTCCGGGGCTGGCGGGTCGCGGGCTGAGTCCACCGCGGGCTCGGAGGGGCCTCCAGCTGCTCCCCGGGGTCGGTGCTGCCTGCGGGCCCAGGACCCGGTTCTGGGCGGGGCAGGGACCTCCTGCTCTTATGCTCCTCGTCACGTGTCTACGCGGGAGCCCTGGGCCCCTGGGAGCTGGTCTCCGGAGGCACCTCGGTGGACGTGCACCGCCAAGCCCCTAACTGTCTGAAACCACAGCACGTTGCTCAGGTAGCCGGAGAGGAATCTGAGTTGATGTCTAATAAAATCTTCAATCTTTTGAAGAAAAGAATGGCTGAGATTCAAGGCTGCTGAAATATCTGTCTTTCCAATTTGTGTTGACCCCTCGGCGGGACCCCGTGGGCAGGAAGGAGAGGGACGCGGGAGGGCAGAGCCTGTCCGCCCGGGACCTGCTCTCAGCTCCTGGCTGCTCTCCTGGGCTCCGGGCCCCACACTCGGGCCCCTGCCTCAGGGCCTTTGCACGCGCTGCCCCTGCCCATGCAGCGGCCTCCCTGGGGCTTCCCCCAGGAGCCTCCCCCTTCCCGCCTGCACCCCGTCAGCCTTGGGCAGGTCTGAGAGCCCCAGCCGTTCCCTCCCTCTGCTCTTTCTCCCCAGCAGAGGCTCTTCCTCCCCGGCCTGTCCCTGTGTGTCCTCTGGGCAGCTGTGCCCATCAGGCGGTGCCCGAGGGGGCTTCTGAGCCGGTAGCTGAGCTGGAGCCGGGGCCAGAGAAGGACCCTGAGCTGTGGGAAGAGACCTCGGGGTCGGGGTGAGTCAGCGCGTGACGTCTGGGGCGCGTGACCCTGTGTGTCCTCCTGCCCTCGGGATGTCCTCTCAGAGACGCCTCCTGTCCTGCTGGTTCGCACCTGCTGGTCGGGACGGCCTGTCCCTGGGGCCTCCTAGTCCTGGGTCCAGCAGCTGTGGGGAGCGACAGGTCGGAGCAGGTGTCTGCACCCGCCTGGCCTGCAGGTGAGACGGCTGTGCTTGAAGCAGATCCCGGGACTCTGACCTTCGTGCCCCTCACTTTCAGCCCCAGCCCCTCGTCTCCGCGCCGGGCAGGGAAACGCTCCAGTGTCAGCGTTTCCACCCCAGTGAGTCTGTGTTGAGGCGACTCGACCCCAGGCCCCGTCACTCCGCCCTCCCAGGAACGTCTGCAGCAGCCCCAGGTCGTCCTGGGCTCAAGTTCAGGATGTGCCCGTCAGAGCGGGGACCCGTGACCCCCAGTGTCAGGGGGACGCCCCAGCCCGGGCCGCCCGGGGTGCATCTGCCAGCTTCATGCATCGTCACAGTCACGGGCTCTGGGCTTGGTTAGATTTTATTTCCATTTTTTTCTTTTTGATGAAGGTTTTTATTGGACAGGGTCACGAGCAGCTGAGGAGAAGAACCAAGTATCATCACCACCAATATCAAAATCGCTCTGTACCCGGATCCCCCGCCGGGCTCAGCTGGGGACACTGGTCACCTAACACCAAACGCGCCTGAGTCTCCATCCACAGCCTCAGGGGCACACGCTTGAGAAATGCACAAACATCTGAGAAAGTGCTTCCTGGGTGTTCAGAGAGCCGGAGTGACCAGAGTCTCCAGACCGTCTCCCCTGGCTAGCGGCGCCCGCCCCATAATGGCCCATTACTGCCCCTCCCGGGAAGGAGCCGCGGGGCCTGATGGTCAGGGCTGCGCTGATGGACACTGGGGCTCTGCGGCATGTTTAGATGTTATTTCCTTTTTTCCTTCTGAAGATGTGTCTGCATTAGATACGCCGTGACTAGCAGTGAGCAGGTCAGGCGTCGTGGCCAGAGGCAGCGTCATTACTTCTGGCAGGACCCCCCTCACGCTCACCCCGAGACAGAAACACCTGACACCAAACACACCCTGAGGCGCAGGAGCTGAGCACGGAGCATCCCTGTCCCCCGGGGCTCAGAGCAGAGGGAGTGACCAGTGTTTCCAGGATGGTCTCCCCCAGAGAGCTGCGCCCCGTAATGGCCCATTAACGCCCCGCCAGGAAGGAGCCTCCAGCCTGCTGGTCAGTGAGGAGCCGGGGAGGACAGGCCTGGACGCTCAGCAGAGTGGGGGCCGCTGGGCCGGCCGCCCCCTCCCCCGGGACAGACCTGCAGCCGAGGGCAGAGAGCGCCTCTCACTCTTGTGTTCCTGGGGAGCCCCCGTCCCTCCCAGGGCTTTGCAGAGGAGGCCGCAGTATGGACATGAGGGGAGGTAGGGTTGGGGGCTGCCCCTGCCCCCACAGGGCTCATCCCTGGGCACCACTAGTGTGTGGAGACGCTGCACATTGGTGCTCTGGCCAAGCCCCCCAGGGCAGCCTGGGCCGCCGGGGTCTGCACGGTTGAGCCTCACTGGTCGTCACTGGGCGGAAGGCGCTCCGCGGGGAGTGCAGCTGCAGTCAGGGGCTCCCGCTGCCTCCTCGCTTCGGCGCAGACAGGCAGAGATTAACTTTGAAAAGCAGGTTTCAAGGCCCGCTGCGTGCCGGCGAGGAGACCACGCGATGTGCGGGCGCCGCCTCATCCCCGGGGCGGCTGCTCTCGGGAGGGCCGGGGGCTGCACAGAGACCCCTGCCCGGGCTGGTGCTGTGGGGACGGTCACCGGACAGCACGTGGGGGGGCGATCAGGGCAGCTCTCGGGGAGGGCAGGGACCCGGCAGCACCCCCTTGGCAGAACAGAGGGCAGGGGCTGGGGCCGGGGCACCCAGGGCGTCACTGAGGCAGGAACCCTAAGTGAGCAGGGATGAGGGTAGGGAAGAGGGATTTCAGGGGAAGCAGCAGGTTCTCGGGCCGCGAAGGAGGGACAGGACTGGGCATTTCTTCTCCTCACCGCCGGGGCGGCGATGGCGGAGTCCACAGCCTTGCTCATTCCTTTCACACTGAGCCCAAAGTCTGCACGAGGAGAGTGAGGAATCCTGGGCACCGCCCGCCCCCTCTGTGTCCAGCAGGCCTCGGAGGCCCTCCTGCGGACAACCCAAGGGAGCCCAAGGGAGCCACTCAGCTGGCCAACTTGTGGGACGTGTGACCCCAGAGCAGCGTCCAGCAATGGACAGGAGGCCGCTCAGATTTCCGCCAGCCCCTCCGGCCTGGGTTTCAGGACAGTCTTTAACAACTTTGCATGAATTTATTATTAGCTTTGGCCTCGGCTGCCGAAACACAGATGCCCCCAGATGCCGGCGACCGGGGACTGGCCGTGTCCACGATGCCTGGAACGGCACAGGTCAGGCGGGGACGGCACCGGTCAGGCAGGGGCTGCTGCGGCTGGCTCAGGACTGAGCTGGCCTAGGCTGCGCCGTCCCGTGAGTGCTCGCAGGGGCGACAGGAGGGGGCAGGCGCCGCCCTTGGGGGCCTGAGTGCGGCAGGCCGAGCCTCCCACTGCTCTGTGCTCACGCTGGCTCCACGGGGCCGGGCTCCGGGGGCCGGCGCCAGGCCCAGCAGATACTCAGGACCGCTGTGATGTCAGGAAGGGACAGCGGACTCGGAGAGGACCGCTTGCGCCACGCCTTGTCCCCAAAGTACCCAGCCCGCCCCACGCACAGCACCAGGCCCTCCCCCACAGAGGTGCGGAAACACCCGCAGTCGCCCGTCTGGCACGGGGCCCACATTCCTCACGAGCTCCCTGTGCAGCCTGCCCTCCAGTGCCCACCGAGGGCCCGGCCGAGGCCCAGGGAACACACAGCGGCACCGCTTCCAGCAACGATCAAATCCTGCTCCCGGGGTGATGGTGGAGCCCCCCACACCCCACAAGTGGTAATATAGAGAGAGATTTTCATGGAGTCTGACTGACCTCACGGGAGGAACCTGCAATCCACTGTTTCCAGGGGCTCAGGCCATGCCCTCGGGGTCAGCCCCTGACACCCCAAGGGATCGTCCACCCGTGGGAGGAGGCACCTCCAGGCCTTTGCTGCTTGCCGGGCCAGTGTCAAAGGGCAGGACCTTTCCAGTAACCACACAGACGGGCCGATGTCTGAGCCCCTGCCTGCCACTCCGGCCCCCGCAGCTGCCCGGGAGCATCTTCCTGCAGCTGCCGGACCCGGGACTAGGAGGCCCCAGGGACAGGCCGTCCCGACCAGCAGGTGCGAACCGGCAGGACGGGCGGCGTCTCTGAGAGGACATCCCGAGGAGCAGGAGGACGCACAGAGGTCACGCCCCAGAGGTCACACACTGACTCACCCCAACCCCGAGGTCTCTTCCCACAGCTCAGGGTCCTTCTCTGGCCCCGGCTCCAGCTCAGCTACTGGCTCAGCCCTCCCGCGTCCCTGCTCCTACTTGGACAAAGAGGATTAGCTCGTGTTGATCATGGGATCATGGAGAGAGCCAGATATCTCAGCCCGTCCGTGACAGACAACGTATTTCATTTCTGGTATCTTGACGTGGTTTAATTACAAATAAATGAAGATTCATCTCTGAGTATCTGATCTCTACTCTGTGGTTTCTTATAATTAGGGGTGCGGCGAGTGCACTCTCCACTGAGAATCTTCTAGAAAAGACCAGGACGGCACAGCTCAGCTCCCAGGGGCCCGGGGGCTCCCGCGTAGACACGTGACGAGGAGCATAAGAGCAGGAGGTCCCTGCCCCGCCCAGAACCGGGTCCTCGGCCCGCAGGCAGCACCGACCCCGGGGAGCAGCTGGAGGCCCCTCCGAGCCCGCGGTGGACTCAGCCCGCGACCCGCCAGCCCCGGAGACGCCCCAGGCCCCGCCTCAGGGTGCCGGCACTGAGGCGACCAGGTAGAGGCCATGGCCGCGTCCCCTCTGCTCTGACCTGACCGGCCCCTCCTTCCCGAAACCCGCTCCCCATCCTCAGGCCCATCCCAGCTGCCCCAAAGGGCAGGGCGCCCCGTGGGTGCAGGGCCTGTGTTGTCCTGGGCGTTCTCCCTCCCCTGCCTGCTGATGGAGACTCCGTCTTTCCGGTCTCCTGGCTGCTGGTGTTCGCTGCCGCGAGCAGCCCTCCGGGGAGTGGTTTCCTCTCTCTGACTATGGCCCAGGCGAGCCCCGCTGCCCGGTCCTTAAAGAGCCTGCACGGCGCGACCGCGGCCTCGCTCACACTCCCCACGGCCCTCGGGGCCTGTCTGTGCAAACACACTTTAGAGGTTCCCGTCATTCTCAGCCACAGGTCGAGGTGGGCAGGGGCCTAGACCACCAGATCACTAAGGGGGGGCCTCACCCCGGCCCTTAGAGCCTCAGTGGAAAGAGACGGACGGCCCCAGCCAAGACGCGCCTCTTCCTTCGGGAGCTGAACTTGAGCCCAGCACTGGCTCTTCCCTGGGCCGTGGCTCACCCCTGCAATCGCGAGAGCCACTTCCTTCAATACACCTGGAGGGTGGTGGGTGGAGGGTGGGTGGTGGGTGGGTGGGTGGAGGGTGGTAAAGGATGGGGGGGGTGGGTGGAGGGTGGGTAGGTGGAGGGTAAGTGGGTGGTGGGTGAAGGGTGGGTGGTGGGTGACAGGTGGGTGGGTGGAGGGTGGGTGGAGGCTGGTGAAGGGTGGGGTGGGTGGAGGGGGCGGGTGGACACATGACAACATGGACGATAGAATGACAGGGATGTGGCCATGTAAACGCAGAACACATGCATTGCACTTAGAGTACACTCACACGTGTCATCCAAAATTCTCCCCCCTCCGCACACGCACACACGCGCCCACGCACACACATGCACGCACACGCACACACAGTGCCCGGGGCTGGAGCTGGGCCCAGAGGCCTGTCCGCAGGGAGGGTGCTCACGCGGGCGTGCGGGGCGCTACTTCCTCTTGCACGCCCGTCGCCGGGTGAGCAAAGCCTCCGCCCCGATGTTCTCAGAGACTGTTGTGGGCAGGCGCGGGGGTTGGTGCTGGGAACCCCATCCTCTAGGGCTCCTCCTCCTACCCGGGCGTCCCTGGCTCCAGGCGTGGCAGTGGGGGGCAGGGAGTGCAGCTGCCGGGACCCAGAGGAGGGCAGCTCGGACCCTGCCAGGAGGGCAGCGCTGACCCCGGGAAGAGGGCGGCCTCAACCCCGCCAGGAGGGCAGCGCTGTCCCGCCCAGTGCGGAGGGAGGGCACAGGCAGGGCAGCCGGCCGGGGGGCAGCAGCCTCCACGCCCTGGGCCTGTGCGCTGTCCCCGCAGAGCGGCCACGTCAGCCTGAGGCTCCGGGGTCCCCTGGAGTCCCGGGATTGGGGATCTGGGGCCCCGGCTCGAGGAGTGAGGACCCCGGGGCCTGTGCCCGTGGGGGGCGCAGGGGGCCTGTGAGGGAGGCCTCACTCTCTCCCCTCAGGACACGGCTGTAATGGAATCACGAGTGTCCCCAAATGCAGGTGTTTCTCGTCAGACCCCAAGCGGCCAGTGGGCTCCGGGGCGCGGGGACACGGCTGGCCAGGCTGTCGGGGCGGGGGCGCAGGGGAGGCCGCGGAGACCGTGCCTGCGCCCACGGGGCCCCCCGCCGGACCATCCACCTGCGAACGTGCTGGGTCGGCCAGGCAGTGTTTCGGTTCCCCCGGCCCAGCTGAGCCCAGCGGCGATGGGTCACAGCAGGCCGGGGCCAGCGCCCAGCGGGCCCTCGGCAATGGCCTCAGGGAGCCCAGCGGGGAAGGGCCCGCGGCCTGCAGCCAGGAACCAGCGCGGATGCCGCGTCCACTGCAGAGCCGGGCCCAGCGGTGCGGGAGCCCGTGGACCGGGTGGAGTGTGGGGGGCAGCTGGTCTGCGGCTGCTGCGCTGGGGAGCCTGGCCCCGCGGGTACTGGTGAGGGGGGACGGCGGTGCATGTGGTGCCCCTAAAGGGCCCACGTGCAGAGGCTGCCCCTTCCAGGATGGGGGCGCAGGGCCCGAGGCCGGCTCCTCAGGTCGGTCGCTGACTTGTGACAGAAACAGTTTTTCACCTCAAAGTTTCACCTCAAAGTGACGTCTGTGGGTCAGTGTCAGCATCTAAGGAAGGTCAGCACAGCCGGGCCAGACCCGGGGCAGCGAGAGCTCGGAGGGGGCTGCAGCCCTGGGCGGTCGTAGCCCCCATCCCCGGCATCGCCCCTTCCCAGTGGTGCTGGGGTCCACTCCGGCCCCCTACTTTGCGAATGGATGAGGCATCGAAGGAAATAGCGGGTGTGAAAATGTCAAAGCTTTACCGTGCTGGTTTTGGTGATAAATTTGTAAATTAATTTGCGGTCGAATGGACGTGCACGCGACACATCCGCTCACAGGTGCGCTGCGTCTCGCGCCGAGATCTCAAGCTCATCTTTTCAACAGGACCGGGAGCAGTAATTCTGTGCGGGCCTCAGCGCGCCGTCCCAGCTGGAATCATAAATAGAATTCCAGAGGGGACAGAGAAGGGGCGCCCGAGGGGCCGGCGGAGGCTGGGCAGAGGACCCGCATCTCCGACGACGGCCTGGGGAGCCCCCAGAAGCGGACCCTGCGGCTCTGTAGTGGGGGCCCACAGAGTGCAGGTCAGAGGTGGGCTCCCCAGGAATCACCTAGGGGCAATGAGCTGTGAGAGGAGCCGGGGTTAAGAAGACCACGGGCCAGGGGGGCCGCAGAGGGACCCCAGGGATGACACAGGACACAGGTGGCATCTGGGACAGAGATGGGGTCACGGTGATGCTGGGGTCATTTCCAGGACGAGTGTCCGGAACAGATGCTGGACTCGAGCTAGTGCCCGCTGTGCTGATGCTCAGACCCGGGGCCCAGTGGGGTGGGTTGTGTCCTCCCCAACAGCCGCACCCCCAGGTGCCCACGCCTGGCCTCCTGGAGGGACAGTGTCGCACAAACCCCTCTGGGCCCGGGTTCTACGGGGGTGACGGTCAGTGATCGAGGAATTGAATCAAAGCAATTAAGTCTAATTCTTCAATGAAGACATACCAGGGAGAGGACTAAGATGTTCCATGTACTACCTGAGAGGACTGGATCAGGGTGCGAGAGGGAGCACCCAGTCTTGCCCTGGTACCCGTGGAAATCTCACACTCGGGAGTCATTATGGGGGTGTGGGGGCGGGTGTGTGTCCGTGGGACTGTGCTGGAGCAACGCGGCAGCTCTGATGCTCAGTTTAATCGTAATGAACAGGTAAGACGCACAGACATGAGCGACATTTCTGTGTCCAGATTATGATCTTATTAATACTCACTTTTTATTAAATGTTCTTTCAGTTTTTAATATTTTTATATTGATCAAAAATGTACAGGAGCCTGCAGGGAAGAGGCGTGTGGAGGAGCCGAGCCGAGGGAGACTTGACCCCGGGACCGCGGGACCCAGCCTGGTGCAGCCAGTGAGGGGCGCCGGCCCAGGCTCTGTCCGGGCCCTGGGGAGACGGGGCAGGACCTCTCCGGGGCTCAGGAGAGACTGGACCCTGGTCGGGACAGCCCAGCTGCAGGGGCTGCGTCTGGGAGGATGGCAGGTTCTCAGGTCCCCCCACAGCTCCCCCCGTCCAGGCCCCGAGTGTCGTGAGGGGTCTGCAGCTGGAGTCGGGGCAGGGACAGCACCCTGACCTCAGAGGCACTGGCCCCTCCCCTCTCTCCATCCACAGGGTGAGCCTGCCCAGGGCCAGCGATGGCGGCTGAGCCCTCAGACCCCAGCCTGGGGGTCCCTCCCACCCTGGGGACCTGGTCATCAGGCTCAGGTGATGGGTCTGGGCTTCAGCCCAGGGGACAACCTGATACGCCTCAACTCTCCTACCCGATACTCTCTTTGCCAGAAATACTAAAATTGGAAAATAAAACGGTGAACGGCACCCGCGTGGAGATTTTGCCGTTCATTGCCCTTCAATACAACGCGGTCTCCCTGCTGACCCTCCTGGTGGGCCTGTGCGGCCTGGCGGGGGACGGGGCCGTCATCTGGCTGCTGGGCTTCCGCGGGAAGAGGACCCCCTTCTCCGTCTACATCCTCCACCTGGCCTGCGCCGACGCCGCCTTCCTCGCGGGTCTGTGCGCGCAGCTCTCGCTTTTCCTGGCGGGTTGCCACGAGCGCCTGCTGGACCCCCTGCTGAGGGGGGTGCTCGTCCCTTCGTACCTGGCCGGGCTGAGCCTGCTGGTGGCCGTCAGCGCCGAGCGCTGCGTCTCCGTCCTCTGGCCCCTCTGGCACCGGTGCCGCCGGCCCGCCCGCCTCTCCCCCGTGGTGTGCGGCCTCATCTGGGCGCTGTCCCTGGGCCTGGGGGTCCTGGGGGTCCTGTGTGACGACGACGTTGGGTTCTCATGTAGGGAGATCTCGCTCATCTGTTACGGGGCGTCGGCCGTCACCTTCCTGGGGCTGTGCGCGTCGGGCCTGACGCTGCTCGTCCGCGTCCAGTGCGGCCCCTGGAGGCGCCGGCCCACCCGGCTCTACGTGACCCTCCTGCTCAGCGTCCTGGCCTTCCTGCTGCTCGGGCTGCCCTACGGAGTGGTCTACATGATCCACGCCCTCTCCCCATCCATGCCCTACGGTTACATCCTGCTGCCCGTCTGCCACCTCCTCTCCGCCCTGAACTGCCTGGTGAACCCCGTCATTTACTTCTTCGTGGGGAGCCACGGGCGGCGCAAGGGCAGGGCCCCCCTCCGAGACGTGCTCCAGAGGGCGCTGAGGGATGAGGAGGAGGGGACTGAGCAGAGCAGCACCTCCGTCTCCAGAGAAACCGAGGTGTCTCCCTGAGCCCCAAGATCTTGTCTGTGGACTTACAGTGTTTAGAGATCTGTCATCTGGGGCATTTTGCAAAAATTCTTGGGGAGAATAAAACGCGGGTGTACGGGAATCCCTGGTGACGCAAGGGGTTAAGCACCGCACTATGTGGCCATCCGTGGCCTCTGCAGCACGAGTTTGACCCCCGGCCGGCCAGAGAAACCACAAGGGGCAGCAGACTCTCCTGTCTCCCCGCTGCTCCCCTCTGCAGTGCGTTTCAGTCAGTCCGCCCGTTCTGCTCCCCCCTCTGTCTCCGGTGAGTCCTCTCACCCTCCCCTGCCTCTGGCCTGTCCCCAGCTCTTGGATGCATAAACAAATCTTAAAAAAAAAACTTCGGTGTAAAAACGAGTAAAACTGGGCCTCCCCAGTGGCGCAGCAGTTGAGCGCTGGGCTGTGAAGCTGCCCGCAGACTCTGCAGCGCGGGTTCAATCCCCGGCAGCTGGCGAGGGTCCCACATGGCGCGCAGACCTCTCCTGCCGCCCGCTGCTCCCCTCAGCAGTGTCCTTCGGTCCTTCTGCCTGCTCTGCTCCCCGCTCTGGCTCTGGTGAATTCTCTCACCCTCCCGTGCTTCTGACTGTGCCCAGTGCGTGTAGAAATAAATAAATAAATCTTTAAAAAAAGAAAAGAGTAAAACTTCTCATTTGTCTCTGAAGCAAACTGCTCCCAGGGTCATTTCTTTAACCCCCATCGATCTTCCTTCTAGAAGCTTCCTCCCGGCTGTTATCTGACTATCTCGCAGGTCCTGGTCTGCTCAGACGGGTCTCTCGGCGCCTGGCACGGGCCTCAGCCCCGCGTCCCTCTGTCTGTCCGTCTGCCTGCTGTGTCCACTGGGCCCTGGTGAGTGGACTCAGGGACCTGCTCTGGCCCTGTGCCCGCCTGCGCCTGCTCTCGCGTCACCGCTCCTCGGGGGCCGGCTTGGTGCTCAGCGAGCGGACGTGGGCCTGCTTCGCGGGCGTCTGCTCCTTTCCAGCAAGTGAAGTGTTTCCTTAGCTGCCGGGAGTAAAACGTCTCTGCTCCTGGAGTGCGCGTGTGAGCGGGTGTGTGTAGGTGTGTGCGGGGGGTGTGGAGGTGTGTGTGGGTGTGCGCGGCGGGTGTGCCCGGGTGTGCACAGCACCGGCCTGCATCACTGTCCAGAGGTCGGTGCCAAGCCAACCCCATGCAGGGACTGGATTCTGCTGACGGCTGTTCCCCCCGGCACTGCAGCCCCGTCATCCGTGTGACCCCAACTCCGCGGCACTGTCAGAGTTAAGATGCGTGTCCGTGAGCATCTCCAGCAGCGGCGGCTGCTCTGGCGGCTCTGCCCGGGTCCCACAGGCCTTCAATCGAGCGGAGTTGGGGGGGTGCTGCAGGAGGCCTTGATGCCCCAGCCAGATAAGACACTGGCAAGCAGCGAAGCTAAAGGGCCTCACACCGTGGGGCTGAAGATCGAACATTCCTTCATTTTTTGTTCTTGGTCATAAAGAGAGACAAAATTTCCCAAAAAGTACATTAGTCTATAAATTATATGTATCAGCAGACTGCAAGCAATTGGCACGGAAAGTTACCTGTTCAGACATTAGTTACTAAACAATTTGGCCCACTTGACAATGGGAGATGATTTATTGTGCATATCTGACAAGCAAACCAGCACAACTATTATAGTAAGTCCTTCTTTTGCTTTTTTAGAAGTTCCTTTTTATTTAGAAGTTTCTTAGGAAAGTTTTTAAATGAAGTTGACTGTGTTAAGAAGTTTGTAGGTAGAAAAAGTTCTGACAGCTGAGCAGCTGCTGGTCTCCGGCTGAGGCCATGTGAGTAGAAGAGTCTCTCCATGCTGAGGCTTTAGCTGATGGGGTGCACTGGGGCTCCCCACTGTCTTAGGTCATTGTCTAGCTAAAAAAATAAGTTTTAGTGTTAGGTCTGTTTTTTTTATCTATTAACCTTGAAGGCCACCGTCTAGCTGGGACCCGTAGGAGTCCCTAGTCCATGGGAATAAAATACACTCATTGTTTCTGCTTTACACATGACAATGTATTTTTTTTTTTACTAAAAATGAATAAATAAAGACCTGCTGAGTCTCTCGGCAGAAGATACTTGCACCTCATACAAGGGTTGGTGTCTCCTCACTACCTCATCCCCTTCCCTTCAGCCCTTAAGTTTCCGCCCCTTACAGGTCGCCGAGGCCGTCTCATCCTTTCAGGAACCCCTGACAGGACATTTTGCCGGAGGCTGGTCCCCGGCAGGGGGGCACAGGGGAAGTCTGATGGGTCCCCCGTGGGCAGTTTAAACCCTGCCGATGTCCCTGGGGCAGTGAGGGCCGGAGAGCCGCAGGCACAGCCGAGCACGCACGCTGGTCCGGAAAAGCCCGGGTTCTGCGAGACCCAAGAGAAGACAAGAGCCGCCTCTGAGCCGTCCCCGGTGGGGCCCGTGGGTCAGATGGGCCAGTGACAGGTGGAGAAGGGACGCCAGACCCCAGGCCAGGAGGCGGCTGGCACTCGCCCTCCCGTCTCCTGCGCAGACCACACCGTGTCCCAGCACGCACCCTCTCGGACCCCGGCTGCGTCCAGCGGTGGCGGCCACGGCCTTCTGATCCGCTTGGCCTCGTCCAGAGCCACAGTGTCAGCCCTGGTTGCCCAGCTGTCCCCTCCGAAAGCCCCCACCGCTGCTGGTTTGGGTCAATTTCGTCTCCTCGAGGACCCCCGGTGACCCGAGGTTCGTGGACCTGGCAGGAAGCGCCCTCCTGCCTTTCCTGGTGGGGTGCAGCACCCCAGCCGTCAAGGGGATGGTCCCGCGCCCAGGCTTTGCCGCTCGGCCGTGGGGGCCGTGGGCTTTGGCGTCGGCCCATGGGGCAGAGCCCGCGCTGCGGGGCGGGCGTCTTCCTGAACTCACGCCAGGAACCGGCAGGAGAGAAGGCGCCCGGCTGGTGTGAGTTCTGCTTCTGCGGGCACCGGCAGGAAGAAAGGCGAGCGCCCCACTGGTGGGCCCACAGAGTGGGTTTCTGCCAGATGACTGCTGCCCCGACGGAGGACGCCTTCCCCCGCAGAGGAAAAAGGAAAATGCAGCCACATTCACCTGAGCATGCAGGACGGTGGCCCCCCGCCCCCCGCCCCGGGTCCACCCAGGCCCCGATGGATGCTTGTCTGGCTTGAATCCAGTTTCCCCATTAAACAGAATCCACGTCACCCCTCGCTTCTCAGGCTCGTCATCCAGCTCAGAGCCATGATTGAAGCGTCCCTGCGAAACGTCTCTCCATGAACTGCTCTGGGGGGAGGCGACCTTTCCAGAACAAGCAGAAGCAGGCGCGTGGCCCGAAGGTCCAAGTGCTTCGTTGTTTGTGACTGAGGGTCTGACTGGGGCTCACTCAAGGGGGTTGACAGGGAATTTGGTTGCAGCGTCTCAAGATCACGGCCAACAAGGTCACGCCCCTGCGAGGAGCCGGCTTCGCTCCACGGCTCTTTCTTCTGAGGAGAGAGACTGACTCTGAGGAGACACTCAGGGGGCCTCTGAGATCCCCCATTGTCCTTGGGTCAAGAGACTTCTTTCCTCAGATACTTGTATGAAGGCGCCCACTTCAGGTGGGTGACCGCCCCCCGGCACCTGCAGGCCTCAGCGTGGCCCGCCGGCCCCACCTTGCTCTGCCGGCTCTCCCTCCACAGAGGCGTTACTGAAGTGTGGGTCAGCAGACGTCGACGGCCTGCCCGGCCCAGCTTGGTTCCGGCAGCCCGGCCCCCGTCAAGGTCCACTCAGCCCGATCAGTCACCCGCCCGAGAGGAACGCACGACCCCAGGCCCTACAGGCTGCTTTCAAATTCGGCGGGAGCAGGAAGCCGGATGGCCCCGGACATTGGGCCCGTCACGAGGCAGGGCCGGGACCCCCGGGGGCCGTTGCCTGATGTGGCCTCACGCCCCAGACACTGACCGGCGGACGCTGGGGGATAAGACGGGAGCGTGGCCGGGAGTCGGGCCTGGGTCCCATCCCACCACCGGCCGTCGGGCAGATGAGGAACAGCCGGTCCGCGGGCTCGTGTCCCCCGCAGCCCTGCTGCCGGAGCACAGTTGCGGATCCCCCCATCTATCTCCTGGGCCCGGCCCGCGCCCCCGCCGCCGCGCGCTCATGCGTCCATGAGAAGGCCAGAGTGCGCGTTCGGCAGGTCCGCCCTGAGCTGCCGTCAGGGCTCCGGGTCTCTGTCGGGCTGCGCTGCCGAGGCCGCGGTCACGGGTCCCTGCAGGAGTCCGTCAGGATCGGCCACAGGAGGAAGCGACTTGAGCGGCCGCCGCGGTGGCGGGAAAACTCAGCTCTGGAGCCAAGAAGGGCTGGCGCCGCGCGTGGTCCCGGGGCCCCGGGAGGCCCGGCCGAGGCTGGTCTCCCTCCCGCCCGGGGCCTGCTGTCCCGCCAGCGCCCCCCTGTGCCGCCGCGGACGGTCCTTTCCAAACACACGACAATCTTTTCCTCTTTCCCGGTGAAGCCACGAGCCGGCGGGTGACCGCCCCGCGCGTCCTGTTCACTGTCCTCTTCGGGCCCAGCCGTCCCCCCACCCCGGCCCACGCCGTGGTCAGGGCCTCACCTCCTCTTAGGGGGTCCGTTCTTGCAAACACTTTGCTTTGCTGAACCGTCCACTGAGTAATGCCAGCGCCCTCCCTTGTCTCCCTGAAACTGCGGCTCTGCCCTGCCCCCCACGCTGCCACGAGGGCGTCTCCTCTCCCCGGGTCTGCACCCCTCCTTCCGCCCGGCCCTGGGCCCCTGGCCCGCCGTCTGCCCTGCCCTGGACCCCATGCAGGACCCCGGGGGCCAGGCTGTGGCCTGGGGAGGCTCCTGCCATGTCAATGTCGGGGTGGGGGACGGGTCGTGGGGGACACTCGAGTCTCTCTCTGAATCCTGACGCGTGCACAGGCCTGCAGCTGCCAGTTCCCTTTTCTTGGCCCCTTATCAGGCCGCTGGTTCCCCAGCCCCGACCACAGCCACAGTGTCTCACTTCCCCGAAGCTCCGACCCCCTTCCGGGCCGCGGGCCCGTCTCTGCCCGTGCCCTGCGGGTTTTATTTTAAAATAATTGCATGTAGGGAGCAAAAGTCAGTTCTTTGGGTCAAGGAGGCAGATGAATTGAGCTCCCCGCGTTTGCGCCGAATCTCTAGTCTTCCTGGGAACAGGCTCCCCTGGCTTCCCTCCCTCTTGCCCAGGACGCCGGGCCCAGGGCCGCCTCGGACGGACGAGGAGGACGCGGTGCTCTCGGCTCCAACCCCCAGAGGTGACCAGGCCCCCGGTCTCATCTGCCATCCCCAGGGACAGCCGCCCGGTGGGGCTGGTTCCCAGTGACAGACGCGGTCTGGGGGTGGCCCTCCAGCTGGCACACGCCCTGCCCTCTGGGCGGGGCAGGTTAAGATGCGGGTCCCTGGAACCCTCTGTCTGGACTCGCTCGGGGCCTCAGCTTAGGCTCAGACTCCTTCAGCGGCTTCTGTTCCTGGTGGCAAAGCCCGTCCCGAGTCTGCACATCCTCTCTGTGAGGGGCAGCCCCACCTCAGTGGCCCGGGCGGCAGGGCCTCCATCGGGAAGCCTCGGGCTCCGGGCAGCGGCCTGGACCTGGGGCAGGAGCAGAGCGGCAGCCGGGAGGCCGCGGGGCCCTACTTGGCAGGACCTGGGAAACACTCGAGGCAGAGGGGCTAGTGGGGGGCGGCTGCAGGGGTGGCGGGGCTCATGCCGGGGGCTGTGGGGGAGGAGGGAGCACGCTCAGGAATGGGGACGCTCAGGGGGAGCACACCCAGGGGAGCAGTCCCAGACGGAGAATCTCAGAACGGGGCCCTCAGGAGGAGCACACTCGAAGGCTGGGGTCACAGGTCCCCTCAGGAGAGGGGGTGTGAGCAGTGCTTGGCAAGACTGGGTGTGCTCTAGAAGGCAGGGGCGTGGTGTGATCGGGTTCCACATCAGGAAAGCCAGGGTGCAGGACGGGGCCCCGAGCAGAGAGAACAGTGCCCTGACCTTGCACGCGGGCAACGGCTGCTGGAGAGCAGGACTGGCGGCCCGGCCGGACCTCTCAGGGACCATCGCTGGGATGGCCAGTCGTGCCCCCAGGTCCCCGGGATGAGGCTTCCTAGGGGGAAGGCCGGGCAGCGTGCACAGGGCAGCAGGCCCACCCGCAGCTGGGGTGGCCTGTGGCCAGGACTCCGAGGCCACGCTGGCCGCCTGTGCGTGTTCTCACTCCGCGGGCTCCTTTCTCTGTCCCACACCACAGGGCAGAGGGTGTAGGGGGCCTCCAGCCCCAGGTAGGTAGGCAGGGGGGCTGGGCAGGCTGCCACAGGGGATGGTCCCCGGCGGCCAGCACCGGCCTCCCTGCTCAACCCTGGAGGGCACCCCGTGCGGCCACCCCCAGGGAGCACAGGGGCCCCCAGCGCTTCCCCACCCCAGTCACCTCCCAGCCTGCTCGCGGGGGGTGAGGGGCTGAACTGTGTCCCCCAGTCATCGCTCCAGCCCTGACCCAGCTCCGCGCGCCTGCGTCTGGGACATGGTCTTTAGAGGTGAAAGGAGGTCCCGGGGGGCCTGATCCGGGGTGACCTCTGGCCGGGTCCTGTGGGAAGGGCTCAGGACACAGGGACCAGGGCCAGGAAACCACCACAGTATGGCCGGGACTCCCAGGCCAGGGCCAGGGCAGGGCCTGGTGCCGGGGGACAGGGACGGCGGGACTTGGGGAACCCCCGGTCTGCGCCTCCTCCGGGACCCCCCTTCTTGCGCAGACAGAACAGGAAGCCCCGGGCACAGGAAGCGGCTGCCGCCCTTGGGCTCAGTGGCCCTGCCCGCGGGTCTGCAGCTCGGCTGGGCTCGCGCGGCTGCCCGGGGCGAGGTCCGAGGGCGGCGCCGAGAGCAGAGTGACCACCTCCCCTGGCCGGGCCTCGCGCGGGGACGCGGCCCAGAACCACGGGGGCAGCGGCCCCGAGACGACGGCGGCAGGCAGACCCGGTGGCTGGGGGCTCGGGGGCAGCGCACGGCCAGGCCTCTCTGCTCCTCAAAGGGTTGGTTCTTTCCTCCAGGATCCGCTGGTTTCCTCTGTGTCTTTTTTTTTTTTTCTGAGGCGGCTGCTTCAGGACGCGGCGTGATTGAGGGAGAGGCTCCCGCCTCTTCAGGACACGCCTGCCCCACAGCCCCATCGCCCTGGAAGCCACCTCGCGGGTACGTGTGGGGACGGAGGGCAGGAGCCGGCGGTCCCAGCCCAGGCCTGGTCCCGGGGGCCGTGGGGGGTGACGGGTCCTGGCTGCTCAGCCTCCCGACCCCTGTTCTCTGCCTGGATGGGCGGGAGGAGGCAGGCGGCCCCGTGGGAGCCCCTCCCCGCCATGGACACCCCAACCCAGGAGCCAGGAGGGATGAGGGAGGGCAGGGGGCTCAGCCTCAGACCGGGGCCCTGCCCCGACACACCCGCCCCCGAGGGTCCCTGTCCTCCCCGTGTCTGGGGCTCTGACCCGGGCCCCTCTGGCCCCTGGGGATGCCCGCCCGGTGGCCATTCCTGCAGGGGAGCTGCGCAGCCAGCAAGGCCTGAGGCCACAGCAGCCCCCCGGAGCCCACAGCCCCCCATGGGCCCCAGTTAGCCACTGTCTCTGCCCCCATCGGATGACACATAGGGTGGGGCCCCGCCCTGCTCCCTGAGAATTCTCAGACCCCAACCCTCAGCCTGCGGAGCCCCGAAGAAGCTGCAGACCCAACATTCGCCCGACGCCCCACACCAGCTGGTGCCGCCCTGTAGGCCCTGTGACCCGACGACCCCTGAGAACTGCGAGTGACTCTGCTCAGGGACCGTCCCCTGTGCTGGACACGGGTCTGTGCGACTCCCCGGGCCGCCCCGCACGGGCCAGGCACAGGCAACAGGAGACGCCCCGGCTCCTCTCCCCACGGGCTAGGGCAGAGCCTGCTGCCCTGGGGTCTTCTATGGCAGTGCCCTTTATGCAGTCTTCATGGCATGTGCCTGCGTGTGCAGGGCGGTGAGCATGGGAGTGTGCATGGGTATGTACGGGCGTCTGTGCCTGGGTGTGCAGGGGTGTGTGTCTATGGGTGTGCACACAAGTGCAAGTGTGTGTTCCTGGTGGTGCATGGGGGTGTGCTGCGGTGTGGGGATGCGTGTGCATGGGTGCATGTGTGTGCACGAGCGTGTATTATGGAGGGTGTGTGTGCGTGTGCACGGGTTGTGTGGGAGTGTGTGGAGCCACTGGGCTGGAAGCAGCGCGGAGGGTGGCCTCACCACGCTGTGCCCGAGCATGAGCGTAACTGAAGGCGAGAGTCGGGATTGCGTCGTGACGTGTCCTGCTCACACAACGGTGGTGGAGCCCACGTTTATTTGAAAACCTGCCCTTTTCTGGTGTCCACAATAGAATAAAAAATCTGCACTTCACTCAAGAGAAGAGGCGTGTGGAGGAGCCGAGCCGAGGGAGACCTGACCCCGGGACTGCGGGACCCAGCCTGGTGCAGCCGGTGAGAGGCGCCGCCCAGGCTCTGTCTGGGCCCTGGGGAGACGGGGCAGGACCTCTCGGGGGTTCAGGAGAGACTGGACCCTGGTCGGGATGTCCCAGCTCCCGGGGCTGCGTCTCGGTGGACGGCAGGTCTGCGGTTCCCCCATGCGCTCCCCTGGTCCTGGCCCGAGTGTCGTGGGGGGTCTGCAGCTGGAGTCGGGGCAGAGACGCCCCCTGACCTCAGAGGCACTGGCCCCTGCCCCCTCTCTGTCCACAGGGTGAGCCTGCCCAGGGCCAGCGATGGGGGCTGGGCCCTCAGAACACACAATCCGCTTCTCCATCAATATCCCAAGCCCAAGGGAGACCCCATCACCACAGAACACAGCTACAAATACGTCGACCAGCAGCTCGTCCTGTGGCGGCGAGGACCTGCCCTTCGTCCACTTCTACAACATTCTCTCCCTGGTGACGGTGCTGGTCAGCGCGTGCGGCGCGGCGGGGAACGGGGCCGTCATCTGGCTGCTGGGCTTCCGCGGGAAGAGGACCCCCTTCTCCGTCTACGTCCTCCACCTGGCCTGCGCCGACGCCGCCTTCCTCCTGAGCAGGAGCGTCCTGCTCACGCTGCTGCTCCTGCGTCTCCACGGACACGTGCTCTGCTGGCTCGTCGACCCGCTCGCCCTCTCCTCGTACCTGGCGGGGCTGGGCCTGCTCGTGGCCATCAGCGCCGAGCGCTGCGTCTCCGTGCTCTGGCCCCTCTGGCACCGGTGCCGCCGGCCCGCCCGCCTCTCCTCCGTGGTGTGCGGCCTCATCTGGGCGCTGTCCCTGTGTGGGGTGATAACATGGCTTTTGTGTGTGCACTTTGTGGGGTTGCCACGGCATAGCTTGCATTTCATCTACTACGTGGCGGTGGCCACCACCTTCCTGCTGCTGTGTGCGTCGGGCCTGACGCTGCTCCTCCGGGCCCGCTGCATCTCCTTGCGCAGACCGCCCACCCGGCTCTACGTGACCGTCCTGCTCAAGGTGCTGGCCTTCCTGCTGCTGGCGCTGCCCTACACTGTGGCCGCCACCGTGTATGTCCTCGCCCCGGCGCTGCCCTATCCAGGCATGCTGTTGCCCATCTTCCGCATCCTCTCAGTCCTGAACAGCCTGGTGAACCCCATCATTTACTTCTTTGTCGGGAGGCACGGGCAGCGGCGGGGCAGGGCCCCCCTCCGAGAGGTGCTCCAGCGGGCGCTGAGGGATGAGGAGGAGGGGGCTGGGCACGGGGGATCCCCCGTCTCCGCAGAAACCACGACGTCCACCTGAACTCAGGCAGGGATGCTCGCTGGGCCCCCAGGCCGGACCTGTGGACACAACACCCCACAGGATGGCAGCCGTGCAGAGTCCACACACCCCCCTCCAGGGCTTCAGTTCCTCAGGAGAAAGGGACCCGGCGTCCGCGCCCCGGCTGGCCCCTGCCGCTGGGGTCTCGTGCTTAGTTGCGCCTGTTCCTTTGCTGCGTTTCTCTTCTTCCCCGGGGGGTGCGACGAACAGAGTCTGCCTTTGTCCTCTGACCCCGCGCACCCCGTCCGCCCCCTGGCAGCCGTGCGCTCCGGGGCAGCAGATTCAGGGAGACTCTGGGCGATTCCAGGTCAGAGGGGGCGGCGACCACGTGGCTACCGCCTGCACCTGCTGACCACACCCGTGGGTGCATCCAGAACCTTCTGTCCACGGGGGAGCCTGGTCCCTGCCGAGCCCACTGGCTGTTGCCGCACGACCGACTGTCCAGCCGGGACCAGCCCTGCGGCACCACAGCAGCTGCTCGGCTCTGGACCGCTCAGGGGGCCCTGATCCTCGCGCCTCGCCCCGGGCTGGCTGAGGCAGCTGCCCCCTTCCCGGGTCAGCCCAGGGGCCCCTCACACAAGCTTTGAGGCGGTGGCCACCAGGAGCAGGTGTCCGGGGGTGACCAAGGCCGGGAGACCTGCCCCACGGAGGGTGCTGCGAGTCTTCTTCCCGCCTGGCCCTCTGGGTTTCTTCCCAGACTTCGGGGGAAACTGGCTTCTCTCCACGTGACTCCAGCGTTTGCTGCCCATGGCCTGGGGCAGGACACAGACTTTGGCTGCGGGACATGAGGGTCATCATTGTGGCCCGGGTCCGCCTGGCCTTGGGGCCCGCGGGAGGGGAGAGGACCAGCCGGGAGCACAGGGGAGGACGCACCCACAGGCCAGGCCGGTGTGGTGAGTGGGGGGACAGGTGTCCCTGGTGGGGAGAGGAGGTGCTGCCCGGGGCCAGAGCGGGGCTGGTTCTCGGGACTCGGGTCCTGCGATCCTGGGTGCGGGCCGTGCGGGCCGTGTCCAGGCATGTCAGCGGATGAGCCCGCACGGGGGAGGCCCCTTGGGGTCCAAGAGTGGTTCTGGGAGCTCCTGGGTGTCGCTGGCCGGGGCCTTTCGGGGGGAGCGGTGACACAGTGCGCGTGGCAACCTGGCGCTTCTGAATGCGGATGACTTAGCAGAACGCGGTCCTGCGGTTTCCTCACTTCACCCAACGTAAAATGAAACTTGGGGTTTTATGATTTTTATTTCCTCGGGAGATCCGTGAGCATAATTCACATATAAGGACCCCAAACAAAATCAGTGACGTGACCGTGCCCGTTGGGTGGCCAAACGCTGCCCTTCCCGAATTCCACACCCGCCTGCCCGCCCCACCCCCTCCCTCAACCACAGAGCTGCCCTCTGCCCAGGCCCCGCCCAGCGGGACGCACCTGCGAGTCTCAGGTGAGTGCTGTGGAGGCCTCTCCTGCCCGCTGGTCCTGCTTGAAAGGTCGATGGAGAAGCCCACCTGGGGCAGGAATGCGGAAGCCGGGCCAGAAAATTCAGACAATGAACCTCCCCCTGCTCTACAAATCTTTTCTTGGTGCCCTACAAACTGATGGGGGGAGGGCAGAAAAGCCTGACATTTTTCCTTACCTTACAGGGGTCTTGCAGGGTTAGGTAAAAAAGTATCAGGCTTTTCTGCCCTCCCGCCATTAGGATGGACGATGGATCCTGCGGTCCTGAACGCACGCCTGATGGCGGCCCCTGGAGTGGGGTGTGGGCGTGTGTAAGTGGGGACACCTGGGCCAAGAGACTGGGCTTGTAAGGGCGGCGTCTCGGGGCCGCCAGCAGAGAGAACCACGAGAGAAGCAGAGAGAACACGAGACACGGCTGGAGAGCCCAGACAGAGGGAAGACTTGCTGGGGGCTGGTGACCTGCCATCCTCCCGGCCCCCCAGAACCCCTGCCTGCTCTGTGCCTGGTAAATCCCAATAAAAACCTGAAAAGCCACCGAGGGCTCCAGGGCTCTCTCCTCCTTTACCCCGTCTGCTCGGGTCATAGAGATCCTGCCCTGCACCATTCCTGCCGTTATATTTGGCGTAAGTCGGCAAGATGACCCGAAGCAGATGGGTATGGAGCCCTCCGAAGACCTCTGGAGGGACTGAGGAGTAGCAGACCGAGAGCCTGTGACAACGCTGGGGGCGTCATGGCAGCACAGGAGGTGGGCAAGGTCCAGGAGCTGCGGGACGAGACCTCGCCTGGAGGAGACGCCTGAGAGGACCAGCCCACGACCCCTGGGGCAGCAGAATCACTGAGGAGGAAAGGACCACAATTCGGAGCTTGCCAGTGTGGACAAAGGGAGAAGCCTATGGACTTGGGACTAATGCACTTGGACTGACAATCCCACCAGAAGGCGGAGGAACCTTGGTGGGTTGTTACATTTTGGGGACCCTGAGGGTAGACGGTGTTGTTTAAAATCAAGGCATGGGGCCTCCCCGCTGGCACAGTGGTTGAGCGCTGGGCTGGGAAGCTGCCCGCAGCCTCTGCAGTGCCCGTTCGATCCCCGGCTGCCAGCGAGGGTCCCACATGGCGCGCAGACCTCTCCTGCCGCCCGCTGCTCCCCTCAGCAGTGTCCTTCGGTCCTTCTGCCTGCTCTGCTCCCCGCTCTGGCTCTGGTGAATCCTCTCACCCTCCCGCGCTTCTGCCTGCACCCAGTGCGTGTAGAAATAAATAAATCAATCTTTAAAAAACATAAAATAAAATCAAGGCACGGCCGGTGGGCCTTGCTAGAAAAGCCCACTGTTGCCCGAAGGAGGAAGCCCTTGCCAAGGTCTTTGCAGCCAGGCAGAGGAAAAAGCCAACTTAGAAAGGCACAAGCTGGTACGGAGATTTGGAAGCCCCGAGCGGCTGTTAAACAGCCTGAGTGAGCTCAAGAAGGCCGGTGAGTCTCTTCAAATCACCTGTGGGGGATGCCCTGCTCGTTGTCGAGTGAGGGTGAGGAGCTGAGGAGCCCGTCCTTGGGGGGCGGGTGGGGAACGTGGCCTGGGGTGGAGCCCGAGCCGAAGAGGGGACCCAAGAGAGGCCGCGTGTGGAGCTTGTGGACGTCCACAGATCCCCGACCCATGTGCGTGTGCAGCGGGTGGGCCTGAGTGCAGGGGTCTGCGAGTCGCATGGGTGGCTGTGAAAGCCGAGTGTTGGAGCGACCGCAGGCAGAAACCCTGAGGGTTGGCGATTACCCCAACAGTACAGAATCGTCAATCCCAGGGCGAGTGCGTCCTGGGGGTGGATGTGGTGTGGCTTGTGGCCGAGACCACAGCCAGAGAAGGGCAGGAAGCCTGGCGGCTCCTGGCATGTGACGGCCGATGCGAGTGGCTCCCCCCTCGTGGTGGCTCATCTGCTGGTGCCAATAATCTTGTCTTTTGCCACTAGGTTGGTGCCCTGCCTGGGCTAATTTGTGTTCTGGGGTATCTTGTTCTATTGTGATGTGTTTCATTTGCTTTTGTGGGCCATGGCCGCAGCGCTCTATTGCCGAGAGAAACAAATACCACTTGTACGTAGAGCATATGGGGTACCCCTAACCCCACGGCAGTGTCCGGGTCCCAGCACCCCGCGGCACCGCAGCTGTGCTGCTGGAGAGTCGCGGTCGCCCTGTCACTTGCCCGTTCGCCAACTTTCCCTTCTGTGCTGCCTCCAGCCCCGCGGCCGGCAGTGTCCTCCGCCCTCGCTGCCCCCCGCTGCTTTCTCAAGGGAAGGGGGCGCCGAGGAGGCAGCGGCTGTCATGGCATGTCCTGCCCACCCTTTCCGGTGGCTCATCTCCGGCTGGCAGGCAGCCCCGGGGGCAGCCAGGGCCTCCAGCCAGGTGCGCAGACCCTTGTGACGCTTCCTCCACATGGCCCAGCGGGCCCCTCTCACCCCAGGCCCCCAAGGGGACAGGAGAAGCCTCCTGGAGCGTCCCTCCCGCCCTTCGGAGCCCACTCCCTGGCACGGGCGGCAGAGCCCAGGAGGGGGCCGTGGGCGGTGGGCCCCAGGGTTCCGCGGGTCATGCAGGCAGAGCCGGGCTTGGGTGGAGCAGGGGGCCGGTGCCAGGGAGGCTCCAGGGAGGCGGGGCGGCCGCAAGGACAGGGCCAGGAGGCGGGTTTGGGGAGCTTGGACCCCGCTTTATTCAGCCTCTCTGGCAGGAAGTGACCGCTCCCGGGATGTGCACAGACTGAGGAGCTCATGGGCAGGAGGAGGCCCCGCTCCACGGAGCCTACGCGGGGCCACTTCAGTCCACGCCATCCAGGGCCTGCTGCTCCGTCCCCTCAAGCTGGAGGACCTGCGGGGAGAAGGCGCGTGGAAGGTGTCAGGCAGCCCCAGGACCAGAGAGGGTCACGGTCACAGGAGCTGCCATGGGCAGAGCAGGGTGCCCGAGGCCTGCTCCAAAGCCCGCCCAAGTGGGGCGTCCCCTCTGAAGGCCGGGAGAGAGCAGAGCTCCCCAGACACAGACCCACAGGTCAGTGGGAGTCGCTGCCCCCCTCTCCCTGGTCTCCTGCGCCGGCCCCCACCTGGTCGCCTGCGCGGCCCCTCACCTGGCGGTCTATGCAGCGGAACTGCCAGGGCCAGCGCGTGGGGTACAGGAAGGGTCGCAGGTCGAACCTGTTGTCATCGGGGCTGTAGTGCTCGGCGTGGTAGGCGGGCGTGAGCGTGGTCATCTTGTGTCTGTTGGCGGCGTACATGGAGAAGAACCGCTTCACCTTGTCGGCCACCTGGGGGCGAGTCACAGGCGGGCGCCGTCCCCCGTGCCGGGGCCTCGCGGGCCAGCGAGCTAAGGGCCCCCCTAGAGCTACTGAGGGCAGGAGAGGCTGAGGCTGGGCTGCCTGGGGGCCCCCGACTCTACGTCCAAACACTGCCCGGCTGGGGCCGGGGAGGGCCGTGGGCTGCTGGGCGCCGTGTGGGCCTCGGTTCCCACAAGCACGACAAGGGGCAGAAGAGCAGGGACGAGCTGGCCTCGGAGCGTCCCCGCTGCCCCTGCAGGCTGACCGTCCCCACGCCCCCTCGGGACGCCAGTGTGGCTCCACTGGCCAGGGGTGGCTGTAGGCACAGGCGTCCCTACCCGTCAGGGGCTCGGGTGCCCCCGGCCGGGGCGCGGTGGCCCTACCTGCCTCGGGGTGCAGGCGCCCCTCCACATGTTCAGGAGCTTGCAGAACATGCTGTAGGGCCCGGCCCGGGCCACCTTCCGCAGCCTCCCGTAGACGGACAGCTCCGCGTAGGTCATCCCCATGTCCTCCTGCGGGGCGCCGGGCGGGTCAGGCCATCAGCCTCGCTGCCGGGGAGGCGTCTTTTGGGAACTGGAACTGAGCCCAGGGCGGGGGCCTTCCCGGGGGAAGGGCCAGATGCTGGCTTCCCCAGCTGACTGGGCTGTGAGCAGGGCGCTCGCCTGCGCGGCCCAGTGCTTGCTTGGGGGGGGCTAAGGGGGCTGCACTGCGGGCCCCATAAAGATGGGTCCAGGTCAGAAGCCCCCAAACCTAGAAACTGTGACTGTGTGTGGAAAGGGTCTTTGTGGTGCAAGTAAGTCACGGCTCTCGAGGCGAGATGGCCTGGACGTGGGGTGTCATGAGAAGGGGGAGGAGTCACGGGGCGAGGGCTGGGAGGACGGGGCCAGCGGGGCCCAGAAGCTGGGAGAGCAGAAAGGCCCCCCGGCTTCTGGGGTCACAGGCCCTGGGACCCGGGTGCTGGACTCAGGCCTGCAGGCCCAGACACTGATAAGGGGCCATCCCACGCCAGCCCAGTGGCCACTGAAGTGGGGCCCACAGCCCAGGGCAGCACCAGCCGGCCGGAGGGACGAGGCCCAGGCCCACACGCAGCTCCCCCGCGGCACCTCCATGCCTCCCACTCCAGGCCCAGCCTGCAGGAGGCCCCATGGGAGTGTCCAGGCCACAATGGCGGCCCCGATGGCGCATGTGCCCCCAGGACGAGGAGGTCCCTAAGGCCCCGCAGACTCATGGGGTGGGGAGAGGGAGAAGAGGCCGATGTGCGCCGTTACCTCGTCCGTCTGGGACACCTGTCCGCCGACCAGGGGCTCCAGCTCCGCAGTGGCCGGCGCCGCCAGGATTCTGCGGTCCAGACACACAGAGGTCAGCGCCCGGCGGCCAGAGCAGAGCATGCGGGCCTCGGGGAGAAAGGCCCAGCCCCAGCACAGGCCGGCTTGCCAGGCCACGGGGGCAAAGCCAGGGTGGGCGGCACCGGCTGGAGCGGCGTGGACACCAGAGTGGCTCGAGACCCGGGGCGGAGGCAGCCGCCGGGAGCCGCACAGGTTGGGGGGGGTCATGCTCTGCTGAGGGGCCGTCCCGGGCACTGCGAGCTGCTGAGAGCACCCCAACTTCCACCCATGAGGGCCAGGGCCACACACCCCATCAGGAGGACCAAAAGCAGCTGCAGAGCTTGCCCACTGTCCTCGGGGGGGGACACTGACCAGCGAGAAGGGGGTCCAGTGGAAGTGCCAATGGAAAGGGGGGGCTTTCAGCAGGTGGCGGGAGCTAGGGAAGGTGGGGAGGGGCCCAGGCTCAGCTGGGGGCTTCCTGGCTGCACAGGGACCCAGCCGTAGGGGCGGCCCTCCCCGCTCTCTCCTGTGTGGGCGGGGAGCCCCAGCTCTCACCTGTGCAAGGCGGGGAGCCCGAAGCGCTCGGTGCAGAACCGGATGAAGGCCCGCAGGTCCGTCTTGCTGATGCCGCCTATGGGGTTGATGTCGGCGCTGGAGCAGTCGTACTTGGTCAGGTAGCCGAGGAGGCTGAGGGAGGGAGAGGGCGCGTGTGGCCTCCGCAACGTGGGGACCCACAGTGTGGGCCCTCGGCACTGGGACTTGCTCCCTCGGGGGCAGGCGCCAGAAGGCTGGCGAATCCAAGGGTCCCGGAGCAGGCGGGGCTAGGCCGGGCGGCCGGGGAAGCGGCGAGGCCGCAGAGGCCGCGGGAGAGCTGCTGGCCAGGGAGGGCCCTGGGCCGGGCCTCGGGCATGGACGTCAGCCTCCCGCCGCGGGCTTAAGGCAGCAGGGCCAGCAGGCTGAGCAGCTGAGGGGGGCCCGAGGGGTGCGGCTGACGGAGGTGGGGCCACCTCCCCACGCCTGTCTCCTCCAGCCCTATGTGCCTCCTGCGGGGAGAAGAGCGGCCCCCAAAGACCCCGGTGTCCTTCCCTGAAACCGTGAGCACAAAACCTGACAGAGGGGACCCTGCAGGCGTGATGGGGCTGCGGCCTGGATCGGGGGGATGACCCCGGATTTCAGGGGAGCCCTGGATGCACAGGGGTCCCGGGAAGAGGAGGGGCGGAGGGGCCAAGGAGGGGGGCTGTTATGGCAGAGGCTCCAGGGCTCCCGGCCCGGGCGGGGCCCTCGTGCCCTATTCTGCTCAGGGGCCGCGGGAACAGGGCCGCCTGCACCAGCAGGGACAATGGCCCCCCGCCCTCGCCCGCCCGGGGCCGGGGGCGGGGGGGACCCTGGGGCAGCCGGCGCCACCTTGTGTGATGATGACGGAAACCCATCGGCGGGGCCCTGGCCCGCTGGCGCCGCAGGGGCAGGCAGACCCGCCCGCCCTAACCAAGGCTGCGGGGGCAGGGCTGCAAGCCTGCTTGCTCACAGAGCTGGCGGCCAGTGTGTGCTCCCCTCAAATGCTCGTGTCCAAGCCCCCAGGGGATGGCATCCGCAGAGGGGACCAGCAGGGGGCCCTGCGGCCAGCAGGCCACGTCCTCAGAGGCCGGAGCCCCCGCCAGGCACGCTCGCAGCGTGAGCCACGGCCGCCGAGGAAACGGAGCGACGGGCGAGGGCCACGCGGCCTCGGGCTGGCTTGGGGCGAAGCAGCCGGAGCCGCCCGCTTCCCGGCGTGAGAACGAGTTTCCGTCCACGCTGGAGATGGACTGTCCGGCTGGGGGTGGAACTGGATCCGGAGAAGCGGCCGGGCGCCGGACGGGGCGCGGTGTCCCGCTGGGAAGCGGTGAGCCGCCGCGGAGGACACCCGCCTCCGGGGACCGGCAGCTCAGGCCCCGGGCGGCCTGCAGCGCCCGCACATACCTCTCGTCCACGTTGGCGGAGCCCAGCACCAGCAGCCCGCCGGGCGTGCCCCGAGACCAGAGGCTCAGCTGCGCGAAGAGGTAGGCGACCACCATCCTGATGCGGGCCTGGGCGACACGGGGGCGTCACCCTGCGCGGGCCAGGACAGGTCACACCTGCCGGCCCCCCGCCCCCGCACGCCCAGGAGGCCAGGGCTGGAAAACAGGCGGGTTCTGCACGCAGGAGCGTCCCAGTGCCCGGTCGGGAGGGCACAGCCTCCTGGCGCGTCCTCACGGCGGCCGGTCTCTGTACCCAGGAGCCCGGGGGCGCCCAGCAGCCACCACGTCCGGACAGAAGCAGGGGCCCGAGAGCTGGGGGGCGGGACCGGCTGCAGGGGCAGCAGGGGATGCCTCAGTCGCCACTGCCGCATCTCTGGAGCGGCCCCGCAGGAGGGCGAAGCGTGACAGGCCCGAGCAGCCCAGCCTGCCCCCAGCCCTCCCCGACGCGGGACCCCCGCTCACCCTCCCCTAAACACACACGACGCACACCCACCCCCGGTGCACTCGCGCCTCACTCACAATGCTCACACTCACTAGCGCAGGCCTCGCCCTCTCGCTCGCACACCTGCACGCTCACAGGCATGCCCCTGTGCACGCGCACCCTCTTCCTCGCACGCGCCCTCTGGTGCCGGCACACGCACACTCTGGCCCCGGCCGTGTGTGCAGGGCTGCGTGGTCACGGCTTCCATGAGGCACACAGGCCACTGACACATCACTCGGGGGGGTCCCTGCACCCCCACGTGGCAGCGGCGGGTGGGGGCGGGCACACACCTGCACGTTCTGCAGAGCCAGGTTCTCCCGGGTGCTTCCTCCGTGAGCCCCAAACATGGGGCTCTTGCCGGTCACCAGGTTGAAGATGCCCACAACGGCCTTCACGGCAGGCTCAATGCTGAGGCCGATGTGGTAGCTGGGGGGAGGGGGGCGGGTGTGAGCCCAGCAGAGCCCCCCAAGCACTGAGGAGCGGGCAGAGGGACAAACAGCACCCGGCCAGGGACCAGCGGCGCTCGGCCCTCTGCCCACTGTGGACCCCAGGCTGCTGCCCTGCGGGCTTTGCGAATATCGCTGCTGGCACGCCGGACGCTCCCCCTCCGGGGGCCCGGGCAGGGTGGTCTCGCTGGGTCCCCCGCCAGGGGCAGCGCCTCACTCTCCAGAGGCAGAATAAGTGGGACATCAGGCGGAGCTGGGACCCCCTCCGGAGAGAAGCCGCCTCCCTCCGCAGGTGCAGGGGCCAGCTGGCAGGGAGGCACGGGGGTACCGGGGGTCCACAGCCGCTCCCAGCTGGGAGTGGGCTCCGCGAACCCCACCCTGGGGGCCCACCTGTGGGGAGTCTGGAGGGGAGGCGGGGCGGGCATTTGGGGTAGAACTGATGGTCTCCCTAAAACCTGGCTCAGAGGTACAGGCTGGAGATGACCTGGCCGGGAGCCCCCCTGGGCTCTGACCGGCACCGCCCGTCACCGCCACCTGCTGCCTGGCGCCCGCCGCCACCTCTACCTTCCCATCTGCTGGGCCAGCTCCCTGGCCCTGTCGCTCGTCTCCTGCGAGGAGTTCTCGCTGGCCATGTAGCAGGTGGTCAGGAGGCGCCCACAAAGGTCTCGGGGGTCCTCAGGGGTGTAGCTCGTCTGGTTCACGATGGTCCGGACGTCGGTCAGCACCTCCTGATCTGAAACACGGGGGCATGGAGGGCGGCAGCCGCCTGCTGCGTGTGGGGCTCTGGGGAGCTGCACCTGCCCCCCAGAGCCGGCCAGCTGAGCACTGCCACCCCCAGTCACGTGTGGCCCGAGGGGAGGCTCAACACCGCGGCGCCCATGGGGGCCTGGGTCCGCCACCCCAAAGCCCGTGTTCTTTCTTCCCACTGGGCCATGCTGACCACACAGCACAGAGGCAGTGGGCTGGGCACAGGCAGCTGGCCCAGCGCCCTGGGGAGGGGCTTTTAGGGCCTCGCTGTTCCCAGTCCGAGATGTGGGTGTGACCGTGGGACGCCTGGGCAAAGCCTCCTGCTGCCCCGCAGCGCCTGGACTCCCTCCCTGCGCCCTCCCGCCCCGGGCCCGGCCCTGGCACCGACGGATGTCACCTACTTCCGTTCCTCACCGCCTCGCAGACCTGGTGGCACATGGAGTAGACGAGGCAGGCGGTGGCCGCGCTGTCCACGCCGCCACTCAGGGGCAGGAAAAACCCCCCCTGAAACAGGCCGGCAGGCTCGGGTGAGAGCAGAGCCTCGGGGGAGCTCATATCCAGGCCAAGTCAGCCCCCCAGACCTCAACGGAGAACCCACGAAAATGCCGCGGGCCCCAAGCCCTCCCTCGGGAGGTGACAGGCACCCTCACGTCCAGGGAGGGCTCTCGAGGCAGCGAGGCCTTTCCCCGTGGACATGCGTGGGCGGACTCCCCCTGGGCGCGGCCGCGAGCGAGCGGAGGGGTCCCTCCACCCTGATGCGGGCACAGAGTCCCGCCGGGACTCCGAGGACGGGCCACACCCGGGGTGCCCCCCGCCGGCCGGCGCAGAACGGCTCCCGCAGAGGCGCAGTGGAGGGACGCACGCGTGGCTTGTGTGGAAACACAAAAGCATGGCCCCGCAGACCCGCCGCCAGCAGGAGGGGTGGGTGGGATGAGTGGGGATCCGGGACCCCTTACCTGTCGGCTGCGTCTCAGGAAATCCCAGAGCCAGCACGCGGGGCCAAGGCTGGGGACAAGGGGCGGCGTGAGGCGGGAGCCGCTGACCTGCGCAGGAGCCACGGCGGACGTGGGTGCGCGGGGCTCTGCCCTCAGCTCGGCTCGCGAACTTGCACACGCCGGCTCTCGGCGCGGCAGGGGGGTGCTCTCGCCCGCGTGGGAAACCCGCCCACGGGAGAAGAGGGGGGGCCCTGCACTGGGGCCCCTGCGCGGGGGGAGGGGCCAGGGGGGAGCGCCAGGCTCGGGCCACGGGCTCAGCCTGACCGGACGCAGCCTCCTCCTGACCCAGTGCTGCCAGCGACGCCCTCCCCGCCCCTCCCCACCCCGCTGTGCGCTGACCAGCAGGCGGGGCCCACGGGAGCAGCAGGCCAGCCCCCGCGCCCAGGCCTGCCCACCTGATCTCCTCGCCCAGACTGTGGTACGTCCACTCGACGGGCTCAGAGAGCGGGGCCAGGATGTCGTCGTCGAGCGAGAGGGCGAAGTCCACCTTCACCCGGGGGTAGGGGCTCACCCGGCTGGCCTGCTCCGTGGAGAAGGCGGGAACTAGGCGGCACCCCTCAGGGCTGGACCCCGCGGCCGGGAAGGGAGAACTGGGCCTGCCGCTGGGCAATCGGGACAGGCAGCCGCGGGGAGGCGCCGCACACCCAGGGGGCGCGGGGCGGTGGCCGGGGGTCCTCAGCGAGCTAGGGCAGAGCCGCCAGGGGCTCGCAGGAGGTGAGCAGCGTCCACTGCAACCTGGGCAGGGCTCCCGGCGGCTCAGGCACCAGGGGCAGAAAGCGGGACTGTGCCCGAGTGTGCCACCCGCCAGGCCCAGAGGCCTCGCTCCCGCCGCAGGCATCCCGCAGCCTGCTGACCCCACCCACGGGGCGGTGGACACGAGGCTCGGGCGCCCCCCCACACAGCAGGGGTGCACGGCCGGAGGAGGCGAGTCCCCGGAGAGGGCAGGGTGGACACTGGGTCGAGCCGCGGTGGCACTGCGCGTCTCCTCAATACGCTGGAACCCTGACCTGTGCCCTCGGGGGGTACCGGGCAGTGCGGCTTCCGTCTCAGCTCAGCGCCACCGAGACCCCAGGCCGTGCGGGACTCACCGCCAGGTTCCGAGACGAGATCTCCGCCCGGTAGCTCCTGACGTCCTCCAGGTCCAGCGTGGCCGTGAGCACCTCCTGCACGCGAGCGCCGGGACCCCTGAGCCCTGCGTCCCCTCACACCTAATCAGCCTGTCACGCTGCACGCGAGCCCCACTGGGGGGGACCCTCTGTCCTCCAGGGCCCGTCGCCCCCCCAGAGCTCCAGAGCGCCACCGTCTGGGACCACCTGCCCCTTCCCGGCGGGCCCTGCTCATCCGCGTGATGCAGGTGCAACCATCACACCCCTGGGGCGCCCCCCGCCCCTCCTCGCCCACACCTGCCGCGGGGCCCGGGGGTGTCCTCCCGGGACGCACATGAGGGTGCCTGGGCCGAGCGCTGCGTAGCTGCAGCCCCAGGTGGGAGCCCCCCACAAGGCAGAGGAGACCCGAGAAGGCCAGGGGAGGGGAGGATGAGAAATGGCTTCGGAGGAGGGCGGCAGGCAGGGCCGGCCGGGGTGGGGGGGGCACCTACCACATCCTCCAGCGAGAACTGGGAGCCGCGGGCAAAGATGTGGCCGTTCATGGCCACCATGGCGCAGCCGTCGTAGTAGAGGCGGCCCCCGTCACAGCCCTTCTGGTTGGCCAGCAGGTAGATGCCGCCGCTCTAGGGGCACAGGCCGGCGCTGCCCGTTGGCCCCGGGGCTGGTGGCTCCTCGGGCACAGCCCCATCCACAGGCTGACCGGCACCCGCACCCAGCACAGAAGGCGGGCACGGGAAGGGGCAGGGGGCAGGACCCGCGAGGCCCTCTGGGTGGGAGCACGGCAGCCCCCCGCCCCCCCCAGCAGGTGCTGCCGTCCCTGCACACCTTGGCGGTGGCCGTGGTTACCAGGTCCACCCTGGCATGGGCTTTGCGCAGGACGTGGTGGCTGCCTGAGGCGTTGGTGAAGATCTCCACGCCGTCCAGGCCCATGTCCACGTGCGGGCTGTGGCGAGAGGAGACCGCTGGCTCCCCCCTCCCGGCCCTGCAGGCTCCGGGATCACCAGGGCCCCGCTCAGCCTCCCCACCGGCCGTGTGAGACCCAGAGACCCGCTGCGATGGAGGGGGCTGGGCTGCAGTGGGGAGTGGGGCTGACCTGTGGGTGACACGTGGGGTGGGGGGCAGGGGCAGCCAGGGCGCGAGTGGGGCTGACCTGTGGGGAGTCCAGAGCTCCTCGCAGATCTCGCTCCCAATGCAGGTGTCCTGGGTGGCCAGCACGGCGTCCCCAAAGGGCACGGTTTCCTGCGGTCAAAGACAAGGGGGCAAAGACCCCTCGACTGTCCAGTCTGAGCTATGTGCTGGCCAGGACCAGCGTCCCTAGGAGACTGGGGAAGGTGACCACCTGGCCTCAGGCCCTCACCTGAGACACCCCAAGCCAGAGGCTCCCCAATGGCCAGCCTCCCTGGCGAACCCTCCGTGGCCTCGGCAACCCCCTCAGCCCCCCCAGCCGCGCTCTGAACGTCTGCAAAGCTGCTGTGTCCGGTCTACTGGGACTCTGCCTCGGGGTCCCTCGGCCTCATGGGCATCGGGGCGAGCGCCCTCACAGAACCAGGGACACGCCGGACGCACACCAGGGCCCCTGAGCAGAAACTCCCGCTCTGAGCCTCACAAAAGCCCAGGAGCCCGACATCAGCCCTTGGGGGTGCCTCGTCCCCGCCCCGCGTCCATGCAGCTGCCCCAGATCAGCTGCCAGGCCCAGTGGGCAGAGCAGAGCGGCGAGGGGAGGCCACGTCTGGGGGAAGGCGGTGGGCGCTGGGAAGGGGCCGGGGCCGCCGGGGAGAGCAAGGAAAGGTGCGGCCTCTGCCTCAGCCCGGACTCGCCCCTGGGGCTAGCTCGAGGGGCTCACCTGCTGGGTCAGGTCCCGGAGCATCCGAGGGAGGAAATACTCCTCCGTCTGCCTGGAGACGGAAGCACAGCGCTGAGGCCGGGCAGGGACTGGCCTGCAGAGCCACAGGCCGTGCACCCACACCCACACCACCCAGACCTGGATGACAGGAGGCGCTGGCGGGCGAAGGGCCCCACTGTGGGGGGTGCTCCCCCCTTCCGCCCCCCACGCCCAGCGCTTCCGAGAGCAGCTTCCGGGACACGGGTCTGAAAGGGCCCTGACGGAGACAGGGATCTGCTCAGGTGGTGCTCTGATGGAGTCTCCAAGTCGAAACCCCCGACCACAGGTGCCGTCACAGACGGCGCCCCTGACGGCTGCGCCCTGGAACACACAGGTGCACAGCGAGCCCAGCGCAGGACGCCGGGCACAGACGCGCCACTGAAAGGCGGGATCCAGAACCCAGGCGGACTGAGCAACAGCGCCGGACGCCCACCGCAGGAGACTGCGGCCCTCACCAGACCAGCTCGGGGTGGACCAGGGACCAGGCGTGAGACGCAGGCCCCGAGCCCGAGGATGGAGCAGCAGGGAGCCCAGCGCGGCCGGGGGCCGGGGGCCGGGAACGGGGCAGCCAGCAGGGGCCGTTGGGCGGGTCCCCTGAATACACACACTCCCACCCTTGGCTTGCACCCCAGGAGGCGAGAACCCGGTGCCCACGGACACCTGCACGGGCCCCCACGGGCCCCCGCCCTGCAGCCCCTCCGCCCAGGCGCCCGCGCTCCCTGCTGCCAATCAGTGCTGGCCTGGCCCCCCACCCCACCCCGTGCCGCCCCTGCCCCCAGGGCCTTGGTGCCACCACCAGCTCGGGCGTCACCGAGCATTTCTCAGCGTCTCCCCCTCCCGTGGGGTCCCCTGGGCATCCCGGCCTTCGCCAGTGTTTTTGTGCCTCTAGCCCAGTGGGGCAGGAAGGACTCTCTCTGGGATGTCAACTGACACCCCGAATCCTGACGACAGGGAGGATTCTGCACGTCCGTGGCTCCTCTCCTGCAAGGTGTTCGTTTCTTTTCCTTTTGGGCTTTCTCCATTGAATTTTTTTCGCCTTTTCTCATTGACCGTGAGCTCCTTGTGTCCTGGACAGACGCGCACCAGGCACCTGCCCCGACGGTGTTCTCAGCCCCGGGAGGGACGGCGAGCCAGAGCTTCCTGCGGCCCCACGGCCAGCGCCCCAGGGCCCGGGGCCGTCACTGCAGGAGCGTCCTCCCGGCGCCGGGCTGCCCTCCCGGGCAAGGGCACCTTCCACGCCAAGCTCTCGGGGCTGAGTTGGCGCATCTTTCACCGCGTGGTTCCGCTTCTTGTGTCCTGCCCCCAGCGCCTCTCCTGTCTCGACATCACAGAGACGGGCTCCCACGCTACCTCCTGGACACCGGCGTGAATGATGACTCTGCCGGCGCTGCTGGGAGCAGCTACCAGGCCGGCTCCCGCCCGCGCCCAATGTGCGGTCACGTCACTGCAGGTGGCCCCGGCCCAGTCTCCTGCCGCGGCCGCTGCCCAGAGCCCGCACTGCAGCACTGGCCGCCGCTTCTCCTCCTCCGGCCTCTTCTGGTCACTGGGTCCTCTGAGCCGCCTCTGGCCTTTCGTGCTTCCAGGGAGCCCTCAGCCTCCCAAGTTGCGTTCCGCACCCTGTTCGGTTCTCGTGGGGAGCGCGGGGCCGAGGGCCGGCTGGGGAACGGAGGCTCAGCTCTTCCACGCGCCCGTTTCTGCAGTGCCTGTGGTGCCCCTTGAGAGCGGGCGCTCAGGCGGCTCCCACCGAGCTGCCGGCTTGGGCTGTGGGTGTGGACGGGGCTCCTGACAGCTGCACTGAAAGGGGCGTCCTAAGAGTCCCAGGATGCAGGGCGCTGGGCAGGGCCAGGGCCAGAGGAGGAAGGGAGAAAACGAGCCACCCCTGGGAAAGCTAGACGTATGCCCCACAACCTCTACTCGAACAAAACCCAGCAAAAGCAGCCCAGGGACCGCTTGACACGGGAAGAGAAGGCAGCAGCAGGTCGCCAGGAACAGCACGGGCACCCAGAGTCCCCACAGGGGCACGCAGCCATTTAAAAAGTCAAGGTCATGGGCCTCCCCTGGTGGCGCAGCGGTTGAGCACTGGGCTGCAAAGCTGCCTGAAGCCTCGGCAGTGCCGGGTCGATCCCCGGCCACCGGCGAGGGTCCCACATGGCGCGCAGACCTCTCCTGCCGCCCGCTGCTCCCCTCAGCAGTGTCCTTCGGTCCCTCTGCCTGCTCTGCTCCCTGCTCTGGCTCTGGTGAATTCTCTCACCCTCCCGCGCTTCTGACTGTGCCCAGTGCTTGCATGAATAAACAAACACATCTTAAAATAAAAAAAGGTCAACGTCAAAGCTTCCTATTGCAAGAGCAGCAACAGCAGTGACCAGGAGCAAGGCGGGCAGGGCCGGGGGGCCAGGCCTGGGGGACGGGGGCGCCCGCATGCACGGCACAGCCCAGAGCCAGGACCCTAGAGGAGCTGGCAGGCGGGCGGCTGGGGCAAAGGCACCGCTCCCCTCAGCATGTGGGGGTCAGAGGGGCCCGACAGCCAGACACCGGTAGGGGAGGCTGCGCCTGCACCCTGGTGTCTCCCGCCACCCAGATCAAGACCCCCCGCGGGGAGAGGCCGCCGGCCCGTGGGACTCACCGGCTCCTGGACCAGGGGGTGAACCAGCGCAGCTCATGGTAGTTGCCCTCGTTGGCCAAGGCCATTTTGGGTCTGATGAGCAGGATCCTCCTGCAGGCGGGGAGCGAGCACTTGGGAGGGGGCACCAGGACAAGCGGCCCCCACCCCGACTCGGATGAAGACAGCCGCCAGGACCCGCCGGGGGCAGCTGGCGTCCAGGGCCTGCCGGGACCACGGCCACCCTCCCAGCCTGGCCTCGCAGCCACAGGGCCACGTGTCCCCGAGCCCACCCCGGGGCCTCTCTTCAGCCCGAAGGTGCCGCCAGTGGCACTGGGACAGCAAAGGCAGGCTGCGTCTCCCTGCCAGGCCTGGCCCTCCCAAAGACCCAGGATTTCCAGAAGACACCTCCCGGCCCAGGCCTCGGGCAGGCACTCCCCGGGCACCCACCGATTGAGGAAGATCACCCTGCAGTTGTAGCGGACGTTGCGGTGCATGACGGGCCTGCGGAGAGAGGGGATAGGCCGCGCTGACCAGACAGGCCCTGCAGGGCTTTCCAGAGTCTGAGCTGAAAAGACCAAGTGCTTCTGCCCTAGAATAAGCACGTGGTCACGCCCCATAAGGCTGTCCCTCTGCCCTCTTCCAGAACCTTCTGCTGTGGGCCCCATGCGGGAGCGGTGTGAGCTGGGCTCTGTCTGCAGAGGGGGCACTGTCACGGCAGACCTGACCGTCACACACCCACGCGTGAGAACAGGAACATCACAGCCACACTCTGCTGAACCCCTACCACAGGCGCCCCTGGACGGGCAGCGGGTGGACTGTCCCCGAGCATGCCGGGGGCAGAGAGCAGAGGTGGCACAGTTGCGCCAGATAGAGGGCGGAAGGAACAAGCTTCACAGCACAGCGATTGCGACGTCGGGCGCAGGCAGGGCACAGGGCCGCAGAGCGCAGGCCAGAGCCCCACCTGGACCCGCACCCGTGGCCTGGCACCTGCAAAACCTGCACTGTGGGGCCCGCCGCCGCCTCCTGGGGGCAGGGGACAGAACCCGCGTTTCAGCAGCAGCCCCGTCCTCCAGGCTGCAGGCCCCGCAGGGAGGGCAGCTGTCCTCACATGGCCGGGCGGCACTCACATGCCCACATCACAGATGATGTCCCGCGTGACCGGGGAGTCCAGCAGGGCGGCCAGGGCCTGCAGCGAGTGCAGGAGGGTGTCCGACTCGTAGTAGTGGTCCCAGCACCCGTAGCCACTGAGGAGAGAGGACAGGGTGAGCCGGGGCAGGAGGGCCGGACTGAGGCGAGGGCAGGGCGGGCGCCCAGGAGGGAGACTCTGCTGTGCCAGGGCTGGATCGCTGCACCCAAAAGCGAGGGCCGAAGGGACGCCGGGCCCTGCCCCTTCACCCCGGTGCCCGGTCACTACGAGAAGTTCTCGTGCTGTCGACAGTGACGAGCTCGGGTCTTTAACCTCTAATATGGTCAAACCACACGGATCTGGGAAGAAAGGACACAAAGAGCCAGCGGGGACGGGGGCGTCTGAGGGACACGGCCCAAGAAAGGAGCCGGGAGCTGGGCGAGGCAGGAAGGGCCCTCCCCAAAGCCTCCAGAGGGAGCGGCTGCCCACCCTGACTGGGGTTTCTAGGCTGGGGAGCGAGAGAGAGGACGATTCACCAGAGCGCCCCTTCCTCTGACCAGCACCCGGAAGGGGCGTTCCAGACGCTGAGCAGACGCCCTGCACTGGCATCTGTCACCACAGGCCCAGGGAAGCACCCCCACCCTCGGCTAGGCATAGGGGAGCCCCGGCTCTCAGCTAATGGTGGGGGCAAAGCATGGCCATGAGGCGTGGAGACCTGGAGTCCTTCCTCTCCAGGCGGCTGCCGCTGGGGCTCAGTCCCGGCGGCCTCAGGCCCTCAGGCATCACCAGGTGCCCAACTGCCTGGGTCCAGGCTGGCCGGCATCAGCAGGGCTGGGCAGTGAGTGCCAGGGCCCACTTGGGGAGGCAGCCTTTCATCGACTGAGCCTGGCTCAGAGGAATCACCCCGCCTTTCCAGAAGAATCCAGGAGCCAGCCCACCCCGGGTGCCTGGAGCACCAGCCCTCAGTCTCCTTCCAGGTGCCGGTGGCCCACACCCCCGGGACAGGCAGACCAGCACAGAAGCAGCCCGGGGTCAGGGCAGGGTGGCAGGCCCTGGCGGTCAGGCGAGGGCTGTGTGAACCTGGACAGTGCGGGAGGCCCACTGAGTCGGGATTCTAAGGCGAGAAATCAACCCCACCCAGAAAACCAACTTGGAGGGACAGACAGCGGCCCCAGGACTCACACAGAGACACCCAGAGGCGTCTCTGCTGACACCAAGCCCAGCAACGAGACAGCTGAGACGCAGCCCGAGGACCGCCGACCGCAGTGGCCGCAAGGACAAGGGGAACCAGGGGCGCATGGGGCAGCTGGGCCCATCAGAAGAACCGGAGCTGGTAAAGGACTTACAGCGACAGTAACCGGGGGCCAGAGGGGGCCATGGCGGAGGGCGGCTGGGGTGTCACTGAGGCCAAGTGGGAGGGAGCACTTGGCTTGCTTGGGATTGACGCTGCGAGCGCTTTATGGACACCGTGAAAACGATGGGGAAACACGGGGAGGTGGAGGCAGAACGGAGGCGCTGCTGGTCAAGCCCTGTCCTGCGGCCACTGGCAGCAGGGGCCGGGCCAGCCCTCCGCTGGGCCGCCCTGGCTCAGCAGCAGCACGGGGCCCGCCGGGGTCCTGGTGGTCTCCGGCTGGGCACCCCCAGAGTCCCCTTCCTGGCCCTTCCTCTGGGGAGCCCGTGCAGGCACCCGTGCCCGGGGGCATGGCTCCATCCTCACCATATCTCCAGCTCCGGTCCAAGCCTGTACCTGGCTCCTCGGCGCTTGGCGGTCTCGATACCTGCGTGCACGGAGAGGGGCGGGGTCTAACACCTGCAGACAGAGCAGGTGAATAACCAAGACCTGCTCACCTCTGCAGGAAAAAGGGGGGCCTCTCAGGGGCTGCCCTCAGCACAGGGGGTGGGGGGAGCAGGTCCCGGCTGGTCATTAACCAGCCTGGGGGCCCAGGGACAGCCTGGGCAGAGAGGCCGGGTGGGCGGAGCCTCAGCCCTGGACACCCAGACCACTTCTCTCGGGCTGGACTTGCTCCGGGCGCTGCCGAGAGGAAGGCAGGTTGATAGTGATAAGTAAACAAGGGGAGGAGGAGGCCCCTGGCACGGGCTGCGCACACGCCTCCGCCGGGCAGGTCTGGTTACTGCTCTCGGGAACCCTCCGGCAGGAGCGTCCGGCACCAGACACGCGGGACGCGTACCTGCAGGGCAGCTCTCCTCTGGCCAGCAGCGCGCGGTGCCAGCTTCCACTCTCGGCCGCAGGCGCCAGGATAACTGCAGGGCGAGCCCACCGCGCCCGCCGGGAGGCAGGCCACCCGCCCGCCTTCCCCTAGGCCGGCTGCTGCCCGTGTGCACCCCGGGAAGGCGCCCAGCAGCAGAGACTTGCGGACACTCCTTCCCCACACCCTGGGCAGTGGCTCGCACCCTCTCCCGGGGCTCCCGGGGGCACCCGGGGGACCGGCGGCTCGGCTGTCGCGCGGGGACCGGCCCGCCCCCCCATCCGCGCCACGGCCGGCCCGCGGCCCCCGGCCGCCCCCTGCAGCGCCGGCGCTGACCTCCCCTCCCGCCCCACGAGGGTGGACTTTGGCCGGTCCCCCTCCGGCCCCCGCCCCCGGCCCGGCCCGGCCCGGCCCGGCCCGCAGACCCACTCTTCAGGATCCTCCGCAGGTTGCCCTCGAAGTCCAGGGCCCACTGGTTGAGCGCGCAGGTGGCCAGCGTCACCTTGCGGCCCATGCCGGCCGCGGGCGCGGGGACGCTGGTCCTGGCGAGATGGACCGCCGGGCCCGGAGCCTTCCGGGGCCCCGCCCGCCCGCCCCGCCCCTCCCCGCCCGCCCGCCCCGCCCCTCCCCGCCCCGCCCCGCCCCGCCCCGCCCCGCCCCGACTGGCCCGCGGCGCCCGGGCGGCAGGTCCCGCCCCGGCAGCCCCGCCCCGCCCGGCCTTTCCGGGAGCGGATTGGGCCGCAAGCTCGCGTCAGCCCCGGCCGCCCCGCCCCCCCGGTCCGCGGGCGAGGATTGGGCCGCAAGCTCGGCCGGGCCCCGCCCCCCAGTCTGCGGGCGAGGATTGGGCCGCGGGTCCTCACGTGACGCCCCGCCCCCGAGCCGCGGAGCCCCGCCGCGCCTGCGCAGGAGGGAGGCCGGCCGCGCCGCGCGTCCGGGCCCGGGCGGCACCTGCGCCGCCGCGCGGCCTCCGCGGCGCTGGCCCGGGGGGCGGGGAGAAGGGGGGGCGCCCGCCCCCCGCCAGAGTGGCCCCCCCGCAGCATTCCCCCCCCGCGGCGCTCGGACCCGGGCTCGCGGCCGGGAGGAGGCGCCGCGGGCACCGGCCCTGGCGGAACACGAGCGCGCCGGGGCCGGCGGGGCGGGCTTCGGCCAGGGGCGCCCTTGGCGGGGGCCTCGCGCGGCCAGCGGGGCGCCCGGAGCGGGTGGCGGGGCGCCAGGGCCGTCGGGGCAGGGCTCGGCGCACGGTCGCCCCGAGCGGGGGTCACCCCGGGAGCGCCCGCGCGGGCCGCCGGAGGCCGGAGCCAAGCAGGGCGCCCTGGCCGGGGCGGGGCCGCGGGTCGCGGTGGCCAGCGCTGGGTGACCGGCCACGGGCCATTTGGAGCCGCGGGGTCGCGGCTCGTCTCTCCTCCGCCGCTCACTGGTCCCCGGGGCGCGGGAGCCGGGCGCGCCGTCCTGTGGCCTCTGATGCGCCCGAGGGGCCCCAGCCCCGCGTGCCGCCTGCTGCCCCCCCAGCACCCCCGAAACACAGGCGAGGACGGGCCAGGCCGGGGCACCGCGTGCAGGGGCCGCCCCTCCGCAGAGCCAGAGCCGGAGCCGCTGGGCAGGAAGGCTGGGGAGGCGGGGGCGGGGGGGCCCTCTAGATGGAGGGGGGCCCTCTGGGTGGAGGGGGGCCCTCTAGATGGAGGGGGGCCCTCTGGGTGGAGGGGGCCGGGCTCCCTAACAACGGACGGCCCCTGGGGCTGGAACCTGGAGCTGGGCTCTTAAGAAGGGCCAGGGGCAGCCTCGTGAGTCAGTGTTGAAACGACCCCGGTGTCCAGAGGCGGTCACTGTGCTCCGGGCGCGGCGAAAGGCCCTGCCCTCAGGAGGCGGACACTGGGCGCTTCGGTGGAGGCCGCGGCCTGCGGCTGAGCAGATGCCCGCGCTGGGGCAACCCCGTCCCTGCCGCGGGGTGCGGGGTGGGCCGGCGCCTTCGACTGGACGCCCCTCCGGGGCTGCTGGGCGGTCCAGGGGCGCCCCGCGGAGGCCGAGCTGAGGCAGGGCCACTTCTGTCCCGGGGCCGCTCTGGGGGTCTCGGCGGGAACGTCGCCCGCTGACCCGCGTGGACAGCCCCTCTGCGGCCTCGGCTTCCCCCTTCCTGGGCTGCGCAGGTGGGATCCTGCGAACCTGGCCTCCAGGTCACCTCCTGGGCCCTGACCCTTGACGTCCCCCTAGCTGAGCGCCCCGACACCCTTACATGGAGCTGCTGCCCACCCCACCTCCGCCGCGGTCAGCGCCCCGTACCAGGCCCGGCGCCCCAGCCTCCATTGGCTCCGCCGTCTGGTGCTGGCCGCCCCGACCCGACCCCCGGCACCAGCCCGAGGCCCGGGCGCTGGCCCCCCCCCCCCCGACCCGCCGGTACCGGCCCGAGACCCAAGCGCTGCCCGCCCCCCCCCCCACGCCCCCCGGCTCCAGCCCGAGGCCCGGGCGCTGGCCCCCCCCCGACCCGCCGGTACCGGCCCGAGACCCAAGCGCTGCCCGCCCCCCCCCCACGCCCCCCGGCTCCAGCCCGAGGCCCGGGCGCTGGCCCCCCCCGACCCGCCGGTACCGGCCCGAGACCCAAGCGCTGCCCGCCCCCCCCGACGCCGCCCCCCGGCACCAGCCCGAGGCCTGGGCGCTGGCCCCCCCACCCGCCGGTACCGGCCCGAGACCCAAGCGCTGCCCGTCCCCCCCGACGCCCCCCGGCTCCAGCCCGAGGCCCGGGCGCTGGCCCCCCCACCCGCCGGTACCGGCCCGAGACCCAAGCGCTGCCCGCCCCCCCCGACGCCCCCCGGCTCCAGCCCGAGGCCCGGGCGCTGCCACCCCCGATGCCCACCCCCGGCACCAGCCCGAGGCCCGGGCGCTGGCCCCCCCACCCGCCGGTACCGGCCCGAGACCCAAGCGCTGCCCGCCCCCCCCCGACGCCGCCCCCCGGCACCAGCCCGAGGCCTGGGCGCTGGCCCCCCCGACCCGCCGGTACCGGCCCGAGACCCAAGCGCTGCCCGCCCCCCCCGACGCCCCCCGGCTCCAGCCCGAGGCCCGGGCGCTGGCCCCCCCGACCCGCCGGTACCGGCCCGAGACCCAAGCGCTGCCCGCCCCCCCCGACGCCCCCCGGCTCCAGCCCGAGGCCCGGGCGCGGGTGCTGCGGCTTTTGCGGCTCGCGCTGACCCGGACGCGGCGCCCGCCGCGCCCCCGAGGCCGGGTTTCCAGACGCGCCCCGAGGGCGGCCCCGGGGTCGATCCGCGCGGCCGCGGCCTCGGGCGCCGCCTCCCGCCCCCGCGCTCGGGCCGGGCCGGGGCGGGGCCGGGGCGTCAGTCCCGCCGGCGCGAGTGGCGCGCGGTGGCCCGGAGTCGGCCCAGGGGCGGGCGCGGCGCGCGGCCAATCGCGGGGCGCGGGGCGGCCGGGGGGCGGCGCTCGGGCGGGGCGGGCCGGGCCGGGCCGGGGCCGGCGGGCGGAGGCGCGGGCGGGACGCGCAGGTGAGCGGGCGCGGGGCTGCGGGGCTGCGGGGGCTGCGGGGCTGCGGGGGCGCGGGGGGCTGCGCAGTCGGGGCCCCGAGCTCGGGGGGGGGGCGCGCGGGCGGCGGGGGCGCCGGGGATGCGCGTGTCTGGCGGGGGGAGCCCGGCGTGGAGGGGCGCGGGGGCCCCCGGGGTGGCCCTCGGGGACGCTCGGGGCGGGGCGGGGCGGGCCGGGTGCTCCGGGCGGCCTCCCCGGGCCGGCGCCCGGGTGGGGAGAGCCGGGCGGGTCCGGCGGTCCCGGCGCGCGGGGAGGCCGCGGCAGGTGCGGGCCCGCGGGCAGCTCCCTGGAGGGGGAGGGCGCGGGCGGCGGCGCTCCAGGCGGCGTGGGGAGCCCGCCGGGGTCCGAAGGGCCCCCCTTCCTTGCCAGCCGTTGCTGCTCTCCAGCTCCGCCGCGCCCCCGCTTCCTGGCGCTTTAGGGTTTTATTTAAAGCTCTCATTGAGGGGGACACCCCCTCTCATTGAGGGGGACACCCCGCGAGCTTCCGGCAGCGGGGAGGGAGCGGGAGGGGCCGGACTCTGCCCTCCTGGGCGCCGCCCGCGTCACCGCGGAGCATCGCCCGGAATCTCAGGTGGGACACGGGACACGCCCCGCGAGGGAGGGTCCGGGGGCGCGTCCGTGCCGGAGAGCCCCCTGCACCCTGAGGGCCCCTGCGCCTGCTCTGGAGGAACAGCCCCCCGGGGCCTGGTGAGGGGCTGTGAGCCCGAGGCGGCACATCCAGGATCCAGGTTTGCTCCACGTTAGTCCTGGAAGCGGCAAAGAGCGACGGGGCCGGGATGCCCTGACCCCGGCCCTGGCCCGTGGGGCGGCCAGAGTGTGCTGGGCGTGGAGGGCGGCGGCCAGGCCAGCCCTGGGCACGGGACGAGCCGCTGTCGGGGTACGGCTGTCTTTATTCTTTTTATTGCTCCTGATTTTCCGAGGCCACGCCCCGGCTGTCCTGCTGCGTGTGCGGGTCCGGCCCGCACTCCTGGGCCCAGTGCCCCTGCTCGTGCCCACACAACCGTCACGGAACAGTGTGACCCACGCTCTGGCAACAGCCGTGCGCCGGGCCGGGAGGCCATCTGTCCCCGGAGCACAGAGGCTGGCTGGGGAGCGTCTGGGCTTGCCCGCGACTCTCCTGCCGCCCGAGGGCCGTGGTCACGTCCCAGCAGGCATGTGCGGTTCTCAGAGCCTCTTGCCATCGCGGGGGCCGCTGCCAGCGAGGCAGCCCCTTCCTGCTCCCAGAGGGACAGCCCCGGCCGGCCCTGCCCGCAGCACGAGCAGCGAGGGCGGCCCCCAGGGCCGTGTCTGAGGCCTCCGGAGCCGGTGCCCCCTCCAGGGAAGGAAGCGCCCGAGTCACAGCCCCTGTTGTAAGGGGCAGCGTCTGCTTTTTGGGAGCTGCGGAGTGTGGGCTCAGGCCGCCATGTGTGCGTTGCGTGTCTGATTCCCGCAGCTCACCCCCGGAGTCATTAACCCTCAGTGTGTATTCTAGATTGTTCTGCAGGTCAGTCACTGACCTCACAGCACGTCCCAGGCTCCCTCCCCCTGCCTTTCCCTAAGTTGGTAGGATCCAGGGTGGTGCAGGGGTGCGGGCTGGGCCCCCTTCAGCACCAGCCTCAGGACCCCGGAAGAACCAGCCTGGCTCCTGGAGGCAGGTCCTCAAGGGCACGGGAAGGGGTGCAGACCGGGAGGGGTGCAGTCTCCTGACTGTCCCAGTGGGGGGGGGGGTTGGAGCAGCTTCACTCTTTATTGGCAGGTTTTTTTAAATACTTACTTTTATTTACCTTTAAAGAAGCCGTGGGGGGCGCCTGCCCCCTCATAGCCCTCGGCAGCCCCGGGGCATCTTTGCCCCAGGCCTGCTGACTGACCCTCCTCTCCAGCTTGAAGGACAGCGGCTGCCTGCAGAGCCAGGCTTCCAGCTGGTGGGCTCCGCCGGCTCCTCGTCTCCTCGGAAGTGCCTGTGGGGGCTGGATTCCGGCTGACAAGCTTCTAGAAATGTTTCAGGTGCACGTGCGGCTGCTGGGTGTGAGTCTACAAGAGAACACCTTTGCTGGGTTGTTCTCATCCACCCGTGTGCGGGCTCACGGCCAGGCCGCAGCCTCCATCTGTCCAAGGACTGTGTGATAAGGCTGCCTCGTCCCTGACAGTGGACGTTGAAGAAATACCATCTGGCTTCTTCTCTCCCTCTGATCCTGAATTGCCAGGTCCTGAGTGTCTCTCTTGTCTCCATGTCCCCTCAGGACGTGGCCAGCAGGTTGGCGAGGCTCAAACAGGATCCTCTTCCAGACCCCAAGAATCCAGAGCCTTTAGAGGCGGCTGTTGCAGAAGAAGGTCATTTCCCTTCGCGCTCTGCTGTGAGGCCGGTGGCCGCAGGTTGGAGGTAAGCGTCCCCACACCTGTGCCCACGGGCACAGGCAGCCCCTTCTCAGCTTGGAAGAAGTAAAGACGGCAGGTACCTCCGCTCTTGGTGCCAGCGCCTGTCGGGAGGCCCAGGGCTGAATAAACTGCACCGGGCACCTCCCTCTGCTGTTTCCTGCCAGCTGCTGCCCAGCATGCTGCCCACATGTCTGGTACCAACCCGGCGCTCAGGGTGGAGCTGGCACTGGCGCGTGGAGTCTGCAGCCCGGGTAGCCTCTAGGGCTGTTTCCGTCCCCAGCGGTGCCTTCCTCCAGGCCGCCCTCCTCTTGGGCTTCCCACGCTTAGTTCCGAGGCTACGTGTTTCCTGGCCTTTCTGCAACCTCCAGTGTGTTGGGCAACCCCAGGGTGATGTCGGTGCTACACGTCGACTCCACGCAGCTCGTGTGTGGCTTGGGGTGCCTGCTCCACCTCCCTGTCTGTGCGCCCAGGTGCCAGGGAGGGACTCTGGGCAATGGGGAATGGGACCAGAATGGGTGGGGAGCCGAACGGCTAAGTTTGATTTGTCTTTATTTTCGTTTCTTATGAATTTTTTATTTTGATCAAAGCCTCTGTGTGTTACAATATAACGTAGCTTTCAGGTGTTCACCATTGAAAGCCCATGTCCCTCGCCATGCCGATGTCCTCTTTTCTCCGCTTTACCCTCCCTGTTCCCCTCTGGCAGCCCGGTTGGTCTTCCATAAACTGGGTTGAGAACGGCAGATGGGCGTTGCTTAAAGATAAATTCTTTAAGCAAGAAGTAAGGAGGGCTTGAGAGCCCGCGGGGAGGGCTGCAGCTGTCCGGGCTGGGGGGCCATCAGAAGCTTGGAGCCCCAGTGGCTTCGTGCTCAGAGGAACGAGTCTCCTATTCTGACCCCCGCAGGGCCTCCCCCGCGAGGGGCAGGAGGGGCACGCAGGCGGTAAACGTTGTGTTAGAGGGCGTCGGAGCTGTTGGTCTGTGTGACAGCTCTGAGAGCATCCGGGAAGTTATTAGAGATAGGTGCATACAAAGTTTAGCAAATGGTAAGCGAGGCAACCGTTCATTCAAGGAAAAATAAAAGGTCGTTGCAAGGAGGGAGCATGCCACGTGGCCTCTGAACCAGGATATGTGTAGATGTGGCGGGTGCCGCCAACGAGGTGAACCACAGTCGAAGGTCAGTGAGGACCTCGTGGGCATATTGGTGGTACGAGGGAGGCTGGGAGGCGGGAACAAATGGTCAGAGGTTCGAGCCGTGGCGGCCGTGGTCGCGCAGTGGGGAAGGCCTGCGGCCGCCACGGACGGAAGGGCTTGAGACAGCGGGAAGTGGAGAGGCCAGAGGAGAGGCTGTCACAGCTCTGGGAGCGATTCTAAGGTGCCGCGAGGTCTTTCTGGCCTGGAATCTGCGTCCAGGATGAGGTGGCAAGAGGGGGCGTGGAGGAGGCCGGCCCGGAGGGCCCAGGGGCGGCGGGTGGATGCTGTCGGGAGCCTGGGGCCGTTCGCGTCTGAGCCGCGTCTGTTCTTCCCTCAGGGCCCAATGGCTGCAGAATCCCAGCCCCGCGCTCCCAAAACCAAGAGCCCGAACCGCGTGGCCAGCGGCGGGGCCGCGGCCCAGGGCCAGTGGGGCCGCGCCTGGTAAGGCTCTTGCCGTGTTCCCGGCTGGGAGATCAAGGGGTGTCTCTGTGGGCGCTTGCCCGCCCTGGCGGTTCTCTGGGCCTGTTGAAAACGAATCTTGGTTTTAAGGTGAAGGCTGAGGAAACAGCGCACTTGCCCCTTCTAGCAAAGGAGGCATTTGAAAAAGGAGAGCCCGGGAGCTGGCCTGAGGGGCAGCTGGCCTGGCTCTGGCACGTGGCTGACCTGGGCCTCCTGCAGCCAGAGAGCCAGAGCGCGGCGGGGGCTCTGGAGGGGCTGAGTGTCCTGCGGTCGGGGACCGGGGGTCCTGTGACCTCGTGGGTCACTGGGGCCTCCTCCACTCACGTTGAGGGTGCTGGGCAGTCTGTGGGCACCCGCAGACCCCCGGGAGATCGAGACTCCCGGGGCGAGAGGCAGAGCCCGTCTTGAGGGCTGGCCGGCCGGAGCAGGGGGACGGGCTGAGCTGGGCGGGCGCAGTGCCCGGAGCCGGGGGCACACAGCTGGCGTGACCTGTGACCCGCGACCCCACCCGCCTGCAGGGAGGTCGACTGGTTTTCCCTGGCGAGCGTCATCTTCCTGCTGCTGTTTGCGCCCTTCATCGTGTACTACTTCATCATGGCCTGCGACCAGTACCAGTGCGCCCTGACCAGCCCCGCCCTGGACCTCGCCACGGGGCGCGCCCGGCTCTCCGACATCTGGGCCCGGACGCCGGCGGTCACCTGGAAGGCGGCCCAGCTCTACGCCCTGTGGGTCTCGTTCCAGGTCAGACCCTGGCGCCGGCGCGGGGCCCAGGGGTGGCGCGTGTGGGGCCCCGGCCGCGGTCTGGGTGGTGGAATCCCGGCCCTGGCTGGCTGCTGGGTCTGGGACCCGCAAGCGTCCCCTGAGCCAAGGGCAGCAGAGCACAGGGAGCAAGACCCTGGGGAGGCGCGGGGGGCCGGGTGGCCACAGGGACCCACCTCCCGCCCCCGAGGGACGCCTCACTGCAGGAGACACCCCGCCCTGCCGCGTCCCCGCTGGCCTCCCAGCCCGGAGGTCGCCAGGTGGGGCTGGGCAGTGGCCCGGGACCGTGTTTCTTGTCTGGGCCCGGGCGCTCCTAGGCCCCTGGGAGATGCCGGCTCCCCCCGCCCTGGGGATGGGCTCCCCCCGCGTCTGCCCAGCGCCCCGGAGACCCTGTCGTTTGGGTCTCGTTCCCTTTGGGTTAAAGGGCTGGGGCAGCTGGGCCGCACGAGCACACAGCCCACCGCCCCCGCAGCCGACCCATTCGCACGCTGGGTCCCTCTGCCCCGCGGCTGTTTCTGGGCGTGGCACCCCCACACGCTGCACCCTGAGAATTTGCCCTCGTGCAGAGAGCCCCTCGAGGTCCCTCCCTTGCCATCCGCTTAGGGGCGAGGGCCAGCCTCGGGCGCCCGTGGGGACGGCCAGCAGGTGAGCGGTGGCCAGCCTCGGGCGCCCGTGGGGAGCGCCTGCTGACGCGTGCGGGGCCCCTCTTGTGAATGGGATTATTGCCTTTAAAGGGCGCGTTTTGTGTCTGTGAATGTCAGCCCAGCCTGCTCTGGGCCCGCACGGCACATGGGAAGGCCCAGGGGCTCCCCCGGGGTTGAACGGGCTCCCCAGCCCCCAGCTCCCGAGCCAGAAGCTCTTCTGCAGGAAATAACCGCCCCCCAGGCCTTCCCGCCTCCTCGGCGCCTCCACCCCGGCCTAGGGAGGCCGGGCGCAGCTCCGCTCACCCCCGGGTCAGCTCCGCTCACCTCTGCTCGCTCTGCCCAGGTGCTCCTGTACATGGCGCTTCCCGACGTCTGCCACCGGCTCCTGCCCGGCTACGTGGGCGGCGTTCAGGAGGGCGCCGTGACGCCCTCAGGTGAGGCCTGACCTCGCCCTCGCTCCCCTGACTGCCCGGCCCGGCCCTTCCTTTCACGCCCTCCCCCGGGCTGCTCCTTCCCAGATCTGCTCCCTGACAACAAGGAAATGTAGCTTGGGGTTACCGCGGGTCAGGGGACGCCAGGGGCAGCCCCGCACTGCCCTGCGTGGGGTTGGCGGTCTTGGTCCCCGATAACGAGGGAAGCGCGTGGCTGGCCTGCTGCTGGCCGCCTTGCCAGCGTGACCCTGCCCAGGGCACAGTGCCTCTGGGCTCGGGGACTATCGTTTAGGGCACTGCTGTCCCTCACAGCCACCCGAGCCCCCCTGAGCCCGCAGGGGGGTCCCCCAGCCCTGCCCATAGCGGGCTCTGGCCCCAGCAGCTGCTCCCCGCAGCGGTGCAGAGCATCTGACACCGTTCGCTGGTGCGGAGCCTCCAGCTCACAGAGTGCAGGCAGATGGCCTGCGGTGAGTTAAGGGGTGTCGGACCCCCCTCCAGGGGCTTAGCAGAGGGGTAGCAGTCCCCACAGCAGCAGCGGGAGGGGCGCTGCTGGCACCCCCCTGCAGCTGGGGCCTGGGGGCCGGGCCGGGTGGGCTGCCGGGGCTGGGCCGTGGGTGCTCCGGTTTCGTCCGCCCTCTGCAGGCGCCGTGAACAAGTACCAGGTGAATGGCCTGCAGGCCTGGCTCATCACGCACCTGCTCTGGCTCGCCAACGCCCACCTCCTCTCCTGGTTCTCCCCCACCATCATCTTCGACAACTGGATCCCGCTCTTCTGGTGTGCCAACCTCCTGGGCTACGCGGTCTCCACCTTCGCCATGGTCAAGGGCTACTGCTTCCCCACCAACGCCAAGGACTGGTACGTGCCGCGGCGGCCGGTGAGCCGGGCAACAGAGCCTTTGAAGGAGGCGCTGCCTGGCACTGAGGCTCCGGAGCCTGGCGAGGTGTGGGCTGGAACATGAGGCTCAGCTTGGCAAGTCTGTCTTTGGTGGCCAGGTCAGCCCTGGCGGCACTTGTGGGAGGCCCCTTCTGAACAGGGGCACCGGGCGTGGCCCCTTGGCAACATCAGCGTCGCCCACGCCACCCCCTGGGGACCCTGGTTATTGCACTGGTGTTGGTGCCGTCGTGGCCAGCCTCCCAGCGAGAGCCCGGCTGGTTGGTGCTGCTGTTAAGGAAGCCTCGGGTCGCGCCGTGGGTGGACAGTCACGTCTTCATCTGTCTTTTTTCTTTAAGATTTAAAAAAATTTATTGATGCACACGAGAGCTGGGGTACAGGCCAGAGGTGCGGGGGTGAGAGGATCCACCAGAGACAGAGTGGGGAGCAGAACAGGCAGATCCTCTGAAATCCACTGCTGAGGGGAGCAGCGGGGAGACAGGAGAGAATGCTGCGCCCGCCCTGTGGGTAGCTCCCTGGCCGGGGATCAACCTCGGGCCGCAGTGGCTGAGACTTAACCCCTGCACCACCAGGGAGGCCCTTCCTCTCTTTATCCACCTAGTCACTCCCGCCACCCGCCCATCTACAGGCCCACCCAGCCACCCCGCACCTTCCACCCCACCCACCCAGGAGTCCGCCCTTGCCCCGGCCCTACGCCGCCCTCCCTGGCTCCCCTCATAGCCGCCACGTTAGGGTCCTGTAACCGGGTGTAGGCGATGGGGATTTTTGAATAAGGTTCTCGTTCTTGGGGTGCTTACCTTGTAGGCTGGGGGCCAAGTAAAGACAAGTGTTTCCTTGAACAATTCCACGTCGTCCTTTGAGACCGGTCTGAGCAGTCAAGGGCGGTGACGGCTCTCAAGGCTCAGGGAAATCCCGTCACTGCCTGGGTGGGCGCGGCCCCGGCACTCGGCCCCTCTGCCAGGAGTGCAGCCTCGGTGCCCACGGAGCCCCGTGCCGAGTGCCCTGCTGGGGGGGCCCGAGTCCAGCCTGCGCGGGGCCCTGCGGGAGCCCGGCAGCAGCGGGGTGCCCTGGTGTCTTCGGAAGCACGGCCAGCCGCCCTGCCCGATGAGCAGCCCCCCGCACACAGCACCCCGAGTTGGGCCGCCCCGCGTCTGCGTGCGCGAGGCGGGCCCCGTGTGCGGCTTCTCACCACGTGTCTTTCCTTTGTGTTCTTAAGCAAGTTCACAGGCAATTTCTTTTACAACTACATGATGGGCATCGAGTTCAACCCTCGCATCGGGAAGTGGTTCGACTTCAAGCTGTTCTTCAACGGGCGCCCGGGCATCGTCGCCTGGACGCTCATCAACCTGTCCTTCGCGGCCAAGCAGCGGGAGCTGCACGGCCAGGTGACCAACACCATGGTCCTGGTCAACGTGCTGCAGGTAGGCTGGCCCGGCCGGGGGGGCTCTGACACGGGGTGGGGGCGCTCCCGGGACCCCGACCCGCCGCCCTGGGAAGGCGCGCCCCCCGCGCATCGGATGGCGTGGAGGGACAGGGGCGCTGCTGCCATGTACGTGTGGCCCCGGGAACGTGGGGCCTTGCCCGGAACCGGGGCTTGTTTCCCGCGCGGAGTTCAGGGAGCACCCCCAGCACCCCCCGAGCTCGGCCACAGTCACACTCCAAGGCCCTCACAGGCCCCAGGCGAGAAGGGGCAGGAGCAGCGATCGTCTCCCCTCTGACCTGTCTGTACTCAGACGCCCTCCCCGCCGACCCGTGAGGGCAGCGGTCGCCAAGCATTCGCCCAGTGTGCCCGGGGTGCACGGTGCCTTGTCGCCGCGGGCTGTCCCCAGCCAGTCCCGCCCGAGCGAGCTCTCGGCTCCATCGGGCATCGCCGGGCTCCGTCTCTGGTCACTGTGGTCCTCCAGGACGAAGACACCCGCCCCGTCCCCACGTCCCAGGCCAAGCGCAGGGATGGCCCTGGGTGGCGGCACGGAGCACAGCCCCACGTGCCCTGGTCAGCGCCGGGTCAGCGCCTTGTGCTGTGTTGCAGGCCATCTACGTGCTGGACTTCTTCTGGAACGAAACCTGGTACCTGAAGACCATCGACATCTGCCACGACCACTTCGGCTGGTACCTGGGCTGGGGCGACTGCGTCTGGCTGCCCTACCTGTACACGCTGCAGGTGAGCGGGCGGGGGCTCCATGCGCATGTGTGTCCGCAGCAGCCTCGGAGGGAGGTGCAGCCTAGCGTGGGGCCCCTGCAGAGGCCCCCAGAGGGCCCAGGCAGGCGGGTATCCTCAGGCCTCTCTCCCGGGTGTGTGGACGTGTCTGTTCCCTGTGGGCTCAAGAGCCGTCCCCCGGGAGGACGCATCCTAGGGGTGGGGCCCCCTGACCGCAGGCTACAGTCTCCACAGCCACTGGGGCGCTCTGCATTTGGGGGACACACTTCGCCCACAGAGAAGGAGGTGGTGTGGAATGGATTTTGGGTAGGAAGGATCGACCTGGGGACGCAGGCGGACGCTTGCATTCGCGTGTGTTGCCGCAGAGCTCGAGGGCGGCAGGCTGGCTTCTTGCCTCACGGCGGGCTTCCTGAGGGTCAGGCTGGAGACGCAGCGTGGCCTGAGGGGACCTGGCTGCCACTCGCAGGAGCCCAGAGTCAAGAGGTTCTCCTGATGGCAGGGGCGTGCTGAACCCCAGGGGAGCTGAGGAGGAGCCCCTGATTTGCATGGGGGGGTCAGCAACAGCTTCCAGGGCCAGCCACAGCCAGACTGAAAGCAGAGTGATGAGGCTGGGTGAGAATGTCCCGGAAAGGTGGATGGGTACGTGCAGTCTCCTCTAGAGAGTTTGGGGTGAGGGGCCCAGGGTCAAGGACTGAAGAAACGTCCCTGTGTTGTGAGCCACACAACAGGCTGCATGTGGCAGAACCGGCCAGTCCCACGGAAGCAGTGTCCAGCGCTGGCCTGGGCAGCCCACAGGGCCTGTGGGACGACCAGCTGAGTCAGGCCTTGGCACAGCCCCCACAGGCCCCTGAGACCGGGCCAGGTGAAGCCATGAGGGTCGCGGGGTGCAGGTGGGTGCTGTGCTGGCAGCTTCCCTCCTGCACCCTGACCTCCATGCAGCGTGCCCCACAGTGACTCGGGGGTTCTGAGCAGTAGGTGGCAGAGCGGCCTGGCCATTCCACGGCCAAGAGCGGCCCTGCCTTCCTCTGCAGCCTCTGGGCTCATGCCTGGGAGGCCTGTCCAGGCCACCACGCATTTCACAAGTAGGTGAGGAGGCTGGACGGGCATATCTCGCCCCAGGGCACCCTTTGTGAGCAGCGAGCTGGGCTGCCTGCCCGAACCGGTCGCACGAGAACAGATCTGCCAGGAAAGACTGGCCGGGCAGGGTCCACACTGGCTGGACACAGCAGGGCCTGCGGTGGTCATGCCTTGGGCTGCTGTTAGCTGGCTGGACCCCAGGCAGTGTCCCAGCACAAGGGCCTGGGTGGGGAGGTAAGTGGGAACCTCACAGCAGAGCGAGAAGGTCCCCGCAGGGTGCGGAGGTCCTGGACTCCTGTTCCTGCCCCCAGGCCTGGTTAGTGACTGCAGGTCCCCTGGACCCGTCTTTCCTCCCATGGCCCGCGGGCTCTCTGCTGCCCCCTCGGACGTGCAGAACAGCAGTAATTGATTGGTTTTATGTGTGTAGTTAACCCTATGCGGCACACTTGTGTATGTGTGTGTGTTTGTGAGTGTGTGTATACACACACACACACAATCTGTATACCAGGCCTTGTTTGACCACCGTCTGTGAAGTACACATGAGTGTGTATTTTATCTTGATTGCGTTGCTTGGGGTTCTCCAGAGACAGCGAGCCAGGCCGTGTGGGCTGTGTATGTATAACACAGGCGCAGGCTGTGTGGGTCACCCCTGGCCGAAAGGGCAGCAGGCAGTGCCCTGCATGTCTCAGTGGTCCTGGCGGGCCACCATCTTCAGGACAGAGCAAATGTCGAGTGGGGCTAAGGCAGTGCTGGTGGAATCACGGTTGCCCGGGGCGGTCTGTTCTCTGAAGCCTTCAACTCATTAGAGGAGGCCACTGTGTCCTGGAGGCTGACCTGCTTTACCCCACGTGGACTGTGGGAAATGCTGGTCACTCCTAACAAGCTGCTGCCCAGCAAGAGCCTGGTGGTGACCAGACACCGGGGTGCCGGGCCTAACAGGGCGTCACCTACAGTGAACCATGATGATGTGTTGGGGTGACGTTTTTATATTGTGTATTTACGCAACGTGGGACGTAAATGCGTGTCCATGTAACCATCGCGCATGTAGATCCAGCCGTCTGCGTGGGGCTGGGGGATGGAGGGGCTGGGCGGCCAGGTGTGTGTGTTCCTCACCTGAGCCCAGCAGCCCTCCCGGCAGCTGCTTTTATCTCCCGGCAGAGCCGGCTGAGCCCACACTCCCGGCCGCTCCCCGGAGGAACCTCATCCGACCCCGTCCTCTTGCCCCGCAGGGTCTGTACCTGGTCTACCACCCCGTGCAGCTGTCCACCCCCCACGCCCTGGGCGTCCTGCTGCTGGGCCTGGTGGGCTACTACATCTTCCGGATGACTAACCACCAGAAGGACCTGTTCCGCCGCACGGACGGACGCTGCCTGATCTGGGGCCGCAAGCCCCGGTTCATCGAGTGCGCCTACACCTCGGCCGACGGCCAGCGGCACCGCAGCAAGCTGCTGGTGTCCGGCTTCTGGGGCGTGGCCCGCCACTTCAACTACACCGGGGACCTGATGGGCAGCCTGGCCTACTGCCTGGCCTGCGGCGGGGGCCACCTGCTGCCCTACTTCTACATCATCTACATGACGGTGCTGCTGACCCACCGCTGCGTGCGCGACGAGCACCGCTGCGCCCACAAGTACGGCCGGGACTGGGCGCGCTACACGGCCGCCGTGCCCGCGCGCCTGCTGCCCGGCGTCTTCTAGGGGCCGTCCTGGGGGAGGACCCGCGAGCCGCGCAGCCGTTGCGGGGGGCAGTGGGGGCATCCCAGCCCCACCCAGAGCCTCAGCTTCCTTGGTGGTGACATGGACGCCTGGCGGGCTGGCGCTCCCGCTGCTGTGCGCTGCTCCCTGGCTCTCGGGCACTCCGAGGGTTGGGCCTGCTGCCTTCTCACCAGCAGACGACCGTCCCCGAGCCTTGCCGAGGGCGACTGTGCTTCCTGTCGTGGGGCGCCTCCCGCCCCCGCCTCCTGGACAGACGAGGCCGCGCTGGCCGGTCTTGAGCCCAGTGAAGGGGCTGCAGGGAGTGCTGCTCGGGCCAATGCCCGGCGCCTGGACCCCTCCTCAGCGGCCCCATCCTGAGCTGCACCCGACGCCCTCTGCGCGCACGGCCAGATGTGTCGCGCATGGACACGAGGCTCCGACACGTCCCTAAACCAGCCCTGCCGCCAGCCACCCCGGCCGGGCCTGCCCAGCGAGATCCGAACCCCAGCCTTGGGCCAGGCCTGCCAGGTCCTTTCCTTCCTCGGGCGCCCCCGACCCAGAATCCTGCCTCCAGACTCGGCTGCCCTCGTTGTTAGTCTTTATATTAAACTTTCTACTCGGTCTTCCGCTGTCCCCTGCGCCTGGCTGGCCTGATGACACCAAGGGCTGCGTTCCCGCGGGTCGAGGAGGCCTGAGAAACTCGCCTCAGTGAGGGTTCACGCGCCCCGGGGGCGTTGTGCCTGGTCGGGGAGGCCATTCGTTACCAAGGGGACCCCAGCAAGTGGGCCAGGAGCCAGGAGCTGGCCGGTGCCCGGCTGGCTCGGCCCAGAACCGGCCTGGGAGTGTCTGAGTGAGTGCCCAGCCCTGGCAGGGCCCCTGCCCCAGGCTGCGAGCTGAGCTGAGCTGACCGTGGCCTCCTGAACAGGGATTGGGGAGCAGAGCATGGGTCCCCCCCGGACCAGCCGGGAGCCCTGTTTGCTGTCCTGGAACTGCACCCCCGCCCCTAGGGCTTATGGGTCTGTGGGGCCTCAGGGCTGCGTTTGTCACAGCCGCACCAGGCCTCGGGCACCGGGAGCCTCGGCCCTGCCTGGTTCAAAGTCTGGGGGCACGTGGCCCTCCCTCCGGCTGGGGTGGGGTGGCAGCCTCTCGGCCTGGGCTCTGGGGCGCTGGTTCTCTCCCCGCCCTCGCTGGGCAGGGCTCCGGGGCGAGTGGGGCCGCCTCTGAGCGCCGGGCTGCCGTCTGCTCACTGCTCCTCTCCCCTCACCCCAGCCCGCGGTCTCCTGCCCTCACTGCCCTTTGTGTGGGAGGGAGCGGAAAGCACCGGGGCTGGCGGGCACACCCAGGCGGGCACACCCAGGCGAGGGCAGGAGACCTTCCCCGCGACGAGATTACAGCGCTGTCTGGAACATGCCGGCATCTGCCAGGCTCCGCTTACACGCGTCACGTCCTCGGAGAAGCCGCAGCCCCCGGGCGGCCGGGAGGACACTGCCCCTTCCCCAGCAGGGCTGCCAGTGGCCACACGTGCCCAGGGGCTGCACCGGATCAGCGCAGCCCCTTCCTAGGGGTCAGCAGCCCCCGGACAGTGCACGGCGAGGCTACGGGGCATGATCCGAGTTAGTTGTGCCCACGTGGGGATGGAAAGCAGTGTCTCCTTCCCCCTGGGCCTTGGGAGCCCACCCACCGGCTTAGCAGCGTGACGTGTCGCCCCAGCCTGCGCTGACCCCGGGGGAGAGGACGCCTACCGTGAGGACCAGGGTCTGCCACAGTAGCCTGAGCTAAGACGTGCAGGCCACTCCTTGGGCGCACAGGGTGACCATCCGCGGGATTGCACGCTCATGGGGCCGTCTCGGGGGTGCTGAGTGAGAACCCCAAAAGGCAATCCGCACCCCCTCACACGAGCCCCAGGGACAGCTGTGTTGAGCTGCAGCCCCGATGGGGGAGTCGGCCAGAAGGGGGGCTCTCACGGCGCGGGAGGGCCTGTGGGGCTGGAATGTTCTGTGCTGGTGGGTGTGCGGACCCGTGCAGAATTGCAGTCGTGTGTGCACACGCAGGCGGGCACACGTACCAGGTGGGGGCTCGCCTGTCCCAGCATCTCGGCGTCCATGTCCTGGTGCCATGGTGTCCCGCTGGGGAAGTTGTGGGAGGCCCCACCCGGCATGGACTCACCTGCCCAGAACATGGACAGAGCAGCGGGCAGCAGCCCCCCGGGAGGCAGCTTGGACCAGACGTGGCCCCGGGGCCAGCCTGCACCAGCCTCTGCCCCGAGCTGCCAGGCCCACCCCAAGGGAGGGACGTGGCTGGCTCGGCGGAGCTCGGCTGTCAGGCCCGAAGCCCGGAGCTGGAGTCCACACACTGGACGCGGTACCTGTGGCCTTGGGGCAGGGAGGGGCACGGGGCCTCCAGGCTCTGGCTCAGTGCCCTCTCTCCCCCTCCTGCGTGCCACCTCCCCACCCTCTGCTGGGAGCAGCAGATCGGAGGGAATGGGACCTCCCCGTGGGCCCTGTGCCCAGGGATCACAGTCGGCACGGGACTTGCAGGGGCGGCCATGGAGTCAGCACTGGGCCCCCGCATGGCCCCTGTGTCCTGCGTCCACACCCGCCCGCAGAAGCCAGACCAAGGGCACCTGGAGGGAGCCAGTCCCAGAAGCCCCCTCAGGTGTGTCTGTGACCGCTGTGGGGGGAAAGAGTGGGCGCCCACGCTGGGCCCCCTGCCCCCCACGCTGACACGCCTGCTCCACCCCACCTTGGGCCCAGCTGTGCTCCCGCCAGGGCGCCCCTCGAGGCCCCCTTGCTCCTGAGTGCGTGGAAGTAGACAGGTAGAAAGGCAGGCAGGGGCTAGAGAGGCTGTGCCGGCCACTCCAGCGGGCCCGGCCAGCCCTGAGGTCACCTGTTACAGCACAGGGCCATTGTTGGGCAGAGCGCGCCCGGCCACCAGGGCGCGGTGGCCCCCAGCACCGGCCTCTCAGGCGGCCAGGAGGTGCGGCCGCGGTGGGCTCTGCATAGCCGCCCTGGGCTCCAAGGCCCTGGCTGGGCGGACAGCTGGGCCCGAGCGGCCTCCCCCCGAGGGGAGGGCAGGAGGGGCGTCTTTTCACGCAGCCGCTTGTTCCGCGGCCCCGGGGCGGCCTGGACGCTCTCCCCTCAGTTAAAGTCTTTCAGGCTCTTCCTTTTCTTAACAGGAGAAGCGATGACGCAGGCGAGACCACCGCTGCAGCTGAGCGTGGCGCTCCTGAGGCCCGGGCTGTGGGCGACGCTCTCCCGGGGCTCAGGTAAGAGGGGGCCGGGCCGGGGCTGGGGGGCGCTGGGCCCGGTGTCTCGTGAGGGAGGCAGTGCTCTCCGTCTCCGCACTCCCCTCGCCCCCTGCCGTCCAAGGAGCCCGTCCCCCGGTGGGGCTGAGCCTGGTCGCTTGGGCCCTCTCCGTGCTGCCAGGGAGCACAGGGTCCCCCCGGGTGTGGGGAGCAGGGCTGGGCTCCAGCGTCACCCCGGCAGAGCTTGGGGAGCTGGTCCTCATTCCTGCTGAGGTGTCCAGACGCCGGCCCGGCGAGCGCCCCGGGGGACTCCTGCTCGCACATTTGAAATCTCCCCAGCGAGACAAGCCAGGCAGCACCTCGGAAAGTGGGGGCCCCGGGGAGACTAAGGCCTCAGTGGGCAGGGACTGCAGTGTCACGGGCCGTGCTCCCCGCTGCCCCCCTCCCCACCTGTGGCCGCCGGCCAGGCCGAGGACGTTGCTTGGCGGGTACGGCAGGAGCTGCAGGCCGGGCCCAGGACGTCGGGGCCCCGAGAGGGCACCTGTGCCCACCTGGCCTTGGTGGGAGCCAAACACACCCCAACACCGGCGCCATCGGGGTGGGAGTGCTGGCAACTGTTGGAAAACACCAGAAGCACACCTGGCGCCTAGTGGGCGCCCAGGTTAATCCACACAGGACAGTTTCCAGGGTAACAGCAGGGCACGGCGAGCGCCATCTCGGGCCGCTGGGCCGGACGGGTGGGCAGGCTTGCGAACGGGGCCACCCGGGACACGGGTCTCGCGGCCACGGGGGCCGGTCGCAGCTGCTCGGCTCTGCCTGCCAGTGAGAAAACAGCCACAGACGACATGCACGCAGGCATGCACACGCAGGTGTCGCTGCGGTGACGTCACCAGGGTGTGGGGCCCACAGGTGCCTCAGAAGAGGCACCTGTGAGCCCATGGCCTGGGCCAGAGCCCTCCTGGGGACGTGCAGCCCACGACTGGCCAGCAGGGGGCACCCGGGCCACGCCGGGAATCAGGCGCTTGGCAGGAAGCGGCTCCTGCAAAATCCAGCCTGGGCGGGGCGGTGTGTGTGTGTGTGTGTGTGTGTGTGTGTGTCCCCTGGTGTGTGTGTGTGTCCTGGCGCGTGTGTGTCCCCTGGTGTGTGTGTGTGTCCTGGCGCGTGTGTATCCTGGCATGTGTGTGTGTGTCCTGGCGTGTGTGTGTCCTGGCACGTGTGTGTCCTGGCGTGTGTGTGTCCTGGCATGTGTGTGTGTGTGTCCTGGCGTGTGTGTGTGTGTCCTGGCGTGTGTGTGTGTGTGTGTATGTGTGTGTTCAGGGCTCCGGCTGTGCGCCGTGCTGGGGGCGGGGGGCAGGGTGGGAAGGCCTGCGCCTGGAACTTTCTCCGACATCCCAGCACCAACTCCTTGGAAACTTCTGCATGTCGACACGTACGCCTTGTGCAAATGAATACTGAATTGTAAGCAGGTGATTGTGCCGTCCTGGGCACTAGACCAGGCAGCCTGCGTCCTAGGAGACAGTGGCTGTCCCTTCAGGCCACGTTATTTAAATCCCGGACGGACTAGCTTAGGGGAGAGGTGGGGCAGGCCACCCCAATTCAGCTCTGGCACCAACCTGCAACCTTAGCAAGTCTGTCAAGTCCTGCAGCTGCAGGCGGCGTCCTCCTGGGGGGAGAGTGGGCCAGCCAGCCGCTTGCAAACACATCACTTGGCTCGAATCAGCAGCCATGTGGTGGGTGCGGAATACTATACAGCAGGGAAAATGAGCCATGGCCACGTGTGTCAACGCCGGGCAGTTGCCAAAGACTGAGCAAAATAGGAAGCCACCAAAACATGCCCAGGACCCTTACTCCATCCCCACAACCGAGCGCGGGCAGAACCCAGCCTCCCCTTATTTAGGGGCGGAGCCAGGTGTGTGAGGGAGAGCAATCGTTAACATCAAGGAAAGGGCGGTGGCCAGCTCTGGGGGGACAGGAGGCCCCTGGGGGCGCACAGAGGCTTAGGTGACACTAGAGGCTTCGCGGGTGGTGGGCTACACAATGACTTCTTAGAACAAGCAGTCGCCCTATAAGGAGCACCAGCTTGCGTGCCGTGGCGTCATGGCAAGGCACCCCAGAGGAAGGGAAATTGGTCTCCCCCTGTTTGTGTCTCAGGCGCAGCCCTTGGCGGCCGGGGCGGGGGGAAGCAGACCTGGAGAGGCCACCTCTGGCCACCAGGACTTGCGGCATAACTTTCTAGAAATGCTACGGGGACAAAGAACGGCCCCTCGCATGGACATCAGGCTCCGCGGATAACCAGTGGCACGACCACCAGTGCCAGCGGCCTTGGCCAGGAGGTGTCGGGGCCAGAACAGAGCGAAGGAGCCCCAACCCCCCACCTGGAGGGGCTCCTGGCCTATCGGGGCGACCGGGCATGTGGAAGTTGGGGGGAGGGTGTGGAAAGAGCTGCGTTGTGGGGCCCTCGAGGTGACCGATGCCTCTGGACAGCGACTTGGCCGTTTGTGGAGCATTTAAATGCTTGGCCTCAACGAGCCGTCCTGGGGGTGCACCGTGGGGAGCTGACCCCACGCTCGGACACACAGTCACACCGCGGCGACTCACAAAACCAGGATGGGGTCGGGGGGTTGTCAGCCGCTCCGTCCCCACCCTGCAGCGAGCCACAGGCTCCTGGTGTCGGGGAGAGGCCGGCCCGGGGCCAGGTCCACGCGGGCAGCATGACCATGAGGCCATCTCCCCGCAGCCCTCCCTGCGGCCGTGAACACGCCCCTGATCTGTGACTACGGCTCGGGCTTCAGCAAGGTGGGCTTCGCGGGCATGGAAGCGCCGCTGGTCATGTTCCCCACCGTCCTCGGGAAGCTCCGGCACAACGTGAGTGGCCGGCGCCCTCCCAGCTCCTCCTTCCAGAGGCGGCCGCCGCGGGTCCCACAGGGCCCCCCACCTCCCCCGCAGGGTGGGCCCCCAAGAGCCTTAGAGCTGCCGGCCAGGTGGGCGAGCATCCGAGTGCGGGGTGCCGGCTGTGCAAAATGCAGAGGCCCAGGCCCACCCCCAGGACTCCGGCTTCGGCAGATCTGGGAGGCGCCAGGGCTTGTGCTTCTGGCCACTTCCCAGGTGAAGTGGGTGCTGCTGGCCTGGCCGCCCCTGGGCTGTGCTTAGGCTGTGGCACGAGGCACAGCGCACGGGGGAGGGTGCGCACGGAGCGGGCGTCATTTCTCAAACCACGTGCACCAGACACAGCCCCTGGCAGGAAGGCTCTGGGACGGGTGGGGACTGCGGCGTGTGCCCAGCCTGGCAGGGTCTGCTGCCGCTGCTCTGGGCGAACGTGGCCCTGTGTGGCCGGGTCTTCCTGCTTTTGTGGAGAATTTAGAAAATCAGATTTTTTTAATTTTTTAAGTCGCACAAAGTCTCCCATCGTAACCACTTCCAAGTGCAGGTGCTGCAGCAAAGCAGCCGTCGCCCCCGCACCTGCAGAACCTTCTCACCTCCCCAGCCTGGAACTCGGTCCCCCGAAACACTCACTCCCGCCCCCCGTCCAGGCCCACGGCTCCCCCTCTCCTCTCAGTGTAGGAATTTGGCAGAATTCACAGAGTGTGTGGCGCTCTCGGTCCTGACCCAAGTGGGACCCCACGGCACTTGTCCTGGGCTTCGGGCTCAGTCACGGGAGCCGGGTCCCCGGGTCCCTCCACGTCGGAGCAGGTGCTGGAGTGACCTTCCTCTTCAGCTGAATAATCTCCCACGCGTGGGTGGGCGGCCTTGTGTATCCGTCACCCGTCCGAGCACTGGGGCTCTTCCGCTCTGCAGCGCTTGTGAACAGCATCGAAGGGAGTGGGGGTGGAGCAGTAGCCGTCGGGGGCACCCACTGTGCAGAAGTGGGGCGGCTGGATAAGGGGCAATCAGTGTTTAAGAAATCCCCACGTTTGCATCAAATTTTGAGACGTCACCTCAAGACCCGTGCCGCCCAGACAGAAGAGAGCTGCAGGCCAGGTGCCCAGCGCTGCCCCGGGTGGGGGCTCGCTGCACCTCGACCCTCAGACCTGCGTGTCCTTGGCAAGAGGCCCTCCTCTGCCTGCCGTCCCTGCCGAGCAGCGGCGTGGGCTGCTCTCTGGGCTCCAGCCGTGCTCCCTGTGCTCCACCTCCAAACTCCCGGGCTGTGCCCACCTCCTGCTCACCCTCCGCGCTCGGCTGACGGGCACCGCCCCGCGTTGTGACCATGTCAGACGTCACGCTGCCCACGCGGGCGCTGGGCCCTGGGACAGGCAGAGAAGCCGGCCCCCCGCCCAGGGCACCCAGCAGCAGGCGAGCCTGGAAGCAGGTCGCAGGCGCAGGATCACGGCAGGACAGTGTCCTCGCCGGAATAGACGCGGTGACCAGGACGGACGGCGAGGACGGCGGCCCCCAGCACCACCACTAGGTCTCCCCTCCTCCCCCGGGCTTCGCCCGCTCAGGGCCCGTGTCTGCTCCCACATCCGCGCTCGGGACCCCTCCCGCCCCACTTGAGTGTTGCCGCCCAAGGCCCCCGGGTCCTGGCACCCCCGGAGCCTGCACAGCTGTGGCCTGGCCCGAGCACCCTCGCTCCCCATCTCAGGCCGCAGCTCTAACCTGCTCCTCCCGGTCCTTGCGCCTCCCTCCACCGCCCCCCGCCACCCACTTAGGTTGGGGCCAGCTGACCAGTGGGGGACCCTGAGGCTCGTGTGGGTCTGTCCTTTCAGTTTACCAGGCACGGCCCCCGCCTCTGTGCCCTGAAGGCCCAGATCCTTCCCGTCTGCTTTCTGGGCACATGCAGGGGCCAGTGTGCCCACGCGTGGATCCGGGCCTCCTGCCCGGCTTCTGCACGCGCAAGGCCAGGAGGAGCTCTGCTGGGGCCTGGGTGTGGGTTGTAGGCCCTGCCGAGACTTCTCTGCACCCTCGGGAGGGTTCCTGGCCCCTCCCGCCCCCGGCCCTGCCACTGCCCGTGGCTGAGCAGGGGGCTCAGGCCGGAGCTGACCGGGGCCGGCCGTCCCCAGCGCCTGTTGGTGGGACTGGAGGATCAGGACTGGCTCATCGGCACGGAGGCCATGGACAAGCTCGGGCAGCTCAACCTGCAGTGGCCCATCGCCCGGGGCGCTGTCACCAACTGGGACAACATGGAAAAGGTGGGTGCCGCATCAGCCACAGGGCACCCCCTGCGCCCCAAGGCGGGCTCCACAGCAGGCTGGTGGGGTCCTCCCCGGGTGCCCGAGGACAGGCCCTGACCGCGGGGCCCTGAGGAGAGCCCGCTGGGATCCTGGCTCTGCTGCCGTGGCCGCCAGCGTTTGGACGAGACTCCGCCGCTCCAGCCCGTTTCCTCACCGGGACGGAGGGGCCTGATTTTCCTATGTCAGAGCCACAGGGCATGATGGAGAAAAGGCCCTTGATCTTCCTCAGCCGGTGGAGCCAGGCGACAGTCAGCAGACGCCAGATAGCAAGTGCTAGCCGTGGAGGGCCGCAGCTGGGCCCGGGGCACGCCAGCCCGACTCCCGGCCGGGGCCTGGGGCTCCCAGAGCCTGAACCGCAATGGCCTCCGCAGGTGCCAGGCCAGGCTAGCCCAGGGTGTGGCTGCAGGCGCCACCCGCCCTCCGTGCCCGGCTCACCTGCTGGCTCTCCCAGGTGTGGCACCACGGCTTCTACCAGGCGCTCCGCGTTGCCCCGGAGCAGCACCCCCTGATGATGACGGAGCCGCCCCTGAGCACGATGTCTGACAAAGAGAAGGTATCCCAGGTGAGAGCAGGGCCGGGGTGGCCTGCGGGGCCGCCCCCCCCCCCCAGCTGGGCCCCCTCCCAGCCGGGCCGTCTCGCCTTCTCTGCTCGGCGAGATTAGGGCCCGAGCGCTGTCCCTCTACTCTTACCACGAGGCCACCCAGCCTGAGAGTCCACGGCCTTGCGGCCAGTCTAGGGGCTGGGGTGGTCAGGCCTCTGCAGAGAAAGAAATCGGGGCGTCCAGAGCTCCAGCAATTGGCTCAGGCCGCAGAGCGACCAGCCTGTCTGCTCGCCGCCCTGTTCTCCTAAGGACTGCGTGGCGCCCGCCCCGGCCTGGAGCCCCCGCCTCGCCCTCTGAGCCCCTGCCCGCCCCCACCTGCCCAGGAGGAGCAGAGGGTGCTCGCGCAGCTGCCAGGTTGCCGTGGATGGAACCAGACGGGGATGCCCGGCCAGGGCGCCTACGGCAGAGAGGAGGTTCCCCGCCTGGTCCAGACGCAGAGCCCTCCTTGCGGCTGGAGTGGGGACTGGCTCGGCCGTCACAGAGGCGGGGGCCCTGGGTCTGCGGGGTGGGCGGCTGGGGCCGGAGAGCGCAGCTGCGCGTCCCGAGGCCGGAGCAGCTCCTTGTTCGGGGCAAGGCGCAGGCTTTCGGTGGTGTCCAGACCTTCCCTGGTGGGCCAGGCCTGCCCCATCCCAGGAACGACGGGAGCTGCTCGTGCCGGGAGGCGCCTGCCCCTGGGCTCCCGCCCTGGGCCAATCAGGGCTTGGGGCTCCCCGGCCTCGGTGTCCTCATCTGTCCCTGGAGTTGACCGCAGGACCCCTGAGGGCCTTCCCAGCTACCCGGCCTCTGGCCTCGCATCCCCCACCGGCCACCCACCAGCTGCCCCACAGCTCCAATTGGCTGGCACCCCGTCCCCCTCGGCCCCCGGGCCCCGCCCAGGATGGACCTACAAGAGTGTGCTCATGGGGAGAAGGCGTGCCCCGCAGAGGTGCTGCATGCTGCGCCCCCTCCCCCGGGCGGGGATGGCGGCTAAACAGCCAGGAGCTGTTGCGACCGGCTGGCGATGGGTCCCTGGGAGGGCGGGAGCAGGACGGCCCCGCCGGTCGGGGGGGAGCCGGGGTGAGCGGTGCTGCTGTCCGCCCCGCGTCGGGCTCTCAGGCGGGGTGGCCAATGCCCGGCCAGCAGGGACCACCCCCCGCCAGTGGCCGCCCGCAGCCCACGCCACCCTGATGCTGCCCCCGCAGATCCTGTTCGAGACCTTCAAAGTGCCCGCCCTGTTCTTAGGCAACCACGGGGTCCTCTCCCTGTTCTCCTCCGGCCAAACCTCCGGTGAGTGCCCCCGGCTCTGCCTCCAGCCCAGCTGCTCCCAGTCCCCGGGCTGCACCCCCTGCCGAGTAACGAGAGGGGGAACCCTGGGAACCCCACCCGCCGTCCCCGGGGCTGGCCACGGCCCCGCTGGGCTTCCTTGGCTTACACAGCTCCGCGGGGCGCGGGGTGCGGCGGGAAGGCGCTTCGCTGGCTGCGCGCGGGCCCTTCTGACCAGCCTGGGAGCGAGGCGGTGCTGGCGCCGGCGCCCGGCCTCCTGCGCAACGTCTGAGCCGTGGCACAGGCTCCGCGCGGATTCTGGAATCAGCCTGTCGGGTCCTGCTGAGAAAGCCCCGCTGGGATGGCCGCGCGGCGGGCGGGGAGGGGCGTCGCCTGCCCCCAGCTGACAAGCGTGGCGCCCGGGTCACCCCTGGCTTCCCTGAGCAGCTTCCCGTGGCTTCCAGGCATAAGTGGCGTGTCCACCGTCAGCCTCAGCAGCGAAGGCTTCCCACGTGGTGACGCCGGGGTGCGTGGGTCCAGTCGGGTTCTGGTTGTCACCCGCGGAAGGACAAACGGCCTTTCTGTGTCGCTGTGTCCTCGCGCCTCGGGCCGGCGGCGGCTGCGCAGCTTCCCCGGATGCCTCCGTGGGCCCCGTGTTGTCTGGGAACGGGTGGTTTTCTTGCTTCTTTCCACCCAAGATGTTTTTCGTCGTTTTTCCTGGCCTGGCTGCTCTGGCTGGGGCCTTCCGGCCGCGCTCGGCCTGCCCGGCCTGGGAGCCGCCCTCCCCCTCCGCCGAGCGCGGGCCGCAGGCTGCTGGGGCCCCTTCCTCAGCCGCGGCGTCCTCTTGCTGGGGTTTGCTGGGAGAGTCGAAGTCAGGCTCTGGGGTTTTCTCCACCTGTTGACGCGGCCGCGTAGATGTTGCCTCTTCGTTCTGAGACGCTGAGTCTCGCTGACTGGACAACCTTGCGTTCTGAGCCGGAGCCACTTTCCACGCACGGTTGGCGCGGGCTGCTCGGGGTCTGGCCTCTGCCGCGCGGGCGGTGGCCTCCGTGTGTCTGTCCCGAGGCCCGTGGCTCCGGGACCACCTCCTTTGTCGCTCATGTCCACATCTTGCAAACCGCCGTTCCCGGGTCCGTCCTCTGCAGTTACTCGAGCTGGAGGGTCCCCTCCTTGCCCCCGTCCAAGCTGGGCGTGGGGGTCGTGCCGGCTGTTCATTCACCCTCGAGCTTTCGGTTACCAAACTCAGCAGGTGACAGACGCCGCCTCCCAGGGCCCACTCGACTCTGGGAAGCCCCCGTGCCCCCATTTCCTATGAAGTGAGGCCAGGCACCCCTTCCCCGCGGCCCGCATCACCCAGGGTCGGCGGCGTCCTCGCTCTCTGGCCCCCACTGACGCGGCCCCCATGTCTGAGGGCCTCCTGGGACTCCTGCCTGCCTGGACGCAGATGGTTCTGGGGAAGAAGGGGGAGCCATGGTCACCTCCTTCCGCTTTTACCTCCTTGGCAGCTGCTCTGACCCTGTGCCTGGCGCGAGAGAAAGTCCTCAGGCCCCTGAGGCCCTCAAGCCCTCAGGCCCTCAGTGCCTGGGTCTGACCAGACAGCTCTGCCCAGGGAGCCCCCCGGGGAAGGGCTCGCTCAGAAGACCCGGTGCCTTCCCTTCCCGTTCCGTCCCCACCGCCTCCTCGTCCCGCAGACCCGACGACTGTGGCGCGGCCGCCGCCCTGCGACACTCGCCGGCGTGCTCTCGTGTCCAGGGACCGCCATCGAGTCTGGGGAAGGGATGACGTACATCGTGCCCATCATCGAGGGCTGTCCTCTGCCTCAGTCGACCATGAAGCTGGACGTAGCCGGCCAGGACCTGACCTTGTACTTCCTGCAGCTGTTGACAGACAGTGGGAACTTGTTGGTGAGCTCAGGTACGCGTCGCTGCCCTTGGCCTGGTCAGCCAGTCCCTGGGGAGTGACATCCTTCTAGCCTCGTGTCACCTCCAGCCCTCGGTGTGTAAAGCTAAGGCTACCTGCCCCCCCCCCAAGTTCTAAGACATTGCGCCCTGACTCAGGGACAGCTAGTGGACAGATGACGGCAACGATGCCGATGGGGGTGGTGACAATGTGACAGGCCACACTTGCAAAGTCCCCGCCCAGAGCAAGTTGCTGGGTTAGGGGGAACATCTCATCCACACTGCACCCCCACGCGGTGGACGAATTATCTCCGTCACGAGAGGGAGAGACGTAGGAAGGTCGGCGACATCAACAGCCTATGAGTGGTGGGTGTGTCCGAACAGAGGGACAGACTATGGGGCCCCCACTCCGAACACAGAGCTGGGTCTAAAGTCTGTTGTCAGCGAGGGGCGGGGGCACGCTTCCAGATCCTTCCCAGGTGGGGGCTCTGCTGTGGGCTGATGGTGGCCAGCGACACAGCAGGCGGGGTGGGGCACCAGTGGCACCTCCTATTTTAATAGATAGTAAAACTGAGTTTGATTTCCTAGCCCCCCACAAAATGTACACCTTATCTAGTGGGGTGTCAGCCTACAAAATGCAGGCTTTTTCAAATATTTAGTTTAGGAGGTCCTTTTCCCGGCTTTCCACAAACCCGGGCCACGCGCACTCTGCATCAGAGGGGCTGGACTGGCAGGAGCTGGGAACAGCCACGGGCACTGCCTGCCACAGGAGCTCAAGCCACGGGCACTGCCCGCCACAGGAGCTCGAACCACGGGCACTGCCCGCCACAGGAGCTCGAGCCACGGGCACTGCCCGCCACAGGAGCTCGAGCCATGGAGAGAGGCGCCTGGGAAGTGCAGGTTTCTGTGGGCTCAGCGCCAGCCCGCCTGTCCTTGACCTCTCCCCCCAGCTGACCGGGAGTGGGCTCGCTACGTGAAGGAGAAATGCTGCTACGTGGCTTTGGACTTCGCGCAGGAGAAGGTGGCGCCCACCTCGCCCGTCCGCACGGAGAAATTCCGGCTGCCCGATGGCCAGGAGCTCACGCTGGGCCGGGAGAGGTTCTCGTGCCCGGAGGCGCTCTTCCAGACAGACCTCATAGGTGAGCCGGGGGCAGCGGGGGGCAGCGAGACCCCGGGCGCGTCCGCCGCGGGGACAGGGCTGTTTGCGCCGAGGGGTTCTGCTTTGAGCAGCAGAAAGCAGGAGTGGCCCCCATTTCAGCCCACCCCCATAGCCGCATGGAGCACTGGCCTCTGCCCGTCGCCTGCTGGCCGTCGTCCGTGGGCTCTGCCCTCTCATCCTCCTCCCAAACCAGGGCGCCCCGTGTCACAGGCGGGACCCGGGGAGCGTCTGTCAGAGGCGGTCAGGACCCCGCCGACCACGGGGCTTCTCGTCACTGCACACTCCTCACCCCGCTGTTCACAAGATGACCCGAAGTGCACAAATAGGGGCGACTTCCCCCCGGCCCCCAGGGGGCAGGCAGAGCCGGGTGCGCCGCCGCCCGAGCCCAGGCTCCAGGCCTTTTCCCCACCGCAGGGAGAAACAGCCTGGGCGTCCACGCGCTGGCCTTCCAGAGCATCAGCTCCTGCAGCCCCGCCCTCTGGAAGGTCCTCTTCGGCCACGTCATGCTGTGCGGGGGCACGGGCTCCTGTGCCGGCCTGCGGCTCCGGATGCAGAAGGAGATCTCCACCCTGGTGACCCCCACAATTCAAGTGAAGGTGCGTCCTCCCCCTCCCACCCCCCGGGGACCGCCCGAGTTCACCCCCAGACACTTCTGGAAGCAGAGACGTGCTGGCATGGCCAGGCCTTTGGGGTAACATCAAACCACAAGTGCTCAGGAGCCCCAGCTCTGACCTAGGGGGTGGGGAGCCCCCAATGCAGGCAGCGCCGGGGCCAAGACAGGAGGCGAGAGGGACTGTCATCGACGGGGCAGGGCAGCGGGGCAGGGGCCGGCCCTCGGGAAGGTGGCCTGGTGTAGATGGTTGCAGGTGGGGGGCAGGACGCAGGTGAAGGGGGGTGCTGGGGCTCAGAGCGGGCGGCGAAGGTGGCAGGACCCCAAGGTTTGCAGAGACAAGCCAGGTCGCCGAGAGCAGGGAGCCAAGGTGCCGGCCTGAACAATGGGAGACAGAGAGTGTCCCGAGGTGGGGTGACGCCTGAGGCGCAGGGAGGGATGTGGCGCCTGAGTCTGGGGTGTTTGGGGACACACAGAGAGCCCGGTGTTGGGATTGGGGCTCCAGGCCCCCACTTGGGAGTTCGAGGCAGCGGCTCGGGAGGAGGGAAGGGAAGGAGACGGAGGCCGACGTGCAGCCACAGGCGGGGTGGGGGTCCAGCAGGAGGTGCTGGGAGGGGCGCAGGGCTGGGGGCACTAAGCACTGTGGGTCATCCTGGCCTTGCCAACCCGGGGGAGCCTTTAAGGGGAGAAGAAATTGCATTTGACTTGCCAGTGTGGGGGCAGACATGGCGGCCCATGAAGTTTGCTCGGGGACTGATGCCGTGTCCCCAGTTTCGAGCCGCATTGTGATTCTGGTCCCCCTCCAGGTCACCACCTGCCCCAAGCCCAAGCACAGCGCCTGGGTGGGCGGCTCCATCCTGTGCTCCCTCTCCACCTTCAAGGACATGTGGGTCACCATGGCAGAGTACACAGAAGTGGGGTCCTCCATCATGAGCAGGCGGAGCTTCTGATCAAACTGAGGACCCCTGGACCTGCCACCTGCCCCCGACACCACCCGTGGGCGCTCGGGCCCCGCTCAAGCACACGCCTTCCCCACATGGCAATAAAAGACACGCTCTGGACAAGGCGGACGGCGTCCGCGGCACCGCCTCTCGCCCACCTGCCCAGGCGGTCAGGATGCCCAGCTCTGGCAGCTGTGGGCATTGCTCAGTCCCAGTGAAACTGGGGACCTGTCCCCACCTTGGGGCTCCAGAGCCGGCCCTGCTCGTGGGCAGGGTCAGCAGCAGGGGTAGGGGGCACTTCACCTCCGGCCACCAGTGGCCCTATGGGGGCTCAGGTGGCAGTAGAGGCCGGCAGTGATGGTGGACGATGGGGTTCCCCTGCCACGCGCCCCAGGGCCACAGTCCCTGGCCCAGGGCTGCAGGGAAGAGTGTGGGGCCCGCTGGGCCAGCTCCAGGCTGTGGCTCCTGCAGCTGTGGTCAGTGGAGAGCCCAGGTTTGGTGCATGGAGTGGACCATCAGGTGCGGCCGTGAGCTGGCTGGTGCTGGCCCAATCAGCCACAGGGTTGAAATCAGCCCAATCAGGCTTGCAGGGGGAGGGGGGCTGAGAGAGGAGAGAAGGCAAGAGCCAGCTGGGGGCACACGCGCTCACGGACGCTCCGGCTCTTGGCTCCCGGCCTCAGAAGACTCTCGAGCTCTCTGACCCTGCTTGGGAAGGGCCCTGCTCCTGGCCCCGGGGGCAGAAAGGAGAAGCGTCCAGGAGCCAACCTCTGAGAGGAGAGGCCGGGACCGCCCCTGCCCCCAGCCGCTGCTAACACCGCCTGGAGGGGCTCCGAGGCCAGGGCTGGGGTCCGGACCTGCCTGTGGTCGGTGTGGGCCACTCGAGCCGTGACGCTGCCGACTGGCAGTGACCGGCACTGCTGGCCAGTGCTGCCCAGCACTGTGGACCGGTGCCCGGTGTCCAGCCGCCCCGAGAGCTGGCAGCACTCCTGATGGCCATGCCGGTGCCCTCCAGCTCCCTGAGCACCTGCAGCTGCGGTGGCTCAGGCCTCGTTGGCGGGCGGCGCCATCTTGGTCGGGACTGTGGCGATGACTGGGTGCTCGGGCCTTAGAAAGTTTCCCCGGTTTGTCCAGCCCCCGGTTGTCGCTCCCCGAGCCTGAGGGATCTCAGGGTCGTACGGGCAGGTGAGGACCCCGCAGGCAGTGCCCGCCCTGTCCTGGCTCTGGCCTGGGTGGCGGCACCCCCAGCACCCCCACGAGAGCCAGCCTTGCTCGCGTCGGTCATCAGCGCTTCTGGGCTGCTCTCTGGCCTGACAGCGCGTGTCCCTCCTCCAAGGAGTGACAGGAGCGTCGCCCCTCGGGCCGCTCACAGCACGCTGTTGTTGGGCAGCCCCTCGCTTCCCCGAAGGCCCTTCTCGCCTTGGCACAGGGGAAGTCTGGAAGGCAGGAGGCTGCGCCCGGCAGTTGGGCGGCTCCAGGCGCTGCAGCCAGCAGCAGAGGCCGGGGCTGGCCTCCCGGCACTGGTCATGGCCGCGTCCACGCTCGGCTGCTCAGCCTGTGGCGCTCTGAGCCCCGAAATCCACACACAGTCTGTGATTTTAAAATGCTGACCGCCAAGAGACGCCCACCTCCCCAAGCCGCGGGCTGTGCGTGACAAGCCTGCCGGCTGCACAGACCCAGCTTCTGTTTTTCACGGCCCATGTCCGCAGGCGACGCCGCGGCGGGTGTGGGTCGTGGACTGGGGCCTGTGCAGGCGTCCAGACAGCGGGCACCCGGCCCGTGAGTGCCCGGCCCCGTGAGTGCCCTGGGCTCTGCACCCGGCGCGTCGGGCCCGGTCACTGGGGGTGGCCAGAGGGAGAACGTGAGGTGGCCATGCACACGGGAGGGAGGTTGTAGCAGCAGGAAGGCCACAGGGCAGGATCTCTATGGCCCAAGCAGACGGGTGAAGGAGGAGTCCTGGAGCTCTCGGTGGCTTTGCAGGCTTTTATTGCGTTTACTGGGTACACAGTAGGCAGGGGGCCCAGGGGGCCGGGAGGCTGGCAGGCCTCCCAGCCCCCGGCGAGTCCCCACTCTTTCTGGGCTCTCTGGCGTTCTCTCGTGGCCTTGCTTTCTCTCTTCTCGTCTCTTGCTCTGCTGTTCCGCTGGCGTCCCCGTGACGCTGCCCTTGTAAGCCCAGCCTTAGCCCAGTGTCCCCACTTACGCACGCCCACACCCCACTCCAGGGGCCGCCATCAGGTGTGTGTTCAGGACCGCAGGATCCGTCATCCATCCTAATGGCGGGAGGGCGGAAAAGCCTGATACTTCCCGACAGAGGTGAAGGCAGAGAGGGATGAAAAAGTGAAAACAAAAGAAGCAGATGTCAGATGAGACCAAGCGGAACCTTCAAAGAGGAAGTTCATTTATAAGGGGGGCGGCGCAGCCAGCAAGGGCATAAGTCAAGAGGGAAGCATCGGGAGCAGTGTAGACAGGACGCGGGAGAAGCGGCGTAGACAAGTCTCGGTACCGTCACCAGCAGGGATCGCCGACTGAGGTTCATTTTGCCACAAATGCAGAAGCGAGGCCGAGACAGACGTCCACAGAGGGTGTTCAGCCTCCAGTCCTTGCCAGAGCAGGCTGCCAGCACCTCACACAGCAATTACTTTTCAAAGTATGGGCAGGCCTCCCTGGTGGCGCAGGGGTTAAGACGCAACCTATGAAGCTGTCCGCGGCCTCTGCAGCACGAGTTCCCTCCCCGGCCGGCCAGGGAGCTACCCACATGGCGCAGCAGACCTCTCCTGTCGCGCCCGCTGCTCCCCTCCGCAGTGTGTTTTAGTCCGTCTGCCTGTTCTGCTCCCCGCTCTGTCTCTGGGGAATCCTCTCACCCCCCCGCGCCCCTGGCCTGCACCCAGCTCTTGCATGCATAAATAAATAGATCTTTTTAAAGAAGCAAACAAACAAACTACGGGCAGATAGAAAGCGAAACATTGAAATGAAAAAGTGTTACCAGAATTCGCACGTGTAACCCAGCCGGCGCCTGCCTGGGTCCTCCAAGGCCGTGATTGTCAGCGTTCAGCAAGTGATTCACATTAACGCCTCACAGTGAGTTTCTCCCGTTAAATACACAACAATTAGCGATCCTAACAGTCCATTATGACTTAATTGGCTGCTGAAATTTGCTTGTTAAAAGCCAATTGAGAGATGGTGATAAATACCTGTAAGCTCAGCCTCCCACCTCCTGACATTCCTGTTCCTGGAGCATCGGGCCTCCCCCTTGGGCCAAGGAAATCCACGCAGGGGTCGCTCAGCCCTCACGCCCGTCGTCCCCGGAGGGCAGCTGGACGTCAGGTCTCAGGCCATGAGGCTCGGGCTGCGGCCGGGCGGCAGGCTCAGCCGGGGCTGCTGTCACCCCCGGGGCCTCCTGTCCCAGCTGTGATTTCAACGGCAGCCGGTCCCAGGTCACACAGGACGCCACTCCGCTCTGGACGCCGTTCCTGGGCCAGCCCCGCCTGTGTCTGCGTTTCAGTGCAGGCTGCTCAGGGAGAGGGAGGCGGGGTTAGAGGTCACCCGAGGCACGCCTCCTGTTCTTGATTTCCATCCATCCATCCCTGCGTCGTTCCTCATCATCCATCCGTCACTTACCCGGCCATCCATCCATGCCTTCGTCATCCGTCTCCCCGCCGGCCAACCATCCGCCCCTCGCCCACCAGCCATGGCTCCAGCCATCCAGCTGCCCAACCACGCATCCACCCCTTCTTCAACCCTGAGGTCACACTGCGTCAGCACAGGTGTGCCCTCAAACTACCTGTATTTAAATTCCGGGTCATCCTAAGTTTACCTGTGTGACCTTAAGTTACTAACTTTCTATGCAGCACCGTTTCCTCACCTGTAGAATGGAGGAAAATATTGCAGTGGCTCCAAATTCACCCCAGAGGAAGGACTTAGAGAAGTGTCTTAGAAAACTGGTTAGTAAACAGCTCAGTAAATGTTAGTTATCATCATTACTATTACACGTTCACCCAGACACACTGGAAGCCAGAGACAATTCTTAAAAAAGGCCCAGAAGAGGCTCTGGAGTCCAGAAGCCCCGCAGGAGGGTTCCCGGAGCTGACTTCACCGGCGGGCCCTGGAACACGCGGGGTGGTTCACACACCAGCAGAAAGGGGAGTTTAACTTTGAAACCGGGTAATTAAGCGTTTTATGCTACTTTGAAACAAGGACAATGTGGTTTTAGTCATAGGTTTCATTTTTGTCGCTAAGGCTTGGTAATTTTTTTAAACAAAGCGTGACACCGTCTTCAGCTTGGAGGTCCTGGGCAAGATGGCTGCTTTAACTTACTGAACGTGATTTTTTTTTTTTTTAATAGAGGCATGTTTTTTATTTATTTATTTTGTTTGTTTGTTTGTTTTGTTTATCCAAGCACTGGGTACAGTCAGAAGCGCGGGAGGGTGAGAGGATTCACCAGAGCCAGAGCGGGGAGCAGAGCAGGCAGAAGGACCGAAGGACACTGCTGAGGGGAGCAGCGGGCGGCAGGAGAGGTCTGCGCGCCATGTGGGACCCTCCTCCGGTGGCCGGTGCAGCCGGGGATCGAGCAGGCGCTGCAGAGGCCGCGGGCAGCTTCGCAACCCAGCGCTCAACCGCTGCGCCACCGGGGAGGCCCCAGTGAACATGATTTTTAAATACCGAGGCGATTGCTTGCTGGAGTTTGGGGAAACCCCCGCGAGCAGCTCACCCCGGCAGAGCCGAGGACAGCGAGGGACGGGGCTCAAGGTGGCCGCCGGCAACGCTTAGCAGCGCAGGGGGAAAGCAAAGGACGTCAAACCGCAATGAACCCAGGAGAGGCACGGGCTGCGCCTGCAAAGTGGCGCTCCGGCTCCGGCGGAGCTCGCGGGGTGGCGGCCTCAGCAGGCGGGAGCGGAGGAGAGACGTGGTCAACTTGGAGGCCCGCGCTGGGGCACGGGACAGAGCAACACAGAAAAGCAATGGGGGCCGGGGGAGCCCTTTGGGACAACTTGAACAACGTCATCTCATGGAGGGGGTCCCAGAAGAAGAGGAAGGTAAACGGAGAACGTTTATTCTAAGACAAAGCTGCCGGGAGTCAGCGCAGCGCGGAAGAGGCCTGGACGCACGGTGCAGGAGGCCAGAGAGCCGCAAGCCGAATGAGCCAGGCGGGCCCTGACGGCGACCTGGGCCTCGAGACAGCGGCTCACAGAGGGGGTGGCCGGCCCCACCTCCAGGGGGACGCGGGGCGCACCAGTCAGCTCTCCCTCGGCCACTCCAGCCAAGTCCAGCGACACCCCCCGGACACTCCCCGTCAGCACCCACCAGACCCTGGCCCGGAGCCAGGACAGACCCGCTTGCCGCCCTTGCTCAGGCGTGGCCCTCGTGACTGCTGGAGGAGGTGGGCCAGGCACTGCTCTGCAGCCAGCTCCAGGCCAGGTGGGTAACCAGGACGCGGGCAGGGTGTGTGTGTGGGGGGGCAGGTAGGGCACCGCTGGTGCTGGCATCTCGGTGTTGCAAGGCGATCGTTGCTGCGGCCTGCCCCGCCCTGCAGACATGACCCTTGGGGGCTCGCTCCAGGCACTCTGAGCCTGGTCCAGCAAGCGCCTTCGGGGTGCGGGACAGGCCAGGGCACGGGACGCTGCCTCTGCGTCAGCGGGCCCAGAGTCCACCCTGGGCCTGCCTCGCAGTGTGGACGTGACCTGGGCACGCCAGGCCAGGCCAGGCCGAGCACACCAGCTCCCAGGTCTTGGGGGCGGGGTGGGGGCCAGCAGCCCACTCTCGCCACCTCTGTCCCAGAGAAGCAAATGGACACATTCCTGGGGTGACCCTGAGCCTGGTCACGGGAGTGACCTCGTGCTGCCAGGGCCATGGCTAGGCCAGAGGTCCAGCATCTGGACAGACAGGATCTGGACAGTCCCCAGGAGGGACGTGGGGGTGCCTGGGGCAGGGAGGGGAGGGTCACAGCCGGGGTTCCCATCTCCATGGCGACGCAGGTTTTCGAGAGTTGGCAGACCGGCCATCTCGGATCATTCAGTCCCACCCGTGACCCTAAAAACATCCCTCCCACAGGACTGGAAGTTTCTGTGGGATACTTTTCCCTGGAGGCCGAAGTCACCCTGTCAGGCTCCCCTCTAGACTGCCTGGGACCTCCCAGGTGCCTGCTTGCTGGCTCCTGGTCTCCCGGCCACAGCACAGGCTCCTCCGACGCTGCTAGCAGTCCCCGGGGGCAGGACAGGGCGCCCTATGCACAGGCAGCAGCCGCCCCGAGGCTGAGGAGCACAGGGCTCACACCTACCCCTGGGGCAGCACAGCCCCGGGGTCTCTGGGCCGCCCTGGGGAGGGCAGCTGGCTGGGCTGAGGGAAGAACGGGTGACCAAGAGCCACGAGACTGATCACTGCAGGCAGGGGGGACCTTCTTGTCCCCCTCCAGCCCCCCTTCCCAGGAGAAGGCCGGGCACTTGGGGCGCTACTGCACAGGGATGCTCCTGCAGGAGTCTCTCTGCCCCTCCCGGCCCTTCCTGCCCCCTCTCTGCTCTTCCCGCCCCCTCCCTGCCCTCCCCCTGCCCTCCCGCCCCCCCACCCGCCCACGCTGTTGGAGAGCACGAGGGCCTCACGAATCTTGAAGTCACGTTTTCCGAGACCTGCAATTACGCCCCCAGAAAGACAAAGGCCACTCGGGGCCTGTGTGCCAGGCATTGCAGCCAGCTGGGGCTGCGCTGGGCCGAACCAGCCAGCAGAAGGGGGGCCTCGGGTGAGGGGCTGAATAGGCTCTGAATGGGGGTGCAGCCACACCCCGCAAAGCAATTCATGAGCGAATGCCATTCACAAGCTGTTTTATCCGGAGGGTTAATCGCAGGCCCCCAGCTCGCTGCCCTCTCTGAGGCTCCTGCAAGATGGAAACTTCCTCCCCCACAGACCAGGGCTGTGAGGCAGGCGGGGGCCTGGGCAGGGGCCTGGGCAGGAGCCTGGCAGGGCAGGAAGTGGACTCGGAGCTCAGGGAGGAGAGCGGCGGACGGAGCACTGAGTGGGAGCACAGGGCAGGGAGCATCTGACAAAGGAACTCCAGGTCAGGGACGGCGGGAGCCCTGTGGGGAGCACTCCATGCAGGGGGAGCACCCTCTGGGAGCAGCATCTCGGGGAGCCCCGCACAGGGGCCATTCAGCTGGGGCCAGTGGCTGTCAGAGGGGCAGATTCCCGAGCCTCCCTGGCCCCCACCAGGGCTCAGGGCTGGGATCCCCGTGTTGAGACGCCCTCCCGCCGCCTCCTGTTCCAGTCGCAGCAAGTCGCTGTGCTGTGGACCCACCCGTGGGGTCCCCAGTATAGGCTGGCAGCCCAAACCCTCCAGCCCAGCTTTGCAGAGCCTAGGGAAGGCTCCGTGCCCTGCAGGCCTGTGCAGGGAGACCCACGGAGGAGGGAGGGAGCAGGGAGCCCAGCTCTCGGCCGCCTGGCGCTGGGGCTGAGGGTCCAGGACCACTTTCCTGGCAGAGGGGGTTTGGAGGTGGGGCTGGGGCAGCGGAGGGCAGAGATTTACGGGGAGGGCCCAGGCCTGCACCCTCGCCCTCCGCCCTCTGGGTGTAGGTCCTGTGCGCTGGGCCTGGGTATCTGCGGATGCAGGAGGCCCAGAGCAGTGAGCGCAGCCCGCAGGCGCCCAGAGCCCCAGTCTCCGGCTCCACAGAGCAGCCCCCCTCCGGCTCCCCAGCCTCCTCCCGGAGTGTTTCCTGGCAGAACCCCCAGCGCCAGCCACAGCCCTGTTCCCGTGTGCTGCTGGCCCATGTTGGGGAGCGCCCAGCAACGCCTGCCTGCGCTCCAGGCCACGCTCCCAGCCCTCCCGGAGCCTCTGGCTGTGAGCGCCACTGTCCAGGCTGAGCGCCCAGGTCAGTTGCCTCCACGTCCTCCTCCCACAGGGCCTGGCGCCACCTACTGACCAGCCGCCCGCCCCGGGCCCTGGTGAGCCCTGCTCTCAGGCCACTGCTGCGGACGGACACGCTGTGGGCAGCTGGGGACCACGACCAGCTTGGGCTGATGTGAGAGGGAGGGCAGGGGGCAGACGACCCTGTAGCACCCAGCCCTGCAGCCCCACAGCCCCGCAGCCCCCCAGTCCCCCAGCCCCGCAGCTCTGCGCCCCGCAGCTCTGCGCCCCGCAGCTCTGCGCCCCGCAGCCCCACAGCCCCGCAGCCCCGCAGCCCCGCAGCCTGCTTCCTGAACTGGGTCTGCTGCCCCCAGGGCTGGGCCCTCTGGGCACCTCTGGCCAGATCTGCTTCAAACTCAAACCCCAACGCACTTGCGCCGGGCTTCTCTCTCCTTCCAGCGCCCGGCTGCAGAGGCCGCAGCCCGCGGGCTCTCTGGGGAGTCTGGCTCTCCTGGTTTGGCCCCCAAAGGACACTGAGCACAGCAGAGAGAAGCCCTTTCCCCCCATTCCCAGCCTGTGAGACGGAAGCAGAAAGGACTGGCCTGAGGTTACGAGGCCCAGCTCAGGCTCAGGTACCTGGAGGCCCCCCAGGCCCCCCAGAGGTGGGGCCCCCCCACACCCTCACTCGGAGGGGCCGCCCGCCCCGAGCCCGGGAGGCGTGGGCCGCGCGTCTCTCTCCTAGCGCGAGGGAGGAGGAGCGAGGTCACCATGATTAATGGGGAGCCCAGCTCGTCCCAGAATTGGAGGGGAAGTGGGTCACCCTCAGAGAGGCGCGAGCGGACGCATGTCGCCGCCAGTGGGGAAAGCGTCCAGAAGGCGTCAGGAAGCAGGTGACTTAGAACACGAGTCGGCCTGAAACCAAGGGTGGCGGCGGCCGGCAGACGACCCGCCGGGCATGGGCCGCCTGGCATTCAAGACAACGTCGGAAGCTTCTTTTTGTTTCTCTGTCCACAAGCACCACACCTGGGGGGAGATTTGGGTCAGTCTAAGTGCGCTTAGAGAGTCAAACATTAGAGGCCATAATGCAAGTGTACGTGGCGATTCACAAACTGCAGCTCGACGCTTGCGTGAGCCCCTGGAGCCGCGAGTGTGGGGGCCGAGCAGCCGGCGGGGTCTCTCCTGAGGGGGTGCGACCCGGCGAAACCACGCCAGAGTCAGGGGAGCCTTGGTCTTGTGTGGCTTTGGGCCTGCGCCTCAGTCAGCTGCTGCGTGCCCCGGCCAGCCCAGCCCAGGCCCGAAGACTCCTCCGCGCCACTGCCCCAGAGGCCAGCAGTCAGCGGGCTGATCGCCGTTGCCGCGGTCACTCGACCAGGGACCTGTGGCCCGCGTGTCCTACGTCACATGATGGTCAGCTGGCTCCGTGGACCGGGAGGCCCACGGCAAGGCTCAGGGAGACGGCCGGCCTCACGTGGTCTTTCGGAGGGGCGCTGCGGTCAGACCGTTTTCTCCCCTTCCCTCCCTGAGGCGAGGCCACCTGCCGCCCCCCAGCGAGCCGTGTTCGCGCCCAGCCTTCTCACATGGCCTCCTGGAGAGGGGTCAGGCGAGGTCAGCCACAGGTAAATAAAATAATGACGGCCTGCTGCGTCCGACCAGAGCCAGGAGGACCCCTGTGATGGGCAGGGCCAGGGCGATGGCCAGGCATGGCCGGGGGAGGGCAGGGACCGGGCGGGGGAGGGCACGAGGATTCCCTCGCTTTCGGGATCTTGCAGGTTGACATGGAGACTCTAATTGTTCAGACGGGAGTGTCTCCCTGGACACTGAGGATGCCTGGGGGTGGGGGCTGCTGTGAGACCCCATAGGTATGACCAGTACCCCCCAGGGCCAGTAGGTTCCCCGAGACCCCGACCTAGTTCTGCTACAGATTCTCCGCCTGAGGCGCCAGTGCCGGGCACGCGTTCAGCGCGCGGATACCACTGCCCGGAACCACTGCCTGGAAGCCCCATCCAGCCCTGGTCCAGGTTGGGGGGCAGTGTGGAGGACGGGACAAGGCAGCCCTCCTCACTAAGGCTCAGGGAGCCCGGGAGCAAGCCAGATGCAGCTGACCTTGAGTAGATCTTTGTCCTTGATGCATCCAGCCCTCCCCTAAGCAGGGGTCTCCAGGGCTGCAAGGGAATTTAGGGGCGACTGGACGTGAGGGCTCAGCCAAAGCTGAGGGCCCCTTGTCCCTCCCAAGTGGCCACCCCAGTGCGTCTCGGTCACCTCTGCCGCCAGCCGCTCTCCAATCCCCAAGGCAGCCTCGCCATCCCGGGAGCATCAGGTGACTGAGGCCGGTGTCCTGCAGGGCGGGCAGGCAGACGGCCCCCCCATGCCGCCGGCACCGGGAAGGAGAATGCCGTGTTTTTCTGGGCGCGCCTATAAATCCGTCATAGAATTCCGCGTTCTCTGCGTTCAACGGCGCCGTCAGACGGGCCGACTGGAGCCTCTGCCACGGCCCTGGCGTGGGTGAGTCCTTGACCTCGAGCCGGCTCCGGGGGCCTGGCGGGGGCCCGCTCACCACCTGGGTTGAGCTGAAGGTTGCAGCTGATGCTGCCTCAGACCCAAGGGCCCAGTTGGGCGATCTGGGCCAGAGTCTGCTCACACGCCACCTATTTTGAGAAATTGGGCCATCAGAAAATAGACAGGCCCTCGTCCCGGAGCCTGGAACCGGCCCCGTAGTGATCACGCTGCGGCGACACCCCCAGCCCGGGACGTTCCGCAGCGGCGCCTTCTTTTAAGCACCTCAAAATCTCTGAGAATAAAATTGGCTAAACTGCCTCACAGACGGCAGCTAAACTGCCTCACGGGCGGCCGTGGGCAGAGGCACCGGGCGCACAGGCTGTTGGCACTGCGCGGGCATCCCCTGCCCCCTCGGACACGGAGCCTCCAAAGCTGCCTGTGGAAAGGAGGCCGGTGGAGACGATGCGGGAGGGGGGCTTCTGCCGGTGCTTGGTCAGCGATGCCCCAAACTAGCAGACGCTCCTGTCTGAGACAGACAATAAATACCCAAACCCCAGAAGGCGTCTAGCTCCAAGATTCGGGGTGTTCTTACCCCAGGATTAGGGGGTGTTCTCACCCAGCCACTTCCTGGAGTGGTTCGGGCCAGGCTGAGTGTGCGCAGACCGAGTGCAAACAGAAGCTGTCTGGCAGGGTCTCCCGGAGTCGCGGCCACGTCCCACCCCCCCACCCTCCCACCCTGGTTCCTCAGAGCCCATCTGGGCGGAGAACGGCTCCGAAGACCCCCTGTGACACAGGAGGGCGGCACCACGACTCGTGAGCTATTTACCCAGCACAGGCTGCGGGCGGTCGAGGTGGGTGCCGCGGGCTGTCGCCTCATGTTCCCAGGAAGGGCGGTGAAGTCAGTGATACGTGCCCTGCGGAGGGCAGCGGGGGGAGAAGGGCCAGCGAGGCCAAGTTCAAAAGCCAGAGACGGCCTGAAACAGGCGAGGGCAGGGGCTGGCCTCTGGGGTGAAGGTGCTGGGGTTTCGCCCGCAGGGATGGGAGGGAGGGCGAAGCGCACAGGGGTGCCGCGTGGCCAGGAGATGGGACGGCGTCTCAGGGGTGTGGCCAGGGGTAAGGGGGCCCCGGAAATGCGCGTCATGGCTGGGGTTCCTTCAGAAGACGGATTTGGGCCAGGGCTGAACTTTCCCTCAGATGAGAGTGTTGCCAAGGTGAAGGCGCACCGGGGGTCAGAAGATACCAACTGAGCCAGGGCTGAGGATCCGTGCAATGAATGGGGACCCCTCCCCCCAGCCCTGCCCAGCTCTCGGGCCCAGCTGTCGGGGCCGGAGAGCAAAGAGCCAGATGGAAGCAGGGGGGTGGACAGATCCCGGGGGAAAGGTTTCAGAGGAGAGGAACTGAGGTGACCTGAGGGGCTTGAGCTGGTGGGGGGGGGGCGGGGGGGGTAGGCGCTGGAGGTGTGGAAGATTTCACCGTGGGCGGGAAAGAAAACAAAGCAACTTTTGAAAAGAAAGGCAAGTATTAATCCCAGGAAAAACAAAAAAGTTGTACAAGGAAAACGTAGTCACCCTTGACTCAAAAGCAGACACTATCGACCCAGTTGCAGGAACACAAATAAATAATGTGCAAACTTTGGAGCACCGCTGATCTGAGAAGATGAGAAAGGAATTGCCGACTCAAAGAGAGGGGAGCGCCCACCATCCTCCAGGTAGTGCCCAGGATGGAGGGGTCGAGAGTTTGCGTTGGAAGCGGTGTTTGTTCAGAAGTTCAGCGAATGTAAATACTGACGGACTTTACCCAGCAGATGCCTTTGAGGAGCTGGGGAAGGTGGGAGTGAGGATTCTTGTTGGTCTTTAGGGGACTTTTGTGCTATGTGGCAGAAGGTGCACACCCAGCGATCTATGGACGCAGATTCTTGGATGTGTGCACGTTAAATGCAGGCTGTGCACACCATGCACGCGTGCACGTCCCGCCTGATTTACAAAAAGATAAGGAGAAAGAGCAAGAGCCAGAGCAAGCCCTTGCCTTTTGCCTCTGCAGGGGAGTGGCGGGAAGGGGCCGAGAGCAGGAAGCAGTGGTTGCTGGGACTCATGTTGCCCTCGAGAGGGGGAGCCGGAGTCCAGCCGTCGCCCGGATGCCCTGACACGCGATGTCAGGGCAGGTGGAGGGAGCTGTGCGGGCATAATGGCCCCCCAGCCCCAGTCCCAGACCCCCACCGGGAGGGAACGGGCCCCACTTGGCACCTTCTGCCTTCCTCCAACACCAGCCTCTCCGCAGCCGCCCTACAGGCGCCCCCGCCCCGCGGAAGACAGGCCCCAGCACCTTCACTTTCTCCTCTTCTCACTCTGTCTTTTAGCCTCGGGTTCCCCCAAGGAAATCCTCACCGGATAGCGAGTGTCCAGAAAAAGCTCACCTTTGCCCGCCACCGGCAGGCTGGTGCTGCTCACAGCTTCCTCCCGCGCAGCCGCAGGGCAGACCTGGGGCAGAGGCAGGGGCCCCCTGCTGCGCCTCTAATAGCTGTGACCAGCGACCCCACAGCGCTGCGGGCCGGCGGGGATGTGGGACCTGGATGGGCGGAGGCGAGGCACACGGCCTGGCCTGGAGCCCAGACACCTGGCCGCCTGGGGGGGCACAAGCCCAGGCTCCGAAGGGCAGCTCCGGGGCGAGCTCTCCCTTGACGCCAGGGCCTCTGTGCCTGCCTCACTCCTGCCTCACACGGGACGGCGGTGGGGCAGCTTGCAGGGGTTCTCAAGGAAGGACAGGTGGACAGGTCCCTGCGGGCGGCCCCGGAGGAGCCCGTGACCCCGCCCCACTGCCCCTCCATCCCCCTCCGGCTGCCGGCTGCCCCCAGCGCTCAGGAGCCGCCGGTCAGAGTCACCCACGCCGCAGTGCAGGGGCGGCCGCCCCTCCCGTCTCTCCTTCTCGGGGCCACACCTCCCTCCCAGGCCGCTGAGGCCCCAGGGTCTCCTGCTTGGCCAGGACAGGGAAAAGGGCCCGAGTGCCGGCGCCTTCCGGCCTCTCCCTCCCGCGTCGCCCTGTTCTAGAAGCTGCAGAGGAACCGCCGCGGAGCCCGAGGAGCACTGAGCGCTGCAAGGGCTTCTCGTCCGTGGAAACGCAAGGAACGTGGGGGGCATTTCCGCTCCCCTCCAGGCCCTCCCCCGGGGTCCTCCCGACAGCAGGCAGGCAGATCAGCAAGCGACAGACAGCGAGGCCGCAGGGAGGGAGTCCCGGTGTGGGGCAGGGGAGGGTGGGGCTGGAGTGGCGCCATCTCCCCCGCCGCCTCCTGCCTGCCCAGGGCACCACAGCCATGTGCCTCTCCGGCCTCTGATTACTAGAATGCAAAGCTCTCTTGCTCGTCCGTGCAGATGCAGGGCCCAGAAAAGCACGGAACACAGTAGGTCCTCAATGAACAGGTACTGGGCGGCTGATGGCTTTCCCTGCAGGAGCCGGGGAGCAGGGGCCAGCAGGGCAGGCTCAGGCGGGGGCTCCAGCGCTGACCTAAGACAAGCAAAGGGAGGCGAGGGCGAAGCCAGGAGCCTGGCAGGATGAGGCCTGGTTTCTCTCTTTCTTCAGCCATTCCGAGAGCCGCCGAGGTGGCACAGACGCCGAGAACTGACAGCAGCCAGGCCGGCTGGTCAAGGTGGTGTGGGTAAGGGAGCTGGTCAGGCCTTTGCACCGCTGGCCTCCGTGGCTCTCGCTGCGGCCTTGAATGCAGGAGGCGCTTGGGGGCGTGGGCGCAGGGCACCGGGCCTGACGGTGGGTGCCTGGGGGGCTGGCGTGCGTGAGCGGGCGTACCTGAGCCTGGAGCCTGATCCTATAAGGGCGGCGTCACGCAGACAGGGAGGGCTATGGCGGAAGGACTATGAGGACGAGGGACCACAGAGAGGCAGGACCAGCGGACAGAGCCAGAGAGGAGAGCCCAGGGAGAAAGCAAAGACTCGCTGGGGCTGGGTCTTCCACCCCACAGCCCCCGCCTCGCCAGCCTGCCGGCTCGCCCCACAGCAGTTGGCGCAGAAAGAGCCTTAAAGGCCGGAAAAGCCCCCGAGGGCTCCGGGACACTCCTCACTCCTTTACTGTCTCCAGAGTCGGAGTTGACAGAGAACCTGCCCTGTGGGCTGGCGCCATGGCGGGGGGTGGAGGGACGAGGCCGGTGTCTCAGAGGTCAGAGCTGAGGACGCCTGAGCAAGAGCCGGGCGGGAGGGCTGCGTGGGCGCTGGGAGGTGGATGCTCCTGCGTGGCTGGGGCCCCTCGGGGTCCATCTCACATCCCGGAGCGTCCTGCCTGCCAAGTGGGGGAGATGCCGGCACCCCCGAGCCTGCCCAGCCCCCAGTCCCAGGGCCCAGCTGTTCCTCCTGTGAATCCACAGAAGGATGGACAGACGGGTGGACAGGGCCTCCAGGGTCCTTAGGCTCGGTGCCCCTTGGGAAGGCGGCCCTTGTGGTGACCTGGCTCGGTGGCTTCCTCAAGGCGTGTTCACCTCAAGCGGGTACTTTGGGGGTGCCCGTCTGCATGTTTCCTGACTTACTCTGAGACGCCAGCATCGCGGGGCCCATGGCAGCTGCCGTGAGTAACCTCATCGCGCCCGGGACACCCGCAGTCCCCGCGCCGCTCTCTCCCAAGGAGTTGCTGCAGCAGCAAAGCGGTCAGGGGCTCCCGGAGCCCAGGGGATGAGCCCACAGCCGCCCCCGGCAGCCCGCGAGCGCCTGAGGTCAGAGAAGGTCCGGGCTGAGGGCCTGCCCCGTGGGGAGCTGGGGGAGGGGGGGCGAGCCGGGGGTGCCAGGAGCTCAGCGGCACCCAGAACACACATGATGATGAGCAAGACCCAGAAGGCCGTGACGCCCCCAGGGCATCCACCTGCGTGGAACAGCCTGGGCAGGAGGCCCTGTGCCCACTTGAGCGCGGCTGCCGGCAGAGCCCCCAGAGCGAGGCCCGTCAGGTGTGGGGGTCCGGGAGGCGCCCCATGAGGCCAGGGGCAGGGCACACAGAAGGCGTGCCCTCCCTTTCCCTCCCCGCCCCGTCTCCCCTCCCCTCCCCCCCCCCACTTTACAAGCATTGCGACTTGGCTGCTGCTTGTCAGACATGGGGGCTCCGGGGACCGAATGGCAGCAAGTAAAACCCGCGCCCGCGTCCCGCATGCCTTCTAGGAAATGTCCACGTAATGAGATCTTCATGAACGACTCCAGTGAATCCATTTCTGCTTTGACTTGAAATCTTAATAGTCACATTTGATGCAAGAATTGGATGTTTCTATGGCACACCTGCCCCCAGGCTGCTCACTGCACTGCCCATGGCTTTTCCTGGATTAAACGCGCGTGAAACTCCCACAGACGTCTGGCGGGTGTAGGCTCGTCTGGTCACTCTGTGCAAAATAAATGAGTGAAGTAGCAAGTGCCCAGGGTGAACCCCTCCTCCTGCCTCATCCCCCTGCCTCATCCCCCTGCCCCACGTCCCCCAGTTCCGTCCAAGCGGAGAGCCAGCCAAGTCTGCAGGAGCCGGCACGGGCACTGTGGCCCTCACCCACCCCACCGTGGCGGCCGAGAGGTCAACCTCTCTGAGCATGGTTGACTGTAACGCTGGGCTGCCCCAAGCTTGGGCTGCATTCACGGAAGTATGAAGGCCAGGACAAAGAGGTGAGAGCCCCGCCGTGCTCTGGGCTGAGCACTGTGGAGTACAGGTTTGCTTCCCAAACTCCAGAAAGGAGGCGGAGTGTGAGGAATGGAGCCAGGGAAAGCTGGGGGGGGCTCCCCTGAGCCCAGAGAAGGGCCCTTCAGGGAAGGGTGACTAGGTCCCCATGGAGAGTGGTCCCTGGCCCCAGAAGAGTGAAGAAGTTTGTCCTGCATGTCCCAGAAGCGTGCGCTACAGGTGAGAGGTTCATTTTGGTGAAAGATCAACTCCCGTAGACTCCCTACCCCTGGAGGTCACCTGCTGTGCTGGGCGGCCTGCGGTGTGACAAGCCAGAAAGATAAATCTGCACTCCCCAGACTCCCTTGCGCGCGGGTGCTGTAAGCAAAGCAGCATTGTCCAATCGTACTCTCGGGGCGCTGTGATTCTGCTGAAGGGCATGGCCGTGGGGGTGGGGCTCTTGGCCACTGGCTCCTTGGGTACCGACAGGGTGACCAGCAGCAGCAGCTGACCACTGCTGCATAGCCCTCAGTAGGTTCTAGAAATCACAACTTCTATGGACACCCTCCTGGTTGGCCACCTGCCTGGTTGTGGTTCTCCCAGAGAGCTGGAGGGCCAGATCCGGCCTTGCATGTCCAGCCTGTCCAAAGTCCCTTCTTTGAAACCTAAGTCTGGAACAGTATTAACAAATACCTGCAGCACGACCTTGGCCAGTGACCCCGTCCCTTCCGTGGCAGCAGAGAGGCAGAAAGTGAGCACAGGTTGCTGTGTCCGCTTACTAGTCCAGGGTGCTGAGGAGACACAGAGGGGCGCCAAGGGGTTCCTGTGTGCAGCTCCCGGCAGGAGAGGGTGCAGCGCACGGCGCAATGCGGTTCGCTTCGGACCCCTGCCCGCCTGGAAGGACCCCAGCTCCTTCTTGAAGGCACTTTGGCATCAACTCTGGGTCGAGTGTCCGCGTGCCCCCATGGTCAAGCAACCAGACAGCAGGATTCTTGGCCTTTGTAGGAAACGAATAAAAATACAGTAAGAGGCACTTTCTCTGGCACTGCAGCTGAGGAGGAGGCAGCAGGCGCATTTGGGATGCAGATTTATGCGTCCCCTGGGAGTGCCGGCCTTGCCCTCCCGAGCCTCTTGGCAAGACGCAGAGTTTGCATCAGGGACACCAAGTAGTGCCTGGTCTGCAAACAGCGCTGGAATGGGGAGATGAGCCGCGAGGGAGCCGCCGGCCCATCGTTTTCCATCTCATCCGGCTGCACTTTTGCGGCATCGCTTCTGGACCAGGCCGACACCCTTCCGATGTCCCCAGCGCGGGCTCAGGGGCCAGGCCCCGCAGCTGCTCTGCGTGGCCGCAGCGACCAGCGGGCAGGGCGCCCATCAGGCCTGGCTCCTGGTGAGCCCCTGGGAGCGGGGGGCCTCTTCTGCCCTGTGGTGTCAGTAGGTCTCCAATTTGGGGGGCGAGGAGCAGAGGGGTGCCCGGCACTATCCAGAGGGGCCCTCAGTGTGCACTGAGTCCCTGCCTCCCAGACCCCAGGCGCGGCGGGAAGAGCCAGCTCCTCCGCTTTCGTTCCATGAGGAGCTGATGTTCAGGGGCAGAGGTCTGGGGTTTGCCCTCTGGGAACCGTCCAGCCACAGTTCTGGGGCCCCACCGGCCACCCCTTTGCACGAAAGGGCACCAGGGAGCCCCAAGACTCGTTCAAGGTGTGGAAGGGGCACGTGGGCGGGGTCCTCCCCCTGCAGGCCTGACAAGTGTGCAAAGCCCCTCGGTGCAGGCTCCAGCCCCTGCCCCCCCCATCGCCCTGCCCCCGCCCCGCCCTCGCCGCTGATGCTCCGGTAGGACGGCCACCATCTTCCCTGCGGCCCACGCTGGCAGCTGCTTGCTGCTGCCCTCACACATGCTTTCCCGCTCTCCGGTCCTGTCCTGACCCCTAACCAGGCTCTGAGCTGGCAGCGGCGGGTCCCCCCGGGCCCCAGGAACCGGCCCAGCCCGGAGCCAGGGGCCCTCTGGCTGGCATCTTTATCTCCAGACTCACCAATTTGCAGGCATTAAATACGTACGGCTGTTCAGATGCCCAAAAAACAAGTGCATTTTTAAAATTACAAATCAAAGAGAAAGCTATTTCAGCCCCGCCTGGCACGCAGCAGGCACTGGCAAAACGGGGTCTCTCCAGTACACCCGCGGTTTGAACTTGCAGGGGTCGCGAAACCCTGGCAGGCCTGAGGAAAGGAAATGTGCATTAGCCTAAAAATCAGGTCGGGTGTCAGAGGTCCCAAGAGCCCAGCCCCCCCACCCCAGCCCAGGCCACCTTGTGAGCAGCCCAGGGGCCCCCACGTAGGAGGAGGCGGAGCCGGAGCCCCCAGGAGAGCAGGGCCAGGCGCCCAGTGCTGGGCAGGGGCCACCTGCCCGCCCCACCTGCCCGGGCCTCCAGGGGGCGCTCACTGCACCCAGCAGGACTCACCTGTCTTCCAGGTAGCTGGGCCTCTCGGTCCGGGAGGGGTGGGCGGCTCCACCTCCAGCCTCCGGTCAGCAGCACCGCTGTGGCCCTGCTGGAGAAACAGCTCCCCACGCGCCGCAGACAGCCTGCGGGGTCCCGTTCTTTCAAACGCCCTGGCCTGCAGCATCACCCAGACTCCAGTTCCTCCCCCAGACTCCAGTTCCTCCCCCAGACTCCAGTTCCTCCCCCAGACTCTAGTTCCTCCCCCAAATTCCAGATTCTCCCCCAGATTCCAGTTCCTCCCCCAGATTCCAGTTCCTCCTCCGCTGGAATATTACTGTGGTCGCTTGTGGCTGTTTGGAAACTGGATTTCTCATTAGCATCTTCACCATTTAAAAGTGTCTCATCCTGAAGCTTGAGGCGTGTGCAGGCGTGTGTCCAGACGGCCCCTACGCCCCTCCCGCCTCCTCGCAGCTGCCCAGGGCCCGCAGCTGGCAACAGGCTCGGACGTGTGGTCCCGCGGCCCCTGCCACGGGGCACAGGCCTGTGATTGGATCACAGCGCCCCAGGCCCAGACAGCCGGAGGGCCGCAGAGGGCCCCGGGCGAGCAGGGCTTGGGTCCGGGGTGACTGCTGCGTCTTGGAGGTCAGGATGGACAGTCAGGTCCCAGCTGCTCCCCAGCATCATGCTTGGAGACAGCTCGGCAGACAGATCCAAAACTGGGGAGTATCCGCGGCCTGACCTTGCTAACGTGGAGGGCGCGTGGGTGGGGGCAGCATGCCTGACGAGGGACACCTGAGCACGGGTGCGTGCGTGTGCAAGTGTGCACTCCTGAGCCCGGAGGGCGGGGATATAAGGGTGCGTCGCCCCGAGATGGCGAGGGCTCCAGGAGGCGGTCGCCGGGAGGCCTGGAGGACAGACTCGCAGGGGCCCGGGTCGCGTCTCCCCGCGGCCTGCTCCCCACTCCCTGCCAAAACCTGCGAGAGTGACGCCGAGGGCACCAGACTCTCCTTCTAGCCCTGGAACCGTGTGATGCTGCCCGCGCAGGGTGGTTGCCAAACAGGGTGGGCCCGTGAGCCGCACTGAAGGGTGGGCGCGGCCCGAGAAACCCACCCTTAAGTGGGGTGCAGGGACAGTCCTGGGGGTGCCAGGGCAATCTGAGACACCAGTGAAGGGGAGAGTCTCAGAGGTCACTGTGGCCACCCCCACGCCTGCCTCTGTCTGGAGCTGGGGAGAGGGCGCCGGCCAGAGGCAGGGGATGGGGCCCAGCGGTGAGTGGGGTCAGAGTCTGGAACGGCCCAGGCCATTGTGCCGACGGGCCCACAGCTGTGTCTCCTGCGCCACACAGGCCGCAGCAGAGGGAGGGGCTTGGATGGTGCATCGATGCCCTCTGACCCCTCGCGGCCCCTAGTACAGGGGCTGTAGCTGGGGGAGGAAGGAGGCCACTGCCCCTCGTCCACGCCCACTCCGTGGTCTCGTGGAGGCCACCATACCTGCAGCCCGCTCTTCCCGAGCCTCAGGCCTGCGCACCTCCATGGGAGGCTTAAAGGCCCGGGCACGCACCAGCAGAGCTGCACGGGGCAGGTCCCCAGGAGGCCTGCGGCTGCCCCAGACCCCCCTTTCATTGTGTTGGGCTCTTGTCCCCGGGAGACTCAAACTAGCATCGAACAGAACAACTCAGTCACATGCATGTGGACAACTCACTCGGCTGCAAAGTCGAAAGAAAGTGGGACAAAAGGGGGCACGGGGGCCGCCAGGGGCCTGTCTGAGCACTATCACCGCTGTGGCCTGAGTCAGGGCCCGGCCAGGGAGCTACCCACATGGCACGGCAGACCTCCCCCGCCTCACCCGCTGCTCCCCTCAGCAGTGTGTTTCAGCGGATCCGCCTGTTCTGCTCCCCACTATCTCTAGGGAGTCCTCTCACCCCCACACCTCTGGCCTGTACCCCAGTTTTTATATGCGTAAATGAATAAAACAAGGAGGCAGCAGCCACCTTCCCGCGTCCTCTGACGCGCTCTGATGCCCATGGCCTCGGCACTGGCAGAGGCCCGCTTCAGGACTGAGGTGGAGGGAGCAGCCTCCGTGGATGGCTGTGGGCCCCCAGCGCCAAGTCCGGGGAAAAGCTGGATGGCGGTGAAACCAGAGACACCCCCCAGCACTGCTCGTGGCCAGGGCCAGGGGTGATGGTGGACGGCAGCGGCTGCCCCAGCACACGCCACCCCAGGGCAGGCAGCCCCTGGGGCCCCAAGGACCGGCTCCTGGCCTGGCTCCTCCAGCTGCAGGCAGTGGAGAGGCCGGATGTGCCGCCCAGGCCTGAGTGGACCACCAGGTGCCCGTGATGAGCTGATTGGGAAACTGGCCAATCAGGCGCGGAGTTGGAACCATCCAATCAGGCGCCAGGTGGGCCCGCGAAGGGGGTAAGGCAGGAGGCCGGTGGGGTGCAGGTGGGGCTTCCGCGCTGAGCTGCTCCACGCCCCTGCGCCCCCAGACTTGTTTGCTTGGACTCGCTGGGGATGCTCTGGACCAGACACTCGCTCGCTCAGGCTGGATGCCCTCGGACGCAGCTGGCCCCCGACCTCCGAAGGACGAAGAGAAGCTGAGGAGCTTTGCGGAGGCCATGGCCGCCCCTACCCCCAGCCGGCCCTGACACCGCCTGGAGGGGCTCCGAGGCCACCTCTGACACCGCCTGGAGGGGCTCTGAGGCCGGGGCTGGCGTCTGGAGCTGCCTGTGGTCGGTGTGGGCCACTCGAGCCGTGACGCTGCTGACCGGCGGTGACCAGCACTGCTGGCCAGTGCTCCCCAGCACTGTGGACTGGGGCCCGGTGTCCAGCCGCCCCGAGAGCTGGCAGCGCTCATGATGGCCGCGCCCGCGCCCTCCAGCTCCGTGAGCACCTGCAGCTGCGGTGAGTCAGGCATCCCTGGCGGGAGGGCGCCATCTTGGGGAGCAGCCCTTCTCGGGACTGTGGACACCCTGGTGGGGGGGATGGCCGGGTGCTAGGGCCTTCGAAACGGTTTCCCCGGTTTGTCCAGCCCCCGGTGTTGCTCCCCAGCCTGCAGGGTCTTGGGTCGTGCAGGCAGGTGAGGACCCCACAGGCAATGCCTGCCCTGGCTCTGCCCTGGATGGTGGTGCCCCAGTGCCCAGTTTCAGCCGCACTAGCTGTCCCCCTTGGTTCCTCGCCAATGTGCCAGGCCCGCCCTGCGTGCGTGCAGGGGACTGGCCTGAGTGGGCGGCCAGTGGGGTCTGCAGTGTCTCGCGGGTCCACCCTGGCCAGGAGCTGAGGCGCTGGCCCTGGGCTTAAAGAGAAGACCCCGCCCAGCCGCCCTGCCGGCCCTCGGCTCCAGAGTGGCTGACTCTTCCCAGACTAGGCCGGTGGGGGTCAGTCATCACCTGGGACCCCAGAACCAAGGTTGCTCTAAGCAAAGGCTCTGTGGCTCTCCCGGAAGCCGGGACTCAGGGGGGCTGTCATTCATTCCCCGGGAGAGGCCAGTGGACCCCCAGCCGGGCTCGGCCCTGTGAACAGAAGCCTCGTCTCCCACCCATGGGGAGCCCCTGTCTGGGCCCACTGTCCCGCCTGGGGGGAGAGGAGGACCAGGTGGTCTTGTGATGGCGACCTCGTGATGGGGTGGGGAGCAGGCAAGAAACCCACAGGACAGCCCTGCAGGGGGCCAGGAGGCCCCCAAGGCCTCACCTGTGCAGCCCAGCTCCAGGCGACAGTGAGGCCCACTTCAGCTCAGCCGCGGGGTGCAGGGGAGCTGGAGAGGAGCCTCATGTGGCCCCAGAGTCTCCTGCTGCCAGGGGTGCTCCGGGATGTGGGGTGTGTGGGGTTGCCCGTGGTGTGGTACGGCGTGCCTAGTCAGGGCTCCCAGAGAACAGGGCCCAGGCAGCAGACAGTTCCACGTCACACCTGCATGCGTCAAAGCAACACGTCACACGTTATGAATGTCATGCTAACATGCGCCCAGGTACAGTCAGCATCTGACCAGCCTCGTGTGACGCTCGTATCCCGTGACGTTCTCTGCTGCCCTCACATTTAACAGATTCATTACCTGTAATGCTATATGTTGTCACAGGATATCTATTGTGAAAAATTAATATGGTAATATGCTGCGTAATCAATGCGCATAATGTATTAAACAGAAACTTAACCCACGCATATGAAGGGACCCATCAGAGAACTGACTCGCGCCCACAGATGCCACGGAGTCCAGGTCCCGAGAGCTGGCGGGGCCCTTCTGCTGGGCGGGCTCCCTGGACTGGAGGACGAGGCCTGCGTCCTCTCCAGCAGCGCAGATGCCTGTGGCCGGGCACCGTCAGACACAGACAAGCAGACGCCCACGTTGCCCCCGCCCACGGGGACATCGCTGACCGCGGAGGTGGGGGACGAGGGCCTCCTGCTCGCCTGTGGCCCTCCGCCTCCCCACCCTGTCCCCCAGGCCCGCGCGTCCCCGAGCAGACCTCTGGCCCGGGGTCTTTCTGTGGACACCTCCAAACAATCCTGCGCTCTGTGTTGCCGAGTGTTGGATAAACAGGCTGGATTGTGGAGAACCACCTCCTCCTTCCTGATTCTCGCCCCACAGGACCCACCCAACCTGCTGGGCCTGTTCTGAGCTGGCGCCTGGCACCTCCACCCCGCAGGAGCCTTGAGGGGGCGGTGCTGAGAAGCTGCCCTTCTCGGAAGACCCCTGCCCTCATCGGCGGCCCTGCTTTCTGCTTGAGATTCGGGATCCTGAAATCCCAAGCAGGCTCCCTCCAGTAGCCCCTCCGGGGTGCTCACTCAATACGCCCCCTGCGGCAGCCATCTGGCACGGAGGACTCAGATGGAACCTCCCTACGTCTCTCTGCACCTGCTGTGCTGGGCGCCTCGAGGCCCTGGGCTCGCAGGTCAAGGCGGTTGGCCCGCAGGGTCACTGTCTGGGGCACCCAGGGCACGAGGGGTGGAATTCCCAGCAGAGGGAGCGCGTGGGCAGAGATAGGTGCTCCCCGGGCATATTAGGTTCCCTGCGAGCATCAGATGCCAGCCTGCGGCGGCCGTGACCCCCCGAGGGAGAGCCAGGCTGTTGGCCTTCCCATCACCCCACTCAGCTAAGGCTGGAGCCTGGACAGGGCAGCGCGGGAGGGTCTCTGCTGCTCGTCCCTGAGGACCAGGCTTCAGGGTCCAGTTTCCTGGTCTGGACCCTCTCCCAGGTGCTGCCTGCTGGCCGCGCGCTGGGCGCTGCTGCCGCAGGTGCAGTGGGCAGGTGAGAGGGGTCAGGGACACAACAGCGCCTCCCAGCCCTGCCCGAGCCTGGCGCACGGACAGTGGGACACGCCGGGCAGAGGAGCCTGGGGACCCTGGTCATCAAGTGCAGGCGAAGCCGCCCTCCCATGGATCCCCAGGTCCTGTGAAGACAAAGGTGTTATGTTCGGCTGCCAGCAGCTTCCTCGCGTTCTCACCCAGCCTTCCTGGGGAACAAAGAGCTGATTGAGGCTCTCCGCGCTGCTTCCTGAGCCGCTTCTCCTGTTGAACTTCCTCAGGTGCGATGGGGCCAGGGGCCAGCAGGTCCACGCTGGGCCGGTGGGCAGCTCGCACCGAAGCACACGCCCTGCAGCTTTGCGGCCGGGCCCGGCGGCTCCATGTCAGCCCATCCAGCGCCTCAACTTTCTGGAGCACTTTTGTGCTGAAACCCAGCGCAGACCGTGGCCAAAAAAAGAAAAATTGATATATTTTATGTAAATCCTCTGCCATCTTTGCTGCCGGGGCAGACTGAAAGCCAGGCCCTGGGGCTGACCTCAAGGTCAGCCCCAGGGCCTAGCTTCCTGCAGGCAGGTGACATCAGTCCCTCCCGAATTGCCCGGCCCAGGTCGGGCAGCGCAGGCACACTCGGAGGTCCATCCTGCCGGGCGCTGCTTCTCCATGGACCTGAGCCAGCCAGGAGGGTCCGCTCCCCGGATGGGCCGTTGAGCTCCTCACCTGACACTTGCAGGTGCCTGAGACCTGGCGCCGCTCACCTCCAGGGTCTCCTCCTGCCAAACAGCCCTGGAAGTAAACGGCAGGGCCCCCATTTTCAGAGAAACGTGAAATGCCCAGTGTCATGCAGGGTCAGTGTGGACACAGCGGGACTCGCCTGCCCGCCCCATCCTTCACCCCCGGCTCACCTGTCCCTCCCATCCCACCCTGGACGGTGAGACCGAGTTGTGAGCCTGGGTGGGGCCTCACAGACCCCAAGACGGGTCAATTCTGGGGGCAAGTTAGCCAGCTCCATGACGGCAGCCCTCAGTCCGGAGGAGGCGCCGCTGGACCCCCGTCACGCACTGTGAGCCCCCCCACGGCTGATTCATGCCGTGTTGATTTAGTGTCCAGTTCTCTGGCCCCCCAGCTGCACCGTGCATAACATATTTCAATCAGAAATAAGCACAGCAAGCTTCCAGAAAACCCAATACAGGCATTTACTTTCTTTCCATTCACGTGGCTTCAGAGCTGCACCACAAACACTACTAAAATGGAAAAACGCTTAATCTGCAGGCAGGTCTAGAAGGGCAGGTGAGCAGACCGGGCCTTGATGAAATTTTTTCCTTTATTTAAAATCCTTTAATAAAGACTGAAAAATGGATCTAGTGACACAATATAATCCTGAATTCTTGCATTAATCAGATTTCTTTTATTCAAAGTCAGATATAAACCTTTCAACACAGTAGACAAATAAGGCTTTATTTTTCTTATTTCTAAAAAGGTAGGATTAAAACTTAATCCATAATTTTAATGAGAAACAGATTAGCTCTGTGTAGTCCATTAAGAATTAGTTTGGAGGGGGCGGAGCAACATGGCGGCGAGGAGACGCTGCGAGTAAGATCTCCCATTAAAAAAAGTTAATAGGGAGGAAAAGCGGCAGGTCCCAGTGAGAACTGGGACACGGAAGATAAACGGACGACTCCAGCAAACTGCCCGAAGAAGAAAGTTGCCATAAAAGAGGACGAGAAGGGAGGGAAGCGCAGAACCCTGCTCCCCTCCCCCGCCCACAAAGTCGGCACTCTCCGACCGACCGGCAGAAAGGAGGGAAACAACAAACCAAAACGGCCAACAAGAAAAACGGACGCAGCAAGTGGGACTGTGAGTGGAAAGGAACTATTGCAGCCACCACACCCTGTGAACGGGAGAGGCGAACCCTGCAGGATCCGCCGCGGAGGTGAGCTCCAGGCGCCATTAAAGAGAGCCACGCCCCCCAGGAGGAGACCAGCACCAGCACACAGCCCCGGCCGCCCGGTAAGGTTGCGTGCGGAAAGCGGCGCGGATCCGGACCGGATCGCAGCTGCCCAGGTCCCCGCGCCTGCGACCTAGGCTTGCGGGGAGACGGCGGAGGCCCTCCCTGAGTGAGCAGGAACAAGGCGCCCAGGCAGGGGAGCGGGGTTCAAAAGGCGCCATTCCCGCGCCACTGATCTGGGCTACAGCCCGCGTCCTGGAACTGAGGGCTTTGGAACTGAGACCCGGGGCACGAAATTAGGGGGAGACGGCGGAGGCCCTCCCTGAGTGAGCAGGAACAAGGCGCCCAGGCAGGGGAGCAGGATTCAAAAGGCGCCATTCCCGCGCCACTGATCTGGGCTACAGCCCGCGTCCTGGAACTGAGGGCTTTGGAACTGAGACCCGGGGCACGAAATTAGGGGGAGACTGCGGAGGCCCTCCCTGAGTGAGCAGGAACAAGGCGCCCAGGCAAGGGAGCTGTATTCAAAAGGCGCCATCCCCGCGCCACTGATCTGGGCTACAGCCTGCGTCCTGGAACTGAGGGCTTTGGAACTGAGACCCGGGGCACGAAATTAGGGGAAGACTGCGGAGGCCCTCCCTGAGTGAGCAGGAACAAGGCGCCCAGGCAAGGGAGCTGGACTCAAAAGGCGCCATTCCCGCGCCACTGATCTGGGCTACAGCCCGCATCCTGGAACTGAGGGCTTTGGAACTGAGACCCGGGCACGAAATTAGGGGGAGACGGCGGAGGCCCATCCTGAGTGAGCAGGAACAAGGCGCCCAAGCAGGGGAGCAGGATTCAAAAGGCGCCATTCCCGCCCCACTGATCTGGGCTACAGCCCGTGTCCTGGAACTGAGGGCTTTGGAACAGAGACCCGGGGCACGAAATTAGGGGCGTGGGTTCCTCACGACGGTGGGGCACAAGGCAGACACAGCACCCCAAAGCCGTTGAGGTGTACCCTACCATCCCCGCTCTGCTCCCTGTCCCACGGGGTGGAAAATCAGCTCCCCAAGGGCTCTAGGAGAGATCTCTGGCACCACCTAGCGACTTGAAGCCAGCAGAGGCTCCTGAAGGAGCTAGTGGCCAGCTGGGGAGTTTGCCCACACCGGGCCCCTTCCGAACAAGTAGTCTGAGCCCACAGGGAGAGCGAGCACCCACAGCCGGGGCAGACCAGGTGCGCAGAAGAGTGTGCCTGAGACCAGACACGCAGGGAGTGTGTCCCACATCACCATTTTAGAACAGGGACATTTCTTCAGTAAAGACTACCTGCAGAAGGCTTCCTCAGGAGCCAGAGGTGAGCGGGGGAAGTTCGCCCACGCCAGACCCCCTCTGGCCTGCAGTCCAAGCCCAGAGGGGAGCAGGAACCCACCGCCGGGGCAGACCAGGCGCACAGGGGAGTGTGTCCCTACATCGGCATTTTAGAACAGGGACCTTTCTCCAGTAAAGACTGCTTGAAACTGACAGATGACTCCTGGAAGAACCAGAGGGGAACAGAGAAGCCCACCCAAGATGCCGGCCAGTCCCAACAACACACTGTCCCAACGCATACGGCAAATTAGAAAACAGACAGTAGGGAAGAGAAGAACCACACGCAACCTAGCAACTCTCCAGAGAAAAAGCACACCACAAAAAGAAAGCCAGCCCCCAGATTGCAAAGACAATAACTTGGAAGAATTTCTGAGCCTTCCAGAAAGAGAATTTAAAATTGCCGTGATTAAAAAACTAACAGAAGTCATAAAGGAAAACAATGATAAGGGAAAAATAATCAACGATCAGAAGAATGCAATTGAGTCCCTAGAGAGGGAAAACAATGGTCAGAAGAAAGAAATTGAGTCCCTAAAGAGGGAAGTAAAAGAAATGCAGGAGATCAAAGAATTAATGGAAGAACTAAAGAATTATGGGAAAAGCAATGAAAGCAGAATAGATGAAATGGAAGAACGAATAAGTAATCTTGAAGACATAGAAATAAAAAGAACCAAAACAGAAAAGGAAAGAGAAGTACGAAGGAAAAAGAACGAAGAAAGACTTCGGGAACTATCTGACTCCATGAGGAAAGGAAATATAAGAGTTATAGGAATACCAGAAGGAGAGGAGAGAGATGTAGGAACAGAGAAAATATTCAAAGAGATAATTGAAGAGAACTTCCCAAATGTGAAGAAGGAGCTGAAAATTGATATACAAGAAGCAAGAAGAACACCAAACTTCCACGACGAAAGGAAAAATACAGCAAGACACATAATAGTAAAGCTCCCAAGAATCCAGGACAAGGAAAAAATAATGAAGCTGGCAAGAGGGAAGAAACAGATAACATTCAAAGGAAAACCAATCAGGCTGACATCAGACTTCTCCGAAGAAACACTACGGGCAAGGAGAGAGTGGAGGGATATAGTCAACAGACTCCAAGAAAACAGATGCCAACCAAGAATACTCTATCCCGCAAAGCTCTCCTTCCTCTTTGAAGAAAGAATATGGACCTTTCCAGACAAACAGAAACTCCGGAATTTCATTGCAACTAAACCCCCACTCCAAAAAATACTACAAGGAGTCCTAAAGCCAGAACCTCAGAGGGACGAATAACAATGAAAGAAGGCCAAAAAAAAAAAAAGTTATTAAAAGAATAAATAAATAAAATCAAAGGAAAGACAAACACAATGGCAAATACAGATGTTAACATATCAATAATAACTCTGAATGTAAATGGACTAAACTCTTCAATAAAAAGACACAGAGTTGCAGCCTGGATTAAGAAACAAAACCCAACCTTTTGCTGTCTCCAGGAAACACATTTAGCTACAAAAGATAAAAATAGGCTCAAAGTTAAAGGATGGAAAACAATCCTACAAGCAAATGGACCAAAAAAGAAAGCAGGAACAGCTATACTTATATCAGATAAAACAGATTTCAAACTCAAAAAGATAAAAAGAGACCCCAAGGGTCACTACATTATGATCAAGGGGACAATACTTCAAGAAGAAATAACACTCATTAACATATACTCACCAAACGAAGGAGCACCAAAATATATCAGACAACTGTTGTCCTCTCTGAAAACAGACATCAGAGAAAACACATACGTAGTGGGAGACTTCAACACACCACTATCAACAATGGATAGATCAACAAGACAAAAAATAAGTAAAGAAACTAAAGCTCTAAATAAGGACCTAGAGCAATTGGGCTTAACAGACATCTATAGAACACTAAACCCCAAAAAAACGGAGTACACATTTTTCTCAAGCGCACACGGATCATTCTCCAGGATCGATCACATACTGGGGCACAAGACAAACATCAACAGATACACCAAGATTGAAATCATATCAACCATCTTTTCTGACCATGAAGGCATCAAACTAGAAATAAACCATAAAAAGAAGGCAAGGAACTTTCCTACCTCATGGAGATTAAAAACCACACTACTGGAAGACCATTGGACTAATGAGGAGATCAAAGAAGAAATTAAAAAATTTTTTGAATTGAACGACAAGGAGGACACCAATATCCTAAATGTATGGGATGCAGCAAAAGCAGTAATAAGAGGAAAATATATAGCAATAGAAGCTCACATCAAGAAACAAGAAAGAACGCAAAGAAACAACCTAATCTCGAAGCTCAAAGATCTAGAAAAAGAACAACAAAAAAACCCCAAAACCAGTAGAAGAAAAGAAATAATAAAAACCAAAGCAGAAATAAATGAAATTGAAACTAAAAAAACAATCCAAAAGATCAATGAAACCAAGAGCTGGTTCTTTGAAAAAATCAATAAAATAGACAAACCCCTAGCCAGGCTCACAAAGGAAAAAAGGGAGAAAGCACAAATAAACAGGATCATCAATGAAAGAGGAGAAATCACAACGGACACAGCAGAAATCAAAAGAATAATCAGTAACTACTATGAACAGTTATATGGAAACAAGTTCAACAATCTAGAGGAGATGGACAAATTCCTACAACTCTACAATCACCCAAAGCTAGATAAAGAAGAAATAGAACACCTAAACAGACCAATTACAATTAGCGAAATTGAAATGGTAATAAAACACCTCCCCAAAAACAAAAGCCCAGGACCTGATGGATTTACAAATGAATTCTACCAAACATTCAGAGACGAATTAGTGCCTATCCTTCACAAACTCTTCCAAAAAATTGAGAAGGAAGGGACAATACCAAACACGTTTTATGAAGCCAACATTACACTAATACCAAAACCGAACAAGGACAACACAAAAAAGGAAAACTACAGGCCAATCTCCCTAATGAACACTGATGCAAAAATCCTCAATAAAATTTTAGCTATCAGAATCCAACAATGTATCCATAAGATAATTCACCACGACCAAGTTGGATTCATTCCAGGGGCACAAGGATGGTTTAACATCCGAAAATCAATCAACGTTATCCAACACATCAACAAAAAGAAATATAAAAACCATATGATAATATCAATAGATGCTGAGAAAGCTTTCGACAAAGTGCAACACCCATTCATGATAAAAGCCCTTGAAATTCTTGGGATACAAGGAACATACCTCAACATCATAAAGGCCATCTATGACAAGCCAACAGCCAGTATCATTCTCAATGGTGAAAAGCTGAAAGCAATTCCATTAAGATCTGGAACAAGACAAGGATGTCCACTCTCACCATTGCTTTTCAATATAATACTGGAAGTCCTAGCCAGGGCAATAAGACAAGAGAAAGACGTCCAAGGAATCCAAATAGGAAAAGAAGAAGTCAAACTATCACTATTTGCAGACGATATGATATTATATATAGAGAACCCCAAAAACTCCACAGAAAAGCTAATTCAACTCATCAATCAGTTCAGTAAAGTGGCAGGATACAAAATCAACACGCAAAAGTCAGTAGCCTTCCTATACACAAACAATAAATCTGAAGAAGAAGAAATCAAAAAGACCATCCCTTTTGTTATTGAAACAAAAAAAATCAAATATTTGGGAATAAATCTAACAAAAGAGGTAAAGGACCTATACAAAGAAAACTATAAAACACTGTTAAAAGAAATAGAAGAAGACACAAAGAAATGGAGAGACATCCCCTGCTCATGGATTGGAAGAATAAACATTATTAAAATGGCCATCCTTCCAAAAGCAATATACAGATTCAATGCTATTCCAATCAAAATTTCAATGTCATTCTTCAAAGAAATAGAACAATTATTGATGAAATTCATATGGAATCACAAAAAACCCCGAATAGCCAAAGCTCTCCTGAAAAAAAAAGAAGGGAATGGAGGCATCAGACTCCCAGACTTCAAACTATACTACAAAGCCATAATCATCAAAACTGCATGGTATTGGAACAAGAACAGACATACAGACCAATGGAATCGAATAGAAAATCCAGAAATAAACCCACAGATTTATGGTCAACTAATCTTTGACAAAGGAGCAAAGAATATGCATTGGAGCAAAGAAAGTTTGTTCAATAAATGGTGCTGGGAAAACTGGGTCGCTACATGCAAAAGAATGAAGCTTGACCACCACCTCACACCATACACAAAAATCAACTCAAAATGGATTAAAGAACTAGACATAAGACCTGAAACCATAAAATATATAGAAGGAAATATAGGCGAAACACTACGTGATTTGCACATCAAAGACATCTTTACAGACACATCACCCAAAGCAGTGATAGTGAAGGCAAAGATAAACAGCTGGGACTACATCAAATTAAAGAGCTTTTGCACAGCAAAAGAGACAATAACAAAAACAAAGAGAAACCCCACCAACTGGGAGAACATTTTTGCACCCAACACTAATGATAAAGGACTGATCACAAAAATCTGCAAAGAGCTGATGAGACTCAACAACAACAAAGAAAATAATCCAGTCAAAAAATGGGCAGAAGAGCTTAAAAGAAACTTCTCTGAAGAGGAAATGCAAATGGCCAACAGGCATATGAAAAAATGTTCAACATCACTTGTCATCAGGGAAATGCAAATCAAAACTACCATGAGATACCATCTTACACCAGTGAGAATGGCACATATTAAAAAAACTAGCAACAACAAATGTTGGCGAGGGTGTGGAGAAAAAGGAACTCTTCTGCACTGTTGGTGGGAGTGCAAACTGGTCCAACCACTGTGGAAAGCTGTGTGGAGATTTCTGGACCTACTAAACATAGAGCTTCCATATGATCCAGCAATTCCACTCCTAGGTATTTACCCAAAGGACACAGAAACATCAATTCCAAAGAACACCTGCACCCCTATGTTTATAGCAGCACTGTTTACAATAGCTAAGCTTTGGAAACAACCCAAATGCCCAAAAATAGATGACTGGATCAAGAAGATGTGGTACATATATACCATGGAATATTACTCAGCATTCAAAAAAGATAAACACATGCAATTTGCAGCAACATGGATGGCGCTGGAAGGGATCATGCTCAGCGAAATAAGCCAAAAAGAAAAAGAAAAATACCGGATGGTCTCACTCATAGCAGGAATCTAGAAAACTTAAATAAGGGACCAGGAAAATGAATAACTATAAGATAGTGAAAATCAAAATCAACAAAAAACTATGAACCAGAGACACTTTTAGGGGGGCGGGAGGGGAGGGATTGGGGTCAGAATGGGGGGGCTGCAATTGTATGGGGAATATAACAATAAAATTTATTTAAAAAAAAAAAAAAAAAAAAAAAAAAGAATTAGTTTGGATAGAATGTTATTTTAGATCATGATGTCTTTTCACTCAGAGGCTAGTTAAACTCAGGTTTTTGGTGAATGGTAGATTGTAAGCAATTGAAATGGCTACTGGGAATATTTCTAGAACACCAGGGAAGTATTGTGGCTGATATGTGAGACCGGGGGAGAAGGACTTTTGTATTTCTTTTTGTATAGAAGAAATGGGGTGCAGGCCAGAGGTGTGGGGGGAGGGCGAGAGGACTCACCAGAGACAGAGTGGGGAACAGAACAGGTGGATCCACTGAAATCCACTGCTGAGGGGAGCAGGGGAGATAGGAGAGGGCTGCTGTGCCATGTGGGTAGCTCCCTGGCTGGGGATGGGGATCAAACTCAGGCAAAGGTGGTGACAGCCTGAGGCTCAACCCCTAGGGCCCCAGGGAGGCTCCAGACTTGGTTTTTTCCCCCATTGGCTATCTCTTTTATAATGTTTGAATTTCTTTTTTAAAGATTTATTTATTTTTAAAGATTTATTTATACAAGCACTGGGTACAGTCAGAAGCGCGGGAGGGTGAGAGAATTCACCAGAGCGGGGAGCAGAACAGGCAGAAGGACCGAAGGACACTGCTGAGGGGAGCAGCGGGCGCCAGGAGAGGTCTGCGCGCCATGTGGGACCCTCGCCGGCGGCCGGGGATCAAACTGGCGCTGCAGAGGCTGCGGGCAGCTTCACAGCCCAGCGCTCAACCGCTGCGCCACCGGGGAGGCCCTATAATGTTTGAATTTTTAAGACCCGTTTGTGTGATACATTTATAATTTAAAAAGACTGTAAAGATGATGTGTGAAGAAGAATCACTCATAATTTTCAATATTAAGGTGAATATTGTTTACCTTTCATTACCATTTTTCACAGGAGAGTTACTGTGTGTGTGTATATGTCTGCATGAATGGGAAGCTATGAAAAATTATATACCAGCAAGGGCATTTTTAAAGTGGCTGTTTTTCACTCTGAACACATCACACTTGCTCTCCCCAGGAACAAATGCAGCCTCCTCAAAGCTAAAGCCACAGGAGGCCTTTTCACCATCTAAGTGCATCAGTAGCTTTTGCAGATGTGACAAAGAGTCCCCATGTCTTAGTAGCCTCCTGACCACAGCCTGTGTGCCTCATGCACAGGGTTGCAGCTCCTGGGCTCCCCGGCAGGGCCTGGGCAGTGGGCCAGGGGGCTGCCCAGGTCAGCTCCATCGCTGGTGTCCAGCCCTGGACAGAGGCTGCGCAAGCACAATGACAGGGTCTGCAAGGAGCACCCCCACAGCGGCAGGCGGGCGGGTGGCAGGGTGGCTGTCTGCCAAGCCACGTTGCACTCTTGCTCACGCTGGACAGAAATGGTTAGATTCTGCTGAGGAAGCGAGCCCAGGGGCCCAGGGCACTGGAGGCCAGCGGGGGATCAGGGGCGCTGGTGGCCACTGGCTGGGCAGTTGTACTGTCCTGCTCCACACTGTCCCCCTCTGGGTCTGCGGTGCCCCTGGGTGAGTGATGCCTTTAATAACAGCAGCATTGAGAGCTGGTGATGACTCAGTTATGGTCATTTATGATGTGCACTTTACTAAAGTTATCTTACTTAATTCTCATCTCAACTGGAGAAGAAAGTTACTGTTGCCCCATTTGAAAGGAGAGTAAACTGGGGCGCCCCAGGTGAGCTCACCTGCCAGAGCTCACACAGCTGGTGGTCGGCCAGGCCCCGGGACCAGGCATGTCCACCTGGGCACTGACGCTGCTGGTCTTGGAGCCGTGGCGCACGTGTGCGGCATGTGCGTGCGTTGGCGTGTGCGCGAGGGTGTGTGCGCGGCGGGTGTCCCTGTACGGTCAGCTCGGTGCTGGCTCCCGTCTGCCCTGAACTCACAAGGGCTATTATTTTGCACTCGTGGTGAGACGCGGCCTGGGAGGGTCCTCAGCCTGTGGGCCAGGAGTGGGCCTGAAGCTGGTGGGGTCTCCTGGCTCTGCCTTTGCCAGAGAACTGGGGACGCCCAGGGGGACAGCTGTTTGCAGAGTTGGCCGCACCCCAGTGGGCCCATCACTGTGTTAAACAGCCCAGAACTGGGGGACGCTTGTTATGATGCAGAAAGTTGGCCCACACCGGCTGAGACCGGCCGCTCCCAGGGCCTCCGCCCTCTCGAAGGCCTGCTCTCCGGCCAGGTCCCTTAAAAGAGCCACATTCCTCACCCGACCTGCCAAGGAAGGGGCCTGGAGGCGGGTGCCTGCTCCCCGTGCAGGGGCAGCCGTGGGCCAACTTCCAGGGGACGGGGGACGGGGTCTCCACAGGAGCACCCGGTACCTGAACGCTGCCGTGTCCAGGCTGGGCCTCTGCTGCTGATGGGCCGGAGGGTCCAGCAGGCAGGGGCCCTCGGTGCCGTTAAGGACGTGGGTTCGGTCTGGGGCTCCCGGGCCCCCAGCAGCGCTGCCGGTCTAGCCACTGCCGTCAGTTCCCCAGCGCCATCGCCAGCGGCGCGTGCCCCGCCTGCCCGTGACTAATCCCCAGACTCGGGAGCGACCTGGCAAGGTCAGAATAAAGCAACCTAGTTGGTTGCTTTATTATTATTAGCTTGCTTTATTATTAATATTATTAATATTATTATTATTATTTCGGGCCTGCCGAAATGACGTCTCCCGAAGCAAGTGGAGTCGCAAGTCGGGCGAGCGTCAGCCCGGCCCTCAGGTGGCCCCCCGGGCCCCACGGTGCCTCCCTCCCTCCCTGCCTGCCCCACCCAGCTCCACCTCCGAGCCCACGCCCCGTCCTCGCCAGACTGGACCCCGAGATCCTGAAACCAGCAAAAGCCAACTCCATCTCGCGGCGCCTGTGTTTTCAGTCTTGCCTTGCGTTTAATTTGCTATTTTTAACAACACACGTGGCGGCGGAGCTCGTTCCCGCACGAACCTGGGAAGCTATGCAGGCTCATTATGGAATCAAAAATAACATCTATTTTTCAGGTACGGGAGGGTCTATATTTAGTTGTTATTGAAATAATTGATTGCACATTTCACAATTGTCCTTGCCTCTTCATCCCTCGCCTCCCGCTCAACAATCTTTACTCCTTTGCGCCATTTACGGCAAAGCGGCCGTCCCTGGGCCTCGGGCCGCTGCTGTCCCCTCAGCTGCGGCGTCACAGGCACTGAGGGCCGGACGCTGGGACGCGTCCCCGGGAGCGCGGGCCTGGCTGTGACTCTGTGACATGCGCGGTAACTGTGGCCGCTGAGCCTCCCAAGCGGGCTCGCGCTGCGGATGGAGGGTTGGGGCCTCTGGGTGCTGCAAGCTGAGGCCCTTGTGCTCAGGCCCTGCCCCACAGGGTCGCGAGACCATCAGTGTCCACCTGTCCACCCCACCTCCCAGGGGCCCACATGCCCCCACAGTTGCGCCTTCCCCAGCCCCCCGTGCAGTCCTGCGGCCAGACGGCCTGGAGGGACTCCTGCAGGGTGTGCCCAGTGGCTCCCCCAAGGGATCCCGGATGAGCAAATACGGACGTGTCACTCCTCCCCACAGTAGCCCCTGGTGGCCCCGACCTTCAGACGGGGCCTCAGTGGAAGTGGGGCCTGTGGAGGCGGAGGGCAGGGCGCAGGGGGCACACATAGGGCACCCCCTCCCAGCCCAGAAAGACGGCCGCCGTGGCAGCTGGAAGGGGGCGCCCTCCCCCTGGGGCCAGCGTCGGGCCCGTGGCAGCAAACTCAGGGAGACTGCTCTGTAGCGACCAGTCACTAGTCTAAGGGGGACATTTCATCAGAGTCGGTTTCCCGCCCTGGAGACGTGTGTTGTCAGGGGTCCGGAAGCTGCCGCGGACCAGCCCTGCCATCTCCAGAGCCCCCAGCTCCACGCCAGAGGTGGCCCGTGGCCGCGGCCCGTGGCCCAGCCCCCACTGTCCGTAAGGGAAACTGCAGCTCTGGCCCTCCTCCCCCAGTGTAGCCCCTCGGGACGGTCTGGTGTGACCATGGCGGGGTGGGGCATGTCCTGATGGGGTCAGCGTCCCCAGAGGGTGCTTGTGCTGTTTATTTTTGCTGTTTGCTTTGCCATAACCTCACCTGCTGCTCTCCTAGCAATAGTGGGTGGTGCAGAATAATGAGGGAGGTGAGGTAATGGGGGTGCCGGGGGCTCCCCTCGGCGAGGTGGACGTGAGGAGGAGCCGAGGAGGGAGGGAGGGGTCTCGGGGTGCGGGCCGGCGTCTCCAGGCCTGACCCCGGCCACGCGGGACTGCCTGGGCCGGGAGCGGCGGGTGGCCCGGGGCTGCTGGACTGGATGGGGCTGGGACACTGCTGGGGCTTCGGGTGGCTGTAGGTCTGCACCCCCGGACCTGCCCAGGGGTGACTGGCCCTTGCTGGCAGCAGTGGGCGCTGGGGCAGTGGCTGCCGGAGGGCAGGCCTGGGGAGGCTCGTGGCCAGTGGGGAAGGGCCGGGCCCCGGGCTCCCGGGCTGCAGCCAGCACTGCCCCGAGATGGCCGTCTGTCCTGGGCTCCCCCGGGGGGCGGGGGCTGGGCAGGAGTGTCCTGTTTGCTCAAAGCAGATCCCACACCCCAAAGTCGCCGGTGACGAGACGGTTCCTCCTCGAGCGTCGACGTGGCACGGGCGGCCTGTGTGGGAGCCCCGCCCCCGCGGCTGTGCTGCTCCTCAGAAAGTCAAACAATTCACCCTTGTCGTGCCGTTTGCATTGCCGCTTCCATCCAGAGCTAATTTCTCTCACTCCGGCCGGAGGAGGCTTTTATAAAGTGGGAGCCTGGCCAGTGGCCTCCCTCCTGGCAGCGCCCCGCGCTTCGGCCCCATCGAGCCGCCGTTGACCGAAAAGTAAAACGTTAACTCTTTTTAAAAATGTTGCCTTGGGGGCGGCGGGTGCTGGCAGCGGCTCCTTCCGACAAAGCCCAGCACCACAGACCCACGAGAGCCGAGTGGCGGGGAGACCTCGCCGCCCTCCACCGCAGCCCCTGGAGCCCGGCACTATCTCAAGTGCTGGGCCGCGCAGACGGGCCTCTGCCTTCCCTGGGGGGCCTGGGGTCTGCAGACACGAACCCCTCTCCGTGGGGACGTCCTCTGTTCCCGATGGCCATGGCCCGGACACCCACATCCTCAGTGCCGGGGGTGCCTGTGGCTTCCTTAGAGCAAGTCAGCCCGGGGCCCTGAGCCCGGCCCCAACCTTTGCTGACCAGAGGGCAGGCAGAAAGGGGGTGCTGGGCATCGGAGAGAGGCCTCCCCCAGATTCCCAGCCCCTGCAGGGGAGCCAGGTGTGCTGTACCTCCCCCTGCAGTGACCTTTAGGGCTAATCCCTGACCACCCTGCACGCTTCTCTCAACCCTGAGACGGCCTCATCGTTCACTGCTGTGCTGGTCCGCGGCAGCCAGGGGCCCAGGGAAGACAGGAACAGCTGGACAGGGAAGGAGCAGAGGTGGGCGGGAGCAGAACAAGGCTCTCGGAACAGAGGTCTGGGGGGCGAGATGAGGCCGGGCGGGCAGGCAGGGGCTGGGGGTGTTAGGAGGGGCCCAGAGGACTGGGGTTCAAGCAGGGGAGACGAGCATGTGGGCTAGCCTGCCCTCTGGACGTGAGGGGCGCCAGGGGATGGGGACGGGGCTGGAGGAGGCTGGAGAGCAGCGCAGGTGGGCGAGAGCAGGGCCACGCGCCTGCCCCGTGAGGCCGGGGACAAGCCTCCCAAGGCCACCCCTGGGCCTGCGGGTTTTTCTAGCTGAAGACGGTTAGGGCGCAAGGACGCGCTCCGCCTCTTCCTCAGCCACCTAGGAGAGCGGCAGAGGGGGTTCTGTGATGAGAGTCATTTCCCGAAATAACTTCCTGTGACCCGCCGGGGGCCAGGCATGCCCGATCGCTGGACACCTGCTCTTCCTGTCCCGGCACTGCCCGAGCCAGCCCCTCCCCAGGTGGAGGTCCCGTGACCTCACACCTTCTCACCTTTCTGTCCCGAGCCGTGCGTGGTGTGGGCTCCGGGCGTGCGGATCCAGCTTATCTGTCACCTGCTCATCTGTCCTATGTCCTCTTCATCCTTAGGCCAGCTGGAAGCACCTTGCAGAGGGGATGTTCCCCCAGCACTGGGGGCAGGCGCGCTGGCCCCACGGGCGCCCAGTCTCTAGGGCCCTCCTGGGCATCCAGTCAGCACCACACAGCCCCTAGCAGAAAAGAGAAACTTCATCATAAATGCGTGGAGAATCGACGCGGGTGGGGTTCCGGAGTCAGCGGGGCCAAACGGGGTCTCCCACGCCAGGAGCAGGTGGGGCGGGGCTAGCGGAGAAGCCCATGACAGGCGACCACCCCCTTAAAGACCAGGAGCTGGGAGCGGGTGCTTGCTCTGCCTGCAGAGAGCCCCACACAAGGCCGTGGGGAAAGCCCAGTTCCGGGGAGACCCCCCCACCCCCACCCCACCACCTCATCTGTGTGGTCAAGAGCGAGGCCAAGTGTCTCGTCAGCCTGCGGGGCCGGAGGCCTCGGGTCTCCTGCGCGCCAACAGGACGCATCTCTGGGGGGCGTCGCAGGGTGGGGGAGCTGGGGCGGCGGGGGCTGGAGGCGCAGGCCGGGTGGGCCCCATCCTCTGTCAGGTGCGCGATGTGAAAGAACTTCTCCAGCCCGGAGGCTCTTTTCATCTCTTTATCGCCTGCGTTTCAAAGGGTGCAAGCTTTGCCCTTGGCTGAAGCCCAATTTCTCAGTGTTTTCTCCCTTTCACGGGCCCTGCTTTTGTTGGCATAGCTGAGAAACTCTTTGCTGGACCCAAAGCAAAAAGATTTTCTTCCGTGTTTCCCTCTAAAAATGGCATCGTTTTTATCTCTTACGGTGACCTGTGACACTTCGGGGCAATTTTTTATGAGGAGTGAGGTTCACTTTCTCCCCCGCGTGGACGTTCTGTTTCTCCAGCACCATTTGCTGAGCAGCCGTCCCACCTTTAACGGGTTTAAGCAAGGTTCCTGCCCCGTGGCCGAGCCGCGCCTCCGCCCCGCGAGGGGCTTTGGTGGCTGCGAGTCCTTGGCCAGCAGGTAGTGGTTTTGCACTGTCTTTCCCGGGGGGAGGGTGGCCACTGTCTTCCTACCACGGAGCTGCCCAGAGCGCCTCTGGCCTCGGCACCCGTTTTGTCTGACTCTGGCCGTCCGAGAGGCCCGACTCCCCGCTGGCCAGGCCCTGGCCGGCCCGCACGCCCGCGCGCCCGCTGGGAGGGCCGCCGCCTGTGGCCTTTCTCCGATGTTTTCTCCTTTTCGCTTAGAAGCTCAGAAACTTAGCTTGTTTTTTTTTTTTTTTTTAAATTGCAAGGCGGGGTGACAGCATCCCTCATTGAATGGTCTTGCTCTTTGTCATGCATTTTGAAAAGCACACGGTGACCATTTAAATCCCCTCCATTCCCCGCCCCCCCCCCCACCCCAAAAGCTCACTGAGCCAAAACCAAGCACCAGGTTTTATGTAGAAGCTGCAGCTCCGGGTGAAGAAGGAGAGAGTTAAAAGGTGGTCACGGGGGAGGGTGGAGGGTCCCGAGGCCCCCGGCCCACCACGCAGACCCTCTCGGGAGGGTGCAGCCTCCTGGGAGCAGCCGGCCTGAGGGGCATGGCGGGACAGGAAGCTGGGAGGAAGGTGAGGGGCTGGAGTGTGAGGACTAGAGGAAGGTCTTGGTGGGCGCCTTATCCGAGCCAAAGGCTCCTCTGTTTCATGGCTGCGCTGGCCTGTCTCCGGGCCTGCGTCCTGCCATCCGCCTCATGAAGACAAAGGAGGCCGACTCTAGTGCGACAGACTGCGAATAGAACTCAGGGGCATGGCGGGTGGGGGGCGCGAAGAGAGGATGTTCCTACTAAGAGTTTCCCAAGAAAACACCCAAATCACCCACCCCCTTTGGGCAAATGCCCAGCTAAGCAGGGTGAGCTGGAAGCGCAGTCCCTGAGGCCCAGATGCTTGCCACAAGGCGAAGGCACCTTCTTGTGGGGACAGCAGGGGCCAGCCTAGTCGGGGGCAAAAGGAGCAAGATCAAAACACAGATCAAGGGCCTCCCTGGGGTCACAGGGGCTAAGTCTCTGCACTCCTAAGCTACCGCCAGGCACTGCAGCCTGATCCCCGGGCAGGGAGCTACCCACAGGGCACAGCAGACCTCTCCTGGCTCGCCCGCTGCTCCCTCAGCAGTGGATTTCAGTGGCTCTGTCTGTTCTGCTCCCCACTCTGGTGAATCTGCTCGTCCCCGCACCTCTGGCCTGTACCCCAGCTCTTGTATGCATGAATAAATACATCTTAAAAAAAAGTACAGATCAAGATACAGCTTCCATCGTCTCTGCCAGAGATGCCCCCGTCTGTCCCCCCATCTCTTTCAAAGGTCTCTACGTGCTTCTCTGAGCCTCCCCTTCAAGTGCCCCCACATCTCTGAGTACAAGTCAAGGCCAGAGAAGCGAAGGCCCCCAGAGCCCACTGCCCTCCGTGGTGTCAGGCCCCTCTGGGCCTCGGCTCCACCGCGTCTGGGAGCCCCGGCGCTGGGTCCGGCACACCGGGGCCTGCAGTCCGAGGCTAGGCAGGGCGGGGGAGGCGGCACCTCCCTGACAACCCCACGCACGATGCTGCTTGGGGTTGTTGCCGGCAGTTCCGGAAGCCAGGCCAACCGTTGCATTTGAGAATTCCCCCCGGCCGGGGAGCTGAGGACGGAGACGGATCCTCCCAGAGACAAGAGTTTTGCCAAGGTCACCGCTGGAAGCAAGGGGTGCCCCTTGGCATTTCTGAGAAGCCACAGAACTGGTCCCCGGGGGGTGGGGAGCATCTCCCCGCCCACCTCCCGGCTCCGCCTGCCTGCACGGTGCCGAGAGCCCCCTGGGATTCCCGCCTCCACTCCTGGGGGCCAGCACCGAGCTGGAGGCAGAGAGCTCCCCCAGGAGACAGCAGAACACGCTGGGGCTCCAGGGGCCTCTGGGAAGAGCCTGCAGTTCCTCTGCCCGACTCCCCTCCTGCCCGTGTGCCCCTCTCCAGGGCATCTGGGGCGCTCTGACAGGTGGTCCTCTGGTAATTTCAGTTCCGGAGGCACAAACCTCCCCGTGTTGGCAGCCCCGACTCCTGAGCTCAGAAATAAGTCCCTGGAGAATTTTCAGAGCAGATCCATGGAAAATTAATGGGGAGTCCTACACTCCTTGTGGAGATGTGGACGGGCAACAGGCCACGGCTGCAGCGGCGCGGGGGGACTTGGCAGATCAGGGACTGTCTAGAGGACCGTGCTATGCAGCCGGGCTAGAGATCGGTATGAACTGATGGAGACACGGGTGAACCGGGCAGTATTTGGTGTGGGGGCCACGAGGGAAGCAGCCCACGTGCTGTCAGGGAAAGCATGTTAAAAAAAAAATCACAAAAGCTTGGAGAAATCCGACAGGGTAGGAGAATGGGTCACATTTGAGTACTGGGCACCTGCCTTTACCTGGCTTCTCCTATGCACATCTGTCCTTACCTGCCCTTACCTGCACACACCTGTCCTTTACCTGGGCTCTCCTGTACACACCTATCCATACATGGCCTCAACTGTGCACACCTGGGCTCCCCTGTACACACCTGTCTTTACCTGGGCTCACCTGTGCACACCTATCTTACCTGGCTTCTCCTGGGCACACCGGCCATTACCTGGCTTCTGTGCACAGCTGTCCTGACCTGGTCTCACCTGTGCATAACTGCGTGTCCCAGCTTGGGCCCCATGTCCTCGGGCAAGTCCCATCCCTTCTTGGACCTGTTTCCCCCAGCAAGCCGAGGACCCAGGCTGGGGGATCGCCATGTTGGCAGCCCAAGCACCTTCTCTGAAGAAGCGCTGAGGCCGTGCCCGGGGCTCCTCCCCGGGGGGAGGGCCAGGGCCGCCCTGCAGCCGAGCCTCTGGCTTCCTCTGAGCCGCAGAACAGTCCCGATGCTCCTCCAGGGCGCAGCTGCCGTGTTTCCACCCCAAATGGCGCGGGCCCGATTCCAGTTCCCCGTGAAGGAGCTGCTCTTTCTGGAGGTGGCGGGTGCTCGGCGCACAGCGGGCAGCCAGAAATGCTGAGACGGATGCCTTGGGTGTTGCGGGAAAAAGCCGAGCTCTGCAGGTGGAACGCGTCTCCCCTTCTGCAAGCTCCTTCAGAGGTGTCGGGGACTCCAGGAAACAGCTACTGACACAAACACAGGGAATCTGAAATCAGGAAGCAGAAGGACTGCCCCCTCTCGCAACCGAAAGTAAAACCTGCGCGGTTCCCGGTGCCGGGCCTAGGCCACCCGGGACCTCAGCAAGGAACCCCGCTGCAAAGGGCCCAACGGCCGGCCAGGGACGTGCGCCCCCAGGCCACTGCAGGGCAGAGCTGCTCCCACCCGACGGGCCTTCTCAGGGCACCGAGGGGCGCGGCGTCTGGGGTCCCAAGCGTTTCACTTGAGCTGGCAAAGACGTGAAGGACGCTGACGGAGCCACCGCTCTCGGGGCAGAGCCTGGGGGGAGCCAGAGGCCGCCCAACATGCTAGAGGGTGGGTCCTCGCCCAGAGCTGCGGGCACCAGCGCACCAGGGGGCAGGTGGGTGGCGGGTGTCCCCGGGGGGGCAGGCTGGGGAGGCCTGGGCCCGAGAGCCCTTCTGGGCCCCGGCAGGGACTGGGCCCTGACCTCTGTGGGCCAGTGGGCAGGTGTTCTGGCTGCTGACTTTTTTGCTGGCTGGAGGTGGGGGGGTGCGAGGGGGGATTGTCTTTAAATCAGGGAAGGGGTTTTGGGGGGTGGGATCTGGTTGGAAGGGTGATAGCTTGGGGCCGTGGGTGGGAGGCAAGGCCGGCTCATCACTGCAGGTGACATGCTTTACCTGTGGTCATGCAGGCCTGACGGGAGTTAAGGGGCGGTAAGGCACCCCGCCCCCCACTATCAGCCACTTGGGGTAAGAAAGCCAGAGGCACTAGAACATTCTGACCCTCCGCCCACACCCTGGGGGAGCAGGGTCCCTGCGGAGATGAGCCTGCCAGGCCCTTCCAGGGCTTCACGCTTCTGTTCCCAGGTGGCTGTTGCTCCAGTGATTGCTGCTTTTATCCATTTAACAAATATTTCCAAGTCTCCGGCCTAGGGAAGCAGAGCAGAGAGAGACGTTGGCATCCGGCCACCCTTGGGGGTTCCCATATCTGCTCCTTGTAATAGTCAAGCCCCCGTATGACTTCGTTTTCACCCCAAGAGCTGCTCTTAAGGACTTCTTTGAAATGTGGGACAATTATGCAAGCGGGGAAAGTATCTAGAGCAAATATTTAACTTTGCTTCTGCTTCGGTGACTTCACCGGCCCAGGCACATTTCCCCGGGGCAAGTCTGCTGGGGTCCCCTCGCAGGCCCCCTCCGCTCAAGACTCCACACACAGGCTGGGGTTGGGGGCCAGCAGCTCCCTGAGACCGGGACCTGCGGCTGGACGCTGGCACCCGCCCCCTGCAATGCAGGTCTTGGCGGCGGGACGCGGCCCCTCCTCCCAGAACGCTGGGAAACTCGGGGCACCAGAACCCCGGCCGCCCACCCGGGAACCAGCCTCCCGGGGGCGGACCCCAGTGGGCGCGCAGGGTCACGAGGGCAGTTGGGCGCGCGCTGCCCAGGCCTCTGCGGGCAGCTCCCCTCGCCCGGCTGGGAGCTGCAGGCGGGGCCTGAGAGGCGCCTCTGGACTTGGGGAAACTAGAGCCCAGGCCGCGCGCACAGGACCCCCGGTGTGCGGGGGCGCCTTTCCTCTCGGCCACCCGCCTCTTCTCTGTCGGGGCTGTCTGGGGGCCCGGCCCGCGGGCCCCGGGGGAGGCGGGGGGCGGCGCGTGGCCGGGTATAAAGTTTTCCTGCGCGCTGCAAACCTCCCGCGCGGTGGCCTCGGCGCTCCCGAGCCTGTTATCATGCGCCCTCCAGGGCAGGGGCCGGCGCGCTCCGGGAACGGCGATCGGACGCCCCGGTTCTGCAAGATTGGGGACTTCGCGGCGGGCGGGGCGCCCCGGGCGCGCGCCTTCCCGGGGTGGCTGCCCCAGACCCGCCGCCGCGCGCGGGGGCCGCGGGCCGAGCCGGCCGGGCCGGGGAGCATCGGGGCCGCGCGCGTCCTCGGCGCCCCGCCCCCGCCCCCGCCCCCGCCGGCCCCCGCGCGCCCCGCGCCCATCCGCGCCCCGCGCCTCTCCGCGCGCAGGCGGGGCCCCGGCGCCCGCCCTCCCCGACACCTGAGCGGGGCCGCCCCCCGCCCCCCGCCCGCCGCCGAGCCAGGTGCGCGCGGACGCCGGCCCCGCCGGGCGCCGCCCCCTCGCCGCGCGGGCGGGAGCAGGTGCGCGCGGCGCGGGCGCGCGGGGCGGGGCGGGGCGGGGCGCGGGGCGCGGGCCGGAGGACGGCAGGTGGCCCCGCGCGCCCCACCGCCTCAGGGGCTGCCTCGGGCGCCCGGACCCGGACCCCGCCTGCCCGCGGTGAGCGAGCCCGGCCGGGGCGGGCGAGGGCGGCACGTGTCGGGGGGGCTTTGGCGGAGACGCCGCGCGCCCGCGGCCGCCGGGGCTGAAGCGCGGGGAGCCGGGCGGTGGGGACCCCGCGCCCCGCTCCCGCCCCCGCCCCGCGCGCCTGCGCCTCCCGGGCCGCGCGCACGGACCCGCCGCCGCCGGCTCCGGGGTGCTCACCCGGTTCCGGGGTGCTCACCCGGCTCCGGGGCGCTCGCCCGGCTCCGGGGCGCTCTCCGGGGCGCGGCGGGCGGGCCGGGTCTGGGCGCCGCCTCGGAGGAGCGCGGGGCCGCCAGGGGGCGCGCGGGGCGGGGCGGGGCGGCGCGAGGTGCGGGTCCCCGGGGACCCCGCCGCGGCCGCCCCGCCGGCGCCGGCACCCGCAGCCCCGCGCAGGTCCGCGCGGCTGCAGCGCGGCTGGGCGCCCGGCGCAGGCCCGGGGGGCGCGGGCGGGGCGCGCGGGCGCTCGGGGTCCCCGCGGTCCCGCGTCCCAGCCGGTGCCGGGCCTGCCCCCCGCGCGCCGCGGCCGGGGCGGGGGTCCGGCTGGTGCCCGAGCGCCGCGCCCGCGCCGTGAATTATGCAGGAGCCGCCCGGCGCGCGGCTCAAGTTTCCTGGCAACTTTCGGGCTCGGCTCCTGCGGGGGCCGGGCGGCTCCGCCCCGCGCGCGCGGCCCATGCGCCTCGCCGGCGGCCGGGTGCGGGGCGCGTGCCCGGGGAGGCCCCGCGCGCTCCCCCTCTGAGCCGCGGCCGCCGGGCGCCCGGGCGACCCTCGCCGAGAGCCTCGCGGAGCCGCTTCGGGGGAGCCGGACAGCGGGGACCCGCCACCCAGGTTCGCGGGGGGCGCGGGCGGGCCGGCGGGGCGCCTCTGCGGGCGCGGGGGGAGCGGAGCGCGCGGGACCCCGCTGCGGGGGCGCCAAGGTGCGGGGCCTCGGGGAGCCGCCGCTGGAGTTCGGAGGGTGCCAGCTCGAGGGGCACCTCTCGCCTGGGCTCGGGGGGGTGCGGGCCGCAGGGGACTCGCCGCCGGGGAAGAGGGTGCGGAGCCCGGGGGCTCCCCTGCGCTCCGTGGGTGCGGACTCTCGGGGCCCCTGTCCACCTGGCGGGGGGGGGCAGGTGTGCGCCCTCGGGGCAGGTCAGGTCCGCGCGCCCACGCCGGGGATGGGGGGCCGGGGGCGTCCACGTCCACGGGCGAGGCTGGCGCTCCTGACCTTGGGTTCTGGCCGGAGCCTTTGAAGCGACCCTGGGCGTCTGGGTTGAGGGGGCCTCGGGGTTGAGGGGGCCTCGGGGGCCGGGGCTGCGGCTGTGGGCGCGGAGTCCTCCGGGGCCGCTGAAAATAAAGCGGTTTCCACGTGGAAACGGGGAGTTGTGCATTGGACGGTTCCCTGACCTCCTTTTTTGTTCGCAGCTCAAGCCCCAGCGTTAATGAGGTCGACCCACTAATTAAGTTAAGCTCCCGGCAGAGACGTGATTTGGGAGCCGGGCGGGGGTGGCCGTCCCTCTCCTCTGGGAGCTGGACCCCGCGCCTCCCCGGGCGCCTCTGGATTCCGGGGACCGGCCCTGGCTGTCCGCGTGAACCCACAGTTGGTGACAATGTTCTCTGCTGCAGCCGGCGCCCGGGCTTCGGGGTGTCCAGGGCACCCACGCTGCTCGCCAGGAAGGCGCCGAACCCCGTCTTCCCAGGGCTTGGTGCGCGCTGGAATTGAGCAGTGATGGGGGGTCAGGGGGCGGCTCCCTGAGGGGTTCACAGGCGCCGGTGTGCCCAGAAGTCCCAGGACCCTTAAGGAAGCCCGAGGGAGACCCTGGTCCTCCTGGGAGTCGGGCTGTGCAGGGCTGGGGCTGGCCCCCCACTTCACTCATAAGGAAGCGATGGCGCCCCTGGGTGGAGACAAGAGTCCCCCAGGAATGAAGAGCTAGGAGGGCGCGGCCTCCCCGACCCCCCGTGAGGCTGTCCTGGCGCCAGAAGGGCTCTCGCAGGCAGAGTAAGGGGCTGTGGCCTGGAGGGGCAGCCCTAGCCCCCCACCGCGGGCCGCTCTGCCCCTGGTCCGAGGGCAGTTTGCTTTAGAAACTCCCCGTTCCTGTGCAGTGAGCTCCCCAAGGGCTCCTGTCACCTGTTTATCTGACTGGGGGGTGCAGGCCCCCACTGGCGTCTCGGGGTCTCCTGCGCGGGTGACTTGCCCCTCGCTGGTCCGGGAGAGGCCTCTGCGGGAGGAGCTGGGGGCCAGAGGCGAGGATGTCCGGGCAGCCACCGGGGCTGGGGGGCTCCGAGGTAGCGGGGCGTCTCTCAGGTCATCAGTGGCAGGAAGGGGGTGAAGCCGAGCCTGAGCCTCGGGAGCGCCCGGCTTCCACATCTGACCTGTGCGGTGTGTCCAGCCTTGTCATCGGGGGTGACGGGCTCACCCTAGTGGGGAGCAGCCTGGAGATGCTCAGGGCCAGTGTCCCCCCCCTCCCCGAAGACCCACAGGCTGAGGGTCCGGGTCAGGCCCCAGCCCGGGCCCCTCAATTCGCATCTCCCTGAACCCCAGCTTCCTGCTTTGTGACCTGGGGTCCTGCTCGGCTACAGCTGCTGGATTTGGAGCAGAGGCCCCTCCCCCGACCCCCCTGAGCCCCGCCGGCGGCCCGTGCAAATGGACTCCCCCACCTCTGCGTGGTCCCAGCGGGCAGCACTTAGGACCGGTCATTCTTCGGGTGACCCCCCAAGTCTGTTGATTCCACAGCTTTGCTAGAGGGGGGTTTGTGGACACCCCAGGTGAAGGCCAGCCCTTTCACCTTTCGCTCCTCGGCCCTCACCTGGCACCTGTGGAGGATGTGGAGGGGCCGGGCCGAGGGGCGCAGTCTGGGGCACCCTGGCCACTGCACCGACTGCCCCCCGGGACCTGCCGCCCTCTGAGGTCAGAGGGGATCTGGCCTTCCCATCTTCTCCCCGTGTTGCATAAAAATGAGCTCAGCAGGTCATCATTTCAGGGCCCACTGGGCCAGGAACTGTCCACAGCAGGGGGCCCCCACTTCTAGCTCCCAGGCTAGAGGGGTGATCCTTGGGCCCCCAACCCAGTCTGGGGGAGGAGGAGGGTAGGGAAGGCCAGACCCTTCCTTTGCTTCGATTTCCCTGGGACGGAGCTGGCCCTGGACAGGACGGTGTCCCCAGAGAGCACCCCTAGTTCCCGTTCCTGCTGCCGGCAACACTTGGACTCGTGGTCTCCCCAAGTCCAGGAGGTGCTGTTGATGGTGCCGTTTGCCCAGAGGGAGCCTGAACCTTGGGGGTGAAGCCCCTGGCCCTGGCCACACCGCTGGTGCTTGGGGTGCTGGGGCGGCACCCCCACAGCCCGGTCGGCACCCCACGCCGCAGCCTCCTGGCGCGCACATGGCCGGGGAACGTGTCTGGGGGAGGCGGTTCTTCAGGTTGTCGCGGGGCCGCGCCCAGGGCTCAGCCGTCCCCACGCAGCCGCCGTGTTTTCTCCTTGAAACCAGATGCAAAAAAGGTTTCGCCACGAGGCAGCGAAGGCCCCAGCGGCCCGCGGTGTGGCGGGGTCAGCGGCGGGGGCCAGCGAGGCGCGCGCCAGGGACGGGCACCCAGAGGCCAGTGGCTGGTGCTGTCGCCCCAGGGGGCAGTGAGGTCGGTTCGGGGGCACTGGGGTGGGTCCAGCAGGAGCTTTCCCCTCCTCAAGGGGGTTCCGGTCTTGAAGGGTGGGGAAGGCATGTCCACGCCCAGTGTGGGCAGAGCTGAGAGCCTGCCCGGGGCAGGCGTGGGCGAGCCAGGTCCCCCGCGGGTGTGCCCCATGGGCCGGCCGAGGCACCCGCCGCTTCCCGGGGGCGCCAGCCAGAAAAGCCTGCCGGGCGGCTGGGAGTCTGCCCTAGAGAGCAGGCGGGGCCCCGACGGACAGGGCTCCCTCCGGCACCCCAAGACTGGCTGCTCTCGTCAGTGTGGGGGAGGGCGGGGCCGGGCCTAATGACTCTGCCCGGCTCGAAGCTCGTCCTTGGAGGGCCGCCGAGCTCCTCTCCCGGACCCGGGGCCCAGGGGGCTGGGCGAGGGGCGTGCGGGGTGAATGTCGAAACCGCGGACTCCAGGCGCCGGGGGAGGGGTGAGGGACTCCTGGGCCACCCCCAGAAATTCCGACGCGGCCGCCCCTGGTGGCCATTTCCTTTAAGAGCGAGTTTCACGTCTCAGCCCCGACCGCGTGGTGGACGCGCAGGGTTCCACGCGCCCGCAGCATGGAAACAGCCAGCAGCGCTGAAGGGATGGAGCCCCAAACTCCTCTGTCGCCCCCCACATGCTGCCCTCACGGCTTAGCCAGACTTGCCGGGTGTCCCTGAGCCGGGCGGATCCCGTGCCTGGGCTCGGTGTTGACCGGGACGTGGCGCCCCACGCCGGGAAGTGCTGGCATTTCACGTCTCCTCCAGCTTCACGCGCACCCCCGGGGGGCAAAGCAGGGCACCCGCCTTCCTCCGCAGCCGCAGGGAGCCCCGAGCACCTTCTGTCCCTGGCGTTGTCCCGCGGCTCCCGCAGGCGTCTTCCCTTCCTGAGCTGCCCACGTGCGGGGCCGCTGCTGCCCTGCCAGGAAGCTGGACGTAAATTCACGTCAGACACTTCCGGGGACCGAGAGTCGTTCAGCATTTAAAATCCCCCTCGGGGCCGGGAAGGTGGTTCCCTCCGACGCTGTGAGCGTGTCACAGGGTTGTAGAAACGGAAATGGAAACGTGACTGGAAAGGCCTTGGTGGCCGCGGGTGCCCTCGAGGGCCCTGGGTGAGTCCCTGGCTGGGCGCGGCCCCTCGTGGCGCCGGTGCAGGCTGCCCAGTCCGGAGGGGCAGAGGCTGGGGGGCGGCCAGCAGTGCCCCTCGGGAGGGACACCACAGCGGGCGGGATGCTCCAGCCTTAGCCTGCAGGTCCTGTGGTGGTTCACACGGGGCCGTGGGGACAGGGTTGCCATCTGCTCCCTGAGGGCTGGGCCCTTCCGGCCAACGGGTCCCGAAATCCTCCCCCGGCTGCTCAGGAGAAACCGGAACAGCGCCCGAGTCCTGGGTGGCGAGGGCAGTGATGGGGGACGGGTCTGCACAGCTGGCGGCTGTCCCGGGGCTCTGATGGGCCCGAGGGGGTGACCGGGGAGAGGTCACGTGTCCTCACCAAGCCGTAGTCAGTCGGGGAGCGGGTGGTGAGCCTTTGGCCTTCCTGAAAATGCAGCCTGTGCCCTGGGGAGGAGGGTGCCCACCAGGTGCAGGGCGCTCCCGTGGGCCCTGCTGCCCCCCCAGCGCAGGGCACGGCCACTGCTGTCTAGGGGTTCCCTGCCCCCGTTCCCCCGTCCTCCCCCTGCCTCCTGGCTTGTGTGCTCCTGGCCCGGTGCCCCAGGCTAACCTGTCTGGTCAGGAGGGGCAGGCCCAGGACCGGAGTAAGAAGTGGCCCCCAGGGGTGTTCGGAGAGTGGGAGCCCATGGCTGGACACCAGCGGCCTGTTCCCGCCCTCGTGGTTCCAGGGGCTGCCGGGCGCCCCTCGGGGCCTGGCGGCGCTGCGGGGTCGGGGATGCGGGGTCCTGGGTGGCGGCATGTGAGCTGCCCCGGAGATTATGCAGGAATGCTTGCCAGAGCCCGCGCCCGGGCTGGGTGGGGGCAGAGGGCCGGGTACACGGTGACTTTCCGGGAACGCAGAGGCCAAACAAAGCAGGGGAGGCATTCCTGGGCCGGTCTCGGCGAGGCTGGCGGGGCTGTTAATCATTCCCAGGCGCCAGGCCACCCAGACCAGCGTCTTGGCTCCCGGGAGGGCCCCAGCTTCCTGCGCCCCGGAGCAGCTGCGGGCTGAGGTGCGGGTCGGGGGCGTCGCGGGGCTGCGGGAGCAGCCGGGGCCCCGCGCGCTCTGACCTGGTAGGAGACTGGCTGCCTCTGCGCCCCTGTTCTGTCTGTTGCGGCTGCTGTTTCTGAGGCTCCCTGGGTCGTGGGGCCTGGACGCCCGTTCAGACTGGATTTAGGAGGTGCAGTTTGGGGGCACCCATGGTCGGTCCCATGGCTCACAGGCCAAGGCCGGGGAGGCAGCCGAGCCAGCCTGGGGAGGGCCAGAACCCTCCTGGGGTGGGGGCTCTTAGGCACGAAGTGTCTCTAAGCTCCAGGCTGCCGGTGGGGGCTGAGGGGCTGGGCCGCCTGCCCCAGACTCAGTTCCACCCCAGAGCAGGCTCTGGGGGCTCTGCCGGCCGGCAAGCTGGGACCTCGGTGTCCACCTGCCTCTGCTGATCCTCCCGAGGGGAGGTGGGTCCCTGCAGTCCTAAGGGGCCCAGGGCCGACCCCTCTGCCCTGTCCTTGGTGGGGCGTCTCCATGAGGGTCCAGTGAGACCCCGAGGGCGTGTCCGCCGGTCTGAACATGCTTGTCCCGACAGACGCGCCTCCTCCCCACCCCACCCCGGGTGCCGTCGCGCCGCCTGCTGAAGGCTGGTGGCCGAGCCAGGGCCCTGCCCGGCGGCTGCCCAGGCCGGTGCCCTGAGGCCTCCCCAGGTCACTCTTCCGCCACTCCCGGAGAGGCGCTGGGCAGCTCGGGGGCTCGCCTGCGGGCCTCAGGACCCCTGGCTGCGCCTGCAGAGGCTCCAGGCCCTCCAGAGCCGCGTGAGTTGCACCCTGGGCTCTTCGCCTCTTGACACCAAAACGGAGGCTTGAAGGTGTCAGTGAGGGCACCTGGGCGTGATGATGGTGAACTCACTACACGTTCACGCGAATAGGACACGTTTATGGAAAACAGCTGTTTTCCAAAATTAAGAAGGAAAGACCCTGACCCCGGGCGGCAGCCCCCCTCCAGCCACCCCGAGAAACGCTGAGCTCCCGCGTCCTCTTCTGCGTCCAGCTGCGCTCGCGGTGCCACGGTGGGCGGCTCCGGAACGCGCGGGGCGGCGGGAGGGGCGCGGGCGCAGAGGCGGCGGGCATGGCTGTGACGGCAGACGTCAGCCCCGAGGCTGCGGCCGGGCCTGGAGCTCACCTCGGGACGCCTGGAAGAGGCAGGACCCAGGACACACCCTGACCCAGGAAGCCCCGCGGGGATGTGAGGCTTAGCTAGGGGTTCCGGACGGCAGGGGGGAGCCCCCCCAGGGCAGTCCTTGCCGTTGGAGTCCAGGGGTAGGGTCTGGCTCAGGACGGCTGCCCCTGGCAGCACCAGGGGTGGGGGTCGCCTCCGTAGTAGAGGTGAGACATGTGTCTGCCACCCCGGAGTGATGGCAGCTGGGTAGCCAGGCTCCTCGGCAGTGTTGGCCCTGAATCCAGGGGCCAGCAAGGGGTCCACTCGGGGAGGGCAGGGCTGAGGGCTGGGCGGGGGCGGCGGGGCGGGCAGAGCTCACGGGCACAAGACTCTCGGTGGCTCTTGAGCAGGAGTGGAGCGGGTGGCCTCGCCCTGCGGCCTCCAGATGGGTGACCAGGCACCGGCAGGGCTCTCTGCGGCTGGTCTGGCCTGCTGCGTCAGGCTGCTGGCCAGGGGGGTGAGGCACGTCCCCGAGCTGGAGGGGAGGGCACCGCCCCTAGCTGTCCTGTCCCCGGGGCTTCAGAACTTCATAGACGGGGAGTGGGGGACGGCCTGGCCCAGGGTCCTCTTCGATGGGGCGCGAGCCGGCAGCTGAGGGGACGCAGGAGCCCCAGTGAGACCTGAGGGGCAGCTGGGCATGGGTCAGTGGGGACACAGATGTCCTCTCGGCGAACATCTGGCTGAAGAGAACCCTGTACCCGGAACCCGGGGCGCAGCGGCTCAGGAGGTTTCTCCAGACCTGCAGGAGGGGTGGGGGTCGGGGTGGGGTGAGGGTCTGTTGCTTGACTCAGTGGCTGAGCTCCGGGGCAGGGACAGTGAAGCAGGACCCCTGCTGCCCACTGTCCCCGTCCAGCTCCCCTGGTGGACAAACGTTTGTTGAGTGAATAAATGTGTGTTGGTGGAGGCGTCAGAAGTGGGTCACCACCCCAGGTATGCCGGAGCACCTCCCGCCGCGCAGCCTCGCCCCTCAGTCGCCCAGGCCCCCGGCCTGGGAGCCTGCTCCGGTGAGCTCACGACACGGGGGCGGCCCCGGGCCCTGCTCCGTCCTTGTGGTCCCGGACGCCCTGTAACTGGGACCCTGACCACGCAGGGTTCAGGGCCTTCAAGCTTCTTCCAAACCCGGCTTCTCAGCTTGACTCCAGAGAGAGGGGTGCTGGGTTTCAGCCAAACACATCTGGAGCCTTCGGGGAAGCAGTGCCCTGGCTCCCAGCCTGGGGCGGTCTCCTGCTCCCCCACTGTGGGGCTGCAGAGGGGCTGGGGACGCTGGCCCTCGTGTGGGGGGCTATTGGCATTTCCCAGCCTGGGGGATCGATGCTGCTCCGGCAACCGGGCTGCGCAGGGCCACGGGGTGGGGGACTAGCTGGCTCTCCGTGGCCCCCCAGCCTGCGGAGGACCAGGGTCCCGTGCTTCGGGGCAGGGTGGGGGGCGGCCCTCTCTGAGTGGGACACACAACGTTGTGTTTTGTTTTCCTGGGGAGAGAGAAAGCGCTGCTCGGAGACAGGTCTGCCTTTGCAGGTCGTTTATTTAGCGCGTGATGCAGAAGGTGCCACTTACCTCGGTGCGCCACCAGCCAGTGTAGACAGGCCCGCGCCCTTAACAGGCGGCTCGGAAACACCCCACGCCAGGGCTAGGTGCCTGCTCTCGTCCCAGGCCGAGGGGGGGGTCTCGCCTGCTGGAGCCGGGCCGGGGGACACCCGCTCGGCCAGGGCCCCGCCTGCAGGCTGCGGGGTGCGGCCCGCCCGCCCGTGAACTTCCCGCACGTGTGCGCACGAGAGATGGGGCTCGGCTTTTCTCTCCTGGGACAGTTCGGGGTGCCGTCGGCCGGGAGTGTTCTGTTGTGCAGAATCGGTGTTAACTCACTCGGGACGCCCCTGGGCCCCGCTTGTCTCTGCGAGAGCTGGTTCCTCCCTCCCGCCGCAGGAGGTGGACCCTTCGGCTCTCGGGGACTCGCGCTGGCCGCGGGGTCGCAGGCGCCTGCCCTCGCGTCTGGATGCTCGGAGTCGCGACTGTTCTCAGCGTCCCCGCGTGGTCCTTGCTGCGTCCGTGCGCCTGGAAGAAATGCCTTCTCTTCTCTTCTATTTATGACTTTGGTAATTTGAGGTTTTCCCCCCTTTTCTGAAGATCAATCAGCCTAACCAGTGTTCCGTTCTATTAACCTTTTCAAAGAACCAACATTTGGTTCATGGAGAATCGCTCGGCGTCTGTCCTGTTCTCCGGTGTCCGCCCTGACTGGGTCACTCCCGCCGTCCGCTGTGGCCTCGCAGCTTCCCGGGGGTAAGGGGGGGGTGGGGACAAGTCACGGACACGCAGCCGTTCTGCTTCCAGCGTGTCCAGTGTCGATTTCACGTCCCCCCGCGCCGCTTCCCCGGGGCTGCGGACGCCCCGATGGCGTTTGCCTCCTTCATGGTTGTGTCTAATTCCCCTGCGGGTTTTTCTCACGCTCGCTGGCCGCTGCGACGGGGCTGCTTCGTCCCCACACCTTGCTGCGCTTCCGCGACCGCGCGCTGCTCCTGACTTCACGCCGGGCAGCCCGCCCTGTGCGACCTCAGCCCCGCGCGCGTCGGGCAGCGTCTGCGGGAGTCGCCTGCGGCTGCCCTGCCGGGGCTCTGCACCTGGCCAGGGCGCGTGTCTGTGGGTGTCTGCTGGCCGCCCCAGACCCTCGGGCGCTGCGGTCAGCCGGCCGGAGAGCCACCCTGCAGGGCCAGCGTGCTGTCCGGCAGCCGCCCCCGGGGGCCAGCTCAGGGCCGGGCCGCAGCGCCGGAGGGAGGGGTGGCGGGGGCTGGGAGTGGGGACTCGGGAGGTGGGGCGCAGCGAGGGGAGCTGGTGTGAGTTTCCCCCCGCTAAACTTTATAAAAATTGTGCTTTAATATACCTGGAATGAAATGACCGTTTTGGCCCATTTTAGGTGTACGGAGGAGTGACGCGGAGCGTCCACACCCCCCGTGCACACGTGGCCTGGGCCCCGGCCTGATGCCGAGGGCAGCAAAGTGCCGTGGAGACCTCGCAAGTGCAAGGCCAGTCACAGAGTTGGGGGGAGGGTCTGTGGGGGAGCTTGGGGGCCAGTCGAGGCGGGGCCTGGCCAGAGTACCGACGTCCAGCGGTGGGTGACCTGGTGTCAGCAGGAAGCAGCTCATGGGGTGCGGCTGCACAGGCACAGGGGGAGTCTGTGTGATGAACCCCCGTGTGCAGGGCCCTCCCAGAGGCCTCCCCTGGCCCAGGACACACTGGCTCCGCCCAGACTGCCGACAACCCCCTCTGCCCCCACCAGCGGAGGTCACATTCTCTGGGGACCCTGCCAGGTATCTCAGGGGACTGCACCCGGCAGCCTGGGGTGGCGCGGACCCTGGTGGGGCGAGGAGGCTGCCTGGGCCGGGCAGTGATAGCACGGCCCCGGGCATGGTGGCCGGAATCGCCCTGCAGGAGAGGAAGCGCCGGAAGCTCTGGCCGGCTTAGTTGGCTCTAGAGGCTGCACTGACCCCCTGGCCTTGGGGCGGGGCCTCCAGCCTGGGGTCTGGGCGCACATGACACCTCGTGGGACCCTGGGCCGGGCCTTCCTCAGGCCCTGCATTCCCTGAAAGGCCTGGGTCCCTGCGCCGGCGGTGCTGGGCCACGTGACTGCCGCCTGGCCTCTGGGGCCTCCCACCCGCATCCTGAAAATGGACGGTGACGTCGCCCTCGGCTGTGACATCCGGCAGGACAGTTTACTCGAAGTTGGGCTGTCATGCGCTGCTGCTCCGAGAGCTGCGCCCCGTTACTGGCAGTGCCCGGCCTGTGGCCCCGTCCATGCTGCCAGGGCAGGGCTCTGTGAGCGCCTGTCTGGGTCCTGCCACCCCTTGGCCCCGCCCCGCGCTCTCTGGCGAGCCCTGTTGGGCCATGGGCGTGAGCCGCTCCCGGGGCTGAGCGTGATGGCCATCCAGGGGCCTCCCAGCACCCCATCCCCAGCAGGGCACGTGGCAGCCCTGGGGATCCCCTGGAGCTCACCCCGTGCGCAGGGAGCGGGGTGGAGGGGCAAGAGCAGACCACAGGGAGGGCCCCGCGCCCACCCCAGGGGCTCTAGACGGCCAGCTGGGAGGCGGTGGGCACTGGTCCAGTGGACCTGCTGGGCCCTTGAGCGGGTGTCCCTGGCGTGGTTGTGCTGTTGAAATTTTATCTCGCGTCTCCTATTGAGGGGAGGAGGGGAGGGCCTGCCGTGCCCCCGAGGGCCAGCACTGGGGGGGGCTCATTGGGCAAGCCGGGGTGAAGCCCCTGTCCCGGCTGAGGCATCCCTGAGCCTGGGGCCTCGCTTGGGGGAGAGGTGTGGGGGGGTCTGTGCAGCCCCAGTCTCTGCTCTGGAGGGCAGAGACGGCAGCGCCCACTGCACGAGGACTGTCAGGCGATGGTCCTGTCAGTGGCCTGTTCCAGGCCCGGGCGGCACAGCCTTTGGACTGCCCAGCGCAGTCTCTCCCCAGCTCCACGGGTGCAGCACGGGCGCGGCCAGGGGCCAAGCACGGGTGCGCATGCACGTGTGTGCGCCGATAAAACGTCATAAAAACAAGCGCGGGCCGGGTCGGGGCCCTGAGTGACGCTGCTCTTGTAGACTTGACAGAGCGAGCGAGCGCTGCCCCTGCTCGCGTGTCCAGGGAGGCACAGACGGTGGCAGCCGCCAGGGCATCGCCTGAGAGGACACCCGGCCGGTATGCTCTGCCCGGTGGGTGCAGTCCCTCCCCACCGCTCCGTTACCGGGCCCTTGGGTGGCGGGATGGACACACCAGCTTGGGTTTCGTGCCTTTGCTGGTCACGGCGCCCTGTGGCTTGCCCGCAGGTGTCATTAATATTTTAACTTTGTTCCTCAGTGAGTGGACAGGTGGCTGTCACTGGGCCACGCACGTCTGCCTGTGCCGTGGCCCTCTCTGGGAGCTGGACAGAGGGGTCGCAGCGCCGCGCAGAGGCCGAGGCCAGCTGCGGCCTCCTTCCGCTCCGCCCTGCTCTGGAGGAGCGATTTCCCGTGGCGGGAGCGGGTAAGGCAGGGGGTAGGGCCCTGGCTCCCCGCCTGTGCTGCCCACGCCCTCCAGTCCTAGGGGAGCCGGCCACCCAGGTGGGGTCATGTTCCCCTGGCCTGGGGTCACCGCGGCGTGGACAGCTTGCCCACAAGGCCGTGTCCACGTCTCGGCCATTCCTGCGGCTGCTGTGACAGCTGCGGGAGGCAGCTTCCTCCCCCCTCAGCCCCGGGGGCTGCCCTCGCGCCCGTCGCTGTGTTTCCTCACCCCCTGGGGTGGGTTCTGAGCTCTCGTGGGTGTTTAGAAATAATTAGAACTATTTTTTATCGTTGAGGTGAATTTCCCATGATGTGAAGTTAACCCACACCCACGTGGCGCCGGCCCCCTGGCGCCCCCTCCAGTCCTATCCCGTGGATCTGCTGGTTCTGGATGGTTCCTGGGAGCATATCAGGGCCTGTTTGCTCCTGTCACTGAGCAGTGCGTCTCCAGACATTGTCCGTGCTGGGTTGGAGAAGAACCAGCGTGGCTTTCCTTTTCATGGCTGACTAATATTCCCGCAGGGCTGGAGCCTGCCTGTTCACCCCTTTGCTGTCCGTGGGTCTTTGGTGGTTCCTGTGCCGCCCGTTGTGGACGGTGCCTCTGTGAGCTTCCTGTGCCGGTTTTCTGCCTGAAGGCAGGCGTTCACTCTGGGGAGGGCCAGGTTCTCTGCTTGGGGATGGACCCGCAGAAGGGAAGGACGGGGCCACTCTGTGGGTTTTCTGGATGAGAGCAGCCTTGAGGGTGGCTGAGCCCCCCCCCAACACTCATATAACCTCCATGACTCCAGGGGTCCAGCTCAGTCGTCCCATGGACAAGGTTTGCTGGACACAGACCTCCGTGGGCAGCAGAGCAAGGCTCCTATCGGAGCCATGCTCTCCCCTCGTCGCCCCCCCAGGACGTTCCCGAGGTGCCAGGCTGGGTCGGTCAGGTAAGCGGCCAGGGTCAGCTCCCTGGTCCCACGCTGCCCCCTGACTCCGGCCCAGGATGCTGGGGCTGCTCGGTGCCCAGGGTACCCTCCTGGGGTCAGAGCTGTTCTGGACAGTGACGCTTTCACTCTGGGGAACAGCGTGCGCTTCTAAAAATATCGCTGGTGGCCGCAGGCTGACGTGCTGCCACGGTTCAGAGGTTCTGCTGTCCTCTGCCGGGGGCGCTCTGGCTGGGAGCTCGTCCCCCTCGCGCAAGGCACTGCTTTCCTTCTTCCAGCGGTTTATTGAGCCGCAGTTTCATGAGCCTCACGGGTCGTCCACGTGAAGTGTGCAAGGGGCGTCTCCTCAGCTGCTGGATGGTGCGGCCACCTGCACAGTCAAACCAGCCGCACCCTACTGGGCAGTTGCCCCCCATCCCTGTCCCTCTCCCTGGCCCCACCAACCCGGACCTGCCCTGACAGTGGACTTGCCGCTTCCGACTGTTTCACGGCTCGTGGCCGTCCTCGGTGAGGTCGTCGGCTCTGGCTTTGTTTCCAGCTTCGTCCTGCTGTAGCAGGTGTCAGGGAGCCTTCCTTTTCGGGGCTGTGTAGTATTCCCTAGCTGGACAGACCGAGTTCTGTGTATTCATTTCCCAGTTGATGGGCCTCTGGGGCACTGCCACTTGGTGGCTGTGTGACTATGCACAGGCGTTCCTTTTTCTTGCCACCAGTTTCGGGCACACGCCGGGGCATGGGCTATGTGTCCAACCCCACGGAAGCCCGGGCTTGGCCTCTTCTTCTTCCCCTTGCTTTCCACCATGTAGCTTTAAAAATAATAATCCTGTTTTAAAAAATACTTGTAGGAAATAATGGCCCCCACCCGTGAGACTGTCTTTCTGTCTGCAGTGCCCTCGAAGCACTGCAAGCCCGGTGCCCTCAAAGCAGTCTGCCCAGCAGCAATCTCTTGCAGACTGTGCCACCTTCTCCAGCCAGGAGAGTGGCAGCTGCAGACACGCCCATCGACATGGGGTCCCACTGCCCTTGTCTCTCCCCGAGCCCCGGCCATTGTGCCTCTGCTCTCATCGGTCATTTCCATAACAAGGTGGACATGGACTCCTCGGGGAGTGACACTGGGTCTGGCTTCCCCTCCTGGCAGTGCTGGTGAGATGGTCCGTGGCCCTGGACCCTCTGGCCCCGCAGCCCCACCCCTAGGGTGTCTGGGGGGCTGTGACTTAGGAGGCTGGGATCTGTGTCTGCGCGGTTGCAGCTCTGGTGTCGATGCCTGTGAGTGCGGGCCTGGCCCGTGGGGGCCGCCTGGTCATGTCTGTACGCCTGCCGCCATCTTCCACCCCCGCCGTGATGCAGGCTGGCCGGTCTTCACCTTCCCAATGTTGCTGCTCTTTGTCTCAGCCGTTCAGCAGGAGTGAAGTGCTCCCTCTGCATGTGTATTTCCTGAATGGCGAGTGAGTGGAGCACCTGCCCAGGTGTGGAGCAGCTGCCCAGGTGTGGAGCGGCAGCCCAGGTGTGGAGCTTCTGCCCAGGTGTGGAGCGGCTGTCCAGGTGTGGAGCGGCTACTCAGGTGTGGAGCGGCTATCCAGGTGTGGAGCTCCTGCCCAGATGCGGAGCTCCTGCCCAGATGTGGAGCGCCTGCCCAGGTGTGGAGCTCCTGCCCAGGTGTGGAGCAGCTGCCCAGGTGTGGTGCTCCTGCCCAGGTGTGGAGCTCCTGCCCAGGTGTGGAGCAGCTGCCCAGGTGCGGAGCGGCTGCCCAGGTGCGGAGCGGCTGCCCAGGTGTGATGCTCCTGCCCAGGTGTGGAGCTCCTGCCCAGGTGTGGAGCGCCTGCCCAGGTGTGGAGCGCCTGCCCAGGTGTGGAGCTCCTGCCCAGGTGTGGAGCGCCTGCCCAGGTGTGGAGCGCCTGCCCAGGTGTGGTGCTCCTGCCCAGGTGTGGTGCTCCTGCCCAGGTGTGGAGCTCCTGCCCAGGTGTGGAGCGCCTGCCCAGGTGTGGAGCGCCTGCCCAGGTGTGGAGCGGCTGCCCAGGTGTGGAGAGCCTGCCCAGGTGTGGAGCGGCTGCCCAGGTGTGGAGCGGCTGCCCAGGTGCGGAGTGGCTGCCCAGGTGCGGAGTGCCTGGCTGTGAAATGTCTCTGCTCAGGGCTAAACGGCATCACTGGGTACTCCTGCTGAGCTTGGGTCCTGGATGTGCTGGACACTCGTCCTTCATCAGACAGAAACTTTGCAGACATTTTCTCTCTAGCCGTGGTTTGCGCTTCATCCTCTTAACGGGCTCTTGCGCAGAACAAAAGATTTAAATTTTGCCGAGACCCCACACCCCGGCATTTCCGTTAATGCGCTGTGCTTGGGACACCAGGTGCGGCAGCTCCTCCCAGCCCTGCTCCTCAGGTGTCTCTTTCGAGGTGTCCCTTTCTCGGAAGTTAGAGTTTTTGAGTTTCTGTTCGGCCACGAGACTCCGGCTGATGCTCCTTATTCTCCCGCCGCTGCCCGAGCACCATCGCTCAGAGGCCGCTGCCCGCCCTGGGAGGTGACGGTCTACTCTGAGCCCCGCTGGCCGCCACGCCTGTCCCTCCACCGAGCCCTGCCTGGTCGCGTGGCTGTGTGGCGTCTCAGGGCGGTGTAGACAGGCCGTCTTACTCAGTTCTTTCTCAAAATGACTTCCGTTCTTCCGGCGCCCTGCCTTCCCGTAGAAAGTCTGGAATGATCCCATCTGCAGGGGCTTCTGCGGCAGAGAGCCGGGCCCACAGCTCCGCCTGGACACTGTCCCGAGAGGGAGGGGGGACGCACGGGTGTTGGGCTCGGCCTTCCTGGTACAGGGAGTGCAGCGGGAACCCCCTCAGCCAGGGGAATCAGGAGGCGGGAGCTGTGCTGTCAGGGAGCCCTCGGGACGGGCTTGTTCACCACGGCGTGGAAAGCACCCGGCCGGGGCGGGACTCGGCGCCATGGATGGGGCCAGGTGGGCGGTGAGCAGGCCGGGAGCTGGAAGCAGGAGTGAGCTCCAGGGGTCCTGTCCCCTCTCCCTCAGTCATAAACACGTGCAGGACGGGCCAGCGGCGGCGGGGAGCCCATCCTGCCTCGCCTGGACGGTTGGGGAGAAGCAGCAGACGGGGGATGCGTGAATGGAGAGCTGGGACGACGGTGCCCGGGAGGTCTGTGTGTGCACCTGGGTGTGTGTGTCTGTGTGTCTGTGTCTGTCTGTGTGCGTGTCTGTGCATCTGTGTCTCTATCTGTGCATGTGTGTGTGGTACTCGTGTCTGTGGGGCACGCAGGACACGCCTACAGTCACGCGTCTTGATCGCTGAGCCTCCCAGCAGCCTGGGAGAAAAGGGGCGCGGGGGCTGGCAGGGCTCTCGTCTGATGTTTGCTCACCTGGAGAGCAGGTTTTTCTTGGCAATCTAGGAGGAATTTTCTCACGTGACTTGTTATTTTCAGTTGCGGTTTTGAAAAAAACACACAATATAGTTTCCAAATAGCATTTGACCTTAGTGGCCGCTGAGGACGCAGCAGCCGCTGGGAGGGGGGCCCCGGCTGGGGTGGTTCCCGCGTTTGGAGTGATTTAGACAGAGGACTCACCTGTAGGCGGAGGTAACTTGGAGCAAGGGCGAAACTTTCCTCAAAAGAGAAATGTGAGGCGCGGGGCAGGGCGAGGGGCCGACCGGCCGGGCCGAGAGCGACTCCGCTCACACGCGGGTCCCAGCCCATCTGCAGGAGCCGCTGGGGCTGCGGACGGGCGGGGCGGCAGGTGGGGGCCCAGGGGCCGGGCTTCCTCGAGAGGAGGAAGTGTTTGGAGTTGCGGGAGGTGAAGGCGCCCACCTTCCTGAGTCCTGGCAGCAGGAAGAGCCCGAGGCAGGTGGCGTCCCGGCCGGACGGGCGCGGAGCCAGGACGCAGCAGCCGCACGGCCCCCCGGCCCTCCTGTGCGGCCACCTGCGGCTGGGCCGTGTCTGAACCAGACACAGGTGGCCCCTGGCGGAGGACCTCGGGCCCGGGGTCGTCGGGTTCATGTCTGACTTCTCGCTCCACGCCCGGACGCCTGGCTTCCCTGCAGCTCGTGCATGCACCCCGGCTGGGGCTGCTCCGCTCAGGTGCGGCCTCACCTGCAGACCTGTTCCTTCCGGCAGGTTCCAGGTCCCCGGTCCCACCAGCCGCGGGCGCCCCGAAGAAGGGGCGTTGGGTCACCACGGGTATCTTTTCAAATGCAGATCTCGTAAATTCTCACGAGGTGTTCTGCCTCGGTGCTCGAGGAACAGGGCGGGGGCTTGAGCCGGGACGGGCACGTCTGGGCTGCCGTCCCGGGTGGGAGGCAGCGGGCCGCTGGCTTCTCGGCTGCGTTTGTCCGGCGCTCCTCACACATTTACGTGACTCCCAGGTCGGCTGGGAAGACGCTTGCAGCTCAGGGGAGAGGACAGGGCGGCCGCCCGCACACGGTGGGGGTGCCTCTGCTGACCCCCGATCTGCGCCCTGGCCTGCAGCGTGGCGTCCACCCATATGAGTCCACGTGGGTTCTCGCCCAGCGGGCTTCACACCCTGAAGCAGATGTCCAGCGCTGGGCAGTGGAAGTCCCCCGAGTCTGGGCTGGTGCGGGGCATGGGGGTGGCAGCTGCTGGGCGGGGGCTGACTTCCAGAGACTCTCCCGGAGGCTTGAGCCTGGCCGGGCGGGGCCCAGGGCTCTGAGGCCCTGCAGCTGAGGGCACCGTCCACCAGGCAGGGTGGCATGAGGGGGACGGGGCTTCCCAAAACCCCTGCCCGGTGTGGCGCGGGGCTACCCCTGGCCTGCCGTCTTCATTTCAGCCCTGGGACCTCACTGGAGCTCGCCCCTGTCCCCGCCCCAGATTTGGCTGCACTGGAGGGTTGGGCTTTAGCGTATGTAATTGGGGTCACATGAGGCCCCCTCCCTAGAGCCCGCGTTTGCGGGGTGTCCCTTCCTGAACTGGATGCAGGTTCCTGGCCCCTATGAAGCCCAGGGCTGCTCACCCCCTGGGGTCTCGCGGACTCGGGGTGAGCAGATCTCACACAGCAGACGACCAGCCCAGCCGTCGCGGCTCACGCTGTGCCCGAGGGCCAGCGCAGGCAAACCTGCCCCCTTTCCTTTCCCAGGACAGTCAGAGGAGCCGCGGCCAGCCCGGCCCCAGCCTCGCAGGCTCTCCCCACCGGCCGTGACCGTGGCCTTGAGAGGAGGGCGTGTCCCTTGGCCCCCGTCTCGCCCAGCTCAGCCCTCCGTCTCCGAGCGGGGCTCGTCTGCCCGGCGTGGGCCGGGCTGTCCCGGGAGGTGTTGTGTGGACCCCTTTGCAGCCAGGCATGGAGTCTTGGCTGCTTCCTGGAAGCAGGCGCCGGGGGCAGAGGTTTCCAGGACGGGGTCCCACGGCTCCGTGCCGAGGCTGGTGCTCCCAGAGGAGGAGCCGGTCTGCATGCTCTCTTTGCCCTGCGGTCCTCTCTGGGGCCTCCCCGGCCCTCCGAGGCCCAGGCCGCTTGGTCCTTGCCGGGCTCACTTCTGTTTAAGCCCCGGACGAACGCGTGGGCCCTTCGTGCGAGCGCGTCCCGGCACCCGGAGCCGGTCTGACGACCGCGCGCAGAGGCAGATGGGACGGGCCCTCTGCTGCCTGGCCTCCCCCGGCGGTGGTGGTCACGCTCCCGGTGCCTGCCTCCCACGGTCTCCCTGGCACCTTGCCCGGGCCCCTCTTGAGGTCAAGACCAGTTCTCAGGCTTCAGGCCTCGTGCTCCCGGACCGTCGCGGCTGAGGGGGCCCCCCGTCCCCGTGTGTCCTGCGCGGGGCCTCTGTGCTGACGGCCACGCAGGTGGCAAGGACAGTGTCGTGTGGGGACACCCGGGGCCTGAGGGTGGGCCAGGCGCCCTCCTCGCCGTCTGGGCTCCCTCCGGGGTGTGGAGCTGTGCTGGGTTTCCTGGCATGACCCCCCACGCCACCTTCTGCTGGAGGGATGCTTGGGCTGTGCCCCCGGTTCAGACCTGCGTGTCCACGGCCACCCTCATGGGTCCAGGGCTGTCGGATGTGGCCTGCGAAGTCATCACAAACACTCTGAGTTCAGCGTGGACCCCTTCCAAGCTCCAGCCTGAGCTCGGCCTTCCACAAAGCCCCCAGCTGCTGTGGGCATCAGCCTGGGCACTGCACTGGCTCAGCACTGCTCGGCCTCACCCAGGCCCACACGCTCCCCAAGTCTTGGGCCTGCTCCTCTGGGGGCCTGCTCCTCTGGGGGCTCCTCTTGGGCCTGCTCCTCTGGGGGTTCTGGACGCAGCATGCTGGGTCCCGGACGTTGGGGGGGCAGCAGTGAATAAGCAGAAGCCCAGAGGGCATGGAAACCAGGCGGCGAGAGGGATGGAGGGACAGGCTGCGGGCGCCAGGTGGGCTCCAGGAGGAGGCGCTCACCGTGGACCTGAAACCATAGGCTGCGGGCGTCACTGGGGAAGCGGGTGGGTGCCCCTGGAGGCTTCCCGCATGTGCTGGGAGCGAGCGGGCACTGGGGGTGGGGTGGGGCGGGTGCTGGGTGGTCTGAGACGCGAGGGAGGCCCGGCAGGGGCGGGCCTGGGCTGGGCCGGGCTCTGTGGGCCCCGCTGGCTGCTGGGTTGGCCTCGTCCTGCGCTCACTCTCTGTTTGCTCCGGGTCTCCCTGGGGGTCATCTGCGTGCCTCTGGCGCCTTCATCCACCAGGAGACCCGGGGGTCTCTGCGGGGCCCTCCCCCCAGCTCCCCTAGGAGGGCGGCCTGTGGCTCATGAGGGTGTGGGGCCCTCTCCAGCCTCTGCCTCATTGCATCACAAACGCCCCCCCAGGACAGCCCTGCTGCCAGGAGTGACCCCGCCTTTGCTCCTGCCTGGCCTTGACCTTTCCAGAGGTGGGGTTTTTTTTTTTTTTTTTGTGGGACCCTCACCGGTGGCCGGGGATCGAACTGGTGCTGCAGAGGCTGCAGGCAGCCTTGCACCCCGGCGCTCAACAGCTGCGCCACCAGGGGAGGAGTTTTTGTAGAAGCCGGTGGCCCGTGGTGGCCCGTGCTCCTCGGCTCCCGCACCCCGGTTCACACCAGCTTCTCCCCTGGCCTTTCCGGACCTGCCCTTGCAGAGGGGCCCAGCGGGGCGATGCCCACTGCAGAGTCCCGGCTGTGTCCTTCTCCCGGCTCTTAGGAGCCGAGGTCCGAGGCCACCGTCGGCGCCTGACCCGCCCTTCACCGGGGAGCTTTCACGGCCCTTGATGCAGACTTCACGCCAGCTGCCCTGGACTCCTGGGGACCCCGAGTCCCCGGCCTCAGGCGGCTCTGACTCAGGGCCCTGCTGCCCCCCGCCAGGGCCATCTCTTTCTGAGCCTGGCCCGGCCCTTCTGCTCTCACACGTTCCCCGTCGCGGCTGTGTGCAGGGAGGGCGGTTCTGCGCTCGGGCACCTCTGCACAGGAGCCGGCACTGCTTCTCCCGGGGAGCCAGAGGCAGCCTGTCCTCAGCCCGCACAGTTCAGCTGCCCCGTCCTCGCGCGGCCATGGCTGGCGTGAGCGGTCACCCCGTCCTGGTCGCAGCGCTGCCCCGCTGGGCCTGGCTTGGCCGAGGGAGGGGCTGAGCTGTCCATCCTCGGTGTCACTGCGGCCGCAGGAGGGCTGAGGCCGCCACTCCTGCTGACGGGTGCCGGCCTGAACCTGAGCACCAGCTCGGCTCCCTGCACCCTTGCCTCCCCGCGCCCCCACCCTCCCTGCGCCGCTTCCTCTCCTGCACCTGACAGCTCCCTGCTGTTGCTCTGCCCTCCCAGGCATAGGCAGCCATGCCGCGCAGCCCCACGTCCAGCGAGGAGGAGATGGCCCAGAGCTTCTCCGACTACTCCGGGGGCTCTGAGTCGGACAGCTCCAAGGAGGAGACCATCTACGACACCATCCGGGCCACCTCACACAAGCCGGGCGGCGCCAGGGCGGAGGAGGCCCAGGGCAACACATTGGTGATCCGCATTCTCATCCAGGACCTGCAGCAGACGGTGAGCCACCCCGCCCCGCTGTGCTGGGAGCCGAGGCACCCCAGGGCGCCAGCCAGCTCCAAACCCTCCTATGCCCCTCCTCCACCCGCACATCCTCCCGCCAGGCCAGCTGCACCCCTGCCTGCTGCCCTCATGCCACTGTGCTGCTATCCCTCCAGCCACTGAGTGCCTACTATGTGCCAGGCCCTACTGTGTGCCAGGCCCTTCTACATGCCAGGCGGCGAGTGCACAGTGAGACTTGAGCCAGCGGGCTCCAGCCAGGGGGGCTCTGCCGCCCCCACCCTGTGCTCTGCGTGATTTTCACCCCAGGCCCCACACTCAGCCTCGGTTCCTGCATGGGTCAGACCGGGCCTGGCTGAGTTGCCCCCACTCTGCCTGCCATTATCTCTTCTCAATTCATTGCTTTGAAGAGGACCTCTCAGCCCACTGCAGACCCTCTGCGGGCTGTGGGCTGCCTGAAAGTGTGGCCCTCGAAAGGAAAAAGCCAGCTGACCCCCGGGGACAGTCACGGGCACCTCTCACCCCAGGGGGGCCCGGGGACCAGCACCTCTCAGTTCGCTGTCACTGGGACAAGACTGGGGGCCGGGAACTGGCCCTTGACAGGTCACCAGGACACACCCTCTGCCCTTGTCTCCCCATGGCAAACAGGGCTGCTGAGACGCTTGTGCCCTTTGGAAAATGCTATTCTGACCGGGAAACCGAATCCACAGCCTAAACATGTCGTAGATGGCCTGACCCCTGGATTGTCGTGTCCTCAGCCTGGGGTCCCTGCACGCCCCCAGCGTAGCCGGTGGGGCTGTGTCCACGGCAGAAAGCCTGGAGCCTCTGGCCAGCGGCCTCCGGGGGTTGACCCAGTTTCGGCGGGTTGCCCTGGGTGACGGCTCTTTGTGAGAAGCGTGAGCGGCTGCTGGGGCCTCGCCGCCCGACGCTCCTGCCCCGTGTGCGGGTCCTTTGTGGCAGCCGCAGGGACGCGCAGGACACGCCCTCTGCGGCACACTGAACCGTGAAGGGCGCGCTAGGAACCCGCGTCTGTCTCCAGATCCCCTTGTTCTGCCCAGTGCTGCTCAGGGCGTCCTTGGAGCCGGGCGCTGAGTCTCATGTCTGTGTCCAGCTCTCGGCCGGGGCATGAGGTACAGGGACCCCTGGCCTCAGGCCAGGTGCTGAGAACGACCCCCCCACCTGTCCTCTCGCCCCTCCTGGGCGTGGGGTGGACCAGGACATGCTGCACCCAGCCTGCGAGGCTGCCACCCCCTCCCCAGCCCCCGACAGCCCCGTGCGTGCCCCAGCCACCCACCGTCCACCATCCGCTCAAGCTCTGTCTAGACACCAGGACATGTGGAGCCACCGCGTCCTCCTCTGCATTTTCGGGGTGCCGGGCTGGGGACGCGAGCCGTGCTTCTCCCTGGAATTCCCCCTCTGGCTGGTTTTGAGTCAGAGCAGCCCTGTCCAGCTCCGCCCTGGCAGGTGGCCACCCTGCCCCAGTGGGTGCCTGGCCCAGCCGGGCTCTGCATCCGTGTGGGTCCCGGGGGTTAGTCTCCCAGTTCAACTCACCAGCACCTGGTGGCAGGAGCTGTGGGGGCGGCCGAGGGGCTCGGGCGTCCCATGGAAGCTGGCACCTCCTGGGCTCTAGGCAGCAGGTCCGCGTGGTTGGGTCCAGAGTCCAGCAGGAATGGGTGTGCCTGGGGCACTGCCCTGGTCACAGGGACAGAGCTGGCCTTGCCTAGCAATCCCAGGCACCCTCACTCCGCCAGGGGTGGGGCAGGAGAAGCAGCGGAAGGTCCCTAAGGTGTCACTGGAAGGCGCCTGGGAACTCAGCCTGTGACCCTGGAGAGGGACGCAGGGCTGGGTCAGGTCCCCGCGGGGACAGGCTGCCTGTTGAACAAAACTCTTGAGTGCCCAGAGTTTCCACCTGGCCCGGGGACCCAGGACTGGGAGGGGGCCCCGGGCTCCTGCCTCCCTGACAGCTGCTCCCCGTGGACATCAGGCCTTGCTGGTTTCCAAAGGCAGTTTATGGAGCACACTGGGCGCCTCTGCTGCACCTGCGCACAGTAGGACAGGACTTGAACTCACCCAAACCGGCAGCTGTGGTCAGTGGCCCTTGCTTTCCCTGGACCTTGGTGGGGTCCAGGGGCCTGGGAGCCCACATGGGGGACATTCCCATTCTTGGGGTGCTGCGATGTTCAGGCAGAGTGTTCCTGGTTGGTTGTGGGCGCCATTGACTCATTAAAAAAAATTAGCTCTGGGGGCAGCTGATACAAGTTTTGGATCAAACGGTTTTTCGTAACTGTCGCCCTCGGTGGAGGCTGGAGTAGAGGCCGCGGGGGGAGGCTGGAGTAGAGGCCGCGGGGTGGGGGGCGGCGAGGCGTGGGGAGGAGCCGTCACAGACCAGAAGCTGGAGGCGTGGTGAGCAGAGCTGCTGGAAAGCTGCCGGCGTGGGGGAGCTGGGGCCGGTGCAAGTCTCCCGCCCTCTCCGGTGGACCCAGTCAGCCCCAGTATGGGAAAGACCTCCGGTGCCAGCCGCAGCACCTCCTTGGTCCCCCAAAGAAGGTGCCTCCCTGGGGGACGCCGTGTCAGGGCATCTTCCTGGCCAGGGGCAGCCCCTCCCGCCTGGGCTGCTGGGGCTCCCTCTGCTGCCTCCCCCCTTTGCCAGGCTGCCTCCCCCACCTGCCCGCCCGGGGCGCCGTGGGCAGCCCTCTCAGCCCTGGCCTCTGGGCGCAGCCCTCCTGCCCGCTGGCGTCTGCCCGAGCCGCCTCCCCTTCCTTTATGATAAGCTTGTGTTTTGCGTGTGGCTGGACGTCTCTGCCTCGTGGGGAAGCTGGCCGGGCCCGGAGAGGGGCCATCTGGCGAAACTCCTTCCAGGGGTGACCCAGGCCCCCGCCCTCTGAACCCGGCACCTCTTCAAGCCGACAGCACCCTGCCCTTGTCCCGTGGGAGGGTCGCAGCGGCCAGGGGGCCCGGCGCCCCGCTGACCACAGCGCTGCACCCCCCGCAGAAGTGCCTGCGCTTCGACCCGGACGCCACGGTGTGGACGGCCAAGCAGCGCGTGCTCTGCTCCCTGAACCAGAGCCTGAAGGACGTGCTCAACTACGGGCTGTTCCAGCCGGCCAGCGGCGGGCGCGACGGCAAGTTCCTGGACGAGGAGCGGCTCCTGCGCGAGTACCCGCAGCCGCCCGCGGGCAAGGGCGTGCCCTCGCTGGAGGTAGGCCCCCCGCCCTGAGCCTGCAGGCCCCGCCAGGCTCTCCGCTGCCCTGCAGAGCGGGCCTGTCTGTCCCTGCACTTCGAGTCCGGGCCCTGCTCCGCCTGGGGGCTCCTGCTTGTGCTTGGGGCGGCCAGCAGCTGGCCAGCTGGCCGGGGGGGCCCCCTGCTTTCTGTTCTCTCTGGGGCCTGGAGGGTGGCACAGCCATTGGACCTCTGGAGTGGGAGATACAGGCATGGGCAGCCTCAGGCATGTCCCTGGGGAGCGGGTTCCGCCCTGCGTGCTGCCCCAGATGTCCATGCCAGGCTCCCACACCTGCCGAGCCGCTGCGGTGGCCGTGATGGGGCCGTTTCTCGGCACACTGCCGCGAGTGGTGGTGGCTGTAGTGGGCCGGAGGGGGACCCCGTGGGCCCTACCACCTCTGGATGCTGGAGGCCTCACAGCGGGCAGAGGCCGCCCCTTCTGCCCGTGCCAGCCCTGGTGGGCACTGTGAGACTGGGCTGACCAGATCCCACGGAGGGGCTCCTGCGGGAGGGGCCGGGTCAGGGGGACGGTAGGGAGCAGCGGCCACCTCGTGGCAGTGGGGGGTTGCGCTGTGCCAACCTGAGTGCTCATTGGTGCCAGCGAGAGGCCCCTGGTGGGGGTTCTGGGCATGGCCGGCATATCCAGGATGGTCCTGCCTGGCCTCGTGAAGAGCTGGGGCCCGCTGAGGGTGGCCATGGAGCACCCAGCTGGCCCCTCTTAGCCAGGGCCTTGCTGTGCCCTGGCTGGGGAGGGCTTGTGTCCTGAGCCCCCTCCCCGCAGCCACACCAGGCCACTGGTGGCCGCGGAGAAGCCCCCTGCCGCCCATCTCCCTGGGTGGAGGGGCCCTGGCCCTAGCAGAGCCTCGTGTCTGGAGGCAGCCGCTGGTGCACACGCCCTCAGCCTTTCTGGGTTCAGCCAGGTGACGGGCGGGGGGCACACCTCCGGGGCGCGTGGCTCCTGAACGCTGGGCTGGGGGGCGGGGAGGGCCCGGGTGCGGGAAGGGCCTGGCGCGAGGTGTGGCAGCTTCCTGGGCCGACACAGGGCGGTGTCCGGCAGGTCAGGAGGCAGCTGCTGGCCCCGCTCGGCGGGGGAGGGGCGGCTCCGGGGCCTTCTGATGTCAGCACTTAAAAAATCAGGTTTCGGTCCCTGCAGCCAAGGAGTTTCGCCTGTTGTCAGAGACTCTTTTGTTTGGCCTGGAGGGGACCAGAGAGACGGGGCCTCAGTGGGAATGCGGTCGGGATTAGCTCTGTTTCGGGGTAGCTCATGCCAGGCGTCCCCTCCCCGGCGTGTTAAGCCGAGTGGACGGAACAGGTCTGCCCAGGGGCTCTGCCTGCCGGGTCACGGCTGGACCCGGGCTCCCCGAGGCCACTGTTTTCTCCACGCAACACACGAGGAACCAGTCGCCAGGGGCCAGCCTGGAGCTGCTCACCTGCCGGAGAGCTGGGGCACCCCCCCCCCGGGCCCCCCGGCCTGCGTGTCCCCCGCCCCTTTTCCTAGGACGGTTCCTGACCCGGCTGAGGAGGGTGTTTCCTCCCTCGGTGTTTGGGTTCTCTGCGTCTCTTTCCGACTGTTACAGGGCAGGGTGAGGGGCACCCCAGGGACCCCCAAACCTGCCCACTCTAAATAAGTTCTGCGTCCGCCGCGTCAAGACAGAACGTGCTCTGGCGCGGAAGCCCTTCCGCGGGAAGGGCCTCGAGTCCGACTTGTGTGCGACACAGACGCGGGGGCGGGGAGGCCTGGGGTCTCAGATCCAGCCCCCGAAGCTGCCCACCCGCTCGTGGGTAGATGTCAGCGTGACAGGGTCGGCCCCCAGCAGGGCCGCTGAGGCCGAGGGCTGCCCCACCTAAGGCACCGCCTGTGGGGCCCACGGGGGAGGGCAGCATGGCCAGACAATTCCAGAAGGAAAAGCGCCAAATCGAAATGAAGGTCAGCGCTGCCGTTGCTCCCCGCCCGCTGCGGCCAGGCCGGGGCCCAGACCCCGTGCTCCCCGCACGGCCTGCGGCCTCCCCGGCTCCCCGTCCTTCCTTCCCTCACGGGCTCCTCCCCAGCTTCTCCCCGCTCAGCCGCACCCTCCCTTGGGTGGGGCGGGGAACCTGGAGCCCCCCATTTCCTGGAACCCCCCGTTACACGACCTCAGCCCTCCCGCTGCAGGGCCCGAGGGGCTCTCGGGCGTCCCGGGCTCGGGCCGGACCCGCCAGCTGCAGCGGCGCTGGGCCCTGGAGCAGCCAGGGGGCCGGGGCGTGTCCGCCGAGCTAGACGTAGGCCCTCACTTGCCCCCTTTCCTGTTTCGGTGCCAGTTTCGATACAAGAAGCGGGTGTATAAACAGGCCACCCTGGACGAGAAGCAGCTGGCCAGGCTCCACACGAAGGTGAGAGGCACGGGTGCCCCCCGCCCCGCTCGGCCCGCTCTTCCCCCCACCCTGTGTCCTAGAGCTCTCGGCTGGGTGGGGGCTCCTTCCTGGCGAGCGGGTGGCCCCACGCGCCCCTGCCGGTGAGAGGGGGCCTGGAGTGCAGGGGTCGGCCCCTGGAGCACCCAAGGTCCTCCTGCCATCCCCGAGGCCAAGGTGCAGCCGGGAGTCCTGGTCACTGGAGGAGCTGGGCGGCCTGGCACCCGGTTTCTGCCCTCGCGCGGCCGGGGTTAACCGCAAAGGGCCGAACTCCCTTGGAGCTGCCCTGTCTGCTGCTCGGGGCCCAGAGACCTCAACCGCACCCCGGCCTCGCTGGCCGGAGATGGGCCCTGGGGGCAGCGGGTCTCCAAAGAGACACAGGGGGCTGGTCCTCCGGGAAGGGGCGGCTCTCAGAAGGCCGCGCTGGGCCCCAGAGGCAGCGCCCCACTTGGCAAGCCCTGGTCATCGGGGGCCAGCGCCTGCAGGGAAGCCAGCGGCCACCTGCCGGCCCAAAGATGTCTCCTGTAAAGACTTCCTTGGGGTTTTGCTTTTCCCTTTAGACTAACTTGAAGAAATGCATGGACCACATCCAGCACCGGTCAGTGGAGAAGATCGTCAAGATGCTGGAGCGAGGCCTGGACCCGAATTTCCACGACCTGGACACTGGAGGTGGGTGCTGGTGGGGGGGCCGGGGAACGTGGCCACAGCGTTCAGCCGAGACGGACTCCGTCACAGGTGACCCCAGTAGTCCCAAAGTGCAAGGTCTCCATGAGTGATTTGCTGCGTTCTTTCTGGCTCCGGGAGCACGGCCACCTCATTTCTACGGAGTTTTTTGAGTATTTCCAGATGCCCCCCCCCCACCCAATAACCTACCAAACAGGCACGTCCCGGGACGAGGGGCTGTGGTCAGGCCTGCCCAAGTTCACCCCTCGCTGTAGTCGTGGAAGGGCTGCCTGGGCCCGTGAGTGCGGCCAGGCGCTGAGCCCGGCTTTGCTCCCTCCGCGGAGCCTTAGCCCCAGCAGCTGCGGGCATGGTGGGCGCTCGGGCACGGTGTGGGCAGGGAAGGGAGAGGCAGGGAGGGGGAGACGGGCCCTGGGAGCCAGGCCCACAGGCAGGCGTCTTGCTCCCCCTGCTGGACTCAGGCCCTCTGCGGGCAGGTCCCTAATCATTTTCGGACCAACCAGCCTGGGGTCCTAAGCCCCCCCCACACCCTGTCATCTGTGTCCCTGCGCTGGGCTGTGTGTTTTCCGGCCTCTCTGGGCTGCACGGGGGTGCCGGGCCGGGAAGCGGGGCGCCCGCCCCTCTGGACTGCGTGCGTGGAGATAATTGAGTCCCGGAGGAGGGCTGTCGCTTTCAGCAGAGCGGCCGGCGCTGCCACCAGAGCCTGCAGCCGTGCGGCAGAGACGCCGTCGGCCTGGGAGCTGCTCTGCGCGGAGCCCCGGCGAGCCCGGTGCTGGCTGGCATGGCAGACGCCCTTGCAGGGAATGGAGTCAGCTGGGCTGGCCCGAGCCCAGCTGGAAGGCAGGGCAGGCCCGGACGGGAGCCGGCTCCGCAAGGCAGGGCCCAGCGCTTGGTGCCTGAGCCGCCTGCCGCCGCATGGGGTGTCCACGCGCAGACTCAGCTCCAGCCGGTTTCCAGGGCGCCAGAGCCCTCGGCTCCCCAGCCCCCCGCTCCCCATCCAGAGCCGCGTCCCCACACTCCCCACGGCCCAATTAGAGTGTTCCGTGGGCAAGTGGGCCCCGGAGGCCCAGCAGGCCTCCCCTGGGCTGGTACCAAGATGGGCCCTGGTGGATGGCCGTGCCCACTGCCCCTGCATCCCACTGTCTCCCGGAGCCCCAGCCACCCCCCCGAATTCCCCTGAGAGGAGGGCGCCTGCGAGCTGGCAGCCGTGGGGGGCCCGTGGGGCCTCGACAGCGTCAGCATGTGGGGTCTGGAGACACACGCCATCTCGCCCAGGAAGTTGGGGGCCCAGGGAGGTCAGGCCGTGGCTCATGCAGACACGCCTGCTTCTGGGAAAGCCCGCAGGGCCGGTTATCTCAGAGTCCCCCGCTCGCGCCCCCCACGCCCACAGGAGGAGTGAAGTGAGTCCTAAAGCAGCTCACGGCCATGAGTAAGGGGTGGGGTGGTCCCCCCGGGCACAGCATGGCCACCCGGCCAGGAGCCGGCTGATGGGGAGGCGCCCGCCTGGGGCCGCGTGAACTGTGGGTGGCGCTGTGTGCACGTCTCTGGGCCCCTGACCTTTGCCCCTGGGCACAGCTCTGGGCAGCAGCACCCTGGCCTGGGCCTCGGGCTCCCTGCAAGTGGCTGCATGGGCACAGGGGCGCCCGGACTGTGGTCTTGGGGGTGGCTCCTGTCCTGTGCAGATGCTGGGAGGGGTGAATCCAGGTTGCTCCCCACGGCTGCCTCGTGCTGGAGGGGGACTCTCTGCTTGGATATTGCGGGGGTCCACTGGGGAGGGGGTGCTTAGGTTATCAGAGGGGGGCAGAGTGCCCTGGTTTGCATCTCACAGCGCTGGTCTCTGAGATGCAGCCAGCCAGGAAGGCGGCTGGGGGCAGGGCAGCACACTAGCCCCACAATGCCGGGGGGGGGCGGGGGGGCAGGCTCAGACCCAGACGGAGCAGGCAACTTCCCGACCCAGACTGTGGGGCTGTGTCGTTCCATCGGTCCTGGGAGGATAACTCTGCTAGACGGAGCAAGTACGCGTGTGCTGCCCCGCCCCACCTGGCCGCCCGCGTCCCTGCCTGCCACGTGCCACTTCCTGACCGCCGGTGGCAGCTCAGAGCCAGGCGCTGTCCTGTCTCTGTCCCTGCTGCCTGCACACCTCACCCACTGGACTGAAGACCAGCGGGCGTCTGCCTCTCGCGCCTTTAGCTGTGCCCCTGACCCACTGCTCCCCCATGGGGAACCCACGTGTACCCCTGACCCACTGCTCCCCGAGGGAGATGCACAGCAGGGCCCCTCTGCACTCACAGCCCGCAGCACCATCCCCCGACACCCTGCCTGTCCTGCCTGCTCCGCCATCACCCCGGGGGCTCTGCCGTTGTCGCCTGTGGCCTGAGCTGCCCGCGGGGGCCCTGGGCTCAGGGAGCTGCTGCAGCTCGCACTGGAGGTTGAACCTGGTGGGGGGTGCGCTGCCATGGGCGCCCTCCCTGGGGCTAGTTCTCAAGGGCAGTGTCGCGCCCCGCAGAGACACCCTTGACCTTGGCTGCCCAGCTGGACGACCCAGCGGAGGTGATGAAAGCGCTCAGGAACGGCGGGGCCCACCTGGACTTCCGCGCCAAGGACGGGATGACCGCCCTGCACAAGGCCGCCCGCGCCAGGAACCAGGTGGCCCTGAAGGTGCGGAGCCGTCCCCACCGTGGGGCCACACCCCCCGCCCTGGCACCTGCCCTCCTGGGATTTGGGGTGCGGGTGGGCGGACTGTGTCCAGGCGGCTGGGAGGGGCTGGGGGCCTGACCCTCTGCTCTGACCGGCTGGCTCTGGGCCGCGCTGTTGGGCCTGACGACATCTGACTTCCCTAGACCCTCTTGGAGCTGGGCGCATCCCCTGACTACAAGGACAGCTACGGGCTCACCCCGCTGTACCACACGGCCATCGTCGGGGGCGACCCCTACTGCTGCGAGCTGCTTCTGCACGAGCACGCGGCCGTGTGCTGCAGGGACGAGAACGGCTGGCACGAGATCCACCAGGTAGGCGGCGCGCTGCCCCCGCTGGACCCGCGCCGGCCAGTCCCCCTCCCCAGGCGGGGCTGGGGGCCCCTGGGCCAAGCTGCTGCGTCTCTGCAAGGCGATGGTCAGCTGGAGCTGGGGTGCAGGACCCCTTTGTAGGAGCGTGAGCGTGGGCACGCCCTTGATGGGGCATGGGGGCTGGGAGCCCTCGGTGGAGGGGGTGGGGGGACTCCGTGGGGTGGAAGCTCTGATGGGGCGTGGAACCAGCTGCTTTCTGGATGTGGGTGACCCGGCAGTGCAGGGGTCCCAGATCCGCCCGGCGCCGCTGGGCTCGGGGTGACAGCACATGTGGGCGAGACCCCAAGCCCACCGAGGCCTCGGGCAGGTCTCCCAGGCCGGAAGCAGGGGTAGCGGGACAGACGAGCATGCAGAGCACACGGCCTCCCGTGGCCAGCACTGCTCGGGCAGAGGGCCCAGGGGGCGTTTCGGGGTCAAGTGTGGGTGTGGCTGGGATTTTGGCAAAGGAGGCCCCATGGCCCCCACCCCTGGTGGTGCCTCCAGCGACTCGGGCCTCGGGCAGGGCGAGCAGCCAGTCTGCTGTCCCCAGGTAGCCTCTGCCCTGTCCAGCGCTGTCACCTGGCTGCTTTGGGACTAGGGGACACAATGTCCAGATTGGTCTCTGGAAAATCACCCTGGGCCAGTCTGCACGGGGCCTCGAGGCCGCCGTGGTTGAATCCTGCAGCGGCTGGAGACGCGTCTTCTCCCTGAGCTGCTGCGTTGTTGGGGCTCGGGGGCGCTCAGTCCTGAGCTAGGAGTCTGGGAGCCGGGTTGAAGCGAGGTGGACATAGGGTTCTCTCCGTGGGGCTGTGCTGTCTCAGCTCAGGTCCCAGAGCACACCCCGTGGGCACCCCGTGGGCACGGAGCTGCGTGCAGGGGCCCGGCGGGGCCAGGGCTGCCGCAGCCTGCTGGCTCCACCCTCCCCTGCAGGACCCGCTGCAGAGCCCACTCGTGCCGCGTCCCCGTGGGTGTCCAGCAGGTGGCAGTAGTTGCCTAGAGAAGTGCTGGGGGCTGGGGGATGCTCAGTAGTTGGGGGGACTGGGGTGACCCCACATCTCGTGCAGGCAGTGGGTATGGGAGGAGCCCCCCTTATGTGTTTTCCAAAAAGGACTTTAGAAAAATGGTTAAGGGGATGCAGGGTCACTGTTAACCCTGATCCTCGTGAGCCCCCCAGTGGCCAGAGGCCACCTCCCCTTCCACAGGACAAGGCCGAGGCCAGCGCCTCCTGCCCAGGGCTCACAGCCCCGTGTGGTGATTCTCACTGGCTCCAAGAACATCCCGGTCTCTAGGCTGCCCACTCTGGGCCCCTGACCTTTGTCCCTGGCCCCTGGCCACAGCTGGGCTGCAGCGCCCTGGCCCGGACCTCGGGCTCCCCGCAACTGGCTGCATGGGCACAGGGGCGCTGGGACTGTGGTCTTGGGGGTGGCTCCTGTCCTGTGCAGATGCTGGGAGGGGTGAATCCAGGTTGCTCCCCACGGCTGCCTCGTGCTGGAGGGGGACTCGCTGCTTGGATATTGCGGGGGTCTGCTGGGGAGGGGGTGCTTAGGTTACCAGAGGGGGGCGGAGTGCCCTGGTTTGCATCTCATGGGGCTGGTCTCTGAGGTGGGGAGTGACCACCGGCATCTCCTGGCTTTCAAGCCCTGATGGAAGAACTGGGGGTCCCTTTGGATGCCCCGTTGAGCAGCCAGAAAGTCCTCAACCACGGCCGGCCCCGGCTCCTCAACCACGGCCGGCCCCGGCTCCCCAACCCTGTGCAGACATTGGCAGCCCCAAGGCTCAGGGCGGGGCTGGGGCGGCGCTGCTGGGGCGGGGCGGCTGGGCTGGGGGCTGCTCTGACTCCGGGGACCCTGCTCCCAGGCTTGCAGGTACGGCCACGTGCAGCACCTGGAGCACCTGCTGTTCTACGGGGCCGACATGGGCGCCCAGAACGCCTCGGGGAACACGGCCCTGCACATCTGCGCGCTCTACAACCAGGTCAGTGCGCCCGGGGTGGGGCCCCAGCCTGGCCTGGACGCTGCGTCACAGCCTGCAGCCGGGCTCCAGGGTGTCGGCTTCCTGTCCCGCCCCGGCCGTGCCAGGGCCGCATGCCCACCTGCGGGGTGGGGCCACGTGCGGGTGGGGCCCTGGTGTGCCCATGGGCCGGTGCCGCTGTGGCTCCTCCAGCCTCGGGGCCCCATCTTCAGCTGGGGTCAGGTTTCACCTTCAGAATTTCGGGGACACTCTCGCCACAGGAGGCGTCACCCCACCTGCTTCTTGGGGGACAACTGTCATCCAGCTGTAGAGAGGAGACTGAGTGGCGGGGGGCGGGGGGTGGTTCGCGCAGCCCCGGGCCGCTCGCCGCTGCTCCTCCGGCTCTCCCGCAGCCCCTGCTCCGGGGGCCGTGCCCAGTCCTCCAGCGGGAGTGGGCCGCAGCCGAACGGGGGCTCTCTCCTGATGAAAGCCAGGCAGTGGGGTGTGGCACAGCTGGATGGGACCTCCAGATTGAGCGGGGTGCTGGGTGTGCCTCGTGCGCAGGGGAGAACCCCCGAGAGGCCCGGTGCGGCTGGGACAGCTGCGCCTGCACGTGCTCCGTGACTCCGGCCTGGGAGGGGGAGGCGGCCTTAAGTTCCCCCCCGTAGGTTTCACGTGTGTTTTATTGTGAAAAGGGGAAAAAGCAACAGAAAAAACATGTTTTTTGCCACTTGAAGTAACGGTGGGCAAGATGGTCTTTGAAAGCGTAGCTGGTTTGTCTTGAAACGGGCGTGTTGGGGTGGTCCGACCCTGGGCCGTGGGGGGCCGGGTCTGGCTGGCGTCTCGGCGGGGCTGGGGGCAGGGCTGGGGGGTGCTCAGGAGAGCCCCCCAGGCCCCTGTGTCTCAGGTGAGGAGAGGCCAGCAGCGTGGGGTCACGGGGGTCGGCTTTGCGGGCCAGGCGGGCCGCTCAGCTGCATCTTGAAGGCATGAGCGGCCACAGAGCGAGCCAGGACCACGGCCCCGGAGAAAGGGCTGCCTCGGCCTTGTCTCCACACGACCTCCAGGCAGACGCCCCTCCCGCCCGGGCTCCGTGGGGGCGAGCGCTGTCCCCTCGGGGCCTGGGCTCAGCAGGGGCAGCTGCAGCCTCGCACTCCCTCCGGGGGCCATGGCGGGGTGTCGCGGGCGGGGGCTCGGTGGCCCTGGCCCGAGTCCGGCTGGGAAGTCAGCGGGGATTCTGGCCTCTGGCCGCAGGCCCCTTGCGCCTCCAGGGATGCCGTGTAGTCTGCAGCCTCCGGCCTCGGTCCCCCCTAATGTGGGGGTGTCTCACTGATGTCAGAAGAGAAGCCCATCCAGACCCCCCGTCAGTGTGACTCAGGGGCAGAGCTCCCTGCACATGCGCCCCAGGCCCCACTGAGGCCCCAGCCTTGGTCTCCATCGCCCCCCGCCCTGCTCCCCATCCTCCCTGACCCCCCTCCCGTCCTCTTCTGCGCACGTGATCACACGGCTGCGGCAGGCGGTGCCCAGTGCCCGCGGAGGGCCCCCTTGGTCACTTTAAACAGAGGGGGTGGCAGCAGGCCAGGCGGGGGGCTGGTGAATGATGTTGAGGACTCCACGGTGGTGGCTCTGACCCGGGGCAGGCGCGGGAAGGAGGGACGAGGTGGCCCCGGGGAAGTGGCCACACCCCACGAGACCTGGCGGTCTGGCTCCGCTGGTGTAAACCATGACCTGCTCTGCCCCCGGGAGAGGCCTGAATGCCTCCGTCTGCGCTGCGGGGACGATCACACCCAACTCGCGGGGCTGCTCGGAGGCTTAACGTAGAAAGCAAGCGCGGGGTGTCTGGCACGCCGCGGATGCCCGATAAATGGTGACAGCAGAGGTGGTGGTGATGGTGGTGCAGGGGTGCTGGCCATGGCACTGCAGCTCACATGCCTTCCAGGCCCCCCCTTATCAGCTCTAAAGGCCCCCGGGCTTCTGACGTGTGTGCCCTGTCGGCGGCGGGCAGTCCCCGTCCGCACACGCGTGACGAAGCGCGGTGCTGGGGACAGTCTCTTCTCTGGTGAGCTCCTTCAATGAGGACGTGAGCGTGAGGGGCGCCTCCTCTGCAGGCTGGTTTTCCAGGCCCCCAGGGGGAGGGATGCCGCCTGGAATTTTGTTTTCCTGCCCCGATGAAGAAGACAGGGAGGGAGGTTTAAATACCAAAGGACAGCGAAGGTCTTCCGGATGGGCAGAGCCTCAGAAATGCAAAGCGCATCCCTGGTGCTGCTCACCCACTGTTGCAGCAGTGGAGGCGCCTCCTGCCTCGGCCTGGCACCCGCTCTGGGACTTGGGCCCACTTCCCTGCAGCGCTCACGGGCGTGGAGGCCCCCCTTGTCCTGTGGAGCCCCAGCCAGCCGGCCTCGCTGGGCCCCGGCACACGGTGCAGATGGTCCTGGGGCTGCCCTGTGCCCCCACCAGCACCCCGGGGTGACCCAGAGGCTCTTCTGCTCACGTCAGCTGCTCGTTCTCCTCAGCCCGGCCCTTCTGGACGCAAGAGCGTTCTGCGGTCAGCGGCGCCTCCACGGCCGCAGGCCGCTCCGCCTTCATCTCAGGCTGGGGCCTCCTCCTCAGGGGGCTCGAGGGTGCGGGAGCCCCGGCCCACACAGCGGGGCGCTGGAGCAGGGGGTTTCTCTCCCCTTAGGACACAGCTGCGGCGTCTGCCCTCGGAAAACACGGACACGCCTCTCGGGAAGGAAAGGCCCCTCTGTCTGCTCCCGAATCCCTTTCACGAGGGAATCCCCGGAGCCCCTGCGCGGGCTTGGGCATCCCTGGGGTGCTGCGGGCGGCGGCTGCAGTGGACGGGCACGCCGGCCCACCCCTCAGGCTGCCCTGCTCTCTGCGCCCGCCCGGCCACGCCCCGCCTCTGTCCGGGCGGTCTCGGGGTCTCCGTCCTGCCTGTGGGACTCCCCGGCCAGCACCTGGCTCCCCCGTCGGGTCTGAGGCCGGGTGCTCGCCGGTCTGGCCGCGGGCCCCTGGTGGCTCCCGCTCTCGAGCCGGGCGTGGCGTCTCACGGGTGTCCCCCTCGGCCCTGCAGGACAGCTGCGCCAGGGTGCTGCTGTTTCGAGGCGGGAACAAGGAGCTGAAAAACTACAACAGCCAGACCCCGTTCCAGGTGAAAGCGGCTCGTGGGGGTGGAGGTGGTTTGGGGGTTCGCGTGGCGGGAGTGCCCCCGGGGGCAGCGGTGTCCCAGGGCTGCGGACGCTGCGTGGGGCCGCCTCCCCCTCTCCAGGGGCTGCCTGCGGGGGGTGGCCCGTCCCGGGCGTCCTTCCTGGGCCAGACGGGGTGGGTCACGCAGCGCGGCCCCTGGGCTGGCGTCGCGGCGGGAAGGCCGCGGGGCAGGGTCGGGTCTGTCGTCCTGTGCAGGTGGGTGAAGGAGAGCCCGGAGCCCGCGTGGCCTTTGCAGGCGGGCAGCCTCCCGGCCCCCGCGTGTCTTCGCTCCCGGGCTCCCGGCGTGCTCTCGCGGCCTTTACGTCTCTGCTCCTTTCACTCTCTCCCGTTCTGTTCTTGTCGCTCCGCGGGCGGCCCCGTGACGCCGCCCTTCTGAGCCCGGCCTCAGCCCAGGCGCGCCCGCCTACGCGCGCCCACCCCCCACTCCCGGTGCCGCCAGCAGGCGCGCGGTCAGGACTGCAGATCCGTCGTCCGCCCTAAGGGCGGGAGGGGGGAAAGCCGGGTAACTGTTTACCCGGCGGCGAAGAAGGACTCACTTGATGCTCAGCGTGTGGGGTGCCGTCGCCCCTCTGTGGGGATCGAGTCTGCGGGCGGGAGGCTGCTGGACCCCCCGGTGCTGGCTGGGTGAGGGCGCCCCGTCTGGGCTGCTGCCGGCTCAGGGGCGTGGCCGGGAGCAGGGTCGGGCTGAGGGGGGCACAGGCCGCCCTGAGACGCCGCATCTCGGCGGGGTCGGCGCCTGGGCACAGCCCAGCACCCTGACTGCGCGGCCCTGCTCCCCACTGTCCCCTCTCGCTCCGGAGGCCCCGCGTCCGCGGCCCTGAGTGTGCTCCCCAGAGGGTCCCTCCCGCCTGGACGCCCTGCCCAGCGCCTTCCCTCTGCCCCGCTGTGGTCTTGGGGCCGCCCGCGGCTGTCAACGGGGTGAAGCCATCACCCCCTTTGGGAATGGCTCGGGCCACAGGCACGTTCTGATTTTGGGAAAGGCCGGGTTGTGTGGGACTGACCCCCTTCCGTGGGGATCGCCAGGGGGAAGAGGAAAGTGAGGAGGAAGGAGCTGCTTCCAGGGGTGGGGGTGGGGCTGCCTCCCTGCCCCGCCCGGCCGAGGGGCCTCCAGCCGCTGCTGGGCTGTGCCCGCCCCCAGTCCTGCCCCAGCAGCACGGCCTGTCCTGAGCAGGTGTCCCCTGCCGCCCGCCGACGGCCCATCACCTCCAGCACAGGTGGCAGCCGGCAGGGCACGGGGTCGGGGGCCAGGGCAGAGGCCCCGACCCAGCAGTGCCTTCCTGGGCAGGTGTGGGTAGGGGGTCAGGCCCCCTGGGGAGGCCGCGCCAGCAGGCCCCGGGGGCACTGAGGTGGGCGGGAGACCTGAGCACAGGAGGCCCTGGGGTGCAGGTACCTGGGACAGAGACACCCCGAGAGAAGCTCCAGCAGACCCCCTGCCCCGGAGGGCACCCGCTGACGTCACGGGACACAGGGGTGGTGGAGCCTGCCCTGGCCCAGACACAGGCTCTCGGGGGGCCCCGAGTCGTCGGGCGCTGGTCACTCTGACACCAGGCAGAGCCCGGGCTGGGGCGGGACACAGGCTGAGGCCCGTCCCCGGCTCTGATTCCAAAGCCGTGGGGACACGTCCGAAGGGGGCGTTCCAGCTTGTGCTCGCCCAGGACCCCTCTTGGGGGGCAGGGCACGTGCGGGGCAGGGAGGTGGGACTGGGCAGGCGGCCCTTCTGCGCGCCCCACTGCCCGCGCCCTCCTGTTGTCTTCTTTCTCCCAAACTTTACAAAGAACTGAAGTCACCGTCCCCAGGCGCATCCCCCAAAGTGTCCGTCCTCCGCTTTTCTTTCCTTGCTAGAGGTATGAAAATGCGAATTTATGTTATTTATTCGTGTTGAATTTAATTCACGCTGCAGCTCCCCTGGGCTCCGCGCGTGGCCCCGAGGGGTCCCAGCCGCGGTGATGGGGCCTGCGCTTCCGGGCGGGGGAGAAGGAAGACGCCCTCCTAGAGGAGGAGCTCCCCGCAGTCCGGGGTTTGCCGGGGGCGTCCCCTGCGCTGTCTGAACCCCAGGAGGAGGCGGGGAGCACAGGGGCGGAGGTTTTGCTTCCTTTTCTTGCTGGAGAAGTGGGGGGGCCCTGAGCGAGCCTGGGGGTGGGGGTTCAGCCTCCTCCGTCCCCGAGGCGGGGACAGGTCAGCCGGGCAGCAGCTGGAGCCCACCCTGGGAGGCCGGTTTCCCTGAGTGACCCCGGCTTCCGTGAGACAGCTTGGGTTCACCCAGCCTGGGCGTCGTCCCCCGTGTGATGGGTCCGCGGCGCAGTGAGACCCCGGTTTCCTGTGGGGAGCTGCTGCCGCGGCGTCCACCTCCCCACGTGGACGTGGCTGCGTGGCGACCCCCGCACGGGCGGCGTCTCAGGTCGCGTCACTGTCGGCCGCCCCTCAAGGGCTGAGAACGCAGGGCACCCCGCGGCATGACGCCCCCAGCGGGAAGGAGTCCCCACCACCCAGGCCCGCGCTGGGCCCCCACCAGGGCAGCGAGGGCGTGGCCAGCCCCAGGCGCCTGGACCAGAGGGTGGGAGGCCGTGTGGGCAGGGGCCCTTCGGCTGGAGGGTGTTCTGGTGTGTCTGGGTGCCGCTGTGTTGTTCTCCCTGCAGTGAGCACAGGAGGCGGGAAGAGGCCCTTGGAAGAACGGGGTGCTGTTCTTGGAGGAACGGGGTGCCCGCGGGCGGGGGGTGCCGGCCCAGCAGGCTTCCCGGGGTGGCCTCGCCTGCGGGGAGGGCGGTTCTCAATCCAGAGGGGGAGCTGATTGCTGCAGGGAACGTCACCATCTTTCAGCAAAGCACCCCACAAGCACTCGGGAGGACTCTCCCCGCTGCTCCCCCTCCTGGGGTGCACCTGGGGCGGTGCGGATCGTCGGCATCCCCCAAGTCACGTGTGGGTGTCCTCGCCCCTGCGCCCCAGGTGTGGCTGTGCTCAGGGAGGGTCTTCACCTGCGGGGCATCTGGGCTTCCGTAGACCTGAAGGACGAGCGTCTTGTGCTGGCAACAAGCTACGCGTGCGCGTGCTTTGCCGTTTGTGACGTAAAAACGCGCCAGGCTGCGGTAAGCGCAGCTGCGGCCCTGACCCCCCGCCTCGCTCTGCCCCTGCAGGTGGCCATCATCGCGGGCAACTTCGAGCTGGCCGAGTACATCAAGAACCACAAGAAGACGGACGTCGGTGAGTGGCCCCGCGTGCTCACGGCTCCCGCCCCGTCCCGGCAGACGCGCCGGAAGCGCCTGCCCTGCGCCCGTCCCCGACTCCTGGCTGGGACTCAGGAAAACCTTAGAGGCAGGGGAGGAAGTGGGGTGCAGGGCACGCTGGCGGGAGGGCGTCCGTCCACCGGGGCCGCGGGGGAGTTTGCAGCTGGCCGGGGCGGGTTTTCTGGAAGATTCTGCAACATCGTGTTTCCACTGAGACAGAGATGGCGTCTAAACGGAGGGCGAGGAGAGCTGGGGCCTGCCACCTCCCTCCCGCGGCCGTCCCTAGACCCAGGGCCGGTGCTGACGGACACCCCCCTTTCTAGTCCCGCTTGTGCCAAGCAGAAGGACTGTTTCTGGGGCGCCTCCTCTCCCCACTCACCCTGCCGGCATCCGGGCCGCGCCTAGCGTCTTGGAGGATCCTGCCGGCCTGTGTCCTCCGGCCCCGGGCTTGCACAGGACCCGCAGCGGGGAGCAGTCCCTGGGCACCGGCAGCGGTGAGCTTTCAGAGGGCGCCCTCCCTCCCGCGAGGGGCGCAGCCCTGGCCTGGGGACGCGGCCGCGGCGTCTGTGTCTTGCTGCCTGGCCCCTCCCGCGTCCGTCCGGCGTGGCGCGGCCCGCGTGCGTGTGCTGAGTCTCTGCGTGTGGCATGTGCCTGGCGCCGCCCGCGCGGAGACCGAGGCTTGGCTTGCCGCCCCGCCCGCCCGCCCCGCTGCGCCCCGGGCCTCCCCAGGCTGCGCCGTGCTGAAGCAGGGCCTCCCGCGCGGGGCAAATCACTTAATTGCTCTGAGAGCCGCGCGGCGGCCACATCAGCGCCCCGCGCGCACGTTATGGAGACGGATGAGCTGATGTCTGCAGAGCAATTCAGAAAATGAGCTGAGCTCCCCGTGCCAGAGACGCCTCCCTCCTCGTTCAGAGCAGCACAGTGGGTTGGCTGGAGGCCGAGACGCCCGGTACCGCTTGCTGGCAGGGGAAGGTGGTGCTGTGAGCAGGCTGGAGGGCAGGGACCCCAGCCCGCACCCCGGGACTGGAAAGGGCCCTGTGGGCCCCTTGGCTCCCCAAAGTGTGTCTGGGAGGGTAGCCAGCTCCGGGCGGCCCTCAGGACTGTTGCTAAGCACCGAGCTGGTCTGGGGGACCGTGTGTGTGTGTGTGTGTTGGGGGATGGGGGCGTCTGGTGGCCCAGGGGGAGGCGCCCGGCGGCCTTGATGCCCCTGCTCTGGGGAGCTGAGACACTGGGGGCTCTGCTCCTCGCCCCACGCCCTGCCTGCAGCCTCACCCCCCCCCTTCCAGCCCCCTAAGAGTGGTGGAATCAGCCACTCAGCTGCCCGAGGCAGACCGCGAGACCCCCGGGCGCGGGGCTGGCCTGAACGCCCGGGGCCGGGTGCTCGTCGCCATTTTGAGGGGTGGTTAGCTCCGCGCTCGCCGCTCAGGCCTCTTCGGAAACACGCGTTTTTCCTGGTGTGAGGGGAACGCCCGCTGCGGGGCCGGCGCGCTCGTGGCGCTCGCTCGTTCTCATCGGTGCCTCTGACCCACGAGGGCGCCTCCAGCTGAGAGCCGGGCAGCCCCAGACCCTGCCCTGGCCCTGTTTCAGGTGCTGAGTCCCCCGTGGGGTTTCTGTTCCGTCACCGGGCCGGTGTGGGGTGGCCTTTGTCATCAGCCCTCGCAGGGCCGCTGCTCGGGGCCTCCCGCCCGGGCCCCGGGCACAGGCCTGCCCGGAAGGCCGCAGAGGGGACGCAGGAGCCCCGAGGCCCCCACCGAGAACCAGCCCCTGGCACCATCCAGGTCCACCCCCCCAGGGGCGGCCGGGAGGCTGTGGCGAGAGGGCATGGACACCCCGTGTGCCCCTCGTGGGGCCCTGAATCCCTCATGAGTCCTGAAGTGGCAGCGTGGGCTGAGCTCCAGGGTGGACCCCCGCTGCCCGCCCGTGACGGGTCCGAGACTGCCTTCCCCCGCTTGGCTTTCCTCGCCGGGGGAGGTCGCTCGGACTCCTGCCGGCCAGGGCCGTCGCCCGCTGCCCAGCCCCCGGGGAAGGGTGGGGGCACCTGCAGGCCCACCCGCACCCCGGAGCAGGAGTGGGGGGGGCAGAGAGAGGGGGAGAGGGCGCACTGTCAGCGGTGTAGGGTCACCTCCACGAGGACAGAGTGCGGGGAGCTGCCCGAGACCCCCAAGTCCCTCAGCCCAGGCCTCTGGCCCAACAGCCCTGGTTCCTTCCATCTGGGGGACCCTCGCCCCCTGAGGAAAGCCGCCTGCTTCTTGCTGCCTGAAGGGGCAGGAGGGGGCACCTTGGCTGCTCATGACTGTCCTTGGGGGCCTCGGGGCACGCTCCCACCCGACTCCCCTTGGTGACGCGTCATGGAGGGGGGCCTGTGCTAATTTGGGGGCTCAGAACATCCACCAATCCCTGACGTCTGGGGAGGTGGTGACCACAGAAATAATGTCCTCCTGTCCCCCATCCCCAGACTTGGGACCCTCACCCTTCCAAACCAGGGCAAACTGAGGGCAACCTGCCTCGTGGGCGCCGCCCGCCCCTTCCCTCCCCTGCGTGTGGCCCCGCACCGCTGCCCACCAGCGTGCTCTGCTGGGACCAGAGCGAGACCCTGCCCCGGCCCCAGCGCCAGGCCTGGGTGCACCGGGGTGACCTGAGAGCTGCTGTGGAATGGGGCGCCCCAGAGCTGCCCCCCAGGGAACCTTGCCGCTAGTTCCAGGGTGGCCTCTGCCGTCCCCTGTCCCGCCAGTGGTCCTGATACTGGACGCCCGGGCTCAGCCCCACTCTGCTCCCCGCGCCACCGGCGGCTGCCCGCTGCCCTCTCGCAGCCGAGGCCACAAGTGAGGTCAGGGTGGGCAGGGCCGGACCCCCGCCCCGCGTCTGCGTCTCAGCCATCACCCGTCTTTGGATTTGAGGTGCTCCCCGAATTCGGGCTAATCTGGCCTTGAGATCCTGAGTCAGTCGCCTGGGCAGAGACTCTGCTTCCAAGGAGGCCACGGTGCCGGCCCTGCACTGGGACTGGCCTCCCCTCCGACATGGCGGCCCCCCGGGCTCGGGCCATGACGTCTGCGCGTCCCCTGAGCCTGGCCGCGTGGCTCTGCGGGCGTCAGCCGTGCCAAGGGTGAGGCCGGGGCGGGCGCGGTGCTGGGCATGCCCGGCCCAGGTCTTTGCAACCAGGAACAAAGGGGCGGCCGGTGAGGCCCGGGCCCCTCCGAGGCTCTCCCCGTGAGGCGACGGAGCGAGACCCTTTTCTTTCTCGGTTGCTTTTCAGCTCTTTACTGCTGCTCTGTGGCATATAAGGTGAAAACATGACTTTTCCTGAGCGTTACGGGTCCAGGTTTCAGCAGGAGGGAGCGGCTGCGAGCCCGCCGTCCTGTGCGCCGCCTGCAAGGAGATCAAGAGCACGTGGGAGGAAAGCAGTTGGGGGTAGAAAGAGCAGATTTGGGGAGAGGATGTGCGTCTCGCCGAGCCCTGCCCTCGCTGGCGCTGGCGCTGGCGCAGGGCTACGCCTGGGGTGTGCAGACGCAGACCCAGGCCTTGGGGCTCAGGGCTCCGGGCCCAGGGCCTGTGTCTCACCCTGGTTCTGCTCACACCGAGGCCTGTGCATGACCTGCGCCCCTCCCCCTCCAACCCCTCCCCCTGCCCTGGGCTCCCCCCCACCCCCCTGGGCCCCTCCAACTTCACACGCCCACGAGCACATCAGTCACCCGCTCTGCGGTCATCTCCTGTCCCTCGATTACTCACCAGACCCTCTGCCAGGCCTGGTCGGTCCTTGCCAGGCTGCAGCGTGGCTCCTGGGATGCCCGAGCTGGGGCTCAGCCAGGTGTCTCCTGTGCGGGGGTGGGTGGGCCTCGGGCACCTGGGCTCCCGCAGGCGGCGTGGGGGCCCACCCGGGGCCTCTGGGAGGGGGTCTTGGCCAGCCCTGCTGCTGAAACCGAGCCCCCCGGGGAGGGCGGCTTAGGGACCACAGACTGTCCCACTGCGGAGCCGGCGCGGCTGGTCTGGGGACACCCCGTGTCCTCCTGGGGGAGGAGACGGCGCTGGCTGTCCCCGCGCAAGGGGCAACGCTCCCGGCCCCGTGGCCTCATCACCTCCCAGAGGGCCCCTCCTGACACCCTTGCCCTGGGGTTGGGGTTTCAGTGTCAGGATTTGGGGGCGCATGTTCAGCCCACGGAAGGTCGGGGCCCTCCCCAGGCCCGCAGTGGCCAGACCGGGGACTCTCCCGGGGTCCTCCTGCGACGTGCCCAAACCTCCGTCTCCCGGGGCCGCCGCCAGCTCTGGTGCCGTGAGGACAGCAAGCGGGTTTGTCCTCCCGTTGTCCCCACACCCCCAACTTCCGCAGCTCCTGCTCCCCTTCTCCGCACAACCCCCTTCTGCTTCCAAATGTGCAAATTGCGAGAGTCCCAGAGGGTTGCCACAGCAACAGAGCTGGCTGGCACCCGGCCGCAGCCGCAGCCGCTCCCCATCTTCTGGGGGACAGGAGTGGGAGGTGGGGTGGACGCGGCGGGAGCTGGTCCTTGGCGTGGTGGCTGGGTCGCCGGTAGCCGGGCCAGACGGGTGCTCAGCCGCCTCCCGGGGCCCCGTGTTCCTGGGCTGCCTTGGCCCTGCAGGTGTGACCGGAGGGCCCACGAGTGTCCCTGTCCCCCCGGCCCGGGTCCTCCTGGCCCCTGGTGGACGGCGGACGCGTCTCCCGTGTGCTCATAGGCCGTGTCTCTGTGTGTCTGGGTCCTGGTCCCTCTGCTCACGGGGACGTGGGCCTGGGGCCAGGGCCTCGGTGCCCTCCTCCCTACCTGAACCACCTCTGTGAAGGCCCCAGACACAGCCACCTCCTGAGTGCAGGCCCCCACCTGTGAGCTTGGGGGGCACAGTCTGAAGCGGGCTTCCAGGAGGGCAGCATGGCCTGCTTGCACCTGCTACCTCAAGGCTGTGCCCCCCGACCCAAGCGAGACCGTCCAGCGAGTCGGCAGTGCCCAGGCAGGCCAGCTGGCTTCGCACAGCACCGAGGGCTGCCAGGCTCTCGGCCGCTTCTCACCAGGCTGCTGAGAACGTGGCTTTGGCAGGAACAGGGGAACAGGGGATGAGTCCCGGAGAAAAGAACAAAACCCCAAGAACTCGGGTTTGCTCAGCATCAGTCCCGGGGTGCTCGGGCACGCGACGGCAGGTGCGGGTCAGTGCGGGGACCCGCCGAGACAGCCACGGGCTTTAGTAGCAGCGCGGGCAGACGTCACGGGGGCGTCCCTCGGAAGGCGAGCAGGGCCCTCCTGGTCCGAGCTGCTCCTGCCCGCCCGCCCTTCTTGCTTCTGGGTGGAAGAGGCAGCCCGAGTCCCTGGAGGGTGAGGATTGCAGCTTGAGGGGGCTCCGCGGCCCCTGCCCTCCCCGGGGGACGCCTGCTGCCCCGGCCCGCGTGGGTGGTGTCCTCGGAGCTCGACTCCCACGAGGCCAGGCCCCGGCATGGGGAGGGGTCTTTGCCCACCAGCCTCATGGCCACGTTGGGGGCTGGACCTGCCCCCCGACTGTGAGGCCCTTGCACCCCGATTCCCGATCCCCCCTCTAGCCTTCAGATCGCCGTTGTTCTTACCACAGCAGAAAGCACGGGGTCCCCCAAGCAAGCGCGGCTCCGTGTAGTCACGTTTGCAGGGGTTCGCTTGTGCTGCTAGGCCGGCCCCGCGTCCTCCCTGTGCTCCCCCATTTCTTTTCTCGCGTTAGAATCACGTGCTCAGGACGCTGCCTCTGGGGGGGAAGACCAGCGTGCTGTTTTTTTCCCCAAAATATATTTGCTTATTATTAGCTACTCCCCCACGCTGTCCCCCCTCTCCCCCAAGCGCGAGACCTCGGCCGTCCGCGTCTGCGGGTCAGGGGCGCCCCGCTCCGTCGGTCACCCGCTCTGCTGTTCCTCGTGCTGCTCCTCCCCAGACGGCACGATGCCTGTCTGCTTCGCCCAATTCCCTGGCCCCCCACCCTGCTGTGAGGTGACATCTCGGCGGCCCCTCACATCTGGACAGGCCCCAGGGTGCGTGCACCCCACCTCCTGTCTGGCTCTGGGCCCCTGGGCCCGCAGGCGCTGCCCTGCCTGGACGCTGGAGCAGGCCGAGGGCCAGAGCCAGCATCTCGTGTTCTGCAGACCAGCCCCAACCCCCACTCCCGATGGGGTCTGCCCTGTGCCTCAAGGTCACAGCTGTCTGTTGACCTGCCAGCCCCCCACAAGTCGTCCGCCTGCTCACGTGCCTGCGCGTCACCCGAGGCTGAGGGCAGGGACGGCGCGCACAGTGGGGCCGCAGCTGAGCTGTCTGGGTGGAGGAGGGGCGCTGCAGCCGGGGACCTTGAGCCGGACCCTGCCTAGTGGTGGCCGCGCCTGCTGTTCGCACGGCTGGAGGGCCCGACCCCAAACCCCTGCTCTGAGCCCGGGAGTGGCTGCTCCGAGGGGTCGCCAGGCTCGCCTTGCGCAACTGTAACCTCCAAAGCCTGCTCGCCTCAGCGAGGGCAGCGAGAGTTTTGACTGAACTCGCGTGTTTTGATGCGCATGGAGGTGCCGGTCGGGCCGACGTCCGGGTCCCTGTCGAGCTCCCCGGGTGGCCTCAGCCCTCCCAGGCCTTGCCGAAAGCCGGGGTCCGTCACGGCCCGTTCTCAGAGGAGAGCTGGGGCGCAGAGCTGTGAGCGGGTTTGGAGGCTGTTTGTTTTCAGGCGGAAACAGGAGCAGGGCTTGCTGCCCCCGACACCCCAGCACCGGGCTGGGCCCCCCGGGCAGCAGCTTCACGGAGCCAGGGCCCGAGGACGTGCCGGGCGGGCCTGGCTGGTGGGGCAGCAGCCCAGGGCAGTGCCCGCTCCTGGGAGGCGGCGGCGTCTGGGCTGCGCTTTGGGCTCCTGGAGAGATGGGAGCTTGGAGCAAAGGGGATTTGTGGTCCGGATGCCCTTTCCTGGTCCTCATCCCCCTGCCCCTCTGGAACACGGCTCTTCGAAGGCTGTTTCGTTCACGACTTACCCCTGGAGCCTGCCTGGCACGCAGCAGGCGCTCATTCACCAGTGCGCGTGAGGGAAGGGGGTCGTGTGGGCGGGCGGGTGGTCAGATGGGCCGGAGGGCAGTACCTGTGGGTGATGTAGCCTGGCGCGGCGTGCCCAGAGCACGGCTCTTGTCCAAGGCCACGATGAGGAGAGGCGAGGGGGGAGACAGACAAGGCCGGGCCCCGCCGCACCACCCGCTCATCTGCACGGCGGGCGCGGGCTGCCCCTGACTGTCGCTCCCGACCTCTGTCTGGGATGAGAGCTGAGAGCCCAGGCCAGGCCGCGCGGTGGCGGGCGCCGGCGTCTCTGGCTGTGTCTGCGTCTCGTGACCTGTCACAGGCCCCGGGCATCGCGCTGCAGACCCGCGCCGCCCAGGCAAGGGGACCCCAGCAGGCCCCAGGCAGCGGTCAGGTCAGACAGACGCCGCCGCGGTGACCGGGCCCGGCCTCAGAACTCGCCGTGCAGCGCCTGCGAGGCTGCATCCTGGCGTCCGGGAAGCGGGTGCGCGTCTCTCCCTGCCAGCTGAGGCCCTGGGCCCCCGGCTGCTGGTTGCCCAGGGGCCTCTGGCATCTTCCTCCTGCCTTCCTGCGCCACAGTGCTGGCCAGTGAGGACTGGGGTCCCGGGAGTGGCCCTGGGGCACATGCGTTAGCTTGGGTGAAGCCTGGCGTGCCAGGAGCCCAAGAGGTGGGCGGGGGAGGGTGCAGGGCTGTGCCCAGCGAGGGGCTGTAGACAGACAGACACGGGGGGGCTACCGCCTGTTCGCAGGGTGGATTTTCCACCTCCTGGAGCCCGAGCCAGTGGAGCGGGAGTGGGGGCTTCCTCGTAAGGTGGTGGGGGGGTCTGATGGACGTGCCCAGCGCAGGACAGCACGCGACCAGGCGGTGGCCCTGCACACACGGCTGTGCGGTGTGCGCTGGGGTTGTGGCCCCTCTCTGCCTCACCCCATGGGCGGCGGGGCCGCCGTCTGCACCTGTGAGGCGTGGCCGCGGGGGCTGTGAGGACCCGGAGAGCCCATGCTGCGGGGTGTTGGGCTCTGGCCGGCAAGGGCCCTGCGAGCCCCTGGGCAGAGGCTGCCCGTCCCCCGGTTGAACGGGCCAGAAGTGCAGGCCTGTGTGAGCAGTAGCTCAGCTCCTACGTGTGGCTGGCGGATTTAAACACAACTGCTTGCCTGGCCTCAGGCCACCCATTGGCAGCTCTCTCGAGTGCATTAGCATCCAGCGCGACATAAATCATGCTGTCGTCTTCAAAATACTCATCTACCCGCCCACCCATCCGTCCATCCATTATCCCGTGCGCTCACCCCCCATCCATCACCTGCCTGCTCATACCCGTCCGTCATCCGAGCACCGTTCAGCCGTCCGTCTACACCGCCCTCCCCGCTGCCACCCGTCCATCCTCCAGCCGTCCACCCTCCACCACCCTCCACCCACCATCCTCCGTCCAGCCACCCCCACCCATCTTCTCAGAAACCTTCCTGTCCACTCCCCCGCCCCCCACCCGGCTTGTCCATCTCTCTCCCCTCCTCTTTTTTCTTTCCTCGTATCCACCTGCCTGTCGCCATCTGCTCCCCATCCCCACCCACCTGTCTGTCCTTCCACTTCCACTCGCCCCCCAGAGCCGCCCCGTGGCCCCGCAGGGGGAGCGCTGAGCCCACGGAAGGGTTTTCCCACCTCGGGACAACCAGTCTGCCCTCGCCGCGGTCTCCGGGAGGTGAGGGCCGAGACGGCCCCGGAGCGCCTTCGCTCTACTTTGCTCGCCCACGTGCCCGCAGGTGCCACGCAGGTCTGCCCGGCTGTGCGGCCGGGCTGGCTGGCTGGGCTGAAGCCGGGGCCTGCCCTCCCGCTGCCCCGGCCCTGCGTGCAGCCCAGCACGCCTCTCCCCCCCAGCCAGCCTTTGATCCACACACGAGACGCAGAATCATGATTTCCAGGACCTCGCCAGCCCCCGAAGTATCCATGGTGACCAGAACCGTCTGCCCGCCCTCCCCGTACACCATCTGCACATCTCCCTGGCCTTCTGGGAGACAGAGGGGGTGCCGGCAGGTTAAGGGTGCTCAGGGTCTCGTCCCCCACCCCCTGGGCTGCTGCTGCCAGGGCCAGGCTCTGTGTCCAGGGCTAGGCTGTGCCCGCAAGGGCAGGAGGCCACAGGTGGGGCTCTCCGTTCTGCCGCACCTGGCACTGCACTGCTGCACAGGGGGGGAGTGCGGGGCTGGGAGTCACTAGTGACAGGTCCTCCTGAGGGCCACGCTGTGGTCGCAAGGGTCCAGTGTCCCCCTCTGCATGGGCACTGTTGGGGGTCGCGGTTCTGGGGTGGCCGGCAGCAGGAGGACTGGCTGGCTCATAGGCAGAGGTGGCAGTGGGGGACCCGTGCAGGAGGAGGGCGCCCAGGCCGGGCCGAAGGGGAGGCAGTGGGCAGGAGTCCCTGGAGGTGGGAGCGTGGACGGTCTCGAGTCTGGGGCTGCGCTGGGGGCTCCGGCCTCAGCTGGAACGGGGACGGGGAGGCCGGATGAGGTCTGTCCCGAGGTCGCCGGGAGGGTCGGGAGGATAGGACCTGAGCGAGGGCAGGGCCGGGGCTCGTGCAGTCCTCTGTGCCGGGTGGCTGGGCACGGGCTGCAGCACGGGCGCCAGCAGCACCGAATCTGGCCCCTCGGGCGGAGCAGGGTCCTGTGGGCGCAGAAGTCCTTGTTTACCCCCTTTCGTCTTGTGACCTGATGGGCCTGGGGGGAGGCGTGGCCCGGTGTTTTTAATTATCTCCCGTAATGAGGTCGGAGAGCAGCCATCAGAGGCTGTGCCCCGTGGGCGTCGGGCCAAGCACCGCCCTTCCTCTTTAACGGGTCACCGCGCTGTCCGGGCCGGGGACAGCAGGGCCAGGCTCCTGGTGGACGCACCGTCGTCAGCTCACCGAGCCGGCGTCCGAGCGCCGTGGGTGACGCTGCTGAAACTTCCAGAGGGACAGCTGAGCGGGGCCTGCTGCCCGCCCCTCTGTGGTGGACCGCAGGCTGGCGGGGCGGAGCCCTGAGCGTCTTGACCGCGTGCTGTCCCCAGGGGTTCTCCGGGGCGTGTGTGAGCCTCAGGCGCGGCTGCTCCCCTTCCCGGGTCCTCACAGGCACCGTTGGGACTTTAGCTAATTTTGCTTTTTATCAAAAACATGTCCCTTATTTCTCTATCTGCTGTCCTGGAGAGAGAGCTGATGGCCCCGCGCAGCTGCTGAGAAGCGCGGGGGGGCGTGAGGTGGGGGGCTTCCCGCCCCTGCCTCCCACAGTCTGCTGAGCACTGAGCCCTCTCCTTCCCGGGGGAGGAGCCATCAGGGCCCCCCAGATTCACATTGGCCCAGAGCCCGAGAGCCCCCCTTATTGGAAGACAGGCCTTGGCAGCCACCAGACTGCTTCAATGAGGTCAGGGGCGGTGTCTCTGGAGAAAGAACCTCAGAGGGCACAGGCCGGGCTGGGGCGATGCGGCCTGACTGCCAGCAGCCCCCAGAAGCTGGGGAGGCGGGGTGGGACCCCTAGAGGCAGCGGGCACCCTGACTCTGCACCAGGCCTCCAGCTTGTGCAAGCTTGGGGTGTTGAAGCTCTGGCTGCGGTGTCCTGCGCCCCGGGACGCGAACTCGGGGATCACGTGGATTCGAACTTCCTGCCCTCCCCAGGGAGCCCAGGTGGACGCCGGCTCTCCTGTCCTCCAGGTGGACGGGGTCAACAGGGACGGTCGTGCCTCGGCCTTGTGCTGCCCCCCAAACGGGGCCGCGTGGCTGGGCGGGTGTTGGCCTCTCGGAGGCCGGCTGGAGCTGGGCCGGCCGCTGGTGCTGCTGCGAGGTCAGGAGTGGGGCATCCTTGCCCCTGCTCCAGCCTCACGGGCTCCAGGACACGGTGCGGAGCCACGTGGGGCACACTGAGGACAGGTGAGCGGGTGCCCGCTTGTGTGGGGTCCCCAGAGTCGCTGCCGCCTGGAGACGGAAAGTGGATTGGCCAGGCCAGGTGTGTCTCCTGGGGGAGAGCTGCAGGGCGGACGGAAGGTTCTGGAGATGATGGTGGCTTGTGGCCCAGCAGTGTGAATGGACTGGATGCTGCTGTGCTTTGCGCTGAGAAGAGGCTCGAGGGGCCGCATGTCCACGCGCTGCCTGCAGCTGAGGCCGCGTTCGTGATTTGTCAACGAACAGGGCACGCGGACCCCGAGGCTCGGCAGCCGCTGGAGGAGCAACAGCTGGCGTTCTTTGCGTGTTTTTCACTTTGTTCCTGTTGCATAAATGCCACAATCAGGAGCTCGGAGTAGAGGAGCTCTGCGGGTCCCAACCAGCGAGGGAGGCCGTGCCCCCTCGGCGAGGTCACTGCCTGCCCCAGGGAAGACGCCGCTGTCTTGTCCTGCGAGTCAGGCCAAGCCAAGGGCATGATCACGGGTGGGGGGGCACCCTGGGGGTTTCTGGGGTGATGGCAGGGGCATGGGGGTGCCCTGGGGGGGGTCTCCTTGCCGCCCAAGGCTGGTCAGCTGTTGACATGATGCTGCCCTTTGGGGTGCAGGTCCGGGCATCCAGCAGCCTCTTTGGAGGGGTCATCCTGCGGGATCCAGGCCTGGTTTGCTCCCACGGCCAGGGAAGGGCTGGGGTTCTCTGGGCTGAGCCTGAGCGGGCAGCCTGGTCGCTCCTGGTCTCTGGGCGCTGTGCCCTTGAATTCCACTTTCTCTGCAAAACACAGGTCTGGGCTGGATCCACTTCCTGGACCCACCCTCAGGACTTTAGATTATTCAAGGCCCCGGTCAGTCTGCAGTTGCGCAGCCCCTAACTTTGACCCGGCATTTCCAAACCCGGCTGTGGCGCCTCCTCGCACTCTGTCCCCGGGGCCTGCAGGGTTCCATGGAGCGCACTTTGGGAAAGTGGCACTGAGCCGCCGTAGGGCGCTGGCCTGGGGGGTGCCGGGGGTGGGGTGGCGGCTGCCCTCAGAGGTGTTGGGAGAGGGGCCGCTGCCTCCCAGCCCCTGCCCCGGCTCACGAGCAGGCCCTTTCAGCCGCGGTGCCTGACCGTTCTGTAGAAGAGCCGCTGGCGCCCTGGTTCGGCCCTGGAGCCGCCAGCGTCAATGTTTCAGGCGGGGGGGGGGGCCATGCTGGGGTGAACTGCCACCCACGCGGGCTCTTTCTGCGCCGTGGGCTGCGAGGCGCAGTGGACGGCAGCCCCCGGGCCTGCCCTTCCGTCTCCACAACCGGGAAGCTGCCCTGCGGTGGCCAGTGCCCCCTGGCCCTCCCCGCTGGCTGCCCCGGGGCGTGTCCCCAGGCCCGACCCACCTTCTCCTGCGGGCCCTGTGGGTGGGTGCCCTGGGCAGAGCAGGTGACCTGGGTAAGGCTGTGCCCTTGTGTGCGCCTCCCCTGTGAGCTGAGCGGAGTGTGGGAACACGCCCGGCCCCACCCGAACGGGGCAGGTCCTGGCACCTGGCCTTGCCAGGGAAATTTAAAATCGGTAAAAATTGCCTGGGTCAGCAGGGGGGTAGGGGCAGGCCCTCCCTGTGGGTGACCAGGAAGCCAAGCCCACCCCCCTGTTTTGAGCACCCCGTTGGCTGTGGACAGGCAGCTCCGCTTCCTGGCATCACTTTCTTGCGTGTCCTGAGGCCCTGGGGATGCCCCGTCAGCTGAGCGCGTGGTTGGGAGGGTCTGCCTCGGGGTCCTCCAGAAGCCATGACCTCTGCCTCCCGGCCCCGGGGGTCCAGTCAGCGAGGGCTCCAGACGGCTGCAGCGACCCCATGTCCGCCCGCCCGGGGTGTGGGGCGGGGGCGCACGCAGGGGCCTGCCTTGGTTCCCCGCCCCGCAGCCGGGTCCCTGCACTCCCCCTGCCCGTGCCGGCTGGTGCCCTCCTGAGCCCCTCCGTGTCCCCGAAGCCCGGAGCCCCTCTGCGGCCTTGGGGCCTCCGCAGGAGAACGCGGCGGGAGACCCTGCTGCTGCTCCCCGGCGAGGGGCGGGGCAGGCGTGTCTGCGGGGCTTCTGGGGTACAGCCCCTGCTCCGCGGCCCCTCCCGCTGCCCCCCTCGCGTTGCCTGTTGACTAATTGCAGGAAGCACAGAGACAAACACAGGCAGCTCCATCCAGCCCCACCTCGAGCCGTGTCTATTTTCAGCCGCGCTGCAAACAAGCTGGAAATGTGCTGTCGCCCCCTTTGTTCTGCTCCCTGTTTCCCGTCTCTCTGTAATTATGGGAAATGTTTATTCATTCACTAAGGACCATCCATTCGATTCTCCATCTCTCTGGGCCCGTCCGTGTCGTCACAGAAGTCCTGCTTCTCGCGGGCGTGGCGGGCTCGCAGCCCCTGGCCAGCACACAGCCCGGCCTCAGGTGGCTCGGTGTGCGTGGGGGCCCTTCGCACCCCGCAGCGCCCTCCACGGCCAGGCAGCTGGCGCCCCCGGCATCCCTTCCAGTGCCAGACCCTGTCGCGTGCCCAGCAATCGGGTTCCCAAGGCCTCCTCTTTTGGGGGCGCTGGCCCTGTGACCAGCGAGCACTCCCCCTGGACATACAGCCAAGGGGCAGACATTTCAGGGGCTCTGGAAGGGGCGGCACTACCACACCCCGCTTCCCCGTCTTCTGCTGGCAGGAGAGGCCGCCCTTCTTGGACGAGCTCTGCAGAGCGGATTACATCCCCTTGACCCTCTGCGGTGCCAGCGCTGACCCGCGCCCAGATGACTTGCTTTTCTACATGCGTGTTCCCTGAACCACATGTTTAGAAACATGTTTCTTTATTTTCCATTCTTTATTTCTCTTTATTTCTCATTCTCAAAAGAAGAGGTTTTTTTTATTTCAAGATTTATTTCTGCATACAAGAGCTGGGGTGCAGGCCAGAGGTGCGGGGGTGGGGTGAGAGGATTCACCAAGAAAGTGGGGAGCAGAACAGGCGGATCCACTGAAATCCGCTGCTGAGGGGAGCAGCGGGGAGACAGGAGAGGAGGCAGGAGAGGTCTGCTGCGCCAAGCGGGTCAGCTCCCTGGCCGGGGCTCGGGGATCGAACTCATGCTATGGATAGCTTCATAGTGCTGGGACTGAACCCCTTGCGCCACCAGGGAGGCCCCAAGAGAAGAGTTTTTTTTCTTTTAAAGGAGAACATGGTTGCAGTCGCCTACACTAGCATAACTCTCCAGGGAAGGCGTCCTCCGAGGTGTCCAGAGCCGTCTCCGGCCTCTCACGTGGCACTTCCACCCCAAGGCACAGCCTCAGGGCCAAGCAGGGCGGTTGGGGGGACACCTGCGTGAGACGCTCAGGCACCCGGTGATCAGAGTGAAGCGAGGCCTCTGGCCCGGCGGAGGGCTTGCCACGGGAGAGGACGCTGTATTCACGGCACAAGCGCGGTGCGGGTGGTGGGCCCAGCTGTGCGCCATGACCGCTCTCCAGCGGGCACAGAGGCCCAGCTCCTCCTGGTGTGGGGGCACGGGGGCCGCCAGCGAGGGGCCGACCTCGTCCTATGTCTGGGTCCGACGACACGGCGAATCTTGGCTGTGGCGCGGATGTGCATGGCCAGACCTTGCCCGCGCTCGCTGCGGAGGGCAGGCCGCATCTGGGGCGAGGCTTTGCCCCCCTGGAAACGCGTGCGGTTTCAGGTGGAAACGGAGCTTGTAAGTGGCTCCTGAACACCTTGAGTCTGATTCTAGGAGTGTCCCGCTGACCCCGTTAGGAAAGTGGGACATTTGCTGGGTTTTTAAAGCAGAGATTTAATGAGCTGGGCTGATGCTGCGGACGCCCCGCCGCCTGGGGCGGTGGGAGGTTCTTTGTCCAGAGACAGCGAGGGCTGCAGTGTGCGGGCAGCAGTGGGTGCTCAGCCCGGCCCCTCCCTGGCAGGGGCCATCAGCCGTGACCCCTCAGGCTGCCTGTGACGTCCATGTGGAGTGGACGGGAGGCCAGAGGAACAAGGGAGTGGGCTGGACACGTTCTCGGGCCTCTCTGAGGTGGCCACCCCCTCCGGGAGCTGGCAGGAAGGGCCCACCTCGCCCGCTGTGAGAGAATGGACTGGGAGTGTCCATGTGCGTGTGGGCAACTGTGACCAGGACCCCTGGCCAGCGTGGCAGCTGGGGGCTTGTGGTGCGGTCCTGGAGGCCCGAGTGCCCGTCCCAGGTGCCTGCCTCACACCCTGGCCTGGTCACGCTGCACCCCGCTGGCCAGCGCATGTCTGCCCTCCTTGCTGCTCCCTGCCTGGACTGGGTCAGGCTCCTCCTGGACCTTGGGGATTCCCTGCGGTGCTGCCTCTGTTAACTGCGCTGCCAGCTCAGCCCTGGAAGGATTTCACGTGAAGGTTAAGTCAGCCGGTGCAGCATGATTAGCCCCAGAGCAGAGCTGCATCTGGCTGACGAGGTGCTGCTCCAGCGGGGACCTGGCCTGGCCGGGCACCTACACAGGCTGGCATCACCTGCAAGCTGGCCTCACACCACCCTGTGGGTGCAGGGAGTTGGCTGAGGTCGGATGCTGGGGGGGACAAGCCTGACGCCGTAGCCCTGCCTGCCGAGCCGCCGGGATGCTTAGGGGCCAGCTCTGGCCAGCCCTGGTCAGCCCTGCCTGGGCCCGCCAGCCTCTGCTCTGACACGCGTCTCCTGGGGCATGCCTGCACCTCTGGGCAGGGCACCAGCCCTCGCTGCCGGCGTGTGCAGTGGTGGGGGCCGCGCGCAGCTCATTGTCTTCACCCGTGTTTATCTGGGATGAAGCCCAGTTTGGAGGTGAGCTGCTGGGGTGCCCCCACCCCTCTCATGTGCTGTAAGGTGCAGCCCCTGACTTCTGAGCCCTCGGCAGCCACAGTGACACACTGAACAAAATGCACCAAGTATTTGAGGCCGTTGGCAACCGAAAGCAGACAGGGCTGGGGGGCTGCACCCTCCGCACAGGGACGCCTTTGGGGAAGCCCCATATTCACGGGGTGGGGGGCTTCCTGACAGCAGGCGAGTACCCAGGGCTGAGGAGTTGATCTTGGAGGTCCAGGTCAGGCTGCAGGGTGGCTGCAGAGAGAGCATCCTGGAAAGCGGAGCAGCCTGGAATCCACCTAAGCCTGACTCTGGGGAGATCCGAGCGCCAGCCCAGGGCTCTCTGCCCACGGAGCCCAGTGCCGGAGCCTCAGAGTCCTCAGGAATCAATGGGGGGTGGGAGGTGGTTGGCAAACCTGGGTTTCCTTGCTTGGCTAGAAAAGTGGAGCCTCGAAGGTCAGCTCCTGCCTGCAGGAAGGGAAGCCCCCAGCACTGCTCCCTGAATTCTGAGCATCCAGTTGTCCTGGGGTGTGAGCAGTCAGTCCCCAGATCAGCCTGGGCTGAGAGGCAGGCAGGCAGCACCCCATCGCTCTCCTGCCTGCAGGACTGTGAGCGCTTGCATCCATCACGCTCCATCCGTCCTGTGCACCGGCAGCTGCCTGAGCTGCACCCCAAAGACTTGGCTGCTCCCCAGAAATCCTGAGCCTCACGGGGGTCCCTCCGGGGAGCCCCACAGAGAGAAGGGCCAGTCCCTGTGCAGCAGCACTGGCCTAGGCCCCGGCCCCGCACCCTTGGCTCTCCCGCCCAGGAGCTCCCACCTGCGACCCGCCTGCCTCGCGGCTCCTCTGGGGCCCAGGTTTCCCTCCGAGGCCACAACACGCAGACACCAAGATAACCCCATGTTGCTGCCGAGGTGCCTTTTTGTATCTCGCGCTATTTATAAAAGTATGATTCATTTAGCAGTCGCTGCGAGCTGAGAACGTAGCCTCTCGTAGCCACTGGTTCTGCTCTCTCCAGAGCGCGGGGAGGGCCTCCAGTCAGTGGGGTGACAGGGCCCCGGCATGCACCTGCCTTCAGGGAGCTTGAAGTCGGCCACCAGCCAGTGCGCCTACCCCTGGGCCGGTTGGGGCCTTCCCGGACGAGGCGGCACCCAGGCGGGTGACTCGTGAGACGCAGAGGGCTCCCGAGATGTGCGGGCGCGCCGGGATGGCGGCTGACCTTGCCGTCCGCCGCAGACGCTTTAGGTTGAGTGTCCTTGTTTAGTCACCACCGCTGTCCAGTCCAGGCTCTGCCGGACGCATCCCCCGTCTGCCCCGAGGCAGCTCTGCCCCGGCCAGGGGAGCCGAGCTGGGAGCTGGCGCTGGGCCCAGCGGCCTCTGTGCTTCAGATGCGAGCTCAGCGACCCCTCGACCAGCACCGGCATGCGGGGGGGCCCCCAGCTGGGATGGGCCGTGGGGGGCGGCTTGTGGCTGACGCCCTCATGGTCTCAACCGGCTGCTTGGCACCTGGCGCGTCTCCCCGCCAGGACTTCCCAACGACTTGAAATGTTCTCATGTGCGAAGAGCCTTTTTTTATACAAGAAATGGAATTATTTTCAGCCTGTTGTCAGGCAGCTGTCAAAAGACATGGCAGACACAGGCACCGGAGACGAGGATTGAGGGGCCGGAGTCTGGGGGTCCCGTGTGCCCAGTGACTGGAGCCCGTGGGCAGACCCGTGGGGCTGGGCTGGGGCGAGGGGCATGTTCTGTTACGTTCTCTTCATGTCTAGGAGGAGGGGCTGGAGGGGCTGAGCATTTGGGGTTCATCTGGAGGTGACTGTCTTCCTTCCCGGATTTGGCAGACTGAATCGACACTTTCCTCCTGCCCCTGCGGTGGTGGACCTCAGACGTCCCCAACCCTAAAGAGGCCCCTGCCCTTCATGGTGAGCAGGCGGCGAGCAACCCCCAAATCCTGCTGTCCCCCCCACTTCTGGAGCCAGTCACTTGAAATCAGACCTCACCAGGACTGCGCCCGCACAACCTCTAGTGGTCACTCGGGTGTCCGTGGGGGCCCTGTGAACCCGGGCCTGCCAGCTGCTGGAGGGGTTGGTCCCTGTGAGCTGTTCTCAGGGAGCCCAGCGGGCACCCCCGCCGGCCTCCACGGGGTAAGCTGCCAAGAGTTATGACCCCGCAGGCCTGGGGAGACGCGGTGTGGATCTTGCCTCCCCCGTCTTGGTGCTCACTGCACCCTGGTGTGGCCTCCGTTCCTGCTGGCCCCCGATGGGGTGAGGCTGCAGCCAGGGGCTCACACACGTGTCCTTGGTTCTGGCGCGGGAGGCTTGGCTGCAGCCCCCAAGCTCGTCCTGTGGGTGTCGATTCGCCCCTCCCGGCTGGTGGGCCTCGCTGGCCTCAGGCGGACACGTTCGTGAAACAATGAGTGGGCACGAGCCGAGTCCATTGCCCGCTGACCCCACGGAACAGCGCGGCAGGGCACGGAGCACCCCCAAGGACACAGGGCCTCAGGGTGGTCTGTGCTGGAACCCCACGGCTCTCCTGGTTAGCATGTGAGGGTCCGGGGAGCAGGAAGGAGGCGCGCCCAGAGCCAGCACCCGCACACGGAGCTCCCCGCCATGGGGGACGCAGAGAGCATGGCTGCCTGGAGGCCTGCGGTGGCGAGGGGCTGGCATCCACAACGGCCCACCTCCTCCGGCAGGACTTGTGGGGTGGTGCCTGGCCCGGGACTGGCACACAGTGGGGCTGCAGCGAGTCTGTCCCCCTCCTAGCCTTTGTGAATTGTTTGCTGCGATCCCTGGCATCTGCCTGAGGATACTGGTGACCACCAAAGGAGCCGAGGGCAGCGCAGGTGCTCCCAGGGCCCCTCGGACGCTGTCACCTCTGGGCTGCATCTCGCTGCCTCCTGACGGGGATGCCGGGCAGCGCAGAGCCCACGAGTGCGGCACAGGGGTCCGGGGTGGAGGCAGGGGTGGCCCGGGAGGGGAGCTGGCCTGCCCATCTGGCCGGGCAGCAGCCAGATGCCCCGCCTAGGGACTCGACCCACAGGACCCAATGCAAGGCCACCGGGGGACATAGCTGCTGTCCTCCCCAGGTGGACGCTGTCACATCCTTACTGTGTCCCCGGGAAGAGCCTTGCCCGGCCCCCAAGGGCAGGGAGCCTGGCCAGTGCCCCTGAGCCCCCCATGGGCCGGGGACAGCGGCAGCATCTGATGGCCTGAGCAGTGGGGGCGGGGGGTCCTCACACTCTGAGCCGCAAGCTCCAGGGTGTGGTGGGGGCCCGCGTGGAGGGGTGCCTGTCGCCCCCAGGGCACACGGGCAGCTGGTGAGCCTTGGGGTGTGGTGTGAGCTCTTGCCTGGCCCAGGGCACGTGGGGGACGGCACCCCGTCCCTGTGGCCAGGCCAGGGCTGACCACCGAGTTCCGGGGCCGGGGCCTGCAGTGGTGGGGGGGGGTCTGCACCCGCCGCTCCCCTGGACATAGACGTCCGCTGCGCCCCCGACATTCCCACTCCCTGTGCTGCTTCCCGGCGAGTCTCATCTTTTCTCTCTTTTTTTTTAAATTTCGGAAGCCGATCTCTTAGCAACCGCGGCAACGCACGCTTAATTACAGCCCCAGCCGCAGCGGCAGCGAGAGGGAGCCGGGCGCCGCACCGGTGTGCGGGGAGCCCCTGCCCTGCGTGGGAGCCCAGCCCCCCGCCGGCCCCCTCGGGCGTGCACGGACAGAACTTTGTGCGCGGGGCCCGCGCCTGGGAGCGGCTGGGCGGCGGGGCGGCTGCGCGGGGCGGCCGCTAATTGTCTGCACTTCTTTTTTCTGCTCCTAAGAAAGGGGGGGGAACCCCGTGTTCCTCAGGGTAATTAGCACGACGGGGTGAGCTCGAGCAGGCGTGCGGCGGCGTCTGCCTCTCGGGTGGGAATCTGGGTCACGCTCAGGAGCGCCGGCCCCGGCCTCGCTGCCCGGTGGACGCCGGGCGCGGGCGCGAGTGGCCGGGAGCCGAGACCTGCCTTCGCCTCTGCCCGAGACGCGCCGCCTGCCAGAAAACTTGGCTTTTCCTTGAAGGACCCTGTCCGCCCGCGGCGCCTGCCGTGGGGCCCGGCGCTCGCCCGCGTGCCCGGGGGCGGGCGGCCTCCCCGTCTCGGCCGCCGAGCCGCGCTGGCCGCGCCCTCCCGGAGCGGCGCCCGAGCCGAGCCCACTGCTCACATGACGGGCGTCGGGAGCGGCAGCGGGCGCTGAGCGGCCCGGCCACGCGCAGCCGGCTCGCAGCTGACAGACAGAAGATGGGGTGGGCTCTGTCCTCCGGGCGCCGGGGCCGGCGTGCCCAGCGATGCGCGGCAGCCGGCAGTGCCCAGTCGCCCGCCGCCGCTCCCCGGGCCCGAGCCGCGCCAGCACCCAGGGGTCCGGCCGCCTGCCCCGCCCGCCTGCCGTCCGCGAAGATTATATAATGAGCCGCCTGCTGCCCGAGTCAGGGGGACAATGAAGTCTTTGTTAAATGCCTTCACCAAGAAGGAAGGTAAGGGGGTGCGGAGCGAGGGCTGGAGGCGCGTCTCGGGGCGGCAGGAGCGCCCCGGAGCACTGGCGGTGCCTGCTGGCCGCCGAGGGGCCGTCTCCGCGAGCCAGTGCCTCTGTGGCACTTGGGCTGGGACCCGGGGGGCGCCGCCCGGCCTGTGTTCCGTCTCCAGCCCCGCGGCTGCATTCCAGAGTCGCCTCCATGGTGACGGGAGGGGCGCGTTCAAACTGAGGCCCCCGGAAGATCAAGCAAGTTTGGGCCGCAGGCTGCCGCGGGGAGCTGGCCACGGCAGGCCGGTGGGGTGGGGCTCCCCCGGGCCGGCAGGTGCACGCTCCCCGCGCTGCTCAAGGCCCCCGCGGGCGCTCCGACTCGTGCGCCTCGGGCTGGCCGGAGGCAACGTGGCCGATTTTAAAAGTGCACACGCGTCCTGCCCTGCCTCGGGCGGCTTTTATTGTGGGGAAAGAGATGTATAAATAAGTGCATGGAAGGGAGCTAAGAAAATATCCACCCACTTCGAGTTTGCAGATTGCATGAAAGAAGGAAACAGTTGGGTGGAATATTAATCATTTCAGACAGGAAAAGAGTTATTTTTAACCCTTTTCACAAAAAGAAACATCCACATGGCCACGGAGGGCCCCAGCCAGCCGGAGCCTCCTGGCGGGACTGCCGGGTCTCGGAGGACGCCCCCCAGAAAGTGCTCTCAGCCCCGACCGCAGCTCCACGCACCAGATTTCCAATTAAATTGCTCAGGAAGCGCATTTGATGTGAAGCTGGGTGATTAGCGAGCGCATCTTCATTAGAATGCGCTTCGAATGCGCTCCCTAATGTCACCTAGGAGACGGGGTGGCTGGGAAGGGCCCGCTCCCTGCCCAGCCCCTGCGGTCCCCTCGGCAGCCGGCAGCCGCGCCTCCGGCTCTCAGACCTTTCCGTGCAAACAGCCTCCTCTGTGCCCAAATCCCGCCTCCGGGACTGCGATTCTTGCCGCCGAGGCACAGCCTGGAGATTCCAGTTTGGGGGTGCTCAGCTCACCCCGCGTCTGTCTCTGTATTCCGTGGGCATCTCTTCCCTGTGAGTCTTGCTTAGCCATTGAGGGCGCCCCCAAATCCTGTCACTTCCTCTTAGGGGCGTTGGCACCCACTCAGCTGCTTGGGTCAGGAAATTAGGATTGACTGGCTGTCCTTGCTGCTGGCGGGTCAGCCGCGGCTCCCGCCGGAGCGTGGGTGCTGCCTTGTCTGGGAGGGTCCCCTCTGCAGCTGGGTGTGCCCCCACGGTTGGTGTGACTTGGGTGTGGCAGTTGGGGTGCTCCAGGGAGCCTTGGGGCCCTGTCTCTGTGAGCCTGCTGGGGACGCTGCTTCCTTGCACCGGCACCCCCACCTCCAGCAAGTATACCCGCCTGGGACGGGGGGGGCACAGCGCGAGAGGTTGTCTCCCCGGCTCCCCCTTTATCAGATCACCCCAGAGTCCCACCACAGCGTGCTTTCAAACCCCACACGGCAGGAACGCTCAGTCCTTCCAGAGGACGCACAGCCTACGCCTGCTTGGGCGACACCGAGGCGGCTTTCCCCCGTGACTGGCGCTGTCCCCTCAGAGGAGGTGGGCTCCTGATGGACCCTCGGGAGCCAGCCTGAGCCCCTGGGAGGGGGGGCTTCTGGGCCTTAGAGATGGTCCGGTCCTGTCTCTCCTGCTGGCTCGGGAGTGGGTCTGCTCTGGGAATGACGGGCGGACCAGCCCAAGAGCAGGCTGCAGTCGTGTGTCTCGCTCCCCTAAAAGGCTACGGGGGAAGCGGCACATGGGAGCACTGCTGCTGACTCGGGGAGGATGTGGCCTCCCCAGTGTGTCATCCCCCAGCTCACTGACGCGCTGAGCTAAACGCCCATTGAGCGCGCGTCCTCAGGAAGACTCAGAAGCCCTGCATCCCGGGCAGGCAGCCAGGGGTGCACCGGGTCACAGCTGTCTCCCTGCACCCTGCCAGCACCACCTCTATCCCCAGTGAGCTCTGCCAGTGCCACCTCTCCCCCAGCAAGGTCTACCAATGACATCTCTCCCCCAGTGCACTGTGCCAGTGCCACCTCATCTCCCTTGTGCTCTGCCTGTGCCACCTCTGCTCGCAGTGCCCTTTGCCAGCACCATCTCTCCAGTGAGCTCTGCTAGAACTTACATTTCTTTCCCCTCTGAGCTCTGCTAGTGCCACCTCTGCCTCTTCCAAGGGTTTTTCTAGCACCTTTGCTAGCAGAGAATTCTGCCAGCACCATCTCTGACCCTAGTGTGCCCTGCCCGAGCCACCTCTATCCCGTGAGCTCTGCGATGCAGTGTGTGTGGGGGCTGGTAGCAGAGTCGAAGTCAGGCTCTGGAAAGGCTGCAGCTGTCCTTGGGTTCTGCTGGGAGCTTCACCGCAGCCTCTGACCCAGGGCGGCCGGGGATGGTCGTCCAGGACGGAGACTTGGGGCGTTCTCCTTGGGACCCTAAAACTCCCACCCCAGGTCCCTTCCGCCCGGGAGCACTTCTGCTGCTGCTCTGCAGCCCTGGCTGTAGACGGCAGCCCTGGCCGGGGCCCGCCCGCCTGCCCAGGGAGGGGTGGCTGCTCTGGGGACGGAGTCGCCCAGCCCTGCCCTTTGAGCCAGGGTCCTTGCCCCCTCCCTCCCGTCAGCCAGGAGGGCCCATTCCCCAAGGTGGCTCTTCCTGGAGAGGACGGTGTCTATTCCTGGCTCCGCAGAGCCCGGGGCATCTGTGGCCCCGGCAGTCCCCATGGGCGGTGTCCTCATTCTGAGTCCCTGGGCAGCTAAACTCGGCAGAGTAAGGGCCGTTCCAGCTCTGGAACTTTGCAAGGAGCCCGATGGGTGTGCCCGCCTCTCCCCCAAGTTTGACGGCAGGAGAAGGAGCTCGGGTGGAAGCTCAGCCTCCCCCAGCTGAGCCGAAGACCTGTGAGTCCGACCCAGCCCCCCAGATGGCGTGTGGACGTGCCCTCCCTGTGTCCTTGAGGCCGTCCCTCTGTGCGTGTGTCCTGACCCCCCTCTTAGGGGGACGCGGCCATCGGGGTTGGGGCCACCCGTGACCCTAGTTTATCACACCATCTCTGTAAAGACTCCAAACGGCATCACATCCACAAGTACCAGGGGTGAGGGCCCCAGCGTGTGACTCTGGGGGTGACACGGTCCGGCCTACCAGGGACGAGGTCAGGGGGGGCGAGGAGGCTGGCCTCAGCGTGTGACTGTGCGGCCGGGGCAGCAGCGCTCCCCTGCCCCCTGCCGAGGGCGGGGCTGCGCCGGATGGAAGCCCAGCGCGCCCTTCCATCTCGGGCATCAGCGTGAGCCCCCGTGAAGCGGGGCGTTCCCGGTCCCCACCTCGTCCTGCTTCTGTGTTGGGCTGAGTTCTGGACGCGTGGGGTCCGCTGCATCTCGGCACAGAACTCACGCCCCGTCCGTGCTGTGGGGGGCCCACCTGAGCCTCGGGGCCACCTGCACTCACCACCTCTCCCCTCTGTCCCCAGTGCCCTTCCGAGAGGCCCCGGCGTACTCCAACCGCAGGCGGCGGCCCCCCAGCACGCTGGCCGCCCCCCGGGTGCTGCTGCGCTCCAATAGCGACAACAACCTCAACTCCAGTGTGCCCGAGTGGGCCGTGTGCCCCGCCGCCCAGCGCAGCCTCTCGCCCCAGCTGCTGCAGCCCGCGCCCGGCCGGGCCGATGGCGCCCCCAAGCCCTTCGGCAGCTACACCCCCGGGCCCCGCAGCCGGTCCCCGTCGCTCAACAGGCTGGGTGGCGCCGGCGAGGATGGCAAGAGGCCGCCGCAGCCCTGGCACGTGGGGTAAGGAGCGGCGATGGCGGGTGGCAGGGCTGGTGCGGGGCGGGCACTGTTGGCCGCAGGATGACATCGGGGCCTGGATTCCAGGGGCTTGTCCAGAGGGGGCAGGTGCCTGCTTGGCCCCAGCGCACATGTGGAGCCTGAAAGCTGAGGGCTGCGAGGACCCGGGGTCACCTTCAGGAGCCCTTGCTGGCACCCAGGCACCCAAGGGCGGCTGGGGGGTGGCGCTTCCTGGTGGGCTGCTCCCTCCCACCTGCACTGCCCCCCACACACACACACAGGACAGGCCAGGCCAGAGGAGGGGCCAAGGCTCCAGCCCCGGCCCCTGCCGGCTGCTCCTGGCACCACATCTTCAGACCTGCCCGAGGCCCAGATCCCCCCTGGCACAGAGAAGCCCTGTGCAGGGAGGGCCCTGCTGGGCCAGGGCTGACGGCAGTCGGGTGTCAACTGCTGCTGCCGAGTCTGCCCAGGCCAGACGCCTGGCATGCCCCAGGGTGCCCCAGGCAACGGGAGGCCCTCCAAGCCCCTTTGGGGATGAGGGTGCGTGACTCGAGCGCTGGCCCCCAAACCTTGCATCTCCCCAGAAGTGAGGAGCGGCTCCAGCTCTCCCACGGTCATGCGAGGTGTGCCCCTGCCCGGCACGCATGGAAGGGACTTGGGGTGTGCTCCTCTCGCCTGTACGTGAACCTGTGGTTCAGAAGCAGGGCCTGCGGCCCAGCTCCCTGGTTCTAAGTCTGCAACAAGAGGTTCACAGGCATGTCCCCCTCATACTCTGCGCCCACTTGTGGTGGCCTGGGAGCAGCCGTGGACTGTGCCTTCCGCCTGGATTCCAGAGGCCCTGGGGCTCGTCTAGCCGCCTGCCCGACCATGACCAGACCCTGAGGCCTCACCCCAGCTGAGATCGGGGTTGGGGGATCCCCACCGCCTGCTGTCCTATGGGCTGTGCATTGGGGGTTGTGGCCCACAGGGAGCCAGCGGTACTTCTGTGGTCCCGGAGGGAACGGGGCCATGACCCCAGGTCTCTGGGCTGCGGCGAGGCTGAGGGCTCGAGTCTCCGGCCACTCACAGGGGCTGTGGGGGCCAACCCGCTCCTCCAGCAGACCCCACGTCCGCACCCTGACCCACTGACACGCCCTCTGCGTCTCCTTCCGGATGGCGAGACCCGGTTCTGGGCTCTAGTCTAGAATCTCACTCGGGTAACCCCGGGCGAGTCCCAGGCTCTGCACAGTTTAAAGCTAAATTAGAGGACCCCCCCCCCCCACCGCCGGAGCAGGTACGGCCTCGCGGTTGGCCGGAACATGTCGTCACTCACACGGGCCTGCTCCCCGTGGTGGGGGTCTGGTTGATGCCGGGGAGGGTGGCGGGACCGCAGAGCCCACAGGCCGCATGTCACAGGCAGAGGGCGGGGCATGGGGGGACCTGTCTGACCGTCCCGACGGCTGTGGGGTGGTGCCCGCGTGCCTGGGCTGCGGGTCTGTGGGTGTGCACTGCTTCTGCCGTGTGCGTGTCCGCTGTGAGCAGATAGACACGGCTGCGTGCGTGTCCCGTGTGGGCGTGTCCCATGCGTGGGTGTGCACAGGGGCTGCATGTGCACATGTGTGCGTGTGTGTGCGTGTGGTATGCACATACTCTCTTGTCCTGTGTGTCTGTGAGGCTCAGCGCCCAGCCTGCGTGGGGTGCTTGGGGCCAGGGCTTCCGCTGGGCGGTGAGCACCGGCTCCTCCCGCCCGGCTCGTCCATCTTTCATTATTTTTTAAATTTTTTTAAAAAAGATTTATTTATTTTTATACAAGAGCTGGGGTGCAGGCCAGAGGCGTGGGAGGGTGAGAGGATTCCCCAGAGACAGAGGGGGGAGCAGAACAGACAGACTGACGAAGAAATCCACTGCTGAGGGGAGCAGCGGGCGAGGCGGGTGCGGTCTGCCGCATCATGTGTGTTGCTCCCTGACCGACCAGGATCGAACCTGCGCTCTAGAGGCTGTGACAGCTTCACTGCGCTGCACTCAACCTACCGCGCCACCGGGGAGGCCCCCGGCACGTCTATCTTCACAGGCCAGGGAGGGGTGGGGCAGGAGAGTGGTGCCAGGCGGTGAGCAGGGCGCTGGCGCCTGCATCCTGAGCCCCCTCTGGGGCTGTGACCCGGGGCAGAGAGGGGTCCTGGGGACAGTTGGGGACAAGCCCTGTGGCCTCCCACCTCCCGAGTCCCCTGAGCCGCTGAGACACACTCACGTGACCGGGAGTCCCCACCACTGCCACTGGCTGGGGGGCATCTGGGCTTTGGGGTCCGGCAGACAGCCCCGGCCGTTTCTCCACACCCCAGAGGTGAGTTGGGTCGGTGGGCCTTGCCTGGCCCTTCCCCTCCCTCCAAGTCCTCGGCCCGGCCACTGTCCTGACACCCCTGTCTCCTCCTGGCTGGCCGCCGTCGAGGTCAGAGGGCAAAATGTCTGCTTGACCCTCCTTCTTGGGACGAACGGCATCCCCTCCTGAGGGTGCCCGTGGGCTGTGGTGCCGGCAGTGTCCACCTGCTGGCGCCCTCTGGGCTGCACCCGGAGTGGGCTCGCCGCCCGCGCCCATGTCCCCACCACCATGGCCAGGGGGCCCATGTGCTGGGGACGGGTTGGCGGGGTCTGGCGTGTGGCGGGCACGGCGCCCGGCCCTGACCCCCTCCCTCTGCTGTCCCCCTGCAGCCCGGCCTTCCTGCCCGGCGCCAGCAAGGACCCCCTGTCCGCCCTCGAGTACCCCGGGCCCCGGCGGAAGCTGTACAGTGCGGTGCCCGGGCGGCTCTTCGTCGTCGTGAAGCCATACCAGCCCCAGGTCGACGGCGAGATCCCGCTCCACAGGGGCGACAGGGTCAAAGGTCAGTGCCCAGCGCCGCCCTCCTCAGCCAGCCTGCGGGGTGTGGGCGTCCCCCTCAACTCGGGGGCTCCATGTGTCCAGCGATCTCCCGCCGCCTGCTGGACAGCGGGTGGGGCAGCGCGATCCGCTGGCTGCGGGGACTGCTGTGCCCGGGGCACCCCGGCTCCTTCCCTGAGGGCCGACCCTCAGGCCTCCCAGGGGCCTGGCTCCACCTCCCGGCTGCACCAGCCTGTGCCGCGGCATCCTTCCCCGTGTCTGTCTCCGGGCCCGGCTGCACCCATGGGCCCCTTTCTGTCCACACGGGTGGGACCGGGGGCCTCGGCTGTCGTGCCCAGAGGCAGGAGTCCCCGGACTAGTGACTGTGTAACTGAACGGTGCTTTTTGGTGAATTGCTAAATTATACAATCAAATTACTGGTGTGAAGAATTCACCAACCCCGCAGCTCTGGCTGTTGCTGACCACGCGTCGTGGGATGGCCGTTCCCTGTGTCCCCGGGGACTGCCGGTGGGCCGCGTGGCTGCAGGTGGTCGGCCGGCCATGCGGGCACAGGGACCGGCGGCAGATGGGTGGCTGGGGTAGGGAGGTGGCAGCTCTATCATTGGCGCAGAACCCCAGATAGGTGCCGCGGGCGCCCTCCGGACGAGAACCGCACCCCTGCCTGCCCGGTCCCCTTCCACCTCGCCCACGGGAGGTGGGTGCGGCACGGAGAGCAGCCTAGGGGCTCCCTGCTGGGGCCAGGGCCTCCATCCCACACAGTGACTCCAGGGGCCACATGGCGTGGTCCACAAGGCAGGGGATTGAGGAGCCTTCCCCGGTGCCCATAGATGCCATCGCCTCCTCCCAGACCACCCGCCCCACCCAGGGGCACAGAGCGGGGAGGGGCTGCTCCAGGCATGGTCCCTGCCTCCGTCAGTGTCCAGGACAGCCTGGGGTGGGACCTCTCGGGCCGGCCCCCCTGGACTTGCGTGTGTCCAGGTGCCAGCTGCCTGAGGCCAGCACCGGCTCCCGTAGCTCGGCCGGGCTGGGCATTGTGGAGGTCACTGCTCCCGGTGACTGCCCGATGTGCGCTGCCCCGCGGCCTTGGAAGCCCAGGGTCCAGCTGGTCCTTACTGGCTTTTGAAGTGAACACGAGAGCAAGAGGAGAGTGGCTCTGGGGCCCCGACCCCTTTTCACAGCTGTGGTGTCCTTTCGGGCCCAAGACGCTCGGGGGATGTGTCCACTTCCCGGTGGCACAGCCACCCCCAGGCAGCTGGGGTGTGGGGGCTCGCCGGGCTGGCACCTGAGGCCCAGACACAGACCTCACCCCACGTCCCAGCCTGCCGGCCCCAGGGCCCCCTGGTCCCCACCCCACCTGCCCTGCATCCCGGGGGACTTTAGTGCTCCCCTGTGCCCTTGATGGCCAGCGCCTCTGCAGGCCAGAGGCCTGCCCCCCGCCGCCCCCTCTGGTCACCCCGGCCTGCTGCTGACCCCACCCTCTCATCTGCAGTGCTCAGCATCGGTGAGGGGGGCTTCTGGGAAGGCAGCGCCCGCGGCCATGTTGGATGGTTCCCGGCCGAGTGCGTGGAGGAGGTGCAGGGCAAGCCCAAGGACGTCCAGGCAGGTAAGGCCGCGCCCTCACCAGCGCCCCCTCCTGTGGCTGTGCATTGGCCATGCCTCGCCCTGGAGCCTGTGTCCAGGGCCAGGACCGGGCTGGACCACTCAGTCCCTCTGTTATGTCGTGACGGCGCCCGGGTCTGAGGCCTCGACCACCCGCGGCTGGTGCACACCTGCCCGAGCCCTGGAGGGTCCCACCTGTGTCCTGACTCCCCGGGGCAGCCCTGGCCGCAGCTGCCTCACGGCCAGACGGCACTGATTCCGTGCTGGGAGGAGGCCCTGCCTGGAGTGCTCTTGAGAAAAAAATGCATGTGGGGGGGGGGGGGGGCTCGCGCCGTGGAGACCCCAACCCGCCTGCCCTGGCATTTGGCAGAGCCCGCCTTGTGCAGGGGAGGGGTGCAGGGCAGGCCCTGGAGGGCGGCGTGGAGTCTTCCTCAGGGAGACACCCGGCTCCCTTCTCGAGGACTCGAGTCCAGTTGCGTTTACTTGTGCTCAGCCCCCGCCGCGCTCTCTGCTCAAGTTCAGGCACCAGAGGGGGTCGGTGACTTTTTCCCTGTTGCAAAGGTGTGAGGCTCGAATCGTCCCAAAGTTGGCCTTGGAGGGGAGGCTGTCGCATGGTCCGGGGCAGTGGTCAGCGGGTGGCTGGAGCCTGACCCCAGCTGTGTGTGCCCTGGGCCCCTGCGAAGACGGCCCAGCTCAACCAGCCTTTCCCACGAAGGGCCTGCAGCGGCTGCCCATACTGCTGGCCACGCTGCGCCTGACTGGGCAGCCCTGGGGACCGGCTGCGAGGCCACTGGGGCCTCCTGCTGCTGCGTCGTCGAGAATGCCCTGGCTTCCTGGAGGGAGCGGAAGGCAGGCACAGCCTGGAGCCTCTCCTCCTGCCCACACTTCTGCTCCCCGGGCCACGCAGGTGGCCCCCACACACTGGCCGTGTCCCCACATGGGGCCGTGTCCCCCACGAGACTAGCCCGGAGGGCCTTGTCCTGTCTCCTCCGGAGGGACTTCTGTGTCTGCGGGAGCGGCGGGGAGGGGCGGCGTGCTCTGGTTTGTGATAAGAGTGTATATTCAGTCGTCATCCCGGTTCCCTGGCGCCGAGCTCCCGGCCCTGGCATCCCCTGTGGTGGCGGCGGTGACGGTCCTTTGTTGGGAACAAGGCGGTTCTCTAAGCACCTGAGTGCGTGGCGGGGATGGTGGAGCCCGTGTGGCACAGGGGGTGGGAACTGCTGCCCACATGGACCTCCGGGGCGGGGCTGGGATGGGGTTCAGCCCCAGGAACCAAATTTAATCAGTCACATCCCAGTAACGAAGCCTCCAAACCCCAAAGGACAGGGTTCAGAGAAGCCCCAGGTTGGGGCACACATGCAGAACTGGGGTGTGCGGGGCTCCTGGAGCGGGCGGGGAGCCCCGTGTCCCACGCCTCCGCCCCGCGGGGCTGCCCCATCTGGCTGCTCCGGAGCCTCAGCCAGGAAGGACAAGCAGGTGATCTGGGGGCTCTGTGGGCTGCTCCAGTGGTGACCCCCCGGAGGGCATTCCCCCGTTCCCCAGGAGGGACCCCCGATCTACAGCTGCCTGGTCAGATGCGGGAGATGCCCTGGCCTGGACCTGGCATTTACCGGGATGGGGCAGTCTTGGGGGCTGACCCCTCACCCATGGCCTCCAGGCAGCCGAGTCAGGAAGGGGCCGAGCTGCAGGACCCCGGCCCGTAGTGCAGAACTGCTGGGGGCGTCAGGCCAGCCAGTCTTGGGGGGGGGGTCTTCTCTGCCCGTGTCTGCAGCACAGCACCCTTGGGGAACGCCCGGGGAAGGCCCTACTGGCTCTTGCACTCAAGGGGCTCCGGCCAGTTCTGGTGACCGGGAACAGGAGGTGACCAGGCACAGGGCAGCAGGTCCCGACCCCGGCGGCGGTGCCGCTGCACCTGGCGGAGGGCCAGGCCCTGCACAGTGCCTGCCCTCACTCAGCGCCCTTCGGCCCCCTGGCCTGGGGCAGACAAACCATCTCTCCTGCGACCCCGGCAGGTCCTGGAGGTCAAGCAGGTCACCACAACTCAGCCACCTTCATGAGGTGGAGCCCCCAGGGGCAGCCTGGCCTCTTGGGGGTTGGGCTGGTTGAGATGGCGCCGCGTGGGGCCTGTCCGTGCTGAAGGGGCGCTGCCTGGCAGGCTATGGGGCGCCCTGGCACTGTGGGGCTCGCTCCTTCTGGCTGTGGCTTCTCCTCCTGGGTGCCTCTGAACTCAGGGGACAGACGCTCCTGTGCAGGACTCCTCCAGCCGGGGGGTTCCCTGCTGGGAAACACCCCATCCTGAGGCAGGACTTGGCTTAATTTCACTCAGAGTTGCCCAGCTGTCCCCAAAGCGCTGTGCGTCCACCCCGTTGGCCATACTTGGGCCTCTGTCCCCGCTTCATGCTGGCGATGGGCAATGCCAGCGGCAGTCCGTCCTCCCCTGGGATGAGGGGTGTCGTGGGAGGCCTGGGGCCTCTTCCTGGGGCCTGTGGCTGGCTCGTGTGGGTCTGGCCCCGAAAGCAGCGGTCACACACGCTTCCGATCAGGCCAAGCACCTCGTCGTTGGCCGCCGTTCTCTGTGTATCAGGGCGTCCGCACGAGGACCCTCCGGGCATGTGGGGCACCGATTCTGGACCACGGGACACTTCTCTGGCCGCCAGTAGTCCCGCGAGCTCGGGGCCGTTGCTCCGTGTCTGCACATGAGACAGCGGCCTGGAGAAATTAGGCGCCTTGCCTGGGTCTCTGGCCCGTGAGGTGCAGCTGCGGATTTGAACCTGGGTCACCGGAGCAAAGCAGCCCCTCGGCTCTCAAGCCCTGGGACAGGGCACCCAGCACCACCCAGCCCCGGCAAGGACCAGGACCTCCTGCCTGGTGCCCAAGACCGCTGTGAAGAGGGAAAATGAGTTAAAAGCTATTGTGGAGACTGGAGTTCTGACTGAAAACGCAGATTGCCAGGGCAACACGATTTTGTCTTGGAAAGTGCCGTCCTTACTCTAGGTTTTGAGAGCACAGAAGAACAGGTTCTGGTAAGATTTGGGATGCCCCCGAGACTATTTGGGACTTCCAGACCGTTTTGAGGAAACCTGATTTAGTCCCGGTCCCTGTCTTTCCGAAGAGGAAGTTGGGGCTCGTGGTTACTGAAAATGAAACACCTGGCTTGTGGCAGAGCTGGGTGACACCTGACCTTAAACTCCTGACCCAGGGCTTCTCCCTGCCGCATCCAGCTGGGGGTTGCTCTGGTTTTATTGCTCTCGTAATTGGAGATGATAAAACCCCAGGGTCCCTCCGTAAGGGGATTTATTAGTTCAATTCATTGAAGAACCTCGGCGGCTTCAGGCATAGCTGGATCCAGGTGCTCAAGTGATGTCCCTGGCAGCTTTCTCTCCGTCTCTTCCATGGCAATTTGATTCTCTGGCCAGCTCTCCTCTCTGGGAGGTTCTCGGCAGCCCCAGGGCTTATGTGCTTCTAGGTTCAAGTCCAGAGCGGGAGAAAATGGTTCTTTCCTGGCGACAGAAGTCCCTGGATTCATCCCGGCCGGGTGGACTTGGCCCATGCAGAGCACCAGTTGCTGCAGCCGGGGTATAGTCGTGCTTAAGAAATGTGGCAGAGTTACGGGGGAGGGGAAGATGGTCTGCCTTGGACAGTTGGGGTGCAGCGACCAGTGGGAGGGGCTGGCAGAGCCTCTGGGCGCTGGAACCACAGACACCACGCAGCAGGGAGGCCCAGGTGTCTGGGCTCTCACAGGAGCTGAGGCCGCCGCCACTGTGACCTGCTTTCACCCGGCCGGGGTGCTTCCCTGGGAGGCAGAGGCGGGGCGGGCGCTGTCCCCCGTGCCTGGGTGGTGCCGCCGGAGCCTCTGGGGCAGGGACTCTCCGCGCCCCATGATGCGGCAGGCGTCCCGTTAGTCACAGCGCACGCAAGCCCTCTGCAAAACGTCGCACTAGGCCCCGTGGCTCCAAAATAGAATGTTTTTGTTATCTTTAGAATATTTAAAAATACAGGCAAACGACTCTATTAGCACGATTGTAATCTGCAATATTAATCAGCACCCCAAGACCCCGCTCCCAGCGGCGTCACGAGCTGCTCCCTGACGGAACACAGGACGAGCCCGGGGCGCGTTGTCCCGGAGGCGACGCTGCCGTTCGCCGCTCTCCTCCCTTATTAGGCTGCACGGAGGCTGCTGGCCCTGGCGTGTGCGCCCTCGTCGCCAAGCAGCTGCTCCGTGTGGTAAACGCCAGTTTCCACGCGCCCGCTCGCCTCCAAAATAGAGTTCTAGCCGGTCTGTCTGTCGTTTCGGGTTCCGTGGGGACTGGGGTGCCGTCTCAGGTCTCCCTCGGGGACCCAGGTCCTTCTAGACCCTCCCAGGCGCCGTGGTGACCGGCCCTAAGTACCAGGGCAACCGGGGGACGCTGGGACCGACCCTGCCCTTCCTCTCCGTGGCCCCTCCTGCCACCACGGGGTGTGGGCTGTGCAGCTCTGTCCAGAAAGTCGTCCCGGGCCACGGTCACCACAGCCAGGTCCGGGAGCGGGGCGGGGCTGGGGCTCAGACTCAAGGCTGGGGCCGCCCGACGCTCACACTGGCTACTGCGTGGATGGCGAGGCGCAGGCAGGCTCTGCCGGTACTTGCCAGGGCCACGCTGGCATCACAGGCTGGGCAGCTCAGGCAGCGGCATTCCCTGACTCGGGAGGCCGCCTGTCCCGCAGAGGCCGGGCGGGGGCCTGGGCAGGCCTGTCCCCGCCTGCACACGCCGCCTCCTGCGGCGAGCCTGGCACACCCTGCGGGCCCTGCTTCTCTTGTGAGGATGCCCGTCCTGTGGGACTGGGACTGGGCCTGCCCTTGGGACAGCGTCTAGCCCTGGCTATCCCCGGAGACCCCCAGCTCCAGGTACAGTCATATTGGGAGTCAGGGCTTCAGGATTGGGATTTGGGGGAGGCGTAGCAGAGTCTAGCTGAGGAGTGAAGCGATGAGCCGAGCTCCGCGCTGAGCGATGGAGTCTGCAGGTGACAGCGGCTGCAGGGCCGTCCCCCTTCCCTGCGCGCCGTCCACCCGGGCCACCTTGCTGTCCGAGTCTAGGGCAATGTCCCTTCTGTCCTGAAATGGAGATCTGGCTGGACCAGACCTTCCAGGACTCGGCAGCTTCTGAGTGTGTCCCTGTCCACCGCTCCGATTTAAGTCGCCTTTTCCTTGGGGTGTGACTTAGGGCAAGTTCCTCAACCTCTCGGAGCCACCGTTCCTTCTCTGCAAAACGTCAGCCTCGCGTTCACCGCAGGGCTGCAGGGGTGGGGTCCTATGGAGAGCCCCTGGGCTGGCTGCTCCCGAGTCTTCAGCACCCCCACTGCACGTGAGGATACCTGGGGAGTGGCAGGCCCGGGGCAGCAGAGGGTCAGGCGGCCCATAGGAAGGAGCAGGTGCCCGTGCTGCCTGGTGGGAGCAGGACATCGGGGAGCTGGGGGGGACCTGCAGCCGGGTGGGTCTCCAGGCGCGGAGGTGCTGGGTCTGGCCCTCAGCTTGGAGCACGTTTCATCAGTGCAGGTGGCTGACGTCAAGGGACTTTGCTTGAGGGCAAAGGACCAGGAAGGTCCAGCGCCCTACACTGGTGCCCCATGCCTGGCAGGGTGCCTGGCATGGAGTAGATGCGGAGAGGTGCTTCCTCGGGGGTCAAGGATGGATGGCGGAGGTTTCGGGCGTGGTAGATGGGCGGGTGGAGGGTGGAGATGGGAGAAGGCTTGGGGAAGTGGGTGGGAGGGCGGGCAGGGATGGAGGGGGTAGATGGATGTACAGATGGGTGGGGGGTGAAGGCTGGGGGGGTGGGAGTAGGTGGGTGGGGGAGTGCAAAGAGCGGTTGCAGGTGTCCATTCTCCTTGCACACCGTTCACCCCCATCCCCTGTGTCCCCCACAAAGCTGCTCACTTTCTTTAAGAGTGTGGCGTTCACGAACAGCCGGGAGGGCAGTGGCTTGCCATGAGGCCCAAAAAATAACACGTCGGCCTCCCAGACCACCATCTTGGCGTCTGGACGTTGTTCAGGGAGCGTTTCCCTCCTGCCCACCCAGGTGCCCTGGACCTCAGGCTCTGCCTGCCTGCCTGACCCCAAGTCCAGCGCGCAGCCTGGCCCAGCCCCTGCAGCTCCTGGGAAGGTGGCTGCTGCCGTCCTCGCTGGGCCTGGTGGCCGGGCTGCACGGGGCCCCCCGAGGACAGACGTGCCTGCCCTGTGAGAGCTCGGCCGATGAGCTGCCCCTGTCCCCGCCGCTGTCCAGCCAGTGAGGGCAGCTGGAGGCCTCTCTAGAGCACCCGGTGCCGCCTGCGCTGGGGGGCCAGGCTCGGGCGCCCCCGCTCGCCGGCCCAGGCAGCCACAGGCCACCCCCACCAGAGCGCGGCTCGTTTTGGAAGGGGAAACCATCACATGGTGCCCACCGCCGAGTGAGGGTGTTGTTTTTGGCTGCTCTGAAATAGACGATAGGAAACAGATCTGGGGATAATGAATAAACATTGGCTTATGGGGGCCGCGTGCCGGGAAGGAGGAACACGCCACACTGGCAGATTAAATTTAAGGCCTGCGTGTGCGAGATGTGAGCGGGATGGAGCGCGGGGGCGCCAGGTGCCTGCCCGGAGCCGGGGTGGGGGTCTGGGAGGCGTGTGCCCCTGTGCACCCCGCGGCCGGCCAGGGTGGGCGGGAGGCGGGCGGAGGCCAGCACCGCAGACCATCGAGAGCCCGCGCTCCCCAGCGCCAGGCGCTCCCGGCAGCTCCTCAGAGCAGGTAGCAGCCCCGGTGGCAGTTCGCGTGCATCCCACTGTGACCTCAGGTGCGGGCGACCCGGCTCGGCTCGCTTCATCGAGGTGCTGCCCCCTTTAAGACGCAGGATTCGGTGGCTTTCCTGTCCTCACACTGCTGACCACACCACAGTTTCAGCCTCGCAGACACCCCACTGGCAGCTCCCCCCGGTCTCCAGCTTCCTCACACCAGCCAGGCTGGCCCCACGGCGCACCCGGCCTCCCACCTCTGCGGGCCGTGCTGGCCCCACCCCAACACGCAGCCCCTGGGGGTCGCAGGCCTCGCTGAAGAGCAAACGGAAGCTGCGCGTGTGCACACGCGTGTACTCAGTGCACAGCCCCCATCACGCGGGTCTCATGCGTGCCCGGGCCAGCACACACACAGGCTGCAGCACCTGAGCCGGCCCCGCAGCCCTGGCTCGGACACAGCCCAGCACACGCTGACCTAGTTCTCGTTCCTGGAGCTCCGCTCGGCTGGCGGATGGTCCTAGAAGGAGTCTGATCGCCTGGGCAACCGCCGTGTTTATCACCCAAACAGGGACACCCGAGGGCGGGGAGGGCAGGCGGCCGGCCGGCACCCCTCGCTCGCTCACGGCTGGCTCGTCCCTGCTCTGACTCGCTCATTCACCCGACACCCTTGCACTGGCAGAAGGGGGGAGGGCCCGGGGCCACCCCACGTCGCGCTGGGTCAGCCTGGGGAGGCGCTGCCGCGGTCGGGCCGCGCGGGAGGAGCAGGGGCAGCCGCTGTGTCTGGAGTGGGCCTCACGGGCACCACGGCACATGCAGGCTCAGCCCTCCATGCCCCACAGGGACGCCCCCCTGGGGCCCCCACCCATGCCGGTGGGGTCTGGGCCAAGGGGCGCGGCTGTGCCTCTGGACCCTCCCCATCGCTGCTCCCAGGGGCTCTTCCCAGGGACGGAGCAGCTTAGAATTTCGGGTTCTGCCGGGGGGAGCCTGGCTCGTCCGTGTGGCCTGGTGAGTCACTTGCCCCTGTGCTCGGCCCCCTGACCTCAGAGGGTCGTGTCCGCTGCGCGGGGCTCTGGGGAGACTCAGACGCCCCTTAAGGCTCTCCCCATGGGCAGTGGCCCCCTGGCTGCTCGGAGGGTCCAGCCCCACAACCAGCCTCCTGGGCCCGGAGGACCCCAGGTGGGGTGCCCGCCGCAGGCCGCGCACACCCTGGGAAGGGGCTGAGGCCCAGCCTGCCCTCACTCTCCGCAGGGCAGAGCCGCCCTCCCCCACCCACGTGGCGGACACGGGGCCCAATTGGCTCTGCTCCCCAAGGCAGCAAGGAAGGGCACCCCCGCGGAAGGACCCCTGCCCCCCAACCTGCTGGAGGCACCAGTGTCTGCCTTGCCCTCTGCAGCCTCCAGCTCCCGGGACAGGTCTCTGTGAATTGGGGGTGCAGGTCAGGGAAGCGCCCCGGGCAGAGCACAGGCCCAGGAGGTCCGGTGGGGGGCCCATGACCTAGAGGTGGGGGAGTGTGCCTGGGGCCACACGGTTGGCCCCTCCGCCCACGGCCAGGACCAGAAACTCGGAAACCAGGGGGTAGAGCCAGTCCCTGTGGCCAGGCCCCGGCCCCACCCCTCTGCGCTCCTGCTGCTGCGCTTCTCTCCCTGCCTTGTTGCTGCTGGCCGCTCCCCTCTTGGCCTGTTGAATAAACGAGGGCCAGGTGCCCCGACTCCTGACACCAGGCAGAGCTCTCCCTGCTGTCCCCACCCACCCCCCCTGCAGGAGCAGCCTCTGGGCAGGGCCTGCCTCGTTCCACGACCCCCTCCTCCCACCCTGCACCGCTCAGGCCACCGGGCGTCCCCGGTCCCGATGCCCTGCCCACGTCCCCTCGCAGCCTCCTGTCTCAGCTCAGAACCGCTGGCAGGGGCCGCTGTCCTCCCCCAGTTGCAGGAAACTCCTGGGCCCGGTGGCTTCCGTCTGTCCCCGTGTGCCCCGGCGAGATGGCAGGCGCCTTATCTGCCGCGTCCGCCCCAGTCCCGCTGGGTGCTGCGCTGCACCGGGGCAAGTCCATGCCCGGGGAGGGCACGTCCACCCCCTGAGGAGGGGCTCACCTTCTCCGTTTACACCCCCGCCCGTCCGTCTTCTCGACACCACAGGAGGTGTGACAGTCTCCATTTTGCAAGGAAGGAAGTGGGGCTCCGAGAAGTGGGGGGCTCCCTCAGGCTCCCCAGCTGGTGTGTCCCCACCTCCTACGCTGCAGCTCGCCTCGGCCCACGAGCCGAGAGATCCCCCGTGATGGGGCCGGCACCGGGCTTGGAAGCCGCCTGCCCTCCAGAGCCAAGGCCAGAACTTCTGGAATCTTGTTCATGTGTGTTTGATCGAGCTGAAATCCACCTGACAAAATTAACCATTTTTGTCGGAACAGCAACGTGATTTCAGCACATTCCCAGGAAGCCTGGTCCCATGGGCACCCCTCCCGCCCCCCCCACCCCCCCGGTCCACATCTGTCTGGCCGCCCCCTTCCCGTGACCGGGACCCTGCCCCGTGCGGCCCTCACGCCTGCCTCTCCCGCGTGACTCCCCGAGGACGTCATTCGGCCGGGCGCTCGGGGCTCCGTCCCTCCTGGGGCTGGGGGAACCCGACAGCCTCCCCAGCTGGCTCTGGCGCTCATGCTGTGTGTGCGGGAACCCTGGGCTGTGACCCACCTTCCAGAACCCTGACCCGCGAGGTGGGCAGCTGCCCTTTGCCCAGGAGCGGGCAGGCGCGGGGCCGGGGGTGAGCCACCAGCTGGCCTGGAGCCTGCACCTTGGTTCCAGGCGCGGAGCCCAGCACCCAGCGGGCATCTGCCGGGCACCTGGCCACATCCCCGCCCCCGCTGCTGCCTCCCAGGCAGGGGCCCTCCCGCGGCCTGGCCCGCAGGGCCTCGCTGGACCCCAGAGCGCTTGTGTCCTGCGGGGAGCAGGTGGACACGGCGGAGGCCGCGCCCTGTTCCCTAACGAGTGTTCGCCAGCCTGGAACAGATTTAGAATTCAGTGTGGTTGAAAATCATCCGTCTCCTGCGTTTAAAGATCGCTTGTCATTCTGCGTGCCAGGAACTCTTCCAGCAGCCTGCTTTTCCAAAATGATCGCTGATTGGAACAAAAACATTGCCACTAAAATTAGAGTGACAAAATGGAGTTGTTATGAAACAAAAAGAGAATCGACAGGTACGTCCTAGAGCGAGCGCGGCTGCCCCCGCCGCTGGAGCAGCCCGGCGGGCCAGGCTTCCCGGGGCGCCCGCGCCAGCACCCCCACTAGCTGGGCCCCGCGTGACCCTCCGGGCGCCAGGTGCTCAGAGGGGGAGCCGTTTTGGAGATGTAAGTGGGCGCTCGGAGTTGTGTGAGGGGCCCGCACGCCTGGTGAGGAAGGGGCTCTGCGGGAGCGTGAACACCCAGGTATTCCCACCTGGAAGGACCAGGCGGCCCCCTCGACCCCAGCCTGCGGCTGCAGCGACAGGACAGACAGCGCCACGGCTCAGCTGGGAGGGAGGCCGGGGTCTCTGTCCTCTTAGAGGAGATACGGGGGGCTGTCAAGCGTGCAGGCACCGAGGCACTTCCTTTTTGCTGCCTCGTGGCTCAAGACAGCTGCTTGGATGCCACCCATCGCATCCACACTCCAGAAGAGAAAGAGGGAGGAAAATAAACCCAGCCTTTTCTCTTCATCTTAAGGACACGTGGTGTCCGCTGGGGATTACTGGCCGTCGTCTCAAGGGAGGCCGAGGGCTGCCGCCTTTGTTCCAGACGACCTGCCTTGGAGGGCAAGGTGGAGACCGGGTGTTGGGCCGCACCCCACAGTGCCCCCCAGCTGACGGCCTTCTTCCCGTTTCCATGGTGCCTGCCCTGCCCAGTCTTCCCCCACCCCCCATCTCTTCCAGAGCAGCCCAGGGAGAGGGCGCAGGTGTCCCCTCGGCAATGGGCTGGCACTGGGAGCAAATCAAACATCATTTCACGTAGGGGAAAGTGAAGACAGAAGGGAGGTGTCTGGCCCAACGTGAACGGGTCCTGCTCGTGCCCAGCGGTCACCCTGGCGCCCCGGCTGGTCGCCCCAAGTCCCATCAGGGTGCTCACCGACTTCCAGATCAAAAATTAAGTCCAACCTGGTTTAAGCCAGAAGGGGAATTTAAGACAGATCAGGATGGAGAAGAATCCTGTGTCCATCCCTGACCCAATCATTGCGGCCAGGGCGTAGGACGGAGCCACCGAGCTGGCTCGGCTCACACGCCCATCAGAGCGGGCCGGCCATGTACACGGAGCTTGGGCTAAGTTGTTCCTCCAGAAGTGGGCAGTGGATGCTGGGCAGACTGGACGTGTGCTCCCCTCCGCCACGGCCCCGTGCCGTGACACTTGTCCTCGACTCAGTCAGAACAGAGCTGTCTCCTTCCCGGGGCCGGGCGGTCAGCCTTGTCGGTCTGGTCCTCCCAGACCCGAGCCCCGCCAGGAGAACTGTAGGACTCGGCCCGCACTGCCCACCCAGCACAAAGCCCGTGTGGAGCGGGTGCTGAGGAAGGTTTGGGGGCCAGTGGTTGGAAGGAAAGACGGATGACCAAAGGGCAGGTGGGCGGGAGGGTGTGTTTGGAAGAGTGGATGGACGGACAGACAGATGGACAGATGACTGGGTGGATGGATGGATGGTGGGTGGGTGGATGGACGGGTGGATGGACAGATGGCTGGGTGGCTGGTGGGCGGGTGGAGGCAGGGATGTGTAGATGGCAGCGTGCAGAGGACTGGCTGGGAAGATGGACAAAGCTGGCTGCGCGGGCCACAGCCTGGGAACTACTCAGTGTGACGTGGCGACACGGTGCAAGGCCAGCGGTTAACTCTCACACATTCCGCCCTTGAAAGAGCAGCTTTCTGGGGCGGGAGGCGCCGAGCACACCCACTGCAGAGACGTGGCGGGAACCTGGTTAACAAGCCCCTGAGTAGGATTGGGGGGAGTGTCCGCGGGTCCCCAGCCTGACCACGGTCCCTCCTGCCTCGCCCAGGTCTCTCCTGCCTCCTGGGCGTGATCCTGGACAGACAGTCCCGTCCGCCTGCCCTTCCCGTGCCTTCACGCAGCCCAGGCCCCTGCGGGCGCAGCTGTGACCCCGCAGGACGTTCACAGCCAGGCGCCCCCCATCGCCCGGTCACGGGCTGACATGGAACCCAACAGGGGCAGGCGCCCTTGCTGGCCCCGGAGCACCCTGACCTCAGCGGCCAGACACTGCGTCGCAGCTGCCAGGTGAACAAGCCACCAGGATTGGCTGTCGGGTGGCAGCTGTGAGTCAGGCCTGTGCTCGGGTCTCTGATTTCCTCGTCCTCTGCATGCAGAACCCAGCTCAGAGAGGTTAAGGGGTGGATTCCGCATCACACCGCCTGAGTGGCAGAGGCAGGGCCTGCGTCCCGGTTGGGGGTGGGTGGGGCCAGCCCCAGGGGCCTCGTGCCTGGCCTCGGTGGGGCCCCGTTACCTGGCCAGGTGGCCTCTGTGAAGGCCAGGCGGCTGCGACGACCTCAGCCCCGGCTCCCTAGGCGAGCACGGCTTCCCTGGGGGCCCAGAGCCGCTGGGGCAGGCCGCCAGGGGCATGTGCCGGGGCGCCGAGGCCTGTAGGGCGGGTGGGCAGCGTAGGGGCCTGGGCACCTGGCACGGGCCCCCGTCTTGTACCGGCTTCTGGGGCGAAGGTGTTCAGCTGCATTATGGCCAACAAGGGCCTCAGGGAGGTCAGGGCCTGTCCCCAAGATCAAGCCGCTGCGTCACGGGGGCAGCAGGATGGCCCCAAACGGACGGGGTTGGCCCGCGCCCATGCGGATGGGGCCTCCGGTTCTTCACAGCCCAGATAACCAAGGCTGCTCTGCCGCGTGGAAGCAAAGGTCCCGTCCCGGGAACTGGGCGCCGAGCTGGAGCTGTGCCGTCCTACGTCCTAGCCCTGCCCCAGCTCTGCTTGGGGCCCCTCGCGATGCCCTTGGGGACGGGGCCTCCTGGAAGCCCCACCACCAGTGTGTTCCCCTTCTTGGCCGCTAGATGGCAGCCGCCGGGCGCGGAAGCCAGGAAGGGGGTGCAGGGGGTGGGCTGGCTCAGAGCATCCCCGCCAGGAAGCCGTAGGGAAGGCTTCTGGGTGACACTCTGAGCAGCCTCGGCCCTGTCAGGGAATCGAGGACCTGCGGACACAGGGCAGCCTCTGCAGGCCAGGCTGGGCTGGGGACACTCAGGGGAGCCACCGTCCTGCCTCTGGGCCTCGGTGTGCCCAGGAGGCCTTGGGGTTGGCAGTCACAGTGCAGTGACAGGGCACGGGGCGTGAGGACGGAGGGACAGAGCTGCCCTCTGCACACACTCAAGCTCCAGGAAGTGGGGGGATGGACTTCGCCACGGGAAGGCTGAGCCAGGGCTTCTCCATGTATTCTAGAAACCTCCGTGATCTCCAGGCAGTGGACACAGTGACACCTGCACCTCCAAGGGGGATTCAGGCCCCCCACCCCCTCCTGGCCTCACATTCTGTTGCTTCTGCGTGCCTCAGTTTACTCATGTAAAGCGGGGAGACGGTGGATCTTGCCCTATCAGATGAACTGATTTCAAAAACTCATAGCAGCCAGCACGCGCCTGCACACAGTAGGCAGCTTGTAATGTCATCATGCCCCGTGCTTCATTGTAGCCTTAATTGCTTCCAGTTTCCTCCATTGGGGTGATGTCCTGCTTTATAGATGTAAACGGGATTTGTTTCTGGGCTTAATTATAAACACACGTGGGGGTTTTAGTGTAGTCCAGGAATTCCCCACGCACTGTTGCTGGGTGATGGTGATGCTGGTGTCGTGATTGCTGCTAGTGGGGCTCCTGACCCCTCATGCCGTCTCTGTGCTGGGCCAGCTCTGGCTGGACGTGGGAGGCAGCACCACCACCCCTCAGCGTCAGCACTGCTGGTGCCTCCCAGGTGTTGGGTTGCCCAGACACCTGATTCCTCTGGTGTTTGTCTTCCTCTCCTGCCCCCTGACTCCCTGCTGGGCCTTGCAGTTCAGCTGACAGTGGCTTACCCCCCTCGTAGCTGCTTGAATTTCATCAGTTGCCTTTCCTGCATCTGCTGACTTGATCCTAATATTTGCCTTCTTTACATGGCAGTTTTTTTTTGTGTGTGTGTGTGTGGGACCCTCGCTGGTGGCTGGGGAACGAACTGGCGCTGCAGAGGCTGGCCCAGCACTCAACTGCTGCGCCACCAGGGGAGGCCCTACATGGCGGTTTTTAGTCCATTGATTTTTCTCATATTGAACCAGCCTTGCATTCCCAGGGTAAATCGCACCTGCTCACAGAGTCCTGCTCTCTTGATGTGCCCTAGACTGGGTTTCTTGCTGTTCAGTTCGGGGCCGTCGCGTCTCTGTCTAGTGATGGATCTGGTTTTCTCTCTTGGTCTGATTGGGTAACCTGGTAATGCTGCCCTCAACAATGAATTTGCGAAGCGTTCCTGAAGCGTGGTGCCCTGGGCTAAGCAGCCTGGGACCTTAGTAACAGCCTTTGCTCAGTCCCTGTATGCCCCTGAGCCCCTGCTGTGACTCTTGCTTCATGTTAGACCATGTCCCGCCGTGAGGCAGGATGGACCTGGGGGGGTCCCATAACTGCTGACCCCTTTACTCAGCCTCGGTGCGCAGCTACACGCCTCACCTCTCGGTGTGTAGCCACGTCCTGTCTGACCTTGTGCAGCTGCTGGTGCAAACCCACTGGAACCTTGTAGAAACTGGAAGTGTCCCTTGCCCTGACTTCCGCTGAGTCAGCACCGGTGCCGCGCACCTGCTTCCTGTGAGCCCTGGTGCCCGGGCCTCCCTGGTGCCGCGTACCACTCCCCCACTTCTGTGCAGGGCTGAGAGGGTTGAGACTGTGCACTGGCAGAACCACCTGAGCCTGACGAGACTTTCTGACGGCTTTTAAACAGCAAAAACTCATTGTCTGTGATAGCTAAGACAGCGCAGACCGGGGTGTCTGTCTCGGGGTGAGGGCGCTCCTGCTTCCAGAGAACTAGCCCTTAATTGTCGTGCGGACCTGAGCAGCCCGTGCTAGAGCCGCTCACTCTTCAGGTGCCTGGTCCGCAGCGGCACCTCCTCTCTCTCCTCTGACTCGGGGGGTGATGGGCCGCTCTCGCTGTTTTGACAGTCCGGTTAACATTTTATCAATTTTATGGATTCGTTTCCAGAGAACTGGCCTTGTGTTTGATTTTTTTCTTTATTTTTCTGCTTTCCTAGTCCATTGATTGCGCCTATTTTTATTATTGTCTTCCTGCTGCATGCTTGGGGTTTATTTTGCTCTTTTTCCAGTGATGTGACTCAGAATAGGGTCTGTACGGGTAAACATTGCTGGGGCAGGAGTTGCTGGATGGTGTGTTCTATACTGTTCGTAATGACAGCGCTGCTGACTCACCGGCTCGCCCGTTACGAGCGCCGCGGCTGAGGGGGACGCCGACGCTGCCCGGCAAAAAACGCGTGCGTGTTCACCTCTTGCCTTTGGCCTGCCGGGCGCCTTGGCGGCGAGCCCCTTGCCGTTCTGGTGTGCGGTGCAGGCGCCCGATTATGGGGCGTGATCTGCTCTGTGGTGGCTTGAATGTTCTCGTTTATTCCCGGCCACAGGCATTTGCCTGGTCTGTCCTTCATCCTTCTGCTTTCAAGCCGCCCGTGTCCTATATCAAGGTGACTCTGTGTAGGCCGCGTATCATTGGGTGGTTTTTAAAAAATTCATTTGGATAATCCCTTTTATTTGATGTGTTTAGACTGTCTGAGCTTCATGCAATTATGAATAATTGTTGATACTGAGGTCGTTTTTGGAGAGGTTGGGTTCAGAGAGCGGGCCCCTGGGAAAAGGTTTCATCCGCGCTCCCCTTTCAGCAGCCCTGGGGAGCTCCTGGGCGAGTGTCTCCACGACACAAGGAATTGGGTGTGTGTGACAGGGCTGGTGTGTTAAGAGGGAGAATGAAGGACACTTGCGTGGACACCAGCGGGCAGGACGGGCTGCCCCGAAAGGGACAGGTTTGCCGAGAGAGAGGCCTGCAGGGTCGCAGGCAGGGACCTTGAGCAGAGCCGCCTCCGCTGAGGGCTCAGTGAGAAGTCCCGGCAGGTGCAGGGCCCGGGCGGGCAGAGGCCGCTGCCCTGCGGAGGGAGAGAGTTGGCAAAAAGAAGCCCCTGCACAGGCCCAGGTGGGCAGCAGTTCGCCTTCTCTTTGGGAGGGCCGGTTGCTTGTGCGGTGGCCTGTTTGCTGTTGGCTCGGGGAACCGTAGAATTTGGAAGGGAGGGAGATCTAGAATGGCCTCCATCTCCGCATCTTCGCCTCCCCCAGGCCTGCCTCCCCCAGGCCTGCCCCCGCCCTCACCCTAACAGCACCTGACACATAGCTTGAGTCTGTGCCTGTCGCCTAAGGGGTCTTAGTTCCTAGGGCTCGTTCACTGACTATGTTAATTGCTTTTTTATTTTTTTTTAATTTTTTATAGAGGCATGTTTTATTTATTTGTTTGTTTGTTTTGTTTATGCATGCACTGGGTACAGTCAGAAGCGCGGGAGGGCGAGAGAATTCACCAGAGCCAGAGCGGGGAGCAGAGCAGGCAGAAGGACCGAAGGACACTGCTGAGGGGAGCAGCGGGCGGCAGGAGAGGTCTGCGCGCCCTGTGGGACCCTCCTCCTGTGACTGGGAAGCAGCCGCAGCCGGGGATCGAACCGGCGCCGCAGAGGCCACGGGCAGCTTCGCAACCCAGCGCTCAACCGCTGCGCCACGGGGAGGCCCCAATTGCTTTTTTAAAAAAATAGTTATTTATGCAAAGAACTGGGTGTCCATCTCTGCTCCGCCCCAGCCCCCATGAGCCAGGTTTCTGGCCTTGTGGCGCCTTCTTTCCGACTTTTCTACCCTTGTCCTCCGTCGCTGCCCTTTGATTTCTTGATTTCTCTGTACTTTGTTCTTCTCTTTGTTCTTTACAGGTTTTTTTTTTTTAATTATTTGAATATTTTGCTTTTCTGTTTTAATATGAGACTTTCACTGTTTCTTCATGTCGCTGAGTGTTTGCTCTTGGGCTGCATTACACAGTCTTGTCAGTTTTCTTACAGTTAACCTTTCACCACCACAAGGAGAATATTCAGCCTCACCGCTTACTGCACGTGTGTCTTTGTGCCTGGCCAGGGGCGGGAAGAGAGCAGGGGGGGTTCACCCACCTTCTTGAGTGCGGAAGCCCCCCTGCTGCGGGGTTTCTTAGGGCGTCCACTTCATAGGCTCTCCTGGGGCCTTGGGGAGAGAAAATGCCATCAGGAACAGAGGGGAGGCTTCCTCTCACAGGGTTTTGAACGTTAGGATTCTCTTTCCCTGCTCTTTGGGTCAGAAAACAAAAGCTTATCTTGAAGTTCTTTGATCTGCACTTGACCTTCAGGCTGCCTGAGTCCCACTGGCATAGCCCCAGGGGAAAACCAGGAGGAGCTCACAATTTGTTAGTGGCACTTGGATATCTGGCCTCCTTCCCAGGCTTATGGCTTTCAGTGTTTTAGGCCTCAGGTAACTCCCCTGCCCCATCTGGGTTTTATACCAGGGTGGGCTGGGGCAGACATTCTGAGTGTGCTTTCTCCGTCTCTGCAGGAACTAACTTCCTTGTGTTATAGGGCAGCTCCGATACAAAACGGGGTGCCTGACTGTGGGTCCTCACCCGCGCGCTTAAAAGGACTTATCCATGCTCTACTGCAGGCACACGCGAGAGGTTCATAAAAGGTTTATTGACAAGGGAAGGGGAAATGAGGAAATGTACAGCTCAGGGAGAAAAGTGGGAGACAAAGTTTTAAATGCGTCCGACCCGATCCGCCGATCAGGAATCCCAAATGGCGCTCTGAGAGCTGGCCGAGGGCCAGGAGCCGTGAAGCCAGGAGGCGAGCGACAGCCAGACCCCCAAGGCCCACGTGTTTGGTTTTTATACCCAACCTGGCTGCCCAACTCCACCCTCAGGTCCCAGCCACCTTCCCTTTGGTGGTGACGGGATTTGTCTTTCCCAATGTCCTGATGGCTTTGGTCTGGAGTGGGGGTGGAGTCCACGAAGCCTGCATGGGATTAGCTCAGGACATCATTTCCCCCTAACACTTAGATCTGTACAATTTTTGCTTTCATTAAATGCAGGGAGTTTACACTTATTATTTTTTTAAATATTTTTTTCCTCATTCTCTGGGACTCAGATTACTCAACTCTTACATCTTTGTATACTGTCCTTCGGGGCCCTGATACTCTCCATTTCTCTCAGTCTTTTTCAGATTGGATAAATTCCATCTTTAAGTTCATCGACTTTCTTTTGTCATCCCCATTCTATTACTAAGACTAGCCACTGGATTTTTTTCCCCGATATTTTCAGCTCTAAAATTTCCACTTAGATCTTATTTTGAAAAGGTCAGCCACGTCTGCCTAGCCTCACTGAGAAGGTTGTAACAGAAGCACTAACGCCTGTTTGCCAAGTCCAGTGCTGGCATCATCTCAGCTTGTTATCTGTTGATTGCTTTTTTTTGAGAACAGGTTCCATTTTCTGGCGCTTTTGGGTTGCATGTTCGACACCGTGAGTGTGATGTTGCCTGGACTCTGGGTTCTGTTATATTCCTCTGAGGGGTATTTGTGGTGTTCAGCTGACAATGACTCTGGTTAGGTTCATCTCACCTCCCATGGCTTAGGACTTAGTTCGGTCATGTTTTATTTTGCTGCACTCACTGGAGTTGCACACACAGACCTGATCCAAGGTCAGCCTAAAACTTGCAAGAGCAAATTGCCCAGAATTAGGGACTTTCCTGCAGCCAAGGTGGATGACTTTCTTTTGTGCTTCTCCTGCCTGAGCTGCTTTATATCTAAGGGCACCCTCAGAACAGAGCCTCCCCCCATGCAACCCACCCCTGTGCCGATCTGACCTACTTTGTTTGTTCTTCTCCCTCCTCCCACCACCCTAGGGCGTGGGGTTGTGTTACTATGCAAGCATGACCGAGGCCAAGCAGGAGGGCCATCCAGCTCAGAGCTTTCCTGGACTGGTTTTCCGTTTGGAACTTTGCCAGGAGTTTTTTCTCCATTCAGTGCTGACAGCATCAGGGCTGGTGGAAGTGTCCCCTGCTCTTGAGGCTTTCACATCCTTGAGGCTCCTATGTGTAGGTATGAAGACTGCATTTTGAAGTGCGGTTTTACCGTGAGCTGCTTGAACCACTTCCTTCTTCCCCTTCCCCTGCACTTAGTTAGAAGCACTATTTGGGGTCAGCCCTACAGGAAGGGGCCACGTGTTTCACAGCTCCATCGTCAGGGGCTGGCTCACCGGCAGCTTAGGCGTCATGGTGAACAGAGCTGAAGGTACGGGATGGACGGAGGGTGGGTGGGTGGAAAGTAGGATGCTGGGATGGATGGTGGATGAACAAGCAACACCTCTAGGAAGTCGAGTGTGAGTTGAGTGTGCCTGAACAATGGGTAGATGCATGGGTGGGTGGGTGGCTGGACTGGTAGATGGATGGGTGGGTGGGTGATGAATGAATGTGTGGGTGGTGCACGAGTGGATGTACACTTACACTTCATCCCCTCCACCTACTGCCCCTCCAGTCTTTCGCTGTGGCTTGTCTCCACAGCCAGCACAGGGAGCATCACCTGCCCTGGGGCTGCAGATCTGGGGCCCACCTCTCCCCCTTGGCTTGCTGGGCCAGGCTGCTGCAGATGCCAGCGCCCGGCAGGGCTGGCTCCAGGGACGGCGCCCTCGCCTGCTGCTGCCAGGGTGCGCACTGACGTCTCCGGCAGCTCTGCTGTGGGAGGGCTGCAGCTCCCAATTAAACTGTTTAAGTGACAAAAGACCCCGGGTAATCATTGATTAAAAATAACTTGGGCTGGCTGATGCTGTTGCCCGGGCCCGTCAGCCGGGGGGGGGGGGGGGGGGGGGGGAGGGGCGGGGAAGGGGACTTGGACGGCGCAGCCCTCTGACGCCACGCCGGGGAGGGACGCTGCCAGGGCCCGCTGTCACCACGGCAGGGCGGAGAGGCCGGAAAGGACCGCAGCCTGGCGCTGCAGGGAGAGGGCCCGCCTGCGGTGGGCGCGGTCGGGCCGGAGCCACCCCGGGGGCCTGAGGTGGGCGGCTGGACCGAGGCCCCCCGCACGGGCCCTGCTCGGGCTGGTCACAGCACAGAGCGCTGTTGCTCGTCCCACAGGTGTGAGGTGGGGCTCAGGGAAGCCCGTGGGTCCTCCTTCAGCAGCTCCTGGGGGAGCGCCGCTGTGTGCCGGGTGGGGTGGGGCTCTCAAGCACCCCAGGCATGTGTACCCCAAGCTCGGTGTCCTGGGACGCGGGCTGTGGTGGGCTCACAGCACAGGAGGGTGCGTGCCACCACTGGGGCAGAGCCAGGAGGTGGGGAGGCCGGTGTCGAGGGGGCACTGGCGGCTGAGCCCGCGGGCCCGCTCTGAGGCCCTTCTGCGTGCCACGGCCCTCCCTGCCTTGACTCGAGGGACTGTCTGTGTCTCCCTGGTCCTGGGGGACCCGGGGGTGGCAGCAGAGCCCTGGGGCCTGGCAGGCTGATGGGCAGCGTGGACTTTGCATCCGCAGCCCTGTGCTGGCTGCTTTAACCGGAATTCACCGCTTCCCTCCCTCCAGAGCACCACGGGTCTTGGGCAAGGCGGGCATCTGGTCATCGGCTCTGCCATCCCCAGGTGGAGGGTCAGGACTAGGGGTCAAGGGCCACCCCCGCGGGAGGACAGCTGGGGTCTGCTTGGTGTCCCTCCCTGCGTCTGCCCGAATATGCCGCCACAGCAGTGTGGGCCCGAGCTGACCAGGAGGACGAGGAGGTGTGCGGCCGCGGGGCTCCTGGGTGCGCCTCAGCAGCCCTCCCCGCCGAGGCCCTGGCCGGCCTGCGGCCCCCCGCCTGTGCCGTGCGGCCCGAGCAGCCTGGCCCTGCGCCCTCCCCCGCGGGCCACACCTGTGACCTGCCCGGGCCGCGTGCTAAGGCCCAAAGCTCATGCTGGGGCTGGCCTGGAGGAGCCCTGAGGGGCGAGGACGCGGGTCCTGGCGAGCCCGGCTTCCCTGCGCACGGCTGGCCGGGGGGCGGAAGAGGTGGAAGCCGCCCACAGCGGGTGGGGTCCTGGAGTTGGGGAGCAGGCCCGAGCCAGGGGAAGCAGTGCTGGGGAAGGCGAGTGGACCCGGACCGCACTGTTGTGGCTCCTTCGTGACAAACACAGAGGCTTCCTGCAGATCGGCCACTGCGCGGGGTGCGCCGCTCCATGCCAAACACGCAGCCTCTGTGTCCGGTTGGCGGACCCCATGCTGGCTGGCAGGCGAGGCCTCAGGACAGGTGTGGACTCGAGCTGGGCTCCCTCCTCGGTGCTCTCAGGCTCTGCGACCCTCTCCCCGTCAGCCCGTTTACAAGTGACATGGACTCCGTGTGCCCCCCAGCCCCACCGGTGGCGCAGCACCTCGGGGCCTGGAAGCGGGGGGCGATGACCCCCTCACCCACCTCCCGCCTCACCCTGGCTGCCAGACCCCCGGGCGCCAGGGGCTGCGGGTGCTGTGGTGCCCTGGGGCACACCCACCCTGCCGCCTGCTCTGGGGCGCAGTCTGCGTTGTCCCCAAGGTGTCGGGGAGGGGAGGGGTCTCGGATGCAGTTTCAGGGGCCCAAGTCCTCCCGGGTCACTCTCTGGAGCCCCAGCTCCGTGTCCCCGGCGTCCCCTGGCCATGGTGGTGAGGTAGATGCCGCGAGTGCCCGACGTGGTCTCCATGTGAGCGTGGGGTTCACATGGCCGAGTCTGACTGTTCTGCCACCTTCGACCCCTTGGGCGGTTCCCATTTGTAAGCTGGGGGTACAGTCTGACTGTCAGTGGGCAGAATGAGGGGCACCCCGGGACCCCAAACCTGTCCACTCCAGGTGGGTCCTGCCATCCCCCACGTCAAGACCAAACATGCTCGAGTGCGTGAGACGGTCAGTAGGAAAGAACCTCGCTGGAGTCAGTGCACAGCAGAGTGGGGGATAGAGTTCCCAGACCTGAAGCCACCGTCCCCCCGTGGGCAGGTGCCCAGGCCAGGGGCTGCCCAGAGCAGGGCAGCGGAGGCCGAGAGCCTGCCCCGGCCTAGGGCGCCTGCCGTGGGGACCCGCAGGAGAGGGCGGGGGGCCAGGCAGGCCTGGGAGGGAAGGAGCAGAATCAAAGTGCAAGTCAAGACAAAGGCCCCCCCTCGCCTCCCCACGTCCCTCACCACGTCCCAGGTGTCCCTGCCACGAGCCCCAGGCCGAGAGCCTCGTCTCCGCTCCACAAGGAGGGGTCAGAGCTGGTGACACCCTGTTTCTGGCTGGGGCCTCTGGCAGGCTGGGCCTCACTGGGTCTGGGGCCTCCTCCTCTCTGATGAGGGCACAAGTCTCATCACGGGGGCTCCCACTGACCTCATCTAAACCTAACCTCCCCAAGGCCCCACCTCCAAATTGGGGCCTCAACTCAGGACTCGGAGGACACACACGCAGCCCACCCCAGCGACAGGTGCCAGGGTCAGGAGGGGCAGGGGCCTGTGGCAGATGGGTGTGGAGGAGCCGGGTAATTGTGTGGATGTGGGAGGGACACGGGTCTGTGCACATGGCCGTTGTCGTCAAAGACGGCCTTGACTGAATGCCAGAGCACAAGTGGAACAGCATGACCAGGAGGGGAACAGCATGGCCGGGAGGGGAACAGCATGACTGGGAGGGAACAGCATGGCCGGGAGGGAACAGTGTGACTGGGAGGGAACAGCATGACCAGGAGGGGAACAGCATGACCGGGAGGGAACAGCATGAGCCAGAGTAGACCAGTGAGCGCTTCCCCAGGCGGTCACTGAGTAAGGGCGGTGGACTAAAACTGGTCTTGGTTTGTGGTCCCTTCTAGACTGGAAGACAGCCCGAGTCTCCCCTGCCAAATTCCCCACGGTCCCTCGGCCTCCTTGTCCCTGCCCCGGGCCCCTGCTGCTGCCAGCCTGCCCAGGTGGCTCTTTCCACTGAGTGACAGCACCCTCCTGAGACTTCCCGCACCCGGGAGGGATGTGAGCCCGGTGCCAGGCACACGTCCCGCCCAGGGGGCACCTGGGGTCAGACCAGTTCCCCTTTCCCAGGGGTGTCTGGGCTCCGGAGCCTGGAGATCTTGCCTGCAGCGGGCGCCTCCGTGGCGGGCACGCCTGCCTTGGGGGCTCTGCGGCCACTCAGCTCCGTAAGGTTCTTAGGGCGGACGGCACAGAGGACACCCAAAAACCCTCCTGCAAGGCGCCCAACACTGGGCGGCTCCAGACAGTGGGGAGTTACTCTCTCCTGGCTCCAAAGGCCAGAGTGCTGGCTGCAGGGCCGCGCTCCCGTGGAGACCCTGCCTCCCGCCTGGTGGGTGCGGCTCTGGCCGCTGCCTCTCTGGAGTGGCTGGCGCTGTCTCATCTCGTACAGGGACGTTAGGTTGGTGTTAGAGTTAGGGCCCCCGGCTGCCCAGGACCGGTCCCCGTCTCGGGAACCGTAGCGTGACCACGCCTGCAGAGAGCCCTAGCTGGCTCCCTCCCGCTGGGCAGGTGCTGCACTTGCTGGGGGAGCGGGCGTGCTGCGCCCGGCCTGCGGTCACCAGCTGGTGGAGCTGGGCCTGAGTGGGGGGCAGGTGCGTGGTGTCGGAGCCCGTCTGTCCTGGCCAGGAGCCTCGGCCCTTCCTCCGCCACTAGGTTCCACCAGTTCCTTGCCCACAAGTCTTAGATCTGGGCCGGGCCTGGGTCCCGCGTGGTCACGGGAGACCACCCCGGGACCCACGGAGGAAGGAGAACGGTCTGGGCCGGAAGAACTCAAGAGCCCCAGCACCCGGCGCCACATCATAAGGAGTGTGTGTCCCGGGCAGAGGAGGTGAGAGGACCACGTTCCTCCATCGTTCCCCTGCACTTTCCTGACCCGGGGGCAGTGGGTTCTCTGGAAGAGGAGGGCAGGGGCCCTGAAGCTGCCCCCCGAGGCATCCATGGCCTCATCGACCTTCCCACAGGGAGGGGTCGCCTTCGCCCCTCCAGCCCAGGCGCCATACGGGTCTCTTGCTGCGCGCAGAGAGCTGCAGCCCCCGGAGCCCGCATCGCCCGTCTCCAGGGTAACGCAGAATCCCCATGTGCTGCTTAAAATATCCTGCCTTTCCCAGCCACACAGCCGTGTGCTCTGCTCCCGGTGGGGCTACCCCCTCTGGAGCCCCGGGGAGCGTGGGGGAGAGGGCCTTCCCCGAGGGTCTCCCTCCCCGCGGCCACTGGGAAGGCCCAGGGCCTGGCCGCCCGCTGTCTGACCGAGCTGCTCCCCGGCCGCCCTCTGGGCTCTGGAACGGCGGCAGCTCCAGGCCACAGGCAGGCCGGCAGGCTCTGGGCGGTCCAGGCCAGCACCCGCCCGCACCAGGGGCCCTGGCTGAGCTGCGTCCTCCCCGGCCCTGGCCCTCGGCCGGGACACAGCCAAGGACTCCTGGCCGTGGGCCCCTGGCCCCACCCCAGCTGGCCAAGCCCGGGAGCTCGCCGCCAGCCACAGACCGCCCCCCAGCAGGCGCAGCGAGCTGGGCGCTGCTTCCTCTCCCTGCCTGCTTTAAACGTGACCTTCACAACTCACAACGTTGCTTTAACCTCCCTCGGATGTTCATTATTCCTGTTCTTCAACCAGCGTCAGGCGGAGCTTCCCCGAGCAGACGAGCTCCAGTTCCCTGCCACTCAGGCTGTCACTCCCGGCGGGGCTGGCGCTCCTCGGCCGGCCTCCCAACGGGCTGCCTGTGTGCTGGAACAGGGCGAGAGTAGAAACCACATAGTGGTGGGCCGGGGCCAGCCTCCAGGCCTGCCCGCCGGCCACCCTCTGCCCTTCTCCTTCACCCGGCCTGCTCCCCCACCCCACACTGCCCAGCCCCCGGGCGCCACCCAGCCCGGCTCCTCCCCTCTGCCCGAGCCTGGTCGTGGCAGGGACAGGGATGGTGCTTTCTCAGCCCCCTGGGCCAAGGCGAGCGGGACCCACAAACGCACCCAGGGCGATGGACCCCTCGCCAGGGGAACTGGGCCCTGAAGGGCAGATGCTTGGTTTCTGCGCCCCACCCACTCGCCTGCACGACCCCTCGGCAGCACAGCCCGCCAGTGAGTGAGGCTCACTGTGGACCCACGAAACTCGACCCGCAAAGCAGGCACCCTTGGCAGACGCCTCTCTTGGACCCAGATGCACCTGCCCCTCCTGAGGGGCGTGGTGGCTGGGAGTTCAGGCCAGCTCGGTCGTTCGGTCATTCAAATGGAGACGGCCACTGCGCCCCACACAGGGCCGGAGAGAGGACCGAGGAAGGACCCCGCTCGGCGCTGGGGTTGACAAGAGCTGTTACTGTCGGGCCGGCCCCTCGGCTCGTCTCTGCAGAAGCAGGACGCTGTTCACTCCCCTGGGCCTCGCCTGTGCTGTTCCTTCGGCCTGGGTTGCCCTTCCTTCCCTCACTGTCCCCAACTCCTACTCATCCTGCAAGACCCGGCGGAGCAGGCCCCTCCCCTGCGCGCTCCCCGCCGCGCCCTCCCCCCGCCGTCCCGTAGTGCATGACACGTCTCCCTGTCGCAGACGATCCCACTCTGTTGTGATGATTCGTTCCGTGTCTGTCTCCCCCACCAGCCTGAGCCCTCGCCGGGCTTAGTCATCTCTCTATCCGCAGCATCTGACATGCAGAAGGCGCTCGAATTCATTCATTCAGCGGAGCTCTGCTCTCGCAGGCGGCGCGTGCCAGGCAGTGCCAGGCGCGGAGCCGCAGGGGCAGGGTGGCCCCGTGAGAGCAGCTGCCTGGTGGCCCCCGGGGCCGGAGTGCCGGGGAGGGGAGGGGCTGGCTCGGTCGGGCACAGCCTGTCTAAGGGGGCTGCTGAGACAGGCCCGAGCGCGAGGGCGTGAGCCTGGTGGACGTGGGTAAGGGCGTTCCAGGGCAGCAGGTGCAAAGGCCCTGAGGCAGACTGGGCGGGTGTTCGGCTGGGGGTGTCAGGGCTGTAGCGTGATGGGGAGGGAGCACTGTGCCAGGTGGGTGGGGCTCCCTGAGGCCACAGTTAGGGCTCAGCGTTTCCTTCTGACACTGGGTCACGCAGCGAACACGTGACGGGTCACATTTCCTGCGGCCGGGAGGGAGGTAGACCGACCCAGCCCAGAGCCGCTGCAGACCAGGGTGTGGGTTGAAGGGGCTCGGTCTCTGGGGGCAGATGTTGCTTGAGGGTGCCCCTGGCCTCCTTGCCTGCTGGCCGGCTGGCGGTGGGTGCGGGGGAGAGCGGGGCCGTGTGCCCGGGCAGCAGGACTGGTATTTCCTGTGCACGGACGGTCTCCTCTGAGCAACTCAGGCATTTCGGTAGAACCAACCAGATGGGAAGTGGGCCAGGGAGGGGCCGCAGGCCCGTGGGTTTGGACGGACCCAGCACATGCGACCAGAGAGAAAGGCGCAGGAGGCGGGTGCCGTCCGGAAGCATCGGCCGCGGCACCCCTGGGGTGAGGAGGGCACAGCTGATGCCAACAAGAGCATCCAGGAGGAGCGTGGACGCAGTGGCCAGGAAGCTGCCCTTCCTCGAGGCTTCCTGGACCTCTGGGTCTGCACCCGGAGCCCATGGCTCCCATGTCCCCGCAGGCTCCTGGTGTCCACTGGGTGCTGGAGGCAGCAGCTCTCCTGTTGGTGGCTGGGAGCCCACGGCTCGGTCTCCATGGTGACGGTAAACAGGGTGGCGGGAGGAGGTAGGCTCTGCCACACCTGCTTGTTCTCGCGCGACACCGCGCTGTGGGTCTGCTCACGCGCCTGTGTAAAGCAACCCACCGGGCAGGACAGCAAGCGGCCGGGCCGCCGCCGTGCCCTGCACGTAACTTCTGAGGATGCCAGCCTACAGGGTGGCCCCGAGCCTCTGTGCCCGACTGCCCTTCCCAGGGCACCAGCCAGCAGCTCATGGGTTCCTGTGCCCACCCAGAAGAGCCAGCGTTCCTGCCAAGGCCCCGAGTGGGCACAGCTGACCTTCCCAGACCACCGGATGCTCCCTGTCCACCTCTGGTCACCTGCCCTGCAGTGTCCATCAGGGGCTGCCCCGCGCCAGGCCTGGCTGCTGTGTCCACATTACAGGGGTGCTGCCCAGCCGTCAGTGGCTTGCCCAGCGCCCCATGACCACTGAGCTGTTAGCAGCAGCCGCGTAAGAAACGCCTCACCCTCAACTATGCGGGTCAGCGTGTTGGGCGGGACTCTGCGGGCCCCGCTGGCCTCGGGAGCGCCATCGGCAACAGGGTGAGTGGCCATGTGAGGCCACTGTCCAGCACTGAGCTCACCACATGCAGCGTGAGTGAGCGTGAGAGGCCCCCAGAGTCTGGACCTTGAGCCGCTGTGTCGGGCCGGCGTCCGTGGTCAGCGCTGGGGGCCCTGCATGGGTCTGGGCGAGGCAGCAGCATCTCCATCCATCAGTGGGTGTGGGAGGCCTATGGGGTGCCGGGTCCCGGACGGGGGTGGCCAGATGTGGCAGAGCCCTGCGCTGCCAACGCCTGCGGGCGAAGTCCGGATGGCTGCTGCCCAGAGTCGAAGTCGGGTCCGTGTGCGTGCCACGGTCCTTCCAGGCCCCCAAATGGCCGCTGCACACTGCCTCTCGGCTGCCCCGGCCCGGGCGATGTCCACGCATTGCGCTGAGCCAGGTGGTCCACCCGCATGGGCTTGTCCACACCGGCCTGCACGGTGTCCATGCTGGGGGGCTCCCCGCTCATCCTGGCTGGAAAAGCCACGCGGTTCGTGCCCGGCTTGGGGTGATGGGGACCCGGCAGAAGGGCTAGGCCTGCAGGGTGTGGCTGCACCAGCCACTCAGGAACTGCTTGTCAGGGGTTCTCCCGCCTGCACCCCTGCAGCTGCCTGCGAGGCCGCAGGGAGCCCGGGGGGCTGGGATAGAGGCCCGCAGAGCACCCCGCGGGTCCCACTCGGGTGCTGCTGATCCCGGCACTGCTGTGCAGCTGTGGTGTCTCCTCCGGCCAGCCCCAGCCCTGGCCATGCCCGGGCAGTGGGTGGCCAGCAGAGGCCTGCAGGCGTGTGAGTGGCGCCAAGTCCAGTGATGGGCCCGTGACTGGTCCGTAACGAGCCTCTCGGGCACGGCCCTGGGGCTGGCCCTGGTGGCTGGCGGCCGGGATGGCCCGGGAGGGGTCCATCCGGGCTGCTGTGGCGGGCGGCTCGGTGCCCAGCGCCTGGGGCCCTGGAGTCCTTCGCACACCCAGCCCGCAGGAGCCCGCGTGCTGCGATGATTCACGGCGAGCATGACACAGAACCAGCTGCAAATAAGTTGAATGTTGCTGGCTTGGGGTGTTAGCGGCATTTATGAATATTGTGGGAAAACATTTACTCACTGAAGCTCCACGCAGTTGAGGGAAAAAACCCTCCCTTCGGCACACGCTGCGGGACTTACGTCTGCCTGCGATGTAGCCTGGTGACCGTCTGGGATTGGTCCTAGTTTAGGGGTTTCTCCCCAAAGAATCAAGCTTGGAAGCGCCGTTTTCCAGAAACACTTCTTATTTGACCGTCTTGTCCCGGAAGCTCCCGGCACCTAGTAGGCGGTCAGCTAGCGCGTTGGTTTCCTCCCCTCTGCACTGGAGCTGGGTTTGTTTTCTCTGCGCTGAGTCTTCCCTTCTCTTCACACCCTGCTTCCCCGCGGGGAAAGGGGTGCAGACGGTGTGTGATGCCTAGTGAGCCCCCGAGGTCTGAGGGCCGCTGCTGGCACTCGGGGCACGTGCTGCTGGGACCACAGGGCTGGCCTGGGCTCTGCCGCCCCTGGCTGCCCAGACCCGGGCTGCAGGTGGCCAGCACAGCCCCTGCTGGGGGTGGGCACGGTCACCCGGTCGACGCGCTTGTCGGGGGATGGGGCCCCTCGCCCCGTCTGAAGGGTGTGTGGTCTGAGCCTTCCACGGGGCACGCGTTGTGAGGTCAGAGGAGCAGGAACCCAGCCGAGGCCCTCGGGTCCCAAGTAGGACGTGCAGTCACGGGCTGTCTGGAGGGACCATCGCTCAGTGACCACATGCCCCGCCCTTCCTCCAGGGGGTCCCCAAGGCTGCGCCTGCCTCGTCCAGGCACGGGAGCCTTAGCAGGGACGGTGCCCAGCCTCCCCATGACGGGCCCCGACGGCCCGTCCTGCCCCAATGGCCAGGAACTGCCGGAAAGGGCAGCAGCAGCAGCTGAGAAATGGGCACATTGTGACCCCAAACGGGGTCCGGCGGTGCTTCGTGCGGAAGTCCAGGACAAGCAGGGCGAGGACCGGGCGGAAGAGCGAGAGCCGTTTGCCCTGACCGCGTCCTTCTGGAACTTCAGCTGCCCCGAACCTCGTGGGAGGCTCAGCGCCTCTGGGGCGCGCTGCACCTGCCGCCTGCCTGCCCATCCTGAGGCGCTGCCCCACGCCTCCCCTGCCCCCAGCACCCCCTACCGTGCCGGCGGTTCTGGCCGAGGACTCACCACACCCCTGCTCTGTCAGCTTCGGGCCCGCTCCCTCCAAAGCGCAGGGGAACCTTGTGTGAACACATTCACACACAGTGCAAAGAAGTTAACATCACGCCCTCCGCCAACCCCGCTGCTTCAGGCAGGGGGCACGGGCTACGGGAAGGGGGTTTCGGGAGCAGACCAGCGGCCGTCACCGTCCAGCCGTGGCGAGGGGCGGGCAGGGCTCCGGGGCAGCACCAGGTGTCCCAGTGCAGGCTGCGGGGCCAGCGCGCACCCATCAGGGCCCCGCCGCCTGGCGAGGTTTGGGGAGCTTGTCTGCCAGCCCTTTGCTGAGGACAGCACCCGCATTTCCTCACCGGCCTCGAGTTGGTGAGACAACTGCCAGCCTGTGGGCCAGGGCAGCTCCCTGGAGACGGTCCCCTCGTGGGCCCCTTGAAGCTCCAGACCTCCCCAGGGCACCAGGCTGGGGCCCTGGCTGCCTGCACAGTGGAGCCTAAGCCCAGGTCAGAAAGAACAGAACTTCCCTGGGAAGTTGGGTTTGCACTGGGTTCAGATTCTCTTGGCCCCAGACCCCACCACTCCCTGTTGTGACACCAGCGCCTTGATACGGAGCTGCCTGGAGACGGCCGAGCCTGTGACTCCCACCGGCAGCTCTGTCCATTGCGATGGACAATGCGGTGGACAGACACCCGCTGAGAACCAGCCCCAGGTGTGTCCGTTGCGGGATGCTGGGGGGAGGCCCAGGACCGCCCGCGAGCGACTCAGTCTTGGGAGGAGCACACTCCACACTCGCGCCTGCTGCCTGACTGGTGTGATCGGGGCGGGACTCGGGGCGCGGCCCGGGGAGGGCAGGGGTGTCCGCGCACCCGCCGCCTCCCGCGTTCTCCTGCGGGCCCTTCCCGGAGGGGCTGGTCTCTCGCGGCTCGCCCTACCTGACCCGGATAGAGGCTTGCTGAGGTCTCACGTGGGGAGGGGCTCGCCCCGCTAAGGCCTGCAGCTGCAGAGCGGGTGGAGGCGCCCCTCCCCCGCAGATGCCATCCGCTCCCCACCCTCCTGGGGAGACCCGGGGCTCCAAGGACAGGGCCTCCAGGTGCGGGGCACCGGAGAAAGGGGCTGCACGGTTGTGGAAACCCACGCTATTTTTACCCCTGTCTCCCCGCTTCTGCCTCCCACTGCGCCCCCCGCCCCCCGGCCGCTCGCGTGCCAGGCTAGGCTATTTTTGCGATCCTGAGATTCGCCCGGAGATCAGTCAGACCTTGGCTGGGAGGAGGGCGCGGGGGGCCAGAGGCTCGCGGCGGGGACAGTGGCCGCATCCGGGCCGCAGAGACATGGGGTCGGGGATGTGCTCGGGGACTCGCCGGGACTCCCCAGGACCCGCCTTGCCTGTGCTAGGAGCGCTGGCCACAGGGTGTGCGCAGAGCCCCTGCCTGGAACCCCAGGATGCCTGGCGGCCCCAGCAGAGCTGAAGTGGGGAGCAGGAGGGCGGCCAGGCATGGCGGGGCGGGCAGTGCAGCCCGGGGCCTCGTCCTCCCCGACCTGGCCATGACCTTGGGCCCAATTTCCTCGTCTTAGAGTCTCTCTGTGGCGTTGAGCTCAGCGCTGGCGGCGCAGGGCCAGGGTGAGTCTCGGGGAGCCACGAGTCCCGGACAGCCGGGCCAGCCCCGCGGCCCAGACATGGGCACCAGCGGTGACCGTGAGGCTGGCATCTGGAGGGCCTGCTTCGGGTCGGGTGCCTGGTTAGTGCGCATCTTTCTGGGGTGACGGGAGTTGTTAATCGACGAGCTGGGGACCCCAGGTCATGCAGCTGGTGGCAGAATTGGGGTTCAGACCTGGCAGTCACCAGCCGCGTGGCCTGCCTTTCGGGCACCAAGGACAGGTCCTGGGAGCCCCCACTTGGAGCCTCCTCCGCCCCAGAGGAGCTGCAGCCGGAGGTGAGGGTCTGGTCTGGTGGCAGCTGGCGGGAGAGGACGGTGCGGGAGGCCGCACTGGCCCTGACCTTGAGGGGCCGCAGCGTGGGGCTGCCCGCCCACCCCGCCTGCAGCCGGCCGCCCTCCTCCAGCCTTCAGACTGGCTGCCCTGAACTTTCCCCCAGAGCCCCCTCCCCGCCCGGAGCCCCACGCCCACCCCAGACACTAGCGGGGGCAGGAGGTGCCCCCTGGGAGACGCGCCCCCCAGGCCCCCCGTCGTCCCTTCTGTCCTGGCTCCGTGGGGCCACATGGGCCGGCCGCCCGCCGTCCTGGGCACCCGGTGCGGCTGCGGGAGCCGCAGAGCGAGCCGAGGCTCCAAAATGAGAAGCAGTTCCCAGGACAGCAGCCTGCGCGCGGCCTCGGCCCCTGCTAATAGCGGGTGAATCATCCTCCTCCCGAACGGCTGCGTAATTGCGCTGGTTTTTCAGGCGTCCTTCACCCGTACTTATTTAGACTAGTGACTGATGCGTTGCCATGGAAACCGGCACTAGGAGGAAAAAAAGTCCCCAGTACAGTGGGAAGTGGAAGGGAGCCGGCTCCAGCCTGGAGCTTACAACTTGTGTCAAAGACCCGAATTCCCAGCCTTTCCCCGCGGGCGGGCGGCACCGTCGCCCCGGGGCTGCTGGCGGGTCGCGCTCCCGGGGACGCCGCTCTCCTGCCGCGGCGCGGCACCCCCGCCCCTGCCATCCTGACCCCGGAGGGCTGCAACTTCCCTCCCCGGGGACCAGCAGACGACCGTCGATGGGGCCGCCCTGGCGGACTCAGCGTGGCGAGGACCTGGCACAGCCGGGGGGCCAGCCGGAGTGAGATGGTCACGCCCAGGTTAGAGATGATGGCGGACAATTCGAGGTTCAAGAAGAAAGTTCATTTCGGAGGTACGGTGCCGCCCGAGCCTGCGTGGGGTGGGCATGCTGAGTCTTTGTTCGTCTGGCGCCGGGGCTGGCAGGCGGGCTGTCCCGCCGTGGACGGGGGCCAGGACGGCCCTGCCCTGCCCTGCCCTGCCCTGCGGGGCCGCTGTCTTTCTCCCTGGAGCTGCGGGTTCCGTGGGGTCTCTCTTGGGCCGCCCACGTGCCGTCGGGTCCTCCGGGCCACCGGGCAGTGCTGTGAGGGTCCCAGGGCGCTGTATTCTGAGGGGTCTTTGGGTGCGGCCAGTGGGAATTTGAGCTGCATGGGGCAGCCGTTCCGACTCAGCCCCTTTCAGAGCCGGCAGAGCTGTGCCTACACGCCGGCGTGGCGCTGACGGTGGCCGGGGCCCGTGTTACCTCTGTGCTGGGAGCCCCGGACAGGCCGAGACGTGCCGTGGCTGGGCCTTTGCTCCGTTCTCCGCTGTCTCACTCAAAGCCCCGCTCCCGTCCCGCCCGGCCCCGCCTCCTTCAGCCCCGTGGGGGGTGCGCCCAAGCACCCAGCTTTCCATGGGGCTTGGCGACCTGGCTGGCTGGAGGTGCCTCCTTGCCGGCGGCCCCTGCCCCGCTCCTTGCAGGTGTACAAAGAGGAGTGGCTGTGGTCGAGATTTCAGGGGCCTCCTCTCGGACCCCCTGCCAGCCTCGCCCCCGGCCATCCCTGGCGCCCAGTGTCCTGCGGCATCTTCTGGGGATGCCCGACCCCTTGGTCGGAGAGTGAGCACCCCTCTGCAGGGTCGTGGCCGGCAAGGGTCTTTCTGTGCTCTCTCAGCGCCGGTGGGGTCTGCCTCACCTCTCCAGCCCCCCTCTTTCGGGGGATGGTCCCCATTTTCCCTGCCCGAGTGTCCTGTGGTGAAGACTCAGCTGTCTCCCCACATGAGCTGGCGTGTCCCCAGCTCAACAGGTCTCCCCGCTCCTGTCCTGTTTCCTGCGCCTCAGCTGCCAGTGTCCTTAAAAAAGATTCTGAGAAACAAAAAAGGCTCCTCCCGCCCCCAATCCATTCCTGGGTTTAAATCCAGCTCCGCCACTCACACCTGCCTGCCCCTGGGCGCTGCACCCCCGCAGGGCCTCTGGGGGTCCCTGCTGGGAGGCCGGAGTGGTCAGCTTGGGCGAGAGCCCCCTGGGCGGCCCCTCTAACTCCGTGGGGTGGGGCTTGTGCCAGGTGCTCCGAGTGGCCAGCCTGATGGGGGGTGCACGAGGTGGTGGTGTTGGGGGCCCACCATGTGGAGGGGGCTGCAGGGAAGGAGCAGAGTGAAGGGTGCGTCCCGCTGTGCTGGCGGGGGGAGGGCGTCTGCGCCCGGTGGGGACGCAGTGCCAGAGAAGGCTTTTGGGGTCTCCAAACATCCGTTCCTGCACGCCGGTCACTCCAGCCTGGCTGCCGGCCGGAGCCCAGCCCCAGCCCCCGAGCCCGCCCCCGCGGAGAGGGGGGACCGGGCTGTAGGACGCGGGGTCCTGTCCCACGGCGCTGACAGCAGCGTGAGCCCCCGTTCACGGGCTGTCGCTGCGACTGCCAGCGGCTCCATTTATTGGTAAAAATGCTTCCGCGGAGCCGCCTGGGCTGATTTAAAAATACAAAAAACACTAATTACTACAGAGCGGAGACCAGCCCACCGGCTTGCGGGCAGCCAGCTCAGCGCGGCCCGGCTCAGGGGCGTGGGGGCGGGGAGCCGGCTCGGGGCGAGTGAGCCCGTCCAGCGGGCCCGCCAGGGGACGGAGGAGAAAGGGCCGGAGCAGGACAGGCACACGCGCGCACACGCGCACACGCACGGCGCCGGCTTCCCCAGCTCGCGGCCGCAGGGCGGGACTCACAGGGCAGCGGAACGGGGAGGGTCAGGAGGCGGGACCCTGTGACTCGGGTCCCCCCAAAGCCTGTGGTCCGGCCCCTCCGCATCCCCGATAATCCCCACACGCCGTGGGGCCCAGCGCCCGCCCAGGAGCTGCTCCTGGACCTGCTGTGGCCGGCGGGCGAGGGCGGCCGTGGCCTTGACCCGGGGCTCGTCCGGCTTCCCTGCCGGGGCGTGGGTGCCCTTGCCGTCTGCCGACTCGCGCCTGGCTCCGGGTGTGGAGAGCACCCAGGAACCAGCGCCCCCCTCATAAGGACACTTCACCTTTCCGTGCTCAGTGTCCTCCTCTGGACGAGGTGCCAAGACTGTACCCAAACCCATGGGAGGGGGCCAGCCCCCTGCGCTCCTGCCCTCGAGCCCTGGCCCCAGGCCATCCCACGCCCAGAGGGGAGGGCCCCCCGAGGCCTGGGGAGAAGGGAGCCCCTCCCTGCAGACGCCGCCTCCCCTCCCATTGGCCAGGACCAGCCACTCTGCAGCTCCTGGAGGAGGCTGGGAAGATGGCGTCTTAGCGGCCAGGGACGCTTGGAGAGCCTCTGGGCTGGGCCTCAGGCAGGAAGCCCAGGCACAAAGCAAGCCCCGACCCCGGCGTGCTCCAGACCCCATCCCCGGCCCAGAGTCCCCGTGGTGCTCAGCCTGAGGGTGCTCCCCCCACTCTGGAGGCAGGGTGCGGCATTGCCTCCGGGAGGTGGCCGGAGCATCAACGTGCTGAAGGCCTTGCACCTGCTCCGGCGGGCAGTGGGGAGGGCCGGCTGGTCAGCCATAGGGTGACAGAGGTGGTGGCCGCTGTGCAGCCTCCCAGGGTCTCCCTCCAGCCGGCCCGCTGACCTCCCCCTCTCCGTGGGCCACTTGCTGGCCCCCCAGACATGCGGGTGCCTCAGAAGCTCCCCCGAGGGCCTCCAGGGGACGCGCGGCCTGGCGGGGGCAGAGCTGCTGCCGCCTTCTCACACAGAGAGGAACACAGGTTACGGCCAGTGTCCAGCCTCGGGCTGTGGCTCCTGGGGCGGAGGAGGAGCAGCCCCAGGTCTCGGCTAGGGGGTGGCACCAGGCGTGTGCACTGGAGGGCTGGTAACCGGCTGCACCCCCATGCCCACACACCCCCTGCCAACCAGCTTTCGGGGACTCCAGAGCATGGGGCTGTTTGAGAAGAGTGAGCCGCCCGCCCGGGCCCTCACCCAGCGCCCGCAGGAAGGGAGCGCGGGGCGGGGCGGGGTGGGGCCGGCGCAGGGGCATGAGTGCAGGTGTCCAGGAGCCACGCGCGGGACCCCCGCGGGGGAGGGGCGTCAGCGGGTGCACGCCCGGCACCTGCCGGCTCTGCAACGGGTGACCCTGGTCTGGTCCCTGCAGCAGGGACCCGCTTCCCAGAAACCCCCTCTGGCCCCACAGCAAGATCCTAAGTCCCCTAACTAACGCAATTTAAGCGGTTTTGTGAGCCGTTCTCCCAGCGCCCTACAGGTGTCCTTGGGGGAAGCTGAGCCGTGGGGATGGCCACACCCTCGCCCTGGAGGCCGAGCTTCGGGGGACTGTCCTCCCCGGCCGCCCTCCCACTCGGCTGCCCCTTCTGCCGGCCGGGGTGGCCCTGGAGGGGCCGGCCAGCTGAGAGCACCCAGCCCCTGGCCTGCAGTCCAGCCCCCGCCCGCGTCTCCGCCTCCCGCTGCTCCACACGCTGGGAGCCTCAGCCGGCATCTTAGTTTTAAAAAGAAAAGTTATTTCTGTCTTCGCCCCCTTGGGGAACGCCCCCCCCCCCCCGCTCCCATCTTGTGTGTGCTCCCAGCCGGTGTGCCTGCTCCGCCGTACTTGAAGCCGCTGAGCGCTGTGGGGGCGGGGACGAGCCGCTTGGAGCTGGACGGCGGCCACGGTGGCCAGCTGGGCCCGCCCTGCGGGAGGCTCAGGAGAGACACGGTGGCCCCTGGGGCCCTGGTCCCGGCCGCCCGCCCGCCCAGGCCAGCCAGGAGGCGCTCGGCAGGGAGCACTGTGGGGTCCTCCCGGCCCCACTCCCGCAGGCCCGGCCTCCTTGCGGGGAGGAGCCAAGAATAAGGACCAAGAGAGGGGTGGGGAGTGAGGGGTGCTGCTCAGGACTTCCCTCCTCCTGTCTCCGGCCCCGCCCGCTTCCTCGTCTCTCCGTCTCCCTCCTTCGGTGGCATTAAAGCTGAGTCTTCGGAGGGACGGAGGCGCCAGCGGCCATCACCCCAGCGCCCTGTTCTCCGCCTCCTGCTGGGCCACCAGCCCCCATCAGCGCCCAGGGCTGTGGTCCGCCTGCAGGGCCCTGGAGTCTGTGCTCGGGCACCCAGGCGGCGTCACAGGTGGGGCTCTGGCGCTCCCGGATGTGCCCCCTGTGGCTCGGCCACCCCCCCGTGCCCACGAGCCCCGACACGGAGTGCAGGCGGGCCTGGCTCTCCCTGCCCTGCCTCGGGCCTGGCTGTGGAGGACACTCTCGGGACTCGTGCTCAGCTGGGCCTGATGCCCACCAGGCTGCAGTGTGCTTGGCCGGAGGCGCCGCCCCCGAGGCTGTCCCTGTGGGGGCCCAGGTGCCGCCCGGATGAGGCCGGGCTTTCTGGGTGCTCAGGTGAGCTGCTGTTGACGCGGTTGAGCTCCCGGTTCGCCCCGGGCCAGCTTCCCAGGAGGCATGTGGGTTTGGCGCGCCTTCCCTGCCCGGCGTCCGCAGAGCAGCGCAGGTCAGCGCCCTGTTCGTTCCTCTTCAGGCCCGTCTGTGGTCAGCTCTGCCGCAGCTCCGGCTGGCCAGTAACTCCGTGAACTTGGGGGGTCATCACCGAGACCCCGCCTCATGACTGTCTCCTTCCAGCCAACCCCATGCTCCTCGGGGACACAAGCCGGCGTGGAGCGGGACGGCGGCCGCGGTGGCCAGCTGGGCCCACCCTGTGTCTTGCTGCGGGGCCTTGCGGCAGGGGCTGGCGCTCCCGGGAGCTGTCTGAACGCAGCCGGGCTCCTCTGCCCTGCCCTGCCTTGGTGTTGGGGAGCGAGGGTCCGGCCTTCGGCGAGCCCCCGGTGGCCTTGCCCTGCCCCCGAGCCCCGAGCCCGGGCACTGGGACGGCTCCTGGCCCGAGGGCCACCTCCTCCCCACCCACCCCGTGGACTGCTTCTCGGCCTCGCAGAATCCGCGTTCACGTCTTTGAGAAAATGCTTCGTCCTTGCCAGAGCGATCGCCTGTGCATGGCCGGGGCCTCCGCGTCTCCCGGGGCACCCCGTCCTGGCCTCCCTGCCAAGCTACAAAGTGCCCCCCGCCCACGCCCCCCCGCCGCTCCGCTTAAAGGGCTATTTTCGATGCCGACAATCTGAGGCTGGGCGTGCAATCTGTCACTCCTCGTGCCGCGAGGGGCCCGGGGAGCGGAATTCCTGGGGCGGTTTTTGTTCAGTGTAGATCTAGGTCACACTCCCAGCCGGGCTTCCGGGGCGCGTCAGCTTCAACACGGTCCACGTGGGCACGTGTCCCCTGGACAAGCCGGGGCCTCCGGGGCGTTCCGTGCGAGCACCAGGTTCTCCCGCCGAGAAGGCAGCCTGGGGCCGGGGCCGCGCAGGTCACGCCGGGCAGGTCCTGCCGCGGCGTTGGGGGGCTGCTAGCACGTCAGCAGGAGGGGCTGGCCCTCCTGCGCTGCCTGGACCCGGCACCCCAGGCGTGATGGCGCAGCAGGGCACCTGGGCGCGGCGGGGCTTCGGGCGTCCCAGCCTAGAGCGGGGTGTGCGGCCTGCCCCTCCCCGTCACCCCACGGCTACGGAGTGCCTTCCGCGCCAGACTGCAGGCCGGAGCTGGCCTGGCCCTGCAGTGTGCTGGGCAAACGCTGGTCCAAGCGGGTCTTACCGGTGCAGAGGCCCGGGGGAGTGAGGGTCAGGAACGTGGGTAACAGGCTTTTCCGCCTCCCGCCACAGCCCCCACGGCTGCCACCTGCAGCTTTGTCTCCCCGCAGGTTCATCACCTGCATGTGCTGCGGCGCTTGAGGGCGGAGCCCAGGGCCCTGGGCCAGTGATTCCTGGGTGAGGGAACACAGTGCAGAGATGGGGGACTCGGAGGGCCTCCCACCTGCCCGCATGCCCGTGCCCTGCTTCAGCATTAAAGGCCTGTCCGACCCCCCCGTCCCCCCCCCCCCCGGCTCCAAGATTCTTTTCTGCTTGCTCAGGCCGGCCATGAGCCTGCGGGCCTGGGCCCACCAGCCTCAGCCGTGCCAGTGGAGGGAGGCGGCACCCGACGGGCGCTGGGGAAGGCGCCGTCGTAGCCCTGGGGAGGGAGGGCAGCCTGGCAGCCAGGAGATGGCAGTGGCCACCGAGCTGGGCTGGCCAGCGAGCCAGTGACACAAACCGACCATTCTGTTCTTGCCTTTGGGAAGCTTCTCTACGGCTAAGGAGACAGACACGGGCGCAGCTCGCTCTTGGCTGGACTGCAGGGTCCAAGCACTGATCCGTGCCCCGAGGGAGGGGGGCCAGAACGGTCCGGGGAGCCGTGGCGAGGCCCAGGGGCCCTGTCTGTGCCCATCCACTCAGAGCCCTCCCCTCTTGGGGCCTGTCTGCACCCCTGTGGCTCCCCAAAGGGCCACGGCTGCCCCGCTGGCCCTCAGTACCAGCGCCACGGTCCCGCTGTCTGCGGCGGGAGGGCGGGCAGCGCCCCCCAGGGCCCCATGAAGCCCCGTGCTGCGGGCACCCGGCACCCCAGTTGTTTCCCGGCACAAGTTGTGGCCCCCGCAGGCCGTCAGGTGCCTCAGGCTGAGAGCGTCAGGCTGTAAATGACAGAAAGCTCAACGGCTTGAAGGCAGAAAAGGAGCAAACACAGCTTGTGTCACTGAAAAGCCCAGGGGCGCTGACCTTGTCAGAAAGCAGGCCCTCCCCTCTGCTCAGCTGCCCCCTCCTCTGTGCAGGTCCTTCCGGGGCCAGCAGAGGCCATGCCTGGGTGGGACCGGGTGCGTGGTAGCATTGCCCCTTCCCAGCAGGAGACTGAGGCCAGGCCACGCGAGCACCCAGGCCATGGCATGGCGAGGGGACCACGGGGCCTCGGCCAGGGACCCAGGAAGTGCCTGCTCCCAGCAGCCCCGCGCTCATGCCGCGGCCCTGGCGTTTACCCGTTGGGTGACCTTGGGACACTCACTCAACTTCTCTGGCCTCACCTTCCTCCCTTCCTCGCCTGCAGCCAGGCTGGGCGCGGCACTGAGCCCACGTGGTGGCACCCCTAGCAGAGGCCTGGCCTGCGGCTCCTCCAAGCACTCCGCCTGCGGCTCGCTGCCAGCCAGCCTGCGGGGGCACAAGGCTGGGGGCCAACATGGACGTCCAGGGCAGGAACTTTAGTTAACGTGGGGATTCCTTAGCAGAGCTGCAGTGAGGAAGAGTTTGGTAATAGGGTGGTGGTGGTGGTGGTGGCGGTGGTGGTGAGGCTGGTGTGATGACCTTGAGGTGAGGATGGGTCCCTCGGGACCCCTTTTCCTCCCCGTCCCTGAGCAGAAGGGGGACTGTCCAGAAGCTGGAGGACACGCAGTGGCCAGAGACACTGTCCCTTTTAAAGGTCGTGCTTCTCCTAGGAGGGGAGCTGACCTCGTGTGATGTCCTTCCTGGCCAGCTGAGCGCATGTGCTCCGTCCTCTTCCCTCCCGGGATGCTCGCTGGCCACCAAGCCCCATGGCCCGGCGCGCTGGCGGGGAGACCGGCCTGAGCGGCCCCTCTCTGCACTGGGACGCTGCTCGGGGCGCACACGCAGGTGTGCACGCGCACTCTCTTCTCTCCGCGCCTGGGACCTGCCGGACCGTGACGGCGGCCAGGTGCTGGCATCCACCAGCTCCCGTGCCCAGCGGTTCCCCAGACAACCGTGCAGCGCTGCCAGGTGGGGCTGAAGCAACAGGCAATTAGGAGTAATCAGGACAATTAGCAGCGAGTCCCTGGGGTCGCCTGTGGCTTCGGGAGCTACTCCGGCTAACCCCGCAAGGAGGCTCAGTTCCCCCCGCCTCTCCAGGCCTGGCACGAGGACCGGCTGGGCCCGTGTGCACCCTACCCGGTGGTCTGACTGCGGGGCGCTCCACCAGCCCTCAGAAGCCCAGCCTCCAGGGGCCCTGCCCTGCCCCCCCCCCACCGGGATCTGGGCCCCGCTAGCTGAGCCCAGCCCCGCCGTGAGGCCCCGTGCCGAGGCCCGGGCCAGCCCAGCTGGGCCTGGTAGACCGTGATGCGTGAAGGCGTGGCTGCGGGGCAGAGGAAACACCTGCACACCGAGTGGACGGCGGGCAGAGCGGCTGGGCTGGAGCAGCCGCCCCGAGGGCACGGGGCGCCCAGCCTGTGCCTTCTTGCGCCAGCTCCGCGGCATGGCTGGGTGCGGGGCCTTGCGTTGGGTGAGTGTCTTCCGGAGGCTGCACTCCGCGGGGGCAGGGCGGGGGGCGAGACCAGAGAAGTGAGGCCAGTTCCTGAGCCGAGGCCAGCGGGGCCCGGACCCTCGGGGCCCAGGCGTGCAGCCTGCTGGTGAGGAGCCCTCGCCCGGCCCCAAGCGTCAGTGAGGGGGAAGGCGGCGACGTCCCGAGCAGAGGCGCGTGGCCGACTCGGAGGATGCCAGGTCCAGAGGGGTTTGAAGGGCAGCGTGGGGTGGAGCAGAGAGCAGAGGGGCAGGCGCTCCCGGCTGGATGTGCGGCGCCGAGGAGCCTGCAGGTGCTCCAGCCTCCCAGGGGTCCCTGCAGCCACGGAAGGGGCCGAGAGAGCGCCCAGAGCAGCCACCGCCTGGGAGGGGCGGGCATCTCCTCTTGCTGGACCTGGGGGGCAGCGGGGAGGGTGCAGAGGCGGGGGAGGCAGTGATGGCCGCGGGGACAAATCCCAGAGAGGGGTGTGACGTGGCTCGGCCGGGCGCGGTTGCCGGCTTGGATGCCCGCCGCGCCCCAGGACGCCAGGGCCTGCCCCAGGGCCGGGGTAGGGGACACTCGCCCTGGGGGGGCTTTGGCCAGCCCCTCCCCCAGCCGCCGCGCGTTTCCGGAATTTCGTGTCCACCGTGGAGCCTGGGGTGGGGAGGCAGGCAGCGGGGGCTGCAGCGCGCGGACGGGGTCTGAGCCATTTCTCTGGCTTTTCCGGGCGAGGCAGGAGGGCGTACCCTGGGCGGGGCTGGCCAGGCGGGAGCCGCGCAGGGCTGTGGTGTGGCGGGCTTCCTCCGGCCCGCGCGCCTGCTGACCCTGATCACCCCTTTGCGCCACTCCCCGGGGTCCGGTCTCCATCTGAGCGAGGGGCTTAGTCAGGGACGTTGGTTGCGCTTGTGCGCGGGACAGAAAATAGCGACACCCGGACACCCCCCCGCGAGGCCGCCCCTTGGGCCCCCAGTTTGCTCGGGCACAGTTCCGGCGCGGCCACCCCGCTGGGGCTCGGACATCCCCCTTGCAGGCTGCTCCTCCCGCCTCCCCTGCCCGCCAGGGCCCTGCCCGCGGCGTCCGTTCCCGCCTTGTACGAGGCTGGGCCCCAGAGGACGCCGCCCCCCTCCCTCCGGGGTCTCCCCCAGGAGCCGCGTCCTGTGCCGCAGACAGACATGGGAGGGGCGGCGGGTGGCGGGGGTGGGGGTGGGGGCGGGGGCGCGAGCTTTCAGCGTGTTTTCTCCCCTGCAGACACCCGCGTGGACCGCACCAAGAAGCTCTTCCGGCACTACACGGTGGGCTCCTACGACAGCTTCGATGCCGCCAGGTAGGTGGCTGGCGGGGGCAGGCCAGGCGCCGCCCTGCCTGGAGCTCCCTGCGGGGGACCCTGGGGCCAGGCCGGGCAAGTGTGAGTGTGCGCGGGGGGCCGCGGGGGGCTGTCCGTCAGGGGAGGATGGGGCGTTGCCTGGGGCTACAGCACAGATGCTCGGGTGGCAGCAGCTGGCCCCAGGGCCTGCGAGGCAGCGCCAAGGTGGCGGCACCACAACCCAGGAGGCCCCAGACCGCCGTCCCCTGGCTCACACCTCATCCGCTTGTCCGGAGTTCACTCCTGCCCGAGTCTGGGGTCTGCGCCCCGAGGCCGGCCCCAGGCATGAGGCTGAGTACCCTGGTTTGCTTCCCGCTCTGGTTGTGTGGGGGGGTGTTTCGTGGCTGTGATGGAGCAGGCGGAGCACGGGCTTGAATGCCTGGCACCCCACGCCCACCGCCTCGCTGTGGACACCTCAGCAGCCTCAGGACCTCGAAGGTCTCAGGCTCCTTCCCCTTAGCTCCAGCGGCCGAGGCAGACGCGGAGGGCCCCGGGGAGCAGAGGCTCCGGGGCCTCTGGCACTGAGCGTGGCTCCCGGTTGCTGTGGCCACGTTGGTGTCTTAACTGTCCCCAAGCACAGAAGCCTCCGTCCCCTTGTTTCTGCCACGACTGGAGTCTGCACTCAGGGCCGGTGTGTGGAGAAGCGCCCTGGGGGCCACCCCAGAGCATGGGCTGGGCACGGGAGGGCACAGACGAGCCCAGAGCCCCCGGCTGACCGGGGGCAGTGCGGCCTGCTCCCGCGCTGGGCAGCTCTCGGGGGGCTCTTGAGACGCCCCAGCCCATCTCCTCCAGAGAAGGTCCTGGCTCAGGAAGGACCTGGACCCCTGCCGGGTGCCCCACCCCTGCCCCGCACCCCTGGGGCCTGTGATGAGCAGCTCCCCGGTCCCCCTGGGGTCCCTCGGCCTGGCTGGGGAGGGCGCCACCTTCATGCTTGTGCTTTTGAGAGTTAAAAATTCACGGGTGCTGACCCCGCCTTTTGGACCGGCCCCGGCACACTTGGCTCCTGTCCGCAGGAGCAGCAGTGAGCCAGCAGGGGGCGCTGGGGAGACCGCGGGCTCACAGGCCTTGGCACTGTCCCTGGAGGGCTTTGGGCAGAAGACAGGTTCTAACTCTGCTGACAGAGGTGGGGGGTGGCAAACAGACCCGCCGAGGCACCCGCGCCGTCCAGGGCAGGCGGCTGGAGGTCCAGGCGGGCGGAGGAGGGGGTGACAGCGAGGGCCAGGGTGCTGGGCGATGTCGGGAGGGACGGGGACCCGCCAAGGCCGGATGAGGGGCGCAGGGGGTCTCTTGGGCTATACAGGGACGGAGGTGGGTGGGCCTCCCTGTGGGCACAGCGCCGCCACCAGCTGCACAGGGCCGGCCAGGGTGGGCCGAGATCCCGCTGGCAGAGGGTCTCAGCCGCACCGGTTCCCTCCTCCGCCCACTTAGGGGGCCTGTTCTCCCTGAGGGGTTGGATTAGAGGGTGGACAAGTGCACCTGTTTGCCAGCTGAATATCCACGCTGTCCACAGCACGCGTGTTTGTGGTGTCCGGAGTGCGGTGCCACGCTTACGTGTTTTTAAGTTGGTCATTGGAAACATACACGTGGCTACAAAATTCAGGGTCACATGGCCAACACAAAGAGAGGGTCTCCTCCCACCCCAGACCCCGCCACTGGCCTCCTGAGGGTCCTTCCGAGGGGACCCCAAATAGGCTCATGGCGGGAAGTGTGCAGTGCAGCCCCTCAGCTCCTCTCAGATCCCCCGCAAGCCCCGTTGGCCTCAGCAGCCGAGGCCCCTCTCTGCGCCCCATCCCAACCCCCCCAACTCTGTTTGCAAAGTAGAGGTTCCCACATCCTGCTCCCACCACACCCCAGGGGCGCCCCTGTAAGGATGAATGAGGAAGTAGTGTCTGGTGCCGGCAGCTGGGGAGACCGCGGGCTGAGCACCCAGAGGAGCCTGGCCACAGAAGACAGCCCTCATGCAGAATTGGCGAGAAACACCGATCGCCCCGTTCCTGCTCCACCATTATCTATTTTTTGTTTTTGCTATGCTTGAAAAACAGAGATCAACCCGTGAGTGCGCTCCCCGGCTGGGCCCCGGGAGAAGGGTCTGTGGGAGCCAGGAGACGGGGAGCGGGGCCAGGGCCTAGGTGGAGAGCAGCTCACCTCGGCTGCTTCTGGCCCCACGCGGATGTCGCAGCCCAAGGGAGCGTGCCCTGACCTGAATCTGTTATAGTTTCCCTCCAAACTGCTTTTCTCTGTGGTGTCCAGGCTGGTGAGCAGCACGCCAGGCCTAGCTGGTAGACGCGTGGCTTCCTCTCTTCCTACCTTCCCTGCCCCCCTCCCGCATTCAGTCCTTCACAGGGCCTGACGAGTCCCTCCCCACGCCCTGCTGCTTCCCCAGGTTGCCCCTTCTTGCCCACGTTCCCTGTCCCCCCCAATCTGGCTGCTCCAGGGGACCCACCCCTCATTCTCTCAGGTTATTTTTTCCCTCCTTTCACAAATTTTGATGCAAGCCCTACATGCCCTTAATAAAGTCAGCCGTTAACGCTTGTCACCAAACCACACAGGCGGGGCTGGGAATAGAAAGAGCTGTTGCCCACCCCCCCCCCACTGGACCACCCCAGTGGGAAGAACCACCTTGTCTTTGTCCATTCTTCTGGGGGTTATCTCCTCCCTACCTCTGCAGTGGCCTCCCCCATTTCTTAATGTATCAGCGCATGGCATCTTCGATTCTGTGCTGTACAAGATGAGCTTTTCATAGTCGTACGCGCCTCTGCCCCACCTCCAACTCTGAATCATTATTCCCAATCTGCTGATTATCCTTCAATAAGGTCCCCAAACTCCTCAGCCGTTTAATAAGTTTCAGATATTATCACTTAATCCTTTGTTGTGTTTATATCCACATTTCAGTTCTCTAGGATTCTGTCTGTACGTTGAATTCTAAAGTGAAAACCCAGTGGAAAGCATTCCATCACTGTGGGAAGGGAAATGTGTCTGTTCCACCTAGGATGGGGGCGGGACTCCGGTTCCTCATTATGGGCCCATGAGGAGGACTTTGTAATGTCACAGTGGTGGACTCCTTCTTCCTCTGCTCCGGCTCCTCAGCACTCTACCGCATTTTAGCTCAGTGTGAGGATTCTGGTCTTTGTAAGAAGTTTTTTGTTTTTCCTGGAGTTTATGGTTGCTTTTTTTTTCCCTTAATGGGAGTGTTGTTATGTCTCCCTCAGCATGCCACTCAATACTGTCCTGTGTCTTCTGTCTTCACTAGACCCCACCCCTGCCTTTCAGTGCCCTCTGCTCCAGCGGGACCCCAGTCCCCAGTGCACACTAGCTGAGGTCCCCTCTTTGAGCTACAGGATAAGGGAGTGGGGTCTTTCCCCTTGTTCTGCTGGAACTCAAGTCCCAGCCTAAACCAGAGGCACCTGCAGTGTAAACTTCCATGTCTGAACAGTCTCTAGTTTTCAGAGTGCTCAGTAATGTCAAGTTCTAGGTCCCAAGTCACTCTCCTTCTGAATGACAAGGGCTTGCTTGGTCGTGGCTGTGCCTCTCCCTGCTATAAGGTCTGCCAGGGTCCTGCTCCCGTATGGGTTGTCCTTTCCTTCCCCTCAAAACTCTGTGGGAACTCGTGGCTGCACCTCGACATTCTCAAGTGTTGTGATGAGGGTCTGGGTGTGGGTGTCCTCGCTGGCTGGCAGGCTCCTTCAGGCTGCTGCAGCTCAGCTCCAGGAAGGCGCTTTGTAACCCTCTGGAAATCTCCGCGTTCTTCTGTCTCAGTTCGGTCTTGCGGATCTGCTAGGGAAACACTTGAGTCCCTCCCACTTGACCCTTATTTTCTCTTCCATTTCCTGTCTGTGCTCTATTCTGGGGAGCCCCCTCAATGTCCACCCTGTCGATGCAACATCATACTTTGGCACTCAGCTCTGTCCAAGACCTCTTCCTCAGCCATGATCTGAGCTGAGCTGAGAGTGGCTTCCGGGTATCGCTGGGAACAAGGCAGGTACCTATGAATGGCAGATCCCTGACCAAGCTGACCGCATGCTCCCTCAGGTCAGACCCCGAAGGCGGGGAGCCCACAGGCAGTCCCTCACCCCACTCCCCACGCAAGAGCACACAGATAGGCTTTTGGGTGCATCTGCAGGAGAATTTCATTTCAAATTGGAAATGAGGGGCAGGTGTTTTGAAGTGAGAATGCACAGAGGACCAGGTGGTGGGAGAGTGAGGAGAGGGGCCGGAGGACTGTCCAGGCTGAGCGTGAAAGGGAAGGATGCTCTCTGGCCAGGGGCAGGAAGTGCTGTTCAAAGACCCAGAGCCTGGGCCTGACGGACCCATGTCCCCTCCGGACCTCGCCGCCTGCCAACCCCAGGCCGGATGGGCCACTCCCCGACCTGGTCTCCGCGGCTGCTGATTCTGCCTCCGTCCCAAGGCTTAGAGAGTCCGGTCCGTAGGTGACGGTGCAGGGAGCTGAGCACAGAGTGACCTCTCGCTACAGCCTGGGCAGGTGGGTGTCCGACTGCTGCTGCTGCCCGGGCCGCCATGAGTTCACAGCGAGCCCTGGCCTGGCCTCCACCTGCCCAGAGACCTCTGGCTCTCCGTTCCCAGGACTGCCAGGTGATCCCAGGCAGAGGCGAGGTTGGTTCTTCTGGCTCAGGGCTGCCCCACGCAAGCATGGGGCGCCTCTGGCTTTTGGGGTGGAGCAGCTGAGCCCGGCCAGCAGGGACACCCACGCTCTCGGAGGTTTTTGTTTCAGTCTTGCTGGTGGGAAAGGCAGGAGGCCCTGGCACCGTTCTCTGGACCCGGCGCCCCTGCCTGGGGGCGGAGCCGAGTCCCTCCCCGCCAGGGAGGCTCCTGGCTCAGCGCATCCTCAGACCACATTTAGTACATTCCCAGGTGGCGAGTGGGTGTGTGGGTGGGGAGCGCAGGCGGAAGGGCGGGGGAGCGGGTGAACCAGCAGAGAGGAGCTGGGAGGCTGGGACTCTGGGCACACCTCCAGGCTGGGCCCAGCTGAGCTCCCTGCGGCCCCCAGAACACCGGGCGCCTGCCTGCTCCCCACCGGGGCGGGCCGGTGCCCCACAGAGCCAGCCTGGTTCTCCAGCGAGCCAGCCTGCCAGGTGCCGAAGGAGAGGGTGGGTCCGACTCAGCCACCTCTGCCTCCCTGTTCCCCACCCTGGCCTGGGCCCTGGTTGCAGCCTTTGCCTGTGGTCACTTAGTGAACCCCACCCACGGCTGACTTCCGAGCTGCAGGCCTTGGCTACCTGAGTGCAGAGCCGGGAGGCGATGCCATAGCAACACAGCCCGTGAGGTGCAGACGCCCCACCTGTCCCCAGGTGCTCCTCATGCTTGCACCTAGAGCTCCTTTTGCCCGGTGGGGAGACTGAGGCAGAGAAATGGGTGACCCCCACCTGGGTCACAGTTCGGGTATGGGCCTTGGGTCACATCTTGCACCAGAGTGCTGAGCAGGCGGAAGGCCATGGCATCTGATGTCCCGGAACATCCTTCCCCTGGGGAGCATGAGGGGCACCCCCAGGTGACGGGCAGCCGCATGGGTCCAGCTTCCCCATGGCCAGGGTGGGTGTGGAGGATGTGGGCTCCCCCAGGGTCTTCAGTTAAGCTGGAATCTCACAGGCCCTTTAACCTCCCAAGAGAAGGTGACTGCTTGGCCCTGCGGAAATGGGCCACGTGTTGGTTTTGGGGAACCTTTGTGCAGAGAGCCCCGAAACATGGAGAAGCACGCCCAGGCAGGCACCATTCTCTCTGCCTGCTCATGAACAGTCCACAGAGGACCAGGGCATGCGGGGCACAGGCTCAGGGGCAGCTCCTGTGTCCAGCCCCGACCAGCGCCCCCACCCAGGGCACAGCGCTCCCTATTCTGGTTGTGTGCAGAGGCGGCAGGTGGCCTGAGACAGCAGGACCCAGAGGGGCCACCGACCGGGTCCATCCACAAGGAGGGTGCCGAGGGCCCCGGAAGAGTCTGAGACCCCCTCCACGGCCCAGCATAGGCCTACCTGGTGCTCCGGGCACATGCAAGACCCTGCAGCCTGGGCTGGGTGACCAGCCTGCCCCGTCCAGGCTGTGTGACCTTGGGCTTGTCACCTGGCCTCTCTGAGCCACAGCTTTGTCTTTGGTGAAGCGGAAGATTCGGATCTCCCCTGCTGTGAGCGGGGCCACGGGGCCGCTGGCTGCGTGTGGACGGCCGCAGTGCGAGCCCAGTGTGCACTGGCACCAGCTCCTCAGTGTGGGGCAGCTGCAGAGGGGCAGGAAGGACACGCGTGAGCCTCTTCCGGCTGAAAGCTGTTTTTGATAAACTCAGACACCCAAAGATGCTGCGGGTAATGAGGTGCTCTGGGGCCTGGGGCTGGGAGGCGAACGGAGGATGGAGCCGTTATCTTTGTAAAGATAAGGCGACTTTCTGAAGACAGGAAGGAAGGAAAATAAACAGAAATATGGGCTGGCCTTGCAGCCAGGATCCTGGAACCAGACAGGGAGCGAGAGGCGGCAACGCCAGCCACCCCACGGGGCCCCAGAGAGCCGTGAGCACCCCCGGGCCCAGCCCTGCGGCTGGAGCAGGGCGCGTGGGGCCACGAGGCAGCCATCCAAGGTCATGGGTGCCATCCAGCGCAAGCCCGCGGGGTCCCGGGATGCTGGGGAGGGTGGCTGGCGCGGGGGCTGGTGTCCGAGGACCCAGGACACGCTCTGCAGCACAGGCGGAGCTCGAGGCCTTTCTGGACAGCGCCTCAGCAGTGGTGGAGCCCAGCCTGTGAGCCAGCAGGCGGAGGGACCAGGCCACGCCATGGAGAGGGTCCCTCTGCATCTAAAATCCATTGTTTGGCCTTCATTTGTCTTTTCAGAAATTTCCCAGCCCTGATGTGTCTCTTTGTCCCAACCACACAACATAGCAACCATCGCCACTTACTTGGATTAACCACAACAGCCAGATGGAGCGTCCGGCTCAGCCGCCCTTGCGGGTCCGGACACGCTGCTCTGTAGACAGGAAAGCCCGTGGGGGTCCTGTCCAGGCTCCAGGACTAGGCCGTGGGCCTTCCCTTCTCGAGGTGTGGTGGGCGGGCCAGGCGTGCAGAGGCAGCAACTGGGAGCGCGGGATAGTAAGCAAGTAAACAAATCTCAATTTCAAATACCGGCAGCGCAGACAGGAAAGTAAACCAGAAGGAAGGCCTGGGACTCAAAGGCTGGGAGGGCAACTGCTCTCACCAGGCCAGGGGGAGGCCCCCCGCTGTGAAGCGACCTCGGGCCCTGAGCAGGGGTCTGCTGGGGAGGACCTGGAGCTGCAGCCAGGAGCCCACAGCCAGGCAAAGGCAGGAGAATCAGCGGGGCCTCCTGGGGGGAGAGGAGACAGCAGGAGGCTGAAAAAGGGTGGTTAGGAGGAAGCCAGGCGTGGGTCGGGTCACCAAGGCTCTTAGCCACGGTGGAGAATTCAGACTTTTATCCCCAATTCTGCTAGGAATCTGTTGGAGTGTTTTAAGCAGAGGAGGTATGATCTGATGTGAGAGTTGTACGATAGTGAGTTCAGGGGAATCTTGGGGAGCTTTGGTGGCCCTCGGGTGGAAAGTGACGGGGCCCTGGAATCGGGAGAGGTGACAGGCAGGTGTGCAGATGCAAGCTCTGCGGCGTCCCCTCCAGCTGAGGCGCGTGCAGGCAGCTTGGGGAGGGGGGAGAGCTGGGAAGGCCTCCCGGGGTGGGCTGGCTGCCGGGGATTTGCACGAACACCAGCCTTTCCCCTCCGGTCCTGGATCTTAGAGCGTCCCCCAGGCGCCACAGGGAGTCTGAACACTCTGCTTCTGCGGTGACACCTGTGCCAGGACGGCCGCCCTGCAGCACCCGGGACTCCCGCCAGCTCCCGGGTCTTCCCTCCACGCCGGCTCAGTGTTGCGAGGGGGCAACATGCGGGACCGTCGGGCGGGGTTGCCCTTGTTTTCTGGCATGCGGGTGTGTCCAGTAGGTACCGTCTCCGGACTTGACATTACAAGGCCCGAGGCCTGGGCATGCGGCGTTGGCTTCCCCAGGGCTCAGCCTGGCGTGAATGAGCGTCTCACTGGGCGTCGAGTTTTCAGCGTGAAGGCGGAGGCCCCACTCCCCGCGGTGGCGCTTCCGGCCCCTGCTGCGCCCGCCCTTTGAGGACCGGCTCTGACCCCATTGTGGGGTCTCAAGGTGGCACCCATATTTTTGGGGCAAGGACGCTGTCCGAGGTCACGGGGCCAGGCCTGCCCGGTCTCAAGGAGGCGGCTTCCTTCGCGCTTGTCTGGAGGGTGGCCCCGTCCTCTGGATGCCCGCGTCGTGGTCTCCCCCAGCCCGTCCCGCCGGGCAGCAAGCTGGGGTGCGCCGAGCAAATGCTTTTGGGTAATTTATTACAAAGTAATGAGACGATTTAATTTGGGGCAAGTTCTTCGCACATTGCTGCTTCCGCTAGGGGAACCTGGCGGTAGGTGTTACGCGGGCAGCGGGGAGGGACGCAGCCGCCCCGCCTGGCCTTCCCGTGGTGGTGGCCGAGACTCGGCTCCGTGTCCAGGGCGGACGCACAGAGCCCGCCGTCCTCTCCGAGGCGCCCCAGCCCTCCACCCGGAGCAGGATGGGCCCCAGGCGCCGGGCGGTGGTGTCTGCGGGTGAACTGCCGCCGCCCCCTGCCCCAGACACACAGGCCTGGGACGCCACCACGGGAAGGATCTGGGCCTCCCTGTCCCGGCTGGCGTCAGGGCAGGAACAGCACCGCGGCCCCGCCTGACGGGGGCAGGCGCAGGGAGCCCGAGTGGCCGAAGGCCGAGAGGCACCCGCTCAGCTTCTAGTGACAGAGGACCGGGGCTTCTCGGCCACCAGCCTCTCCCCAGGATGGGGCCTGGCCCTGTCCTCTGCGCCCCGAGGCCAGCACTCTGCGGTGAGCTGGCTGCCTGCCCAGGCCTGGCTGCCAAAGGGCCAAGCCGGCAGGTCCCTGCCCCCCAGGCCCTGAGTCGCTGACAGGCGCTCTGTTCCGCCTTGCCCTCGCTGATTGGCAGAGCCCGGAAATTTCTAGGACAACCTCTGCCGTTCCCGTCCCCTGGGGCCCCTCTTTCTAATAGTGGCCCAGTTCCTGCCTCTGTCGGCTCGGGCCCGAGAGGTGTCTCCATGTGGGGGCCTGGCGGGAGCCTCTGGGGGGGCGCCCCCTGCCCTGCCTGGAGAAGGGGGGTCCCCACAGCTGCTCCCCAAGGGGCCAGCCAGGCAATAAAAGCACCGATCGCCCTTGGAGGATTCCTCCCGGGATCCCCGCATCTGCTGCTGCTTTGGAAAGACCTCAGGTGCCCACCTGAGACCCAGCGGCCCCAGCCAGCCCGCACCTGGTGCCTCTGACCGCAGAAAACCCGAGAGGAATAGGCTAGGCCTGCCCTGGCTCCCGCCTGCCTGCGCCTTGTGGGGCCCGCGGCGGCCTCTGTGGCTTCTCAGCCGGCGTCTGCATGCCCGGGCCCCGGGGGTTCTTTCAAAGCAAGAAGACCCACCCCAAGCGGGGTCGTGTGTAGTGACTGGCTGATGGACACGCGCGGCAGGGCTCATGGCGCCGCCCCCGCCGGCTTCCGGGACCCTCGTCACACCCTGGTCCCACACCTTTGCTTGTGCTTCAGGGTGGGGAGCTGGCTCGCGCATGCCCCTGGGCCCCCCAAGACAGCTGGCCAGCCAGGTGCTGGCGCCCCGCCTCCTGGTGCCCCATTTCTGCTGACCGCAGCCCAACCCCTCCCCCAGCTGCTGACCCCGCCTCCGCTGACCCTGTCTCCGCTGACCCCCTGCTGCTGACTCTGCCTCTGATGACCCTGCCTCGCTGACCCCCACCTCTGATGACCCCCGCTGCTGCCAGGGCCCCAGGCCACCCCAGAACCCCGCTTTCCTTCCTGCTGGCGTCTCGGGGCCTCTTGGGCCACAGACTTCTGGGCGTGCGTTGTTCCTGTGGACACGCGGTTGACAGAGAAAGTTCCCGCCCGTGCTGGGCCAACCCCGGTCACCCCACGCGAATCAGGCTGGGAAAGGCAGGGGAGGGGTGTGGGGGGGCGGCTGCTTTTCCGTCACTCACACGGCCGACATCGGGGCTGTCGCAGCCCCTCACCGCCCAGCTGTGTCCCCTGGGCCTCGCCTGGCCTGCAGGGCCACTCGGTGACCCTCAGGACCTTCACTCACGTGGTCCCTCTATCCGGAGAGTTCTCTTCTCCCTCTGCCTCTCCAGCCTCCCAACCCATTTGCTCCTCCAGGCCTTCTCACACCACCAGATCCTGCACTTCTGGGTGGCTTCGGGTTAATGTTTCTCTTCCCACTTTCCTGGTGCCCTTTCCAAGTTTACTGAACAAATGATTGCAGACCGGGGGCTTCCGAGAGAGACTTACTCTGTCAGAGCCTGGAGGCCAGAAGTCTGAGCCCAGGGTGTCAAGCGCCGCGCTCCCGCCTACGGCTCTGGGAGTCTCCTTCCAGCCCCTTCCAGCTCTGGTGTCCGCCAGGGGGGCCTCTCTTGTGGCTGCGAGGCACCCCCTCTGTCTTCACATGGCCTTACATCTTCTGCATCTCGGGTCTAACTTCTGTCCCGGCCCCGCATCTTTTTCCTGAGAAGGCCCACTCTTTGGACCTAAGGCCTGACTGAATCTAGGAGGATCTTGTCTTGAGGAAAACCAGCCACATCTGCAAAGACCCTATTTCCAGATGCTGACACACGGCAGGCATGGGGTTAAGACATGGGCCTATTTTTGAGGGGCTGCCACTCCCCCCACTGTGCCCGGCACCTCCAAAGCGCCGGGCGGGGCCTGCCTGCTTGTTCCCTCAGCAGCCCCACCCCATCACCTGCCGCCTGCAGGTGTTCAGTGAACCCCACAGGACCAACAAGGCCGCTCTGCCAGTGGCCCTGATGGCTTCTGAACATCAGCCGCGCACCAGACCCCCCACCAAAGCCCCACCCAGGGGAGCAGGGATGCAGGGCGGCTGCTCAACCCGACTGGGTCACGTCCTAGCCGTGGTCCCAAGAGCTGGTGAGGCCATCTGGTCTGCCCAGCCGGCTCGTGTTCAAAACTAAAATGCCTGTGACGACACTTCCCTGCGGACAGGGCCGCAGGATCCCGGCCCACGTGCTCCCGCGTCTCCCACCCCGCTGGCTTCCCGGCTCCTGCTCGCGCCTCCTCCAGGACTAGGCGCTGCTGCCAAAGGCGCCGTCAGAGACAGGCAGTCCTGAGCGCCAGCTGGCACGCTGGCACACGCTGCCTCCCAGACCCTACCTCCGGGGCCCTGGGGCCCTGAGGCTGGGGTGCGGCTCCTGCTGCTGCAGGGCAGGGGGCGTCAGTATACTCAGGAGCCCCTGTGGCCTCCGTGGACGCTTCCCTGCAGGCACGTGCGGGCTGTGCCATGTGGCTCCAGGTCCAGGCCCGGGGGGTGGAGGGTGGCAGGGGAGGTCTCGCCTTCTCAAGGCAACTTTGTGCAAACTGGAAAAGGCGCCTGTTCCTCCTCGGCTGTGCTGTGGGGCGCCCGCTGCATGGAGCGCCACCTGCACGCCCTGCCGCTCCTCGCCCACCCCGTCCTGTGGGCACCGTCAGGACCCAATTGTCCTCCACTGTGTTCAGGGAACACTCTGGAAGAGGGTGCAGCTGGGTCAGATGCTTTATCTGTTTACAGCAAGCAGGTGAGCCTCACCGAGTGTGCACCAGCCACACAGGTGGGGCTGCTCGTGCCTCCCCGGGAGCCCACAGAGCTCAGCCCCTGGCTTAGGAGTGAGGACTCCTCGTGGGGGGCCTGGGATGGCTCCCACAGGCACAGGGGCCAGCGAGCTGGCCAGCTGGGGGAGGCCTGGCAGGAAAAGAGAGCAGAGTCAGGCGGGGAGGTGTGGCCAGCCTGGGAGTGCGCATGAGGGCTGACTAGAAGCTGGAGTTCAGGTCATCTGGGGAACCGAGGTGGCCAGCAGGAAGGGTGGGCTGTGATCTGCCCTCTGCCCAGGAGATGCAAAGTGGGGTGTGGCATGATGGCTGGGGGGTGGGGCCTGTGTTTCACTAGGCAGGCTTCCGGAGCCAGGTGACAGTGACCTCTGAGCACTCACCAAGGTCAGCAGCGTGGGAAGGCGCGGGGGGTGGGGGGGGGGTGCGGGGGGCGTGCCCCAGTGAATCTTGATGCGTTCGGGCTGCTGCTGGAGGGCAGAGGTGCAGGCTGGCCGGTGGCCGGTGGCCAGGGTGGGTGGACGCCGGCTGGGGCTGGGGCTTCAGTGCACTTGGGGGCTGCGGGTCAAATGAACAGACTTCGGGTGCGTGACCTATGGGTTTCCCGGTCTGGCGCACAGGGTGGAGGCAGAGCTCTTCGGCGACCTTGCCTCCCCCTGTCTGGAGGGCTTGACGCTTGCATTCGAGTTTCCTGTTGCTTTTCCCAGATCCGGAGGCCCAGAATTGCTCCCCAGCCGCAGTGCTCCCCGCTTCCCCTCTGCACTGGGCAGAGCCGACTGCCTGCTCTGCCCCCCCCACCTGCCGCCCCACATCCCCCTGGAAGCCCCAGGTCTTCCTTCAGCACCTCCCACAACACCCCGCTATCCGTGCTGGACCCTCATCTGCTCCACCCATTCCGTGAATATCTCCTTGTGTCTCCCGCGCAGGTGCTCGGGGGTCGCTGCCTTCCAGGAGCCCCTTCTCTTGGATGCAGGGAGGGAGCGGGGGTGCCATGCAGGAGGCCGTGGGGGCCTGCCCTCATGGAGAGCCTGCGAGGCAGCTTCTATCACCCCACTCTGCAGGAGGAGAAACTGAGTCTCCTGGTAGCTAAGCCGGTGATCCCCAAGGGGGAGCCTAGCCAGGTCTACCCGCGACATGAAATGGGGTCCTCGGGCAGGAACGGAGCTCACTGGCTCCTGGAACAGTGCGGGGAAGAGCAGGTCAGGCCGCCCGCCCTCCTGCGGCGACAGCTCCGCGTCTGCCGGGCCCGGGGATGGCCCCCCGAGTGCAAGCTGGAGGCTCTCTGGTGGGCTGGGGCACCCTGGCGCGGCGGGGCCAGCTGGGCACCCGCTCATGAATCCCTCCCGGGGTGAACAGGCACCTCACTAGTCCCATTTTGCAGAAAGGGACCCTGAAGCCCCAAGGTCAGGGTGACCTTGGGGTGAGCGCACAGCTGGGGTCTGGCCCTGCACCTTCAGCCGCCTCGCTGGATGCCCTCCTGCCAGGTCGGTGGCGAGGTAGCGGCGCCTCCAGCCGTCCCCCGGCCGCCACAGGGAATGGTTCTGGGAGTTGGGGCAGGTCTGAGCCACGTGGGCCCTGAGAGCAGAGGCGGCCGGTGGGGGCCACGTGTCCTGGGGCAGGGCTCCAGGGCCTCGGGGGCTGCAGGTGGCCACGCAGGCAGGAGGAAGCATAGCGCAAAGGCACAGGCCGTGGCTTCCGGGCAGGACCCTTGAGAGCCGGTCCCTGGAGGCGACCACGCGAGGGGAGGGGCTGGGCGGCTGTGGACACAGGCAGGTGGGGGGCCTGGCAGAAGTTGTGATTGCCCTGGTGCCGGCCCCCGGCCTGCCCCCTCCCCCTCGACGCCTGCACTTGCTGGGTGGGCAATGGGGGCTGATGGGACAGTTCCCGGGAGCCTCCCATCGAACGTAGCAGGTGCGCCCTGTGCGGCCAGGAGGCCTGTGGGCTGGTCTCCCTCCTCAGTACGTGGGGACAGTTTTAGTCTCATGACTGACGGAAGCCGGGCAGGTGATGGGAACCTGGCTTCGGGCCTCAGTGATGGGCTCCGGGCACTGAGCAGGGACCAGGGGTCTCAAGGCTGTGGCCCACCCCTGCGGCCAGACTCCCTGCCCCGCGGTGGGTGGGAGCCAGAGGGGGTCCAGGCACCGAGTCCCCCTGCCAAGTTCATGGGCCACCCTCGTCTGCGGTCCTGGCTGGGCTTGTGTCCCCACTGCTGGCCCCGTCCCAGCGTGGGGTCTCCCGAGGGCCCTGTGCCCGGCCATCCCCGCAGGGGGACGGGTGGGGCTGGGAGTGGTCAGATCACGTGCGCTCTGCGTCGTGGCCCCGCCTGGGCTGCCCTGTCCACGAGTCCTGGCCCTCCCCCACGGGCCCCGGTGCTGCCCCGGCCGGCTGCCCGCTGCAGGGGCCACCTCCAGCCGGGCAGGGCTGACCTTCAGCTGTCACAGGCTCGGAGCTGGTTGTTGGAGCAAGTTGTCCCCACGGCTTGCTCCGTGTGTCCCCAGGACTCCCTTCTGAGGGGGGCTGCGCAGGGCCACCAGGCCGCCCTCGGGCCTCCGAGGTGCTAGTGCCCGGCCCGCCATGCCAGCCCCCGAGGACCCTGGAGGAAGCCTCTCCCTGTCGCCGCCCCTCCTCCCTCCACAGCCTTCCCAATCCCGACTTACTTCCGGGGCAGCCTTCCCCTCGCGCACACCCCCCCCAGAGGTGGGGCAGGGCCACGGCTTAGCCCCTGAAGTCCCCTGGGTCCTGCACCCCCCACCCCCGCCGCGGGGGCCACTCCTGTCTGCGCCCCTCTGTGAAGGACCTGCCGCTCCTTGGCCTCCTTCCTTTGAAAGAGAAAGGCCGGGAGGCAGGCGCTGTGGCTGGCCGTGGCCTCTCCCGGCGGGGGGCGGCCTGCCCGCTTCCCCCGTCCCCACAATGCATCATCCCCGAAAGGAGGCCATGGTGTTACCAGAGTGACCGCCTCCTCCTGCCTGCAGCCCCACCTGCCGCTGCTGGGGGCAGGGCCGGCCGCCCCCTCCTCGGCCCGCGGCTTCCGTGCACGGGATGAGGCGGAGCAGCCGCGCGGCCGCACATCCCGGCTCCGGGCACCGCAGGGACCGCGCTCCCGGGACAGAGGGAGGGGCCTCGCGTCTCCAGGTGCCGCCGCCGGCTCCTGCCGGGAGCAAATCAGATTTGGCTTTTAAGAGCCCTTCAGAAGAAGAACAAAAACGGAGGCCTGGTCTCCCCGGCTGATCTCACCGGCGCCCGGAACCAGCGCCCGGCGCCCCGGCCCTGCCTCTCCGGCCGCTTTCCCTGCGCCTGGGTGGGTGCACGGCCGCCCGCCAGCGGCCTCCCCACCATGTCTGCCTCCCTCCTCCCGCCCGCTCGGGCTCTGCCTCTGCCTGCCCCCCCCTCCGAGCCCCATTGTGCTGTGCCCGCCTATCCCGTTAGCCTGCCCGCCCCAGCTGCCTTCGCTCCTCCTGCGCCCTGTGCCTCCCAGCTGCCTCCGTGCTGCCTGGCTCCGGCGAGCTGGGCTGATTAATTGGCCGTGATGATGGACGTCCCCGGCGGAGGAGCAGCCTCGGCGATGATGACGGGTTACAATAATGGTCGCTGTCCCCGGAATTCTCTCTACAGCGACTGCATCATCGAGGAGAAGGCGGTGGTCCTGCAGAAGAAGGACAATGAGGGCTTCGGGTTTGTGCTGCGAGGGGCGAAAGGTAAGAGCCGCTGCCCGGCCGGGCCACACGCACATGGGGTGTGTGTGTGTGTCTGTGTGTGTCTGTGTCTGTGTGTGTGTGCGCACGCCTGTATGGAAGACGTTCCCGGCTCGGAGAGCAGCGTTTTTCCTGGGGGCACTTGGTTGCTAGACAACCGTGTTCCTTAACATCCTGCCCTACTCAGAAAACAGCGGCTTCCTGGGGGGATTTTCAGTTGTCGATACACAGCGTCGTCCGCGACGAGCCCCCGCACGCCTTCGCTTCCGCGGCCCCTGGTCCAGCCCGTCCTTCCCGGCTCCGAGCGGCCGGTGGGCACCGGGCTGGGTCCCGCTCCCAGACCCCCGGGGCGGCTAGTCCCGGGCTCCGGGCTCCGGAAGCGGCCCCGTCTGGGAGTGGACTTTGGCTCCAAGTGTGGCCGGCGCCAGCGCCTGCCTCTAAGGTGACTTTGCAAAGGAAATGTGGCAAGATGGTCCCCTCTGCCGTGGCCCCGGCTGGCCGCACATGCATCACGGGGCCCGGGGTGGTGGGCTCTGGGTGTGTTCCAGAACAGCAGCCCCCCACAGGCCCTGAACTTGGGGGCTTCCCTTGCAAAGCAAAACAAAATGGCATCGTCTCCCCGGGAAGGAGCATCTGTCCACCGCGTGTGTGGGTAAGCCACGTGCACGCTTCCCCGGGAGCCTCTGCCGGGCTGGGGTCCCACACCTGTGCCGGAGCGGCCCCACCGTGGGCGGCCTCCCCCGGGCCCCGGGCTAAGGCGGCCCCAGCAGCAAGCCGTCCAGGGCGAGGCAGGAGGATAAATCTGTCCCCGCGTGTGTGTCCATGACTGTGTGGGATCGCCCCTCCCCCGCCGAGGCCATTTTCATCCTCCCACCCACCGCCCCTGGCCGCTCACGGCCACCCGGGAAAGTCCACCGCTGGCCCGGAGTTCTGCTGGCAGCCGCGGGGGGCCCGGAAGCCGGGGCTCTCTCTGCCGAGGAGTGAGGGCCCGCTCTGGTGGGCGCCGGCTGCCAGGTGTCCCGGGGAGCCATAAGCAGATTCCAAATCTGCGGCCGCCCACTGGGTCAGCGCTGCGCTGTCCATGCTCGGGCCGGACCCCCGGGTGCGAGTCTACGTGGATGTGGCTTGGCGAGTGGTTCTGTGCCGTGTTTCTGTCGCTCTGTGTGGTTATGGGGGGAACTTTTCCATTTTTAGAACTGAAAATGTTTAGTCACTGATGCTTTTAAAGAAAATGACAGGCGTGTAGACATGCACCGCGGCACGTTGTTCATGTTGTCAGCGGAGCCCAGAGCCAGGTGGGGGCCCCCACGTGCCGTCGGCCCCCGCCGGAGAGGCTGACTGTGCTGAGACGGGAGACGCGGGGCTCCGGGGCCCCGGGTGGGTCGGGCCGCCGACTTGGACGCCGCCGCCGGGTCTCTGACGAGGTGTCCTGTCTCCCCAGCGGATACGCCCATCGAGGAGTTCACGCCCACGCCGGCGTTCCCGGCCCTGCAGTACCTGGAGTCGGTGGACGAAGGCGGGGTGGCGTGGCAAGCCGGACTGAGGACCGGGGACTTCTTGATCGAGGTAGGGACAAGGCGGCGTTGGCCGCTTCGGCTGGGGGAGAGCGCTGACTCTTGGGCCGGGGCGGGCGGCGGCTCAGCACGGGCGCGCAGGCGGCGTGGGCGCAGGGCTGTGGTGTTGCCCACCGTGGGCGCCGTGTGCTGTGTCTGGCCACCTCTGAGGCCTTGCCTGCCGTTCTCTGAGCCGGGAAGGGCAAGCGGAGCTGTGCCTTGGTCCTGAAAGAAAGGGACAAGGGTGGTCGCCACGCAGCGCGGGGCCCGGGCCGGCCTCTGGGTGCTGTGGCTGTGATGGACGCCAGAAGGCACCGTGGCCCCCCGAGCCATGGGGGTGTGGCGCGGCGCTGTGGCTCTCGGGCGCGAGGGTTCATGGGTCTGCTCGTTGTGGCGACCAGCCCCTTGGGTGGCCGATGGCCTTCGAGCGTGGCAGGAAGGGTGGCTGTTGGTCCAAAGCGGAGACTTCAAGTCAGATGCGTCGAAGGCCGGCTCGGCCCAGGCGCGCGCCTTTACTCTGGTGGCATCCACCGTGTGGGGACGTCCTGGCGCCAGCAGGCTGAGCTCCCTCCGTGACAGGTCTAGGTGTCACTTCCCGCCTTGTGGTGCAAAGGAATGTGTTACTCTGGGGTGCTCCTGAGAGTGGAGGACAGGTTCTGCCTTGCAAAAGCCGCTCGGAAAGGTCCCGCGGGCTCCGTGTCCTGGCCGGGGCTGACATTTCTTGGAGAGGCCTTGCAGGGCACTGGTCCGCTGTGGGCACCGGCGGGTAGGCGGAAGGCGTGGGCGTGCGCTGGTGGCAGGCCCTGCTCTCCGCACCCAGACGGGGCCCTTCAGAAAGGGGGGACCGCAGCCCCGGCCCCGGCCAGACGGCCACCCGAAGCCACTTCCCTCCCTGCGCCGAAGCTTCCAGGCTTTTTGTGAGTTGGGCTTTGGCTCCTGGCGGCCTTTTGTTCCGGACGGTTCAGGTGTTGAAAACCCAGAAGGAAAGACGCCGTGGGAGCAGGGAGGCAGCTAAGATGGAGAAGGTGCTTTAACTTACTCCAGGTGCCTGCGTTGGTCCCCTTTGATTTGCTGAAGGATGTACTGAAATGGTTGTTGTCCAATCAGAGCCTGGCTCGCGTGGAGAATGAGCCGATGTGGATTCCCGTCCATGTAAACTGTGGGGCGTGTTTCCAGGGTGATGGGGGACACGCGAGGTCTCGTGGGCTAACTGGAAGTGTAACCCCGTGAGGGTGCGGGGCCGGGTTGAATCATCTCCTGTAGGATGCGGCTGTGATGTAAGTCCTCTTCCTGTGTGTGCGCGTGTGTGCATGTGCGCGAGTGTGCGTGTGACAGAGGGAGAGGCTCCCAGGGATGACAGAGCTGTTGCTGCTTCTTGGGCTTAAATAATAAATGAGGGTTGCAGATGCAAAGGCACCCACCGCCGCTCAGCTGGCGACCGGGCCAGGCCGGACTGTCCGTGGGAGCGCGGCGCCGCCGGAGCATGCGGGCCTCCCCGCCACGCGGAGCCGCTGGGCCGCCGAGAAGGCTCACCGGGTGGACTGGAGCCTCTGGGAGCACGGGGAGCGCAGAGTTTCTGCTTCTGTCTTCAAAACGCCTCTTTTGACACTGCTTTTAGCCTCTGCTCTACGCGCATGCACTGCCCCTGGAGAGCGGTTTCGTGCCCGGCACCCTCTGAGCCTGGACCCTGGAGACGCTGGCTCCGGGCTGCCGGTTGGTGCTGCCGGCCCGAGGGCTGGCCCTGCACAGCCACGCCCGAGCGGCTGCTGGCGCGGGGTGCACCCTAGTGGGGGCGGGAGGCTGGACGCCAGCCTCGCTCTTGCCTGTTGGTTCCCAGGCTGCCTCGAGCGGCTCGGAGAGTCTCCTGTGGATGCTCGTGTTCGGAAGACCAGGCTCCAGCCCTTCCCGGCTGCGGGGCTCTGCCAATCAGCCGCCTGCCCCTCTGGGGGTCTGCGCCGAGGGCCCGAGCTTCTGTAAGGGCAGGGAAGGCGCTGACCTCGCAGGGGTCATCTGAGACACACTCACGTGGTTCAGGTGGATTTTTGTGTTGGGGGACACCGTCCCTGGCGCCTTTGGGGCTGCTGAGCTGCGGGGGACACCCAGGGTCCTGGTGCGCAACCCACCCCTCGTCCCCACTCCCCACCCCCGCCGTGGCCGGCCTGCGTCCCTCCATCTGAGGGAACTCAAAATGCGTCCTGAGTTATTTTCTCCTTAAAAACGCATGCTGCAGCCTGCACTTGGGGACCACGCTTTGAACCAAGCTTTGCTCTTTAAGATTTCGGCACCTTCACGCTCCCTCTTGGGCTTGAAAGCTGTGGCCTGGCCTGGGTTCTCGCCAGATCCAGCCACACGGGGCTCTGCGGGGCTCTGGCTCTGGGCATCGGCCCCTGGCGAGCCCGTCTCCCGTGTCCTGCCTCCGCCTCGGGGGACTTGTGCTTCCGGTGTGTTGGTGGCGGGGTCTCTGCGGCGCTGCCTGTCTGCCTTCCGGGCGGGCACGGTGTGAGCTTAAGGGGTTGCGTGTGCTGGTGGGTGCCATAAATTCACCAGGGGTGGGGGCACTGGAACCAGGAGGCCCCACAGGCCCTGCGCTTCCCGGTGCTACCTCAGTGCCCCGGAATCTCCTGCATGGTGGTGACACCAGAGCTTTCCCACAAACTTTAGGAGGCAGAGGGAGTGGGGTCCCTCGGGGAGAGCCTTGTTCATAGAAAGCTGGACCCCGGGGGCAGGGACGGCACAGGACAGGAGTGTCTCAGACATTCTTCTCTGCGTGGGCGTCGTAGGCGAAGGTGGGGACGCGCCAGCCAGCACTGCCAAAGCCCAGACCCCTTTGGGTGGCACAGGGAAGCCAGTTCAAGCTGGTTTTCATCATCAGGGCTTGTCAGAGTTGAAAGCAAAGTGTAGAAGGCAAAGCGAAGAGGTAGAATGGCCTTCAGGCGTGGCTCGTTCAAGGCTTCATCTGCTGTTTCTTTGAGATTATCTTGGTTAAGCCTCCTCACCCCACAGGACGGGCTGCCTCGTGGATGGCAGTCTGACATGAGCGGCTAAGACACGGGAGGCTGGGAGGCTGCCTGGGTGTCCTGCAAGGACTCTGGGTGGCTGCTGGCCTCGTCCAGGGGATGCCACTGGGGATCAGCCTCACCCGAGACCACCCCGCAGCGGAGAGACGGCTGCTGGCCCGCGGGACGTGTTCACTCAGGAGGCAGGCGTGTGGCTGCCTCAGCGTGGCTGCCGAGGGCCTGTGGGCGCGAGCGTGTGGACAGCAGCCTCCTGGTGTCGTCGGCATCCTGGACGCCTCAACACAGTGCCTGGTCCCGGCGACGCAGGCCCTCCTGGTGCCCCACGTTAAGCACAGACTGTTCTCCATTTGAAAACCTAAGTTTTGTTTCGTGTATCACTTTCGTGAATTCAGACGTCCTGTGTCCCAAGAACAGCTCGTGGTGTAACTAAACCGCGAACATCAAGGGGGCAGCCAGCCTCAGCGGTGACAGGCCCCGAGGCCCTTATCGCTAGTGACCCAGGGTGCGTCCGCCAGGCCCTGCCCCGTCCGCCCCACAACAGTTCTACATAGTAACATGTTGCTGCGCCCACTTTGCAGATGAGGAAACTGAGGCACAGCGGGGTTGGGTCCCTGCCCACATCACGAGCGGGAGGCGGAGAACCTCGGTTGTGACACAGGCTGACCCGCTGACCCCTCAGCCCGAGAGCAGGGGACACGTTGGCCTCGACGAGCTGGCAGTTGTATTTCCAAGTCGGCCGCCTCCCTGACCGTGCCCGCCGCTGCTGACAACCGCGGGGTCGTGACGAGGAAGGACAAATCGCCGCAAACTGGCCGGCCCAGTGGTCTCACAGCTGAGAACTGTCCGGGGGGTGAGCCACGGCGGGCGGAGGCCCGTGTCCTGGGGCCACCAGGGAGGGTTTTGGGGACACAGCGCACCGTGGGGGACCCGTGAGAAAGCCTTTGAGAAGAGTGCGCGAGCCAGAGGGAAGGGGCGGTGCCCCACTCACAGCGAGAGGAAGGAGCTGCAGGGGGGACGTCGGCAAGGCGCGTCGGGGCGGCAGAGGCCGGTGAGGGCCGCTCCCAGCAGACGGCCTCCCAGAGCAGAGCCCGCGGGGCTCACACCGAGCCCGGTTTCTGAGGGTGAGAGCGGGAGGGAGAAAGGTCAGCGGGATTAAGGGGCGCGGTTGGGAAAAATCACGCCAGGCCAGGGTTGCCGGTGCCCGGGCACGGTTGGCGAGGAGAAGGCAGCACCGACGTGTCCCCTACAGGACGCCTCCCCCAGAGCAGGCCGGGGGGACAGGGGTGCGGACCTCGGCGGAGGGACGCGCGTGTGTTTATTTCTCCGATTTTTCTGTTTCTCGCGTTGCCTGGAATGACGGCGCAGGGGGCAGGAGCTCACGTCAGGAGGAAGCACCTCGCAGGGGGCGCGGCCGCCGCCACCGTGGGCCTCGCGGCTCGCTCGCTCGGGCACTCGGACGCGCTCCTGGGCGCCGGGCGCCTTCCTGGCGTGGCTTGGGGCTCTGGCGCCGCACCGGGGGCTCCCGTGGCTTTTGCGGTGGTTTTCTTAGCCCTGAAGTGGCCCATCTCGTCTCGGTGTTAATTTCCCTGAACAGGTTTCCCTTGTAATTAAAGCGGGAGCCGTGTCCTTCATCCGCGAAGAGCGATCCTTGAGCGCTGATTGCTCTTTGCTGGTGTTAAACACTCGCGCTGGGGATGGCCCGGAACCACTAATCATCTTGGTCTGCACTGACACGCAAGGGTGCCCTGGGGTTTTCCGTGGAGACCACTGAGCGCTGTGTAAAATGTCCCTCGGGGTCGGCGCCTGCGCCGTCGGGCGGCCTGGAGGGATGAACACCTGCCGCAAGGCAGTGGCCTTGGCCGGCTTCAGAAACAAGTGTGGCCCCGGGAGGGGCGGAGGAGCTGGGCCCCTCCTGAGGTCGCCCTCCAGCCCCACCTGCTTCCCACCTCAGTGTCCCTGTCAGCAAGACGGGCGGTTGCGGAATTAACGGGCGCAGGAGTCTGCGCTGCCGAGCCCCGGGCGGGGGCTGCTGGTGGCACCTGTCCTGGGAGGAGCAGGCAGAGGGTCAGCGGCCCCAGACACAGAGCTGGCCGTCAGGGCCTCATCCTGTCCTTCGTCACCATGGGTGACTGGCTTCCAGGAGAGGAAGCCAACGGCTGCCAGTCAGCAGGCCAGAGCGGATGTCCGAGCCGAGGTGATGGCAGGTGGTCCTCACCAGCGTGGAGCGTCGGCACCGCCACGCCATGGGCTCTCCGCCCCCGGGGGCTCCGGCCATGGCTCCCCCCGCGCCTGTCTGGCCGAGTGGGCGCCGCCCCGCCCCAGCCGGGAGCCCTGGCAGGCGCACCTCCGCGCTTGGCTTGAGCCTCTGCTCCTGGGGCACTCGCTGCCTCGCTCGCTTCTCTTTTGGCACGGGCCTGGCTTTTAGGTAATCTTGGAATTTCTATTTGTGATTCCCCTGCGGCCTTCTGGCGACAAATCCCAGGGCCGAGCCAGAACCCTGTTGGGCTTCCCGGTGCCAGCCTCCCGGGTCCAGCGAGCAGCTCAGCCACCCCGCACGGCTCACCTTCCTCTCCTGCCTTTCAGGAACATGCGAGATGCGCCATCCACCTGCCGGGTGGCCCACGCGGCCCCCTGGGAGCCCCGCCCTGCCCCCGGTTCTCCATCTCCTATTTGAGCTAAGGGGCAGACCAGAGGCCGGCAGAGGTCTGCAGAGCCAGGACGACCGGCAAGTCCTGCCCTCGGGTCGCGTCATACTTGGCTGTCGAGGTTTGTTGTTTCACGTCTAAGACCAGCAGGACGCGGTGGCCATGCCGGCTCCTGCCGAGTGCGGAGAGCCCTTCTGTTTTGAAGCTCACGGCTTCTCCCTGGGCCAGGAGGTGTGGGAGAGACCGGGCCCTCGAGCAGCTTCCCGCTCCAACTCCTCCACGCCAGGGGCCCTGAGGAGCTCAGGCCGTGGCCCTCAGCCCTCCCCGCCCAGCCTTTGCTGAGGTCCAAGCCTCCTGCCAACTTTGCAGTGATGGTTGAAAACATGCCATTAGCAGCAATATAAGACAGCACAGAGAGCCCCGCTGGTGTGTGTGTGTGTTTGCTTGTTTGTTTGCCTTTAGACGATGCCAGTGCCCACGGCAAACTGCTGTCACCAGAGTCTCGACCTGTGAGGCTCGTGGCACTGTGGCCTCTGCTCCCTGGGCCTCAGCACTGGAATCTCTTCTCTCTGGGTCACACAGCTTGGGGTCTCTGTTCTCTGAGGCTCACAGCATTGGGGTCCCATAGCATTGGGGTCTCTGCTCTCTAAGCCACCCTCCTGGTGTTGCTTGCCAGGTCTCAGGCATTGGGGTCTCTCCTCTGCAGATCTCATTGGGGGTCTCTCCCTCTGGAGCTCTGGAAGGCCACTGGCCCTGGGAGGCCGCGGTCCTTCCTGCCCCGCTGCCCCGGCCCTCCTGCGCCCAGGGGTGTTCCCTTTGTCCTTCGTGTTGACTGGGAACAGGTGGTCCAGGCTGAGGAACAGCCCAGGAATCCTGCTGGGACAGTGGATGCAGGCGGTTTAGCGATTGCAAATCTGAAGTCTTGGCTCGTTCATTTTGGGGTTCTAATTTGAAGCATCAGTGATTTCAATTTCAAGCTAAAAAAAGATTCAGAATCACTTCAGGGGACCATGGCTGCTGTGCTCAAGGCTCCGTGGGACTGGCAGATGGCAGAGCACTGGGCCGAGAGAGGAAAGACACGGTCAAGGGCAGGGCTGGCCAGTGCGGCCAGGCCTGAATCCAGGCTCTGCCACCCCTTAAGCACGTGAGCCCAGGCGACTCCCTCCCTCACCTCCTGGCCTCAGTTTCTTAAGCTGTAAATAAAATTTCACGTGTGTGAAGCATGCGCTGGGGTCCGCGGCAGACGAGCAGCCAGCAGCAGAGAGCAGTTGTACACGTCGTTTCTGCACCTTCATTCACTCATTTCTCAGCAGCCACTGGGTGCCCACCAGGTGCTGAACTGGGGTGTGCTGTGGAGGAAAGACGTGAATCAGACACACTTCCTTGGGGAACACATAGAGAGGGAGGGAGGGGGAGCAGAGAATGTTGACGGCCCCTAGATAAATCAGCAAAAGGGCTTCAGAGAGATGGTGTTGGCACCACATTTTGATGAGTAAGTGGGTTCCTGTAGGCAGAACTGAGGAGGGAGGGCTCCAGGGAAAGCCTCGGAGCCCAGGGACATTCCAGGTGGGTTTGCGAAGTGAGTGGAGGCTGTGGCTCTGGGGTGACTGGGCCTGGTGGGGGGAGGGAGGCCTAGAATACCATGGCAAGTAGGTGCAACTCTGGCTGGTCAGCAGAGAGGCCGATACCAGGAAGGCGCTGAATAGCTCCAGGGAGCGGAACCCCCGGTGTGCGGGAGCTCTCCAGGGTGCTGAACCTGTCTAGGGCGCTCTCCGGGGTGCTGAACCTGTCTAGGGCGCTCTCCGGGGTGCTGAACCTCTCTAGGGCGCTCTCTGGGGTGCTGAACCTGTCTAGGGCGCTCTCTGGGGTGCTGAACTGAGAGCTGGGAGAAGGCGCCTGGCTCATTCCCCCACCTCCCTCCTCTCTGCCCCGGGTCCTGGGCCTCCTGGGCGCGCAGCTCGCACTCAGCGAGGGTGCTGCTCCGCTTGGCGGAGAAAGCTCTTCTGTGAAGACGTGCGGGGACCCGTGTGATGGAGCATCCCTGCGGCCTGTGCTCTGAGTCTGCCCTCTAGTTCATCACTGCAGTCTCAGGTCAGATGCCACCTCCTTGCAGAGCCCCCAGCGCCTGCTGGTTGCCCCGACTCTGACACTAGCTCCGCTTCCTCGCCACCTCCTCTTGTCACAGGGCGGGGATTGCCTGACTTCCTCCACTCGGGAGAGGCCCGCTCCCTGCAGGCCAGTGTGCCGAGCTGCCACCACTGTGTGTTCAGTGCACACACAGCCCGATACACAACAGAGGCTCCAAAACTTGTGTCCATTGATGGACGCGCCTGGAAACAGGTGTTTCCGTTCCATTTTTAAGGAAATGAAACAAGAGATTAGGTAGCCTGCCCGGGTGACCTGAATCTAGGCTGACTCTGAGCCTGGGTGAGGCTGATGCCCTGGTCAGGCCTGAGTCACTGAGGGGTAGTCTTACAACCACCTTCCTCAACCCTACGAGGACGGCTGGAGACCCAGGCTATGGCTGTGTGGGGCGAGGTCAGCAGGAGGCACAGAGTGGAGATCCCTGCATTGAAAGCTTCCGGTGCGGTGCGGGGCTCTCTGATGGCCTATTCATTCCCCTCAAAGGAGTCCCCCTGGGCCCTCTCCACCTCCCCTCCCCCCCTCCTCCCACTCACCCGCCTCCCAGTGAGCCCAGCAGGATCTCGTTAGCATTGATTTGTCTCTGTCTGCGGTGCCCTTTTGTGGGGAGTTTCATGATACAAGCGGTTAGGTTGGCAAATGAACTGAAGGAAGGCCTCGTGCTAAATGCCCTGTAGGATCTTCTAATTGATGGCGTTTGTCAGTGCTGGGAAGCGGGGAGTGCGCCTGCCGAGGAGGAGAGTCCAAGCGAGGTGGGTGGGGGAGGGGATGTGGAAGGCCACGGTCACTGTGACACTGACGGCCCAAGATTGGGCCTCCCTTTGTGGCCATAAGACCACCCCCCAACTCCGCCCTCCTCCCGGGAGCTCAGGTCTCGTGTCGCTCATCCATGGTGGCAACTCCGGGCTCAGCCTCTGCGCTGGGGAGTCCTGGAGATGAGCGGGTCCTGCCCTTGAGGGGCCAAGTGGGCTGTGAGGAGGCCCTTAAACAAACTCTGTGCATCAGAACTCAAGTTGGGACACACAGGGAGGAGCAGGTTGTCCGGACACGCTCGGCCCTCAGGACACAGACAGGCCTTGGCCCTGACCCTGGCCTTGCTGCCTCCTTACTGCCAACACTTGTCCAGGCAGTTCGCTCTCCCACCTCCACTTGGCGGGTCCTGCTCACCCTCGTGCTCAGGAGCCCCGCCTCGGGCGCCCGTCAGTGTTTGCTGAGGGATGGAGGCGCCATGCGGGAGCCACAGCCTGGGGCAAGGCCGGAGGCAGGCACTTGCAGGGGTGTGTGGGGGACACCAGGAAGGGTGGAGGGGTGGGGCCAGGCCAGGGAGGGCCCGAATGCAGCGCTGACCCAGAGCTGCACTCAGACCACAGAGCCGCGGTGGAAGAGGGTCACCTCCCGAGCGCTCCATGTGCGGGCGCTGGTTTGGGGGCTTCAGGGCCACGCACAGGATGCTCCCATCCGCTCTTCTCTGCTCAAGAAGGCCGAGGCACAGAGAGGGTCTGGGCCAGAGTCCACCTGTGAGCTCCCCACCGTGAGCTTCCAGTGGAAGAGTAAAGGGGAGACCCAGGGGGTGCAGGGCTGGGCTGCCTCGTGTCGCACACCTGCCAGAACCGGGAGGTCAGCCCCGCGGCAGCGTCCACTTTGTAGGTGAGGGAGCCAAGGCACCTCCCCAAGCTCGCACGGTTCTCAGGGTGGGGATGGGGCTTGAACCCAGAGCCCAGCCTCTCCAGGGCGGGCCTGTGAGCCGGCTGGATGCCTCCCTGGGGGTGGCAGAAGAGTTCAGGGCTCCAGCAGAGGCGCAGACCAAGCAGACTCAGTCCCGAGAAGGTGAGCGTCATAACCGAGTGAAGGATCCCCGAGGGGCTTCCAGGAGGAGGTGAGAACAGGGTCTTCCACCCTCAAGAGGAGCCCGCTAAGGAAGGGAGAAATGCAGGGGACCTGCTTGTCAGGGTTCCCCGACTGTTACTGCAAACTTTTGTATAATTCACGGAACTCAGTCCCGACGGCCGTGTGACTGAAAATCCCAGAGGGGCCGGACTCAGGTCTAGCTGGATCCAGGTGCTCAGCGGCGTCTTCAGGCTCTCGCTCGCCTCTCAGCTCTGGTTTCCCTCTGGGCCTCGTTCTTGATCAGTTTCTCCCCATGAATGTGGTGGACACAGTCTCCACCAGCTGAGGTTGCCTGAGACAGCCCCAGGGCGGGGACTGTGTGGGTGACGGCTCCCTAGACTGCTGTCTGGGGGGTTGGCATGCAGGGCGAGCGGGGGCCAATTCCTGCCTGGCTGAGCTCGCGGTGCATGCTCTCCACGCGCCGGCCCCCAGCCCTGGCCTGCACGCGGGACTCGGCTCTGTGGGGAACAGGTTCTCCACTTCCCAGAGGCCCTGCAGCAAGCTGGGGCCCGGGGGCCCCGAGTTTATTCTCTGCAGAGCACCCCGATCTGGCCCTAAGGCCAGGCCAGGCATGTGGCCGTCTGGCGCCATGTGAGGCCCTGGGGCCCCTTCCTCACCGCCCACCGGCTTGGCGGTGCGTCCTTGGTGTCCAGCAGCGCCTCTCTCTGCTCCCAGGAGCCTCCACTCGGCCTCGCTGCGCAGAGGAAGCTTCTGGGGCGCTGACTCAGCAGCGGAGGCCACAGGGGCTCGGCCTGCCTGCCGCGGGACCTTCCGTCTGGGCCTCAGCGGCTCCCTTAGACTTGAACAGAAACTAGTGAGGGGTCTGGGAACCCAGACGGCGGCCCCAGTCTCCGCTCTGCAGTTGCGGGGAGCACCGGGTGAGGCTTCGCTGCTCGTGGTGCGTGGAAGGCCTTGCGGCCGCCCGTCCAGCCACCTTTGTCCACTCCCTCAGCCCGTGGCTGGGCGGGCATGTGGTGTGTCCTTCCCTCCCAACCCGCCTTTCACCCGCCGAGGGGGGTCTCTCCCAGCAGGGCGTCTTCTGTGCTGCAGATTCCAGAGGAGGCGGAGACGCAGCCAGGACCAGAGACTTGGAGAAAAGGCGCTTGGGCAGAGCGGGCGGGGGCGGGTGGGCCGAGGCCAGGCTGCAGAGAAACGGGGCTGCGTGGCCACGGCCTCGGGAGGTGCTGCACCACGACGCCGGCGCGCCGGTCGGCTCCTGTGAGCAGCTGGAGAGGCCACCCAAGACTGGACGCTCCTCCCGCTGTCCACCGTGTCTGGGCTTGCAGGTTCATGAGAGTCACTCTCGGCGTGGCCTGGCCACCTGGGATCGCGGCTTGTGCTGGGTTCCGTTTCTACAGGCTCGTCTGTGATGTGGGGTCGGTGACTGGGGACATGGCCCCGGGGGGGGCAGGGCGCCCGGCCTGCTCTTCATCCCTGCCCCCCGCCCCTGGGCGCCGCCACCTCTTCCTGGCGGAGGCGAGACGGGACGCCTGAGCCAGCAGTGAGCGGCCCGACGGGGGCTGGAGCCGCCCTTGTCCTCAGGGATGCTGCCCCCCACCCCCCGTCTGCCGGGCTGTCTGTTGGGGGGACACGCTGTTCGTTGTCGCGGACTTCCCAGGAGGGTTCATGAGCCTCCCGCACGCGGCGGGCTGGGCTGGCGCTGATGTTCCGGGAGCAGGCGGTGCATGCACAGCCCCCACCGCCCGCAGCCCCGCCCTGCCCACCCCGGCTGCTCCTGCCTGTGTGCCCCCCGTGCCGGGCTGGGGGCACCTCCGCCGGGGTCCCCTTCCTCATCCTGCTTGTCTCGCGGGGCGGGGCCTGGGCTCCGGTCTGTGGGGAGAATGAACCACGGAGCCTGCCCGGGGAGGGGAGCCCCTGGGTTCTGACCCTGCCCTGGGAAGCCTGGGGGAGAAGCCCCAGGAGCTGGGGTGAAAGGACGGGGGTGTGTTTCTCGGGAACAGCCGCGGCCGGGGAGGTCGTGGAGCCGCGAGGAGCCGGCCGCGCGGCCGTGGGGGGAGCTCGGGGCCCGGAGCCGCACGCGGTGCTCGGGAAAGAGGGTCGGTTTCTCGTGCCGTGCTTTGCCGAAGTTGGCGTCGTTGCTCATTTGGGAAAAGCAGCGTCTCGCCCTTCTGAGACTTTCGGACAAGAAGGCGTCGCCGTCAGGCCTTGGGGCGGCCACGGCCCGTTTCTTTAGCCGCGACACGGGACGGCCCTGCCCGCGCCCATTCTGGCCCACGCCGGCAGGACACGGGGTCTGCGCGCAGCCACCGGGTGGGGGGGTCGAGCACCGCCTTCGAGGCCGACCCTACGGCCCGGCGCCGGGGTGAGTGGGGAGCTGCGTCCACCCCGCCTGCCCCCTCTTGCTCACAGCCGTGCCCGGTGTGCCTGGTGTCCGTGCCCTGCCCTGGGTGCTCCTCCCGGACGGGGCCCTCTGAGAGCAGAGGCCTCTTTCCTGCCCACCTGCGTCAGCGGCGCGGCCCAGAGCGGGCTCCCGACCCGCCCTCGTCGTGTGAGCAGAAGCCGGAGGCGGGGCGGAGGGCCCTGGGGGCGCAGTGGCTCCCCACTCCGGGCGGCCTGGTGGGCTGCAGCGCCGCGGCCACAGTGTCGCTCGCCCGGGGGGGGGGTCGGCGGAGGGGCCACCGTGTGTCCCTGCCCTGGACTCTGCAGGGCCGATGGCGTGTGACGGTCTGCACGGCGCACGCCACTGCGATAACCAGGTACCAGAGGACATGGGCGCGGGGTGACCAGAGGATGCACCCCTTCTCTCCCGCCCCTGCCCCGTCGGCTCCGTGCTCCCCAGTCAGGCTCCAGCCTCAGCTCCGGGGGAGCCTTCCTCTCGGGCCCAGGGTGTGGGCGCTGGGGGCCGCCGTAACGCGTGACCACGCACGGGCCCTCCGGCACAGCACTCGTGCGTTCTCCCGCAGCCTGACACCCAGAATCCCAGGAGGGGCTACAGGGCCTGGCCCCCCCGAGGCACAGGCGAGGGTCCCTCCTGCCTCGTCCAGCTCCTTAGGGCTCCCCGGCGCCCCCAGCCTCTGCACCTTCTTCCATGGCCTCGGCCTCTGCGTGTGTCCCCTCCCGCTGCCTCTCCCTCAGGACGCTGCCGTGGGGGTGAGGGCCACGGGGAGCCAGGGGGTCTCCCCGCCAGGTGCTTCCTTCCAGAGGCCAGCAGGCCCGGGTGCCGGATGTGGGATGGGGCTTTCGGGGTCCCCGTGCGCCCCCTGGTGTCTTTCAGGCTGGGCTGCTCGCTTCTGGTCACTTACTCTGGCCCGAGGAGAGACCAAGGCCGCCCTGCGGGCCCTTTGCGCCTACCCTGAGGATCCACCCCCAGGGCTTCGGCCTCCTGCCCTCCGAGCCTTGTGGGAATCAACTTCCAGGGAGCCAGTCCCCTCTGGACGGCCCGGGGCCCTTCCTCCCGGAGCCGGCCGTTGCCTGGACGCACCCTCGGGTCCCAGGCACAGAGGCCTCGAGGGGCCAGTGGGGAGCTGGCCGGTGCCCTCATCCTGTTCCAGCGGAGCTAGGGTCTCCGTCCACTCAGGCTGCGCTGACCAACCCGGACTCCTCAGGCCGCGATGACCACTCGCAGCTCCTGAGGCCGCGCCTCACCCGGCAGCGGGCGGGAGCCTCTGGGGTCCTCTCAGGAGGCCAACCCCATTCGCAGGGTGCCCTCGGGACGCTGCACCTCCTGACGCGGCCCCTCGGCGGGCATCAGCCTGTGGCCTGGAGGGGGGAGGACACGTCCATCCCCCTCAGTCAGTAACGGTCCTGCTGGGAGCCTCCCCAGCGCTGTGCTGGCCGGCGTCCGGGTTTATTCTGCCACAAGAAGCTCGAAGCCACCAAGGTAGCAAGGGCCGGGTTGACTCCCCGGAACTCCGGAGAGTGAGTGACCGGCCCCTGTCCTCAGCCCCCGGACGCAGTCCTTGCGTCAGGAAGAGGGTGGGGCGGGGGGGCAAGCTGGCTGTACCCCTCTGTGTCCTTGCCTTTCCGTCGGGCAGCGGGGCGTGTGGGGGCGGGTGCTGGCCCGGCTCAGGGGCCCGGCCTGGTCCTCGGGGCCCGGCCACCGGTGGTCTCTGCTGCAGCCTCACCCCTGCCAGCCAGCCCCCCGCCCGGCACCACGGCGATGCTGTGGACTTGGCAGATTATGGGATCAACCCCTTTGCAAAGAAATTAGCCCCAAATTGCCGCGGGCTTCACTCATAGCCACTGTGGGCTGCCGGCCGCCCCCAGGGGCCCCCCTGCGACCTCGGGCTGGGCAGGGAGTGTCACCTGGGAGGGCGACGCACCCACCAGCCCTGAGCACCCTGGGTGGCCCCCAGGCCTCAGGCAGGACTCGGCTGGGCGGCTCCAGGCCCCACCTGCCTAGCAGCAGCCCCTGGGGTACCCTGGATTTACGGGTACGGGGGAGGGAATGTGGGGCCAGGGTCTGGGGTGCAGGTGCCCTGTCTTCCTCCTTCCTGGCCCCTGTGCCGGGCCGGCCTGCCTGCCAAGCGCGCCTCCCCGGGGCCTCTGCAGCGGCCTGAGCCGAGCTGCTCCCTCCGGGGCTCGTCTGGCCCCACCCCAGTCCTGTGCACGGGTCGGCTGGGTTCTTGCTGCTGGGCCGGGGCGGGGGCTCATCTGGAAAACCGGTGCCCACGGGGGCTCGGGGAGATGCAGGAAACCGCCAGCGAGGACCGAGCCCCAGTGGGGAGCGGCGGTGGTGGTGTGAAGACAACGGGCACGTGCAGAAACGCGAGCACACGGGCTGTGGCGAGGCCACCCGAGGGCCTCGTCCCTGCGCCTGGGGCCCTCCAGGGCCTTCGCAGATGTGACGGATGAGGCCCAGGCGAGGGCCGGGCCCTAGTGTCCTCTTGTGCTCCGCAAGGGCGGCAGAGGGGAGTCCTGCGCGCCTGGACCCCAGGCCGAGGCCCAGCATGGCCCCAGCACAGGAGGGACCCTCCCTGGAGCCCTGGCGGGCGCTGGCCTCGGAGCAGAGAGTAGCTCTGGCCTGTTGTTCAAGCCCCAGCCCAGGGCAACGTGCTGCAGCAACGCTGGGCCTCACGCCCCGCGTGTCAGCGCTGCAGCGCCAGGAAGGCCCAGGGCAGGGTCTCCGTGATCCGAGCATATGGGGAAAGGAGAGTCCTGGGGTCCTCGGCGGCTTTTTCAGGCTTTTGATGAGGTTTTACCAAGTACACGGTAGGCAGCGGGGCGGGGGGCTTGGAGCTGACGGGACCCCCCAACCCCCCAAGAGTCCTCCCTCCTCCTGGGCCCTCCGGCGTCCTCGTGCTTCTCTGCCGCTGCGGCTCTCGCCCTGCTTCTCCCTCCTGCTCCTTCATTCTGCGGGCATCCCCGTGCCGCCGCCTGGTGAGCCCTGTCTCTGCCGGGTGCGCCCACCGACGTACGCCCACACCCCACTCACTCCAGGTGCCGCCGTCAGGCCTGCTTTCAGGACCGCAGGATCCACCATCCATCCTAACGGCGGGCGGGCGGGAAAGCCTGACCATCACCGGCCCTGCAGCGCGCACAGGCGCACACACTGGGCAGGACTCGCCCTCGACGCGGCTCAGCCACGCGCCCCCCGCCGTCAGCTCAGGCCGAGACCAAGAAGAGGACAGGGCCTGGGCCAGTGCAGGCCGAGCGGAGGCCCTGCTGAGCCAGAGAGGGTTCTGGGGTTCTAGAACGTTCTGGGAGGGGCAGGTGAATCTGGAGAGACAGGCAGCGCCAAGGTTCTCTAGAGTCTTCGGGCTGCAGGAAGCCCTGGGCCACGGGGAGCCTTAGGGGTCGTTGAGCAGGAGGTCGGGGGAGGGATTTACAAGACCCCCGCGGAGAGGCCCCTTCAGGAATCACAGCTGCTCCCGATCCCTTGTCCTGCTGCAGCTGCAGCTTCCGTCGTTGCCCCACGTGTCAAGCTCTCGCGACCAGACCCGGCCGCTCCGGTCTCCAGGTGTCCCGCCCGCGGCCTTCGGTGCATTCACACTCTGCGCCGCCGCCTCCGGGCCAGATCGCTTCATGTTGCGAGGTGCCCCGTGCCCGTCCTCGGCGCTCAAGAAACCCCCCGCCCGGCCCCGGCCGCCTCCATCCCACTTCCTGGCCCTGATCCAGGGCCCTGGCTCAAGCGGAATCTCCCGTGTTTGTCCTTTGTGTCTGGCCTATTGGGCTTAGCGAGTGTCTTCGGGTTCATCCTCATCGTGCATGGAAAGGACTCTCCGTTCCTTTTCGGGGCCGACTCGTACTCCGCCGCGTAGCTGCACGTCGTCCGTCCGTCCTCTGGTGGGCACCGGGCAGTGCTTGAGCCCTCGCTCTCCCTCGCGGGCTCCGCTGGCGCGGATGCGCCCCGGGCTGGCCTCCGGTGGACTCCTCGTCCCTGCGCTCCCTCCGCAGCCAGCGCGAGCCTCCGTCATGAGTGTCCCGCGTCGCACGAAGCTGCCTGGTTAGGCCCAAGCACCGTCCAGAATCAGTGCTTCATGGCGTCCTCGTGACGAGGGCTCCGCAGAGTCGGCGCTGCGGGATCCGTGCGGGATCCGGTCGTATCTCCTCGCGCTGTTGGGGCCTCTGTCCCTCCTCTTCCCTGTCCCCGCGGACTCACTACCTCAGCCGCAGACACCCTCCACCCGTCCCGGCCCCACCTCTCTGCGCTCAGCTGAGTGGGGTCTTGGTGGGCTCGATGCCGCAGTAACCACCTGCGTCTCAGAGCCCCCTGCAGCCCTGCTGGTGGGCCGCGGCCTCGCCCCGACGGCTCTGGCCCCATCTGCCGCTCCACGTGGCCTGGCCCGCCAGCGCCCTCTTTCCAAGCTAAGTACACACATCAGCTTCCCCGGAGGCCTCGTGTCCACTCCTGCCCTGTGGTTTTTGTGACCAGTGGCCACAGCCGCAGCGTTGGTACAGGTGACCCCTGGGGGTGCTGTGGGGCCAGGCCGAGGGGGGCAGGAAGGGGCTTGCAGAGGAGGGCCGCAGACCGTGGGCGCCCAGCCAAGGAGCGCCGGCCGCCCCACCAGCGTGGGTCTGCTGGAGAGGCCTCTGCAGCCCTCCTGCCCGCCCCCGCGGCGCTCAGAGCTCGGACAGGCGGAGCCGGGGCACCATGGGCCCTGGGTGGGCGGGTGAGGCCTCTCTCGGAGTGAGCAACTTCAGCGCGCCTTGAAAACAACTCTTTTGTTTTTCTAAAAGAAGGGGAAGTCTAAGGTGTCCGCTTCCACGCGGGACTGAGAGACGTTCCCGTGGAAAACCCCTTCCTGCTCCATGACTGGTTTCCTGAGTCGGGCAGCGCCGGCAGGAGCAGACCCAGACCCCGCTGGGGCCGGGCTGCGGGCGGAGGACTGTCCTGCCAACTGTCCTGCCGATGGGCTGCTGCCCCCAGGCCCAGCGCCCCCTGCCGGCCCCGTGCGTCTGCCCCGCCACATAGACTTGATGTCCTCACGGCCGCCAGGCACCAGCGTCCACCCCGGCGCTGCCCGGCTCTTCACGCGCTCCTCTCCAGAGCACGGACACCCCGGCTGCCGCCGCCCTGCCAGGTCTGCCAGGCGTGACGGGGACGCCGAGTCCGGTGCCGAGAACGGTGGAGCAGGGTGAGCACGGGAGGGGGCGAGCTCGGGCCACCGCGGGGCCCCCTGGACTGCGCCTGGGACGGCACCTGTGCGACTGCAGCAGGGAGAGCCCCGCCCCCCGCGTCTACAGCTGGGCCACTTCTCTCAAGGCCCCCCTGAGGGGACCCTGGCAGGGGCAGCGACCTGTCCCCCCAGTTTGAGCTGACGGTCTGTGTATGGTCCATGAGGCTGAGGGGCACCCGGGGGTCCTGGGGGAAGCTGGGCAGCACCAGGGTGGGGCGGGGACAGTGCGCAGGGGCCGCCGTCCTGCACGCACCCCTGCCCTCGGCCTGGGCAGCGCCAGCAGGGGGGACGGGCTGTCCTCCCCGAGCATGCTGGGGGTGGTGGAGACAGGGCCGTGCCAGCCCGGCCAGCCCGGCATGTGGCACCCAACCTGGGCGACCTGTCAGGAGAGCCCTGCGGCCCCCACTCGCCTGCTCAAGCCCCCAAGGCTCCCACCGTCGCCCAGGTGGGCGGGAAGGCCGCCTCACCCTGTCCTGGCCTCCAGGGGGGCCTCCAGCCTGGGGTGGGTGGCGGAGGATGGATGTGTGAGATGCAGGTTCCCGTGTGGTCAGTGGCCGCCTGGCCTGGCAGGGCCGCACAGCCGGGGCGTCTGCTCTGGAGGGGAGCCAGTGAAGAGCCGGGCAGGGCGAGGGGCCGGGCCACTCCAGAGCTGGTGCGGGTGGACTCGGATGCAACAGGCAGGGTGCCTGGGGCTCAGAGGCCGGGGGATGGAGCCCCCCGAAGGCCCATCGGCCCGTGGAATTCGGGCTTCGGGGGTGCAGCGCGAAGGTGGCGGCCAAACCCGCCCTCGGGGCTGGCGCTTCCTCCAGGCCAGAATCCAGTCCAGGATTCAGGTGGTTTCTCTGCCGCTCCCGGCTCCGGTACATCCTGTCTCGGCTGCACAGAACACCCTCTGCCTCGGCGCCAGGGCCCAGCGCCCCAGAACTGGGAGCCACGTGTTTCCAGTAACACATCCCGCCTGTTCTGTCTCCCCAGAAGCTGTCCTGGGGTGCAGGGGCGGGCAGTGCCACCACAGCCCCCCGCAGAGACTGCCCACAGCCAGAGGCTCGGCTGGCCCGGCAGCTCCCCTCGGGGCCTGAGGACGAGGGGCACCCTGTGGGAAGTGCTCGTCACATCTCGGGGTGCGTCCCTAGATTTGCCCATTCAGGCCTGAGCGTGCCCCCTTGCGCCCCCACGGAGGCCAGACCGAGCTGTGGGTGCACCTTGCCAACAGCCCTGAGACCGGGAAGCAAAGGGGCGCGGCAGGCCAGGCCGGGGGCAGGGGCGGAGGCACACGCGGCTGCTGCCCCTTCACTTCCGCCTGCGCCCGACATCAGCCCCTCCCTGGGGCCGCTCTAACCCTACACTTCTGCCAGAGGCCTCGCTGCACCCCCATTCCGGGCTGCCTCTGGCCAGGACTCCCACGGGCCTGCGAGAACTGTTCAGTGCCCCCTTCCTCCAGGACCTCCCCGCGGACCCCGCCACAGAGGCGGGCACCCCCGAGGCCTCGGGGGGAGCACCACCCCTCGCGGGGCACTCCACGGGGCTCCCGAGGCATCGGGCAGCGGTCAGGGCAGCGGTCAGCCCAGGGCGCAGCTGCAGGCACAGCCGTGCCCTCCCTCCCGCCTGCCCCTCCGTGCCATCCCCACTCAGACGTGGTGGGGCCCCAGCGAGGTCTTGGGGGACTCATGGCTGCGGCAAGTGAGGGGTGAATGGGTGGTCCCCCGCTTTGCTGCAGTGACATGTGGCTCCTCTGCCCCATCCGGGCCACGTGCGGCGCGGCCCAGAAGCAGTGAGGGGGGCTCTCGCCAGCAGCCCTGTGCCGAGCCTGAGGCAAGGGCCTTTGCGGGGTTCCTGCCAGGGAGGCCCCCAGGGCGATGCTCTCGGCAGAGCTGGCCCCACCGCCACGGCGCCGCCACCCCGACTCCCAGGCGTGGCCGGGGCCCCGCAGACGGGCTGGCCTGCGGGCAGGTGCCTCCGCGCGCCCTCAGCCTGGGGGTGGTGACGCGGTCGGGCGGGAGGTTTCCCCACGTGGCAGCAGGGGCCCCCCTCGGGCCGGGGCGGTCAGTCTGTCCTGCTTCCCGTGACTGCGGGGTGTCGGGCGGCCCGGCCAGCCCCGCCTCAGCCAGGAGCCCGCCGGCCGTGAGAAGTGGGAGCTCCCCCCAGCGCCCCGGTCCCCGGGCCACACTCGCTGCAGATCCTCGGCTGATGCGTTGGTTTCATGACTGCCCCTCCACGCAGGGTGCCTCTGAGGGACCCCAGCACCGCGGGAAGAGAACGCGGGAAGCGCGTGCGGAGGGGCCGGCGGCGAGTGGCCGGGGCACGCGGCTCTCAGTGGGCCCGGCCCACGGTGCTGCTGGGGGGTTTCCGTTGCCAGCTGAGTTGTGACTCTCGGCAACCGTCTCCTAGCAACCGTGGGTGCGGGGACCGCGCTGGGCCCGGCTGGGAGGCTGGGACGGAGGCTGCGGGAGCGGAGCCGGGCGGGGCCGGGGGTCCGGGGCCTGGAGCCATGTGCTCTGGGCAGGTCGAGGCCCACTGAGCCCGCAGCTCCCCGAACCCCAGTCTGCGGGGGGTGCAGAAGTGGGGACTTCTCCGACACCCCCCCTCTAGGTGTGCGTTACATCCGCCAGCTCCTGCCCCTCCATTGGGCCCCACTTCCTGGTCTTGCCGGTCGGCCCTGGGCTGGGCTGCCCCCAGTACGGGGCGCTGGCCGCTGGGAGGCGCGGGGCGAGCGCCGAGGGTCCCGGGATGGCAGAACACAGGCTGAGCCCCCAGAGGAGCCCGCCTTCCCGTCGCGGGCCCAGCTGGCGCCGGGCGCAGTGTCGGGCCGGTAATCGGAGCAGGGCGGTGGGGAGAGCCTGCCCGGGCCCTGGAGGGCGCCTCGGCCCTGCGGTCTCGCGGCGGGGGCTGGTGCCTGCGCCCACCTTGTACGGGTTGGACTCGGAAGAGCCGCTGGCACTGCCCGCGTGTGGGCAGCTCAGAGTGAGGCTGGTACGTGGGGCCTGTCCTAGCTGCAGCTGCGCTGAGCTCCTGACGAGGCCGTTCCCTGGGCCCCGACCCATGTGGTGCCCCTGGCCTGCAGAGTCCACCCTGGGGCAGCGACCCACCAGCCCCGCAGGGACCCCAGCAGGTGAGGTCTGCAGAGCTGGCCCTCGGTGAGCGCCAGGACCAGGCGGGGCAGGGCCTGGGCAGCCCCTCAGCCCAGGGAAGGGTGGCAGCTCCAAGGGGCCTGGGGGCGACCCGGCCTGTGCCGCGCTGGCCGTGGTGTTGAGCAGATGGGCGGGCGGGGACGCCCGGGGACGGCGGAGGGAGAGCGGCAGGTCTGCATCTCAGGGCTGGGAGGGCCAGTGACCTTGGCTTGGCCTTGAGCGCTGGGCGGCTGGTGGGCTGGCCAAGATGGACCCACGGGCCCGCCCAGGTGGGGGGCGGGGAGCAGGGCTGGCGTGTGGGGTTCCTGGGCATCGGGTGGGGGGGCTGGGGGCTGAGTGAGGAGGGGGCCGGGGCTGGGGGCCACCTCCCCTGGGTGGGAGGAAGCGGCAGCTGACTGGGCGCCCGAGGCGGGGGTGGCAGCGCGAGGGTGGGCCGCACGCGTGGGGCTGAGCCTGGCCCTGGGAAGGCTGAGGAGGCAGGACGGGAGTGGGGCCTGCGGGGGGTCCAGGCAGCGCGTCTCCATGGGGCACCGCGTGGGTGGGGTGTCACTTGATGCCGGTCAGTGTGCCCGAGTGTGACGAGGACGGTGCCCAGCCCCGGGAGCGCCACCTGTTGCGGGGAGACAGTTCAGGTGGTTTGGTTTCGAGCAGGGCCCTGCGGGGAGTGCTGCTGAGAACCTGGCTGCATGTGGGGTGCCTGGCAAAGGCGGGGGCCTGTGCCCTTCCCGAAGCTGGTGTCTCCCCCGGACACAGGGCCACGGGGAGGCCGGGGACAGAGGACGGTGGCCACCCAGCGCCTCCCCACCCCCCGCCCCCGCCGATCCGGCCGTTCTCAGCCGAGGGGGTGCACATGGCCCTGCAGACACCCCAGACTCAGCCTCTCCTGGGCGACTCTGGGGACTGGCATTCTGGGGAGCAGTGGACCCAAATCCAGGGCCTGCTGTCCCTCTAACAAAAGACGAGGTGTGTGAAGATCGGAGTGTGTCTGCCAGGCCAGGAACACCCCCCAGCATCTGGGAGCCAGGGAGCGCCCCCAGGGTGGAGATGCCTGAGACACCCCTGGGTCCACGGTGCCCGAAGTTGCCTTGGCCGTTCCCAGGGGGCTCGCCCCTCACCCCAGACACCCCAGCAGGGTGGGCCGGGCCCCTCCCAGGAGCCAGGCTCAGGCTGGAAGCCCCCAGCTCGGTGTGCGCAGGACGGGGATGTCTGCGTCAGCCGAGAAACCACAGCCAGGCCGTCTTCCCCTGTGTCCCTCGGAACCGCAGCCCCCGGGCCGCCAGGCCAACGTGCCTCCCCGCAGCACCCGCCGGCCACGTCATGGCCGCTGAGCCGGAAGGCCCCTGCCCTGGGATAGCTCAGGGGCCGCCGGGGAGGCTCACACCTCACCCGTCCCCAAGGCTTGTCAGACCTCCCGGCCGAGCCCGCAAAGACTGCAAGGGCCCAGCTCGGGCGCTGGGGGATGCTGAGGGCCAGCTGGCCGGGGCCGCGGTGGGCCCCACGGTGACCTGGGGCAGGGCCCGGGACAGTTTGCGGATCGATGTCTCAGTGCAGGAGACGCTTCTCGAGCGCCCGGGGGATACCCAGAGCCCCAGAAGTGGGAGGTCACGGCTGCTGCCCTTGAGAACAGGTGCAGGTGAGATGGGGGCGCCTGACCCCCTGCAGCCTCTGGGCGGGCCTGTGGCCACCCCCATTCACAGGTGGGGACACGGAGGCCGTGGCGTCACACCGGACACCCCACGGCGCCTCCACGAGCATCCCGGCCAGCATGGCCAAGCACGGGGTGCCCCCCACTGCACTGTCCGCTGGGGCTCACCTCCTCCCTGGGCCACGGGCAGGGGTGGGGAGGCCACCCTCCATCTCTGCCCGCAGGACACGAATGTCCGGCTGGGCCGCCACCCTCCCCCCGCCCCCCGACCGCTCCGCCCTCACGACCTCCGCGAAGGCCCCAGCCCCAGCACGGCCCACTGCGGTTGGGACTTGGGCACAAGACTTGGGGGGAGCAGGGGTTCTCCAAGCTCTGGTGACACTGGTGGGGCTGCCTGTGGCCCCTAAGGAAGCGCTTCCGGGATTTGCCCCCCGACCCGTCACGGCAGACCTGGGCGCTCTGTCCCGACAGGCTGCATAGGGGCCAGGGTCACCCCGTGTCCATCTCCTGGCTGGGGTCAGCCGGCCGGGGCGTTGCCGGGCGCCTCGAAGCCCGCCCCCCACCCCATGGCGTGACTCGGTGGGCCAGTCGCCACTGCGTGCGGGACCCAGGGAGGCCCTGGGACACGCCCTCCGGCTCTCCGCGCCCCTTCTCCAGTGCAGGGACGCGGTTCTGGTGCTGTCGGGGCCGGAGCTGCCGCCATCCGAGCTCTCCAGCTGGTCCCGGGCCTCAGCCCTGTCCCTGCTCTCGGCAGCCCTGTTCCGGGACCACCAGCCCCGCCCCCCATGTGCTGCGGGTCGGGGCCTGCCCTCCCAGAGCTGGGGAGTGTCTGTGGCGTCATCAGGCGGGGCCTGTCGAGTAGGGTGACAGGGTGGTTGGGCTCCCCAGGAGTGGCGACGCCGTGGGGTGTCTGTCCCAGCTTCCGCCAGGTCTGTCGGGGCCGCCGGGGCCCACTGCGCTGTCCTGGGCACCTCGGCCCTGCTTCCGCCCGGGGCTGTCTTAAGGGAGGCCGCTCAGGCGTCTTCTGCCCCTGCACTTTGGAGCCCAGCACTGGCCGGTCAGGGTCGGCCTGCGGCCCGGGGAGTGACTCTGCCAGCCACAGCCCGGGCCATGGGTGCAGGTGCCTGAAACAGGCCTTGGGCAGGACTTCTTGGGCAGCTGGGGCGGGAGCCGAAGCCACGAGGGCCAGGCCGCTGCGTGACCGGGAGCAGGTCCGCGGTCCACACCCAAGATTGGATGCACGGCCAGAATTCTGGCTACTGATGTGTTTGGGGTGAGATGCTGTGGCGCAGGAGCGCTCCCACGGCCTGGCGTGCTGGGGGGGGGCTCCCCACGTGGACTCGGCCTCTCCAGCCTGACCCCCACCTGCTTTCCATCTCTGGAGCCACCCGTGCCCGCCCGGTGGCCTGGCCCTCCTCGAGGCCGCGCCCTCCTCCCACTGTTCCGCAGGCCTCGGCCTTCCACGGCCAAGCAGGACCTGCTGTGACCGGAGGCAGCTGCTTCTGTGGCCTGGGCCGCCCCCAGCTCAGAGGATGCCCATGGCCTGGCTCTGCCCGCCAGGTCCTTCATGCTGGGCCCCAGGTAGACTCACAGCGGTGCTATGAGGCCCCACACAGCAGCCCCCAAGGCCCAGTGGGCCCCTGGGGTCCCTACTCTGAGCTTCTCCACCTTCACGTGGAAGATGTGCCTTCGAGGCTCCCAGGCGTTCGCCTCTCCTCCGCCAGCTTGGGCGTGGCTCTGCCCTGCCTTGCCCGGCACGTCTGTTGGGGGCCAAGAAGTGAGCGGCAGGCCCCTGGTGGCCAGTGGCGCGCAGGCCCTGCCCCGGCCTCCTGTCTGGTGCTGTCTCTGAGCCTCGAGGTTCTTGGTCTTGGTTTGGATCCCCGTTATCCTTTTATTCAAACCCTGCCGCATCCTTCCAGAGACTTCCTGGGGCCTGCGCCGAGGGCTATTTTTAGCCCTGGGAGTGGGGTCTTGCGTAATAGGCTGCTCAGCCCGGAGGTTTGTAATTTGAGATCAAGGCTGTCAAGACTCTGTAAACAGACCCACACAGGCTTCCTCTTCTGTGAATGGGGCTCCGGGCTGGGCCTGTGCTGCGGGGAGCCCTGACCTCGAGGGGCTGACCGCGAGGGCTCCGCTTGGGGGCCGGCCGGTGCCCGCCCAGCCACAGGCCCTTTGCAGATGGGGAAACTGAGGCTCAGAGAATGCTGGCAGCTCACCTGAGGTCCCAGGGCTCAGGGCGTCCGTGCCGGGTTGAGCTGGCCTCCTGCCAGGCCCGAGGGCCCCTCACCGGGGCCAGAGTCGTGGCCCCTGGTGGCCTGGAGCAGCCCCTGCCAGTCTGACCCCCAGTGTGGCTGAGCAGGGGTTGAGGACGACCCTCACGGGTTAGGAGATTTCCGGCAGAATCAGGCAGTCTGTCCTGGTTCCTACGGCCGAGGTGCAGGGTGGAGAGAAGGGGCAGGTGACCACATGCTGCCTCCCTGGGGGACCCTGGGCAAGCCCCTCGGCCTCTCTGGCCAGTCAAGCTGCTGTCCCGCACCACGAGGACAGAGCTCGAGGCAGAGCCGCCTCCTTGGAGGATTGGGGAGGGGCTAAGTGCCACCCCCAGTGAGAGGAGCTGATGACCTCTTGGCCACACAGCTGATGGGCCTCTCACCCTTAACCCTGCCCTCGCCGTCCGTCTGTCGGGCAGCTGAGGGACTCCGGGGTGTGGTGCCTGCCCCCGCTGGCCACGGTGCAGGGACTGGGCAGCTGGCATCTTGGCTTGCATGGGCCAGAAGTGCGTCAGCCCCAGCCCGCCGCCCAGCCCTCGGCCCCTGCTGGCTGCAGCGTCCCAAGAAGGCCTTGCGCAGGTGGCACACGGGCCCGCGGGTCCTCAGCAACGCCCCAGAGCCTGTTCGAGATGCAGGACTGGCCCCCGGCCCAGCATCTGAACCATCTGGGTTCTGGCGAGCCCCGGGTGGAGCAGGCTCACCAAGGCGACCCAGGCGAGCTTAGACTTTCACAGAGTGGGCGGGAGCCTGAGGTGGGAAGGGTCGGGGAGGTGCTCAGGGGTGGAAATGCAGGTGCAAAGGCCTCGGGGCAGGAGGCCCTTTGCTCCCTAGCCCCGCGTCTGTGATCCCCTCGGTCCCATAGATGGTGAGGAAGCGGCGGGAGGCGGTTTCCAAATGGGGGTGGAAGGACCCGGGCCGCCTCGTTGTGGGCCACGTGGGGGGACGTCCCTCTGCTGTCCTCATCCTCATGCAGTGGCCCTGCCCCGCGGCCTCGGCCGCCACGCCTGTGCCCAAGCTGGCTGTGGTTGCGGTGCCCACCCCGGACCCCACCTCTCCCAAGTCACCCCGCAGACCCCAGCCCACCCGGACGTGCTGTCCGGACCGTTCAGGGCGCAGAGGACCGCGCGTCCCCAAGGAACTGTGCACACTGGGGGTCTCTGTCTCTGCGTAAGGATGGGACGGAGGTGCCAGGGGGACCCGGGGACCAGGGGCAGGCAGGTGGGGGCTTGGTGGCCGCCTCCTCGAGACCCTGTTCTCCTGCCGCCTCCCGCCCCCGAGGGCTCCTCTGGGTGCGACCTTGCCCCGGCCTGGCCCACAGCCGGGAAGGCCCGGCCCCCAATGCCTCCGCGGGGAGCAGCAAAGTGTCCTGACGCACGGCCTGGTCCCCTTACATGCGGTCCCAGGTGCACTCGCTGCGGAAGCCCCGCGGGGAGACTCTTCTCGGCCTTGGTAGGGGAGGGGCGACGGTCAAGGCAGACACAAGTCCGGTGAGCAGCTGGGGGCAGAGCTCACGTCCAGCCAGACCCGGGGTGGGCGTGGGGGGCGACTGCAGTGAGGTGGTCTGGCTGGCTGGAAGTGGGGCGCTCATGCTCACCCTGGATCAGCTCCCCAGGGCCCAGCCTCTCTCCCGCCCTCCCCTCCTTGGCCCCACCGCCTCAGCTGGCATCTTGCTGTGCCCCTGGACGTGGACACGGGCACAGCTGCAGTGCCCACAGCTCAGTATCTGCAGCAGCAGTTTTACTGTGTGTCCTGCTGCCGTGACCCTCTCTGCTGGACGCTGCATCTGCACAGATTTGCTGCTGCTGCTGGGTGCGCCTGGGCGGGCACGGCCCCATCCCCGCGCCTTGCTGCCAGTATCCACAGAGTGGGGCTGTGCGGGAGGTCGGGGCCCACCCCGGCCGTCCTGTGCTCACCTGGGTGTTCTTTAAAGCGCCAAGGCTGGTGGGGGGGAGCAGGGCTGACCCGGAGAGGCCTGGCGTTCCCTGCTGTTGGTGTCCGTCGTCGGCAGGGATGCGTGTTCCTAGAGTAAAGCTCTGCTGGATGCTGGGTTTACAACAGTGATGGGAACAGAAAATGCCCTGGACTTAGCGCGTAGTTTAAGGGGCAGAGAATAAATAAATAAAAAGGGAAAAAGCAGTTTATACACGTGAGGATGCCATGAAGGCAGCAGACAGAGGGTGGCGACAGCAACTAGGGACCTGGACGATGTGAGCAGCCAGTCCTGGAGAGCTTCCTGGAGAAGGTGACCCTTCAGCCTTAACCAGTGAAGGACTGAGCAGGGGGCAAGCCAGGAGGGAGCCTGGACCCTGCCTTTAGGTTGCCCCTTGGTCCCGAGAGGTCAGAGGCTACCCTGGGGACAGCTGGGTGGAAGGAGGGGTGGGTCAGGCGGCCATGGAGAGCAGGACCCGCTGCTGGACTAGATCAGCAGTCAGGACTGGGAGGTCGCGCAGGACCTGCTTCCCCCGGGGCGCCTGTGTGGAGGCGGAAAGGCGGGGAGGGAGCAGTGAACGTGCCCAGAGCAAGAACCGGAGCCTAGGGCCCGCCTGCTGCCAGGCCTGGCCTCACGTGGTGGGCGCTGCCCATCGAGGTCACCTACAGCCACGTCCCCCGAGGTATCAGGCCTGGCCTGGCCGAGGGGCAGCCTGGGGAGGCAGCTGCGTCCTTGGCAGTGCGCCCTCCCTGTCCGTGCCGCCTTGCTTGGCAGAGCCTGCTCTTGCTGTCCCTGTGCCTGCGGGTGGGTCTGGTCATCTCGACTCTGGCGTCCCGCTGCCCTGGCTCATGGTTACGCCTTGGGGTTGACCCTCGCAGATCCGCTCGCTCTTTCTGTGGCTGTAGAAGGTCCCTCCTAGACAGCGGGGTCCTCCCTCCCTCTGCGGAGCCCGCGGGACCAGGCACCCTCTGGAACGAGGTGATGTGTCTCCCACATGTCCCCTGGACACCGGGAGCGAAATTTGAGAAAGTGTAAAATTCTATTTTCCACAATCCCGGCCAGGGCGTGCCGTGCAGTCCCAACAATTTCGTTTTTGCTCTATTTTTTTTATTTAAGATTTATTTATCTATGCACACAAGAGCTGGGGTACAGGCCAGAGATGCGGGGGGTGGGAGGACTCCCCAGAGACAGAGCGGGGAGCAGAACAGGCGGATCCACTGAAACACACTGCTGAGGGGAGCGGCGGGGAGACAGGAGAGGTCTGCGGCGCCATGTGGTTGCTCCCTGGCCGGCCGGGGATCGAACTCGTGCTGCAGAGGCTGTAGACGCTTCATCGTGCTGGCGCTTAACCCCTTGCGCCACCTGGGAGGCCCCTCTATTTTTTTTTTTTATCCAAATGCCTGGATATTCACGGGGGGACGAACAGGCCGAGTCAGGCCCTCGTAGCTCCTTGGCCCAGCTCTGCGCCCCCCTCCAGTTACCGGAAGGAAGGCGGAGCTTTGCCGCCGGGCTCCGGAGCGCTGCCGGCCTGGGCGTTTGCGGCAGGACAGGGCGGCCCCCGTCCGCGCGCGGCGTCCCCTCTCCTGTGGCCGGCCTCCGGGTGACCCCCGCCTCTGTGGCTTCAAACCGGACAGCTCGAGGGCCCTGCTCGGTGCCTCTGACCCGCGCCGACGTTGGGAGCGCTCGATGACTGCGACTCGGCGTGTCCCCTGCCGGGGGGCGGACGTCCCGGCGCCTCCCGCCGCTGCCCATGGCAGCACCGCCATCGCCCATCTGCCGGCCCATCTGGAAGGGCGAACGGCTTCCCGCTGGCATTTCCATCTGCGCAGCCCGGGGATGGGACCGGAGCCTCGTCATGTGCTCATGACCCCTGGGGGCTCCTTTTGTGTGAAACTCGTGTTTCCGTGTTTTGCCCAGTTTTCCGAGGGGTGGTTTACCGTTCCCCTCCGGCTGGCGTCCCGGCGCGTCCTGCTCCCCAGCCCTCCCGGCCGTCCCAGCTCCTTTCATCACAAGCGGTTCTTAATTTAATGTAGATGAATCTCGCAACATCCCCTGCGGGGAACACGCGCCTCTTGCCTTATCTAGGAGATTCCTTTCCCCGCGAAGTCATGGGGATATTTTCCAATTTACTTTCTAGGAGTTTAATGTTTACCTTTCACAGCGTTACCTGGAAATAAAGCGTCAGTTAGACAACGGGTTTGTGAGATAATCCAGGAGAACCGGACAGGAAGCTCCCGGCAGACCTCGCTCTGGGGGGGCTGTTCCGGTAAATGCGCTCTGCCTTCGGTGTACAGGGGCGCGAACGGTGAATCATGGACTTCGGTGAGAATGTAATTATCCTCGACGGGGGGTTCTGGCCCTGATGTCCTGGTCTGCCTGTTCCTGACGCTAGAGGGAGGCCGTGCGGGATTTACCCTCCTTTCTAAGCGAGCCCTGCAGACATGCAGAGGTGCAGACATGCAGAGGGGAGCGGCTCGTTGGCACCCCTGCGTTACCCGCCGGCTCCCGGGCCGCCGTCGGGCGAGGGGAGCCTTCCCTGCCGGCGGCAGGTTTTGCACAGCTGATTCAGACTCCCCGTCTGTGCAGAAGGCCTCCCTCCTGCCCGCCAGAGCGGGGCGGGGCGCGTCCCAAGACATTTACCATGTGCTCACACCACGTACGTCTGTACCCCGAGGCTGTGTGGTGTGAGGCAGGGATCCAAGTTCATGGTTCCCATGTGCGTGACCCGTTCTTTCAGCGTCATCCGTGGCATGAGACGCTTTTTCCAGGAGCCGTGAGCCTCCCATCCCCGCACGTCTGTGTCTCTGCCGAGTCTGGGTTACGCCCACCTTGTTCCGCGTCAGGATTATTAGTCTTGGTTCTTTATTCTTTAACATACTGTATTTTCCCATCAGTTTATCAAGTTACATTAAAAAAAGGAAGCCCTGTCGGGTTTTTATTAGGATTGCCCTGACCCCTGACGGGCTCACTCAGGACAGCTGATGCCTTGACTGTGTCAGGGTTTGTACTTGTCTCTAGACGGAGTTTCTGCAACGTTTTTAGATTTGTTGCTCGTCACTTGAATTTTTGTCGCTGTATGGATGGCTTTTTTTTTTTTTTTTTTTTTTTTTCCCCAAAACAGTACTTGCTGATGGCCGGAGGACGGCGGAGATGCAGCGCTCTGGGCCCGGGGGTTCTGTGCATCCAGTCTCCGGGCTGATCCTCTGGTTCGTTCTCATCTGTCCTCTCTTGGTCGTGTCTTTGACTCTCTTCTGTCTCTGCTGGCCGGACTCACTGCCGTTAAACACTGACTGGAAGCAAGGGTCGCGGGTGTGCTGGGCTTGTCTTGACCTTACAAGACGCGCCTTCCAGATCTCCACGGCGCCGGGGGCTTGGCCGCGCAGTTTATCAAGCGAAAGCATTTCATTCTCTCCCTGGTGAGCGAGACGTTTTGGTTTAATTGCAAGTGGAGATTGAATTTTATCAAGGACTTTCGTACATCCCTTGAGAAAACCATAGGGGTTTTCCCCTTTGCTAATCAATTCCATTGATTGATTTTCAATCCCATTGATTGATTTTCAATCCCATTGATTGATTTTCAATCCCATTGATTGATTTTCCGGCGCCTGAGTCTTGTGTCCCGGCTGGCCCATCGCGGGCACGGCTGGTGCCCCCTGCGGGCCGCGGGGACGGGCGCTGCCTGTAATTTTTTCTTCCCGGCGCTGCCCTCTTCTGAGCTGAGCCTCCAGCTTCTGCCGGTCCGACAAAATTAACTCCCAAGAAACCGTGTTCTCGCGTTTCCTCGGGAAGACGCCGCCGGGTGAGGAGTATTTGTTCCCTCCGTGGGGGCCGGCCTGCTCGCGCAGCCATCTGGGACTCGTGTTTTCCTCCTGGGAAGATTTAACTTCTGGTGCCATTTCCTTTGTGGCCACGGGCCTGTTCGGGTTTTATTTCTTCTTGAGTCCTTTGGGCCAACCTGGGCCCTTCCGAACCCCTTTCCCAGGTATTCCAGCCCCGCCCCTCGCCAGCCCGGACGCCAGCCTCTTCCTCTGACTCCTTCAACTGCCCTGCACCCCCCGTGCCTTCACCTGGGCCCCTTGTCACCCCCCGACGCCCCCCGGCCCCTCACCCACGGCTGGGCCAGCAGGGGCTCTGCTGGGCCCTCCCTGGGGCAGGTCCAGAGCGTGTCCCTGAGGCCCGGGCGCTGAGCCTCTGCCCCTGAGCCGCCGCTCCCCCTGAGCCTGCTCTCCTGAGGCCTGGGTCGCTGGGTCAGGACTCCAGGACGGGGTCGCCTGGACTGGTCACACCCCCAGGACCCGGCTTCACAAACGTCATGTTCTGAGGTCAAGGGATGTGAGTTTGGGGGGTGTCATTTAATCCTGGGGAGGCCGAGGGGGCCATCTCCCCGACCTGGAGGGGGGGTGTGGTGTCCCCTCCGCTCCCGGCACAGGTGTCTGGGGCAGCGGCGCAGGTGCCCACGTGGGGCTGGGCCTTCCCCAGGTGAGCTTCGCTCCCTCTGGGCTTCCAAAGCCGCATCTCAGAGATAAAAGCTCATTTTTAAATCCAGCCCCAGTCGCATTATAAATAAATTTATTAAATTACATGTTACTGCAGATGGTGCTGAGTATTTTTAACAAACGAGCAGACTCAGCTGGCTGCCGGGGAGCACGGGCGGGTGGAGCTGGCACCAGGGCTGAGCCCTCTGTGACCGCAGGTGCCGGGAAGGCCGCCGCCCGGGGACACGGGGGCCTGGGGAGCCGGGCGTGGAGGGGCGCAGGCCCTGCCCCAGCAGCCCGGGCGCAGCGCGCGGGAGGCCGCGGAGTGGCGTCCACTGGAAGCGGCTCCTCGGGCGAAGGCCTGGTCTCTCACCGCTCACGTTCACGAGCTCTGGTCGCGTGGGGTGGAAACGAGCGTGTTGAGGTGCGGGCTCAGTCACAGCCGAGCAGCCGCTAGCGCTGGCTCGAGAGCTGCTCCGTCTCCCCGAGGAGGCCTGGTGCCCGGGCGGCCGAGGGTCGCCTCGTCCACACACTTGTGCCCTCGGCGCCCGCGCTGCGGCCTGGGAGCCTGACTCCTCTGCGGAGGCCCCAGCCCAGCCTGCGGACAGACAGAGGGACGGACGGACCCCACGTCTCCACCCACACGCCGTCCGTGGACATCTGATGGGCCTCAGGCTCACTCACCCCGCCCCCCCACTCCCGGGCACGTGCGCGTGGCCCTCACTGCCTGGCAGCCAGGAGGACACGCCCTGCTCCTCAGTATTTGCCAACTTTCCTCCTCGGAAAACCCGGGGGCCCCCAAGGGAGACAGGCCACACGCCATCCCCGGCAGGTGGATCAACGCCTGGACGCGCTGAGACGCGGGGGAACGAGGCCTCCCCCCGAGCCCTGTCGGGGCGCGCCTCACGTCTCTGCCTTCTGAAAGTCTCCCAAGGGCGGCCGCCGCCTCGGCCGGGCCGGAGAGAAGGCCCGATGGCGGGGGCTCTGGCATGACCTTCCTGCCCTTTCATAAGCTGTCGGCACGTCACGCTTCCCTTGAGAAGACACGAACGGCGCCCCGGAGCGCTGTGTGTTTGAAGAAAAGCAAAGCAAATGCTGGGCCCCCAGAAGCGTGACGGCAGCCGAGCGGCGGGATCCTGTGGCCCGGGCAAGCGTGGCCGCGTTGGCCCCCCGTCTCCCCGTTCTGGACACCTCTCTCCTTTCTGAGGGACCCTGCCCGCGAGGTGGGTGGGGGCACGGCTCGCGGAGCCACTGGCCTGGAGGGGTGACGGCCTGGCCCCCGGGCAGCTCCCCCAGGCCGGGTCACGGGCTCCCTGAGCCAACGCTAACGGCTGCGCAGGGCCCCGGGCTGGCTTCTCGCCATGGCTTTCGGGCTCCCGGGGCCCTGAGGGGCGATGCCGACGACAGGCCTCCTGGGCCCCTCTGGCCCCCGCTCGTGTTTCAGGCGTGGCAGGGCCGGCACGTCCAGCTCTCCGGGCCCTGGAATCAGCGAGCAGAGGGGCCGGGAAGCAGGCGGCGTCTCCCCTCGGTGGTCTGCGCGGCCTGGTGTCCCCCACGGCAGAGAGACAGCCTTCCTCCACCCAGCGCAGCTGCCCCGGAGCCCGCCGGCCATGAAGAACCAGGCCGTGGGCCTGTGTCCTGGGCCCCGGACGCGAGGGTGGCCCCTCTGCTGGAAAGCAGTGCTGTGTGCTTCTGTGTCACGTGCACCCCGAGAGGCACAGAGGACAGTCTGGGATGAGACCCCTCACTCCAGTGCTCGCAGTCGCCCCTGGAAGGGGTGAGGTGGAGGGAGCATCACTGACATATTCAGTAGCAATGCATGCTGGGGCGGCACCGAGGACGGCCACTGTGGAAGAAGAGGCGCTCACCTGTGCCAGGTGGCGGCCACCTGCAGGACACCTGCTGCTCTCAGCACGGCCGCAGCTGCACTTCCCTCACCGCTCTCCTGGAAACAGCCCGGGAGGGAGATCCTTCTGTCAAACATCTGGATGTCTTAGGCCCCGTCTGGCCAGTTGGTCTCCGTGGAGATGACGTGGGAACCCAGCCGTCCCGTCCATGTGCCAGGATCAGCCACCCAGGGCCACGGAACTAGCTGCCAGGAGGCCGGACTCCCCAGCCCTGAGTGACCAGCTGTGGGCCTGGGGGATGCTGCCGGACCTCCCGGAGTCCACCTGGGCGCCCCTCCTCTGTGCCGCCTCCCCCCAGGGCCCCCGCCCCTCTGAGCCACCACAAGGACCCGTCCTGGGGCGGGTGGCAGAACCACGCCGCCTCTTCCGCGCTGAGCCCCTGGGGTGCGGCGGCCTGCGCGTGTGTGCCGGCGGCCCGAAGCAGACCCAGGGCCAGGCCTGCGGCCAGCGCCAGGCTGAGGGAGCACAGCCCCGGGCTCCTTCCTCCCGCGGGCGGACGACGGGCGCAGCTGCGTGACCCGGGGCTGGCGGGTTCATGGGGACGGGGACAGGGGAGATGGCCGCCTGGGCCATCCTGTGTCCTCCTGTGTCGAGGCCAGCAAAGGGCTGAGCCGCCACAGCAGATGGCCTCTGGCTCGCGGCGCCCGAGGGTCTGAGCCGTCTCCGGTGACCGATGTTTTCGTGGAAAGAACATTCGTTTCCCATGGAGACGAGCCGGCCAGAGCAGCGGCGGAGCTGGGCGCAGAGCCCCCGGCCGTCCCAGCGGGGCTGGCGCTGTCTGGGCGCAGGTGGGACCGACCCCGCCTCTGTGCCAAGCCACCCTGCGCAGAGGAGCCCGTGTGGACGCCAGGGCCGCCCCGGCCCATCGCTGGGCGTGCTCCGGCCCGCTGCAGGCCAGGCTGCGCGTCCGAGTCAGCCTCCTGGCCTCTCCCCTCGCTGCCAAGGGCGACGGGCCTCCCTCCCCCCGACCCCCTCCGCCCCAGACCTCCTGCATCGGAGACACCACCATCCTGGGGGAGCAGGACGCCCTCCGGACCCAGCTCGTGGGCAGGGCATCCAGGTCCCCAGTGCTGTCCACCCCTTCCTGGGGGCCGGGTCTCAGCTCTGCTCTTGCTCTGGGTGGCCTGCAGGTGGGCCGGGGCCTCGTTGCCAGTCCTGGACGCCGGCGGCTGGGCTGCACTTGGCCGGGCGCCATCCCACAGCTGTGTCCACTGCCTGACAGTGGGACTCCTGGCTCACACCTTGACCCCTCAGCAGGTGTTGGGTCTGCAGCCCCCACTCGGCGCAGGGTCAGCACGTGCACTCGGAGCCCGGAGCCTCGGCGACGCAGCTCCCCCACAGCAGTGAGCAAGGGCTGGCAGCCTGAAGGGGAAGCGCCTGCCCGTTCTGGGGGCAGCGTGGGCTTCCTCCTTGGCTTCCAGGGGGCCCCCTCCCTGCAGACCCTCAGGGACCCCAGCGGCTCCATCAGGGGCCAGGTCACCTCTTCTAAAGGCCCCAGCACCCAGAGTGGGACCCTCCCAGCCTCCACGCTCCAGGCGAGGACACATCCTCAGCCCAGCCAGGCGGCCGTCACGAGGGTCTCGGATTAGCCCAGCTGCAGTAGCCCCTGGTGCTGGGCAGCCCTGGCCCCTGGCGGTGGACGCAGCAGCAGATCCGCGAGTCCAGGAGGACCCCGCCACCCGGGGAGGGGTGGGGTCTGTTGGGCCGAGCGAGGCGGTTCGAGACGGTGGCCGCGCTGATGCCCCTCCCTGTGCAGTAGTCAGCGGGGGACTTCAAAGGTTTGCGGTTTTCCCGCGTGGATCAGTGATCGAGGTGGATGATCCAGAGGCCTCTGGACAGCAGGAGAGGTCGAGGGTGTCGGCGGTGACGCGGCCCCAGGAGACCCGTCTGGGCCCGCCCGAGCCCCGCTCCTGTGTGTGCTGCTGTGGCCGCTGGGCGGGGGCAGCTCGGGGCCTCCTTGGTCAGCCGTGACGAGGCGTCAGGATGGGACGGCGTGGGCGCTCTGGGTGCAGAGCCGGGAGGGCCTGCTCGGCCTGGGGCTGGGCGCAGGGCAGCCCCGTCCTGGGCGGCCGGCGGGGTCAGGGCTCCCGCGTGGAGTCGGCCGCTAAGGGCGAAGCGGGAGACGAGGCGGAGCGCCCGCGGCGGCCTGGGGCTCCTCACACGCGGTGGTGGACGCTTCCGGAAGGGGCCTGGGCTTTATCGTGGTCTCTTGTTGGCTTGTGCTGGTGCTTGTTGTGTTGGTCCGCTGAGAAAACAAACTGAAAAATTGAGAATAGGTGCCCGCTTCCCCCGGCCACCCGGGCAGCGGCCTGGACTGACCTGCACGCAGAGCTCAGGCCACGGGTGAGACGCGGGCCTCGGCCCCGGGGCAGACCTGTGTCCGGCTGATGCTGGAAGGACTTGCGGATTGAGGGGTTGGCCAGAGTCTGGGGCGACCACGGCAGCTCCGGTTTCCGGGCTGGAGTGCCCGGGAGACCCAGGTGCAGGGAGGGTCCCCAGTGTCCCGCGGGCAGGCGAGGGAGAAACTGAAGCTGGAGACGGAGCCACCGGAGGCGTGGGGACCCCACACGGGCCGGCGCTGGGGCCTTCTCGCCCCCCGACTGGGGGCCTCCAGCTCGCAGGCAGTGGGTGGTCAGAGGGCCTGGCCTCCACGCTGGGGGTCGCCCCGTGTGGCATCCCCCCAGCACACGCTTGGGCCCTCCCTGAGGCGACGACCCCCCACCGTGTGGGGTCTGCTCCTGGGCTCTGTCTGCGCCCATCTCCTGGACCCCCCGTCGTAGTCACCGCATTGCCCTGGCGAGTCCGGAAGCAGGCCGAGCTGGCCCCCAGCTTCTCTTGCAAAACTTGGGGTACAGTTTGCACCCCTGGATTTAACTCTCAGCTCGTCGTCGCCTCCTGTAACAAGCTGGGGCTTCGAGGGGTGGCGCTGACTGCCCGGGCCAAGGTGGGAGATTTGGCGCCGCGTCCCCTTGGGCCCCGCCGGGCAGGGGGAAGCCCATTCCCGCGCCAGCGTTTGCGAGCGTTTAGCGCGCGGGTCTTGCCACTCTCGCGCCAGCTGTACCCCAACTCGTTCAGACTTCCTGGCGGCGCTGTCACGCCGTCTCCCGCCTCCCACTGGGCCTGGGAGCAGCCGCCCCACGCAGTCACGGCCGACTTGGGGCCGGCGGTGAGGACGCTTCGCCTTCCCGCCCGCTGGGTGGGCGGCCCGGAGCCAGGCGTCCGGCGGGAAGAGGTGGCCTCCGCCCCCGGCCCCCCTTGCTAGGTCGGGCTCCGCACGGCCCTCTGGGCCCAGGGCGCGGGGGTGGGCGGGGCGGGCTGTAGGCGCTGGTGACCTGGGGAGGCGCGTTGGCACATCAGCCCAGCGTGCCGGCGCCGCCACCGCTCCCGGGGCCTCCCGGACTGGGCCGCACAGGCTCTCCGACGCCCAGCGGGCGGGTCCTGCGAGCAGCAGGCCCCGGGGGCGCTGTCAGGTGGGAAGAGGAGGTGCGGCCGCGCACCTGGCACTGCCAACTCAGCTGACCCGAGTCAAGTCGCGGGGAAGCCGGGGCGCCACGCGAGGGCTGCTCCCCACGCCTGCGGGCCGGCTCCGCCTGCCTCGGGTGCTTGGCCCTGGGCAAAGTACTTTCCAGAATGTTCTCCTGACCCGCCTGGTGACGGGCGCCGCTCTTGTCCACCTGAGACAGGTGAAGGAGCAGGCAGAGGGCAGTCACCTGTCTCCGGTTGTCCCACGGAGGGCGGCAGCGCATGGCCACCGGGGCCGAGCGGCTGCTTCATGCCCCCAGCAGGGGCTGGAACGCAGCCGGGGGAGCACGTGGTGGCTAGAACCCCAAAGCGAGATGTTGATAATGGGGGTTGGGGACGGGAGGGGCACATGCGGGGTGTTGTGGGCTGAACTGTGTCCCCGGGTGTGGCTGTGCTCGGAGCGGGGCCTTCACAGAGGCGACGGAAGCAACGCGAGGTCACGGGCCCGCACCCCGTGTTTTTAGGGGCCCCGGGTGGCTCCTGCGGAGGTGGCTGGGACTGGGTCCAGCAGAAGTCGGGTGGGCCCGTTCCATCCCGTCCTGATTCCCCACCCGCTGGACTCAGCGGCCCCGCTCAGCCGCCCCGGGGCCTGTCCAGGGGAGAGCGGGGGCCGCCCGCGGGGAAGCCTCTGCTCCTCTTTGAGTTAATCGTTTGCTTTGGGGATTAACCTTTCGGTTGCCGCCTTCAAGGTGAAGCGCCGGGTAAGTTTCTGTCCTGATGTGGGGCGTGCGGGGGCCCAGTTGAGCCGTGACTCCCCCTAGCTCGGTGCTCCGGCCGCCTCCGCCCGGCCCCGCACTGGGTGTGGCCCGCTGCGCCCGCGTCTGCCCCAGGCACCAGGGCCACCATCGGGAAAGGCTGTCGCCGGTCTTTGCCCTTCTCCCCGGGGCCACCCGTCCAGCTAGTTATTTTCCGAGCCCAGGCCAAGGCCGGGGTCCTGCAGGGCTCTCCCTGCGGCCGCCCTGCCGTGGGGCTGCTGTCCCCCCACGACCGCGAATCTGCCGGCGACGAGTCCTCGTGCCCAGGGCCTGCTCCGCCCGCCAACAAAACACGCACACCCCAGAGGGGACGCTGGACCCCGGCTCCCCCGGGGCCTGGTGTGGGAGGGGTCTGAGAAGGGTCCCCGGGGTTGGCGCCAGGCCTGTGGCTGCTCGGGAAGCAGGAGTGTGAGGACGGAGCCCCTGAGCCCGTCCAGAATGGGGGTGGCCAAGGCCCAAAGCTGAAGGTGGGAGCACCCCCGGAGCAGGCTCACCCCCATCAGGCACGGCACCGACCTGGAGCGGGGGAGGGCGGCCACGGTCGACAGCCCTCGGGGTGTCCCGGCCCGGGGTCCCGAGGTCGTGGGGGCGGGCTTGGCCGAGAGGGACTGTCCGGGAGTCGGGTGGGGTGGGAGGCCTCAGTACCAAAATGTGGGGAGAACGCGGCCTACAGTGGGGTTCTGTGACCTGCGTGAGCTCCCTGGAAAGGCCCCAGAGGCTCCAACGGTCATCGCCACCAGCTCCTCCTGGCAGATGCCCGCGCGTGGGCCACGTCCTGCCTGGAGCCCTCGGCCCGGGGCCCCGGCGCCCCGGCGCCCCTGAGCTCCCCGCAAAGGGAGGGTTGGCTGCTGCTTTGTGCTCTGGGGTCTGAGAGCGACTCAACCGCTCAGCGCGGTTACGGGGTCAGGCCCGCCCCTCACATGCTCCTCTGACCCCAGGCCCCGCAGGGGTGCGGGCGACCGGGGGCTCTGGGTCACGCGGCCCCGACAAGCACCGCCAGGGCCGAGCCGTCGCAGCCAGGCGGGGACCCCCAGAGGACGGGCCGCGCCCGGGCCCTGGCCGCGAGTCCGGCAGGCACCGGCTTCCCTTCACATGCAGCTGAAGCAACAGCCGTTGGCCGCACCCCGCAGGCATTTCCCTCTAAATGTGGAGGCCGCTGCCTGCAGGCCCGAGTCCCGTGGGCTGAGGCCTCAGCGGCCGATTCTCAGGGCCACGACCTCGCTGTCGGAGACGCTGCCGAGGCCCAGCCGTGGCGTCCACACGCCCGGCACCGAGACCCGAGGGCCGGCAGGCGGCGCCCGCCAGGCGACTTCCGGGGAGCCCCCGCGTGCCCGCCTGCGCCTCCTCACGGCTTCCTGCGCGCAGACTAGTCACTTCAGGACCTGGGAGTGCTGCTGCCCCGGCCTCGCGCTCGGGGGGCTCTGGCAGGACGGAAGATGGGGGCAGCCATTAGGCGGGGCCCGGCGGCTCCAAGCTGTGTCTCCCGGCGCCCGGGGTCCCCAGGAGAGGGGTGGGCCTGCCCAGCCGCGGGGGCCGGAGCCCCGTTCTCCCTCCTGCCTCTCCAGACCCCCGTTTGGCTCCTCGGGGGAGGAAGCTCCTCTGCTTCCTCTGTGCCCCGTGGCTCCCTGGCTCTAGGGGTCAGAGCCAAACCGGGGGGCTGGCCCCGACGCCGCCCTGAGAGGAAGCCACAGGCCTGAGCTGCCGGCGCTCACAGGGGACACTGAGTCCGGGAAGCAGCCCCTGGGCGGTGGGCCCTTGTGTCCCGCAGCTCGGCCTCTCCCCGGGGCCGGTCGCGGCTGACTGGCCGGCCAAGTGGTGCCCGCCCCGGGCCCACAGCACCTCGCCCGGCCCCCGCCGCCGGCCTCCAGCCTGCAGCGCCAGCCCACACGCTGACGCACCTCCGGTTTTATTTTAGACCCAGCCTCATGCTCAGCGAGTCCAACAGACTTGAACTTTAGCAGAAAAAGCAGACGCATGACGAGCCAGCCACACCCCGCCGCTCACCGCCCGGCCCCCCGGCTTCCGGCCACGCGGGCAGGCCCGGCAGAGGCGGCGGGGTCTCCTGGGCAGCAGGCAGGGGGCTCCATCCCGGGTGAGGGCCCCGGGGGCGGGCGCCGTGAGGGCCGGCGGCCTGGACGGGGGTGCTGGGGCGTCCTCGCCCCCAGGAGGGAGGACGAGCATCCGCCGAGTTGGGCCCGCCCCGTCCTTGGGCCCCAGCCAGCACCCGCTCTCCCGGCCTCCTGAGGTCCCTGCTCCTGGCGCTTCCCAGCCCCTGGGGGGGCCTGTGCTCCCTGCCAGCAGGCAGCCTGGACCCCGCAGCGCTCGGCCTGCACGGTGCCCCCGGCTGCAGCACGCGCCCCCAGAGCCAGGGCTCGGGGCCCCCATCCCGGCGTGCGCTGCACCTCTCAGCCTGACCTGACGGCCTCTGCGGCCCAGCGGGCGGACACGCCATGGGGCGGGGAGGGTGGGAGCGGGCGGGCACCAGGGCAGGTGGACAGATGCGGGTGAAGGGGCGCTGGAGCAGATGGGCGGGGGGACGGGCGGGTAACGGTGCTGTACGGGTGATGGAGGGGGCTCCGAGCCCCCGCCTGCCCTGTGTGCACTTGGCCCCTGGGGGTGGGGCCCGCTCAGGGCCCCCCGGGGGGCAGGGGTGGCTGTGCTGGGTGGCTACTGGGGCTTTGGCAGGGGTGGGGTGGCGTATACCTAAAGAGGTGTGAGCCCTAAAACAAAGGGCTGCACACCAGCCTCACTCCCACAGACACCAGGAGCGCCCCTGTCACCCCGGCCGGCCCCACACCAGCCACACCCCTGGGGCAGCATGAGACGAGGGGAGACGCGGCCGCCCGGGCCGCTGCTGGGGGTCAGAGCCGCTCGGGCGGGATCCGGGCCGAAGGCGAGGCTTGTCCTCTCGGGAGGCTGCGGGCGCTGGGACCTGCTCGCCAGAGCCCCCCGGGGCTGGAAGGGTGCCGGGAGCTGGGACCCCGCCAGCGAGTACTCGGGGACGCTGGCCGACCATGCCGCGGGCGCCGGGGTCCCCGACTTTGCTTTGTCCATCCGTGCGACATGGTTCCACCATAAGAAAGCGGCAGAAATTAACTTTCTCATGAATCCACGTTATTTTTTGAGCGGTTTTAATTTACGCAGAGCGCCAGGTACAGCCCCCGGTGCCGCCCCCCACTGGCCCCTGCGCGGGAAGTGCTGGCGGATGACCCGGCGCTGGCGCGGGGCTGCTGAAATCCATCGGCTGGGCTCACGGCCCTGCCCCCGGGGTTTAGGCAAAGGTACCGGCACGGACCTGCCGTCAGCGCACCCCAGAATGGCCATTCTGAGGGGAAACCCCTGAAGTGCCCCTGCACCCCCATCCAGCTTTCTACCACCTCCCTGATTTTACCTTTTCCAGTCTGGCCCCACACGGGCGCCCTTTCCAGACGGGCTCCTGGCCTGGCAGCGCGCGCCTCGGCGTCCTCCTCGGCCCCCTGAGGTGCGCGGGCTGACCACCGCCCAGCAGCAGCCGGTCTGGAGGGGCCGCAGCCGACAGCCACGCGCCTAGAGGAGGGCGATGAGGCGGCTGTGCGTGGGGTGCAGGGCCCCCTCACCTGGGCACACACCCGGGGGGGCTGAGACTGTGCACCCCGAGTCTGCTGGGCCGGCCCCGCCTTCCCCAGAGCTGGGAGAGGGTGTTTGGCCTTCAACTGCCCTAACAGGTGTGTCGCGCCCCGATGCTGCCTCCACCCGCGGGCCCACGTTGGGGGTGAGCGTGTCGCTCAGCGTCTGCTCAGGCCTGAGCTCGTCGTCCCCGCTCGCCGGTCTTCGCTTTCTTCCTCCGGGAGGTCCTCCTGGGTTTCGGACACCCGCCTTTCACCTGCCGTTTCAAAACCGTCCTCCAGTCTGTGGCTTGTCTTCCTCCCCCGACGTGACCTCTTACCATCCTCGCATTTTGCAGAGCCAGTGTTTTTTAGTTTCATGAAAATTCTCACATGCGTGAAGTCCTACCCGGATAAAGCCCGGCTAAGCCGGTGCCTTCGGTCCCGTAGCCAGAAGTCATCGCCAGGCTCAAGAGCACCCCGACCTCCCCTCCTGCCCTCTTCCAAGCGTGTCCTGGTTCTGTCTCCGCCGGGTCTCGGAGCCGCCTGGGGCCGAGGCCCGCGTCGAGCGCCTCTTGCGTGCAGAGGCCGATGTCCCTGCGCCGTGTATTGGAGAGACCCGCGCTCCTTTGTCAAGCATCGGTTGACGATATTTCTGGGCGTCTGCTCCGTGCCGCTGTCTCTGTCACCGGTACCGCCTTGTCTTGGCGACTGGGGGTTTATAGTAAGCCCCGAGGGCGGGACGCCAGCGGGCCGACTCTGCTCTTCTCCACCATTCCTGTGCCGGCTATTTGCGGGCTCCTGCCTGTTCTTACAAAGCTGAGGATGGGTTCGCCAGCATTCACCAATAACCGGCTGGGATAGAAATCCTCTTTTTAGGGGTCACCTTTCAACATAAGCTGGAAGTAGGGAACACCAGACATTGATGAAAGAATGCACTGGAAAGGCAGAACCCCGAGCAAACACACGGGGGCGGGAGGAAACAGATCGCGTGCGGGGAGAGTGTCAGGGCAGCAGCGTCAACACGCTCCATGGAGTGCAAGAAGGTATTTCATCCTTGAAGAACAAAACGCTATTTTTTAAATTGACAAGGAGAGAACAAAATAGGAGCTCTTGACGGTAAAAATGATAGCATATATGAGCTTTATAGATGAACTGCAAAACAGGGAGGACTCTCCCAGAGAGGCAGACATGTGATAAGGCTCCCCCCAGAAGGCCCGCCCTCTGCAAAGCAAGCAAAGGGGAAATGAAGAAAACATTTGAGAAAGGGCTGAATTTTCTAGATGCGAGGAACACGCGGTTCCTATGGGAAGGACCCGAGTCCCCCCCGAGATGTGCAGCCACACCAGGGTGCGCCGATGAATGGCAGCCTGCCTGGGAGGGGGCAGCTCCCGAGGACGGCATCTGGGGGCGGCGGGAGAGGCGGCAGATTTCAAGCAAAGGACCAGATCATGAGCTGCGTCCCTCAAAATCCAACCGGAAAACTACACGATGCACGACCCTCAAAACTGTGGAGGAAAAACGTCCAACTAGGATGTGCGCCCTGCGGCGCTCTGCAGCCCACGGGCCCCTCCACGCGCGGGGCACGCGTGAGCCGTGGTGTTCGGTCCCCGCAAATACCCGTCGCCAGCGCTTCCTCGGCTGCCCGCGTCTTTGCTGAGCTTCGCCGGAGCTGCCGCGGCCACTGGAGAAAGGGGCATCTGCATCGCCCGCTCTGCCCACAGGCGCCCGCTGCCGTCACCCTCGGCCCCGCGGGGCGCTGCCGTCACCGGTAGGCACGGCCGTGCTGGCGACGGCTGCGTTCTCCGTCCAGCGCCTCGCGTCTCGTTACGGCAGGCCGCTCTCCGTGGTGCGGCGCCCCTGAAGCGTGTCTCTGGGAACTGAGAAGTCCGCCCGCAGACGTGCAGTCGGGGTTTCCATAAATCCAGCTGCACGGTCACCGGCACAGAATAATTCTCCATTGTTTTATTTTCCATAAACACAAGGCTCCCGCCCACCAGCACCCCCCCCCCCTTCTTGGCTCGCTGAGAACGCTGCATGTCTTGAATCTCTTGCGTATTCACCCGCGCGTGGGGTTCCGGGTGCGTCCTCAGCCCGTGCTGAACATTTGGGGCAACTGCCAAACCTCCCCGACGCGGCCGCCCCGGGAGCAGCTCGTCGGCCTTCGGCCTCTCGGGTCTTTGTATTCCAAGCGCCCAGACGGCGCGGTTGGGGCTTCTCAATACGCGTCTAGAACGCCTGCTTTTTTTTTGAAACTGGCGTCGTGCCCCGTGAACGGTCCTTGCGGACACCCTCGCCACGGCGCCGCTGGCGGTCTTCTGGTGTCTCCTCCGTTGCCCCCTTCTCCGGTCCGGCTTTATTCTGGGTTATTTTTAGAAACTCATTGACCTCTTAGCTGCACGTCTGCCGTCTCTGTTGACGGGTCGTGGCTCCGGGATTACGTCCTACACCCTGAACTGTTTTCAGCCCGGCACCCAAGGTACCTGGCGCACACTCCGCGTGGAGGGCGACGCCGCAGTCCTGCCAGCGTCTGGCATCACGCCTGCCAGCCTTCACGCTGTCCTTGCCACGCCACGTCCACGGATGCTGCAGACCCCACGGGCCCACCTGGCTTTGCCACGCTCCTCTTTTTGCCACTGTTCTCGAGAGGGGAGTCAGCTTTCCTCTCACCCAGGCGCTGCCACTCCCGACCCCCTTCACGGCTTCCGAAGCTCCAGCAGCGCCCGCTCTGGCTGAAGAATTTCCTTCAGCTTTTCTTGCAGCACAGGCAGCCAACGCCCCAGCTTTCCATTTACCTGTGTCTTTGTTTGTCCTTCACTCTCTAAGTTATTTTCCACTGCACGTGAAAGTCTAGACTGAGTTGTCTCACTACAGTTTACGAACGCCGCCCCTGGTTGTCCGGCCTCTACAGCGTCGGGGACGCCTGCAGTCCTTCCGCGCTGCTCTATACACGACGGGTCGTTCTTCTCTGGCTTAGGACTTCCTCCCTACCTTGGGCGTTCCGCAGGTGGGCTGTAACGTGCCACGTGTGATTTTTCTATTTATCCTACTTGGGACTCACTGAGTTTCTTGAATCTGTACATTGTATGCCCTTCGCTGACTGGGCAAGTTCTCAGCTGTCACCTCTCTAGATCCTGGGGCTTGAAGCTTCCTGATCCTAGACCTCATCCTTGTCCTCGAAGTCCTTAAGACTCTGCTTGATTTCCTAGAACTTTTTTCTCCATATTGAATCGGTTCTACTCATAGTATCCTCGGGTTCACTGATTCTTTGCTCTGTCACTGTTGTGAAGCCCACCAAGTGCATTTTTCAATTTCAGGTATCGTGTTTTTCAGTTCTAAGATTTCCATTTCATTTTCTTGGTGGAGGTTCCCTCTTTTATTATGAGCGTGAGTGAGTGCTGCAATGACAGCTGCTTTGAAGCCTTTGTCTGATCACGCCAACAACTTGGACACCGCTGAAGTCCCCAAGCAGGGCTGTACTGTGGAGTGAGTGTTGCGTTGTGGCCGTGCTGGGTTCTGTTACATTCCTTTGGTGAGTGTCTTTTGTCTTAGCTGACAACTGGTTCCCTTGGTGAGATTCAAGTTGCCGGCTCCGTCTAGCCTGCAGTGGCAGCAGCTCGGATTTCAGTTGGGGTGTCTTAGCTTGCCTGCGAGCTGTTCTGAGTTGCCCATGTGCGTGTACAGTTCAGAAGACACTAGAGACGTGGGGGGAAGCTCCCACACACCTGCCATCCCAGACATAGGGAAAAAAAACCCACACTTTGGTACCTCACAGCCCGACGCCGGAATGCCTTCCTGAGCGTGGACTCGTCCTTCTCTGGTGCTCTCGTCTCTGGGATCCTCCCCTCACTTGTGTGTCTCTGGGCCCCCTCCCCCCGGGCTCCATCCTCTGATCTCCCCAAAATAGCTACTGTTTTCTATCGGAACTCCAGCTGACCTGCACCACCACAGTGTCCTTGGCCTGAAGCTTCCAATTTTTCCATTCCTTTCCAAAATCTGCCTACCTGTGTCCACCCTCCAGTTTCTAGGGAACCACTTTCACTTCTTTGGGCTGGGGGGTGTATTTGCCCAGACTTTGTAGTTGTTACCTGCCTATGAGTTAACCTCAGGCGTTTACCTTTCCCCAACCTCATTATTTCATACCTAACCACGCCACCAACTACGGATACAGACAAAGCCATTTTCAAATGGGCAATGTCTCAAAAAAGAATCCCCTCCCAGATGTTTGCTTGGGAAGCTAGTGGAGCACGTCCTTTAGCAAAAATGAGGTTTCAAACCAAGTAAACATGCACACGCAGCACAAGATAGTAGCCTGGGGGTGACGGTAATGGGCCCACAGACCTGGGGAACACTGAGGCCACATTGTGGAGAGGAGCAGCAGTCTTCAGGGGCAATTTCTTCAAGATGATTTTGAAGAGATTTACATAATTAGGAAGTGTTTGGATTTGAATTACTGTTAAGTACACAGAAAATTAAACCAATAAACAACAGAAAATTATTTCACTCCGGGGAAAACATTATGTACAGGGGAAGACAAAGTAATCACAGTATGCTGTATGGTTTAGCTATGAATAGATACTACACAGTCGTGATGTAAATCTTGAGCGCTGATCTAGTTAAATCTGTGAAGCCGCTATACCCAGAGAGTGGAAGTGGGAGGCAGGGTGGGTGAAAGAAAGGCGCTAAATGAACTATACCCAGTGCATGTATAAACAAAACAAACAAACAAACCAGCAAACAAATAAATAAAGCATGCCTCTATAAAAATAAAAATAAAAAAATAAAAAAAAAATAAAAAAATAAAAAAAAAAAAAAAGAAAGGCGCTAAATGAGTGATTCTCAATGGAGGGTGACTTCGACCTTCTGGGGGACATTAGGAAACGTCTGGAAGTATTTTTGGTTGTCACACAGAGGGGAGAGGATATTGCTGGCATCTGCTGGGTAGAATCTGCTGGGATGCTGGGGAACAGCCTTCAATGCACACCCACAGCGAAACATCAGCTGGTCCAAAATCACAGTCGTGCCATTGTTGAAAACCCTGAGCTAATCATCATTTTCCATCGTGGCGTGTCAGCAGATAATATCTGAAATCTAAGCATCAAGTAGCAACAATATGAGCATGTTGAGGTACTGTGAGAGAAATAAAATCAGCTGACAGCTTTGAGTGAGGTGGGACCTGCGGCCTTGTAACAAGCCTTGTAGAATGCTGCCTTTAAGCGACATGCACATACAAGTGGGGTATTTTGAGTGACTTATCTGTGATAAAAGAAAATTACTGGCCCTCCCTGGTGGCGCAGCGCTATCAAGCTATGGGCAGCCACTGTGGCCTGAGTTTGATCCCCAGCCAGGGAGCTCCCCACAGGGCGCAGCGACTCTCCTGTCCCCTTGCTGCTCCCCTCCGCAGTGTGTTTCAGTCCGTCTGCCTGTTCTGTTCCCCACTCTGTCTCTCGGGAATCCTCTCACCCTCCCGCACCTCTGGCCTGTACCCCAGTTCTTGTGTGCATAAATGAATCTTTTCAAAAAATTACTTAGAAAGTATAGGAAGAAATTCCTGTTCTTGACAGAATTTTTTTTTAAATTTTTTTTTAATAGAGGCATGTTTTTTTATTTTATTTATTTATTTGTTTTGTTTTGTTTATACAAGCACTGGGTACAGTCAGAAGCGCGGGAGGGTGAGAGGATTCACCAGAGCCAGAGCGGGGAGCAGAGCAGGCAGAAGGACCGAAGGACACTGCTGAGGGGAGCAGCGGGCGGCAGGAGAGGCCTGTGCGCCATGCGGGACCCTCCTCTGGTGGCCGGGGAGCAGCCGGGGATCGAACCGGCGCCGCAGAGGCTGCGGGCAGCTTCGCAACCCAGCGCTCAACCGCTGCGCCACCTGGGAGGCCCTTGACAGAATTTTTTGATCTGTGGCTGGGGTAGGACATGGTCTTCTTCCTCCAAAAATTGTTCCAAAAAGAAAAAAAAAAAATTGCTGCATGTCCGTTACGTGGGGGCCACACGTGGCGTGGAGGCTCATGCCTCTTCGGAGCCGCCGCCGGATCTGTGGCTCCTCCACTCCAGGCTGCACTTGGCTCAACCTTCTGGGAGGGTGACAGGTGATGGAGGCGCCCGGCCCTCCCCCTGGCGGCAGCCTGCCAGAACTGCAGGCCTGGCATTTTTGAGGGACACCAGCCCCCCATGATCTGGGGATGCCAACCCGAGCATCTGAAGAAGCCGCAGGCATCTCACCTACTCGCCTCTGCGGCTCCTGTCAGCACACAGGCCGTCTGGAGCGTATGTTTTGAGGACGGCAGTTGATTCCAGAGTCCCACCGCGGGTTAAACTGAGTTTGAGTGTTTCAAGGTCGGAAACTAAAGCCGCCTGCACGGAAGGCAGGAGAAGGGGCGCGGCAGGGGCCCGGTGACGGGGCAGCAGGCGTCAAGCTTTTCTGCTCTTTACGAGGGGATCTTCCTCGGGGCCCCGGAGGAGCCGTGTGCGCCTGCCCCTCCCCCCCGCCCCCTGGGCAGCAGAGGCAGAGCCCCGCCGCGTGGTGGGCGTCCAGCAGCTCAGTGTCTGACCCCAGGGGAGCTCGGGGTGACACAGCTTCCCCGCTGGCCTGGGGTCGAGCAGCATGGGAGTGGGGGTGGCGGTGGGGACCCCAGCAGGTGGGTCTCCGCCAAGAGCATGGGGCACACGGCCAGGCCAAGGCCTTGCGGGGGGGTCGGGGGTCCAGCCACTCTCCCTGCGATTGTCACCCGGGGTCGCTGTGTCTGCTCCAGGCCCCCTCCTCTGGCGGGAAGAGCGGGCGGGGGTCGCGGGGGCGACGGGCTCTGGGCAGGTGTCTCCTCAGCAAGCAGGGCTGGGTGCTGGTCAGCACGCCCAGCCTCCCCCCACCTGGGAGTGACCGTCTGGACTGCAGGGATGGCAGCGGCTGGAAAGCGGCCAGGATCTCAGCTCTGTGCAGGACTAGGCCAAGGGCCAGCCTGCTGGACAATCCCAGAGGCCCCTTGCGGTCACTGCAGGGGCTCGCTCCCGCCCCCATCTCGTACCAGGCGTGAGACCCTGAGAGGCGGCCCCTGTGCTGGCTCCCAGACCACACGCGCCCCTGGGGACACACGCCCTGACCTCCTGTCCCCCCGCAGGTCAACAACGAGAACGTGGTGAAGGTGGGCCACCGGCAGGTGGTGAACATGATCCGCCAAGGAGGGAACCACCTCGTCCTGAAGGTGGTGACGGTGACCCGGAGTCTCGACCCCGACGACACCGCCAGAAAGAAAGGTGCCTGCCCGGGGCCCTCCAGGGGCAGGGCGGGCTTCCCTCTGGCCTCCCGTGCCCTCTCTCAGGCCCTTGGGGTCAGCACCCTCGTAGAGACGGCCAGCTGGGGCGGTGCTCTGGGGCCGTGCAGGCAGCGGTGCCAAGGCCAGGGCTGTGCTCGGCAGGCCAGGTCTGGGGCCCCCGCTGGCCCCCCACCGGCCCCTGGCCTGGGCCTCGCCAGCCTGCAGCCTATGCCCATGGAGGGCGAGGTCCAGGGCCTCACATTTGCGGAGCTGCCCCCGTGACTCGGGCTGACCCTCCTCCTGAGGGAGGCGGTTGGGGACCCTGGGGGCCGAGCGAGGGGCCCAGGAGCAGGCCACATGCGTCCCCAGTGTGTGCCCAGCCCAGGGCCCCCACCTGGCAGGCAGCACAGCCAGGCGGGCCACTGGGAGGGGGCGCAAAGGTGCCCACCGCTGTGCCCGCCCGCGGCACCCGAACGTCCCTCATTAGTCTCAGGCAGGCGGCCTCCCTGCTCTGGTGCCTCCCGCGGGGTATCTGGCCTTGGGGCCCCCCAGACAGGTGGGCAGGCACCCCAAGTGTCAGGTGTGCTGTGGGGGCTGACGGCCTCAGGGCAGCGGGCCCCCAGAGGCTGCAGGCACAGGCACGTGGCCGGCCAGGCAACCGCCCGGGCCCTGGGGGGGGGGGGGGGCGGGGGGCGGGGCAGCCGGCCGGGGTCTCAGGCCTCCCGCTCCTGCCTGCCCCCAGCTCCCCCGCCGCCGAAGCGGGCTCCGACCACAGCCCTCACCCTGCGATCCAAGTCCATGACCTCGGAGCTGGAGGAGCTCGGTAAGGCTCACCCCTCCGCCGCCGCGCCCGGCCGGGACCAGCGGGCGTCAGGAGCGCCCTGGGCTCCCGGGCAGCCCGCCGGGTCCCTGGCCCCGGGGAGGGGGCAGCAGCCTGGGCCTGTCAGTTAATCTAACATTGCTTTGTTTTGAATTTTTGGGCCTCTCACTAGTGGACAAAGGTAAGCTGCCCCACGGTGCCCCCAAACAGCTCCCTGCTGTTTAGGGCACCCCTCAAATCGGCTTGACCAGCCCTCCCTCACGCCCAGCTCAGTCCGCAGCGTGGCCCGGGGCGGGCACCTCCCATGAGACCCCCAGGGGCAGGGCCCCAGGCCAGCGGCCAGCCTGGCCCTGTGGAGGGGGCCACCTGGCTCAAGCGCCCGGTGGGGGCACCCCAGGCCCTCATCAGCCGCGTGGGAGCGACGCTGGCCCAGCTGCGCGCAGGGTGAGGGGAGCCCCGAAGACGGCTCCCGGGCCCCGCCCCCACCGGCCTGAGGGCTGGTTGGCAGCTGGGCGGGCAGGGCCCGGCCGCCATCCGAGTGGGCCCCCCCGCCCTGCAATGGGACTCTGCGGGGGGGCGCCTGCCTATGGCCAAGCTGCCCCCACCCGCCCTCGCCGTGGCCACGCCGGTCAGTCCAAATAGGACGCCGTGCCCGCTCTGCCCCCGCCCAAGGGCACGCGGCCACGGGCAGGCCCTCCAGGAGAGCTGATGGGGGGGGGCAGGCGCGGCCCCACCGCCTTGGGTCCGACCCCGTAACCTTGGAGCCGGGTGGGGCGGGCTGAGGGCACCCAGCGGCGCGGGGGGCACGGCCCTGTGGGACTCACGCCCCCCTTTCTGTTTCAAGCCTCCGTCCGGAAGAAGAAGGGTAAGGGGCCACGTGTCTGTCGCCAGCCCCCGCCCGCACGCCATGGGCGGGCACCCTCTGTGGCCGTCGCGTCTCGAGCGCGCGTGGCCTTGTCTCGTGTCGCCCCTGCACAGCCCGTGGCTCGTCCCTCCTCCCGTCCCGTCTGCTTCGCTTCCCGGTCCCTGTCCTCCCGAGTCGTGCTGCCCCGTCCCGAGCTGTGTCCGCGTCGCCCCCCGCGCGGCCCCGGCTGTGCTCCAGGCTGTACGCGGTGGGGGGGGGGGGTGCAGGCCGCGGCGCTGGACACCCAGAGCGCGGCATCCCCGCCCGCCGTCCGCTCCCCGGCTGGTGTGAGGAGCTCGCTGCGGCGAACCCCACGGGGCCCCGCGGGGGGGAGGGGCAGCGCCGTCATCAGAACGGTGCCCCACACGGCCCCAGCAGCAGGCGGGGGAACCAGGCCGGTGCCCCCGACGGTGGCCTGTCCCGACGGCCTTCTGGGGGAGCCACCCTGGCTGGACCCCCAGGGCTGCGGCCACACCTGCGGGCTGCTGGGGTCACAGTCGGGTGGCCATGAGCCTGCCCCAGAGCTGGATGTCGGGGCGCACTCAGCGCCGTCTCCCCTCCCCCAAAGGCGGCCCCGCAGCCGGCTGGGGGGTGGGTGGCAGGTCCCGGCCGGAGCTCCTCGGCATCCACCGGGCCGCGGCTCCAGAGTGTGGAGACCCCGTCCCCGGATGGCAGGCGTGAGGCGCCACAGCCCAGCCATACCTGCCAGGCTCCCAGGCGTGGGCCGGGCACGGGCATCTGTGGGCACCAGCCCGGCCCACTTCCGGCTCCATCCTCGCCCGGGTGGGGAGCAGGGGCCGCCGCGGCCCCGCCCCTCCTGCTCACCTGACCGCCAGAGCCTCAGGGAGACAAGACCAGGCCTTCGCGGGTGTGGGGAACCAGTGTCCCCCAGATCCACGTCCACCTGGAACTGGGGGAAGTGCCTCATCGGGAAGGCGGCCTCTGCAGTGTGATGAGGGGGGGACTCGGGGGTGCTCGTGAGGAAAAGGACGCGGGGAGGCGGAGACCGGGGACGCGGCCACCAGCCACGGGATGCCTGGAGATGCCGGCATGTGGAATTGGCGAGGGGGTTCTCCCCTAGAGCCTCCCGAAGGACCCCACGCCCCCCTTTGAAATTCCAACTCCAGCCACAAGGGAAGAAGTTCCTGGTGTCGAGAACCCCCCCCAGCCACTGGCTCCAGGACACACGGACCACGGCCAGGCGGCCCCAGTCTCAGCTCCGCCCACGAGCGAGGCCAGGGACCCCCGAGGCTGCCTCCTGCATCTCTGAGACCTGCCACGTTTGGCCTGGTGCTTCCTGGGACGCCTCCGTCCTGACATGGTGCGGGCACCAGGACGACGGTGACCTCCGGGGACCTTGCTGGCTGGCCCTGGGCAGCTGCTGGCACCAACTCAGACCAGCAGGGTGGGACCGCGCTGACCCTGGATCCTGGCCCCCGAGGGCCTGCAGCCGGTCCCTGGGAAGGCGTGTGACTCCTCAGGGCCCGCGCGCACAGGTCAAGAGCCGCCCTCACGCTCTCTGGGAGGTGAAGCCCGTGGTGGGCCTGCTGCGTCGTCCTGCCAGCCCTCGTCCGAGGCTGACAGTGTGGCCGGTGCCACCGGCTCAAGGCCCCGGGGAGAGCAGTCAGAGGAGGAGCAGGGTTCCCGGGCATCTCGAAAAGCTGAAGAATCTGGGACCCTCGATCCCGGGCCCCACGGACATTTCCGGAGCCTCCCAGATGCCTCCTCGAGGAGTGGTCGGGGGCCTGCTGCCAGGCTGGAGACCGCCGCCTGGGCCGCACGCCAAGGGCCACAGGACCTGCGGCCCAGAGCTGGGCCCCGCACGGCCTGGGGCTCGTCTCGCCCACGGGCACGCAGCCGGCATCCAGCGCTGACGAGGGCCAGCTCACCGGCTGGGGGGACCGCGGCGGAGCGGGGCAAGGTCGGCCTGACGCCGCCCCCCTTCTCCCCACCCCACCGGTTGCCGAGGGCGGGGCTGAGTGGCCCTGCAGCGTGCTGGGGGAGTCGGGGTGCTCCGGGGGCACGGCCACCCCTCACAAGGCCGCCGTGCAGACATGGCAGTTTTGGACCTACCCGCTGCCGGCCTGCAGCTCCTCTGCGCCCCAGGGCTGGCCCCCCCAGAACAGACTCGAGTCCAGCAGATGACCCCGGTCCCGAGACGGCGCAGGAGCCCGGCTGCGAGCCCTCCCGAGCCCCAGGCCGGTGAAGACCATCACGCTTGGGCTGAGCGCTGTGGTCTCAGGCGAGGGGCCGGGGAGACCCGGGTCCCCCACTTTCCATCTGAGTCACACCAAGTAGCCCTTGCTGGAGAAAGCGCCACAGCTTCAGCCAGACCCACGAAGCAAGCGGCTGCCGTGCTCTGGCCCAGGTCATTTGGGGTCGGCCCTGGCCCGGACCCGAGCTGTCCCCCCGAGCTGCCCCTGTGGTGTGAGTGGTGTGCACGGTAGCCTGACCCCCTGGGGCCACCCGAGGCCCCTGCTGCTCACAGGGGCTCCGGGCTGGGTGGCCCCAACTTGAGCCCAAGCTCTCGATTCCCACCTGCACGACTTAAGCCTCTCACTTCTCTGCAAAGCGGGGCCCGCCTGCTGCTCCCTTGCAGCCCAGCTCTCCTCAGGTGTGCGGGGTGGGGCACAGGCCGTGCGCTCAGGGGGCGTCACACTGAAGGGGGATCTGGACGCGGGGTGCCTCCGGACGGTGGGAGCTACCCTCTGCCTCCAGGGAGAGCCTGCCACCCCTGAGGATGGTTCCTGGGCTCCCGCACTCCCCATAGCTGCCCCGGGGCACAGTGTGTCCTGCCACAGCGCAGGCCAGGCCTGAGAGGGCTGCCGGGCTGTGCCGGCCTCCAGTGCTGGAAGGAGACCCCAGCTCCAGCCCGCCTCAGCTGGAGCAAAGGTGACCGCAGGGGGACAGGAGGTGGGTCCCAGAGCTCCAAGTCCCGGGGGCCGCCTCTCCCTGAATGCTCCGGCCTAGGCCCCCACCACCCACCCTGCAGCCAGCCTTCTCAGGCCAGACTGCTCCCGTGTTGTTGGGGCACCTGTGACGAGGAGTCCCTGTCCAGCACCCCCATCCCTTCCCTGCAGTTCATCCTACAGGGGCCTCTGGTCTGGGTACCCCAGTGGTGTTGGGGATCGGGGCAGTGAGGGGCACATGGCCACCACAGTGTCCCGTAGACCGGTGTGGTGCGTCCTCCCAGCCCGGCACCCCGACTGCCCTCCGGAGTGTGGGCTGGACCCCAGAGCTCAAGCTTTGGGAGAATGGCCAGACCCCAGAACACGCTGGGGGTGTGCAGAAGACCTCGGGCGTGGGGCGTGCCCCGCGTCTCCAAGAGGGCGAAGGTCTGAGGTGGGGTGGACCCATGGGACCCCACCCCCACCCCGTGCGGAGTGCGCCTCGCGGGAGGGCTGTGGGCTGCGGGGGCAGGGCCACGGCTCCAGCCGCCCCGGGCAGGCCCCGAGCCCGCACCTCTCTCTTCAACATCGAAGAGTTAATTTCCGCTGCGGTTAACGACCAACCCTTCGCTTCCCTTCCCGCAAAGAAACGAGGCTGTCCCGCGGGGGGGCGGCTCCTCGCCCTCAGCCGCACTGGGTGGAGGTGGCGCCAGGCCCCGTGGGGACGCGCTGTAGGGCCTCCCGGCCCGCGCCCCTGCGGACAGCGACGGGGGAGGCCGCGCGCACGCACGCTGGGCCGGAGGCTAAAGGGACTGCCCCCGGGAGCCGCGCCCTGACGCCCGTTCCCGTCACGTTGCAGAGAAACCCGACGAGCTGGTCGCCATCACCAAGCCGCCCCGTGCCGCCGAGAGCGTGGCCGCGGAGCCCAGGGTGGCCACCATCCGGCAGCGGCCCACCAGCCGGTGCCTCCCACCCCTCTCCGACGTGACCGTGAGTGGCCCCGCCCGGGGACCAGGCTGCCGGGGTGACATGGGGGCACACCAGGTGGCCTCAGCGTGGCCACTTGAAACCGTGATCTCAGTTCCATCGCCCCCCAGCTTCCAGGGCTGACGAAGGGGCTGCCCGGCCACGCTCCCCAGCGGGAGAGACGGGCCTCCACACACAGGGGCCCACCTCGAGGCCCCAGGCCTCCCAGCTCAGGTCCCCTTCCCAGGCAGAGGGGGACAGGGCAGCCCCGTGCCCCCACAGCTGCCGCCTGCTGCCCCAGGCTCCCCACGGCAGCCTGGCCGCCGCCAGCACCGCCCGTTTCTTAGCGGCTCTCAGACTCCTTTGAATCGGCTCCCTTGTCTGAAGAGACACCCCCAAACACCATCAGCGGGTGTGCTGTGTAGTGCCCAGCAGGACACAACCACCCCGAGGGGCTCCCACCAAATCTAGGTGACCCTCCCCCCGGGCCCTGCCACCCCACGCGCCCCACCCCAACCCCGCCCTCCCGCGGCCCGGGCTGCAGAGGCACGTGCCCGGGAGAGACTGCGGGAGGCAGCGGGCGCATGCCAGCTCCCCTCCGCCGGCATGGGGCTGGGGCGCCCGCCGAGGCTCCCACGCCCAGAGGCCCGTTCCCCGGCACACACTGTGGCCGTGTGGTCTATTTTTTGGAGTAAAACAGGCTGTGACTCCCACCCTGCTCCCCGACATCTGTCCCAGCCCCCCACCTTGTCACCCAGCATCGGGGGGCCTGGCAGACGTGGGGAGGCTGTGTGTGCTGCGGGCCCACCGGGCCTCGCGGGGGCCGGGCTCACCAGGGCTCTGTCCGCAGTCCGTGTACGAGCGCCAGGGGATCGCCGTGATGACGCCCACCGTTCCCGGGAGCCCGAAGGGCCCATTCCTGGGCCTCCCCCGAGGTACGATGCGAAGGCAGAAATCAATAGGTAAGAAGCGTGAGCCGAGCCTCAGCGGCTGCCCTGGGCTCTGGGACCCCGCCCTGCCCCGCCCTCCCCCAGGGAGCCCCAGGGGATGGACCCGCTGCCCGGGTGCCCCCAGGGTGGCTCTGCGACCTGGCCGGAGGTGCCAGGATGGAAGGCGTGGGGCCGCGCCCCTGCACGCTGCAGGAGGAGCTCAGGGGACGCTTCTGCGGGCTCGGGTCAGGTCTGAGGCCCGTGAGCGGATGCGCGGGGGAGGCAGGACACAGCCGTGTCTCGGGGCTGCCGTCGGCTGCTCAGGCAGGTAAACGCCACCTTCCCAGGCCGCCCCTCTGACACACCAGGCTGCGCCCCGGGGCGCAGCCGCCCCGGCTTTACACACAGACTCGCAGCGCCCCCCACCGGGGACAGGCGGGTCTGCAGCGCCCCACGGTGCTGCGGGGTGAGGCGGCACGGCAGGCCCCGCGCCCCAGAGCTCAGGGTCGCGGCCCCGGGGCCAAGCCCACCGTCTGGCTCGGCCGCGCGTCGCCGGCTCCTGCGCTGCTAGTGACGACTGGTTTCCTCCCGCCAGACAGCAGACTCTTTCTGTCAGGTCAGTGAGCCCGCGGCCTGGAGCCCGTGTGCACGTGCCCGCTTGGCCCTAAGGCGTATTCTTGAACCGCGGCTCCCTGGCAGGCGCCGGCCACCCACAGCCAACGGCCAGGGCATGGCCGGACCCGCCCGCAGGAGCATGTTCAGGCCCGAATACCCTTATCGGCGCCTGCCGTGGAAACGCACGATCGCCCTTGTCCCAGGCGTTCCCTGCCGCGCGGTGACGCCTGCCCCGTGACGGCCCCGCATGCCCCGCCTGGCCTCTGTGCCCTGGCCACCCTGGAGTGCGTCCTGCTGAGGTCGTGCCGGGGCCCGGCGGCCTCCCTCACCCCGGGCTCTTCCGGAGGTCCGGTCCCAGGATGGTCCCTTGTCCTCCTCGACCACGGGCGCCCCCCCCCCCCCGAGGGTCGCAGGTCGGCCCAGGAAGCCGGCTGAGGGGTGGGCTCAGGCCCCTGCTGCTGGCGGGGCTGGACACACTCCCCTTGCAGGCGCGGTTCGGGCCAGGGCACCGTTGTCCAAGCCGGCCGCCGCCAGCCGCCCTGAGAAGTCAGGACACCAGCCGGGTCCTGTCACATGGGCCAGCCTGCCCCGGGGACTCAGCACGGCCGCCCCCACACGAGGGCAGAGGGGCTCACCCCCGCCCCCAGCTCACCACCTCACAGCAGCAGCGCAAACCCCAGCGCCCTCCCGCTCCCGACAGCCCAGACCTGAAGCCCCTGGGGACTGACTGGGCCAAGCCTGGAACCGGGTCCTCCTGGCGCAGCCCGGCCCCAAGCCCCCCCCCCCCGCCGGGCCCGAGGACATCTCCACAGCACGCACCCCGCACCCCCTCTCCTCTCCTCCCTGCTCGTTTCCCACGCGGCCCCCGGCCCTGCTCGTGCGTGTGCGTGTGCGTGTGCGTGCCGTGCGCACCGTGGCCGAGCCGCGGCCTCAGCTGACCCGTGCTCTGCTTGCAGGGATAACAGAGGAAGAGCGACAGTTTCTGGCCCCTCCGATGCTCAAGTTCACCAGAAGCCTGTCCATGCCCGACACCTCCGAGGACATCCCCCCCCCGCCGCAGTCCGTGCCCCCGTCCCCGCCGCCGCCGTCCCCCACCGCCTACAACTGCCCCAAGTCCCCGACCCCCAGGGTCTACGGCACCGTCAAGCCCGCCTTCGGCCAGAACCCGCCGGCCAGGGTGGCGCCGGCCGTGCGCTCCGACACCGTGGCCGCCCTGGCGCGGGACAAGGGGCCGCTCTACCGCCGGGAGCTGGACCGCTACTCCCTGGACTCGGAGGACCTGTACAGCCGCGCCGCCGCTCAGGCCAACCTCCGCGGCAAGAGGGGCCAGATGCCCGAGAACCCGTACTCGGAGGTGGGCAAGATCGCCAGCAAGGCCGTGTACGTGCCCGCCAAGCCCGCGCGGCGGAAGGGCATGCTGGTGAAGCAGTCCAACGTGGAGGACAGCCCCGAGAAGACCTGCTCCATCCCCATCCCCACCATCATCGTCAAGGAGCCGTCCACCAGCAGCAGCGGCAAGAGCAGCCAGGGCAGCAGCGTGGAGACCGACCCGCAGGCCCCGGAGCCGCCGGGCCAGCTGCGGCCGGACGACAGCCTGAGCGCCAGCAGCCCCTTCGCCGCCGCCATCGCCGGGGCCGTCCGCGACCGGGAGAAGCGGCTGGGGGCCAGGAGAGACTCCCCGGCCTTCCTCTCCACCGACCTGGGAGACGAGGACGTGGGCCTGGGGCCTCCCGTCCCCCGGGCACGGCCCTCCCAGTTCCCCGAGGAGGGAGGGTTTGGCGAGGAAGACGGCGCCGAGCCACCGTCCCCCACGCCGGGGGCCCCGTCCAGGGAGCCCGAGAACCACCTCGCGGGCAGCGGCGAGCCCGGAGCTCAGGGTGAGGCTGGCAGGCCTCTGAACCCCACATCCAGGGCCAAGGGGCCCGAGGGCAGCGCTGCCGGGGCCCCCAAGAGCAGCACTGCCGGCGGCTCCGAGAACTACATCCACCCGCTCACCGGGAGGCTGCTGGACCCCAGCTCCCCGCTGGCCCTGGCACTTTCTGCAAGGGACCGAGCCCTAAAGGAGGCCCAGCAGGGCCCCAAGGGGGAGGCCCCCAAGGCCGACCTCAACAAGCCTCTCTACATCGATACCAAAATGCGGCCCAGCGCCGAAGCCGGCTTCTCCGCCTCCGCCAGGCAGAACGCGCGGGGGCCCCTGAGGCGGCAGGAGACGGAGAACAAGTACGAGGCCGACCCGGGCAAGGACCGCAAGGGCGACGACAAGAAGAACATGCTCATCAGCATCCTGGACACGTCCCAGCAGAAGTCGGCCGGCCTGCTGATGGTGCACACCGTGGACGCCGCCAAGTCGGAGGACTTCCTGGAGGAAGAGGACGAGCCAGCCGGCGAGGACGCGGAGCCCAACCACTCGCCGTCTGAGGTGCCAGAAGGCGTTCCCGACACCGAAGGTGCTTTACAGATCCCCGCCGGCCCCGAGCCCGCCGGCGCCGCCACGGGACCCGGCAGAACCCTCGTGGCCACGGGCTCCGTGGAAGAGGCGGTGATCTTGCCATTCCGCATCCCTCCTCCCCCTCTGGCCTCCGTGGACTTGGACGAGGATTTTATTTTTACAGAGCCATTGCCTCCTCCCCTAGAATTTGCAAATAGTTTTGATATTCCCGACGACCGCGTCGCCTCGGTCCCCGCCCTCACGGACCTGGTCAAGCAAAAGAAAAGCGACGCCTCCCCGTCCCCCTCGTTGAACTCCAGCCAGCCGAGCAACTCCGCAGACGGCAAGAAGCCCGCTGGCCTCTCCAACTGTCTGCCCGCCTCCTTCCTGCCTCCCCCCGAGAGCTTCGACGCCGTCACGGACTCCGGGATCGAGGAGGTAGACAGCCGGAGCGGCAGCGACCACCACCTCGAGACGACCAGCACCATCTCCACACTGTCCAGCATCTCCACGGTATCCTCCGAGGGCGGGGAGGCCGTGGACACCTGCACCGTCTACGCAGACGGACAAGCGTTTATGGTGGACAAACCCCCAGTCCCTCCAAAGCCAAAAATGAAGCCCGTCGTCCACAAGAGCAACGCGCTCCTCCAGGACGCGCTGCTGCAGGACGACAGGGACGGCTTCGTCACGCCCCCGCCCGCGCCCCCGCCCCCGCCCGGCGGGGTCCAGCCCACGCTTGCCAAGGTCATCCAGCCAAGGACCTCCAAGCTGTGGGGGGATGTCCCGGAAGTCAAAAGTCCGGCGCTCTCAGGCCCCAAGGCAAACGTGATCAGCGAGTTGAACTCAATCCTGCAGCAAATGAACCGAGAGAGATCGGCCAAGCCGGGGGAGGGCGCGGAGCCGCCCGCGGGAGCCAAGCCCGCCAGCCTCGCCCCCAGGTAAGTCCCGTCGGGCCGCACAGGCCGCTCCGGCGGCCCCATCCCCTCAGGCTGCCCAGGATGTGGCCCCGGGGAGCAGCCCAAGCGCAGGAAGGGGCGCAGCCACCGCACCCGCGCCACGGCAGCAGCACGGCCGCGCGCCTCCGAGAAGACCCGGCGCAGAGCCGAGCCCGGAGCAGCCCTCCCGCTCCACGCCTCTGCCGGGTCTCGGTAAAGGCCTCGAGAGCCTCGGACCAGTCGAAGCGGACTCCGACAGCTGGTTGGGGGGCAGCCTGCCACGGGGGGCCTCCTGCCCCGATGACTGGTGTGCGGCCAGAGGCAGGTGGGGTTTCACGGGTGAGCCGGGCGAAGCGCCCTCCGCCCCGGCCTCTGACCCCAGTGGGCGGCTCCCGACAAGTTTCCCCTTCCCCGGGGGCCCTGAGGTCTCGCTGTCGCTGGGCCTTGGGTGACTAGGATGCCCGGGGCAGGATGGGGAACCCTCCCAGCTGACCAGGAGGTCACCCTGCCCACGGGCTCCCCCTGTGGACGCCCGCCGCCGGGCGCTGTGCCCTCACTGCAACGTCTTCCTGGGGCAGGGTCCTGCCCTGCATGTCCCTCCAGGGTGGCCCCCAGCTGTGCTGTCCCCCGCCAGGCGCCGCGCTGGCCAGCAGGACATGGCTCCCCAGCGGCCGGGCCTCCACGCCCCCCAGACAGCAGCGCGGACTGCAGCGGTCAGGGGAGGGGGGAGCCCCTCCCCCACCCCGGGCAGGGCTGCCCCCCGATGCTCTCGCAGCCCGGCCGGGGCCCTGCGCCGCCCAGGTCCCTGGTGGCCGAGGAGCCTCGGCTGGTCCCTGGCAGCACGGAGCACCCACAGGCCGGGCCCCACTCGTGGCCGCTCGCAGTCACGGCCCGACCCGAGGGCCCGGAGGAAGGCGCTGTCCCCGGCGTGAAAGGGTCTGCTCTCCCCTCTCTGACGGCCCGGGCAGCGCCGGGTCACCACCAGTGACAGGCGGGGCACCTCCCCGTGGGCGAGTCAGACCAGGGATCCTGCAGCTCCTTCCGTTTCTCGCTGCGGCTGCTGTTTTCCCTCCAGTTCCAGCTGAGGTGAAGCCGGCTGACATCACAGGGGCTTGCGCCACAGCGGAAGCGGGTTCAGGTGGCTCTCGCCGCCGGGTGTCTGCCAGCCCAGCTGAAGCGAGACAGGGTCCGCTGCTGGCCAGACCCCAGGAGCGGGTGGGGAAGAGGAGCAAGCGAGGGCCCCGTCCCGGACCCGGGGCCCCTGTGCCAGAGCACAGCCGACGCATCCCCGGCCGCGCGGCTGAGGGGCTTGCCTGCAGAGACGCCAGTGCACAGCAGACCCAGCCATCCCCCCGCAGGACCTAAGCGACCCAGCCGCGTCTGGGTCCGGCTGAGAACCCCCTGGGTGGAGTGCAGGCCGCCCGGCCTGGGACTCGGGTGACCAGGAGGGCAGCTACATCTGGGGGAGAGCGGTGGGGGGGGTAAGGGGTGTCCATCCACAAGTCGGCTGGCTCCCCAGCTTGGCCACACCCGGCTGACCCGCCATGCACTGTGGCTGGAGGCCCCCATTCCAGGGAGGCCTGCCACCCTGAGGCCCACGGCCAGGAGGCCGGCTCTCGCAGAGTGGACAGCTGCTCCGTGCTGGCAGAGTGCGTGGCTGTCACGACCAGAGAGGGACAGGAAGGTTTGATGCCCAGGGCCAGCAGCCACACAGGCTCCTGGAGGGCTTGGACGCAGCCCTGTTCTGCGGACGCCACATTCACCGCTGGGGGGGCCCCGAGCCACCCAGGCCCGGCCCGTGGCAGGCAGGAAGAAGAGGATCACACAGCGGAGGAGCCTGGACACAGATTCAGTCACTGACTGTCCACTCTGCTGACACACCCCGTCCTGTGCTGGGCACCGAGCATCCTCCCAGGACCAACGGCCGGACAAGGAAACATCCAGCCTCTCCGCCCTTGGAGAGCTGTGCTCTCGTGGAGAGAGGAAAAAACGCGCCACACCCAAGTGCCACTGCGGAGGCCTCCGGGCTGACCAGAGTGAGCCCGTACAGGGAGGAGGTGGCACTCTCCAAGGAAGGGACAGCTGAGCACCTGAAACGCAAGAGGAACCAGCTGTGCGGGGCACACCATGAGCTCCTAAGGCCAGGCAGTGTACTCCCTGCTGAGCGGGGGCGGCGGTGCGCCCAGGGGCCAGTCAGAAGTCCCTCGGGCCCCGGGAAGAGCGAGCACCTGTCCTGGGCTGGCGCCATTTGACCTCCCTTTCAGGAAGACCAGGCAGCAGCTTCCAGGCAGTGGTCACAGGGTGAGAGTGGGGGTCAGGGGTGCTGCATGCAAGCAGAAGTTCAAACAGACTCGGGCACAGCGGCCTGCCTGCCACCTCTGGCCCAGAATGCCAGGGCTGAGGCCCAGGGGAGCCAAGAACCACTCTGGACTCAGACCCTCGGGCCCCTTGCGTCAGGAGGAACAGGGGGAAGGTCCGCTTACGGGGTCCCCCCAGGACTCCCTCTGGATCACCCAGCTCTTCTTGTTAGGTCCAGAGCTCCTCCTCCTGGTGACCTTGGGGGCTCCAGCTGCCCGAAGGTAGGGTGCGGTCAGCTCTCAGAAGGCCAAGCCTCAGGCTGCCCTCCAAAGCGCTGCACCTGCTGACCCACGGCCTCCGGCTACGCCTGGCTGGTGGCCCGGTGCTCTACAGCGTGACCCTAAGAGCCTCGTGGTTTTGAAATAAATCAGTTGTGGTTATTAAAAAATGACCTCGCCCAGCTGGCTCCACAGTACCGAGCTGGAAACGGAGGGCAGTGGACACCGCTGGCGTCACAACCGCGTGACATGCGCGGGAACGGGCAGTGGCGCGGGGAGGGCCGGCGGGGCTGGAGCTGGAGCTGGCTGTCGGGTGCTTTCAGCGCCCGAGGGGCGCGGCGCTCTATCCTGGCTCTCAGCCTCGTTCCAGTCTGATTCTCGCGTTCTCCCCGTCTGGCCCTTGGGCCCCCGAGCCACAGTGTGTGGGTAAACCCTCCCGAGAGCTGGCGCCTCCTTGAGCCGCCTGGATGTGCCCGGCGGGACGCTGAGATCAACCCACCCCTCACCCGGGGCCCTCCTGGGCCCCAGTTCAGCTGTCACTCCACCTCCTGACCGGGGACGTGAGGGTGAAGACAGCCATGCTGCCCCCTGGGGTGGTCCCGCCATGGGAGCCGCAGGGAGCCGGGTCCCACGGTGACCCCCCCCCAGGCAGGGCAGCGTCACCAGGAGGCCACACGCGGGCCTTGGCGCCCCCTCCCCCAGAGACGCCGCAGAGTCAGTGCCCCGTTACGCTTGAGAAAGGATTTGTCACCAAACCCCGTGGCAGCCGCAAGGCGCGAGCTGACGAGGGGCTGGGCCCGCGCGGGGACACGGCCGGCGTGGCGGGCTCCCCACCTCACTGCACGCGCCGCACCAGTTTTGTACACGATGGAAAGGTCCCTCGAGCACCGACGGCCCCACGCCCTGTGCTGGTGGAGGAGCCGCCCCCGAGCGAGGTGAGGTGGCTGCCTCCCGCGTCTGTCCTCATGCTCACGCTGCCACGTGGGTTGGCCCGAAAGGCTGGCCGGAGCGCCGGAGCGCCGTCACGGAGGAGCCCCATCTCCGAGGCGCGCCCGCAGCAGGGCACAGGATTCCCAGGCGCCGCCCGGCGGCTGCTTTACCACGCGACGACCTGGCCCCAAGGGTCCAGCAGATAAGTCGGCGTGAGCAGCCAAGAGGAAGCCCAGCCGCCGAGGAGGACACCGGGCCAGCCCAGGGCAGGCCTCCTGCCGCTGCCCAAACTCCGGCTCTTCCTCGCCGCGGGGACGTTCCCCAGCAGAGCGGCGGCCGCCGGCCCTCAGCCGGCTGGGCTGCCCCCGTATCAGCTGGCGGGCGCTCCTGGCCAGAAGAAACGCAGGCAGATGGGTGGACGGCCGTGCCCGGCAGGAGGGCCGACTTGTCCTTCCCAGGGGGCCGGGGCCGGGCCAGGGCCTCGCTGGTTCCGGAGCTGCGGGCAGAGGCGGGGCCGCCCCAGCATTGCCCTCTGCCCTCCGCATCTTGCCCGGGCCGGCTCCCTGCGCCCACATTCTCCCAAGGCGGAGGCGGCAGGCTGCGCGAGCCCCATTCGAGCCCTGACCGCGGGCCGGGGGATGTCCCTCCCTCAGTGCCGTGGCTGCCTGTCTCCGCGTCGCCTCAGCCTCCATTTGTCGTTCCCCTTTGCTCCGGGTCCGCGCCCCAGAGGAGGGCCCCGCCGCGCAGAAGTAAGTGCCCGCGCTGCCCGCTCTGCTCCTGCTCCCCCGTGTTTGCAGCGCCTCCTCTTTGCCCTGCCAGCAAACAGTGCGCCCACACAGCCTTCCTCAGAAACAATCCCGACTTTGGGGAGCAGCTGGGGCACGCAGAAGGGGTGGCGGCCACCCACGTCCGGCTCAGAGGCCCTGCCGGCGGCCCCGGGGGCAGCGGAGCCCGTGGCCGTGGAGATGGACCTGCCTCTGCCCGGCAAAGCGGCAACGCCCCGTGAGGAGCAGGGTCACGCCCACAGCCCTTGCACGCGGGGCCTCAGGGCGGGGCCTGGCGGGGCTTGCTGAGCAGCCTAGCGCTCCCGGGGCGTTTCCGGGGTGCTTCCCAGGGAGCGCCCCAGGCACGTCTGGATGGGACGAGTGCACGCTGCCTCCTGATTGTGACCATCTTAACTTCCCTGTGTCTACGCGGAACAAACGAGCCTTTCCCAAAACAGATGCGCCTCCTCCCGCTGCAGCGGGAGGACAAGGTCCCTGACCACGGTAGCCGGAGCAGGCCCGACCCCGGCTGCCCCTGTGCCTCTGCCCCCGCAGGCCCCGCCCGCTCTCCAGAGACCCTGGGTCTGCACCCCAGAGGTGCTGGCTCTGGCAGGGGAGGCCCTGGCGCCAGCTGGGCTCCCACTTCTCAGTTTGGGGTCGCCGCCCCCCCCCCACAGTGGAGGCCCTGCCTCCCCGGGGCTGCCCGGCCTGCTGGCTCCCCTGTGGGGATCCCTGCTCGTAACAAACACCCCCCAGGCCCCCAGCCAGCAGGAAGGACACGGGCCTCCTGAGAAGGCCGGGCCCCGCACAGGGACGGGGACTCTCGTCAGGCTTCTGAAAGGCGGCAGGTCCCACCCACGGGCCTCGGACATCGCCTCCGCCCAGGCTGGGCACGTGGCCGGCCCCGGGCTGGTCAGGCGGACGGGGCTCGGTGCAGCAAGCCCTGTTTCCCGAAAGGTGGCTGGCGGTGTCCCGCAGGAGCTCGTCCAGGTCAAAAAGCCACAGGCCCGGGGCAGTGAAGGGGCGGGTCTCGCGGCCGCTCTGCCTTCCATCTGGAGGGCGTCGGCGGCACCTCTGGGGGACAGCGATGCCCCGGGCAGGCCCGCCCACCCACCTGGGCGCCAGCCCCGAGCCCGGTGGGACCCGCGCCCCGCCCCACACCCCGCGCAGGCCCGCGGTGACGCTGCTCTTTGTCGTTGCCCTTTCAGAAGCCCGGAGGTCATGAGCGCTGTCTCAGGCGCGCGCAGCACGACGGTCACCTTCACCGTCCGCCCGGGGACCTCCCAGCCCATCACCCTGCAGAGCCGGCCCCCCGACTATGAAAGCAGGACCTCAGGAACCAGGCGCGCCCCGAGCCCCGTGGTCTCACCCACGGAGATGAGCAAAGAGATGCTGCCCGCCCCTCTGGCCGCCGCCGCGTCCCCCACTCCCGGCCTCCCCGAAGTCTTCAGCCTCCCGAGCCAGACCCCGTCCGGAGACCTGTTCGGCCTGAACCCCGCGGGGCGCAGCAGGTCGCCGTCCCCCTCCATACTGCAACAGCCACTCTCAAATAAGCCTTTCACGACTAAACCCGTCCACCTGTGGACCAAGCCGGACGTGGCGGACTGGCTGGAGAGCCTGAACCTGGGCGAGCACAGAGAGGCCTTCATGGACAACGAGATCGACGGCAGCCACCTGCCCAACCTGCAGAAGGAGGACCTCATCGACCTGGGCGTGACGCGCGTCGGCCACCGCATGAACATAGAAAGGGCTCTGAAACAGCTGCTGGACAGATAAGGGCGGCCCCCGCTCTGGCTGCGGCGGAGCCGGCTCTCCCCGAGACGCGTGGCGGCCAGCGCGGGAGCGAGCCCCGCGCCCTGGGCTCGTCTCCTGGTCCCCCAAGAAACGCCAAGTGTGTCCGCGGTGTGTCTGGGCCCCGGCCCGGAACCGCCCGGCTCCTCGTGGGTTTCTTGGGCTGTTTCTGTCAAGCAGGCGACCAGGGGAGGGAGTTTTTCTGAGCTGGACCCACGGCTGGCCTCCCAGCATGTGGGGGCCCACCCTTCGCCAGGCCCAGCCCGCCCCGTCCATCGAGGGTGGCGAGGCCCTCGCGCGTGTGGGCAGACACCGCGGGCTCCAGATACCTCCTGAGACCTCTCCTCTGCCTTGGGGCAGCCGCCACCGGCCAGGCCCGGCTCCAGCCCCTCCGTCCCCGGCCTCTCGAGGCCACTCAGGCTCACTCGCTCCTTTCTATCCTGTGGGCTGCCCCCAGGTGTGTCTGTCAGCGCCCCTCCAGGGCCTGGAAGGCAGAGAACCCCTTCTTTGCTGTCGATTCTCTCCCCCCGGCCTCCTGCCACGGGCGACCTTGGCTCCGGCTCCGGCCGCAAAGGGGCATCCGAACGGGATCGTGTCCGGCTTTGCTTAGCTTTCTTTCTTTCTTTCTGCACATCTATCAGCATCCTTCCAGAGCGGTCCCAGACGCCACGCGGAGTTAGTCAAAGCATAGGGTCACGATTCCGAGGCGGAGCCTGGGCCCCGCCTCCTGCAGGACGGCGTCTGCCAGGAGCCTCACCCGGTGGTGAGGGCCCCTCTGCCCGCTGCAGGTGTGGCGCCGCCGCGGTCAGAGCAGGTGAGCCCCCGCGCTGGCACGAAGGGCGAGGTGTGGGTGGAGGCGGGGGGTGGGGGGCCTGCGGCCCAGGGCCTGAGCCTGGCTGGGGCACAGCTCTGCCGGGATGCCCGCGGCCCGGAGATCAGGGAAGACGGTCCGTGGGGGCGTGCCCCTTCCCTCGGAGTGTCCAGGGACCCCGCCGGCTTGTCTTAACAGCACCAGCCCCGTGGGTTTGGAGGGTGGGGAGACCCCGGGCTGCGCAGAGCAGGCAGCTGCAGGCGGAAGGGAGGGAAGCGCGGGCTCGGGACCGAGCGTGGCGCCTGCTCCAAGGCTCAGCGCCCCGCCCGGCACACCACCTCTGGGCTCCGAGGAGGTCGCCCGTGGCCCGCGGGCCACCGCGCCCCCAGCACCCCCCCCCCCAACCTGGAAGAAGCCGGCGCGGGTGTGGCCACCGGGACGGACCGCAGAGCCAGCCCAGCCCAGCTCCAATTACAACCCAACTTTTTTTCCTTTTTTTCCTTCATGCTCACAACCGAGGGTGATGAGGTCAGGGACAGCTCTAGAACGAACACGTAAAATTTAGCAATTTAAAATCTTTCTTTACTGCGAGTTTAAATAGCTGTACAGATAGTTTATAAGCACAATATTTTAAGGGAAAAAAGTGGCTGGTCTACTAGCCTTTGCGCCACTTCAGTGCTAGAAAGTGAGAGAAAAAACTTTTGTGATTTAATAATACTGTGTCTGGGGGGTAATTATAAAAGTCTGACCTTTTTAAGAACCAACCTTATTTGGATGCACCTGAACCAGCAGAGCTGTGTTATATTTTCTACCTTTGCTAGAGTTTCATCACCGAAGGATAATTATTTCTTCAAAAGCGGCCACAACCCGCCACGCAGCAGTTCCTTCTCACACACACACACACACACTCACTCACTCACTCACTCACTCACTCACGCTTTCTAGCCACAAGCCCTGACTCAGAAACCGAGTCCTGGACCTTTTCTGGCCCACGGCCCCCTGCAGGCCAGCCTCTGTGTCCGGAGGACCCAGCCCGACCCGTCACTGACTAGCGAAGGCCCGGCCCGGCAGCCCCCGCGCCAGCGCAGGCTGCGGCTTCCGGAAGGCCCGGCCGGGGCGCGGGGCTGCCCGGCAGCTCAGGCGCCCAGCGTGGAGGCCGGCGTCTGTCTTCCATGAATGCGGGGAGCCCGCCTCCCCGTGGCGCTCCCCTCAGCTCCAGGCAGGCTCACCCCCACGATGAGCGCCAGGACAGCGAGCCGAGGCGCCTGCTGGGGGGCGACCTGGTGGCTTTGGGTTACTGAGCCGGGGCGGGGAGCCCGAGAGCCAGAGCAGCCAGGCAGACAGCAGGAGAGGCCGAGGCGCGACGCCCTTGGTGCTGCCAGCGCCCGTCAGGCCTGGCAGACCCCACCGACCACCAGGTAAGCCCTCGGGGCCGGCGAGGCCCCTGGCTCCGGGGGATGAGTCCACCCCACACAGCAATAGTCCCTCACCCCAGCCGTGCCCCTGCTCGCCCTCGGACGTGTGGGACCAGGCTCTGCCCCCCACCCCCCGGGGCGGAACCCACGCCAAACCGCTCGTAGAGAACACGTCCCCACTCTTCCAGGTTTTCAGATCCACTTTTGTTATATACTGTAATTTAAATAAATTGCATTTACACGCCTAGTTTCTGTAATATTGTGTATACAAGACCAAAACCCCTCAAGATGTAAATTCTGTACACCTGCCGAGGCCCCCCCCCGGGGCCGCACACGACGTTACCGTCACACACCACCAGATGACGCGATGTGACTGTTGACCTGCTGAACACAGCACAGAGTAAATTACTTGTGGTACTTTGGTTAATAAAATGCTGATCTCCCCGCGTTCCTGAGCGAGCAGGCACCCCCAGGCCGCCTGGCGACGGCCTGCGAGGGGGCCACAAGCACTGGTTCTTCTCATCAATGATTTTTTTTCAGATACAAACACGTTCCACGCTCTAGTTCGTGTAACTCACGTTCGCACTCTCTCTCTCTGTTGCTGTTACTTTTGTGCTTTTCTTCTTTTTAGACTTTATTAAAAAACAAAAACAAAAAAAACAAGCTCCTGTAATTTGCACTTTCTCCCAATCCTTAAATCTCTTGTATGGCAACCAAAATTACTGTAAAAAATAAATATACTCTTGCACTAAGGTTGTGGTTCTGATTGCAAACAGTACAAACTGAACTAAACAAAAAGTTGCCAAACTTGCAATCTGCTGCAGGCCGTGTGGCCCTCACGGCCAGCTTTACCTCTAAGACTGACCAGATCTCCCGCCGAGAGTGGACGCCTCCTTTCCTTGCACTCATCTGCCTCGCTCCCCTCCTCAGAGCATGCCAGAGGTCAGCGTGAGCTGTGAGCGCTACGCCTGCAGCTGCGGCCCGGCTGGCCTGGTCGGGGCGACGCAGGGGTGGCCAGAGGGCGAGCCAGGCCCGGCCCCTCCGGGACAGGTCTCCCTGACGCGCCCAGACGGCCATCTTCTTGCTGCCAGGCCGTGGGGGTGGCGGGCCCAGCAGGCCCTCTGGCCACTGTAAAGCGGCACACTTTGGTCAGCGACACCCACTCAGGCTCGGGGAGGACTCGGGCCACTGGGCCAAGAACTGAGCCAGGAAGACACGGCTGCCCTGCTGCTCCAGGGGCGTGTTTTGAGCTGAAACACGGAACCTCTTTGGCCTCCCCAGTGACGCCTGTCGCCTCTAGCTCCCGAACAGGTTCTTCTATCCTGGCGCTTTCTCTGCCTGCAAAGCAGCCAGTGTGTCCACATGCACCACATTCTGTCCCTCACGCCCGCCACTGGCCTGCCCGTGTCCTCCGGCTCAGCGTCCAGTGCTCTCTCCCAGCCGGAGGGCCCCGACTTCCTGGCCCAACGGCTCCTTCCTCATCTCTCTTCCCAGACGCGTGTGTCGGCCTGTCTCGTTAGGGGGACCGTCACCGGTCAGCTTTTTTTCTCCTCGCCCTTTGCTAGAGGTGCCTGCGCAGCCAGTGAGCGGGGCTGTCTCTGTGCGAGGGCGTGCAGGCCCGCAGCAGGGGCCGGGCGACCTCACGGCGGTCACCCCCGCGCGCCTGAGACGCCGCGGCCTGGGCGCGGGGCACAGGCTGTGTCTGACTCTGTTTCTCTGCTGTTCCTGTAACATGTTTCTACATTTCACGTTGTTACTGTTCTATGTTTAAAATGACACCAATCACTGTCCACTGCTTCTACTCTGGAACTGTTTATAGCAACTCTGAAACTTTAACACGAGCCTTCAAATAAACACTGAAAAGGAAAAAAAGGAAAAAAACGAAGCGTGTGCCTTGGGCGTCCTGCAGCGGAGCGCGCGGCCGTGCTGTACCCAAAGCTGTGTGTCCCGAGAGGGCGGCTCTGCCTTCCGTGTATCAATGTAGCCGACCACATAGTCATAGTGCCTTGTCTTCCGCCCGGAGAGCCCCTGGCAGCGCACAGCGGAGAGCGGACACGCCCGAACGAACTGTCCACGAGACCCAGACACCCCTCCGGGGCCTCCCGCCCGAGGCGGCGGTGGGACACACACCCCTTAAGTCAGAAAATAAAGAGAATGTTGAAACCGCACACCTGCGTGATCCATTCATTGTCCCCGCACGCGCCCCCAGGCCCCGCGGGGCAGGGCGCCTCCCTGCCCCGGCAGGCAGCGCGCAGCGCGCACGTTCACCTTCTGGTAGAAACAAACGAAGTATCGGCTCCCAAGGGCCGAGCGGCCGCCGCTGAGGGACGCCGGTGCTTCTCAGGCCGCGGGAACGGCAAGAGCGGGTCTGTTTTCCCTTGAGAGGAGAGGGCGCAGGCAGCACGAGCCCGGGACCGCTGCCTGTGCCCGCCCGCGCGGGGCTAGCCTGGGGGCCGGGGCCAGGGCGGGCGGCAGCCCTGCCTTCCCAGACACTAGCGCACGGGACTGCGTCCCTGCCCAGAGGCCTGTCTGTGCCGCTGCCACCCCCTCCCCCCGCCGCTGAAGTGACGAGGCTGCGGTCAGCGTCGCTGCTGCCCAGGTCAAAGGCAGCCCGATAGCTGGACTTCGCTTTCAGGCAACAAACCCAGCCGATACTCCGAGAGTCTGGAAGGCTGCAAGGCAGAGAGGGCGGGGTCTCAGGGAGCCCCCCAGGGCACGCACTGTCCCCGCCGGAGATGCAGGAGGGACGCTGGCCACTGGGGCCACCTGGCCGCACAGGCGGGCCCCCCTCAGACGCTGGTGAGACGGGACCAGGGAAAGGGCCAGTTCTCCCCCACAGAGCCAGGCCGGTGGACCGGGGTGCGGGTCACCTGCGTCTGGGGGCGGCACCTTCCTAGCCTCCCGGCGGCCAGCCATCCTGCCCCGCCCACTCGCGGCCCTCCTTGCCAAGAGACTCAGAAGGGCTTACAAGTGTCCTTCCAGAACCCGGAGGCTCCAGGGACGTGGCCAGGACGCCAGGCGGAGGTCAGTCGTTTCTATGCAAGCTCCCGAGAGCTAGTACAGGCTAGAAAAGGGGGGACTCTGTCGGGTGCTCTCCATGCCGGTGCCACTCGGAGCCCGGTGCCCGCTGAGGCAGAAACAAGTAGCCCAGCGTGGCCCAGGCCTCCAGGAAGGCACAACTGGGCTCTGCCGCGGGCAAACCCACCCGGAGGAGAGGAAGCCCTGTGGGCGCCCCGGGGCCCTGTTGGGAACAAGGACGCAGCCCTCGTGCTGCCCTCGTGCTGCCCTCCTGCCAGGGCCAGGAGGCAGGCACAGTGGGGCTCCTCCCAGCCAGTCACCTCAGGGTGTGAAAGGGGAGATTTCATTGCGAGGCAGCCGGTGACCTCATGCCCCTCGACCTGGACCGGGAAGCCGGGACCGCCGCCCCAGCTCGCAGATGGACGTGGCCTGTGCGAAGGGCCCCCTGCCTAGGGGTGGGCAGCGTGTCCAGGCTTTAATTCCACGTGCGCCCCACGGGGTAAGTATGACAAAGGCGACACTCTTCACCAATGAGGAAACTGAGGCTCAGAAAACCGGGGGTCACCCCCAGCCCTCGAGGTACCCTGGAGACAGCAAATCCCTGGCGAGGCAGCAGACCTGCCGGGGTGCAGCCCAGGCTCCCCCACTCCACTCTTGCTCTCACGCCACTCAGCAGACCAGAACACCCCGCCCACGTCCTGTGCGGCCACCACCCGCAACCCAGGCCCACTGACAACTCCCGCCCCAGCGCCAGGCTCCCTCCACGCCCGCGGCCTCCTCCCGCCAGGCAGCCCTTCCTCTACCTTCAGCACCGCCCTCCGCAGCTGCGGCAGGGAATGAAAGGCAAGTCCAGGGCCTCCCGGGGGTTCAGGGGTGAAGTCTCAGCACTATTAAGCCATCGCCAGCCACTGCAGCACAAGTCCCACCCCGGCCAGGGAGCGACCCACAGGGGCGCAGACCTCTCCCGCCGCCCGCTGCTCCCCTCAGCAGTGTCCCTCGGTCCTTCTGCCTGCTCTGCTCCCCGCTCTGGCTCTGGTGCATCCTCTCACCCCCGCACCTCTGGCCCTTGCGTGCATAAATAAATGAATTTTTTTAAAAAAAAGAAAGGTCAGGACTACCGAACGGGCCTGAACGCCTGCGCCCCCAGCGCCGCTCCACCGCGAAGGGCCCGCAGGTGCCGCCGCCCCACAGAGCGCACCAAGGGGGAGCCCTGCGCCCCACGGCCACCCCCAGACGGCCTCAGCGCCGCAGGCTCTCGGCAGGCTCCGGACCCCGCCCCGGGCTGCTCCTGCTCCGGCCCCTCCCACGTGCCCCGGAACATTCTCGCCCCGACGCGCACGGCCCCCCCGGGCCTACAGCCGGGCCGGGGTTCACCCCCGCGCCCGCCCCGTCTCCCCGGTCGCTCTCCCGGCAGGCGGACCCGGGGCGGCCGACCCGGCCAGAGGACGCCCGCCCCGGCCAGGCGAGCCCCCGCCGCGCGGCCCGGCCCCGGCCCCCAGCACCGGCCTCCTGCGGGCACCGCCCGGCGCCGTCTGGGCCTCAGGGACCCGCAGAGGCGGCGCCCCAGGCCCGCGAGCACCGCCGCCCCGCCCCCGCGCCCCCGCGCCCCCGCCTCTCCCCCCCACCCCGGCCCTCCGCGGCTCCCCCGAGGCCGCCCGGGGGCAGCGCCCCGACCGGGCCGCCGGGCTCGCAGGCGACGCAGACGCCCCGGCGCGGCGGGCGCAGGCCGGGCAGAGGCGCCCGAATCCGGCCGGCGGCTGCGGCCTCCCCTCCCCGCGCGCGGCGCCCCGCACGGCCACGCCAGGCGGGCGCTCGGCCGCTTACCTCGTCCCGGCTCCCGGGGCGCGGCGCGCGAGGCTCCGCCAGCGCCTCTCCAGGGGCGGCGCGGCCGGGGGGCGTCGAGGGGCGTCGAGGGGCGTCGGCGCGGCCCCCAGCCCGGGCACCGCGGGCTCCCGGGCGCCGCCCTCGCCCGCCCTCAGCGCGCAGCCGCGGCGGGGAGCAGGGCGCGGGGCACGCTGGGGCTGCGGTCACGTGCCCGGTGCGCGCCAATCAGGCCACGCAAATCCGCTGATCACGTGCGGGCGTGGGCCAACCACGCTCGGGCACAGGGCCCTGGTCGCGTGCTGCGTGGCCGCGTGCCCGCGCGGCTCCTTCCGGGCGGGCCGAGGCGCGCGGGCCTCTGATTGGCTCCGCTGGGGGCGGGGCGGCCTCAGCCAATGGCCGGGCGCCAGGGCGGGCCGTGGGCACGTGGCGTGCACGGTGTGCGCGGAGGGCGCGGAGGGCGCAGCCCCAGCCCCTCGCGCCCCGCTCCCCGCAGCCGGCCCGCCGCCTCCCGGCTCGAGGAGCCCGCGGCCCGCGTGTCGGGGCCTCGCCCGCGAAGGGCGCGCAGGAGCGGGCGCGGGGCTGCCGGCGGCCCGGGGGCGACGGGCCCTGCTCCCCCCGCCCCACGGCGGCGCGGGCGGGAGGCTGGGGCGCCAGGGCGGCGCCTGGGCCCGGCTCCGGCGCGTCCGCGGGCGGCTCTGCCCGGCCCCGCTCGGCCTGGCCCGCCCCGGGGTGGGCTCCGCGCCCGTCGTGGCTCCCGCCCGAGCGGGCCCGGCTGCCCCGCCTCGCCGAGAAGGCGGCCGTGAGCCGGCGGCCCGGGCCCGCGCCTTCCCCGCTGCCTTCCCGTCGCCGCGCTGGGCTTGCGGGGGCGCGCCAGGCCCTCGGGAGCGGGGCCCCCACGCGTGGCCGAGGCCGCGCCGGAGACCCTCGAGGGGGCGCGGGCCCCAAATGCCGTCCGCGGGGCGGCCGGGCCGGAGCCGGGGGCTCCCCGCAGCGGGGCTGGGCCGAGGCCACCGTCTCGCGCCGTGGGGGGGACGCGCCCGCTCCGCCCGCGGCGGTCACGCCCGAGCGAGGAGCCCCAGGCGCGCCCCGCCCGCCGCCGGCAGGCGCAGGGGCCGCGTCCCCGTCCCGCCGCCCTGGCGCGCCGCTGAGTCTGCAGCAGGAAGCCGGGATGGGCCGCACACCCCGGCGGGCACCTTAGGGGAAGGGGCGCAACGGCCCCGGAGCCCCCAACCAGAACAGGGTGGGCGGGGCAGGTGGCAGCCGACGCCCCGACGCCCCCACGCCCGGAGAGCGGCTCGGAGGCCTCGGGCCGGCGGGCCGGCCGCCCGCTGTCTGGGCTCCGCGCCGTCCTCCACTTACAGAGCAGGCGCGGGGCCGCGCGGGCCCGCAGCGGCAGGGCCACCCGGGGAGCCCTCTCTGCCCAGGACGTCCAGAGACCCTACGGGGCGCCCCCGGCCTGCTGGCTTCCGAAGCCCCTTCTTTAAAGCAACCTCCACAGAACAGGCCTGCCCCCACCCCTCCAGCCTCGGGGCTCGCCCCCACACCCCCGGGGCTGGCCCACAGGTGCCCGGCTCGGCCTGGGGATACCTCTGCCGGGAGCTCACCTGGCCACACTGCGTGCCCAGGACACCGTGGGCCTGAGGCCCGTTCTGTCCTTCTGCATCAAGGAGGCACGGTCGGGGCCGTGGAAACCCCCTGCACCAGCTGCCGGTCGCTGGGCCAGGCACACTCTGGACAATCAGTGCTCCCTTCCGGAGCACCGGCTGAGTGAGGCCACCCCAGGACCTGCACGGGGAACTGCCAAGCACAGGGGAAGAGCTCTGCTGTCACCTGAGTCAGGGTGAAAATGTTACAATATTCAAAAAGTATCCGGAAAAGCCCATCACCCCTCCCCGCCAGCCGAGGGCTTCAGGGAGCCTATTAGGGGTGCCCTGGGGCGGGCCTGATCCATGAGCAGTGGATCATGAAAGACCCAAGTAGAGCTCGCACCACACACTGCTCGGGTGGGGCTGAAGCTGCCTGTGCCCCTGCAGGTGCCATCTCTCTCAGGTGTGTGCTGGCCGCGGCGCGGACACCGGCAGTCGCCTAAGGGGGCTAATCCTCACGCTTCCTCAGATGGAGAAACGGGGGTGTCAGGCCGGGCACCTTCATCTCTGGGGCTCACTGGCCCCACGGTCCCAGAGCCCTCCTTTCCCTGCACTGACGTCAGAGATGTCTACACAGTGCTGGGACCACCCCAGCCCTCATACCTGCTCGGGGGCCCACCCAGCGGCCCTGCCACCCCATGCAGCCTGTCCTGACCCGGCCTCCGGCAGCAGCGGTCACGGGGCCGGGGCTGCGCAAGGGCGTCCACAAGGACCGACGGGATCAGAACAAAGAGGCCGAGTGCCGAAGCTGGGTGAGCAGCAGGTGGATCAAAAAAAGTTTATTTGGAATATTTAATTTAAAAAGTCATACCTCAGAGGTGTGCTACGGAAATCATAGTCATTGCATATAAAACCCGCCGGGACCGGCAAAGCGAGGCGCCACGGACGCCCTCGGGGAGGCCCCGGCGCGCCGGCCCCCAAGCCCAGCACCGGCCACTGCCCTGCCACCTCCCGGAGACCCCGCCAGAGCGTGCGCCTGACGCCCCGGCCTCTCAGCCGGTCCACCCACCGGTCGGGGGTCGCCGTCCTCTACCTCCCCGCGGAGGACAGGCTGCCGGAGCAGGCCGCGCGTCCCCCAGGCCAGCACGCCCGCGGGGCCTCAGCCCCTCCCCCGCCACCAGGCCAGCGCCCCGCCTCGAGGCTCCATGGGGGGGCCAAGGCCATGACCTGGAGAGACGGGAGGGGCCCACAGAGCCCCCAGAGGTAAGGAAACGCCTGAAGCAGTGAAGAGAAGGGCCAAGCCCCGGAACGCGGGGACAGCGGATCAGCGGGTTCTGCGCGTGGACGTGCGGGCAGCGCGGGCGCGGCGGGGGCTACTGCCGCAGCTCCACGTAGTTGGCGGGGAAGAGCCCGTAGCTGCCCTTGCACAGCCCCCGCCACCAGCCCTCGTCGATCATCTCGATGTTGGTGATGACGTCGTCGGGGTCGAAGGAGATCTCGTCATCGCCCGCTGGGGGGGGGGGGGGGGGCGTGAGCTGGTCCCGCTGGGGAGGGATGGGGCTGGCGCTACTCGCGTGGGCGGCCCCCACCCGGTCCGCCCCGAGGTCCGGGGACTGAGGCGCAGACCCCGCGCAGCTCGGGTGTGCTTTCTACGACCTTGAACACGCGCCCAATAGGCTAAGTCGGCCGGCCCCGAGGTGGCCCTGCGCGCGGCGGGGTGGGGGCTGCGGGTTTCCTCACCAGCCTGGTAGTCGTAGAGGGCGATGGCGGTGACCCCGAGATCGTTCTCATACTCGTCGTAGGTGTTCTCCTCTAAAAATACAAAGGGATCTGAGAAGCGGCCACAGTGCGCAGCCGCGCCCCGCCCTCGCTCTGGCCCGCGGCCTCCTGAGGGGCGGCGGGAGCAGCCAGGGGGCCGGGCAAGCGGCCGAGCATGGGAACAGCAGCCTCCAAGGCAGCGCCCCAGCCCCACCGCCCCTCATCAGGGATCCTCCACTGTCAGGCTGCCGCCTGCAGGGAGGGCCATCCCTGCCTGAACAGAGAGCAGGGCCCCGGCAGGGGGCCTACCAATACCAGCCAGGCCCAAGCGACTCAGGTGAGGCCATCCACACGCACCAGCAGAAACCACAGCTCTGGGAGGACCAAATTAGGGCTGGTGCAGCCTTCAGACGCCTCAGGACTGCCTGACGTCCTGGGGCTGGGCCCTCTGACCCACAGGCCTCCCTGGCACAGCACCCCCTGCGCAGAACCCCGTGACTGGAGCCGCTGCCCCAAGGGAGGTGGGGCCCAGCTGCCTGGGCCTAGAACCTGCCCACGAGAAGGACCCCGGGAGCAGACGTGGCAGCAGGTCCACCAGGGGAATAGGGCAGGGGCTGACGTGGGGCCCGTACCAGCCTGGTAGAGGCCCGGGGCCTCAGTGGTCTCGTAGACAGCCTCCTGGGCGTAAGCCGGGTCGCGGAGCTCCTGGTACTCTGCAGCCTCCACGCTGTGCACGGGCTCAGGCCCGCTCCCATTCTCGGTGTCCCGGTAGCCCGGCTCAGCCTTGAACGGAGCCGTGTCCTGGGGAAGCAACGAGATGACCCCCATGGCCGCCTCGCATGCCGTGCCGGTTGCAGACAGCAGGGACGCACAGCAGAGCCTCGCTCCTGCTGCCACGCCCCGCACGGCCGGGTGTCAGGAGAGCCGCCTCTACCAGCCCTGTGGTGACAGGGTCCCCCGGCCCATCTCCTCCTCGGGCCCCGGAGTGGAGGCTGCGGAGGCCGGGCCACCTTCCTGACCAAAGCCTCTGGCGGGGAGTGGCCAAGGCGGGACCGTCACACCAGGTGTGCACGGGCGGGATAACCAACCGCAGAGCCCCAGCAGGCTCTGGACTACTTGTCAGCAATGGGGATGACCCCACTGGGGGGAGTCTCCACCGGGGTCCCTCAGGGCGCATGCTCGGAAATGCTCCCAGGAGCCGGGGCAGCCCAGGAGGGCGCGGGAGCAGTTTCGAGGGGTGTGGCCAGAGCCCACGCAGCAGAGCGCATGGACAGCGCCGGAGGGCAGGCCAGGAGAGGTGGCGGGAGGCCAGCACGCCTGCCCGTTCTCAGCAGGGCTGCCCCAGGCCGGCCCCTCTGGCGGGCACCAGGCAGAACAGCCGACCCAGGGGTATTCCTGTGGACACCGGACTCCGTCAGACCGACAGCACCCACCTCATAGACAGGGCTCGGAGGCCTTTCCCGGGCCGGCTGGGGGCTCGGCGACGCAGGGGGCGTCTGCTTCTGGGCCCGGGCTTGCTCCTGCGGGACAGAGAGGTGGCAGGGAGCAGGGACCAGGTCCCAGGCAACCAGGTGACCACGCCCGGGTGCTCTGAGTGAAGGTCACGCAGTCAAGCCAACCCGTCTCACCCAGGCCCGACTGAGGGGCCGAGGCGACGAGGTCGGGGACTCCGAGTAGAGGATCCATCTTAAAATAGGGTGCACTTACTCTGCACATAGGAACTGAACCTTTGGGGACCTGAGGGGGGACGCGGTGGGAAGAGTAATGGCCCCACGAGGGTGTGGACGGCCACTCCCAAGGCCAGTGACGATGGCTCCCTACAGGGCGGGGGGGATGACGCAGGCGAGCCACTGCAGGGCCTCAGGAGGGCGGAGACCCGGGCAGGGGAGAGGTCACCCCAGGGCTGCTGCGAGGGAGGGAGGAGGGCAAGGGCCGAGGAGGCCGTGGATGCGGCAGAGGTTGCTGGGCGTCGGCAGCCGGCCGCTCCCGCTCCACCAGGCGTCAAGTCACCTCTGCCTCCGCCAGGCCCCAGCACAGCCCACGCGGCCGGGACAGAGAATCCCTCTCCTGGCTGCAGGGTCGCCCCCAGTGGAGCCAACCTGCATATCAGACCCTCCCATATGCCCCCTCCGGGCGCCACGTCTGATGGCCAGGGCGGCAGGGCTGGGTGGGAGGAGAAGAGCCCTTTACCGCTCACGGCCGCACCCCCCCATCCATTTGTCTGGGAGAGAAGTGCAGAAAGAACCCCGGGGGCACACAGGCAGACGCCCAGCTCCTCCTCCGGGCCCCGCAGGGCAGTGAGGACAGAGACAGCACGTCTGCCTGAGCGAGCGCTGGGCGCACCAGCGAGGCTGGGGCGGACGGATCCGCCAACTCTGGGAACAGCCATGTGGGCTCAGTGTGGCCCAGAGCGAGGCCTGGGAGGGAGCTGGACGAGCGCCACTCACAGCCAGCTGTCGCCGGGCCTGCTCCTGCTCCTGCCGCTCCTTGGCCATGCGCTGCGCCCGCTCCGCCTCTGCCTTCCGCCTGTCCTCCTGCTCCTGCTCCTTCGCCAGGTTCTCAAAGTTGGCCCGGATGCTGCTGGCCTTGCTGTTCGCTGCAGAGGGCAGGAAATGCGGATCTGGGTCCCCTACCATCTCCCCAAATCACAGCCGCACACGGGGACAGACCCTCTCTCAGGACCAGCCCACCCGGGCGGATCAAGAAGGGGCCCGGGACCCTCCCCAGCAGCCAGCTCCACCGCCCACCGGCGTGAGCCCCCGCCCCGGCTGCCCAGCGAGGTGGGGAGCATCCTCGTGTCCTGTCTCGCGCTCCCTGGCCACCCGCCCTCGGGAGCAGGGCCCTTGACACAGCAGCGGAGAACCCGGCGTCGCTGGCAGGCCAAGCCATGGCCCGCGTGACAGACGGGTGCCGGGCGGGCTGCAGTGCGGCCGCTGTCCCAGCTCGCCGGCTGCGGTGAAAGGACACCCGAGAGGCCACGCTTGGGGGACGAGCAGGCGCCTCCTCCACGTATACAGACCAAGCCCATCTTGGCAAAAAAAGTAACTGGGAGTTTGGAGTCAGCGGGACAAGTGCAGCTCCCAGCACAATTAGAACTTGGAACCCTCGCATCCACCGCCAGCATCACCCGGACACCGACGCTGGTGAGCCGAGGGGATCTCTTGGGCCTCGGGTGACCACACGCGGCAACATCTGACATCACCACAACTCAGCGCCCCGGTATGTTCCAAACGGCCCATCGCTGGCCGAGGCCTCTGGTCACGCTGCCTGAGCAAAACCGGCTGATGGCCAGGGAACTGCCACCCGCTGGCGTGGCCCCACCTGGACCCAAAAGAACTGCTGACCAGGCCCCCCCGCGGCCCGCGGGCCTCCTCGGCCACAGGCCACAGCTTCACGACCCCTCAGGTGAGCCAGAGCGGCGCTGAGAACCTGCACTCTCACGGCAGGGCTCAGCACAGCGACGCAGCCCTCCCGCGCAGTTGCCGCGAAACCGTACTTTTTCACGGAAAGCGCTATTATGCTCCAGGTGACAGCCTCGCGAGCTCTGAATAACCTGGCGTTGGATCCTTTTCTTTTAGTTTCTAACAAAGCCCCAGACGCACCCCACATGACCAAGAGCTCCACAGGTACTGAGGACCCCCATGAGCGTGCCTGCATCCTGAGCTGCTGGGGCAGCGCCCAGGTCAAAGGGGAACCTCTGCGCCCTGTTTTCATCTCCCAGGCTCCAACACCTATGATATGTGCCCCCCTAAAGGTCCTCTGCAGGGGGGCCCGCGGACAACGGTGCCCCGCAGCCACCAGCCGCCTGGACCAGCGGGCAGCTGGTCGGGCCTGGGAGGGGAGAGGGGCATCTCCTCGGCCTAGAGGTGGAAGATTCCAGCACACAGCTGGTGGGTCCCATCAACCACCTCTAGCAGCAGTGAACTGTGGGCAAGGAACCTTCCAGAACCTATTGCCGGCAGTGAGGAGGCCACGCAGCTATGCAGTTATCCTGCCTCTGTACCCCCAGAGAGACCCCCACAGTCCGAGAGCGGCTACGTAGGTCTGACAAGTGCCTCCGCAGGGACAAACAGGACCTGCCACCAAGGGGGCCATCAGCGGCCACCAGAAAACACGCTGGACACTCTCCATCCCTGCCCCGTACTGGCTCACGTGTCCCCACACCAGCTAACATGCCCCCACACCAGCTCGCGTGCCCCCCACACCAGCTCACGTGTCCCCAACAGCCTTTCCCTCAGCATTTCCTGGGAATCTTCCCAGAAAACCAAGTTGGTCGGGCGCGTGGGGCCCACCTGCCTCAACAGGGACTGTCTTCTGGTAGCTGGAGGTCACCTGGGCGCTGTCCTCAAAGGTGGCCGCATTCTGCAGAGATGGGAGGGAGCTCAGCAAGTGCTTCTCAACTCAGGGCCCCTCACCGAGCGCCAAGCCCACCCAGAGCCCCAAAGGGCAACCCATGAGCACGGCCCACACTTGCTGGAGCCCAGGCAGCCACGCAGAGGACAGCAGGCCGGCCAGAGGGACGGCGGGCAGCGGCTCAGGGCAGCGAGACTCCCGAGTGGGGCGCCATGCTGGGGACACATGTCCCCGGGCTGCGTCCAAGCCCGCAGAACAGCAATGCCTGCAGCGGCCCTGCCCCCTGGGGGCTGCGTGACGAGGCCACCCTCGTGCACTGTGCCTCTGCTCTCTCCCTGCTCTCCGGGACCCTGGCCAACTCCCACCCACCCTTCAACACAGCATCGAGGCTCACTTCCTTAGGACCCTCCCCGAGGCTCGAGCCCTCCCACGTTCTCCCGGGGCCCACCCGGCGAAAACCCAGTCCTTGTGGTCAGCAGTTAGCAGACTCCGTAGGCCTGGCGGCCAGCTGTGACCCCAGTGACACTGGACCAGGGCCGGCAGCGGCCTCAACCTCTTCCACAGAGCTGACAGGAGGCAGACCTCATCCTCAGGCCCAACGTGGGAGCTCAGCACTCCCCTAACCGTCCCTTCCCCTCAACCTCCCCCCAAGGCCGTGGCCATCAGTCCACCTGGCAGGTTTAGGACTGACTCATGAGGATGTGAAGCCCACGTGACATGGCTGTCCAAGGCCTGCTGCTGATGCGCCAGAAGGCAGAGCATCTCCTGGAGGAAGGAGTGGCCTAAGAACTCAAGCTCCCTTCAGCTGACTACAAGTATTTCAAATCCAAACGGCCAGCCACCCTCGAGGGCTCCTGTCAGCCCAGGGGCCATACATTTGTATGGCGTGGCAGCCTGGCCACCGCCCACAGGCCTGCCTGGCCTGGGTGCTGAGTGCAGGGTGGACAGGGACAGCACAGGGAGGACACCGGACACGCATGAGGCCCAGGCCGGGAGGCTGGTGGTGGCGCCATGGGCCACACATCGACTCAGACATCTGGGACCTGGCATGGAGAGGCCGGCGCCCAGGGCCTCGCACACAAGCGCCGGCCCCTGCCCCTTGGCCAGGGACACGGACGTGACGGGCTGGGAAGACTTGCCTTGTCCATGCGGTCCTTCTGCACCCCGTATTTCCCACCGAATCCTTTGGAATAGTCTGAAAAGCAGCACAACAGGACATCACTCTCATGGCAGGGACGGCGTGGAGCCCGGCAGACATGCAAACAGCCAGGACGAGCCCGAGAGAGAGAGAGAGGTGCAGAGCAGGAGCCAGAGCCACAGGAGGGTGCATCTCGGCTTGCAGGCAGGCGGGGCAGCCTTCCCCGGTTCTGGGACACAGGTGGGGGCATTGTGCAGACAGTGGGTATGGGGCAGGTGGCAGGCAGGGCCTGGGGCGGGGCGGGCGGCAGGCAGGGGCCGGGAGACCGGGGCAGGCCCCGCAGGCGCCACTTCTACAGCACAGTCTTCACCAGCCCTGGGCAGCGCTGCCCGCCAGCCGACGCTGCAGCAACGCACACGCCACAGCCCGGGAGCGCACGAGCACCGGGCTGTCCCCACACAGCCAGGGCCCCACTGTGCCTTCCCTGACCGACACGGCCACTGTCTTGCATGGCCTGGTGCCTCCATGCTGCCCAGCAGACTGGGGTGTTACTTTGTCACAACCGTGCCCAGGTTCTAAGCCCATTTCTGAGTTTGGATGGTAATTCAGTAATTTGCTCCCAGGAGGTGTCTGCTGACATGCAGACCCTGGTGCAGGCCCACGAGGGCCGTGTCTCTCGCTTGTGTGCAAGCTGAGCCGGGCGGAGAGGTCGCAGAGATGGTGTCGTCAAAAACACAAAACAAATAAGACACCTAGAAAGACCACCGCGGTGAGACACAGACCGCACGGGACGCCCCTACCCCCTGCCAGCGGGCCTCTGGGCAAGGCCAGGGGTCCAGCCCGGCTGCCACTTCTGTCTGGGAGGCCGGAGGCGGCTCACCCATGAGCTACAGTGGCCATGGTCAACAGTGGGGCCAGCGGGGCATGCTGGGGGTCAGAGCCCATCTCCAGAAACTGCCCATGGTGCGAGTGGAAGGGCGTTGCCTGCGGACTGCTGCCACGCTCTGCCGGCCAGAGACCCCGGGGGTTGTGGGGAGGAGTGAAGGGGACAGGGGCAGGTAGACGTCCTCCAGCACGGCCGGGCTGAAGGACCGCGCCCGAGTCTGTGCTAGAAGTGCTGCACTGGGGGGCACTGTGCCTTGCTGGGACTCGTGCTTGGCCAGTCTCTCCTTGTAATCAAACCCCACAGCACAGGAGTCCTGCCTCTCGGACTGAACACCAAATCTGCCTCCGAAACCAGCCTTATAATCTGCGCATCCACCAGCGACGTGGGGAACAACCGAGAGAGGAAACACAGTGGTTAGGAGGCCGCGCACACGCCGGAACCCAACACAGGAGGGGCTCCCAGCTCAGGGTCCAGGGCGCCCCGTCCCAGCAGCCAGAGGTGGGGTCGGGGGCAGGCACACACCAGGGGCTGGAACCCTCCAGGAGAGCCCTGGGTGGCCGAGGGTCTCGCCCATGTGGTGCGGGCAGGGAGGCATGGGGCAGTCCGGCTCTCAGCCTGAGCGGGCCACACGCCCAGCCTCCTTCCCACATGCCACTGGGGGGGACGAGGGTCCTCTGCTCAGGGGGTGTCCCCTCCCGTGGCAGCAGTTGAGCAAGGAGAGCTCCTGGGCGGGGAGCAAGGTCGCCCCAGCAAGAAAGGGCTTCCCAGAGCAGGGATGAGGCGGAGCCGGGGGCCGGCATGTAGCGCCTGCCCGGGGTGCACAGACGACTCCCCACAGGGCGTATGAGACGGTCACAGCACGCAGCACAGGACTGGCGCTGAGCGCGCGTGCAGACAGACGCACACACACACACGCACGCACGCACACACATGCATGCACGCCTGGAGTGAGCACGCCTGGAGTTGGGAGAATGTACCTTTTTGGGATTCATGCAGCTGCAATTTCTCCTGGTGGTCCCAGCCAAGGGCACACTTGTCTTGTCTGTCTGTCTGCACACCAAACTTCCCTCCAAACCCTTTCACATAGTCTACACGTGTGACAAAAGGCCGTGCCGGCGTGTTAGGCGTGCTTGGGTAACAGGGAGAGAGGGAGATTTCAACCCTGTTAAGCATACAGCTTGCTACGAGCTCTGGGGAACCCCCGACACCCCATCCATCCCCTGGATCTGGGAAACAGACAGGCCCAACGCAGGAAGCGCCCAGCGGGGGTCTCCGCAGCTCTCAGAGCCGCCGCCCGCAGGATTGTGACAGGCGCGAGCCGGGCCACACGGGCACAAGGCGGGCGCACCCGACAGCTCTGCCTGGACTTGCCGCCTCAAAGCTCAAAACCAGCCAAAGGCGACGTTTGCTGCCAGGGGTGCCCCGCCCCGACCCCAACGACAGAGGCGGGCACCTTTCTGCGACTCGTGCTTCTCCGTGCGGCCCTGGTACTCGAAGCCCACAGCGCTCTTGTCCACCTTGTCCTTGTCGATGCCGTACTTGCCGCCAAAACCTTTGGAGTAATCTGAAAATTAAAGAGATGACATTCACACCAGCAGTGGCGTGAGGGACACACATGGGACCGGCAGCCCTGGCCGAGGCGCGCTGGCCACGCGACACCACCAGGGCCGGGCCGCAGCCGCTGAGCACACCCGGGGAGCTTCGAGGCGCCGCTGACGTGAGACAGGAACACGAGCCGCAGCCGGCAGGTCGGCAGCGTCGCCCCTCGACTCCCGGGACTGCAACCGCTCACACGACTGCCAAGCAGAGCCGACCTGCCTGTGCCCGCGACCCTAGGCCGCCCTGCTCTCAAGGCCAGGCAGGGCGAGTGAGAGCAGCATGGTGGCTTCCGGAGATGCTGGGGCCACGTGGCCCTGAGCCACCTGAAAAGCCGCCTCTAAACTGACACCTAGCTCCCCTGTGGACACACTGGGGACCAGGACGCAGACCTGATCCCTCGTGAGCAGGCACGGGGCGGGCATCCTGGGGCGCAGCCGCTCTGACCCTCCGCGGCAGGTCCAGCAGCAGCTCGCACGCCAGGCGAGGGGAGGGCAAGAGCCGGTGACACCTGGAGCCCCCCGCAGCTGGGGAGGCGCGGGAGAGTCCATGGCAAATTGGTGGGGGGCTAAGAGTCCCCTGGCATCCACTAGCCATCTCCCTGGGGAAATGCCAAACGGGTATTTCTAGAGGTGATTTTTGCTTTGTTGTTTTTTTAAAGAAATCTAAATTTTTAAACGTTGGCAACTGTTTGAAAGAATTTAAATGTCCAAGCCGAGCAAAACAAAACAAAGAATGCAGAAGAGTCAAGCCCTGGGACTCGGCAGAAGGCACATCCTCAGCGCCCCCACCCCCGCTGCTGGGCAAGGCTCGTGACCAGGAGCCGCCGGGGCACGTGCGGGGAGGCAGAGGCCAGCCCAGCTTCCCAGGGCAGCGTGGCAGCTTCCATTAAAAACTTAAATTGGGCCTCCCTGGTTGTGCGAGGGTTAAGACGCAACCTATGAGGCTGTCTGCAGCCGCTGCAGCACGAGATCGCTCCCCGGCCTGGGAGCTCCCCACAGGTCATGGTGCAGCAGACCTCTCCTGTCTCCCCGCTGCTCCCCTCAGCGGTGGATTTCAGTCAGTCTGCCTGGTCTGCTCCCCGCTCTGTCTCTGGGGAGTCCTCTCACCCCCCACATCTCTGGCCTGTGCCCCAGTTCTTGTATGCGTAAATAAACAAATCTCTAAAAAAATAAAAATATAAAAAAATAAAAAATTAAATTCACATCCCTGGTCCCACAATTCCGGTTCCAGAACTTCCATCCTTGGAACAATCCCGTACAGGAGACGCAGGTGTAAGCACAGCCGCTGCAGGCTCTTCCCCAGCCGTGGGAACAGGCAGGCAGAGCGGGCAAAGGGCTCGCGCCCGAGACACGCACCCGCACACCTGAGCCCCCGTGCTGTTATGCCCCCAAGTGACCGCCACTGGAAAACCCAAAGCAGCGAAGCTCCACACCCCCAAAAAGAAGTATCCTGCAAGCGGAGACCTTGACCACGGCACCGTCCACAAGGGCCGGGCCACCCCACACTGAGCTGCAAACACCACCCCGACACGTGAAGGAAGGGAGACCTGGGAGACCTGATTGCTCCCGGAACATCGCCGGCGTGCGTGTGAGCGTGTGAGGGGCGAGGTCGCCCCGCTGTGGACGGTGGGACCCACCTTTCTGCGACTCGTGCTTCTCCGTGCGGCCCTGGTAGTCGAAGCCCACAGCGCTCTTGTCCACCCGGTCAGCCTGCACGCCGAACTTGCCGCCAAAGCCGCTCGAGTAGTCTGAGGAGACAGGAGCGGCAGCGGCGCTGGGGGCAGGCCACCCGCGCTTCCCTCACGTTAAGCCACACGCAGGCGTTGAGGCCCCACGCGTGTGAGCAGCCTGCTCCCAGGCACGGCCAGAGGGCTCCGCTCCCGGAGCAGCGAGGCGCTGTGGTCCTGCCTGAGCCGGTGACGACGGTGAGCTGGCAGCCGCACAGCTGCACTCCCCTAGCAGGACAGCACCCTTGGGTGCTGGGGGCAGCAGCCACACTCCCTGGGTCACAGAGAGGAAGGGCCCAGTTTGAGGAAGTGAGCAGCAGGAATTTGGGGCTCCATGTCCATTCTTAGGGTAGACATTAGCTTTGTGCCACCAAGTCAAAGACTCTTTCCCGGGGCTCGAAGGAAGAGGGGGTGATCCAGGGATGCCAGATGCCGGCCCCACACCCTCACCCACGACCCAGTGACCAGGGTCCTCGCAGGAGAAGCCCCAGGAAGAGGCGCCCCTGCTGCCAGGGGGGCCTCCCTCACGGTCGGCAGCAGCCACGCTCACCTTTCTGCGAGGCATGCTTCTCAGTCTTCCCCTGGTATTCAAAGCCCACGGCCGACTGCGGGTACCAGAAAGAAACATTTTTGAAGGGAAACACACCTATCAATCCCGCAGACAAACACACTGAACCCGCAACCCGCGCAGAAGTTCTGAAAACACACGCCCCGCCTCTCGGCCACATCCAGGGCTGAGGAAGCCAAGGGTCCCGGTGATGAGCATTTGCTCACCGTGAAACCCCTGACAGAGCCGGGCGAGCTGCCCAGGCCAGCTTCAGCCGGGCACCCTGGCGGGCAGTCAGCTGACAGGCCATGAGCGAGCGAGGCAGCCGCCGCAGCCCCTGCCCCAGCGCGTCCCCACCGCCACCCCCAAGGAGCTCAACTGGGGCAAGGGAGCCTCAGGGGCGCAGGCATAGCCACAGGCTCCATGCCGGGGCACACGCGCAGCCGCAGGAGACAGGCACCACACAGCCCATTTCATGGACAGGGGACGCAGGATGCCTCTAGGCCCGACCCCACATCTAGCTTCTGGATGGCCGTGGCACAAGCAGGGCCGCAGCCCAAAGGCCCGTCCTGGACGGCATGCACGCTGCATATGGCAGACACGGCGATGCCCTCCAGCAAACCTCAGGCCAGTCCAGGTCCAGCCGACGACTGGACTCCCCAACACGGGGCCTTCTACAGCTTTCTCCTTGAGCTGTCAGGGAATCACCCTAGAACATCTGGGGGCCCTGTGGTCCTTCGAGGGGCACATCTCTGATCCAGAGAGCCGGGCCCGCCTCCCCAGCCCTGGGCTCCCGCCTCGCAGCACTCACCTGGTCAACCCTGTCCACCTGGACGCCAAACTTGCCTCCGAAGCCACGGACGGAGTCCACCTGCGAGCAGTGCTTGGACAGCTTGGACTGGTACTCGTGGCCCACGGCCGACTGCAAGGGGTACAGCGTCAGCATCAGCCGCCCCTCCCAGCCACGCCCTCCAGGTCAGCACAGAGGCTCCTGGGAACACCCAACATGAGATCAGCCCTGCAGGAGCTGACTCCCGGACGTGTGACGCCAGGGCTGGGGGCGGGCTGTCTCTGCATGTCTCCATCTGGGGCTCCACAGAAGTGGCCCGAGAACCCCGACTGCTGGTGGGGGCTTCTGAATGAAGGAGCACAGGGCCAGCCCCAGGCAGAAGCCAGCACCACAGCCTAAGATATGGCTCCACGACCCACAGGAGCCCTGGACAGAGTGCTCAGCACGCCAGCAAGGGGGCCTGGGCCACGGCTCCTGATGCACTCTGAGTGGGGCCCGGCGCATGCCACCCGGCCTGCTGCCAGGATCCCCAGCCGACGGAAGGAAACAGGCCCTGCCACCACACCCAAGGCACATGGGCATGAGGCGGCGCTGCAGGCTCCCCACCACACCCTCACGCCTGGGCCAGCAAGCAGGCCCCTGGGAGCCACCCAGTACCCCGGTTCTCTAACCCAGAACTGGGGGCGCAAGTTTGTAATGAGATTATCTTTGCTTTCACCCCCCAAGCCCCACCAGCACAGCTGTTGTCAGGGAGGGAAGAGTTTCCGTGGACTCTCACCCCTAAAACACATGGGGCTTTGGGGCACTGTTAAGAGCTACAAGCCTTTTTTTAAAGAATCCAAAGATGAGTCTGCTCCCCACTTTCCTGTTTCAAAGTCTAGATGTCCCCGCGGGTGACAGGATGACACTGCGGTATCCCTGTCTCTTTCCTGCAGCTGGCTCCTCACCCCACTCCAGCTCTCGGTTAATTCTGGACATGGTTTGGGGTGTCCGCCGGGCCCTGTGTCTCCTCGGGGGTGACAGTGGCACCCTGGGGCACAGCTGCATGGTTCCTGCCTAGCCCAGATGCAGAACCGAGCCAGGCGAGAGGACAGTGCGAGAGTCAGGCCAGAGCCGACACCGCTGGCGCGTCCTCCTGAGCCAAGATGCCAACATAGGTGGGTTGGGGGGGGGGGGGCAGGCAAAGGTCCGCCTGACTGGCCAGGCATGGCGGCCACCGCGGCCTCCTCTCCAGGGAAGGTGAGCCCTCCTGGCCGAGCCACGCCGAGGGGGGACCCCGAGTCCTGCCCAGGGCTTGCGCTCAGCCAGGCCCCACGCGCCCACATCCCACGACAGGACGGTGGCTGAGGCTGCCGGCTCCGCGCCAAGCACCCCTGCCAGGCCCACCCGAGGGTGAAAGATGCCGACTGGCCTGGGGGTGACCCTTCACCCATGCTGGAAACACGGCACACCAGGTGTGATGCTGGCCTAAGGGCGGGGAACGCTCGGCTGCGTGCTCAGCTGCGGGCAGGGCGGCAAGGACCCCTGTGGACGAGCCACTTCTGGCCTCTGTGCCGGCCACCAAGCCCGCCCATGGGAGCCGAGCCCTCCGGCCCCTCCCCGGCAGCCTCCCAGCCGGGTCTCACCACCGCAAAGAGCTGCTTCGGGCCAGGCTCAGCCCCGACAGACACACGCAGAGCCTCCCCGCCGAGAGGCAGGCCTGGGCAACCCCCTGCCAGCCACGGGACGGGTGGAGACGCAGCGCTGCCCGCCGCCACTCACCCTGTCCATCCGGTCCTGCTCCACGCCGAACTTCCCCCCGTAGCCATGTGACGCTTTCGGGCCCGTTTCAAGTTCCTTCTCCTTGAGGGTCTGGTGTTCTTGAAACACATTCTCCCTCAGCTTGTGTATGCTTGCAGGGGACAGGGGAGAAAGCACAGGGCCAGTCAGCCACACAGACGCCGTCCCGCTCCCAGGAAGGGGGGCAGGATGGGAGCCCCGCGAATCTGGAGCTCCTAGTCCTGCCTCGTGGCCTGACACGGCTCTGCCAGTTGGCCGTGGACGCAGCGTTCCCAGAATCAGATGCGAGCGTAACGGGAAAAGGGAAAGCATCTGAAAGCGAACGTGAGTCATCCGAGCACCCCCGGAAAGACCCAAGTGCATCTGAGCTGCAGGCAGGAGAACTGCTCGGGGTGCCGCCCCCGGGGCAGCCGCACCCACCCCCCTGAGGCAGCGCAGGTGAGGGGCCTCACCTACCACCCCCTGGGGCTGTGCTCAAGCCAGGAATGCAACCCCCCACTTCTTGTGAAAAGGAGGCGCTGCTCACAGGCGCCGAAGTGGAAGGAAAGACTTGCAGCTTTCACAGTCGAAGGACCAGGCGTCCTGAAGGGATCACAGGACCTGGTCCGCCCTGACAGGCCTGGAAGCTCTGCCTGGTCACAGTGAGCTCAGATAGGCCCGACGACAACCCCAGGGCCTACTGCCCGAGGAGACGCCGCCACACCTGGACCACAAGCCAGGAACCAGTCAGCGCCAGGAGGAAGACCACCCCCAGGGCCAGGAAGGCCAGCTGGGTGGCACCAGCGACTGTCCAGCTGGTCCCGCAGTGCTCGCTCCGGCCCCGCCAGCCCGGCGCCCAGGAGCTGCACCTGCGCTGACCCGCCCGCAGGCAGCCGCGGGACAGAGGGAGCAGGAGGCGCAACCAGTCCGGTCGGCCCGGCCCCGAGCGGGGCTGGGCGGGGGCACGGCAGGGAGAGGTCAGGGCGCGTGTCCCGGCACCCGCACTGCAGACGTGGCCCTGCTTTCCGGGCGATTTCCCGTGTCTTTGTCGGCCAAGAACAGCCTCGTTTCACCTCAAAGACACCGGTGCCGGCTCAGACACGGCGTGCGAGTGACCACACGGGCCCCCGGTGGGCGGGACCACGCCGGGCACCCAGGAAGTGTCCGAGCACATTCTCGACCACCTCCACCTCTGCCTCCCACCCGAGCGGCGGCGGAGACGGCGCCGAGTGCCCAGCGCGCCAGCCGCGGCTGCTCAGGACAACGCGGCACTGAGAAGGCAGCCGCGCCACGCGATAAATGACAAAAGCTGGGGAGTCTCAAGGCGTAAGGCGCCAACGTCACAGACCTGCCACCGTGAAGCACTCGGGGAGCTGGGCCTTGCCAGAAGCCCCGGCGTTCCCAGCTGGCGCGCCAGGGTGAGCAGCACAGCCCCCTCTGAAGGGCAGCGTGCCCGGGCCCGGGCCCAGGTGCAGACCCACGCTCGCCCGCTCGTGAGAGCCAGCCGGGCCCCGCCGGGCCGCTCACAGCACACCCCACACCGGCAGAAGAGCAGCTCTTACTTGATGTGCTCCTGGTGCCCGGACCCCTGCACGGTCTTGGCCCCCCATCGCTGTTCTTTCTCACTCACGTCGTTCTGGGGGAGAAAAGAAGCGCTGAGCAGGAAGCCGCAGCGACCCACGCGGAGCCCAGGACACGGCCTTCGGGAAGCGCGAGCGGCCGGGGCTGGGACACATACCACAAAATCGGGGTCAGTCTCCCAGTCGTCGGCTCCCCCGTCGTCCTGGGTGATGGACACGGCGTGGCCTGCCGAAGCTTTCCACATCTGCGATGAGGGCGCGGGGCCGTGACCGCCAGCCCCCGGCAGCACCGGCACTTGGGCCCTGCACCCCCCAGGCGCGGCTCCGGCTCCAGAGGACACGTCGCGGGAGCGGGGTGCACCAGGACCACGCCCGCCCGCCAGCCCAGGCCGCTGCGCTGTCTGCGCAGAGACACCCGCCGGGCCGCACCGGGCGCTGGTGGCGCTTCAAGTCACACGACTCGGGTGAGATACCACGCGCTCGCCGTCACCCTCGCGGGGCGCCTAAGGCCCAGGCTCCGGCAGGTCGGTGAGAGCCGGGCGCACGCCGAGGGCTGCTTTCCCACGTACGTGGAGACTGCGGGGCACAGGGGCCTCCCACGCCAGTCCGCGGCGGCTCTCCCTCCGCACCCCTCTTCCTCCGCACCCCGCACAGGCGGAGCCTGACGGAGAGGGGCCGGGAACAGCCACGTCTCCCCCAGGGTGCTACAGACCCCGCCCCCCGGGGGCCCAGAGGGGCCTGTCCCCGCTTCCTCTGGCAACGCTTGGGCTGTGCCGGAACGAGGACAGGACAGAGGCCCTCCCGGGCCAGCGACCTCCCAGCCACATCCGCAGGTCTCAAAGCCTGAGTCAGGCTGCAGTGAGTGGCCATGAGCGAGCCCCGGGGCGCAGGGCTCTCGAGTGCCCAGCGGCTGCCACAGGGACGGGGCAGGGGACCCACAGCCCTACGTGGCCACTGCAAACCTCAGTCCCCTCAGTCCAGGCGTCCCCAAGCAGGGCAAGAACGTGCCCGCTGCGACCTGCTTTGGGACACAATTTTTGTGCAAATGAACTCAAATCCCAGCCTGGGAGGCACGACAGGTGCCCGTGCCAAGCGCCCACTGACGCATGAAGGGACAGCATAAAATGACCTGGTTTGCCCCACGGCGCCGCCACCCTCTCCTAGAGAAAGGGTTCCCTGTCCTTTGCCGGTTCCAAACACGGGGGGGGGGGGGTCTCAGCGAAGGCGGGGCTGTTGGGTCTCTTGGGCCAGGCTGACCCTGCCCGAGGCCAAGGGACCTCCTGTCTGCCGGTGACGCCTACAGACCCATGAGGGAAAATGAGCAGTGCCCGACCCTCATGGATCTTTCTGGAAGCCTGACCAGCTGGCAGAGCGAGCACTCTGTGTGCGCCACAGCCTTGTGCTTCCTGCTAGAGGCTCCTCCCTCCACAGAACACACAGGTCAGGCCAGATCCCTCCAGAGGCTTCTGAACCCGTTTCTCAAACCACAGGCCACAATGGAAATTCGACTTGGTTTTTCAAACAAGGAAACTTCCTTCCAGAAAATCACTGTCCTGACTCGGCGCCCCTTGCCGTCCAGGTGGGAGCTCACCTTCCAAGGGAAAGACGGCTGGAACAGAGCAGCACAGACCCTCTTCCTGCAGAAGACAAAACCGCTCAGAAAACTCCGCTTAGAGCCCAGTCATGTGAGGCGGCCTCCGGGCGCCGGGGGAGTCTCTGCAAGAGGACGGAGGAAGAGAGCTGGGGGACAGCCGCGGGCGGGCGGGCGGGCACAGCCTCCGCGTGGGAGCCCGTCCGCAACCTCCAGGGAGCCAGGAAGGAGGGCGGGAAGGTCTGCGTTTCACTAACAGAAGCTGGCTGAGCCCCAGGCACAGCCACGGCTGGGGGGCCACGTGCCAGCAAGCTTTTCCAGAGGGAGCGGCACCAGCCTCGCCCGGACACCAGCCCCCAGGCACGCAGCACCTGACACGGACGCCCCTGAGCTCCAGGCCCTGGCCCGCCACAGGCACGAGCACCGGGAAGCCCGGGGGGCCGGCACCCTGGTGGCCGGCTCGCACCACCGCCCAGCTCCTTCCCGAGCCCCAACCCCACACCCGCTCTCTCCCCGTCCCCTCAGGAAAGCCTCGGCTGCAGGTGCCAGCGACCCGCAGTGCCACCCGGAGCACTGATTCAATCCCAGGCCAGGGCGACGGCCCCGGCTCTCACCTGCCGCCGCACGGTCCCTGCCTCCCCTACAGCGCAATTTTTTTAAAAAAAATCACAAAATGAGTTGGCAAATGACAAGCACGGCCACTTTATGGCTCCAAAGAGAACACGCCCAGATGCCTCGCTCCGCACATACAAATTAACTCACAAACGGCTCAAAGGCCTCCACATCTGAGCTAAAAACTAAAGCGCAGAGCAGACCGCGAGCGCACTCTCACGGCGCCCAGAGAGCCCGAAGCGCCGCGGACGCCTGGCTGAGCGGGACAGACTGGACTTTGTGCTCCAAAACGGACCGCAAGGACGTGAAGACGGCACCGAGGGGGCCATTTCCAGTTCTGCACGGAGCACACACGCGCCTTCACAGCACACAAGGGCACGCGGACACATTTCAAAGTGGGGGCGCATCTGCGCAGACACTTCTGCAGGGAAGAATGCCAGGCTAACAGCGCATGAGGAGGTGCCAGCATCCATGGGCCAAGGAGGGGCCGTCTCACCGCCCCCCCCAGACAGCCCCCTTCCGGGAAGGCCCGGGAACCCCGGGGTGAGAGCAGGACGGTCAGAACCCCCGACATGGAGAAGTGGCTGCAGGTCCCTGAGGTTAAACAAGGAGGTGCCGGGGGGCCCAGCCGCCCCACGCTTGCTTACAGGCCAGAAAGGAACACACTTGCGCACACGTGAACACTGGTGCAGAACATTCCAGCATGTCACCCCCAGCAGCCAAGAGGGAGGCCCATGAAGCGGGGCTCATGCGCACAAGAAGGACCACTGGGCAGTGAGGAGGGAAGCTCCTGCCTGCGAGGATGACTCGAGAGATGCTGACCCCGAGGGACACAGGCTGCGGCCCCCAGACACCAGAATGGATAAATCTATGAGGTCGAAACCAGTTTCATGGCCGCCATGTGGGGTGGGGTGGGGTGGGGGGGTGATAAAAACAGGGTTTCTCTCTGAGATGATAAAATGACTTCAAATTGCGGCGGCGCCTGCACAGTCCCCCCACGACTGCTTTCCTGGCAGCCGCTGACCTGAGCTCTACAGGGGTGCCCGTACGAGTCCCATCCGCCAAGTCACGAAAGACAGACCTCAGGACAGTGATGACGGCTCCCTCCAGGCCCCGGCACGAGGCCTCCCCGCGGCTGTCACCCACACATCGGGCCGCACAGGACCCACGAGCACGAGCGACGTGGGCAGTGACCACGCAGGGCTCGCGGCCTCCGGTGCCCACGGAGCAAAGGGCAGCCCCCCAGCCCTAGCCACACTACCCTGGGAGCCGCTCACACCCCCCTTGGCCGGGCACTGGCCAGAGCTCCGCTGCCCCGACGGGCGCAGCCCAGGCCGCGGTGAGTCACGCCGGCACACCCCGCGCCGGGCCTGCATCGCGACTGTCTCGGCGCGTTTCAAAAGGGCCTGGAGGGTCAGTCCAGCCGCCCCGGGCCTGCCGGGTGGAGCGGCCGCAGGGAGAGCTGCGGGGTCCCCCTGGGCCGCCCCGCGCCTGCTACCGGGAGGCTTTCCCGACAGGGCCCGCATCCGCGCCCCGGCCCGGCCCCGGCTCAGAGGGCCCCGCGCGGCCGCCGCCCGCGGTCCAGGCCGGGCGGGCTCATCCCCGGGGCCCGGCGGCAGCGGAGGCGGGCGGGGCGGCCCGGCCCAGGCTGCGCTCCCAGAAAATGGAGCCCCTCCCCGGGCGGCCCCGCAGCGCGCTCGGGCGGGACAGGCCGGACGGCAGGGGCGCCTCTGCGACGCCCAGCGCGGCCCCCGGGCCGCTCCCGACCCGCCGCGCCGCAGCCGCCGCGCTGACCTGGTTGCCGGCCCGCCCGGGGCGCCGCAGGACGCGCCCCAGGCCCCGCGCGCCCCGCGCGCCCCGCGCCCCCCAGGCCCCGCGCGCCCCGCGCCCCCCAGGCCCCGCGCGCCCCGCGCCCCCCAGGCCCCGCGCGCCCCCCGCGCGCCCCGCGCCCCCCAGGCTCCGCGCGCCCCGCGCCCCCCAGGCCCCGCGCGCCCCGCCCGCCCCAGGCCCCGCGCGCCCCCCGCGCGCCCCCCGCGCGCCCCAGGCCCCGCGCGCCCCGAGCCCCCCGCGCGCCCCCCGCGCCCCCGCCCCGCGCCGGCCCCCGCGGCCCCGGCCCCCTTCCGGGCAGGCCCGTGCGCCCCGACCCGGGCCCCAGGCCCCGCGGACCCCTCCCCGGGCACCCCGCGCGCCTCCCCGCGCCCCGCACCCCCGGCCGCGCTCGGGCTCCCGGGCCCCCCGGCCCCCCGCCCGCCCCGCAGGCCCCGCGCCCCCGCCCCGCCGGGGCGCCCCCGCCGCAACCGCAAGCGGAAGCGCGGCCAGACCGCCGCTTCCTTCCCGTCTCGGGGCGGCGGCCCCGGCGCCCCAGCACGAGCGCCCGCCCGCCGCGCTCACCGTGCCGGGGTCCCCGCCGCTCCGCCGCCCGCGCCCCCCGCGCCCGCCCCACTTCCGGTTCCGCGGCGGGGGCGGGGCCGCATCCGGGCCCCGCCAGGCCCCGCCCCCGCCGCGCCAGGCCCCGCCCCCGCCGCGCCAGGCCCCGCCCCCGCCGCGTGGCGCCGCCCGCGCTGCCCCGGAGCCGGCGGGGACCCGCGCGGACGAGGCCCGCACCGGGCGGCCCGCGGCGTCCCGGGCGCGGCAGACGCACCGGCAGCGGGACGGGCCCGCCGTCCTGCCCGGGGGTGCCGTGGGGGCCGAGCGCGGCTGTCGTCAGCCCCTCGCCCCGTGTGCGCTGGCCGGCCCCCCCCCCCGCGCCCGCCGGGACCCCCCCCGCGCCCCGCGCCCGCCGGGACCCCCCCCGCACCCCGCGCCCGCCGGGACCCCCCCCGCGCCCCGCGCCCGCCGGGACCCCCCCCGCGCCCCGCGCCCGCCGGCCCCCCCCCCCCGCGCCCGCCGGGACCCCCCCCGCGCCCCGCGCCCGCCGGGACCCCCCCGCGCCCCGCGCCCGCCGGGACCCCCCCCGCGCCCCGCGCCCGCCTGGACCCCCCGCGCCCCGCGCCCGCCGGGACCACCCCCCGCGCCCCGCGCCCGCCGGGACCCCCCCCGCACCCCGCGCCCGCCGGGACCCCCCCCGCGCCCCGCGCCCGCCGGGACCCCCCCCGCGCCCCGCGCCCGCCGGCCCCCCCCCCCCGCGCCCGCCGGGACCCCCCCCGCGCCCCGCGCCCGCCGGGACCCCCCCCGCACCCCGCGCCCGCCGGGACCCCCCCCGCGCCCGCCGGGACCCCCCCCGCGCCCCGCGCCCGCCGGGACCCCCCCCGCGCCCCGCGCCCGCCTGGACCCCCCCGCGCCCCGCGCCCGCCGGGACGCCCGACCCCCGTCGCCGCCCTCGCACCGGGCCGGACGCGGGACAGGGGCCCGGAGCAAAGACTCGGGCGGCCCCCCAGAGGGGGTGTCCCGCCAGAGGGGGTGTCCCCCCAGAGGGGGTGTCCCGCCAGAGGGGGTGTCCCCCCAGAGGGGGTGTCCCGCCAGAGGGGGGGCCGGCGCGTGTCGGAGCCGCGGGAGTGTCCCTTCCCGGCGAGGCCCGGGGCGGGGCCCGAGGGGGGCGGGTGGCACCGAGGCCCGACCCTGCCCCCGAGGAAGCTGGGCCGGGCGGGAGGCAGGGGGGGGGACAGGCCCCCTCGCGCTGTGGAGAGCGGGGGACGCCGGCCGGCCGGAGCCTGGCGCGGGCGTGGGGTGGGGCCGGCGGGGCGAGGATGGAGGTGCGGCGCCCCAAGGTCGCGCAGGAGGCCTGTGGTCAGGGCTGAGGACAGACGGGGCGCGGGGGCAGCTCGAGAGCAGGTGCCCGCGTCGGCGTCCGCTGAGGGCCCTCGGTGGCAGAGGACACCCGCCCTCGGCGAGCGCCCCGGCCCCTGCGTCCCCCTCGACCTCTCAGTGGGCAGCAGCGTTTGGCATGAGGCTTGGGGCCGGACACGCGGTCCCCAGCAGGGGCCGTGGCTGCTCCTCCCCTGAGAGGCGGCGGCGTCTGCGCCTGTGCAGGCGTCCCAGGTCTGCCCAGGAGGCCCGGCAGCTTCTGGCCTCGCGCTCCTAGAGGACGCCCCCACGGAGAGGCCGCCTCCTCCGGGCCCTGTGGGTGCTGGAGCCCCCGGGCGCCAGCAGCTGCGGTGCCCCTGGGGGGCCATCTTGGGCCCGGCCCCCCGGGGCAGCTGGGTGGCCGCTCTCCAGGGCTGCTCCTGGGACACACCTGCAGAACCCCCAGACTGAGCTCATGGCTGCGGCCCTCCGGGTGGGTTCTTACGTGGAAACCGATCGGAAGACAGCAGATGGTGCTCCTTCTGTGCGCGGGGGCATCGGGCGGGGGGGGGGGCAGTTCGAAGGAAGGAGCAGGCAGCACACGGCGGCGCTGTCGTCGCGATAAGCCACCCCAGAGTTGGTGACCTGGTGGGTGAACTTCCTGCCGGAGTTCTGGCTGGGGGTGCGCGCCTGCGTCCCTCACACCTCTGTGGGTGCCGCTCAAACGGCGCCACGGGGCAGGCAGGAGCCAAGCGGGGCTTGGGCCTGCGCTTGGTCTTCTCCCCGTGAGCGTGGGCCCGGAATGGCTAAACTGGCTCGTTTACTACATGCTAGGCCCTCACCATAGGCTGTTGCCGGAGCCCGGGTGGGGCCGCTGGGCGGCCAACACTCAGGAGACGAGAGCTGGGGAGGAAATCAGGCGTGCTCAGGGCAGCCCCGCAGAGCGGCCACCCGGCTGCCCCCGGGGGCCCCTTCCTGGGCACACGGGCACCCTCCCCCCGTCCTGCCTTGTGTGCCCCACACCTGCGCCAGGCGGGTTCCCGGTGGCTGTTTCACCCTGTGACAGAGCAGCCGCCCCGTGGGCAGTCGTAGCCGGTAATGCTGTGCACGCACGAGTTGAAAATTAACTGCCCGATGAGTCAAACCCATTTGTGCGCCCAAGGTCGGTGCTGATGGTTTAAAAATATCTTCCTTCCACTTCCTCCTGGTCAGTGCCCGCCCCCGCCCCCATCTCTGGAATGGCCTGGAACGCGCCCCGCCCCCCCACCCTGCCCCAGGCGGCGCCGGCTCCAGGCTCCAGGCTCCCGGCTCTCAGCCCTGCTCTTTTTGGGAAAGTCAAGTCCCTGCCGGAAAGCGGGTGTGACGGGGCAGCCAGTTCTACCCGTTCTGGGCGCCCAGGGGCAGGGCAGGGCGCTCCAGAACGTCACCTGGCGGCCCACAGACACCTCTGGAACTGGCATTGCGACTCTATTTGGAAAAGAGGTCCTACGGGCGAAGCTAAGGGTCTTCAGAGGAGGGCGGGCCGGGACAGGAGAGGGACGTGGCGACCAGGGAGCTGGGGGAGGCAGAGAGATCCTCCCTGGAGGCTCCTGCCTCCTCCCACCGCGTGGTGGCGCGGCCAGGGGAAGAGGCAACCCAGGGCTGACCCATCAGCCGGGAAAAGGCGCCGCGGTCGAGTCAAGGACATACACTGGCTGCTCATCCGCGCGGGAGAATTATGGGGCGAGTGCAAAAAGTGATGGTGCTGGAGTTTCAGGGCAATGTGCCGATTTGTGGGTACAGCAGCGCGGCCCTGGCCAGCCCCCCACCCACGGAACACAGCCAGCAGACCCTCCCCATGGCCAGGAAGCCCATCCCAAGCAGGACAGGGCTTAGCCAGCAAAAAGCAACCAGAGCCCAGACCCCACACCTGCCTTCAACTGCATGATGGGAAACGTGGAAGAAACTTCAGGGCAGCGACTGGGAAGCTAAATGTAACCTGCACCGTTAATAAAGGTGGGACATCAGGAGGCGTCAGACGGGCGAACACCAAGGGTCTGTGCTACGCGCGAGCCAGCGCCCCTGCAGGGTCCTGGGGGGCAGATGGGGCTCACCACACCCAGCAGGGCCCGGAGCGGTCACGAGCGCCAACTCGTGGAGGGAAAGACCCGCTGCCTAGTGGGTGCTCGGCCAGATGCTGCCGGGGCCGCCATCCTGTGAGCTGCCACCCTGCACCCTCTTCCCCACTACCCCCTGCCTGGGAGTCCGCTTCTGACTTCCGTCTGGGAGGGCCTGGCCCCCGTCGTGCTGGACTCGGGACATGGGCTGAGCTGTGAGGTAACCAGGCGCCGTTCCCTAAGGGCCGTGATCTGGAAGGCGGCCCCTGGGGCCACTCCGGGCCGTGTGGGCGAGCCGGGGGCTGAGCCCACAGGGAGGAGCAAGCCCGGGCCCTGGAGCCGGGCAGGCCTGCAGGCAGGCAGGGGCCAGCCACCCTCCCCAACGGGCCTCTGGGCTTCCAGAAGCCTGGGCAGGGACCCCTGGTCTTCCCCTGGGCGACACCCTGATCCTCGCCGCTGGTCTCTGCGCGGGACGGCCCGCCCGCAGCCGGCCGGCCGGGACGGGAGGGGACGCGGCTGCAGTCACTTTCCAATGCAGGCACGGCTCATTCTCGGATTCTTTATTGGCAGTGGAAAATGCTTCAGTACTTTATTGAGAGAAAGCAATAAATAATACTGTGATAAAAATAGTTCAAAAGTAGACTGTACATATTTTGTTACATAATCTGGAAGTTCACAAAAGATTAATAGAAAAACAGAAAGGTAACCATGAATTGTACAAGTAAATTCGGAGCAGAAACCTCTACCCGGCTAAGGGTCAGCTGCATAATAAATAACGCACCGGGGGCTGCACACGTTTCTTGCTGGCTTTTTAATATGCCATTTAAAAAGTAAAAGTTACAGTTTCTACTTATACAATCCAAAGTGGCTCTATCATTAAACTCTAAAAATTTCTGAGTAGGTCCATTCAACATGTTTACAAACGAATGTAAAAAGATGATTTAAGTAGGGAAAATAAGGCCTTTGTTAGAGTCCAGACGTTTCCAGCCAGGCTGCCAGCACGGTGCCCTCATTGGTCCTCTGCCCCGGGGGCGCCTCTGGGCCCTGCTGCCCCAGGCCCCGTCCTCCCTTCCCGCCAGGCACTGACCAGACGAGCGGCCCGAGGGCGGAGCGTCTCCCAGCCCAGCTCCGGGAAGCTGCTCTTGAACTCCAGATGTTTTTCATCTGTTCACGCGGTAGAATAAAGCTTTTTTTTTTTTTTTTTTGCTAGAAAAAGGACAGTTAAGGTCAGTCACTGAAACACAGCATTAACTGCTTGACGCCGAAGTCGGCTCCTCTCGCCACGGTCGTGGTGGAGCCAGGACGGGCCCAGGGGGCTGCGCGGGGCCGGGCGCGCCCTCGCTCGGTCCCGGCGTGTCGTGTCGTTACAAAATCAGACAACCGTAATTACAATAATGCACAATTTACAAAAGCCCTGTATTTGTTCATAGAATTTATACATATAAGCATTACAGTATATTCATTTGAAAGACTAAAATTAGATTGTAAGAACATGGGTTGATTTGAAAGGATATTTATAGCCTGGATATACATGAAAAAGTAAGGAACTATATAAATGAAGCCATAAGTTTACATAAATATAAGAAACATTAAATTCTAAAATATTTTCTCTATGGTATTCATGAATTTTTCACTAATTAAAAACTCTGTAATAAAATATCTTAGGGTCCATATAACAAGTATTAACAGATTAAAGATTCCACTGAATTCTAAAACGTAGTCCTTGTAGGGTTCAGAATGCTGCATGATCACCGGTAGAAGTAGTGTGGGTAAACTGGAAGAGAAGCAGACATGAGGGTCAGTCTCACGGGTCCCCACACTGTCGCCCCAAGTGCCCCAGCACCTGCCTAGAGGCCCCGGCGCCTCCCGACTGCTCCTGCGGCCTTGAGTGTTCAGAGGACGTGCAGGCCCGTGCCTGCCAGGGGCAGGGCCTAGACCGGCTTCCTTCTAGTGTGTGTGGCAACGTGGCCAGTTAGGAGAACAGGTGACAATTCCCCCAATGTTCCAGCTGCGCAGGAAAGCATAACTGGGCCCAGGAGCCGTCCCCAGGCCTGGGGGCGTGAGGTGAGGGCAGGGCTCCGGGCTGAGCCACTCGGAAGGCCCACAGGAACAGGAGCCCCGACTGGCGCTGCTGCGCTCCTTCCTGAAAGCAAGTCTCGGGCCTGAGAGGCCACCAGTGCAGAGCAGGTGAGCCTCACGGAGCTCGGGGCCGTGGGCCCACCAGGGATGCACCAGGTGCCCAAGCGGGAGCGTGGGGCAGCCGGTGAGAACTGAGCTCGGTCACGTATTGCTCTCCAGCCTCCGGACCGGGACCCGAAACAGACGTCAGCAGACTCTTAACATAAGCCGGCAGTTTAGGGTCAAAGGAAAAGTAGAAACAGGTGTTTTCCCGTTAACACTTGAGGCCACACTAACCTCCTCATGGCCGAGACACGGAACACTGGGACCGTCTCCCTGCGGGAGGCTGGTGTCTCTGTGTTCTCAGGATTCCTAGGGTGTCGCCAAGGCCCAGCTGAACCTGGATGCCAGGGCGGGGCCTCGGCAACCTCGGGGACGGTGGTCGCTACTCACCCGCGGAGGCGCCTCAGCAGGAGTAAGTCCTGACTGTCGCAGAATCCAGCCTCTGCGCTCCTGACACACTGCCTGTTCGACAACCACAGGAGGAAGCGTGCAAACACAGCGTGCGGTTAGTCTTAGGTCGTCAGACACACTCACACCTGCCTTCGGCGTCCTGGGGGCCCCAGGGGAAGCTGCTGAGGGGGCTGGGCGGCCCAGGGGGTCACTGGCGTCCACCCCACGACAGGGTGTCACAACCCCACTTGAGGGTGCTGTGCTGCTCCACTCCAGATGGGCGGAGCGGCTGGACTGGCCCTGCAGCCCTGGGAGCTGTGCGTGTAAGGGGGGTGGGAGGCGGACCCCTCAGGGCGCTGCAGGCTGAGCCCCCCAAAGGCTAGGAAGCGGAGCCCTGGAGGAGGCAGAAGCTTCTTCAGGGTGTAGCTGCAGAGTGGGGGTGGACGCTACATGCCCTGGCCTCAGTTTACACCCAGGGAGCAGTGTGCAGCCTGGCGCTCCGGTGGGTCACGAGACCCGCGGGACGAGGGCTCCCCAAGCCCCTTGCAGAGTGCTCAGACGGTCTGCAGGGCTCTTGCTTCCTGCAGGCGCGGAGGGAACACACTGCATCCGTGCTCTGCCGCGTCACGAGGGTGGAGGCACTGAGGACGGGTCACCTTCATAAACCCTGGGATCCCAAGATGGGGAGGGGAGGGCTGGGGGTCACGGCTTTGATTTTCAAAGCGGTTGCAACAGCCCACTTGGCCGGGTTCCTGCTGCAGTTGCTGCACAGGGCCGGGCTGCCTTCCACGCACGCTGCGCCCTCTGTGAGGGCAGCTGCTCCTAGCCAGACTGCGCGCGGTGCGCTGCTGGCACTGAGGCAGCAGGGAAGTAAGCGCTGCCGTGGGGACCTTCCCATAAGCAGAAGGTTCAGTTCAAAGCTATGAACATGACCTGCACGCTCCTCGATGGCAAAGCTGCTCCCCGTCCAGCACGTGCTAGACGCGGGCAGAGAGGCAGCTCGTCACCAAGCGCGGCCTGCGGCTGCCCAGGGCCGCCACGCACAGGCGAGGGGCCAAGTCAGGGCTGCCACACAGCAGGCGAGGGCCAATTCAGGGCAGGATGATGGCAGGAAAATGTAAGCGCCGCATCACTCTCAGTCACTAGTGTCCTCTAGGCTGCCCAGCGCCCGTGAAGTGAGGGCATCTGGCAGGGACACCCCACCAGGACAGAGACATTGACAGGAGCCACTTTTCCAGAGGCCCCGGATGCTCACCACCGCCAGGGCGGGGCGGGCGGCCAGCACTCTGCAGTGGAGAGTGAGACCCGGGCTCCTGGCCCTGGCCTGACTGGGGGGACTCAAGTCCTACCCCGCGGCGCCAGCTGGGCTCACCTCTTTCTCCCTGACCTTGCCTGGGGGCAGCGACGGGGGCGTTGCGGGCAGGGTAAGAAGAAAGGGAAGGCAGAGCTGGGGGGATGGAGACCAGGGGGCTTTAAAGCAGACGCCAGCACCTCCCAGCGCGGAGGGAAGTGGGCCTGGGCTACGGGCCTGTCTCTCAGAGCTTCCTCTGCGCCCTCCACACGCACCCTGGAGTCGGAAGGCCGAGAACACACGCGCGGGGCGTTGTTAGCTGGACGAACAGGCCGACACTCAACCAGACAAGAACGCGACACTGAAGCCTGCACTGCTGTTAGACGCTCCCAAGCGGGTGTTAGGGTCACACGTACGCACTGAGACGGGAGCAAGCGGAGCAAGCCCGGGCTGCCCAGGAGCCACACCCGCAGCCACCTACCGTCCAGCTGCGTCTTCTTTGGCTGCATGGAGGGGGAGGACAGAGAGGACGTGACCCGGAAGTTTGCGGGGAGAGTCTCTGCTGACCCAGCAGCTAAGCCACGGACGTCCTTGGGTCTAAACTTCTTCCTCCAGGAAGGTGCTCTCCTGAAGCTCTTGTCGTCGTCCTGGCAGACCAAGGGCAGACAGGAGATGCTGCAAGCGGAGGACACAAACCCCGCGAGCAGCCTCCGAGAGGGCGCTGGGCGGCCCCGTGTTCTGCTCGTGCTTCGCCCCGTTCCTGACAACCACCCGGTTCTCGGTCCCAACTTGCAGGTTGAAAGGGGCGTGGCAGCCCCTATGCTGTGACCCCAAGGGGTAGGTTCCTCCTCTCACCACATCCCACCTCACAGGATCTGCCCTGCTGTGTACAGCATAAGCCCTCGGGTCCGGAAAGGGCAGCCCCGCTGTCAGCAGCCCCCCGCCCACCCCACACACTCCTGTCTGCTGTCACGTGCAAGTGTTCCTGGCTCCAGTGCAGTGACAGGTGGCAGCGCGGGAACACCTGAGTGACGTCCTAACAGCAAACTAACGCGGTGTGTCTTAAGCATCCTTCTGAGGTGTGCCCCCAAGCATGGACTCTGGGCCAGGCAGACGCCGAGGTGCCCACAGGAGACGCCCCACACCCCCTCCGAGGCTGCAGCAGGATCTGAGGGCTATCGAAGCTTGAACAGCAACGAATAAAAAGGGCAGCCACCTTACTGAGGGTATGCTTCTTTTTTTTTTTTTTTAAAGATTTATTTATTTATTTATTTACACAAGCACTAGGTACAGTTAGAAGCGCGGGAGGGTGAGAGAATTCACCAGAGCCAGAGCGGGGAGCAGAGCAGGCAGAAGGACCGAAGGACACTGCTGAGGGGAGCAGCGGGCGGCAGGAGAGGTCTGTGCGCCATGCGGGACCCTCCTCCGGTGGCCGGGGAGCAGCCGGGGATCGAACCGGCGCCGCAGAGGCTGCGGGCAGCCTCGCAACCCAGCGCTCAACCACTGCGCCCCCGGGGAGGCCCCTGAGGGTATGTTTCTTTTTTTTTTTTTTTTTTAATATTTTTTTTTTTTTAATAGAGGCATGCTTTATTTATTTGTTTGCTGGTTTGTTTGTTTGTTTTTGTTTATACATGCACTGGGTACAGTCAGAAGCGCAGGAGGGTGAGAGAATTCACCAGAGCCAGAGCGGGGAGCAGAGCAGGCAGAAGGACCGAAGGACACTGCTGAGGGGAGCAGCGGGCGGCAGGAGAGGTCTGCGCGCCATGTGGGACCCTCCTCCGGTGGCCGGGGAGCAGCCGGGGATCGAACCGGCGCCGCAGAGGCCGTGCGCAGCTTCGCAACCCAGCGCTCAACCGCTGCGCCACCGGGGAGGCCCTGTATGTTTCTTGACAGCTCTTTTGCTAACAAATTTTGAGCACGACTTCATCTGTAAAGATCATCTCCACACCTGGAGAGATACCCCCGAAGGGCTCATTCGAGGGTCACGGAAGAATTCACGCGTGAGGCGCATTAAGACCACCAGGTGAAGACTCACCTCATCGAACCTCCTGTCGGTCCCCACGACCAGAAGGTTGTTGAACTCTCTTTCCAACACAGCGCGAGCCTGAAATCAGAGGCAAGCCCTCAGCCGTCTCCAGCCATCAGCCATCAACACTGCTCCTAGCCGAGCCTCCTGAAACACGCCCCCAGGCAGGCCTCAAGCTGTGATGGCAAACCCGGGGTTTCAATGTGCAGCGAAGGACAGGATTTGGGGAGAGGGGCCCACGACCTCTTGGGATCACGCATGAAAGCATGCTGGGTGGGCTGGCGCTGGGGTGGTCAGGAGTCTTGGCCAAAGGGGCACAGGATAAAGGAGCAGAATGAAGCACCCGATCCTCCAGAGCACCCTCAGGCCAAGGAGAACGACGCGGGGCGTCACCCGCAGAAGCAAAGCCAGGGCCCCGTCCAGGCCCCTCCAGGACAGAACATGCTCGGGGCAGATGGGCCTGCGGGCAGCTCCCTGGCTTTGCAGACTGCAGGCCTCCATGCTGGCAGCGGGACCTGCGACGAGGGCGGGCGGGCACTGCTGGTGCCGGGCCACGACTCCAGAGCGGGGGAGAAGTACAGGCTGCCCGAGCGGTCTTCGGTCTGGCTCCGGGGACGCTCGCTGCACCGCGGGAGAGCCGGCTGCAGGCGGGGCGGGCCCTCACCTGCGTGTTCTGCGTAGGGATCTGTAACAGCAGGGCCAGGGCGTTGAAATCGAAGGTCTCGTCCAGGGCGATGAGCGCGCCGTGCACGCCGCTCTCCAGGAGGTTGTCGGCGTACTCCTTGAGCCCGATGGAGAGGACCCAGCGCACCACCCGGTCGTTGCTCCAGACGAGCACATCTGCCCGGGGACAGAACACGGAAAGTGGCTTCGGGGGCATCTGGGCCGTGTGGCCCGGGGCACAGGAGGGCAGTGCCTCGGGCTCCTGGCCCCTCAGCATGTGGGGGACGTGCCCTGCACCAGGGCAAAGGCCATGGCTCCAAGGGCAGGTCCGGACCTCCAGGCCCTGGCCTCCCCATGCTCCCCCTCAAGCAGACCCAAGCGGGTGACGTCACCACGCACACTTAAGAGCAGAGGGATGGAAAAGGACAAGGGTGGAGGGACGGGACACAGGAACCTGGAGGCCCGGCGTACACAGGTTTCTGCAGACATCAGGGCCCTGGACGCTTTCTGTCCTGCACAGGAGACAGCACCGATCTCCTCTGCACCCTGCTCAAACCTCTCGTGCATGATCCTGAGGCCTTTTTATCACTTTACAAGGAAACTTAAAGACACTCTCCAGCATGGCAGAGACGCTGGGAGAGGGTCTCCTATCACACAAAGCAGGGGAGTCATCAAATTGCCCCGGTGGAGGCCTGAACGTGGCCATGCCGAGCAGACGCCGGGCCGTCACCCTGGGGAGTGTACAGGCCAGGCACCGTGCTCGCCACGCACGTCCACGCGGGTGACCAACCACACCAGCCTCAAGAGGCCTCACCCCAGCCGCTTCCTCATCTTTAGTTTCTTTCTAAGTAAAACTGGGATGCAGCGACCCCTGTGCGCGTGGGACCCCGGTAAGGATGCGGAAGTCAGTCAGTCAGTCAGTCAGTCTGCGGAAGTGCTTGGCACCCAGGGGCCTCCGATGTTGGTGCTGTTTCTACGTCCCGGAAATTCCAGATTTTGAGCTTCAGCATTTATCTAACGACAAACTGCTCTGCTGATCCCTAGGGATGGGCTGTGTGCGGTGCCCACAGAGGGGAGCACCTCATGCCTTCCGACTGGACCCCCATGACCCTCACAGTTGGCTGAACCCCCATGTCCTCTCCCCCTGCCCTACCTGTTTTCTACCTGAAATGCCACCGTCTTCCTCCCCTGCGTGGCAGCCCCTCCCTGTTCGAGGCCGTCATGGCAGCTCTGTGCCGGCCTCTCCACCTGGGGCAGAGCTCCGCCGCTCTCTCTGTGCCCCTCTGGTCCCAGACCTACTGGCAGAACGGGTCCCCTCAGCCCAGTGCGCAGGCCCACGCCCGCCTGCTGGCCTCGGCTGGCAGCAGCGCCTCTGAAACAAGGTGTGGCAGCACCACAGCAGAGCTCCCGCCTCAGGAACACACCCCCGCCGGCAGGGGACAAGCACGGCAGCAGGTGCGCGCTCCTGGCCATGGGGCGCTCACGGCACCCGTCCCCCTCTCCTCTGGGCCCAGGCCAGGCTCGCTGTCTACACGCAAAGCCTTTCCTGCTTCTCTCTTGAAAACAGGCCCTCGCCAAGGCTGCAGATACGTCAGGAAGCAGAATGGGGCTCAGCCAATGAAGCCCGCGGTACTAGCCTTTGACCTCGCTCTGGCTTTCGTCTCGTTTTCTTTCCAGCTCTTTCCGGTCATAATTTAACTTTCGCAGGCACATGATTCCACACTGGAAACTGTTTCTATGGGGAGAAATAAAAAACAAGTGTTTTAGAGATGGCAACAAACAAAAATCTCTTAGTTGACTGAAAAGCATCCCAAGGCGCCACCTGTGGAAGCTGTCGACCATCTTCAGCTGCCCCCGCAGGTCCTTCTTGGTCAGGTGGTCCAGCATGCGCGCGTCCACCAGGCACTCCATGAAGTAGCTGCGGTACTGCGGGAGGCCCAGGCTGGGCAGCCACTCGTTGCCGACCCACTCGTGGTTCATGTCTCCGTAGGCCAGGGTCTGCTTTCAGGAGCAAAACAGGACCGTCAGGAGAGGCACCGCGGGGAGAGACGGCAGCTTCAACAGCCCCTCGGCTGCAGCGTCGCTGCGTCACAGTCTCCACCGCTAAGCTAACATCGTTCTTTATATTCTCTCAAACCACTTCGGTCTTTTTCACTCCCTTTCAATGCTAGTAAAACTTAGCAAAAGGAATTATGCCATAAAAACCTGTACCTCAACTGTGCTTATAAATTTAAGCTATTTACCCAAACTACAACCAAACGGTAGCTGATCACACATTATCTTTCTAAAATAGTATTTATATTTACAACAAAAAAAGATCACGACTCATGAACAAGTTTGAAGGATCAACCCAACCCTAATCATTAAGAGTACCTCTGGCTGGTTTTAATTTTATTTTTAACACTTAGTTTTCCAAATTTCCTTGATAAAATACATGTTCATTTCAAAATCAGCTACAAAATAAACGAGAAAAGTGCTAAACAAAGCAACACCCAGTAGGACCGGAAGGAGTAAAAGACCAGCCCACAATCAGGCACAGGGCCCGCGGCTCCGCCAGTGCCCGTAGTAACTGCCCAAACAGGGACGCCTGCAGGACGGCCCTGCCGCCCGCTGCTGCCCCCCCCCCCCAGGGACCACCCGCTGAGGAGGCTGGAATCTGCAGGCTCGGCTCCCCCAGGAGCTGAGCTGGGACTCAGCACGGAGACCGTATCGGGAAAGCGCCCGGTGGCTTGGGCGCGCCAGCGCGCTTCTGGGTGGCCCCTGCGGCAGGGGAGCAGTGGCAAGAGAAACGGTAGGAGACTGCCAATCACACGAAAGCGAAGACACAGCGTGGTGGAACGCTGGGAGCCCCTGAGCGCCTCCTCTGAAAGGCCAAGGGGGAGCCGTGACGGAAGTCTAGGTTTCAAGCGCTGACATTATAAATGAAGAAAAGCCGCAAATAACTAACCTGAGATTCTACCCTTAAAAAGCAGAAAGAGAGGAAATAAAATCCACAGCAAGCCGGAACAAAGAACACAGTGAAATAGGAGAAAAATATTAGCAAACAATGAAACCAAAATCTGTTTCTACTTGTCAAGATTAACTGGCCCTGGTCACAGTGGTCAGGGAGAAAGACACAGACGGTCACGTCACAGGTGACAGAGACACCAGGCCAGGTCCTCTGGGCGCCGAAGGATGGACAGGGGAGAGCATGGCCGTCCCCGGGCCGCCCAGAGCAAACGGGCAAGTTTCTCGAAAGACAGTGATGACACCACTCATGGGAAAGGCATGACCAACAATTACTAGAATCCAAATTTTAGTCATAAACTTTCTCAGAGGTAAAACCTCTGCCTGAATGGCTTCCCCAATGACCTCACCACTCACTCAGGAAAGGCATCAATTCCACACAAACGACCCTCGGTCGTTCTGTGAGGCCAAAACCAGAAAAACATATCGCAAGAAAACTGCAGAGCGACATCCTCGTAGACACAGATGCGACCCCCTAACAGACCATCTGGAAATGACACCATCAGCTCCTTGGCACTGGGCTGAACAGAAAACCACACCACCTCCTCCAGGGACGCAGCGAAGGCATTCGAAGGGCTCCTCCTCCCTGAGAGACCCCACCGCCCAGGGCACCTGAGCCGCTGGTCACGGGGAGGGGGTGGGGGGGCCGGGAGGGGACACCCTGAGCGCGCCCTCCCGCGAGCAAGAACCCAGCAAGCTGGTCTCTCGCCGCGGGACTCTGCCCCTGCCGGGAGGCGCGGACAGGAGTCGGCGGTGCGGGGCCAGGGACACGGCCCGCTTGATTCGCAGGTGGCCGTTCTCAGTGCAGAGAACGAAGCCGCAGACACCTCGGCAAAGCTGCGGGATACAAGGTCGGGAGCCGTACTTCCAAATACCAGAGCCGAACCGGGGATTAAAAATGGCTAAAAACTATTCACAGTACATGGAAACCCACGAGACCCTGAGCGAGAACCCCACTGGCCGGCGGGAGGCGCGCGGCGGAGAGACGAGCCACCCGTGCACACGGCTCCCGCGCAGGCCCCGGGGCGGGGCAGGCTCGCGCGCCAGCACACCCGCTCTCGGAAATGCAGCCCAACCACGCTGGAGCGAGCGACTCAAACGTCAACAAATTCTTTTTTTCACACAACTGAAAGGACCGGCTGCGGGAAGGGGAGGAGAGGCCCCCGCAGACCAGGCGGAGAAGCCCCCGGAGCCCGGCCCGCTGCAAGAGGAAAAGAGTGCGTGCCACCGTCTCTGGCCGCCACGCGTGAGGGGGCCGAGCCCCGATCGCCCGCAGAGGCCCTGCTCGGTCGCCTGTCCACACCCACTCCCGCCTCCCGGCTGATCACGTGTTCTCAAACAGACACGAAGGGCAGAGAAACGCCTGAAGGCGGAAGTCCACGGGCAGGCGCTCCTTATCGCCTCTTGGCTCGGACATCTGTCCGCGGTCTGTAAGCGGCCCCGACTGCCCACTCCTGAGGGTCACCGACCCCCATATCCGTCTCCCGCACCGCCGCCGCAGAGGGCAGGGCCAGCACAGGGCTCGGGGAGCACCTGGGCCGAGCAGGCCTCACTTCCGGCTATGACATAATCACAGTTGCACCTCAGCTTGGGGAACTCTGCAAAGTGGGGGATCCCCAGGCGGGTGTGATGAGCTAGTGAGGGCCGCAGGGCCTGGATCACACCCAGGCGACTGACACCCCTGGGCACAGCCCGGGGACGGGGTGCTGAACTTCTGTCTGCCCCAGAGGCACCCCGTGGTGTTAAGGACACTGGAAGCCCCTTCCTGGTCCTCTTGCCTGGAGGGGGGGTCTGGGGCCCAAAGTGAGTTCTGGCTGACTCTGCTGCCGCCAGCAGGGCCCCGGCTCACCCGCCCCACTGGGAAGAGCCAGGCTCCCTTCACTTAACAAAGGCCTCGAGCCCGTCTCAGGGAGGCTCACGTGGAGGTGCTGACAGCGTTGGGGGCTCATCTGAGTAACACGAGGGCCCTTTAGAATCAGCGATGCCTTTACTGGCCCTGTGGAGACACCTGGCCAGGCCGAGCAGCAAACGAGGCCACTTGCCTAGAGCAGCAGCCGGGAAGGGGCCTCCAAGACCCCGACGGCCTCTCTGAGGGCGACACCAGCGAGGCTAGCTCAGGGCGCAGGTGGGGGGGGGGCGGGCGTTTCCTTCTCTGGTTGTGACCAGGATGACTGACTGGAGCTATTCGGACGCCGGCAGAGGTACAGTTAGGTCCCTGTGCACGGTGTGCCGCTGAGGAGAGCCCCGAGGACACCAGCCCGCGCAGCCCTGCGGCTCCAACGTGTCGCAGACACCTGGGGCAGGCAACGCCCTGGGACTGAGGCAAGGCTGCGCATGCTCACATGGCTGTTTGTGGGTTCCCCTGGGAGCTGCAAGCTCAAACACATATTGAACAAGCAGAGGCTTGACTTCAAAAATTCCACCAGTAAGAAGGCCTGGGGGCACCACAGGATGAGGACAGGCCTCAGTCAGCGAGCAGCCCAGACCTGGGGTAACGGCTTTTCCAGCTCCTGGGCTGGGAACTTCCTAGAACGCAATTTCCGGCACGGGAACCCCACCAGGGACTCACACACATCACCTTGGGGCCTCCAGCGCCGTGGCTGCATATGAGACGCCGTGAGCTACGCCAGCTGGCTGCCATGGCCCGGGGAAGGTTCAAGATTGTCCATGAGACGTGCTCTTTATTCCTACGCTTTGCTTAGACCAGCACTTTCAAGTCATAAACAGTATTCTGATAAATTAAGATGTTAAAGGTCAAGAAAAGTGAACTACAAGTTTTCATGCTCCAATTGCTGGCTGTACATACAGTGAAGAACGTTACAGAGAGTCTCCAACCTGAGCCCAGCTGCCCTCCTCATCCTCCTGAGGTTACGTGGTTAGGATGCAAAAGAACACAACTATTAGTAACGGTGAGCGCGCGCGCAGGCCAGGGGTGCAGTGAGCGGGGGCACGTCTGACACCAGGACGCCATGCGACACTCATGCAAAGCTCAGCTGGGCCTCATGCACGGCGCCAGCCCCAGGCCAAGCACCGCCGGGAACCGTGGGCCAGCTGCCCAGTGGAGGGCACCTCAGCCATTCCAAAGGGCGCGGCCACACGATGGCAAGCAGAGCAAGTCTACCCCCCTGAGCTGGTAGGAAATCCCAAAACAATACAGGGGTTCTCTATTAGACATCGCATCAACCTAATACCCAAAGGAAGCGCTTATCCAGGGCGACTAAACATAAAGGGACATTTTTGTTTTCCACAAAAAGGCCAAGAACTGGGCGGCTGTGGAGGGGGGAGCGGGTGGAGGGAGGCGCACTCGGGGCCGTGACTGACCGTCTGTGGCGTGGCTGCCAGCGTCTCCATCTCTTCGTGTGTTAACCAGACATTTCCTGTGGTCTGGGGAGACCCAGTGACCGAGCACATCCCAGGCCAGGGAAGCAGTGACGGGAGGGAAGGTGGCAGACATGTGAGTGTGGGCATGCGAGAGGGCAGGCGGCACTAAAGCCACTCTTTCTCCTGAGTGGCCTGAGATGCCGTGGAGAGAAACACAGAGCGCCGCCCTCTTGGCCCTTGGAGGGAGGCCACACGGCGGTGACGCTGCACTGTCAGGAGTGCAGCCCGGGACGTCGAGGCCGCTTGACCACCTGAGAGGCGGTGGCCGCAGAGGTGGGGAACGCACTGTACTCCTGGGGCTGGGGCTAGTTCTCGGGGGACCGTGAAGCTACACGTTTAAAACCACGTCACCCAAACAGGCCCAAGAGGAGCGCAGTGCAGAGCCGAGCTCCAAGAGGCGAGGACAAGTCTCAGCAGGAGCCCCAAGGGCTGGGGCCACCTCGCCGGGAGAGGCCCCGGGGCCAGGCGACCGCGCTGGGGGAGCTGAAGAGGCGGGAGTAGGGCTGACATGACCCGCGTGGCGACCCGAGAAGGAGGCCCGTCACTGCCCTGTGTCCACGGGCTCATAAGGAGCTGCCTTCGCTAACACGTGTTAAAGCACCTCCCCTGGCAGGAAGGCCACGGAGGGGGGACCCAGGACATGCCCTCCGGGACAAGGCTGGTGAGCAGTGGGTGGGCCGTGGGCGCCGCTCACCTCCCCACGTCTCCGAGACACAGAACACAGACGGGCTCTTAGCCCCTGCGGGAAAAGCTGCTGGCAGCCCGGAGTCCGAGTGCCCCAGGCTCAGCTGTTCTCTGCAGCGTGGACGGACAGCAGACTGGGGGTGAGCCCCTCAACAGCGCCCACATCTGCCCTTATCTCAACCACCCAGTCTCTTCACTAGAGCCCTTCTTACCCTGTGAGGACTTTCAGGGTGCTCCCGGGCGGGGAGCAGTCAGTGAGCAGAGACAACAAGTGGGTGCACTTGCACACTTACGGACTGCTGACCCCGAGCAGGTGGGCCTGCAGCACCCAGACGGAAGGGCCCCAACCCATCAAGTCAAGTGCCACGAACACGGTAGCAGCGCCCCAGGAGCCAGCTTTGTCCTTTCAGTTCTGACAGACTCGTGCGTGCACGCCCTGCCCTCTCAGAGCTCCTATGAAGCGCAGAAGCGCCTCCCATGGCGCCCCCCCCACCCCACCCACAACTCGCGCAGTTACACGCGTGCTGTTTTGGACACTAACCGCCGCAGTGCACGCTGGGTGCCCACGCAGTTGGAGAAGCCCTGAATGGGACTTAGCACGTACCGTCCTGGAGGTGGGGGGCGCGGAGGGGCTAGTCAGCGACATGATCTCCTGGATGGCCAGCCGCAGCTTCAGGCGGTGCAGGGGGTTGCTGATGCCGATCTCCCGCTGGATCTCCGTGTCCGACAGGGCGGACATGATGGCGCCGCTCTTCACATTTGCTCGGCAGGCAGCCACATACCAGGCGGGCATCCCGACCCAGAGCTAGAGGCGGGAGGACGCAGGTCATGCCAGCGCAGGACGCATGCGATTTCCTCCTACCCCCTCCCATGCCCAGGACATACCTCCAGCCAGACGACGACTGTCGGCCCGTCCCACTGAGCAAAGGGCAGGCCTTGCCTCCGGGCCCCCTCGAGCAGCTCGTGCCTGCAGTGACAGGGGCGCAGGGTTAAAGAGGCACCGTCACCCACAGAGCACCAGCTGGCGGAGGAGGATCCGGTGAATTTTCAAGTCTCATCGCTTTCCTGGAACCTCCTCGCCGTTCGCCTGCGCTAGCTGGTCCGCACTGCAGGTTTCCTTGCCTTGCAGGATAGTCTTACCAACTTGAACAACGCCCAGCAGAGCCTCATCTCAAGGCAGTGGCCGCTGGAGGGAGAGGCCAGTGCTGCCCCCTTTCTGAACAAGGAGGCTGCGTGGGGTCGGAACAGAGACGCTGCCGCCGCCAGGCCGCCCACCTCTGTGTGACGAGGAGCGAGGCTGGGCAGCAGCTGCCATCTCCACCCTGCGCCGCCCCGCTGGTCGCTAGACGTGGCCTCCTGTGGATGCCGCTGCGGACTGCACATCCTAACAGCTCCTACCAAGACGCAGGAAGCGCGAGCCTGGACACAATCCCACCACCACCACAGTGAGCGGGAGGCCCAGCAGCCCCCGGCTCAGAAGCCGGGAGCACACTGCCCCACAACCCTGAGCACTCCAGCCGGGCACAGACATCACGCTTTAAAAGCGATTCTGCTGCTCGTGACAGCTGTCAGCGGGGACACACAGCGTGACGCATGCCTCCCTCCGGTGTGCCGCCTGTCGCAGACTTTCCAGAAGACACGACCCCTAAAGACGAAGGCCCGGGAGGGCAGATGACCAGACCGGATAAGACGGCCCACGAGCTCGGGCGTGGACGCCCCACGTCATTCTATAAGTCCTGAGCCTTTAAGCAGTTGTGCCCGCAGCGATTCCCGCAGAAGGCGTCGGTCTCTGCCTTGTAGACGTGGCTTGTCAGTGTATCTGAGGAGCGCTGGGCTTCTCTAGTGTCTAAGCTTGAAGCGCCTCAAGTGAAAACAGCGCGTCTAAATTCAACTGAGGCCTCCAGACGACACCGGGGTTACCTGGAGGAACCGTGCCGGAGCAGGCAAAGCAAGGCTTCATAGCAGTTAAAGCAAAAAAGACAAACTTTGGGGTTCAAATAAGCAGAGCTCCTCGATCGTGAAGAAGAACGTGGGTGCGTCAGCGCTGCCGCCCTCTCAACCCAGAGGGGCAGGCCAAGGGGAGCAGGGCCTGGCGGGACGGGGTGCGCCGCCACCCACACTCCCAGGCCGCAGCAAGCGCCCAGCCAGCGGGGACTGTCCCACGCAGCCCGGTACACACGTGCCCAGGAATTGGGAAGAAGCCAGCACACACTCCCGACGCGGCAGGAAACCCAACTTGTATGGCGGGCATGGACCGGAGGCAGCAGCTACAGGGGGACAGCGCCACACATCTGTGTCCAGTAAGGATGAGGACGGGGCCCAGCGCCAGGCCGGTGTCCGAGGCCCAGGGCTGCCGACCACACCGGGAGGTGCACAGCCAGGCGGCAGTCGCCCACACCACATGACAAGTCCTACACGGCGCGAGGACCTGCTGCAAGGGTCTCCAGCATGCCCCCGGGCAGGGAACCAGAGCACTGGGCTTCCAGCAGTTCCATGAATGTAAGAGAAAGGACAATGTTTGTTGCACCCCGAAGAGAATCAACGGTGAGCCAGCGAGATCGCTTCTGTGATTGCTGAGAAGCGAATGAAGCAGATTTCACAGGAGAACAATCAACGGGCAGCTCTGGGGCTAAAGACCAGCAGCCCTCTGCGGAGGGGCCCTGGGCTCACGGCTCTCAGCCCGGGCCCCAGCCAGTGGGGGTCTCACGCCACTGAGGCATGTCCAGACGACTGTCCCCAAGTCAGACGAATCACAGACCCCACCAGGCGCGCCCAGGTCGGCGCCCCCAGGTTTTCCGTCTCCTGGCTCAAGTCAGGCTACACACAGCCTCCTCTGTGCACAGAGGGCTCGGCTCGGCCAGCGGGGTCCTGGGCACTGTTTCGGCCTATCTGGGACCTACTGGCTGGCCTGGGGCGCGGCCAACTAACACACACCGCTTCTGGGTCAGACAAGGCCGGGAGGTGCAGGCTGCCCCTTCCTGGCCTGATCCCAGCACACAGCCGGGCTCCTCTCAGGAAACCAGTTTCACGGCTATCCCTTGTTTTCAGATTCAAGACAACTCAGATTTAAAACTTATCTGGTTACAAAGTTAAAGAGTCCGCGCACAGCATGAAGAGCAAATCCTGAAAATTCCAGGTACTGGTCAACATTCTGCGCTGGAGGGAAGCGGGGTTCCTGCCTGATAGGGTGCTGGCTGCTGACTGCACTGTGCCTGGCGATGCAGACACAGACGGGAGCCCAGGCGGGACGCCCCAGACAGGCCCACGCAGCTCTGTGCGCAGCTCGCTCAGGGCCCGAGCCCCTGCTGTCTGCCACCACCGTGCGGTCAGCTACAGGCGGACCAGGCCCACACGCACGTCCTCGGGGATCGCGTGAGCACACCAAGTCATGCAGAAAGCTTAGTGAGCCCCAAGGCTGGTCTCTGGGAGGACAGCACCCACGCAGCTGGAGCGATGCTCCGCGAAGGAACATTGGCCAGAGGTCAGCCCATCCGGAAACCATCAGCAAGCAGGACAATAATAAGAGACTGACTTTTTTCGGGCCTCCCTGATGGCGCAGGGGATAAGTCTCCACACTATGAAGCTATCGCCAGCCACTGCGGCCTGAGTGCGAGCCCCAGCCAGCCACGGAGCTACCCACCTGGCGCAGCAGACCTCTCCTGTCTCCCCCGCTGCTCCCCTCAGCAGTGGATTTCAATCAGTCTGCCTGTTCTGCTCCCCACTCTGTCTCCGGTGGATCCTCTCACCCCCCACACCTCTGGCCCGCACCCAGCTCTCATATGCATAAATAAATAAACCTTGAGAAAAAAAAACTTACTTTTTTTGAAGTTTACGATTTTTTTCTGCCTGTCCTCCCAATTTGCTGAGTCCCAAGGCATCCTGAGATGAGTTTTCTGTCTCTGAAATGCCACCTACAAGGAAGCAGAGTGGCTCAAGAAAGGAGAAAATCAAGCTGGCCAGCCAGGCAACCAGCGTCCCCTCCACAGGCTCTGCCGGGGCCTCAGGAGCGCTTGGGCACAGGCCTCAGCCGCTCACCAGGCGTGAAGCCCCTGCCAGCAGGCACCCCGGCATCAGTGCAGGCACTCAGGTGGCGGGAACCACCCACCTTGTCCTAAGGACTCCTTGCCAGCAGGTCCGGGCCGGCCCTTCTCCTTCTTGCCAAACAAGCGGCCAATGGAGGACTTGATGCCCTTCTTCTTGGGGGCCTTGTGCAGCGAGTCCTGGCTGCTGTTGCTGCTGCTGGGGTTGCTCACGGGGCCATCCTGCGAGCCTGTCGAGCTGAGGACAGAAAACCACCTGAACAAGTGCCGTCGCCCACAGCTGTCCCCGTCGCCCCACGCTGTTAACACGCCTTCCTCAAGCTCCCGGTCACGTGAGCCCCGACACAACCATGTGGACACACAGCAGGGCCCAGGGGTGCGACGCTGGGTACTATTGTGGGAAGCAGAGGGGCTGATGGATCTGGTCCTCAGGCAGGCCCACGGCAAATCACCCAGTGTGGACAGCACAGCCACCGGCCTAGGCGCCTCTTGTGAGCAAGGACGCCCGTCTGCTGGCAGCCACGCCAATGGCCTCCTGACTGGCCATGACAGAGCAGGGCCCGGCGCAGGGTGTCCACTCTCACCGACCCAGGCGCCTCTCACTGGGCACCACTGGGACAGCACAAAACCTCAAGAGGAGGCAGCTGGAGGAGCAGCAGAGGGGACAAGACAGCGATGGGTCCTGGGGAAGCGCTCCACGGCAGGGCAGGGAGGCAGCGCTCTCGGCTCACAGGAACCAGGCTGCCCAGGGGCAGGGGTCTCGCAGAGAAGCACCTCCGGGCCAGCGCCTGGCAACGCTCCAGCAGGAACAGAAGTGGAATCTCAGGGGACTCAGGGGCTCCGAGAAGTGACGTTTTCCTAGAGCCGCAACCCTGGCCAGACACGCGTCCTGCAGGACTTGGCCGCGCTGGGTGGGGCAGGCGTCCCAAGAATGCCCTTTTAATAAGCTCAGCTGAATTCTCTGGGACCCCTTGAAAATCTCGGTTCTGGCTTTCTCCGCCAAGGGAGGATCAATGCCTGGGAACAGACCGCCACAGCGGGGGCTGTGCAGATGGCCGCGCCCTGCTCCTTACTTCCGGACGTCCCTGATGTCCTCGTGGCTGACCGTGTGCGGCGCGCCTTTGTGCAGCCTGTCCAACCTCAGAGGCCGCGGGGAGGCCGGGGGGGAGGTTTCACATTTGATGGTGGTCTTGTCGTCACGTACCTCGTCTCGGGAAGCCGGCAACTGGTGGATGGAGGCAAGCAGAGGATTAGGCAACCACAGACTGTGCCCCCAAAATCACAGGCTTTACATCATTATCACACACTGCTTCGAAAGCCCATACGCCATGCTGTGCGCCGAGCCTTTAGTCGAGAGTCGCCTGAAGGGCTGTCTCATGTGAGCGGGAGCCTGCCGAAGCCCGCGGGCCGCAGACGGGCGCTGGGGGTGTGCTCGTCCTGAGCCAGCTCTGCACCCAGAATCCTCTGCCACCGCGGGGCCCCACGGAAGGGCCAGCCAGGAGCTGCAGCCTGCCTGAGAGCACACACGGGGCTCCTGCAAGGCACGTGGGAGGACCAGCGCCCCTCCTCTGGAGAGAGGCCAGCGAGGCAGAGCCTCTGCACGGGGGCATGTGGGGTACGGCCGGGACCCAGTATCTTTTCTAATAATGGCTGAATTGCTGTACCTATAAGAAGTCCGAGAGTGAACCGGGACAAACTCTTTACCCCAAACAGATGTGTCTGCCTTGAACTTCTTGATATTCCTTGAAAATGACTGACCGGGGTACTTATAGGCAGTTGAGAAACGAATTTGTTCAGTAAGGCCTTGACGATGGAAAATATGGCCAGTCGTCCCGGGTCTCATGAAAAGGTGATCTCCTCCAACCTCTCTTTTCTTTGGGGGGGGGGGGGGGCGGAATGTGAGGGTGGAATGGACGGAGGCAGTGGCCACAGAACTGCTGAGCAGATCAAGGCCTCCGGGGTCCAGGCAGGGCGGCCTGGTCAGCTCCTCATGGAGATCAGGCTGGGCTGGACCTTGGGACAGGCCAAGCAACCCCCACAGACATGGGGCTGGGAGAGGCTGCCGCAGGCGGCGAGTATGGGGGAGAGCCGCCCCTGTGGTGGGCATGTGGGTGCTGTACCCCCTCCTGGCTCCCGACCCCACCAACCAGACAACAAAGGTGCCTGCCGAGAGATCCCCAATGTGAATCCGCGGGGACAGGTTTCAGACTCAGGTTAAAATGACTATGTAAAAAACGAAGCCCACACGGAGCAGGCTGTGGGGCACGGAGCAGGCTGTGGGGCACGCTGGAGCAGCCACAACCTCGATGCAGCCAACAGGTGGCAGGAGGTGGGCCCTCCCCAGGCACCTCCCTATCCTCGCCTGCTTCACCACGACAACTCCCAACAGGCCTGCAGGGGCCAGGCAGTGAGCCAGGTGGGTGTCGGGCACAGGAGCAGGCGGTACTTCTGGAGGCAGCTTCTGCCCCCTGCCTGGAGGGGGTGCTGCTGCCCAGGAAGCGGCCAGGGCAGCCAGGCCCTCCGGAGCACACTGAGGGGCGGCTTGTCGTGCTCGTCACTACACCAGACAGCAAACCAGGGGGCAGCCACACACCCAGGTGACCGTCACCGCCAGCGCTAAGTGATCCAGCAGTCGCCACTGCCACTGGGTGCCCCCACCCCCACGCTGGCACACACGTCATGGCTCTGGCCAAGGGACAGGGCCGCAGCACTGTCCTGGGAGCCTCTGGCTGGCTTGGGATATGGGCCTGGCCTGTGGGCCAGAACACAAAAGTTAGAGGCCATTCTGGTGAACAGTGCTGTCCCTGCACTGAGCTCCCTCAGAGGCCAGCTCACTGTCTCCTGGCCCTGCCTCACTGACAGGGGTGCTGGGCAGGGGTGAGAGCACCCTGAGCCACAGGCGCTAAGTGCTCACCGCCCCCACCTCGGGGCACACATGTGGCCCGAGGCTCAGGGTCACGTCTGGGAGGTGTTCTAACAGGGGCAAGGCAGCAGGTTCTGGGGCTCTCGGCACAGCCAGCACACCCCACGTCCGTACTCAACGCTGCTGGCAGGGCCACTCGCGTGGGATCCCCAACACCACACCACAGCATGCTGCCAGTTTCTCGCTTCTACAAACCCAACGCCTGGGCAAACAAAGCACGCAGCCAGGAGAGGGCAAACGAGGAGGAGGGTGGAGGCCTGCCCCGCCCTCCATGAAGACCACCAGTGGCTGTCCCCTGTGCGGCAGCCGCCCACAGAAGTGGCGGGAGTGTCCCGGCCAAGGCGCGCCCCCTCTGCATCCCCATGGGCGGCAGCACCCGCGACGCGCGGTAAGCAAAGGGGCGTGTAAATCACCAGGTGTTTTACCTTTCTGCGATGCTTCCTTAAATCGCTAGGCTGATAGATGCATGCAAAGAAATAAAGAGAAACCAGATTTACTGCACACTTTGAAGTTACAAGTTCAAGAATCAGTACAGGCAAATATATTTTTTAAATGGCAGGACAGATGTAAGGTACTATTTAGAAGAGTGTTTAACTGGAAATAGAATATTTTTTCATCGCACAATTTTAAACACAACGTGTTAGCATTTCATAGAGGAACAACATAAATTACTCCCCAGGGAGATAAACCCTATTACAAAACAAACGCTGTCAGTACACACGGCGTCTCACCTAGCGGAGGGCCCTCGCCTTGTCCACGCCAGGCCACGCCCCTCACTTTCTTTCCTCAGCGAGCAACACGTTATACTTTACAATGTCACTCTGGTGAGGAAGCCGCTGCAAGTCCCCTTACACACTCGTGTAAGATCCTTACCTAGAATTTGACTTACAACGTGCCCAGCATAAGGGCGCGGCTGGCTGGGGAACCCTGGGAGCGCGTGGAGAGCAAAGGCCAGCAGAGCAGCAAGCAGGGTGGCCGCGCTGTAGGTTCCAATTTTAATTTTTAAGAAAGTCGACTACAGGCGTGGGTGCAGGGGTTCGGCACGGCGGAGACCTGGCCTCGGCCACGAGCACCAGAACCAGAAAGCGCATCGCCGTGTGAGGCTCCGGAGGGGTGGCAGCAACGGGCTTGTTTTCTTATGTGAGGCGCTTCCACCCACGAGTCAGCCAGACCCACGCAGAGAAAACCCCCTGGACAAGCCAGCTGTGTCCACAGCGGGTTAAAATCCGCCACTAGTAGGGAAGAACCACTTTTTAATGAGAAATGAAGATGAAGCCAAACCCACTCGTGAGCGGTGAGCGGTCAGACACAGCCGTGTCCACACAGTGGCCATGGCCGAGTGCGTGGCAAGGAGGAAGGGGCTGGAGGAGACTGGCCGGGCAAGGCTGGACAGCAGCGAGCGAGCAGGCGGGCGGGAGGCAGACGCGGCAATGGAAAGCAAGACAGAGCGGATGCACCGGCAGCCCCGCAGGGAACGACAGAAACAAGGCCTGGAGTCTCCACCGTGACTGACTGTCCCGATGGCACCGGCACGAAGCCACGGTGACAGTCACAGAACTTAGCACATGGGCTAGTCAGCTAGGGTGTCAACTGCAGAAAAGGTGGCAGACGTCATGGTGGGCCGCAGCCTGTGCGCACACTCAGGCCGCCCCTTGCCACCGCGCGGATGTGCAGGGGACCTGGAGTTGGGCCTTCCCCTGGGCTGCAGAGGCGCCGGGCTCTCTGGGGTACTGGCACGCCCGAAGCTCCCACAAGGCACTCAGCCCACGGGCAATCCGCTAAGGAGCACCGAGGGCCATGCCCCCGGAAGCAAGCTGGACTGTGGCCCCCCGTGAGAGCCGGGGACCGCCCACCTGCATTGGGACCCCACACCTCATCAGGACACAGGCCCAGCGCCCAGCTAAGGCTCAGGCGTGGTAAGTGCGTCTCTCCTAGAGCCTTCCCCCTGTGCCGGGACAGGGCCCTCTGTGTGTCAAGGAAGGTCTAGAGCTGCCACTTCGTGCCGTCACTCAAACTCGCGGTTGGCTTAACTACGTGTTGGGGAATGAAGCGACTGAAAATGGAAGTTGAGAGTAAAAAATGACAACAGAAATTATAGCTAAAAGTGGAAAACAGGCAACGGCCTCACCAGTAAACAGGCGATCAGCTCAGAGCACCTAACCAGAGGTGACAGACCACACAGCATCCCTTCGGGCTAGACATGTTGCCACCAGCAGCCCTGAGGTCGCTGCATTTCTAGATGCTGGGAAGCAAAGACGCGCATCTGCTCCCAAGGGGCCTGGAAGCAGCCTGACTTCTCATGGATACAGGCCTGGCTCCCCGGGCCCGAGGCCTCATGGGCCTGACCCTGCACCCGCGCCCTCCTGTCAGGCCCCAGGGTCAAGACTAAAGATGGCACTGATGCCGTCCTGTTGGCAGGCGGCTGCCTATCCTGACGCGCATTAAACCATCCGTTCCTGGAGGATGCACGCTCTCCCCTGTGGCTGTGGCCACTTGCCCGGCGCCCACGCTGCCAGGCAGTGTGGGGGTCCTCATGTCGCCCCGCTAGCACCGACGTGCTCGCTGATTTTAGGAGCCTCGGGCCTCAGCGGACGGGACGCACCTGATTGGGGTGGGGAAGGAAAGCACCCGGCAGCACCCAGGCCGACGCCAGGCATGCGCAAGAGGGGGCAGTGGGCGGGAGGCCGCACGTACCAGCGTCATGATGCCCAGTCTGTCCACCTCCCGGGCGGGGCTGTGCGGGATCCTTCGGGGGGTGGACCGGCCACTGTTGGGAGGGGAGGAGCCAGCAAGCGAGGAAGCAGGATATGGGGGAATGGAGCTCATTGATCTAAAACGACCAAGATTGTCCAAGCTTCCGCTGCCAACTCTGCTCTCAATCTCCTCCGCCCGCTGCTCTGTGTTCTCCTTTTCTTCTTGTATCAACCTAAAATAAACGAGAGACAGGCACCCCCTTCAGAGACCAACGCCGGGTGTCAGGATAAAGCCCGCATGCATCTCTGCCAGGAAGGCCGGGAGCCAGCGGCCCACTGGGCGGGACGGCCTCCCTGGGGCTGCAGGGCTGCTCCCCACGACCCCGTGCGGTGTCCCCCAGGGGCACTGCTTTTTGAGCCCCGCTGCACAGAGACGTCAGCACTTCACAACACACGCTCCCTGCTCGTGAGCAAAGCTGCCCACTTACTGATCTCTTTTTCAATCGGAAATCAGGAACGCTTATGTAAATAAAAATAATCAACCGACAAAGCAATCAGGAATTTTCAGGCACTTAATTCTCCACAGGAGCTGGCTTCCTTAAAGGTTGAATTTGAACAAGACAGCATGATGGAATTCGCTAGCAGCCTCGCCTGAGGCTCTGGGTTCACGACAACCGTGCTGCACGGATGTAGGACTCAAGGCCAGGGCTCCCCTCCTAACGGGCAGTGCAGGTACTTAAGTGTAGGTGCTTAAGCGGCAGTTTTAAAGGCCGACTATGCAAATAATTACCTGGTATTTATTACCTAGTAAATGCAACTTCCTTTCCACTAAAGTTCTGCTTATGTTCCAAAAGTAACTAAAAAAAAATCTACAAGGTGGTGGGTGCGACCTGCCACTCACACCAGTGGGCAGAACCCACCACTCACGCCAGCACAAAGACGGCATGGAAAGTGAGCTCCTCAGCCAGAAAGCACCTTAGCGGAGGTCAGAGGTGGGGCGCGGGCGGGTGGGAGAGAAGAAAGGGGCCAATGAGTACAAACTTCTAGTCATAAAGTAAGAAAATCCCTGGAACGTCAGGTACAGGGCAACTGTAACTGTAACGCTGTACCAGATACCTCAAAAAAGGTCACGTGACATAACAGGATCCTGCAAACACAAAAGCTGACTGCAGGACGCTTGCACCCCTCCAGCCTCACTGGGAAAAGACCTTTCCAAGCTCTTCGGGGCCACCACACAGCCTGCCGACTGCCGCAGCCCCTAGAGCCCCTCGCCACCCTGCCCGCATCACCTCACACGCCCTGGTCACTTGCTGTGGGCCCACGGCAGGGGCAGGGCTGCCCCCCCCACCCCCCATGTTGCTAGACAGATGTGCGGCCACTGCAGGCCTGACACCACGCCCCAGACAGAGGCCTCTGGGCTCCACCGCATTGGCACGTGGAGATATCTTCTCTAACTGCTCAGAAGCACCTTTACATGCTGACGGCTGCAAAGACCCAAACGCGGATCCTTAGCCGTCAGTGTCTGACAGAAGCGCTCCTCACGGCACGGTGACGGGGCAGTGCATGTGGAAGTGGGACCTGCCTCAGCTGCTCTCTTCCTGGTGCCAAGTGACATGCCCCAAGGGTGCGGCAGGTAGGATGCCGGCCGCGTGGAGACACAGAATGCCATGTACCACCGGGCACCTCGGGTGCTTGGGGTTCAGCATTCAGGGGCCACACAGGCTGGGAGGGGTAGAGGAAAGGCTCACCCTCTCACACCCAGTGACGCGCCACCATCCCCTGCCTGTCAGCTGCACTGAGCTCCCCTCGGTGCTCTCCAGCGGGGTACCAGCTCTGGGGGTGGGCAGGACCCCTTCCTCCACAGACCTCCAGAGAGGCAGCGGCAGCACAACTGAGAGGACACCCGGGTCCACAGAGGAGCCTCCGAGGGGAAGTGTGGGCCTTGCGGTCTGACCACAGGCTGAAGCAAGCTTTCCTTTCAGGGACCTGGTGATTGACCCCAGCACTCGCGGGCCTCTCCCAGGAGGGCAAGGTTCCTGCGATACCTGATCTCTTTGTTGATGGCGTCCAGCTGCTCCTGGAGCATCATGGCGAGCGTCTGGGCATCGGCCTGCCCGCTGGGTGACAGCAGACCCGCCGAGCTGAACAGAGTGTCCCTGTCCTCTTCGCCATCAGACAGATCGACGTCGCTTTCGAAGGCTTGTGCCACGTTGGCCAGGACGCTAGCTTGCTGGGCGCGTTCCCAGTCCTGCTCGTTCAGCGTCTGCACCTGCACACAAGGACGCCAGCGCTTAGCCACAGCAGAAACAGCACCGGCCACCACAGCAACTTCAAAAAAAACTATTGGAGACCTAACACATTTTGAATAGATTTTGGAAAAATCAGTTACGTTTATAAGCTGCCGACGCCGTGAGGCGATACTCAAGAACGAGGGGGCGATCATGCTGTCCTTCGGGCCTCCTGCCACCCATACCTTGTCTTCCTGGGGTAGGCATTTCCCCAGGGCCTGGGCCACGCAAGCCGCCCTGCTCCCGTGACCCCTGTGCCGAGCACACCGTGCCCCTCGAGGCCCTCCCCCATCACCACACCTCGCTGTCCGGGTGGCCCATCTGCTCCCGGGTCGCTCCCACCGGTGCCTCTCCCGTCTCCCCTCTTAAGATAGTAAGCAGGAAACCGCAGCACCTCAGCCCCACATCTCCCCCAGCAACCACTGCCTTTCTCTGCTCCCGAGAGGTTGAAAGTTCTCCAGAGACCCAAGGGCACCCACCTCTCCCCACTGCTTCAGTGACCCCCACCCCCTGCTTGCTGAGTGGAGCCAATGAATATGCAGATGCACAGACGCACGCCAGAGAGGTCCCATTTTACCAGAACTTTTGGTCTTAAAAAAAAAGGATAGTGGGCCTCCCAGGTGGCCTAGGGGTCAGTCTCAGGCTGTCATCACGATGGCCTGAGTTCGATCCCGGCCAGGGTGTGACCCACAGGGCACCGCAGACCTCTCCTGTCTCCCCGCTGCTCCCCTCAACAGTGTATTTCAGTGGATCCGCCCGTTCGGCCCCCTACTCTGTCTAGTGAATCCGCTCAGCGTCCCCACACCCTACACCTCTAGCCTGCACCCCAGCTCTTCTATGTGGAAAAAAAAAAGTGTGACTTTGAAAAGAAACCCTTGGCCAGAATAAAGAGGAGCAAGGAGGGGGAGCGAGACCGTGACTCAGCAGCATGGGCCCCAACCGTCTTGGGCCGCAGGGAGAGGGCGGCCTTGCCTTGGAGGGCTCATCGCGCAGAGCGGCCAGCCGGCCCTTCTGGGGACGCCGCAACACCGCGCTGCTGCCGTAGGGGTCTGCGGGGCCGTCCGCCACCGGGAACCGGAAATCGGGGACGCTGCCCAAGTGGGGCCGGCTGAAACAGGAGGGAGAAAGATCGTGATCAGAAGTGAACTAACTCTGTTAGTCAAGCCAGGACCAGCCAATCTGGAGAATCAGCAGCTTCCCAGAAAAGGCCTCCGGGGAGGACGCCTCTCTCGCGGGCTGCGGCGGCGTCCAGTCTCTTCAACCCTGCCGGGCGAAGCTGTGAGGCCCGGGACGCCAGCGCAGTCACAAAGCTCAGGGACGGGCCTGACACCCTGGAGGCCCCCAGGGCAAGTGCGGTCCCAGGCGACCTTTCTGGGGGACGGGCCCCAGCCGGCACACCGGCCTTCACCTGCTGTCACTCCCTCTGATCAGCGGGGCACCGGTGGGTCACAGCAGCCGTCTTCATTCCACCTAATGCACCCCAGAGGCGCCCCAGCCCCTCTGAATGGCAGAGGTGATGCCATCTTTAGCGCCCTGAGTGCAAACAGACAAGCAGCACCCCGACTGCCCATCAGGCCCTGGGCAGGGCGCCCGCCTGAGCAGCGACAGTGAGGGGCCTGCGCCTTCCCAGGTGACCCAGAGGGCAGGGGTGACCTGCCAGCTCATCGACTTTCAGTTCACACACACCTACTCAGGGCGCGTCTCCCTGAGCGCCCCACGGCCGCCACCGTTTGTACCGTGTCGCCTGGTCCTGGCTTGCCCGCACCCTCGCGCCCGCCGCAGCCAGTCCCTCCCAGGCTCTTCTCCAGACGCCTGGTCATTTCAGACGTCCATCGTCATCTTTCCCGCTCCTCGGCCTCCTCCCAGCTGAGACCACAGAAACGAGGTGAGCAACGTCACCATGGAACCGTGGAAACAGCCGAGACGTTCACCAGCCACCTCCTGCCACCTCCCAACCCCATTCTGGGCCGGCTGTGACACGCCTGCTCCGTTGCTACAGTCCCAAAAGCAGACTCTGCACGTCACGGGCACAAACTCACTAGCTCTGTCTCCTGGAAACAGGCCCTTGCCGCCGACCGTGCCCTCTCTGCCCCCCGTCCTCAGAGCAGCCACTGTGGCCTGGGCATGGCCTCCAGCTGCCTCTGAGCACCAGAGCAGAGGGCTTCTGTCGCCTCGCCTGCCACTGCTGACACCACACTCCAGACCGTAACCTTAAGAGCTGCCCGCACTCTGCCACCCCTTGAAGGGCCCACGCCAGCCCCACCCATCACTCAAACTTCTGGGGTGCCGGACTCGGTGTCTGCTTCCTCGTCCCCTCACTTGCTCTCTCCCCAGGGCGGTGCCTGGGGTGGTGCCTCAGCACACCAGTGACACCAGCTTTTCCCAGGGGGGTCTCAGTCAGTCGACCGAGTGGCTCTCTGCCCTACTCCTCCTCCATGCAGCCCTCTGCAATCACAGGCTCTTCCTGACCCTCCATCCCAGAGGCCCTGGCTCTGCCCTCACTGACGTCTCGTTTCCAGGTGGTGGCTTGGGAGGGACAGCACCAGGCCCCTCAGAGGCCCTTAGTTAGCAGGTATAGGTCCGTGTGCAAAGGCCCGAGGTTGTCCTGGGCCCGCTGCAGGCAGAGCCTGGCTCTACAGGCGAAGACTGTTCCAGTGAGCCACACACCCACCCTGCAGAGCTGCACTCTCATGCGACGAGAGTTTTCTACAGGACAATGAACACTGTGATCCCTGCATGAGAGTCACTGCCTCTGCAACATGAGTAAGAAAGAAATCAGGACGCTCGAGCTTGCTAGATTCCTCCCCAGCCAGGTGAGTCTCTCCCAGTCAGGTCTCAGTAGACACCTAGAGACAATGTCACTCACCCTAGAGGCTCTTAAAATCCTGTGACAGGGGCCTCCCTGGTGGTGCAGGGGGTAAGTCTCAGCATGATGAAGCAATGTCTAGCCACTGCAGCCTAAGTTCCATCCTCGGCCAGGGAGCTGACCCACATGGCACATCAGACCTCTCCTGACTCCCTGCTGCTCCCCTCAGCAGTGTATTTCAGTGGATCCACCTGTCCTGCTCCCCATTCTGTCCCTGGGGAATCCTCTCGGCCCCTGCACCTCTGGCCTACATCCCAGTTCTTGTGTGCATAAAAAAAAAAAATGCTGAGACAGGCATGGACTGCACCAAGCCCACAGATACTAAGGCCGCTCGCAAGCGGCTCCCATCGCAAGGCCACGCCAGGGGAGCGCCGGTCCTGTGCAGCATGTCATCTCCCACCCTGGGCTGCCCCGGTCAGCACGCCCAAGCATTCACCGTTGCTTCCCACCTTCCACCTGCCCCGTGGATTTGAGTTTGTCAAGGACGGGAGAGCCACTCTCCCTTGGAACGAGGTTTTACTCCTCCCTCTTGCCTGCCACTGGCAGACCAGGAGCCGTGGCCGCAGACGTGGCCCAGTATGGTGCCGAGGGTGCCTGCCGCAGGCTGACACGTACCCGTGGTGAAGAGAGGTCCCTCTCAGTCGCACTTGGTCAAGTTCAGTCCTCAATGCTTCGATGTTCAGTACAAGCTGGTCCTACAAAACGGCAAAGGACAGACGTTGTAGCCCTGTCTTTCAGGATTTAAAATGATTTGCATCAAATGTGCTCAAAGGCTGACCGTGACCCTATCCATTAAACGAGCAGAGATAAACACCAGACATCTGATTCGGAGAAAATTTTCTCCAAGAGCCCCATAGGAAACAAACTGCTCAGACGACCCAGTTAACGTGATAAACCACTGAACGCTGAGCTCTTAGTCCCAGCAAAGCTTCTAGAGGCAACACTGGGCCATTCGGAACTGCTCTCTCATGGGGAAGCCGATGCCCTCGGGGACACCTGCTGCCGTGTGGCTTTCAGCCCCGAGAGCAGGCCCACTCGGGCGTCAGCTGTGTGTGTGCCTGGCTCTTCTCTGTCTGTGATAAAACAAAACAGAACTGCCAAAAACTGCTCTAGGTCACCCCGCACCCCCAGGCCCAAGCTCCAACACAGCCACGAGGCGGCTACGCACTGGCCGACTGGTCCCGAGCGAGGGCTGCCATGGCCCAGCATGCCGCAGACGGCGGGCTTCGCATCTGGACAGCGTCAGGAGCTCGCTGATGGTCATGCTCATTAAGTGACAAAATAACATGTTCGCGACAACGGAGTAAGTAAAATTAATTCTACCAGTTTCTTCTAAACGTGACCACTAGCAAGCTGCAGATGGCACTGAGGCTCACGCTGTCTGCTGGCCAGCACGCTCTAGACAAAAGGTTTATGCCAGCGTCTCCGCTCTCCAGGGAGCTCAGAAAGCTCAGAGCTGCGAACCAGACACCTGCCAGACTCAACATCCAGCTCGGACCAGGGGCTCCCGGCGCACAGTGGAGCCAGGTGCGGAGGCCATCCTAGCAGCCATGCGCTCGGCTCGGGTCAGCTCGGGTCAGCTCGGGGTGGACGTCTAAGCAAGTGAGAGCTGTAACTACCTTATCATGTTGCGTTTCTTCTAGCTGCTTTTTCGCATTTTCAACTTCTCGCAGTAGAGAGTTCTGAAAAAGAGAGTCCTTTGGTGTTGGTTCTTGAAAACAAGGGCTGTACACAGCAACACTGCCTCTCTGCTCGAGACAACGAAGGGCAGAGGAGGGGCTGAGCCGACGTGCCGACGAGAGCACATGCCGGCGAGGGGCCCCGCCACCAGTCATCACCCACCCACGTGACACGTACTTCTTCATGGACTGACTTTCCACGTGTTGGCATGCCAAGCTCTCAGCATTTAGTTCATGTTACACTGGGTTATTCTCACTTTCAGGTTGCGGGTCATCAGCCACATGGGAAGACTTACGAGAACTTTCCAGATATGACGTTCCAACCTCCCACCTTGAGGCGGGCCCGCCCATCAGGGAGGAGGCCAGGCCCAGCCTACAGAACCTCTAGGAATGCGCCTCACAAAGATTTTGTGCAAAGCAAAAGTGTCGCAGCTAACAGCAACAGGGAGTCTCTCTCAAATAAGCAAGACCCCGAGTGCCAACCTCGGGGAAGATTCTGCCCTGTGCTCAGGGCCTGGTGCCTCAGGACAGGGTGGACCGACCTAGTCCCACTCCTAGCCCGGTGCTGCTCACCATGGACCGGGCACTCCCCATGCTAGCCACAGCCAAGGGATTTCCACGCTGCGAGGAGCAAAAGGCCAGGCTTAGAGTTTTCCCAAACCAAATGAAAAGAGAGAAGGCGGGAGCTGGAATGTGAGAATGCTTGCTTTTGCGTGAGGAAAAGCTCGGGGTGAGCTTTTCACATCCTGTCACACCACACCTGTCACATCCACACTCGGGACAGGAAGGGACTTCCAATGCAAGGACAGCCAAGGGCTGTCCCCACAGGCACAGTCTTACTGGCACACCGTCACATCCATTTGTGTAAATCCCACCTATGGCTGCTTCATGCTAATTTCTGATTAGCGTGAAGCGATTTTACTCAACTCCTAATAATTAGTGAAAACCTAAAGTATTTACCAGCTGGCCCTCTAGACAGTTCGCCAGCTGCCCCTAGAGAGCAGGGGGAGAACTACCCCACGCACAGGACAGCAGGCACAGGACAGGCACGTGGGCTGCATGGCAAGGCAGTGCCCGCGTGTGCGTCCTCCACTCGAGGCGACATCTTCCCCCGCCACGGCGGCTAGCCACTGTCAGGCTTGTTCCCGGAGAACAGCGCCGGGTGGGGGCTGGGGCGGCCCCGTGGGGTCTGCGAGGCCCACCTTATCCTCTAGCGCGGCCATCCTCTCTTTAAGATGGAGCTGAAGCCTCTCGTTCGATTCAGAGAGAAGCTTGTCCACGGTGTCTGACAGGCGTTTATTATGTTCTTCGTTCATCTTTTCTCTCTGCCTGGCCTACGACAGGAGAAAGGACTCGGTAAGTTCACGCAGAGGCATGACCCGTATTTAAAAGCGAGGGCACCCCCCTGCCGCCTTCACTGGACCCTGCACTGTGGCCGGAGCCGGCGCGCAGAGGCAGGGATGCCGCCACCCCACGTCTCCAGCCCTGAGGCAGGAAGATTACACTCTCAGGGCGCGGCGCAGCCCCGTCTCCACACCATCTACTCCCCGGCAGGACACTCTCCTGCCGTGTGAACAGACACTGGGCGCTGAATTCAGTAGCGGGAAAGGGAGTTTGATTTACAAAGCAGAAGATTGAAATATTCACTTTGGGAATAACTAGCGGAGAGAGACTTGGAGCTCTCTTCCTCTATACCCTCACACAACTTGAGACTATCACGAAAATTTATATTTAAACAATTACAAAGAACTACCGCAAGCAATCCCACAATGCAGGAACAAACATTGCTAAGTCTTGTTTTATAAAACCGCCATCAACTTCATGGTTTAAAAGATGGTCTTTGCCCCAATTCTGAAATGAACATGAAAGATAAGGTGGGGGTGGGGGGAGCGCTGATGCAGCACTGCCAGGCGGGCAGTCTGGGTGCTTCTTCCCGAGGGGCCAACCTCCGGCCTCCCACCCCCCCCCCCCCCGACAGTGTCCAGGTGGGGTCGCAGCCGACCGGAGACGAGGCCACGACAGGATAGAGACGGGGCTCAGCCTCTCCTGGGCCACGTACCCGCTGAAGCTCCTGGTTCTTCTCCTCCAACTGCGCCTCCATCTGCCGCAGCCTCTCCTCGATGTTGCCATGTCTCTCTTCGGCCTGGCAGCAAAAACAGTGTCAGTGCGACGGTTGGGGCGCCGAGCTGGCCGCCGCCTACTGCTGCAGCAGCGCCAAGCGGGACATGCTCTGCGGGGTGGCCGCGCCAGCTAAGGGGAGGCCCGACGTCCACCTGGGAACAGGCCAGCGGCTGCACTTGTGCCCCATGCTGCCGGCCTCCTCTCACGGCGGTGCCGGGGCAAGGCTGGGGTGGTGACTGACTCGGTAAGAGACAGACGCGCCTCCCGCCCCATGCCACTCTCAGAGGGCCGTGTTCGTCCCCTCGTCAGCGTGCCTCCGGTCAGTCAGCATGGAAGCGGGAAGCAGCAGGCACAGAAGCAGGGCGCGCATTCTACCTTCCTAAGCTGGGAAGTAAGTTCCAACAGTTTAGCTTCCTTAGCGGCAGAGCTTCCAGAAGACAAAGGGCCAGACTACAAGGCCGACCAGGGACAGGAGAGACGACAGGGGAGAAAAGAAACCGAGACTTTAAAGGCAGATCATGGAGGAGAGCTTGTTAGAGCTGTTAGCAAGGCACCTGCTGAAGGAGCTCCTGACCCCAGCGGATGACCTCAGGCCGGCCTGCAGGACCAGCATGCAGGGATGCCCTGCCCTGCCCCGCCCTGCCGGGCCCCTGGCCACTAAGCCGACGGCAGGTGCCCCGGGCCTGCACCTGCTGCCCTCGGCGGACACCGCCTCTCAGCCCAGAGAGACCTCCTGTCCCTCCCCTGGTGGACGCCCAGACGCCATCCCCGCAGCTGCTACATCCATCCTCCTGCCCTCGCTGCCCCCGGGGGCGGTTGAAGACTGTGCGGGCAACGGCTGGGCCTCACATGTGCTCAGCCGGCATGTGAACAAGTGAATGAATGTTACTGATAAATTTACTGCAAACTTATTCTGTCTCTAAAAGAGAATGGTGTCAGGCCTCCCCAGTGGCGCAGCGGTTGAGCGCTGGGTTGCGAAGCTGCCCGCAGCCTCTGCAGCGCCGGTTCGATCCCCGGCTGCTCCCTGGCCCCCGGAGGAGGGTCCCACATGGTGCGCAGACCTCTCCTGCCGCCCGCTGCTCCCCTCAGCAGTGGACTTCGGTCCTTCTGCCTGCTCTGCTCCCCGCTCTGGCTCTGGTGAATTCTCTCACCCTCCCGCACTTCTGACTGTACCCAGTGCTTGTGTAAATAAATAAATGTTTTTTTTTTTTTTAAAAAAAGAGAGAATGGTATCCTCCTGTTGCCGGGAGAAGCCGTCCTCACACACAGATGGTCCCAAGGCAGTGAGGCGCTGACCTCTGCCAGACTGAGCGCGTTGACGCGGGGCGAGCACAGCAGAGCCCAACAGTGTCATGTCTGACAAAACTGAGGGAAATTAGTTCAGGGAGAACAGAAACAGGGGTAATGTCTGACACTTAAAAAGCATCCACCCTCAGACAAGCCAGCACTAACAAGAAGACGGAGCAGTTTGGGGGTTTAAGCGCCGACACTGGCAACAACAAAGAAGGCATCAGAGCCCATCATCGCTGAAACCCAAATCCCTGCAGCCCGGTCCCAAAGAAACGGAGGCACCACCTTGGAGAGGGCCGCCACCCTCTGCGCCAGCTCGGCCTCCACTTCGGGGAGGGTCTCCGCCTTCCGCAAGGTCTGCTGCAGCTTCTGCTCCGCCAGCTCCAGGCGCTCTTGCAACTGGCGGTTCTTATCCTCTGTCTACAAATGAGAGAGCGTCAAATGCAGCGGAACTCTGAGCTGAACCCGCACCTACAAACTGACACAAAAGCTAAAAGCAGACACAAAGCTGGCTCCCCGTGGCCATCCGAGCACTGGTTCTCAGCCCAAGGCAGCCTGCACTCTCTCTCACCATGCACTGGCACCACCCAAGAAGTCCTTTAAAAAACAGACAAGCAAAGTTCTCCACATGGAAGAAAACTAGTTTCTGTGGATCCTTGCTCACTCTTGTCGGCAAGCAAAGGGTTCAGCATCGACCCTTCCTAAAAACTCCCAAGGCCAGTTCTGCCACAGGCACAAGGCCTAACTGCGGCTTCACCACCTCTGACCACAGCTCTCCCAAGAGCACAAAGCGCTGCTCCAACTGTTTTTGTGAATGATTATTCTTTTAAAAAAAAACCTTGTTTAGGCCTCCCTGGTGGCACAGCGGTTGAGCGCTGGGCTGTGAAGCTGCCCGCAGCCTCTACAGCGCCGGTTCGATCCCCGGCCGCCGCCAAGGGTCCCACATGACGTGGCAGACCTCTCCTGCCGTGCCCACTGCTCCCTCAGCAGTATTATTTCACCAGTCTGCCTGTTCTGCTCCCCACTCTGGCTCTGGTGAATCCTCTCACCCTCGCATGCTTCTGACTGTACCCAGTGCTTATATAAATAAATAAATCATTAAAAAAATCTCAACACAGGGCCTCCCCTGGTGGCACAGGTGGTTGAGCACCGCGCTGTGAAGCTGTCCGCAGCCTCTGCAGCGCCGGTTCGATCCCAGCAGGCTGGCGAGGGTCCAACATGGTGGGGCAGACCTCTCCTGTCTCGCCCGCTGCTCCCCTCAGCAGTGTTTTCTGCCCGTTCTGCCTGTTCTGTTCCCCACTCTGTCTCTGGTGAATCCTCTCACCCTCCCGCGCATCGGGCCTGTACCTCGGTTCTTGTTTAAAATTAAAATAAAAAAAAAAAATCTCAACACAGAAATTTAGAAAAGGGGTGGGGAAAAAAAAAAACCCCAAACATAAGAACCACTGTGAATTCTGGGGGGTGCACATCTATGTCCACACAGCTACCCTCCTAGCGTTCGTGGGCCCCGCTTGGCGGACAGATGCGTGCAGGCCGCATCCACAGCCACAGAGCTGTCGCCACAAGCCCTGCACCCTCACTGGCTTCAGAGCACTTTGTTTTTATTCCGGGCTTAATGACGCCCTCTATGACACACCAGAGAAACGCAGCCTCCTTCCAAGCAGCCGGCGTGGTTCCTCTGGCTAACCCTGGGCCTCGCTACCTGCCTTGCTCCCATGGTAAATGCCAGCACGCAACAGACCAACGTCCAGTCACAACCACAAAGAGACAGCGCTGTGAAGTGGCTGAGCCGCGGGTCAGGTAAGCAGAGCTTGTAAGAGGAAGTAACCCACGCCTGAGCATTCTTCTAATATTCTAAGTTCATAAAAATAACATGTCGGGACTTGATTTCAGGCCTAGGAGCCGCAAGGAAAGGCCGTCAGTGCCATCAGCTAGTGAGAGGGGCCGGCGCCGCACCACTACCTGCCGATGCATAGAGTCTTTATTGGCGATCTCGTTTTCAAGCTTGTCGTTGAGGTCGTGCACAGAGGTGGCCTCCCGCTGTGCCGCGAGGTAGCGTTTCTCCAGAGTGGTGATTCGCTCTTCCATGTCTTCCTTTTGGGCCATGGCCTACAGGAGGTAGTTCAGAAGGAGAAAAGATCAGTAGTTAGTATAGAACCTATTGATGTAGCTGACGGAAAAACCTGGATTAAAACCCAAATTTCAAATCAAGTATAAAGTCCGCATTCTCAGCCTGAAGGAGACGCCAGCCTTCTCCTGCACGCAGGAAAGGCCTCTCGCCTCGGCCAGCAGAAGGCTCGCCAGCTTGCTGCGCCAAGGCTCCTGATGCCACGTCTGGCCACTGTTGACCAGTTACCTTTTCTATATCGGCACCCAAAAAAAATAATAAACATCCCAATGGCCAGGAATCCTAGGAGGTGAAGGTCGGGTCCCCACAATGAAGACAGAGAAGGAGAGGCCTCTGACAACAGCTCTCCCAAGAGCACGCCTAACAAAGCGCTCCTCCGACTGTTTTGTGAATGATTATTCTTTAAAAAAAAACCTTGTTTAAAAAATCTCAACACAGGGCCTCCCTTGGTGGCGCAGCAGTTGAGCGCTGGGCTGCGAAGCTGCCAGGAGCCTCTGCAGCCCGGTTCGATCTCGGGCTGCTGGCGAGGGTCCCACATGGCGCACAGACCTCTCCTGCTGCACCCGCTGCTCCCCTCAGCAGTGTTATTTCGTCGGTCTGCCTGCTCTGTTCCCCGCTCTGTCTCTGGTGAATTCTCTCACCCTCCCACACTTTTGACTGTACCCAGTGCTTGTATAAATAAATCTTTTTATTTTTTTATTTTTTTTTTAAAGATTTATTTTTATTTATTTATACAAGCACTGGGTACAGTCAGAAGCGCGGGAGGGTGAGAGAATCCACCAGAGCCAGAGCGGGGAGCAGAGCAGGCAGAAGGACCGAAGGACACTGCTGAGGGGAGCAGCGGGCGGCAGGAGGGGTCTGCGCGCCATGTGGGACCCTCCTCCGGTGGCCGGGGAACAGCCGGGGATCGAACCAGCGCTGCAGAGGCTGCGGGCAGCTTCGCAACCCAGCGCTCAACCGCTGCGCCACCAGGGAAGCCCTATAAATAAATCTTTAAAAAAAAAAAAAATTAAAAAAAAAAATCTCAACAGAAATTTAGAAAAGGGATGAAAAAAATAAGAAAACCTAAGAACCACCGTGAATTCTGAAGGGTGCGCATCTGTGTGCACACAGCCCCCCTCCTCGAGTCCACATTTGTTTTTATTAGGATGGTTAGTTTCTCAGAAATTACTACACACGCAGACCTGCTGGCCCAAAACGGGTGTATGTGTACATGCTTCACAGCATCGGTAATCTTGACGTGTGTTGTGCACGCCAACTCCATCTCACCGCCTGGCCAGCAACATTAAATACACACACCCTTCAAGGAGTCGAGGTCCAAGACTAGAGACATCCCTGACGCCCCCTCAACACGTGGGCCGTGACGCCCTGGGTACAGGAAGCAAACGAGTGAGCAGCATGGCCAACGCCCAGCCCACCAGCACAGGTACGGGTGAATGTGACCCCGAGGAGCCCAGCGTAAGGAGGGATGCGTGCAGGCGGCCTGGAGCCCATGAGAGCAGGGGGTGCAGCCCCATGGCCGGCCCGGGGTGGGGCAGCTGCAGCAGCCTTGGCCTCTGCAGAGACCACAGGGAAGGGAGGTTGGCACAGAAAAGGGCGCCTGCCCCGCCCACGGCACCCTTCTGTCCTGCCATCACCTGGACAGCAAGCCAGAGGCTGGACCTCACCGGGAGAGTCAGGGTGCACAGGACGGCCCCGCGATGCCCAGCCGCAGCAGCAGCAGCGTCACTCACCTCCCGAACTTCACGCTGCAGCTTGGTGTTCACTTCCTCGGACCGGATGAGGTCCTTGCGCGCCGTGTCCAGGTCCTCCTCTAGCTCCGCCACGCGGCCACAGAGGGTGGCCAGGCGCTCCTTCATCTGACTCTGCTCCCGCGACTGCCTGTCGATGACCTCCTGGAGCTCCAGCACTTTGGCCAGGTCCTCCTCGTGGCTCAGGGAGCCGTCAGAAGACCTCTGCGGGGGAAAGCCCTTAAATGGCCTCGCCGGGCGGGTGTGGGAGGAGGTAAAGGGAAGGCGAGGCGGGCGGTCTGCTGGCTCTCAGCGCCGGGGCTGCTGCCCTGGGTGGGCACAGGCACGCGGGGAGCGGGAAGGGACTTGCCTGGCCGTTGGTGCTCGGTGCGGCTTCTTGCTCACGGCGCGTGTCAAGCACCCCGTCTGTTAATGTTTTTTTCTGGTTATTCTGTTCTTTAAGAATCATTAGCTAGATCAAAATAACAACAAAACCAGGAGAGGTTGTGAGAGGGGGAGACGGAGGCAGTGAAGCCCCATCTGGGAAAGCGCGCGCTGTGCCGCAGCGCACAGAAACAAGGGACAGTGAGGCAGCACCCTGACTATGGCCGAGTCCCAAGGTAGAACCTTCGGCCTCCTGGGCATCAGGTGTGGGCACCTGCAGCTCTGAGGGGCAGACGAGGGCGCTCGCTGAAGCGCCTGCACAGCAGCCCCACCCGTGAGGGCGGCCCTCCCACCGTGAGGTCAAGGACAGAAGCCCGGGCCCCAGCCGCACCAGCCCCAAGCGCACCTCCTTGTGTGTGGCACCCAGCTCCTCCTCCAGCAAGCTGCACCTCTCCAGGGCGACTCGCAACCGCTCCCTCACCTGCAAAGGAGAGGCAGAGGCCACCGGGGCATTACAGTCCGCTCCCCAACAGGCAGAAGGACACCTGCAGAGGGACACCTGCCACATGCCTCCGACCCGCTGCCAGGAAGGCTGCTTGTTAGCACCTTGGCGTTGAATGTTTGAGAAAAATCTTCCCTCTACACAAATCACATTACCCGAGTCTTAGCCACAAATCAGTACAGGTTTACACCTAAGCCAAGGAGGCCAGCTAGTGCATTCATGCTCCGGGAACTGGCAACAAGGAGTCACAGGACACGGCTGCCCACCCCCGAGCCACCGGCACGAGCCCGGGAGGCACCTTCTCATCCAGAGCCTTGTGGTGCTCGAACAGCGACTTCAGGGCCTTCAGGACCTCCACCTCGCTGGACACGCCCGCCGGGGACTGGGCCTGCCTCTTGACCACCGTCATGCGGAGGGAGCGCTCGTGCCTAGAGACCAGGCACTCCAGGTGTTCCAGGAGCAGCTGGGAGAGGCAATAAACATGCTGGAAGGACCGGTCCCTCTCAGGACTGGCCCGGGGCATAGGCCGCTTGTGTGCCAGCCAGTCTGAATCCCTTCGATGCAGCCCCAAGTGAGAGAAACCTCCCCCGCAGATGTATGAATTCTCATCATCAATGCTAAGCCCAGCGCGAGAAGGCTGACTGACCCCAGTGGCCTCAGGGGGAAATGTGGGGAGCGGGCCACATCTCCCCGAGCCGAGCGGGCCGTCTGCGGGGCCCAGAGATGGCAGTGCCATCCTCCGGGCCCGAGAAGCCGCCCAGCAGCTACTGACCCGCGTGTTATTTCTCTCCGCCTTCAGCTCAGCGATCTCCTCCTCCCGCTCTAGGAGCTGCTCCCTGCAGACGTTGAGCTCCTTAGTGAGGGCTGCGAACTCCTAGGGACAAGAGGCAGCCCCATGAAGGCCCCCGTCCCCGCAGAGCAGGCCCGCACTCTGGTCCTCCAGAGAGAGGGGAGCCAGGTGGCCAGCCCAAGTCCACCGCCCCCCCCCCAAAGTCGGGCTCGCACGCAGGGCCCTCCAACGGCCCAGAGAGGCCCAGACGTGGGTGCTGACACCAGGCCCCGAGGACAGTGTGAAGGGACCCGGCACAGAAGCCTGGCCCTCGCGGCCAACCTCCCTTTCCTTCCAGGTCAGTCTCCGCCGGGGAGACCGTGCGTTCTGGGGACAAAGCCAAAGGCCCCGAGACTGGCAGCTAATCTGGCAGAGCCGAGCCTTCTGCGCAAAGGGCAAGTTCAGGAGACTTCCTGCTCAGGCGCGCGCTGGCGCTCCCGGCAGGCACCCTGGCGGAGGAGGCAGGGCCCCGGCGCGCCGCCGGTCAGCTCCCTCCACGTGAGCGCCAGACTGTACCCGCTGGCACAGGAAGTGAGCTCACCTCCTCCTGCACATTCTCAAAGGAGCAAAACGCCAAAATAATTAAAATCACCTGCCCCTGCCATTGTTTCCCTGCACTGCAAGAGCTTTCTCTTCAAAGGACACAAGCGAGAGGGCCCCCGCAGAAGTGACAGACCCCCGACACTCAGTCACAGGAAACGACGCGGGACAGCGGCGCTGCGGCTCCCTGGCCGGCGGTCCTCGGCCGCCCCGGCGAGCCGCGCCACAGGAGAGCTGCCGGCAGCTGCGGGAACGGGCAAATGCGCTTATTTTTTCCTTGAAGGCTGTGACTCTGGGAGGAGCGGGTGGGAGGCAGGTCATTTCTCTGCTACACTAGCACTTCTTCCAGAGCCCACGACCGGCGGTCACTTTGCAGCGGGACAGCCTGTGGGGCTCCGCGGGCCTGCGCCCCAGCAGAGCTGGAGAAAAATCACACACAAGAAGCCTCCGGACGGTCCTCCCAGCGACAAACGGGGAAACCGCTGTTCAAGAAAACCTACAGAGACTCCGTGCGGAAGGCAAAGCCCGCCCTTCCCACCCCCGGCTGGGGAAGGGAGAGCCCCCCGGAGGCCCGGCCCAGGACCTGACCACCCCCCACACACTGCGCCCCTGCGAGGAGCAGGACAGCAGCAGCTCTCGTGATGCCGGTGCAGAGAGAAGTGGGGGTACGGAGGTGCTCTCTGGCCCTCCCTACCCCCTCTAGGGCGCCTTCTTGGTTGTAGGGAGGCCCTGATCTCCTGGCTTTGGGGGCCCCTGCTGTCCCCACCCCCCTCCAGAGGGGGACTCCCGGTCTCCGCCGGAGGGGGACTTCATGGGTGAACTTTAACCACAAGGTGCTGCCAAGAGTGGGTGGTGGGGGCGGGCGGAGACCGAGACAGCGGCTGGCCAGGCAGCGGGGAGAGCTGGCCCTGAGGCGGCGGGAGGCCCTGCCCAGGGTCGGGACAAACACCACACTGTGACCCCAGGCGCAGCTCCTTGTGCGTCAGGATCCTACTGGCTCCCTCTGAAGAGGAATCTGCACCCCAAGCACTGCCGGGGCTTCACAGCTCCGCGAGGTCAGGGAAGGGGGGAGACCTGCCAGTGCCTGGCACCCAGGGGCTGTGGCCTGCCCAAGGCGGCAACCTCCCCGAGGGCAACCTGGGACAGACGTCACTAAAATCATCCAGCCGTTCAGTCAGGGGCCCAAACGGCAAATTTCACGTTGTGCATAATTTCCTGCACACGCGCGTGCGCGCACCCACACCCACACACATTTTTAAGACAAGGCAACCTAAGAGCACAAAATCAGCGACGGCGCGGACGACCGTCGGGAGCCTGTGGAGGCGCCAGCCGACAGGAGGACGCCGCGCACACGGCGCCTTCCAGCCCCGCAGAGGGCTGCATCCAGACCACAGCCTCCGGCGGGGGTGTGGGGAGGGGCCCCGAGGCCGGCTCTCCTCGTTCCCCACCAAGTTCTCGCAGGGACTGGTTTCACACACGCCGGGTTTAGTCAGATGCGATCCCTGACTCTCATCTGCCCCGGAGAGCAGCGCGGCCGACGCGCAGGCGGCTAACACCCGGCGCCAGCCAGGCCGGCACCAGCTCCTTGCAGTGGGGCGGCCGTGAGGCCAAGCCGGAGGGGAGCTGACTGCGGGCCTGCGGGAGCGGGGTCTTGAGTGTGTGTGAGCCTCGGCGCCGAGGTGGCGGTGCGGGTCAGGCTTGGCCACGGCTGGGAGTCAGCGGCTGCGTCTTGGACCGTGTGCGCTCCCAGCTTCCTCCTCCCGGCTAATCTCTTTCATTCGCGCAATTTCAAAGTGGCTTCTTGCCATGCCCGCCTGCACTTGTTTCTTTTGTGTTCATGGGGTTAACTCCTCTTCTTACGCACCGTAAGCACACTTACTCTGGCCCTCTAGGCCGGCCTGGCACAGGGCTCGGTGCAGGGGAGCCCGGCTCCAGAAGGAGGTGCTCAGAGCACGCCTGGTGTGCGGGCCTGGGTCCCAGCACTTCCGTGGGCGAGGCGCCCCTCCTGCCTGCTGTCCTGTGGCTCTGCCTTCGGGGCCTCCCAAGGCTTCCACAGGGCCAAGCTCGGCTTCCACATCACTTAGGGCCCCTGCTGTGCGGTTATTTGTGACCCCACTAGGGGACCCTCAGGCAGTGCGGCTCTCCCACTAGACCCACCACTTCCAGGGGATTTATTTCGGCGTTAGCCGGGAAAGCTCACCTGACTCCAGGTTCACACAGTGAGTCTGAATCAAGTTCTGATTCCACCGTGTACTCCAGTCTCTACTGTGCCCTGACCCAGGAAGCCACGTGTCCTGCCTGGCGGACAGAGCGCAGAGGACTGGGGCAGGCCCGGGCCTCGCCAGTGGACACCTGCCATGCTGGACTGCTGTCCTGACCCTGTCCTGAAGGCTCTTTCTCCGTTGGGGCCTGCCTGTGTTTGGGGGATTCTGTCCTTAAATCTAGCTACACTGACATGCTCAGGAGAGCAGGTCAGAGCAGGCTCATGTCCCATCCTGAGTGGGAGGCCGCCCACCAGGGCTGTGCACACCTGGTCAGGCCTGCCTCCTCAGGCTGCGCTGCAGGACAGGCAGACAGGCCAGCCTTGACCGGCAGCGCGGGTGCTGAAGGAGACGGCCCCCCAAGCTGGATTCCAAGCAGGAACCAGCGACCCAGCTGGTGAGAGCCGCTGCACAGAAGCACAGAGGGCCAGGATGACGGCAGGCTGGCCAGGGCAGTGTGCAGGGAGGAGTAGGGTGAGCTGGGAGTGGGTGGGCAGAAGGATGAGCCGGTCTCACTGGGAAGGCCCAGGGGGCTCATCACACACAGGCCTGGGCCAGGGACTGGGCAAGCCCTTCCTGTCCCGGGCAGGGCTGGACGGGCACCCAGGATGGGCTCACGGGGGCGGTGTGTGAACAGAGGCAGAGTGGGCTCTAGGAGACCAGCAGCAAGAGCCCCGCGCCCAGCCCACGGAGCAGTGAGCCTCTGAGGTGAGGCCAGTGCTGGGGAGCGGGGGCCCAAGAGCAAGAACACAGTAGCTGCCTGATGCCCCTATGAGCCCCATGGGTTCTGGAAGCACCCGGGACCGACAGACGCGCCCTCGGGGACCGGGACGGGCAGGAGCCGCCCCCGCCCCACAGCGAGCACACAGCTCTGCAGGCAGGTCCCAGACAGGCTTCCCGCAAGGCGCCAGATCCGTGGCCAGAGCCGGCAGGGCCGGGAGGAGGCCCAGAGCGGGCGCGCAGGCCCCAGGCCGCAAGCAGAGGTCTCGGGGGCCAGGGCTCCCGGAGGACCAAGTCCGCCGCTGCTGGCCCTGCCAACCCCGGCCCGGTGCCTCGGCGAGCAGACAGGGAGGGCAGGCAGCGAGGATGAGCACCCGGCTCTGGGGGCGCAGGGCAGGGGAGGGGTCAGGAGGAAGGGCAGGGTGGACAGAGGCAGTGGGGAGGGGCTGGGAGACGCTGCTGGAGTATTTTCACCTTAAAATAGAGGACGGGGCAATGCAGCCATTTATTTCCACTTGACATTTTCTAGGCTCGCTCTGAGAAGAGGGAAAACGATGTTTAAGCAATGAAATCAGTTCAGAGCTTGGTTTGACATAATGCTTGCAAATGTCACCATCATTTCTGGGCAAAAGGTTCAGCTCTGGAGAACAGGCTCAGGTGACACAAACCGACACTGACCAGAATCCACCAGGAGGCCAACAGGATTGAGACAGGCGCTGCGGGCTGGTGGCCACAGCCGGGCAGACCTGAAGGGCCTCGCGCAGGGGGCGGTGCGGAGGGCCGGGGCGCCCTCCCAACGGGCAGCGCGGCCTGCGCTCTAGGACTCATATCCATTTCCACTTTTAATGACCTCCTGCTGTTGCCACTAACCTGCTGGAACGGAAATAAAGCTTCACCTGAGGCAAAAAGCTTGTCCTGAGGTGCAGGGATGGGGCATCACAAAGGGGGACGGGGCTCGAATTCGCAGCTAGGCGGACGAAGCCGAGAAACTGACCTCCGCAGGCACGTCCAACACTTACCTTGTCAGTACAAACTATTTCCCTCCCTCTTAGGTTTAAAAGTAAATTCTGCATCAAAACAGAATCGCAAGTTTTCATATGAAATCGAAAGCGCAAATGGTTTGGGACTCCACGGCGTCTTGACAAAGGTTTACACAAGAGCCGGGACCTTTCACAGCTGACAGGGTGCTCGGAAAACACCGCAAAACCCAACGGGCGCGGCAGAGCTGGTGCGGCCTCTTGAGGGGCGGAGCAGGGACCACCACGGCGGATGGTCACCCCGGGCTTAGCCACCGAGTCAGCGGGCCCAGGGCGCGCGCAGCCCATAAGACAGCACCCAACACCTCCCGTCTAGCCAGGCCCCACCCCGAGCCTTCCCGCAGGCAGGCGCTCGCCCTTTAGGTCCAGGAGCCACTTCCGGGGTCTCAGGGCAGGCACCCCAACCAGCAGGGGAGTGGCCAGGTTGGTGACCACACCGCCCCACCCTCCGCTCTCAGGATGCCGCATGAGCTGCTGCTGAGGCGCCACCTCATTGGAGGACCGGTGGTGGAGCCTCGGAGAGGACAGCACCCAACCCGGCGGCCTACGCAGCGGTGGCCACGGCTGGCATTCAAGGGCAGTGGCAGGAAGAGAGCTGAGGACAGAGCTTTTTTTTTATACAAACCTTTAAAAAAAGATCGATTATTCTGACATGGCCCAAGAGGCACCTGGGGATGTCTCCTCCCGGGCAGGCCGCCTGCTTACCAGCTGCCAATGCACCGGTAAGCCGCGGATGCCCCGTGCCCCTTGCTGGTCCCGGCTAAGGAGACACAGGGAGAAGCTGCAGCTTCACTCCAGAACACCCTCTCCCTCCCTATAGCCGCACCGTGTGCGCCACAAATGCGAAGGCAGCCTCTGCCGCCACCCACTGGAGGACTTCGCGCCTGTGCCGCCAGGCTCCGCTGGCACCAGGGCAGGGCCGCGGGGGCCGGCACACAGCGCAGCGCTGGGCTAAGCACATACCTTTTGAATCCGCGCTAGCTGTGATTTGAACAGAGCTGCTGAACTATTTCCCGGAAGCCGTCAAGTGGTGGAGACCCTGCTTCCCATGCCCCTTTCCCTGGCGGGCATCACTCTCTCGCTGTGCCAGCTGTTCTGTTCTGAACCATCCTCCCCACTTCACGCCCACTGCGGATCGCAGAGTGGCCTCCAGAGCGCGCTGTGCTGGACCCAGACGACACCCGGCCCGGCCCGGCCCGGCAGCTGGGGAGGCCACTTGGCTCCGCCGCCCGGCACGCCGCCCCGCACGCTGCCCCGCCGCCCTTCCAGCTGCGGGCACGCACGCCCTCTAACCAGATGCAAGCGAGGGGGCTGTTTTCCCTTATCCTAGCCCGTTCAGGCAGCGGCTGCCTCCTCTCCGTGACCTTCTGTTCCCCACAGGCCGGGCTCTGGCCACCGCAGGCACAAACGCCTGACTCACGACTTGCATCTTCCCGCATCCTGCCCGAACCGAGAAGCTTCACTGTGAGCGGCTTTCTCGCCATCTGCTTCCCATCACAACTCGGGCACCGCGTGGATTTCCCAGGTCTTTTCATGAGCATCGTTTCACGATAGCAATGAGCATGACTTAAAATATAAAAAGGGGGTGTTGATGGCTCTGCGGTGCACACCTAGAAACGGACCTGCCAGGCCAAAGGGTATGCAAGTTAACACTCAACGCTTCCAGTGTTAAAAATCACAGTGTACTAAGCATCAGCTTTACTGTTTTTATCATCTCCTCAACAATTACAATTTACAGCAAGAGGTTTTAATATCCTGGCCAAAAAGAAGGCAGCGATCACCCCAGCTGGACTTCCCCAGCGATGAGGCAACAGCTGTGGGCAGCGAGGCCCGCGCAGCATCCGCACCAGCTCAGGCGGAGTGAGCACTGCCCACCTCCTGCTCAGAGCACCACTGTCCCCAGATGCATTTATTTTGTTCAAATTTCTCCATTTAAAATCTTTGCCTTGGGCCTCCCTGGTGGCACAAGGGGTTAAGACGCAAACTATGAAGCTGTCCGCAGCCTCTGCAGCACAAGTTCGATCCCCAGCCGTCCAGGGAGCTACCCACATGGTACAGCAGACCCCTCCTGTCTCGCCTCTGCTCCCCTCAGCAGTGGATTTCAGTTAATCTGCCTGTTCTGCTTCCCGCTCTGTCTCTGGTGAATCCTCTCACCCTCTACACGTCTGGCCTGTACCCCAGCTCTTGTATGCAGAAATAAATAAATCTTTTTTAAAAAAAGACATTAAAAAGTTGCTTAATAATATTAACAATAAAATAAATAAAATAAAATCTTTTACTTGTCGGCCTCCCTGGGGACCAAGGGGTCGAGTCTCACCTCTGGCGCCACCACGGCCTTAGTTCAATTCCAGCCAGGGAGCTGACCCACATGGCCCACAGACCTCTCCTGTCTCCCCGCTGCTCCCCTCAACAGTGTGTTTCAGTGGACCTGCCTGTTCTGCTCCCCACTCTGTCTTGGTGAATCCCACCCACTCCTTTAGCCTACACCCCAGTTCTTCTATACAAAAAAACCCCAAAAACAAACTTTGCCTTTTTTTAACTTCCCAAGGCAATAAGGGTCAGATTAGAAAGCCGGATTATGTTACGCTACACTAAGAAAGCAGGCCGGTCTATAATTATTTAGCCTTATACCCAAATTTTTAATTTTATTTAAACATTACCTACATAGCACGTACACCCAAATATAAGGCAATCTTGAGTTATGAAACAAATCCCTCATTTCCCATTAAGACAACTGCCAAATTCACTTTAATACACGCTTTGAGGAATGTGGCCGCAACAGCCAACTCTGACTCAGCCCCGCATATCTAGGGAACGAAACCGAGCCAGCTGCCTACCGCGGCGGCACGCTACGCGACCGCACCCACCAGACCTGTCTCCGCGGCGGCGCCGCCAGGGGTGAGGACCTCCACTATGCCTCAGCCACACAGCCTCTGCTCTTCTCTGCTGTGACACCCGCGGCTCACCACTTGGGAGACACGCGACACCCGTGGGCACCCAGGCACTCCCCCGGCTACACCGGGAAAGCGGGCCAGTGCGGGCCGGCTGGGGGCCAAGGCCAGCCCGGGCGCCACCACGCACGGTCACGGCCCATGCCGCCCCGAGGGGAGGGCAGCGCGCGTGATCAGTGGTGTCCCCAAGCTCACCCTGGCTCCCGGGCACCAGCAGAAACAGCCCCAGCGCAAGGCCAGCACGCTGCTCAGCAGCGCTCCTGGAGAAGCACGGGGGGCCCTGGTGGCCTGAGCCAGGGCTGATATGAACAGGGACAGAGCTTTGCCGTTCCAACGGCTGGGGAGGGGAGTCTTTGAGCAGTGACCCTCTCGCACATGCAGCTTGGGCTTGGACCTTGGCCTCCACTCAGTGGATGCCAACTGGCGCAGGACAGACTGCGTCTGGCCACATGTGGGCCTCTGTGAGATCTGATCTCTCTCTCCTCCTGCTTCAAAGACAAGCAGGAAGCTCCGGCTCACAACAGGGCTCTGGACATTTCACGGGGCTGGGAAGACACACATTTGAGTGGAGGCCTAACAACTCAGGCAGGGCTCACGGGGCGAAGATCCCGAGAAAAGGGGAGTGCAGAAACAAGCCCAGTATGCCGCAAACTCTGCCGAGAGGCTGAACCTTCAGCAACCTCATGGTGTCTAGGCATAAAACCTGGGCTTCAGATGTGCCAGGAGGGTGACCCTGGGAAACAGTCTGGCATCAGAAGAGTGCAGGCGCTGCCCCAGAGCAGGCGAGGGGCGTGGAGACAGGCTCAGAGACTAAGTCCCCGAACACTCTGAAGAGCTGCCCCCACGCTGAGGGGTGTGAAGGACATGCTGCAGGGAGGAGCCTGGCCCAGAACTGCATGGCTTCTTGGACCTAAAGGTGCAAATTAAAGGGAAAAAAAAAAAAAAAAAAAGGACATAACAACAAACAGGACCAAAAGAAAAATGAAATGACTCAGCGGGGGCCACAGACAAGGCAGTTATCAGATGCAAACTTCAGCTGTTCAAAATATACTGGAGAAAAGGAAAATCTTTACCAGAAAATCAAAACAACGTCTAGAACTGAAAACGGTATTTAACTGAAACTAAGGATTCAATCTATGGGTTTAACAGCAGATCGAACACAACTGAAGAGAGAATCAGTGAACTGGAGAATCAAAAAAAGAACACCTCGATAGAAGTCAGACAAAAAAGTCCATAAAATACAGGAGAAGTATTCTCGGAAGACCAGAAGGACAGGGTTAAAAAGGCCCAAATGTGCATATCAATGAGGACACTACAAGTGGGAAAAGACAGAATGGGTATAAACAGTATCTACAGAGATGATGGTCAAAACAAAATTTATGCCAAAACTTGATTAAAGGATCGAGCCACTGACTCAACAAAGACAAACACATCTTGGGTTTCGGCAGTTCTGCTAATGCCTGAGGTAAGAAGAAAATGTTCAAAGCAGCCAAGGGCAAAGACACTGCCTCTGATGGGGCTGCAGTAACACGGAGAGCTGACGTTTCAAGAAAAAGGGAGGAAGCCAGAAGACATCAGACGGCATCTAAAATGCCGGAAGAAAATCACCAGCAACCTGGAATTCTATGCTCAACAGAAACATTCTTCAAGAGGGAAGGCAAAAGGAAGACTTACCAGGCAAACAAAAATGAGACAATTCATCACCCACAGACGTGAATTAAAAAAAATATTAAAGACAGCTCTCCAGGGAAGAGAGCAGTCTCTGGCGGAAACATGGAACGTGAGGAGTGACGAGCAACAAACAGGGTAACCGTGAGGGAGACTCTGAATAAGCAGCGACCTTAAAAACAATGAGCAATGCCGACAAGGCCGCACCTGAAACTGAGCAGCGCAGCTAACAATGACACCAAAGGAGTGGGGGCTTCAACACAGATCGAGAGTCCAAGGCAAAAGCAGTGTCGGGAAAGGACTAAATCAGGCTTCCACCTAACCCGCACCCTGTTATCTAGGAATTCTCTAGAAACAGAGAATTAAAAACACTGTCATTCTACAAGAAGACAGTGATGTGGCACCTATAACTGAAATGTCTATTTAAATAGAGCAAATACCTGAGAGAGAAAGACTGTTAAGATGATTAAAATAAAGCTAACCGCACTATCTGAGAGGACACCTTCACACAAGATCACACACAGGTGGAAGCAGACGACACCCGGCAGAAGGAGCTGAGCTCTCACGTGGCAAACGCCACCCCCCGGAGGGCTCTGCGGCAGGAAGCGCTGCTGGAGACAAGAGGGACATTTCACGGCCTGGAAGTTCACCAGACCCCAATGACGGCTTTCGGAACTTGAGGGTGCCAACTACACAACCCCAAACACACAGCACTAGCCAGGACTAACCAGCACATAACTAGTACAGTTAGTTCTCTAGTACAATGAGTATGGAAGACCTCGCTAGCTAGAACTAGTACATAACTACCACTAGTACTAACTATGGCTAACTAGTCTATAACTAGTACATAATGAGTTACTGAGAACTAACTAATGCTAACTGGGGCTAACTGGAACATAACTAGCACTAACACTATTGCTAACTAGTACATAACTAGCACACAAGTTAGCGAGAACAGACTAGCACTAACTAGTTAACTAGTATATTACTAGTACCACGGGGGGGTGACCTCTCTAACTAGAACTAACTAGTGCTTACAAATTGATAGGCAGAGTGGATCCAGAGTCGCAGAGGCAGACTTCAGACCCCTCTTACAACAAAGGGCGGAACAGCCCCCGGCGGGCGCGGGGCTGCTGGGAGCGCAGGAACCGGAAACGCGGCCCCGCAAGCCGAGACGTGTCTCAAGAATAAACTAGACGCCAGGTTTCACAGGCGGTATGACAGCAAGAATGTAAACTATCCCATCCGTCTTTTCATGCCGATTACACAACGAAATAACATTTTGGACATGTGGGTTAAATGAAAGATGTTACCAAATTTACTCTCCCCTATTTCTTTCTCCTTCGTGTAACGTGTCCACGAGAGTCAGAGAAACACGGTCCACAGACGCGCTGTGCCTGACGCAGCAGCAGGCCGCGGCGTGGCCATCAGCCCGCGCTCCTCTCAAGGAACGCCTAGGAGAAACGAGGGTGGCCCCGAGGAGCGCGCCCCACACCGCAAAGACTGAAAGACCACATGGGGGCCATGGGGACCACAGCGGGTGGCACTGTGGCCGCCGAACTCACTACAGCCAAGGCGACAGCCGCGGAGGGCGAGGACTCGGGGAGGCCACCGGTCCTGAGAGGAGGAGCTCCGCGCCCTCTCCCGCAGCGGGCAGGGAGAAGGCAGCCACCTGGGGCGGGGAAGCCGAGGACGGGCAAGCACGCCCGCCCACAGAGCAGCCCCCAGGGCCCCCGGAAACAACTTGGGCTGCCTGTGAGCCGCCCGCGGGGGGATCTGGTGACAGCGGCCTGAAACGGCTAAGGCGGGGGTCTCGGTGGAATTGGGCTTGAAAGCAACACGAAGGTGACCGGAACAGCCCCGCCTGGCGCTGTGGCATTAAGTGACACACTTCTAAAGACTCTGTGGACAAAAGAATACAAGGAAAATTGGGCTTATCAAACCTGTGGCTGCGGCTATGATCTGCTTGGAGGAGACACGGAAGCCGCCAGAGCACGCGCTGGAAAGAGTCGGGGCTCAAGCTCAAGGAAGCCCCTCAAGAGACTGGAGAAAAGAACAACAAAAAACAAACAAACCACAAGTATATGGAAAGGCATTAATGCAACAGAAAACAATAAAAATAATCAATAAAAACCAAAAGTTGGTTCTTTTGACAGCAACTCCGGCACGACTGAGAGACAAGGCGCCAGTCCCCGGTGCTGAGAGTCAAGGGGGCGTCCCTGGAGACGCCGAGGGCACAGGGCCGCCATGAGCCACCTCAGCTCACCGGCGAGCCGGGAAACCTCAACGAATTGCTGAAACAGAAAACGCCGGACATAGCCTTAGACACAAGAACTATAAAATCAAATGTAAAGCACTGAATATGGAATCAAAAGCCTTCACACACACACACACACCCCCCCCACCCCCTCACCCCCCACCCCCCGCTATACCGGCCAGTTCTGCCAATCAATCCTTCCAAAAACCTAAGGAAGAAAGCAGCCGCCCCACAGAAGCGCTTCTGGGAGTAGCAGAGCAACACTCTACACCCTGTTTAATGAGGCCTGATACCAAAGTTGAGCAAGGAAAACTTAAGCACCGAAGCGACAGCCCAGTCGCTCGCAACCACAGATCCACACTCCTCTGCACAACTTGCACAGACGAACTCCAGCTGGGGGAGGCGAGACCAGGTTCATTCCAGAAATGCACTTTCTTCTTTTACGTCTAAATCAGCACACAAAAGAAAAATCAATTGTCTCAAAAGATGCAGAAATTGCATTTAAGAAAATTTTGATTCAAATGTCTGTAAGAAAGCTGCAGCACCCACGCCAGGGGATGGCGAATACGGGCACGCTCCCTGACGCTGGCGCCGAGCCCCAGGCCCCATCATCACTGCTTTTCTTTTTTTTTTTAAGATTTATTTATTTTTATACAAGAACCAGGGTACAGGCCAGATGCGCGGGAGGGTGAGGGGATTCACCGGAGACAGAGCGGGAAGCAGAACAGGCAGACTGAAAAAATCCACTGCTGAGGGGAGCAGCGGGGAGACAGGAGAGGTCTGTGTGCCATGTGGGCATCTCCCTGGCCGGCCGGGAATGAAACCCGCGCTGCAGAGGCTGCGGACAGCTTCACAGCACTGCGCTCAACCCGCTGTGACAGGGAGGCCCCCATCGTCACTCCCTCTGTGGACACCCCAGAGCTGCCAGGCCAACAGCAAGGCAAGGGAACAACAGTCTGCACTTAGGAAGGGAAAAAAAAAGACTCATTTGCAAACATAACTGTATGTACATGGGAAACGCAACAAGTACTATTAGAAATAAATGGATTGGTCAAATAAATGCATAAAAATCAATTCCAGTTTGATATACTGGTTATAAATAATTACATAATTGGATTTTAAAGCTATAATGCATCCATAACATCAAATACCTGTGAATATACCCAGCCAGGGGGTGCCAGGCCTCTGAGCAGAAGGCTACGCAAGAGGAAGAGAACTGAAGGGAAAAAACGGCGGCGATGCAGCCGAGCACCGAGGTCAGGGCCCTCAGTAAGCCCTGCCCAGCCGCCCAGGCAGCTTCACACTGACGTTCGAGAAGGCACGCCTGGCGCGCCTCACACCATAAGCAGAACCACTGTCAGAGGGCGGCGGCGGGAGCGGGAAAAGCAGACCACACAGCCTCCTAGGATGCGGTCCATGGGAGCCTCACGAGAACATCTTTCCCTGAACGCCAACAGCAGTAAACACAGCAGCCACCGGCCGTTGGGCTATACTAAAATGAAAACCTTTGCTGGGAAGACACTCCTCCGAGGATGAAATCGCAGACACGGCCAGGACACAGGGGAAGGATGCCTCAAGCCAGTCAGCAATACGGACGCGCCAGGCAAAAACCAGGCAAAAGGCAACCTAGATGCGCCCGCACGCGCGGGGAAGCCTTGTCTCCCCAGACACCCCCGACAGCCGCAGGGGAGGCTGGACACAGCACTGTCACGGCCCAGCTCTGCGCTGAGTACCGAGCGTGAACGACCCACACTCGTCCCTCTTCACCGCCTCCCTCCTGAACACACCAACAGTGTACCCATCTGCACCCCGAGACACGCCAGCGCTTTCAGGGGGCATCTGGAAAAGCTCGAAGCAAGCAGACACCGCGGAACAGCAGAGCCCGGAGGTCCAGGCACAGGCTGGGTGGCCCGCCGGCGGAGAACACCCGTGCGACACCCGCGGGTGCTCACGAGCAGAACTGTAAGAGAATCAAGAAGCAAAACACCCACGTTCCGACGTCCCATCTGTCGTCATCACGGACATGCGGCAGGGACAGACAGCAGGAGTCTCTACGGGGAGGGGAGGGGCTTCCGGGACGCCCGGCACGCCCTGGTTCTCGGTCTAGGTGGCGCTGCGCGCAGTGAGACCTCGCTGGGCTGTGCAGGGAGGCCTGGAGTGTCTGATGCAGCTCACAGCGACACCCTCTTTAATGTGCCGCTAACCCGCCTGTGGCGTGTGCCCGGAGCGCAAGTGCACTTACTGCACCCCCACGCACGGGTGGCCACACTAACCCACCAAACATGACACGAGTGCCAGGAAGGGAAGCTTTCAAATAGTTGGCCAAGAGAGGGGAGGGGTTGAGTCTCAGAGCTACCAAGCTATCAGCAGCCACTGCGGCCTGAGTTTGACCCCCAGCCAGGGAGCTGACCCACAGAGCACAGCAGACCTCTCCTGTCTCCCCGCTGCTCCCCTCACAGTGTGTTTCAGTCAATCCGCCTATTCTGCTCCCCGCTGTGTCTCTGGTGAATCCTCTCACCACCCCCCCCCCCACCCGAGTTTCTGAATTGCTGGCCTCAGGAGCTCAGGTGGCGAGGCGAGCCGCTGACATCAACCCTTCCTCCTCTCGCCTGGCCACCACAGGAGCGGTCGCTAGAAACGCGTCCTGAGCAACGGCTCACGGCTGGCGTGACAGCCACACTCACTCACATGCTCCTCCCAGCCCGGCCCTGGCGGCCCTTCTTTCCCCAAACCACCGCATCTGACACCTGACACTCAGTTCGGTACTCAAATCACATGATAACAAGCACAAGCACCAACACACACAAACCACCCAGACTACTGGAAGGACCCACAAGTCACTGGAAATCCTGGTAAAATGTAATCTGGCCAATGCTTTCCGCTGTGGTAATGAAATCTGACCTAAGCAACGTTGGTAGTTTATAAGATTCAAGTGAGAAAAACTGTAATGATTCTTCAACCCAACAAGAAGGGATATTACACCACTAACATCAAATCATTGCTGCTAAGAAAAGAAATCCAAATGCTCAGCTTATCAATCTTTCAAGAGAACTGACTAAAGCCAAGAAACGCATTAAGGCCAGTAATTATTCATTTACTAATTTACCGCTGCACACCCGTCATGGGGCTAATGCGGGCTATTCGGCTCTACCTGAAAGCGCCATAAAGGCACCTATTATGAATAAGTAAAATGGCACCCAGACAGCTCATAAACACCGAAATAACCTCACGCTCTTCTAGGCGACACTTTCTCCCTCCACCTATCATTAAATCCTCACTCAGTCCCATAAGAAAGGGCTCGGAAACACTGATCCGAATGTAATATACTTAGCAATTCTGAGCTTTGTAACTCTCATCTGCCAAGAAGAAAGCTCCAAAGGAATCAAATCCACTTTTCCATCCCTTAAAACAAATTCGATTTACAAAGCACAGGTGTCCTGCAAAATATGGACTGTGACGTCAATTCTCCACGTGCACTGAATGTCCTGAGGTCATGGGGTTCCACCTGCACCCCATGGGAACGTGCTGGGAACCGGCTGATGACAACAGCACGGGAGGCCCCACGGAGCTCAGTGCCTCGGGGACCTCTTCAAAAACGCTGTGCCCACTCCCCGGCCTCCGCCGTGCTTTCTGCTGCCCCCAAGAAAGGAACGGGAGCTACATGGCACTGTGACCTGACTTCAGGGGTGTGGCCTCCCCCAGAAGGTCAGTCCTCAGTAACTTCATTGACAGGCAACTGACAAACACCAGCCCGCAGTGCCACCAAGGGCAAGGGCTGTGCCGGAGAGGCACTAAACAGGGAAGGGAGAAGGACCTGGCGGCCGTACCTGCGGAAGTGCGGTGCTGAGCTGCCGCTGCAGGGAGTCCCTCTCGTGACCAACTTCGTGCAGCTTCCCCTGGGTCAATGCCAGCGTTTCCTGAGTCTCTCGCAGCGTGTCCAGGAGACGGTCCCTCTCTTCGAGCATGGAGACCATCAACTGTTCAAAGTGGGAGTCTGCATCTGGCTGCGAAGGGGAGCCGGGCCCTGGGCCCCCGCTTCCTCCTCCAGGGGGGCCTTCCGCTTCGCTGATGGTGGGCATCACCTCGCACATCATCTTGGAGAGAGACCCAGAGGTTAGATAAGTGGCGCGAAAGAAAGGCTCCTCCAGGCTGCACCCGAAAAGTGCTCAGCCATGCACAAGCGAGAGGCGGCTGCCTGGCTCTTCCCTCCCACCCACAGGGCCGGTGGTGCAAGAATACGCTGGCGAGCAACACTGCAAGCTGGACTGCCAGGACCCGCCATGGGGACCTGAGGCCAGGAACCATTACAGTGTTCTGTAAAGTCAAGGGGCGCCCCCAGGGAAGGGTGAAAACCAGAGGACACCCCGACGTGTGAAGAGCAAGCCCTGCGGTACTGTGGGCAGCGCTGCACTCTCCAGCGCCGCGAACAAGTGTGCGTGTGTGGCCTTCTGGCCCTACTTCCCGGCGTGGGAGAGAAAGTCAAAACCCAGCCACCCATCATCTCTCAGGGAAGCGCGGAAGGAGCCGCAGCCAGGAAAACTGACAAGCACAAAACCCATCCGGCATCTCCCAGGAATGTGTGCAGTCAGCGGCGGGAGACCGGCGGCTCCCGGGCTCCGGGCCGGGAGAGGTGCCCGGAGGCCGGCCCGACTCGGCCGGCGTAAGTCGGCACCCCCTCCCCAGAAAGACGCGGGCGCCTCTGGCCGAGCGGGCCGGGCAGCCGCCGCGGCGAGGCCGGGACGGCGACCGGGTGTCCCGAAGTGGCGACGGGCCGCGGCGGCGGGCAGGAGCCCGGCCCCGGCGCCCCGACCGCGCACCTGCCGGCGAGCGCGACCCGGCGCCGCCACCGCACCGGCGCGCCGAGCTCCGGGCCCGGGGGGGAGGCGGCCGGGTCGGGCGGCGCGGGGCCGGGGCCGGGGCCGGGGAGGGCGCCGGCCGGGCCCCGCGCCTCGCCGCGCCCGGCCCGCGCCCCGGTGACAGGCCGGCCCCGCCGCCAGCCCGCAGCCCGCAGCCCGCAGCCCGCTCCCTCACCTTGCTGGCCGGCGGGAGCGGCGAGGAGGCGCCGCGGCGGCTCGGGGCGGTGCTCGCCCGGGCGCGCTCGGGGCCCGACCACGGCTGCCCGCGCCGGCGCCCGCCCGCGCCCCGGCCCCGGCCCCGGCCCGCCGCAGTCACCGAGCCCGGCCGCCGCCGGACACTGGCCGAGCGCAGGAGGAGCGGGCCCGGCGGCGCGTCGCGGGCGTCAACGTGCCCGACGTCGGGCGCGTCGGTGCGTGCGTCAGCGCCGAGCGCCGCCGGGCCCGCTCCTCCCGCGCCCCGCCCCGCCCCGGGAGGGGCGCGCCCGAGCCCGGCGGCCGAGTGCGCAGGCGCCGCCTCCTCGGTGGGCGGGGCGCCAGGCGGGCCCCGATTGGCCGGAACCCGCGGCCCCGCCCCGCCCCGCCCCGCCCCGCCCCGCCGGGGTCCCCTGTCCGGCGCCCCCCGCCTCGCGGCCGCCGCGTCCCGCGGCCCCGGGCGTCTCGGGCGCCCCCCGCGGCGTCGCTGTCGGGCCGGAGCCGGGCGTCAGGGCACCTCGGGGCCGCGCGCCCAGGGCCGGTCACCGGCTCGTCCTGGCCGGGGGCCCGAGCCCGGGGGTGGGGGGGGCACGGGGGGCCTCGCGGGCGCGCTCGGGGGGCCGCGGGGCTCCGAGGCGCGGGCTGCTCGCGGGGCCCCGCCTGCCGGGCGCCCGGCCTCGCCTCCTGCCGTCGCCCGGCTCCCGCGTGAGGCTCCCGGGCGGGCGCGGAGCCCGGCCCTCCTCGGTCACCTGCAGCGGGGCCGCGGGGCGGGTGCCCGAGGGAACAGGCCGGGGAGGCGGGCCGGGCAGAGACCCCGCGGGAGCCCGGCGCGGACGTCCTGGCCTTCGTGCCCACGCCTCACCCTGCTGCGAACTGAGAAGCCCGGGCCGGCCGGCGGCTCCAGACACGCGCCTTTGAGAAGCCCACGCAGGCCGCGCTGCGGGCCCCGACCCGAAACAGGCCTCGCGCACCTGCGTGTGGGGTGGGCAGCCCCGCGTGCGCGGCCCCCGAGGTCCCTGAGGTCCCTGAGGTCCCTGAGGTCCCCGAGGTCCCTGAGGTCCCTGGCTGCTGCTCGCCCCGGGGCAGCCGAGCCCGGGGCTCGCTGGGTCTAGGCAAGGCCCGCGGACGTGGGAGTGACCCTGTCCGAGGGTCTCCCTGGCCCTCTTGTGAGCCGTGACGGCCACGTGCTCCCGCCCATGACCTGTCCTCCTTCCCAGGCCCGGCAGCCATCCGTCAGTCTCTGATCTAGGGAATAGGTATTGAGTGACTGCACAGAAATAGGAACTTGCGCCCTTGCCCCAGGGTCCGGCGCAGAGGGAGGTACCAGCTCTCCTCAGGGGCACCAGCCCAATCCTCGCAGCCCATGCCGGCGCCTGCACGTCGGACCCCTCTCCTCAGAGACAAGCACATCGGGCCTCCCCTGGTGGCGCAGCAGTTGAGCGCCCGGGTTTGTTCCCCGGCTGCCAGAGAGGGTCCCACAAATAAAAAAAAGGGCCTCCCCAGTGGCGCAGGGGTTGAGCGCTGGGTTGCGAGGCTGCCCACAGCCTCTGCAGCACCGGTTTGTTCCCCGGCCGCCGGCCAGGGTCCCACATGGCGCGCAGACCTCTCCTGCCGCCCGCTGCTCCCCTCAGCCGTGTCCTTCGGTCCTTCTGCCTGCTCTGCTCCCCACGCTGGCTCTGGTGAATCCTCTCACCCTCCCGCGCTTCTGACTGTGCTTTTATAAATAAATAAATAAATCTTAAAAAAAAAAAGAGAGAGAAACAAGCACATCGCCAACACGTCCTCCAAAGGAGCAGAATGCTCACTCATTCCACAAACATTCGTAGAGCTCTGTGAGCCAGGCAGGACCTAACTTTGGGGGAAACACAGGACACCCCCCAGGTCACAGCCTGGAGGGGAGAAGGGAAACCATGACGACGTGTGTCCTAGACTGCGTGCGACGTGGGGGGGCGGTGGGGCCACAGGGGAGGAAGGAGCCGACGTCCCAGAGCGGCTTCCCGAGCACAGGGAGAGGCCCGTTTGCGTAGCTGCGGGGAAGCAAGAAGCCCAGATTTCATTCACTGTCGTTTGTTCATCTCATGCCCCGAGATAGCAAAGCCAGTGAGAATTGTAAACAGCCCAGTCTGCAGTGACCGGCCGGCTCGGTGCACTTCCGAGGGACACGGGCTCGGGGACATTCACAGCCGTGTTGGGGGGAACTCATGACAGGCAGACCTGTGTATGCCGCGGGGGGCGCGCTTCCATGACTGCGCGTTTGTGGACATTCACACACTCTACACGCATATGTAGACGTGCCTAATTTTAAAAGTGGGGTGTCTGCTAGGAACTGGGGGGAGCTGTTGTCCTTTCTTTGTGAGAGTCTGTGTTTTCCAGATACGTGAATGTGTCTTATTTTTTATTAAGTGGGAAAAACTCCACTGCTGTTGCTTTAATAAGATCTAGGCAAGAAGAAACCATGGAGACGTGCTTCAGGAGCCAGCTCGAGTGCTACCTGTATGGAGTTATCTATACCGCCCAGCCAAACTATTTCCCAGAAGTATTTGTCTGAAAAACATTTCAGAGATTAGGCGGCATCCTTACAAGGCTCAGAATTCAGGAAAACAAATACAAAATGGTTTTGCTCCCATTCTTGTGTTAAGGCTGCATGAAGCCTGCACAGCGGCGGGGGTGGGGAGGGGACACTATGCCCAGGGGCTGTGTTTGATCATGTGCCTGAAGCCTGGGTGCCACCGGCGATGGAGCTAGTTGTCAGCCCCGCACACCGCCCCGGTGGTCTCTCCTTTCTAGAGAAGTAATGGTCCCTAGGAGGAGGCTTTCAGCTGAGATCAGAGTCACCTAATACCCCCATGGTGAAAACCTCAGACTGTCCCAAGCCTTTCTAGAATACGTAAAGCAACCTCATGAACACCTGTGTGGGCATAAAGTTAGGGGAAGATCTTAGCTGGGGGTGTCTGGTGGGAGATGCGGTCTCCCTTTATGGTCAGGAAACGGAAGCCTAGAGATGCAAAAGAGGTTTGCCCATGTCGCACAGCTGGCTTGGGGAGTGGGGAATACAGCCTGGTAGCTGGGACCCTTGATTCCTGGTCCAACTGTGAACCGGCCTCACGGGTGTGGCCAAGGAGTGGTCTCTTTAAGGGACAACCCCAGAGGAAACCTTTTGTCAGTGGTCTCAAGTCCAACCCCTGCCCTGGGCTTCATGAACTTGGGCACTTCAGCCACAACGCCAAGCTTGTTCGGATTTCCCGGGCATGCCTGCTAGGGTGGGGTCCAACAGCAGCAGACAGGGAAAGCAAGAGGGCTTTTTAGCATCTCGATCTCATTCAGTTTACAGCTCATTCCCCGTGAGGTCATCTCTGTACCCTTCCACTTTGCAGCTGAGGACACTGAGGCCCAAGTGGCCCCTAAGCAGGGCTGGCCTCCATCCTGAATGCTCAATTCTCCAGACAGCTCTGTGTCTTGCAGTCCACCAGTTAATGGAAATTTTGGTCCAGCCTGTCGGGAGCTTGGTTTTGTGTGAATCAGTCCTCGGGAACATGTGTGCATGTGGAGTGATGAGAAGGAAAGGGCGTTTGCAGAGTGACTTGCAGAGCACCCTCTCCCCCATGAGCCCTCACCAGAGCCTCCCCTTTACAGAGGAGAGCACGAAGGTGCAGAGAGAGTAGGTTACCTGTGCAAGGTCTAGAGCTTCTGATCCATATGAGCCGGGTTTGGACTGGAGACTAGCCCCCAAACAGGTTTTCCCCTGAAGGTGCCCCCAGGCCCCCAAAACTGAGGACAAAACTCCTTCATCCTTGCAGGGTCACCCAGGTCCTGATCCCTGATGCTACTGCAGGTCTAGGATGCCATTCTGGCCACTTAGTCTAAGATGCACCCCTACCCCAGCACAATGCCAGGCCCCTGAGCCCCCCAGGGCCCCCTGCCTGGGTGTGGAGGCTCCCAGCCTCTTCGCCTGTATAATTATATTTTAAAAGCCAGTTGGAAGCCTTGCAACCTGCTGCTCTCGACACCCTCGTGGCTCGGTTCGGCAGATGGGCATCCGATAAGGATGCCAGCTGCTGGGGGACGGGCCAGGGAGGGGCGCAGGGCTCACCACCACCGTGCCTTGGGCCAGGCCTGTCATCCGGACTGAGCCCCAATCTCTTCATCTGCCAGACGGGGTAATAGCACCCACACTAACTACCACATGGGCTGGCGAGAGACTCCAGAATGCCCACCGCAAGCCAGAGCTGGCCACCCCGGCGCCCGCCGGCCGGTCGCCACAGCCCTCCCTGCCAGGTACTCTCCATGATGGCCCCATGGGCTGGAGCTGGGGCCATCTGTGCCTTGGCTCTGATTCTCAAGGCCACGGCTGCATGTTCACAGGTAACGCTGGACTTTCGGGGCCTCCGTTTCCTCATTTCTGCAGCAGGGCTTCCTCCCAGGGCTGCGGGGCTGAACAGGAGATGCTGCCATCACCATCCTACCACTTGGGCTGTGCCCCTCCCCAGCAGTGAGTGGGCCTGACCCAGATCGGCTGGCATCTGGGTACGTCCCACAGACCCAGAGAGGCGGTCGAGCTCTTGCAGTGTGACCTAGGTGCTGTTGACACGGCCTGTCGTCAGGGATTTTCCTTTTGATAAGAGAATGGCACCAGCAGAACATCCCGCTGAGCTGTCAGACCCTGGTCTCAAGCCCTGCGGGTCCACAGCTCCTTCCCACTGTTTGCCAGGAAAGCCTTGCTTTCCCGGTCCCAACAATAAGAAAGATCAGTCGAGAAACTGAGAAAAACGGAAAGACATTGTCATTCTCTTTGGAGAGTTCAACGGGGCAATCAACATGAGTTAGGGCAGGAGGAATCCGGGGTTCACTCCAGGCCAGGGCGGGAGGCTGTTGCGTGGAGCAGGGCCAGGCGTTCCCGGCCGGCCGGGCGAGCTGAGGCTCGCGGTAAGTGCTGCTCTTGGCCTGGTCAGACCAGTGGTGGCAAATCAAATAAATATTATGAGTTTATACACACAGTGCACTTGTGCAAATCCCGTCAGTGGGGTTCTCGGGAACAAGCAAGCAATGCGCTCCCGCGGTGACCGTGGGGGCCAGGCAGCTCCAGGGAATCGCTGAGAGAGCCAGCTGTGCTGGCCAGCCCCGCTCCGGAGCTGGGGAGCGGTGTCCAGGGCTTGAATATTCACTGTGGGCACCTGTTTTTGCGAGGCAGATGAAAGAACTTGTGCATTTGAGCAAGTAACCTCGTGAAGGAATCTTGAGGACGGGGCGTGGCCAAAGCACACCATCCTACTGGCTAAGGCCCCTAGAGTTGGGGGGCCCAGGGAGACTGGGGTGGGTGAGGCCTGGGGCTGGGGGCACAGCACACCCATATGCCCCTCGCGCCCCACTCAAAGATGCCACGGACATACTCCTAACATTTCAGCCCACATCGGTGCCCGATGCCACGCGTTTTTCTACCACTGGGATATTTGTCATGAAGCAGTGGGTGAAGCTCACTGGAGAGGTGGAACCTTAAACTCCAGAGAACACAAGTGACATCGGCCTTAGACGTGGCTTTGAGAATTTGACGCCAATGCAAGGGAAACAAAAGCAAACGGAAGAGCTTCTGCCTGGAGAAGAAATCATAAGATGAAAAGGCAGCCTCCCCAGGAGAAGGTATTTGTAAATCATACACCCAAGCAAGGGTTCATAGTAGAACTATGTAAAGAACGATACAACTCACCAAACCACCTGATTACAACATGGGCAGAGGCTCCGAATGGACACTTCCCGAAGAAGACGCACAGGTGGCCGCGGGCACGCGAAGGGGTGTTTCTCATCTCTTGCTATCAGGGAAATGCAGATCAAAACCACAATGAGCTGTCACCTCCCACTGTGAGAATGGCTGCCACCCAAAAGACAAGACACAGTAGGAGTTGGTGAGGACATGAAGGGAGCCCTGGTGCGCTGTGGGCGGGAATGTGAATCAGGGCTGCCCTGTGGGAAACAGTATGGAGACGCCTCAAAAAATTAAAAATGGAAATTTTATACCATCCGGTTATCCCACTTGTGGGTATTTCACAAAGAATATGAGAATACTAATTCAAAGAGACCTCTGCACCCTCATGTTCATTGCAGCACGATCCATGATCCCCAACAGCTGGGAACGACTTAAGTGCCCAGCAACAGATGAAGGAGAAAGAAGAGGTGGTGTATGCACCATGGAGTACAATACAGCAATAAAAAAGGTGAAATCCTGCCATTGGCTACAACGTAGATGGACCTTGAGGGTATTCTGCTTAGTGAAATAAGTCATGTGAAGAAAGATAGACACTCATCTGTGTACATAAACAAAAAAGACAGCGCTATCAAGCTATCCCCAGGCACTGCAGCACGAGTTCCATCCAGGGAGCTACCCACCTGGTGCAGCAGACCTCTCCTGTCTCCCCACTGCTCCCCTCAGCAGTGGATATCAGTGGATCCATCTGTTCTGCTCCCCACTCTGTCTCTGGTGAATCCTCTCACCCCCGGCCCCCACACCTCTGGTCTACACCCCAGTTCTTGTATGCATGAATAAATAAATCTTTTTAAAAAATACAGTGATTTTGAAAAACACAGGATAACCCCAATGCCTTGTTCCCACGTCTTGAGGGTGAGTATCTGCTGGGAATTTGGAACAGGCGGTGCTGGGTAATGACAGTGGATGATCAGACGGGGAAGCCGGGCAGCAGCCGCCACCTCACCAGGCCTGTTGAGTGAAACAGGGGAATGAACGGGCAGGGCTCTGGGCACCTGGAGTGGACGAGCTATGCCCGTGGGAGGGCAGCCAGCCAGGGGAGCCTTTTTCTTCCTTCCCAACAGTTTCCTGAAATCACTTTACCTTTGACAGATGACAAGCAGCTGTAGCTGTGGCGATTTGTCCATTTCATTCATTTACTCTGCAACGCTGTAATGTTGAGCCACTTTATGGACCTGAGTTTAGGTTTATTTTTTATTTTTTTGAAGATTTATTTATTTATTTATGCATACAAGAGCTGGGGGACAGGCCAGAGGTGTGGGGTGGTGGTGAGAAGACTCACCAGAGACAGAGACTCACCAGAGACAGAACAGAGCAGGCAGACGGACTGAAATCCACTGCTGAGGGGAGCAGCGGGGAGACAGGAGAGGTCTGCAGCGCCATGTGGGTTTCTCCCTGGCCAGCCGGGGATTGAACTCGTGCTGCGGAGGCTACGGGTTGCTTCATCTTGCTGTGCTTAACCTCTGTACCACCAGGGAGGCCCCTGAGTTTAGGTTTAAATAATGTGTGGGTATGTGGGGGAAGGGGCGTCAGATCCAATGTGAAAAGACAAGGTCCCCATGTGGAGCTCACCTGACTCCTGTGATTGGAGCGCTGGCAGCCCACCTCACCCCGACAGGGCGTCCCAGCCCTCAACCCCAGGCCCAGGTCCCCTTGGTGTCCGCTCTGCTTCACCTCCCTCGGCCCGGGACAGAGAAAGGAGGACTCTCAGCTGCACGAGGAGGGTGGGTCTGCAGGTGCCCATCCCTCTGGCCTGGGGTCCCCAGCGGTCCTGGTCATGGTTCAGAACAGGAAAGGGAACATGAAGCCCTTTCTTGGGCCGTGGGGCAGGCTCTCTTCCGGTTCTGAATTCGGGTTGAAATACTTGGCTCTGTGCCTGCTCCCTGGTGCCAGGCAAGGGGGTAGTGACGTCCACGGTGGCGCCTGTGAAGACAGAGGAGGCAGGGCTGCCAACGCGGCCGCGGAAAGGGGATTCCAGCTCCTGGAGAGAAAGACCCGCAACCTCCAGCCCCCACCCAGCCTGCTCCAGCCCGTGTGAGACGGGAACCGGGTGCTGGGAGGTGCTGCCGACGCCAAGACTGACCCCCAGAGTGAAGCCACTGGCTCCAGGCCCGGCCTCTGGGAACCCACAGGCTGGGGCTGCCAGGCCCAGGGGCAGCTGCTCCCAGGGGCGCTCACGGCACCTGTGGCCCCCCCCACCCCAGGCAGACGAGAGTGTGGGGTCTCTGCGGGGATCGCCAGCTTGGGAAGCGCACGAGCAGGCCCTCTGCGTGGCCACCGCCGGCCTGCCCAAGTCTGGGCACAGAGAAGGCACAGCAGGTCTGGGACGTGGCCCCGGGCAGGGCCCGCTCGGGGTAGGGTGCAGGAGCCTCACCCTTGGTAGAGGGCAGGCCTGGGCAGCAGTCTGGCTGCCTGCCTGTCTGTCTGTCTGGATCTCCAGCAGCAGCAGGCGCTCAGCACCATCATGGAGTGGGTGCTGCCCCTGGGAACTGCCCGGGAGCTCCAGGCTGCCCAGGAAGGTGGGGAGGCCGGGGACAGCAGGGCCAGGCAGAGCAATTCTTCCTCCCGGCATGACTGGGCCTGGGATGCTGGCCCAGCCTGTCCCACAGCCTCCTCCGACTGAGGCCAGGAAGGATCCGGGTGCCCTCCACCCCCGGCCCTCACTCACGTGATACGCAATGACCTCTCAAGGGCCCACGACAAAGCAGGAACAGGGCAGGCAGGATCCTGGGCAGGAGATAAGCCCGAAACAAGTCGTCACTGTTTCTATGACTACACGGCGAGGCGTGCCTTGACCGCTGGCCACAGGCCGCACTGGACACTCCCGATCTCGGGTGGGCAGGAAGGAGGGTGGTGGGTGAAGTGGGGCTCCGCAGCGGGCAGATGCGGCTGCCGGACACCCTGTCCTTGCTCAGCAGGTCCTAACAAGCCCTCACAGGCTCCTGAGTCATCTGTCCGGCAGCTGGACCTGCTCCTCCTCCTCACCCCAGTGGGCAGCTGGGGTCCTGGAGGCCTGAGACGTGCCTCCCACCCCGGAGGAGAGGCAGGGCCTGGAACAGCCTCCCTCTGTGGGACCCCTCAACTTTCTGGGCAAGCACTTCTTCACCGAACACATTCTGAGCTTTCCCACGAGGGCGGCGGCGTGTGTCCGCATCACCGCCCTGTTATTCACCAAGCGTCGTGTCTGCTCTTCCGCGTGACGCGAGGGCGCCGGACAGGCATGGGGCCGAGCTCGTGCTCTGCGCGGCCGGCCTGTGGCGAGGTGGGTCTCTGAGTCTCAGTTTCCCCTCTGACGCCGGCGGCGTGGGCGGGGGAGTGACAGTGGAGAGACAGAGGAACCTGGCGGCGTGGACGCGGGCTCGCGGGCGGCCAGGTCCTCTCCCAGGAGAGAAAGAACGGTCCTTTTTCCCCTGGGCCTTATGACTTCACGCCTTTCACAACAGAGCTCCTGCCTGTGTAATACCTGAAGGCCTGGCGGGGCCGGCCACGCTGCTCAACGAAGGCCAGAGTGTTGGTTGCACAAGGCCCCGTGGGTGGCTGCCCGTCCGCCCCAGCCTATTTCTCACCGAGGAGCTGGGAACGGAAGGGCGGGGTGCTCCGGCCGCCTCTGCCAGGGACACCCCCGTTCCACACACCGGAGTCCTTCCAGATGGCGGCTGGTGACCATGGGGGCAGGGGGTGGGGAGGCTCCTCCCGTGGGACCACCGTAACCCCTGTTCTATCCCCAGCCTCAGCCCTGTCGTCGGGAAGGCCCGCCGGCCACCTGGAGGGCCAGGGCCGGCTCCTGACACACTTGGAACAGAACCCGCAGCCGCCTCAGCTCCGCTCACTCCCGCTTGGCCGTCTTAGTGGCCTCAAACCTGCCAAGCTGGTTCTTGCCTCCGGGCCTGTGCACTTGTTGCTCCTCCTTGCCCAGAACGCTCCGGCCGCCCCTCCCTGTGGTGACGTGTCTCCGTCACTGGGTTCCCCATCGGGTCGCCCCTTCCTGGATACACCTGCCCGTGGCCCCTTCGTGCCACTTACCTTCCGCTGACTCTCACTGGCTTTATTGCCTGCGCTAGGCTGGCGCTGGTTTCCAGGAGCCGTCGGCAACCAGGTGGCGCCGGTCCTGGGAGGGGAGGAGAGAGCAGGGCCCAGTCTCCCGGTTACGCCAACCCGTGATGGAGGCAGGTGCCAGGGGTCAGGCAGGCGGGAGCACGGCAGGCTTCCAGAACACACATTCTGTGGTGCAGAGAGTGGGGGAGGGCGTGGTGGGGCCCGGAGCCCAAGCAGGCACTGCCTCAGGCGGGGGAAGCAGGGAGGTCTTCCTGGAAGAAGCTGAAGAGGAAGGATGATTCAGTTAGTCCCGTGGAGACAGCGGGGGAGGAGCTGCCAGGGCGGGAAGCCAGCACAAAGGTCAGGAGGCCGGGAGTCTCCTTGGTCCTTCACCCCTTCTTCCCAAAGACTGGGGCTCCCCCTGCTCTGCCTGCAAGAACTCCTGGAATTCCCTTCGGGGCAGCCTGAGGGCTCTGGCAGGAGGCCTGGGGGCACCGACAGCAGCAGTCCCTGGGGTGGGGGCTCCCGCTTCCCCTCTTTCCCACATCTGCAACACCCCCCATGCCCCCCGCAGGTTCCGGAGCCTGTGGGTGCGCAGACGCCTCGGGCCTCCACCTACTGGCCAAGCAGCCACTTGCCCGGAGATAATAAGCTTCAGCCACACGTGAGAAAGATAATAAAAGCCGCAGAAATCAAAGCAAGCCAGGGAAGCCCGGAGCCGGGCAGGGCAGGCCCCGCGGGCAGCCCCTGCTCTGGGCTGAACAAAGCCGGCCTGGGGAGGCGGAAGGCCGAGAGGCAGAGGCGGCAGCCCCGGAGCCCGGTCCCCAGCCTGCCCCTTGGCTGCAACGCGTCCAGCCCTGCGCTTGGGAAAGGGCCCTGCCCTGCCCCCCGGCCCACGCAGAGCCCCAGGTGGGATCGACTGAGACCATGGCCGGAAGCTTCTGCAGCCGATCCATAGGGCCCCCGAGTCGGCGGGGACATTTGTGCCCCTTTGATAACGAGACCGCGGTGGGGTCAGCCCACAGCCGTTTGCCCTGCAAGGCGCAGAGATCGGGAGGAGAGCGCCCAGGGGGTTGCGGACGAGGGTAGGCCTCTGGCCCCTGGCGCCCTGGGCCTGCGCAGGCGAGCAGCCGGGCCCCACATGCGGTGCGTGCTCATGCCGGGAACTAGAGCGGGGGCGCCCCGCCCGGCCCGGCCCGCACCAGGGGCCGCAGCGCCAGCTGGGTCAGCACCTCCAGCCTTTCCCGGTGCAGAGTGGCCTCCTAGGGCCAGAGGCGCTCAGGCATGGGGCCAGAGCTGCAGACACTCAGGGGGCTGGGTGCCCCCCAAGCCAGCCCTATTTCAGAAGGGGCTCCCTACTGTGGCTAGGAACCCAAGGGAGGTCTGAGGGACCGGGGATGCTGCGGGAAGGCCGAGAGGAAGGGGCTGGGACGCACGCGCAGACAGGCGTGACCCCACCCCACCCCTCGGGCACAGCTCTGCCGGCCCCTCTGCCCGAGGCCCCCAGCCGTGCAGCCCCACGGCCATCAGTGTTCTGACCCGCACTCCAGGAGGGCGGGAGGGGAGAAGAGGTTTTCCTCCCCTGCTGCCCCCCGTGTGGCCTTGTCATGAGGATGAGACACAGAGGGGTTGGGGTGCACAGTGTGCAGGGTGCCCCCTTTCCACCACAGGAAACCTGGCTGATCAGATGCCCACCCGGGCCAGGAGGCTGGACCCCGGTCACCCGGCATCGCCGTGGGGCCTGGGGTTAGCCTGGAGGGGCTTCTGGGGCCCTAGGGGAGGAACTGGCCGCATCATCGCAGGCCCCCACTCAAGGCCCGGAGGACGTCTGCACAGCCACTGTGTGAAACTGAAAGTCCAAACCCATGGAATCTGGGCTTTCCCCGGGAAGCCCCCGAAGACACCCTCTCCCCAGAACGCGAGTGCGTGGCTCGGCGCTGCCGCTACTTGCCCCTGCAGTGGGCCCCACTGCCGTGCCTGCTCCCCTCCCAGCTGTGACCCGGCCCCGGTTCCCTTCTACGCTCCTAGCCCTGTGGTGGCCCCGAAGCCGGGTCCTCAGCCCTCCCCCTGGCCATTCTCGTCCCTTCCCGGGGCTCCAGTGACCATCCCATGCCGACGGCCCCACCGGCTGGGTCACGTGCCCCACTCACATCTGCCTGCAGCTCAGCGCGTGGGCGGATTTGGAAGGAGGGTCTCGGCAGGGGTCGATTGTGAGGATGCGGTCACCCCGGGTCAGGACGGGCCTTACGTCATCAGCAGGGGTCCTGACGAGTCCCGCGCAGTCTCCAGGGGAGAAGGGCCCGGCGGGATGGAGGCAGACAGGGTGCCGCCGTGGGCCAGACACGGCCAGAAGCCGGGGAGGCGGGAAGGCTGCTGGACCCCGCCCCTCCGCTCCAGAGCACCGCTCTGCTGTAAGGAAGCCGGGACAGGGACGCAGCCCCATCCAGAGCCACCCCCGCCTGCTCGCCTTCGCACCTGCACTCCCACCTGCCTGCAGGCCACTCCAGGTGCTCCCCCGGGGTCACACCAGCAGCTGCTGAGCCCGGCCATCTCCCCGGTGCCTCCCTGCCCTTCCCCCGGACGCCGGGTCAAGGCTCAGCCCTGCGCATCCCAGCTCCTGGGTCCTTCCCGGAGACCAGAGACGGAAACCAAGGCAATGCCGGGCGCCGGGCCCCTGCCTTCAAAACAAACAAGCACAGGACAAGAGATCCCCGGAACAGCAGGGGAAGCGTGCACGAGGACGCGGGGCTGCCATCAGCATTACGAGGGTCGTGAGGGGCAGAGGAGCGCGCCCTCACCCGCGGATGGGGGTCAGGCCGGCGCCGCCCGGTCCGCCCGCCTGCTGTCCCCAGGGCCATGCTGATGACTGCTGAAGCCAGGTGGAGACCAGCCATTCTTCCAGCTTTTCAGCAGGGCGACAGACTTTGTAAGAAAAAATGGGGGGGTCCTTTGACCTCACCCCACCCTCTTGACCCCACTGCTGACATCCTGCTTTGGACGCCCACCCCCTCTCCTGCCTGGGCCATCTCTGCTCCGGCTCTCTGGCAGCTGACTTTGCTCCACGGCCAATCACCCCACCGCCCGCCAGCCAGCCTTGTCCACCGGCAGCCAGCCTTCTCTCTCCAAAGCCGGCCGCTCATCATGCCCTCCTTGCCCGCTGCTCTCCCAGCCTGCTCTGGGGACAAAGTTCAAATTCCTTCAGTGGCACAGGAGGCCCTTAGTTACCTGGCAGGCCCTCACTGCCGGACACCAGACTCAAAGCTCCGGCCTCACCCAGGCCGCGGACATTCCCACCCGGGGGACGTCCTGCCCCAGCCTCACCACCTGCTCCCCTCCAGGTCTCAACTCACACCCCCTTTTCTGCAAGTGATGTGCCTGCACCAGGGCTATCGGGGGCCCAGAGGCGTCTCTCCCTCCTGCTGTTGTCATTAACTCCTCGTTGGAGGCCTTGGCAGAGGGCCTGGCGCATGGGCGAGCAGTGGCAGCCGGTGAGTGGGCGCCTGTCCTCGGCTGGATGGACGGGGACAGTGTGGAGGACGGACATGGGTGAGCGTGGAGGGGTGTCTGGTAGAGGGAGGGGTGGCAGGTGGGGGGAGCGGGCCCTGCACAAGGCTGCCGCGAGAGGGTCGGGTTTCCTGAAGGAGGCTTACTGGGGAGGCCCCGCTGGCCGGTGAGCGGAGCCGGGCAGGGAAAGGCCAGATGTGGCTGTGGGAGGCAGCTGGCCCGGGCAAGATGGGAGCTGGCACCGCGGAGTGGGGAGAAGACAGAACGCAGGGAGAAACGAGCCCAGTGAGCTTGAGGCGCCCGCCAGGCCCCTGGCCCTACTGCTGTCCTTCCAGGCTGGTCAGCTGCCCGCTGGCCCCGAAGGGACCTTGTCCTTGTGCAAGGCTCCTAGGGGGCCCACGCACGCCCTGGACGCCTACTGCCTGTGGGGCGGAGCTGCCTCACCCCCGCTCCCCAGGAGAGCAGAGCCCCGTGCAGTGGGGACAGCCGACACGTTCGGGGGCTCTGCTCGAAGCCCCTGGTAGGCGCCAACTGGTGTAGCCCACTTTACAAATGAGCAGGACTAAGGGAGGGGAGCCCAGCAATCTGGCCAGGTCACCCCGCCAGCGTGGGGAACTGCCTGCCGGGTGATGGGCAGCGGTCTGTGTGAGTGGAGATGGGGTGACTTGGGAGATTGTGGGGTGCAGGCAGAGAAGCAGGAAGTGGAATGGGAACAGTGGGCCCAGGCCTGAAGGGGTCCCCCAGGGGGTCCCTGCGCCCCAGGGGCGCACCGGGCTGCATCCTAAGGCCCGGGCCTGTGGGGGTGTCCAGCTGCACGGCCGCAGGTGGCTGTGAGGTAAGGGCCCCGCACGGAGGAGCGGTGAGTCACGGGTGAGGAAGTCTCTGGTCCAATGGTCACCCCGTCCTGAGCAGGCTGAGATGGAGTCTCGTGCTCGCCGCAACCAAAACCTTCCAGCAGGGAGAGCAGCCCTCGGGCACGGCTGGAGGGCGCCGGTCCTGTCAGTGGCTTCGGAACAGACGCTCTATACTCACGTTCAGTCACCTTCTGTGTACTCCACACACCCCCGTGTTTCGGTCGGCGTCAGGTTTGTGGTGAGTGTTCAGCATCCCCCAGCCCAGCGGCTTCCGTGAGAGAAAATTCCCTCACTACACGCATCCTGAGGTAAGGCCTCCAGGGCATCTGTGAGGCTCCCCCATGGTCAGGAACCTGCACGCCTCCCGCTTCGTGGTCTCCTCATGCTCCAAAGCAGCTGCCAGTGCTCCAGCCGTCCTGCTTGCGTTCCAGCCAGAGGGAGGAAGAAGGGGGTGGAAGGCACAAGCCCCTCCATGTAGGAACACTTCCAGGAAATCTCACGAGCCGCTTCCGGGAAGACGCCACGCCGTCAGTGGCCGCGCCTGGCCGCGGGGAGGCTGACACAGCCAGAGACCTCTTGCCGAGGCGGGTGGGGCGAGCAGACCCGGGACAGCAGCGGTCGGCACAGACGGCTTTCTCCTCGTGATGGAGACATCAAGTTTCCCTTTTAATTTAAAATTAAGTGAGGCAAGAGTCACTGAAGAGGACACACAAAGCAGATGAAAGACCAGGTGACGCCGGGCCGAGACCACCGTCGCCGAGCTGGACTCAGGCCGCAGGTGAGCCAGGCGGGGCCGGCGGCCGTGCGGGGGCTGCAGCCGGGGCCAGGGGGCGGCGTCCGGGGGGGAAACGAGCACTTGTTCAGGAGGAGAGGGGGAAAGGGCCGGAGCGGGCCGGCCTGCCAGGGGCCCGAGAGCTGGGAGGAGCAGGGCGACCTGCCTCCTGGGAAGGAGCCGGGGCTGCGGCGCCGCAGGAAAGCTGGTGGGGTCCGGGAGGCCGCCTGCCGGTCTCCGCGCGGACGCAGAGGCTGGGGCTCTGGTGGGGCGACGGGGTCTGGGAAGAACGAGGTGGTGCTGGGTCAGAGGCGAGGGTCAGGGCAGGCAGGGCAGGGGGCAGCAGCTAGAGGGGCGAACAGCAAGGACGGGCTGTGTGCGGGCTGAGGGCGCGTGTGGGGCCGGGGCCGACGTGTCCCGCCGGGGCGCCGCAAGCTGTCCGTTGGGTCCCTGCTGCACCGAGAGGCGGCAGCTCCTGGACTCCACGAGCTCGGCTGGGGCGGAGGCCAAGCCCAGCGCCCGCTGTGAGATGTGCTGGGGAGCGGGGGAGCGGAAGGACGGGCTGTCCCCCACTGCTTCTGAGCCCAAGCACCCCAGCAAGGCGCAGCAACGATGCCCCCTCCGCCCCCGGAAGTCCATGGCGGGAGGGTTTGATTCTCCCCAAACAAGAGGGCGTGGGGACCGGAGCGGGCTCTCGGCCCGCCCTGACTCCCCGGGCCAGAGGCCAGCAGCCAGGCTTGTTTCCAGCTGCGCGTTCAGCAGGGCTGCTTGGGAGCACACCCAGGCCTTATTTTAGCTCCTGCTGGGCAGACCCTCCCAGCGTCTGCTTTCGTGAGAGGAGAGTGGCCCGGCGGGCAGCCCGCCCCGGAGTCTGTGGATAGGGCTGCGGCGGCCGCGGGCCTTGTCCCCTCCCCAAGCGGGGCCGCTGCTGGGGCCGGTGGGGAGCGAGACGCTCCTACAGCGCAGGCTGCCCTCCGTCTGGCAGCGCCAGAGCCCTCACTACTTCTTCTTGGAGACCCCAGTGCTGGTCACCAGGCTCCCGTGACTCCTGGCTGCTGACGAGACAGCTGGAAAGGAGGGCTCCTCCCGCCCAGAGCTCAGGTTCCTGGGAGGCTGGAAGGAGGATCCGCGCGGAGCCGCCCGGCGCGGGCCGCCCGCCTCCTCTGCTGCTTCCATCACCGCTCCCCGGACTCGGCCCCAGTGGACGACCTCTAAGAACCTGGCTCCCGCTGAACACAGAGCACGGGTGCTGGATCCCTAACAAAGGGGACTCGGCTCACACGATGCGGCCGCTCCTTTTTGCCCAGAAGATGGAATCCAGGCCGACCTTCCAGGCTGCACCCCTGCACCTGCCGGGAACCAGCCTGCTCGCCAGCTTGCTGCCGCTGAACCAATACAGTCAGGCCTCCTGGCCTTTGCACTTGCTGCTCCCTGTGCCTGAACTGCTGACACCTGGCGAACTCCTACTCGATCTGTGAAACCCAGCCAAAAAGGTCCTTTTCTGAAGACACATTCAAGCGTCCTGGAGGAGGAGACCCGGCTACTGGTTGGAGCTACCCCTGTGACTGACACATGGCTCGGCTCTCAGGGCTGCAGCCTCACTTGTCACTGCTCTGTTTGCTTCTCCTGGGCCACCTCCAGACCCGTGTTACGAGCAGCGTGGATGTCCTACCCACTGCGCGGCGCTCCAGGATGTTTACTTGTGGTTTATCAAACCAACACACGAGTGGCTGAGGACCTGTGACAAGCAGACACTGGGCAAACTGACCGCCAGAGTGAGGGGTGGGCTGGGGCTTCAGGCCAGTAACCCGGAAAGGCTTGTAGGCAAAGGTAGGGCCCCTCCCTCCAGGGCCTGTGTCTCTCTCCCGGGCCCAGGGCCAGCGAGTCCTAGCCCAGCTTGGGGACTCAGTGTGTCCGAGGCAGCCAGAGTGCCCCTGAGCTCTCCGGCCCAACAGGGAGGAAGGAGGGTGAATCACTCCATTTGTTTCACGAATCCAATGCAACGCCTTTCAGATTTATCTGAAAACAAAACCAAACCCCAAAGCCAAATCCACCACTGAGGCCACTGCCATCTGGAGGAGGGCAGGCCTTCAGTCCAGCCTCCGGGAGCCCTGGAGGTGGCCGCTGGCCTCCCAAGCACACCCTGTCTCCTCTCCCTCCTGCTCTGGGTTTGCAGGGTGCAGTCCCGGGAGAGCCAGAGCCCCACGTGGTGGCTGCTGGGAGACTCTGGAGGGGCTGGACCACCCAGGTCTGAGATCAAAGATGAGCTAAGATGGCAGCAATTAGGAGTGGGGCTACAAGCCCAGGGCAATTAGTGGTGCTTAACAGCAGGTGATTGAATCAGTCACTGCCCCCAGGGACGGCAGGGTAACTCCCGGTTCCACCCAGGGCTGACTCAGACGCTGCAGGAGGGGCCTGCCGTCTGGACACACTCGGGAAGGCAGGTCTCCAGGGGCAGGTGCAGCGTTGGACCCGTTGGACCCGAGGCGCCTGTCCTCGCAGGCCCGGCTCCCTCCCTGCCCACCGGTTCTCACTCCCACACCCAGGGTGCCTGGCCCACTGGATACCTCCATGGAAGCCTGGAGGGCACCTCCCAGCCTCTGTGGGCTGCCCTTGCTGTATGCCCAGCCTTGGGGTCCTCTTCTGGGGCACCCCACCCTCTCTCACGCCCCCTACACCCCGCAGGCCCCGAATACCCCTGAAATCAGATCTCTGCTCTTCTCTCAGTCTCCACACACTACCCCAGACCCCCACCTCATCCCCCCTCCCAGGCCCATTCCAGTCCCTCCCTTCTGCTTCCTCCCCTCCCTCTGGTCCAGCCTGCAGCCCAGGGGTCTGGAAAGATACGGACCTGAGCATGCCCCGTCCCAGGACTCTCAGGACCTTCTTGGGGTCTCGGGAGCAGAACCCAGACCTGGCTGGTCCCAGCTGCAAAACAAAGGCAGAAGACAGCGTGAGCAGTCCCCGCAGCGAGCCGCTCCAGGCCAGGCCTCGCACCCAGCGGCGCGAGAGCCCCTGGGGCCTTGAAGCAGGCACTGTGGCCGAGGCCCGCCGTGGGACCCGCGCGCCACCCAGCCCGTGGATGGGCTTGCAGGCTGTTGGGTCCTGGGCTTTCCCCAGCGGGCAATTCAGCTGGCAATCCCCGGGGACTCTGGTGGCCCTCATTGGGACTGGACGGCCTGAAGTCTGGGTCGCATGGGCACACACTGGCTCAGACATGGGGCGTCGGCGGTGGGGGGAGGTGCACTCGCACCCAGGCTGGACCTCTCTCAGCCTGATCACCCTGCGAGTGACCAGCTGAAAGCAAAGGCCCCTGAGGAATCTGAAACTCTGGTTGGGCAGGGAGTCGGGGCCCAGGGGTACACATGGGCCTGGCCTTGTCCGGCTGCAGCTTGTTTATTCATCACCTACCCACCCACTCACCCATCTGCCCTCCCTCTGTCCGTCCACCCATCCATCTGTCCATCCAACAAGGAGCCTGCACTCAGTTGGCCCCACAGAGAATGTTCCCTGGTGAAGCTGAATGCACTGGGGGCAGGGCCAGGGGCGGTGGGGGAACCCTGTGAAGAGCGGGGCATCTGGGCTGGGCCTGGAAAGCAGGGGCGCCTGGGGAGCAGGCAGCGAGCAGAGGCGGGCAGGCTGTGGGCAAGCGCGGTCCCTCGCCCCTCCCGGGCACCACGGGCTGGGGATCAGGAGTCTCCCAAGGGGCTGGGCACCAGGGAGCGGCCTTCTCCCCGGAACCCCCTTGGGCAGGAGTGGCGCTGACTCAGACCCAGGGATGAGCAAGCTTTTATTTAAAGTCGCGTTATATGCGGGCGGATAGAAAGGGCCTCCAGTCCCTATAACATGCCAATAAAATCCTGAACGAGAAACCCGCAAAGGGGGGTGGCGGCGCAGGCAAGGTCAGGAGTGTAATTAGCTGATGTGAGGCGTGATGCTTTCATTGGGGTCACCTGGCTCCTTGAACCGTTTTACGTGCCCTGGAGCACCCCGGGGCTGGCCCTCCGACCCTCGGCTCCCACCGCCCCATCACACCAGTGCCTGCGCCGCATGCCCGCCTGGCGCCCATGGCTCTCCGGTCGTGACCCCACGAAGCTGTGCCAGGACCCCATCTGGCACGTGGGCCTCCGCCCGCAGCGGCCACCGCGTGGGTGGCGTGGCCGCATCTCCACCGGCCCACTGCTCCTGATCGGAGAAGCGGGCTTTGGTGCAGACGGCCCCAGGGGCCAGCCCTCTGCGGCAGGGAAGTCTGGCCTGTCTGCCGAGGCCAGGCCGGCATTTGCCGTTCTGTCCCTGCGCTGCCGGGTCCCAAACGCAGCCACGCGAGGGCGTGCGGCGAGGCTGTTGTGGGTGAGGGGGCTGGGACAGCTGGCCTGAGACAAGGTGCCACCCTCGGCGTGTGGAGCAGAGCCTCGGGAAGCCGGGGCCTGCAGATCACAGCTCGAGGCTTCTGTTCTGGTGGGGGCCAGGCAATGCGGGGGGGTGGGGGGGGGCAGGCAGGATGCAGAGGTGGTTGAGGGGCTGGTGTTACACAGGGAGGGGCGCCCCCCAGGTCCTTCTCAAAGCTGGGGCGTGGGGTGAGGGGACTAGTAGCATGTGCAGGCCCAGGCGTGGGAGGGGGCGGGGGACACACGCAACTGGAGGTGTGGTGGGCCGCTTGCCCACGTGGTGAAAGATTGGTGAGAAAGATCCAGTGCCGGGGACCAGCCTCCGGCAAAATGTCCTGTCAGGGTTCCTGAAAGGATGAGACGGCGACCGAATACGAATGATCTGAAACTTAGGGACTGAGGGGAAGGGAATGAGAAGACACCGACACTTGGTGAGGTGTTAGTATCTTCTGCCGAAAGGCTCAGCAGGTTCTTTATTTATATGTTTTTTGCAAGCATTGAGATTACATTATCAAGTGCATAGAAACAAAGCAGAAACAATTAGTGCATCTCCTTTTCCGTGCTCTCAGCAAAAAGGCAACCTTCGAGGTTAATAAAAAACTAAGTCTTACATTAAAATTCATTGTTTCAGCTAAACAATAGCCCAACACAATTGATAGCCACTGGAACATTCCCATCAGCTAAAGCCTAAGCAAAGAAAGAACTTTTCTTATTCTCATGGCCTTCACACCAGGGGCCGGCTGCTACTCAGCTATCAGAACTTCCTCTACCTAGAAACTTCTTAACTCAAATAGCTTCATTTAAAAACTTTCCCAAGTGGGCCTCCCCGGTGGCTGTGGTGCAGCGGTTGAGCGCTGGGTTGCGAAGCTGCCCGCGGCCTCTGCAGTGCCGGTTCGATGCCCGCTGCTCCCCTCAGCAGTGTCCTTCGGTCCTTCTGCCTGCTCTGCTCCCCGCTCTGGCTCTGGTGAATTCGCTCACCCTCCCGCGCCTCTGACTGTACCCAGTGCATGCATAAACAAAAAACAAACAAACCAGCAAACAAATAAATAAAGCATGCCTCTATAAAAAAACTAAATAAATAAATAAAAATAAAAACTTTCCCAAGAAACTTCAAGGGAAGGCAAAAAAGAACTTACAATAATAGTTGTATTGTAATGCTTGTCAGGCATGTTTAATAAACCATCTCCCATTGTCAAGTGGGCCAAATTGTTTAATAATTAGTTTTTAAGAGGTAATTATCCCAGCCGTTTATTTACTGTATATTGACGTATATAATGTAGTGCCTGATGTACCTTTTGGGAAATTTTTCTCCTTTTATGACCAAGAACAAAAAGTGAAGGGATGTTAGATCTTCAGCCCCACGGTGTGAGGCCCTTTCTCTTTGCTGCTTGTCAGTATCCTATCTGGCTGGGGCAACAATGCCCCCTGCAGCATCTCCCCCTTTTTTGTTTTTGACCATCATTTCCATGGTGATGAAGATCGAATATATGGATGTTGGAATGCAGTCTCAGATGAAAATTTTACTGGGTTTCAGTGTGAAAGAAAATCAGTCCCTCCAGGTATTGTCCATTGTAGAAAGCAAAAGTCCTCCATTTTTGGAAAAACAGTTCATCAGTCCAAGCAAAAAAAAAAAAAAAAATTCAGAGACATTAGCCAAAACAAGACAGCAAATATGTCAAAATTTTAGAAAAAAAAAATTTTGAAATGGTTCAATTTATGTAAAACACAAATTCTCCCAACCTTGATCCCAAACTTCAACAGCATAGCAAAAGTTTGTAAACTAAATCTACTTTTAAACCATATTACCTTTTTTGCATACAATCACAGGGCAGAATAACTAAACAGCAATTTCAGCTGGCTTTGTTGGAACACTCCATATACGATCAGAGCAAACTGTTGGCATCCGGTCCATGTAGGCTTCTGGAACAAGTTGGTGTTATCAGACTCCACCTGGGCTTTCCTCTCCACGAGGGTACCAGGGACTTTTCGTTGGCTGGGTTGTCCAGTCCTGCCAATGGAGGCAAGCTTCCTCACCTTCTCTGGAGGTTTCTGGAACCCTACAAACAAAGCAAACAGGTTCTCCTCTTCTCGGTTCAGCTCTGTTTTAACTTTTTGGAAGAACTCCACACAAAGCCACACAATTAAACTCATGTCCAAATTTGTTTGTTTAAACAGACAAAATCCCTATGGAAATTATGCAAAAACAGACTTTGAGCTAAGTAGTAAAAGATTACTACCACTATTTTTATGCTGTGTTGGAATCAAGGGGAGAGAAAATGCAAATACAAGTTAGCTTTGCTGGAAAAAAGAATTGCAACTTTGCTGCAGATCATGGTCACCAAAACAAGAAAACTTTGTGGATTCAGAACAAAATGCAAAAAAATTTTACCAGTATTATGTCAAAAAAAAAAACAAACTTAGAAAATATCAGGTATATTCAGTCCTGTGTAGGAAATTTGTACTCTCAACAGTTCCATCAATAGGAATCCGTTGAGGTTTTTTGTTTTTTCCCTATTTTTCCAGAAACAATTTCTGGAATAACAATTAATAAACAATAAACAATCAATAAACAATCGAAGTATACAATATTACAAGGTGACAATCACCACTGAAAATTTACATACATATCAGGTACTGAGGGGTTTTTATACACATTTTAGAAAACCAGTGTTAACATTTCTGTACATGCCAAAGTTTTATCATTTTCCCAAGTGACAATGTTTCCTTTCCAGTTTTACTTCACTAGGTAAGCCAAATAGAACAAATATATTTAACACCTTTCCCCAGAGGAAAGGGAGAAACCTTGTGGAGTGTCTCAGGAGCTCTACTGAGGTTCCACAAAATTTCCTTGCATCAGTCAAATGACAGACTACCAGATTCGAAACTGAATTCAGACCCCCGGGAAGCCCTGCCACAAAGATCAGAAAAACAACAGAAACAACAACACAAAATTTCCATGAAGGCACCGGTTTAGTACAGCACCACAATGTTGACAACTTCACTGAAATGGCCTGTGTGGCCACATGAAAGCAAGATTTAGCATTAATTAGTCTTTTTTCCATCAAATGAATAAATTGATCAAATAATGTAATACAGCCAAATTTCCAACACATATCATTGTTTTTCTTCAAACCCATTATTTGCAGGTTTTATAAATCAAGGCAAATAAAATTCACTTCCCTCAAACCTTCTACAACTTACTACATACCCTCAATTTTAGCTTTTTTCTCTATTCTTCCACATTCTGGCACAACCAGACATTTTAATTTTAAGACAAAACTACTCTCCCTTGCCTTCTTTTTTAATTAACCATCAGTCATCAATTTCCTTCCTCTTTTCTTCAGACATTACTGAAACTTTCAACAAATCATGATGGTGTTTTTTTTTTTTTCAGTAGTCCAGAACATAAGGAGGTGCTTTGTGTGTTCACAATCCCAAAATGCTACTCTAAACATAGCAGATTACTAAAATTGACTTAAAAACAGTATAGCTTAGTTGCACTTGGTAAAGTTAATATGACAAAAAAATTTTTACATATACATACATATATGCATATATATATGTTTTTAGTCAAGAAAAGAAAAATACTTTAAAGATACATTTACACAGAGTAGATTATTAATATTTAACATAACTTTAAGGCATATATGCTTTGAATTATATCATAAAATTTGAACTAGTTTTTGTATATTAAAAATTTGGGTTATGATCTCAAAATTTGTTTTTATTAGAACTTATATAGGCGCCTTTTATAACTAGTCCTCCGGAGGTAAAAAACAAAACAAAAATACAAAGACAGACACAAACAGACACAGAGATCTCTTGATATACATATAAATTTTTGGCCATGTGCATATATTTTAAAATATAGTTATTTTACCAATATGTGTGAAGATACTGAGGTTTAGAATTTAGCTCAAAAATGTCTGTATTATCACTTTATATTTTACCAGGTTAATTAGTTTTAACAAGAAACTTAACCTTTTACAGTTCCAATAAGTAAATTTAAAAGCTTTTATTCAACCAATAAGTATTCTATATAGCTTGTTAGCAAGTCAAAAGTAACTCAATAGTTTTTGCCTAAGACAATTTAGACTTTAAAATCAGAGAAACACAGGGAAATAGAACTATTTTTGTAGAATGAACCAAATTAATTTTTTAAGGTGGACAATAGAAAAGTTCAGTCCCCCACAGCCGGAAGGCAGTAGAGACCTGCCAGTGATCTCAACACGGGAGAAAAAGTCCAGGCAGCTGCTTGCTGAGATCAAGGGCAGCCCCCACCTGTCCACCGCAGTGGGTTTATAATATTTTAATAAAAACCTTTTAGTCATATTATAGTTATATAATCTTACATAGTCATATTTAACCATTTTCTATCACTTTACCAATTGTGAATGAACTTTGAATGCTATTATTTAGAAATACCTTATTTATTTATTTATTTATTTATTTATTTTAAAAGAAACAAATGGCAAAACTCCACCAGGGGGAACCTAGCCTCCTCCCCAAATAATTAACAGGAAAAGATTGGAGCATTTTTTTCTTTCATTTAGGATCATGACACATTATCTCTTACTTGTTTTTGAGTTTTTATTTTTATCTCTTAACAATTTTAGCCAAGTTCAGGCTGGAAATTTGGGCTGGATTTTGGAATGGTCTCATAATTGGGAGCCGATGCCTCTGCAAAGAGGTCAGTACTAGCTCTAGAATCAACTTTTGGCTTTTGAAAAACAATTTCACTATCCCAAGAATCCTGATCACTTTCTCTAATACTGCAGGCTATTTTTTCTTTTACCTTTTGTTTTGCATCTTTCATTTTGCCTCCAGCCAGGCAAAAACCGATCTATTTGTTCAGGCAACTGTTTTGTTAATACAGGGCTGTCGGCTGAGAACTCTTTAATGTCCTTTAGGGATGCAGACAGCCGTAATTTTCTTCTATCTTTTGGAAACCAAGGACAAATCTCAACAAAATTTAGGAAACTAGCCAATTGCGCATGAGAGGTCTTAAGGCCTCTCTTAACAAGTATACTTATATCAATAAAGAGTCCTCTTTCCTTAGACTCAGTATGGCCCAATGCTTCTCAACGATAAGACAGTCACTCGCCTTATCACGTAATAAGACACCCACTAGCCTTATTACGGTTCGGTTCTGACTTTCTGTTCCCCCAAACCTGCTTCCTCTACAGGCGAGTATGCGCCCTACCCTATGGAGCAGATCCTAGCCGTGCGTCCCCGCACGGGAAAGAAATCTTACCTTTCAAGTCTCTGCTTCGGGGGCCACTTGCCGGGGACCAGCCTCCGGCAAAATGTCCTGTCAGGGTTCCTGAAAGGATGAGACGGCGAATACGAATGATCTGAAACTTAGGGACTGAGGGGAAGGGAATGAGAAGACACCGACACTTGGTGAGGTGTTAGTATCTTCTGCCGAAAGGCTCAGCAGGTTCTTTATTTATACATTTTTTGCAAGCATTGAGATTACATTATCAAGTTCATAGAAACAAAGCAGAAACAATTAGTGCATCTCCTTTTCCGTGCTCTCAGCAAAAAGGCAACCTTCGAGGTTAATAAAAAACTAAGTCTTACATTAAAATTCATTGTTTCAGCTAAACAATAGCCCAACACAATTGATAGCCACCGGAACATTCCCATCAGCTAAAGCCTAAGCAAAGAAAGAACTTTTCTTATTCTCATGGCCTTCACACCAGGGGCCGGCTGCTACTCAGCTATCAGAACTTCCTCTACCTAGAAACTTCTTAACTCAAATAGCTTCATTTAAAAACTTTCCCAAGAAACTTCAAGGGAAGGCAAAAAAGAACTTACAATAATAGTTGTATTGTAATGCAATTGTATTGTCAGGCATGTTTAATAAACCATCTCCCATTGTCAAGTGGGCCAAATTGTTTAATAATTAGTTTTTAAGAGGTAATTATCCGGGCCTGTATACTGACGTATATAATGTAGTGCCTGATGTACCTTTTGGGAAATTTTTCTCCTTTTATGACCAAGAACAAAAAGTGAAGGGATGTTAGATCTTCAGCCCCACGGTGTGAGGCACAAGGAATCTTCGGCCCCACGGTGTGAGGCCCTTTCTCTTTGCTGCTTGTCAGTATCCTATCTGGCAACAATGCTTCCTGCAGCAATCCAGGCTGGAGAGATGAGGTAGGGCTGGTGGAGTGAGGGGACCTGAGCTCCTGGGGGCCCCAGTGAGGTGGGGGTGTGTGCGGAGGGAGGAGCCCAAGGCAGTGGCCAGAGGAAGGACCAGCTAAGCCCTCTGGCCGGGCCTGAGGGAGCCAAGCGCCCAGTGGGTAGCTTGGGGTGAGGCCTGGGGGTGCTGGGGAGGAAGAAGACTGTGTTGAGGGCAGCAAGGGCAGGTTGGGGGACTTCGGTCAGGCACTGCAGGACTTCAGGCGCTGGGGGGAGCCCAGTGCCTGGTTTTGGGGTCCCAGGACGGGTGGCCACAGGTTCGCGCCAGTACTTGTCTTTCTTTCCTGGCCCGTTCAAGCGCGCTCCCGGGAAGCCGACTTCCCAGCCCAGCTGCCTCCATGTATGGGGTGACGTGTCTACAAGGACAGGCCCAGCCCTGACTGGAGGTGGCGGGTGGGCGGACAGGACGCACAGAAAACGCAGCACCCCAAATACCTAGCTTGGTCAACACCATTCCCCCTGGGCCGAGGGCTCAGAGCAGGGGCACCTGTGTCTGGGCTCCTGCTGTGGCTGGCATCTGGCACTGGAGAGCCTATGGAGGGGCCCAGAGGGCACGGCTGCGCTCAGCGGCCTGGCCAGCACGGGCGCAGCACCCTGGGGGGCAGGCCGGCAGGCGAGGGAGGCGTGCCCTCAGTGGAGAGCAGGGCTCTCGGGACACAGCCGCCCTGTCCACGCACCGGGCGCTCGGCACCGGCTGAATGGCGCGGCCCGGCAGCGGGGCTGCGGAGGACACCAGGAAAAAAAGTCATTGGCAGGAATGGAAAATTCTGTGTGGCTGGGAAGGTCCCTGTAAGGCACTTCTTTAATTGGGTGACAAACCCCTGGGCGGCAGGAAGGTGCCTTGTTTGGTTACAGGATGCAGCTGCCTCGGCGATTCGATTCTGTCATCAGAAAGTAGTGATCTTGACACAAACAGCGATCAAGCTGCGGAATCACAGGACTCACGCGTGACGCCTGCGGGAACGTCAGGAGGGCGCCACCCCCGCCGGCCTCTCTGGCCAGTTGCGGTCTGGGGAGCCCGGCTCACAGACCGTCCCCAGCCCCTCAGGCCCAGACCGATGCCCTCAAGTCTCAACCAGCGATGCCATGGCTGCAGGTATGGACGTCACCCCCATTCCTGCCTACCCTGACTTGCCCCTGGCTCCCGCGCCTGTTTCCCACAGGGTAACGGTGACAAGGGTGCGTTCAGATTCTTCCCACACGCTGGACATGGCTCCGGGGCACGCTCCCGTGGGAGGCACACACTCGTGGGGTGACTTCCTTCCCCGGGAGGAGCACCTGCCGCGCCCCCACCCCTGCTGGTAAGGCCGACCGAGGGGCCAGAGGGTGGCTCTGAGGCGAGGTGGCCGGGGCTCACGCTGGGTTTTCACAGGCTGGGCACACGGGGCACTCGGTCACTTGGCGCAGAGGCCCTCTGGGCCCTGGGGAGAGCTCCTGGGGGCTCCCAGGGCTAGGGAGTCCCGGACTCAGGACCCCGGGAAGCCAGCGCCACTCTTGTTCTCGTCCTGGAGGCCCTGGGCCTGGCCCTCCTCCACGAGGTCGGCCACCAGGTTCAGGCGGCAGGCCCTGAGCGCCGTCACCAGGAGGGACACGGTCGCGTCCTCCCTGTTGGCGTTCTTCCAGACTCTCAGCGCCTCCCTAATCTTCTCGGTCAGGTTTCGGGGGTACCTCTCCTCGATGGCATCGATCTTGGCATCAGACACCCTCAGCTGTCGGGCCACCTTTTTCCAGTCCTTCCCCACGTTGTCACAGACGATGTCAAATGCCGCATGCAGGTCTGGGGAGGGAAGAAACAGTGACTCACCAGAGGTATGTAGCTCCGTGGGCCACAGGAAGCCCCATGCGCCCTGGTAGGCTGCTGAGGCCAACCCCTGGGCACACTCGCTCTTCCTGGAGAGCTAAAGCCACCAGCAGCAGAGGGGCCGGGGACGGTGACCAGCGCCCCAGAGCCACCAACCCACCCTGGGCAACCCCACCTCAAAATACTCCATAAGAAGTGTGGGCGGCTGAGGACTGACAGCTAGGGGAGGGTGGGGTGGGGCCCTCTGCTTAGGACAGGGGACCCCTGGAATGGAGCCGCTTCCCTGCTCCAGGGGTGGCCCCTAAAAAGCTGTGTCCGTGGAAAAACACTGTGACCGGGAACACCAGCTGATGGAAGAGGGTCTTTGCTGAGGTGATTACAGTTTTGAAGTAAGGTCACCCTGGCTTACCCACAAGGGCCCCTGAGACACAGAAGAGGCCAACTGACTGGGGGCAGAGCTGGCGCATCGCAGCCACAAGTCAAGGAGCCCTAGTGCCCCAGTGCTGGAAGGGGCAGGAAGGAGCCCTGCAGGAGGCTGAGGGAGCAGCGCCCCACACTGCGTATTTTCACACTTCTGGCTCCAGAACCATACTGGACCCAGTTTCTGTACTGTAGGCCTCCTACGTTGTGTGTGCCTGCCAAATACACCCCATTCTCATATTGGAAGCTGCCCTGCCCTCCCAGGTCTAGCCCCACTGCTGCTCTCAGCGGCTAGAAAGGCAGTGCAGAGAGGAGCGGGCTGGGGGCGGGCCAGAAAGGCGTCTCCAGCTGGGGCAGGACATGACCAGCCCGGTGTTACCACGGCTACTTGTCCAGATGGGGAAACTGAGGCACCGGGAAGGAAAGTGAGTCCCCTGGGGTCAGACAGCCGGACACGAGACACCTCGCCAGTCTGGCGCCAGCCCATGCTTCAGCGTGACACGAATGTCACCTGGAATCACCCCCCACCCGCACGGGCCCTCGGTGCCCTTCCTCCAGCCGGCAGGCACAGGCAGCACACCCGACTCCAGGGCTGCGTCCCTCGCGCACCGCGGGGCCCCCCTGCCCCTGAACACCCTGGAAAACACCCTCCTGCGTCCTCGTTACGGGCCCAGGTTTCTGCACTTCTGCGGGTGCGTCGGCCTGTGCACTCAGGGCCCCGGCCCGCCTGGGGGTCCAGCAGGCCCGAGAAGCAACGGGCCTTCGAAAAGGGGTCTGGGAAGTGACCGCAGGGCAGGCCGCGGCTCCCGAGCGCGAAGCCGGGCAGGGGGTGCAGACGGACGGCCCGAGCCGCCTCCGGGGCTGCGAGAGCCCCCACGGCGAGGGGAGCGGGCGGGAGGCCTCCCCACGCGGGCTCGGCCGGTGAGACCCGGCGCCCGGGCTCCCCCGCGCGGGGGCTCTGGGCGGGGCGCCCCGGGCACCCCCGAGAGGGAAGGCGGAGGCCCCGGCCGCGCCCGCCCCCCCCCCCCAAGGCCAGGGGCGGCCCCGCGGCGGCGGGTCCCCGGCGTCGCCCCCGTCCGGCCCCGCCCCGCCCCGCGCACCTCGCTCCTCCGGCGGCCCCGCGCCCGCCGCGCCCGCCTCGAAGGCGTCCAGGCGCCGCAGCAGGTCGTGGCGCCGCAGCGAGGCGAGCAGCTCGCGCAGCAGCGCCGGGTTGTCGCGGCCCAGCGCCTCCTGCTGCAGCAGCGCCGAGAAGAGGTCCAGGCCGCTGCGCACGGCCTCCAGCTTGCGCTTGCTCAGGCGGCCGCCGCACAGGAACTTGAGCTCCTGGAGCTCGGCCTGCGACAGCCCGGCCGACACCGAGTGCAGCAGCACCAGGAACGGGTCCATGGCGCCCGCGCCCCGGCCGCGACCCCGGAAGTCCGCCGGCCCCGGCCGCGTCTCGCGAGACTGCCGGGCCCCGCGCATGCGGCCCGCGCTCGAGTGGCGCCGCTTCCGCCCGGAGGCCAGCGGCCCCCGAGCCGTCCTCTGCGCCTGCGCGCTGCGGACCCGCTCACCTGCCCCGAAGGTGCGGTCGCGGGTGCCGAGACCCGGGCGGGGTCTGGGGGGCCCCGTCTGCTTTTCCTGTGCAGTGTTGCCTTGCGGATGCCGACCAGTGCATTGTTATTAATATTTGGGGAAGTGCACGGCAAAAAGACTTCTTAGGATTATTTAGGATTAATCTTTAATATTTGGTTTTGAACTTACAGCAATTTATTCAAAGAACATTTATTCCAAGATCACCGACCGTGTGCCAGACAGTGTGTGCTGGGGACAGAGTCGGGAACGAAGCCCAGAGGCCCCTGCCTCCCCGGCGCCCATGTCATCAGCGCGCAAATGGCTGTTTCCTTCATCCGTGGAGACGGGCTTTTTCCCTATTCCGGGAGGAATCAGTGGCCGCCGAGCAGCTGCAGCTTGAGCCTGCGCCCCCACCCCCCGACCGAGAGGGGCTTGCTGGTCGGGAAGAGGGGCCAGAGGCCTTCCCAGACCGCTCACGGGAGGAGGCCAGCCCAGGCCCACCCTGCTGAGCCGCATCCATGGGGTGGGGGGCGCTTGCAGGTGGGATTATCTCCCCTTGGGACAGAAGGCATCTTCCTGCTTGCACTAAGAGTGGGTTCCTTCTTTTGGGGCGAGCGGTGAGCGCAGGTGATCGTGAGGATTCCCGAGAGCTCCCTTTACAAGCCTCCCCCTGCTCCAGTTTGTTGAACTTTCCTGGGTCAATTTGCCGGAGAGTTAGTGTTGGGTGTGCGGAGGGGGGGCCAGCAGCGGCCTCGAGGGGGTGGTCGCAGCGAGCCCTGAGCAGGTGAACGGGTGGGGCCAAGTGTGGTAGGAAGGTGGCAGGGGGCGGGGGTGCAGCAAGAACAGGGGCACAGAGCAGAGTCTGGGTGTCCCGGGCAGCGGGAGGATCACAGGGTCTGGGGACAAGCAGGGGAGGCCAGGGAAAGGAGGCAGGCTAGGGCCCCTACAGAACAGGTGAGACCCCGCCTTTACTGCCCCTGAGCGGGAGCCCCGCAGAGTGCAGGCAGAGGAGGGAAGGCGTCTGCAGCCCTGAGCCGCAGCACACACGGGCCTCCCTTGCTGGCACGAGAGGTTCTTGGAAACTGCAGCTTCGGGTGAAGGGACAAACCAGGAACCCGTCCTGGAAGCACCTCATTCTGGTCGACACTGGCAGGTTTTTTCCCACAGGCGTTATGAGACAATGATGCTGCGTGAAGCTAGAACTTACTCAAAGACCTGCTCTGTGTGTGTGTGTGTGTGTGTGTGTGTGTGTGAGTGACATTCCATGCAGATCACTCGGAGTAAAACGCAGTGGTTTTTAATATAGTCACAAGGTCGTGCAACCCTCACCATCAGCCAATTGTACATTTGCTTATCCCCAAGTAGAAACCTGCACCTAGGCCCTGGCACCAGTGATTTTCTTTTCTCTCTTTGGATTTGACTGTCCTGGACATTTTCTATAGGTGGCAGCCCCCCGTCCCCCGACCTCCCCGTGGCCTTTTGTGTCTGTTCTTTCACAGAGCAGCCTCTGTGTTGGCAGCACTCCTTCCTTTTTTACCGCTGAATAATATTTCCCCGTGGAACGTAAGTCATTGTTCTTCTCTTCACCAGCTGATGGTGGTGTGGTTGTTTGAATAATGCTGCTGTGAGCACTGATTACATTAAAGAACCACTCTGCTGTGGGGTGAAGCCAGGGGACTCCCCAGGAACACCGGCAGGAGGCGAGGCCCTTGGACAGGTGCAGGGCCCTGGGAGGCTGGTAGGTCTTCCTTGACTCGGGCTCTGCTTAAATGTGAGGGTTGAAGCTGCTTGTAAGGTGTGCAGAGGGTGGAGCATCCAGGAAGGTGTGCGGTGAGATGGGGGGGGGGCACCTAAAAGATGTTAACAGGGTGGTGGGGTGCTTGGCGAATGCCATTTGTGTGTTTCCTCCCTAGCGTTGTGTGCTTAAGAACCCAGGAGGCCGCGTCTCCCGCCGGTTCCTGGACGCAGACCGTCGCTATTAGTGCGGAAGCGGAGCAGGGCTGTTGCCCCTCCTGTGTTTTCTGCCCGCTCTGTCCCTTCTTCTGCTGCTGGTCTCTTACTCACGCTGGCTGCTTTCCTCGAATGTCTGGGACCTCCCAGAGACTCCTTCCTGGGGGGAGTGGGCACGTACTGGACAGGTCACTCCACTCCCCAGTCCTGTGCATCGCTCATCACGGGGCAGCAGCGGCTGCGGGTGACGGTTCAGGACTCCGAGCAGGGGAGATGAGCCTGGAGTTCCCGGACCCCGTCTATTCGGGAGCCCTCGCCAGCCCCGAACTGCAGAGGACTCCCCGCCGGGCTGGCTTGGTCCTGCCAAGCCACCGTGATTTTAGCCCGGTGAGAGCTGCGTGTGGCCTCTGACCCCTGCGAGGTGACGCGGGCGGGTTCTTCCAGGCCGGGGGTTTGGAGATTTGTCAAGGCAGCAAGTGAAAAACGAACACAGCCCCCTGTGCAGCTCCCGAACCAGCCAGGAGGGGGCAGCAGCCACCAACCAGAAAAAAAGGGTGACCCGCCTATCTGGGGTGTTTGGGACAGGGGTATGGCTCCTGGCGCTGGGGCGGGGAGCGGGGCGGGGAGCGGGGCGGGGAGCGGGGCGGGGATCCGACCCTGCCGCGAGGCCTGGCTGAGGACACGTGTGCTTTTGGTGGACGCTGACTGGGACCTGGGATCCGCGCCGCTTCTGTGAGTTTCGCTGCAGGACAGAGAGGGGAGAATGAGAAGGACCCAGTAAATAAAGGCCTGAGCTGAGCTGGGGAGTCGGCGCCAGGCCCCACCGAGGGGCCCTCTTCTCAGGGAGCCACCAGCAGCCTGCACAGCCCGCCAGGGACCAGGCTGCCCCGCCCTGGCAGGCCCAGGCCGTGCGCTCTCCATGCACGCTCCTGCCCGCAGCCGTGTGAGGGGCACTGGGTGGACAGCCGGCGGCGGCCACATCTGTGGGCCAGAAGGTGTGCCCGCTTGCCTCACTGCCTCCACCGTCCCTGCCAACTTGACTCGCGGTCCACTCAGCTCAAAGACAGAAGGACCCAGTCGCCAGGCCGGAAGCACCCGCTGTGCGCCACCACCCCCGGCGTCGTGCCCCCGTTCTCCCGCCCGCTGTCTGTCGTCCACCCTTCCCGTGTCCACGGTTGGTCCATTCGAACATCCGCCATCCGCCCATCCACACCCGCCCACCCATCCGCCACCCGCCCTCCGTTCCCTGCCCGTCTACCCTCCACATGTCCATCGAGTCATTGATCCGGGCGGGCAGCATCCACCCGCCATCCACGCGAATAGCCATCCAAACCTCCGCCTGCCCCTCGCTCCCCCAGCGCTTTCCGGCGCTTTCTCTGAGCCTTCTGTGTGCCAGTCCTCCTTCCTGACCCCGTTTTCTAGCGGGTGTGACCCAGCAAGGCGTTGCCCTCTCTGCGGTGGCTCTTACAAGGCACGGACAGGCTCATGAGTGTTGCTCAGAGCAACACCCGTGGCCGGCAACATGCTGGGGGCTCCTGCGTGGGAGTCGGGATGCTGGTGTCTGGGGCAGTGGCTCCGAGTGCCGCCGTGGGGGCAGAGAGCCCTGTCCCAGGCACGCTCTGACCAGACGCTTCCAGGGGTTCCACAGCCAGCCCTGGCCCCAGGCACCGGGAGCCGCTGTCTCAGCTGCCCCTTTGGCAGCAGGGCAGGCACGTGGTGGGGGGCTTGGCCTCGGGAGAGCAGAATCCCGAATCCCCGTGGCAGACGCCGGGGCCGCTGGACCAGGCCCAGCCCTCGGGCCCCTGCAGGCCCCTGCCCCGCCCTCTCTCACCCACGCCAGTCCAGGGACCCTCTGCCCTGGGTGCCGCGAGGCCCCTCCCAAGGATGGCTGTGTCGCGGGCGCTGCGTGACCTCAGGGGGGTCCCTGTCCTCCCTGGACCTCCTCGACGCCCGTCTGACATGACGGTGCCCTCTGACCAGCGGTTTCTGGGGCTCCTTTCCTTATTGATCCCAAGCTTTGCGACATTCTCTCCACCCATCTCCACTGAGCCCCACCATCCTCAGGCACCTCAATTTCTACCAGTCTCCCCCACTATCCTCTCTCCTCTGTTACTTGCTCTCCAACTTCTGCCACAGGCTGAGATGACCCTGTTGTGAGCCAGACGCCATCCCTGCCCTGAGGTGGGGAAACCACTGCCACCTGCTGCACCTACCCCCAGCGCAAGGTCCCCCGCACAGCTGGGAAGCCCCCCCCATGCCCTGTGAGCTGGTTCTGGCCACCTCTCCTGCCCATCACCTTCTCCCTCCCTGCCCCTCCTTGCCACTCCTGGACCCCATCAGCACGCTGCCCCAGGGCCTCTGCGCACGCTGGCCTCCCCGCTGTCCTGCTTCCCTCCAGGGTTTTGCTTTCTGGCTCTTCATGCTCAGGTCCCTGGGACCTCCTGGACCCTACTGCCAGCTAGATGCCATCACATTTCATCAGCCCCCCTTTCTTCTTTGAAATGGTCTCATTCTGGGGTTCATTTTCTGGCTCAGCGTCTGAGGCCCTCTGCAGGGAGCCATCCCCTGAGGGAAGGCCGCACCTGCTGTGTTCCCTGCTGTCTCCCTGTGGTGCTCCCTGCCCCGGGCAGCGTGTGGGGAGGAGTCAGTTTCCTCCGCCATCAGTGGCGCTAAAGAGCCCCGTGAGGGATTTCTGGATGTCCCTGCGTGCCCCCTTCCTGCCCAGGGAAGGGCTCCAGAGGGGACCGCCTGCTATTTGAGTCTCTCTTGGGGATGCAGGGATGCGGCACCAGGGGGCGCCCCAGGCCTGGGCCACTGCGAGCGAGCGGGGTGGGGCTGGAGGGCTGTGCGGTGGGCAATGCTGGTTAGACTCTCCTTTTAGGAAGTGAGGTGATTAGAGGTGGTGGCTTGAGAACAGTGTCCGGGCTTGCCCAGATGACACCGGCAGCCCAGGCCGGGCCCCCGGGAGGCTTGGGGAATTGCACGTCTGTGCACGACGTCGTACTTCTCACCTGTGGTATGGCGGACACGGGGGTCGGGATTTAAGGGTCATGGAAGAAGCTGGTGAGATGTGACCACAGCTCCCTTCCCAGCACACACGCACACACACAAGCGTGTAAGACAGCCACACACGTGTGCACCACAGCTGCACATGTGTGCACCACAGCCGCACATGCACACCCCACACATGTGCAAGCAGACACAAAACACATGCAGCAATGCACAAATACACAAGGCACACACGCACACATGTGCAACACAACCACATGTGAGCAAGCAAACCCACAAATCACACATGTGCAAGCACACACAGCACATAAAACACACGTGTGCACCCATGGCTACACCCTGTGCAACACAACCACACGTGTACAAGCAGACACCCATGAATAACACATGTATGTGCGCACACACCCCTGCATGTGCACACACAGGCACACACCCACGCTTGCAGACAGGACGTCCTGGAAACATCCGGAACACCCCTGTGTCTGCACTGAGGGGCCTTGGGGCCGGCCCGCCGGGGCACACAGACAGCGGTCAAGGGCGAGTGTTGTGTATCCAAATTTATTCAGTCGAATGTTCAGTCACGGTCCTGGGTGGAAAACATTCACGTTTTTAAAAAATGGTTTCCATAAAAGGATTTTTGGTCACCACCTACTTTTTAATACAGTATTTATATACAAAAAACCCCTTTCAAACTACTTACTGTACAAGAGAAAATAGAAGCATCAGGCTGCGTGATTTTAGCAAATAACGCGCGTCTGCCCCCACGGCCTTCAGAGCTGGCGGCTTAGGGGGTGTGAGGACCCGGCCGCCATGGAAGACGCACGTCCCCCGCCCTTCTCTGAGACTCGGCTTTTTAGGCTTCTCGTGGTGCTTGAGAAGTTTCAGGTAACCGGTCAGGCTAACCGTTGCCAGTTCAGATCCCTCACAGCATCTACAAGACTGATTTTTACAAACTTTTAAAATGATAATTGTCCAACAGTCTTATTCCTGTAAGTAAAAATATAGAGAAGTGTTACCAAAATAGAAGCCTTTATTAATAAAAATCTTTGGTAGACAGTATTTTAAGTTCCCTTGATGATATCTGGTTAGCGAATGAACTCCTCCACCTTTGAGCGACAGGAAAAAAACACAACCACCCTCAAATCCACCACAGAACTGATCAGAAAAAAACCCAGCCCAATAAATATTCTAAGGCGAATGTGTCCCTGGAGTCTCGAGACCTGCTGAACCTTGAGCCCTCGGCAGGCAGGCCCCCGAGTGACCTCTCCCTGCCGGGCCTCCTGTCCCCGGGTCTTGTCCTGTGGGAAGGATGGAAGGTTCTAGGCCAGCTCACCAGGAAGGGGGAGCCGGGGTCTGTCTCCTGCTTGATCTGAGACCCGCAGCCCCTGTCTCCCCAAGAAGACTCTGGATGGTCCCCTGGCCCCAGGGCCGGGGTCCCTGCCTTTCTGACCAGGGTGCCCCCGTTTCTGAGCCGAAGAAAGAAGTTACACGACAGGAGCCCGTGATGCCCTCTGGAGCCGGCTTCTTCCTGACTGAGCTCCCGGCGCTCCCTCAAGCAGGCCTCCAGCTTTGGCCCAGGCCCGGGAGCCCTTCGGCACGGCCCTCAGGGCGCCAGGAGGGTAAGGGAGATTCTGGAGGCCTCTGCTCCCTTCCACTGCAAGAGAACCGCTCCTGCCAACCACCTGCATTCGCCACGCGTGACCCGTCCCCTGCAATCATTTTGATTAACCTCGACTACTGAAGATAAAAAAATTCCCTGCATCATGGTATCATGGTTTTGTGCAAAAACAAGGGGGAAAAAAAAACAACAGAAAAAAGGCTGAAATGTCCTGTGGCCAGGTGGTCTTTGCCAAAGCGGAGCCCCAGGGCAGGTGGCGAGCTGGGGCAGCTACAGGGCACCCCCGGGGCGCTCGGGCCCTGAGGCGGAGGCGCCCTCTCAGAGGCTGTCCCGGAGGCTGTCCCGGCCCGCCCTGGGGTGGTGGTTCTGGCAGGGCTCCTCCTTCTCGCGGGCCCGGTCCATCCACGAGTCCAGCAGCTGCTGCTTGCCCTGCTCCTCCCGCATGAACAGCTCCACCATCAGCACCTTCTCCTTGTGCACCTGCTGGCTGATGTCCTTGGGGATGTCGGGGATGACCCAGTCCACAAAGTCGCTCATGAACATCACCAGGTTCTGGAAGGAGAGTCAGCATGTGGGGCGGGGAGCCGGACCCCGCTGCGCCCCTCTCTCCCACGGCCACGACCCTCCCGGGGCCGATTCCTCCAGGCCTCGGGTGGCCAGACCCCTCTCGGGCACCCCTGGGCAACCTCTCCAGGCACTGGGCCCCGAGGCTGCCGGCTCCAAGCCTGCTGCCTGGCCGCTCTGGCCGGGACGGCTCCCCAAGCCTCAGTCTCTGGAGCCAGTGGGGCCAGCGCACCTGGAAGACGATAACGAAGGCCAGGCGTGCGGCCAGCACGGCCCAGAAGTCCTTGGAGATGTCGTACTTGTGCTCCGACCATGGGGGCTCCCGGTAATCCTTGTACCTGCAAGAGCCGCGGCGAGTCAGGGCGCCGCCCGCGGGGCGCTGGTGGGCATCAGGAGTCCTGGCCCCAGCCCACGCTGAAGCCGGCCGGCGGGGCCGCTGGGGCTGCAGGGGGCTTTGTGGAAGGGCAGGCCCAGCTGGGGGCCGCTGGAGAGGGTTCTGGAACCATCTGGCTCAGGGCTCCAAACTTTGAGACAGTGGAGCTTTTCTCCAGAAAGAAATCCCACCTGAAAGCTCACACAGCAAGCAGTGCTCTCGGCGAAGTGGGGTGGGGCTCCCCAAGCCGGACACCCTGAACCCGAGTCCACCCCCATCATCTATCAAACTCCATGAAATGCAGCTGAAATCCCCCTGCAGACCCCCTCTCTGTGGGGGTGGGGGGCTGTTCGGAAAAATACTCCACATTTTCTCAAAGAAGCTGGTGCAGAAAGTTAGGCACACGGGGCAGCCGGCCGTGGGCTCTGCCCCCAGGCCGCCCAGCCTCGTGGGCCCAGGACGCAGGGAGCCTCCCGTCTGCATCCAGCTGCGGCTTCTCGCTCCAGATGCCATCAGCCCACCCGGCTTTTCAGCCGTCACTTTCAATATTCCCTCTGGTTTCCTTCGGGAGGGGCACACTCCCCTCGGACCCCCAGCCCCGCCGCTGGCCCTGGCCCTGAGGAGCACCTGGGGCCTAGGAGACGTGCCCCCTCCCTTCCCGAGCGTCCTCAGCCAAGGGCTCGCCCGTCCCGGCTCCGTCCCCCTGAGCGATGGCCAGCGCCCGGGGATGGCGTGATGAGAACCCGGGGCCTGTCCCCACTGGGCCCTCCCGGTGCTCCCAAGGCCTGGGGCTGCCACAGGTCTGTGGACACCAAGCTCTGTCGGAGCCTTTGGAAAAAGCCCAGGGCAGGGTGTCTCCAGGCTGGGGCCCGGCTAGCACTGAAAGCTGGGGTCCAGGAGAGGAGAAGGGGTCCACCTGGTTCAGACCAGCACCTGCGGTGCAATGTGAGCTGTGGACAGGCCTCTCTGGGCCTCAGGCCGGCCCCACCAGCCCTGATGCAGCGGTGGAGACGGTGCCCGAGCAGGGAACTAGATGGGAGTCTCCCCGGCTGAGGCAGCCACCCCAGGCGGGCCGGAAGCGGCTTCAGTGCCAGCAGCTTGCACAACCCGTTCTCCGTGGGAACACGCAGCCCCTGCTCTCCCACCGTCACACGCCACACACACCTGATCCTCCCTCTTCCTTCCGTGCTCAAGGCCAACCGCACTGAGATGCCGGGAAATGTGCTTGGGCCACCGAGCAAACTCCTACACACCCCTCAAAGCCCACCTGTGGACCTGCCCAGATGCCACTGCCCCTCGCCTGGCCTGACCTCTACCAGGTGAGAGCTTTCTACTCTCACCAGCTCTCCACCGCCTGCCAGCTCCCCGGAAGGGAAGCGGCCCCTCTGGGGTGGGGAGCATTAAGGGAGACAGACCTGTCTCAGCACCGGAAGAAACGGTAGCCGGCGGCCATCCCAGCTGCCTGCTCTGGAATGCACGCCCCCCACACCCTGCCCCACACCCCCACCTTGGGCTGGCTGGCGCAGCTCCTGTCAGCAGCTGGGAGGCAGCCTGACAAGGGCGCGGCCAGCGGAGGCGGGCAGCTCCCAGCACCTGCCGCCCATGGTCGGTCGGGGGCCTGGCTGAGACCCCAGTTGCAGGGACAGAGCGGCCGCCCGTCTCCCCTGCCCATGGGGGTGACAGCACCTAGGCACGGACGGACCGGTCTTCGCTGGCCATTCTTGGCTGCCCCTGGCTGCCCAGGACACTCCGCCAGGTGCGGGGTGGAGGCCGTGCCCTACCCAGGCCGCCGCGCCCCACCCAGGCCGCCGCCTCAACTCCAGCGTTTTCACGCCTGAGAAGTGCTAACAGATGGGCCACCTTCCCCTCCGCCCTCTCCTCTGAGCGATGATTCCTCTAAAATGCAGTTTTGGTTACATCGGTCAGACTGGAGTGTCAGGTTGTCCGTGGAAGGTTCAGACAATCGCTAGAGGGTGTGGGCGCCGTGGAGGCAGGCGGCTCAGGGGTCCCCAGGGCCCCTGCAGCCCTGGCCCGGGGCGTCTCCAGTCCCCTCCCTGACTTTCGGCCCCCAGGGCCCCGCCCAGCTGACTGCGGGCGCGGGCACCTCCAGGGCTCGGCTTCCTGGAGAGGAACCAGGAGGGATTCTGGACGTAGCTGTCTGGGTGTGTCCTGCTGCGCCGGCCGGCTGGCTTGCCCAGGCCCCCTCGTGCCCCAGCACAGAAGACACAGGCCCTGGGCAGGGCCGCGGCCCCAGGCCAGGCGGGGGCCCCTTGTCCAGGCCAAGCCCTGCTGACTGCCATCTCCCGGACGGGTTTCGCTGTGGCTACTTCTGGTTGCCCAGCCCCAGCCTCTGCCCCCTCCATGCTGCCAAGGGCCGGGAGGCACCAAGGAGCTCAAACAGACCTTGGTGGGCAGCGGTGGGGTGGGCAGCTCGCAGGGCAGACAGGGCAGCTTTATGGCAGGGTTTAGGGACGCCTGTCTGGGCCCTGAGCTCCCCAGGCCGCAACCTCAGCTGGCTGGGTGCAGTTCAGGCCCCTGTGGGTCCCCGGGGGCTGCCGCTAAGCCTCTCTGCCCGCCCCTCGGTCGTACTGTATTTTCCGGTGGGGCTCCCGTGACACTTTATCCTCTGGGAAAGCCAGCTCAGCTTCCCTCCCACAGAGGCCGGTTCCCTCGGGCTGCCCTGCCTGGAGTGCCCTCCCCCGCCCTCACCTGGGCTCACCCTTCCATGACCTGTCAATGCTTCCCCACCTACCCCTGCTCCCTGCAAGCAAGGCTCATGCCCCTCCAAGCACCCCCCCCCCCAGCCACTTACCAGACGGCCCCTTACTGGGCTCAGCTGCTGTGCTGCTGGCTGCCCTGACCCCTGCTTTTCCTGGGAGGCCCCCGAAGCCATGTGTCTGGCCCATGAAGGGAGCCTGCAGGTCTGGCTTCTGTTTCCCAGTATCTGTCACCCCTCCTTGGAGTCCAGACCCCCATCGTTCCTTGCCCCCCGCCCCCATGCTTCTACTGCGACCCCACACCCTGGCACAGGATCCAGGTTCAGTCCACAGGGGCCTCCACCCCCTGGAAACAATGCATGGCTCAGGGATGGGCCGTGACCCAGGTCGGGGAGGCTCAACGCCGGGACTTTTGCTGTTATTGGGGAAGAGAAATTCCTCCCACTGGGATGGCTGGGCAGAGAGGCCGTAAAAGCGGAGCTGCCTGGATCCCTTTCTACTGGAAACCAGTGCCGACATGGAGGAGGCAAAGCTGGGAGGCCGGCCGGAGTGGGGCTTGGTGGCAAACGGTCGTGCCTGGATCCAGCCCTGCCTGAAGCTGTCCCAGACTTTTAAAAGAAACGAATGTCCTACCCCTACTCTGCCCCAGTGATCCTTTTTGTCTTGAATTAAGATCCTGTTGTTGTGTGAAAGAAGCCGGGCGGGATAGGGTTTCCCAGAACCCCTGACGGCGGCTCCCGAGAGAGGGGCGCAGAGCAGCACCTGCAGAGCTGCACCTCGTAGCCCAGCTCCAGGGGGTCGTTGGGGGCCGTGCCGTCCTGGAAGTCGCTGACGTTGAAGGAGGAGAGGGTGTGGTTGATGAAGCCATGCATGGTCCCGTTCTTGCTGTACATGTAGAGGTACACCAGGCGCGGGATGAAGTCCGACGTGAAGGAGATCACGAATGCCTGCGGGCACAGAGGGTGAGGGACTCCGGGGGGCAGGGCCCTGTGGTGGCCAGGTGACCGTGCCCATGGGCCAGCAAGGTGGCCTGGGCGGGTTGAGAGGATGAAGGAAGGGTGGGCACGGCCTGGCAGGCTGAGCGTGGGGCCAGGGCCTGGGCCAGGACGCCCCAAGCAGGAAGCTGTGGGGACACGGGCTGCCTCTCGCTGGCTGTGTGGCCTTGGGAGTGTCACCTAACCGCTCTGTGCCTCCGTTTCCTTCTCGTGCAACGGGGCTAACCACGCCCGCAGCTCGGCCTCGGAGTCCTGCCTGGTTTGAATGATGATGCGAGGAGGGAGAGGGAAGGTGCTTTGTACGCTGCGGGGGGCTGCAGTCCTTGTCCCGGGTGAGCTCTGTCTCTGCGTGTGCGTGTGCGTGTCGGGGGCGGGGCACTGGCAGGGTTCTTCCCAGCCCCATGTTTTAGCACTCCCACATGCGTTTTATATAAGTGGCAAAATTAATTTTGAGAACAAAAGACCAGAACAATTGCCAGGGAGGGGTCTGCCTCTCTGTGTCTCTGCATCTCTCCCTCTCCGCCTTGGTCTCTGTCTCTGCCTCCCTGTCTCTCTCTCCTGGTCTGTCTCTGTGTCTGTCTTTGTCTCTTTGTCTCCCTGTCTCTGTCTCTCCCTCCTGTCCCCCTCCCTCTCTCCTTAAGCTCCCCCCACCCCCTGCACATTCTCCGGAAGAGGGATACAAGGAATGCCAGGCCGCCTGGTGGGGGGTTTTATGCAGCAAAAGGTGGGAAGACCTGAGCCCCTCTGGAGCTTGCCCAGCTCCCCCTGCGTCCCACATCACTCTTGGAGGCAGCGCCCTGCCATCTGGGGCCCACTCCCCTGTGAGGGGTGCAGCCCACTCCCCTGTGAGGGGTGCCTGTGGCTGCAGCCATAGGGTGCCCCGGTCGACTCCCGGGGGTCACTTACATTGATGATCACAGCCAGCTTCCCGACACCTCTGAGAATGTTGTACCAGATTCCTGGGGAAGAGAAGCACAGTCTCGAGGGCTGCTGGCCCTGGCACCCGCTGACCCCACCAGCAGGGGTGTCTTTTGGGGCCTGGACTGGACGCCTGCTGACCGGTCTTTCCGGGAGGCTCCGCGCCTGACTGCGGCAGAGCCACGGCTGAGCAGAGCAAGCTTCTAGCAGGGATGCCTGCAGACAGTGGGCCCCGAAATGGCTGACACCCCCTCTGGGCGCTCACTAGCTCCGATGAACCCTTTCTCTACAGACAAGATTCTACATGGGTGCAGCCTGTGTCCTAAGGGCGCACCCCCAACCCGAGGGGGGTGTCAGTTCTGGACAGGAAGCAGCAGGGGCCCTGCAGTCCCACTCGAGTGGGGCTGGGTAGAAAGTGAGGCTGTTGCCCAAGCCGAGGCCAGACGCTCCTCCAGGTTCTACCTGTTCTCAGGGTCTACCTGGTTCTCAACCTGCTCTGCTACCGTGATGGGAGCGGGCTGCTCCGTGGGCTCTGCTCGTACCCCTAAACGCCTCCCCCGGAGAAAGCATTTGGGATGCAGGTGAGCGCAAGGTGGTGCTGTTGGGGGCGATCCTTAGAGTCAGCATCTGGGCCGGGAGGCCCCCCCCAAGCGCCGGGGAGGCTGCCAACTACACCCCGGCCTCTCTCCTGGCCCTCGCACAGTGCCGGGCACACAGGGTGCAGTGCGTTGGGTAAATGTTTGCTGAGTGACTATATGAGCGTAGAAAGACTTTCTAACAAGACTCTTCCCAAGGGAGCAGAGGCTGGGAGTCGGGGCCTCCATCCAGGCACAGGGCCGCTTCTTCAGGATCATCTGCTGCTTAAAAAATGCTAGTCGCTGTCTAGACACCAGGTTGATTTAATTTAAAATCTGCACTTGCACTCTGAGACCCGGGCTGAGTCAAGGCAGGCCTCAGGGCTCCATGGCCACAGCGCCCCCCTGCAGGTCACCGCGGGAACTGACTGTGGAATATGTGTCCAAACCCAGACCCCACCAAAGTGGGGAGACAGAAAATTCCAAGGGGAGCAAGAACATCCCAGTGCGCCCAGGAAAACAGGAACGAGCTAGTGCTGTGAGAACAGCCCCGTGTGTGCTGCTCAGCTCAGCATTCACACGGCCCGCCTGGCCATATGGGGTCCGAGTTCGAGACCCCTGAATTGGGGTGCTGGGAGAGGGTGAGGCCAGGCAGGTTGGGGGTCAGGGCCGGGGGCCCCTGGTCCCTGGGCTCAGCACGCCGGGAGGGTAGGACTTGGGGAGCGAGGAGCTAGCCTGCAGGCCACGCAGGTGACCAGCAGTGGCTCAAGGATGGCGGGCACAGGGTGCCAGACGGCAGACAGGGGCTCCAAGCCTGTGCCCCGCTGCCTCATAGGGCCGGCTATGGCCTCTGCGATCCCCACACCAGAATCCTGGCGACATTTTAAAAATGCCAAACCAGGAGGCCAGTCCTGGGGTCAGCGGCTCGGGGTCCTGAGTCCCCTCCCAGTGTTCATGGGCATGGTCCAGGGCGGGGTCACTGCTCCGACGACCTTGAGGTGCGAGGGGCCAGTGCTCTTTGGAAAGTCTTCGGGGTTCCTTTGGGAGAACCTTACGGGGACAGCTGCCCCCTCCCCACGGTCCCCCTGCCATCCCAAGGGGTGAGCTTACCTCTAAGAACATGCCAGGGAGGCCTGCCCCAAGCTGCTCCCTGAGGAGCTGTGCCCCCAGGGGACCCCCTGGAACCTGCCTGAGAGCCTGGTGCCAAAGGTCAGGGCCGGGAGGCTGGAGTGGACCCCCAGGCAGGAAAGGGGCTGGGGCCTCCCAGCCAGCCGCCACGCCTCCCTCTCCGAGGCCGGCTGCAGTGGTGGCGGACTTCCGCCAGCCACCCGGCCCTGGGGTGCAGGTCATGGGGGCCACTGAGGCTCTGTCCCTCGGGCCCTGCACGGATCACCGGAGGAACACAAAAGCCTCTTCAGGGAAAGGTTACAGTGAAGGAAGAGCAGATGACGCCTGGCCCATCAGGCAGGAACCAGGAAGCAGCTGCTGATCCCAGCCGGGAGGCACGGAGCCCCGAGCAGAAGCCCCAGGTGGTGGGGCGGGGTGGGGTGATGAGGCCCACAGCACGCTGCGGGCCTGGGGCTCCCCTTTGCTTTGGTGGGCTTGCGGGGTCAGGGATGCCGCTGCAGGGGTCGGCCAGGGCCTTGCCGGGGAAAGGCTCCAAAGCAAACACAGGCCGCAGTCCGCGGGGCCTGAGAATCGGGCCTTTGTGAGGAGCCGTGGTGGGGAGGCCACGCTCTTTTCTTTCCGCCCGGGCACAGAGCTCCGGCATTCCCAAGGCTGCCCAGGGAGCCCTGGCAGGCCGCCCTGTCCTCCCTTCTGGAAGCCTCTGGGCTGCGGTGCCAGCTCTTCAGGGCCAGCCCTGTCTCCGGGGAGGGGCCAGGGAGAGCTGGCCGCTCCGTTCCAGCCCAGAGCTGGGTCCCACCTGGCCTCGGGCTCCCCACCTGGAAAATGGGACCCAGACCCCACAGGCCCCCGTGGACAGCCCAGGTCAAGACCAGGGCCAGGCCCATCTGCCCAGGATGCTGGTTCTCCAGGCGGGGGCTGAGCTCGCTAGAACTCTGCACTGAAGGTCACCTTGACCTTGAGGGGGACCAGCTCTCCCCAAGAATCCAGCAGGCGCTGCTGTTTGCCCACGAGCAGAGCGGATTTTCATGTTAAATGTGAAATGGAGAAAGGGAGGGACTTAGCTTCAGGGGGAAATGGCTCCTTAAGGTCTGAGGCATCCCCTCGTGGCCCCGGCTCTCAGCTGTGCAGTGGGAGGGTGGCCCGCGGCTAGCAGGGGCTCTTTGGGGGGTTCAAACCTTTTAAAATTTCAGACAAAATCCTATAATGAAGTCTGGGAGGGAGGGGTCTCTCGGCTGAGTCTCCACCAATTATCCAGGCCCCCTAACAGGTGGCGGAGGGAGGCAGAAGGTTAACACATAGGGCGGGACCTCCAGGCCGAGCCTGGCTCCAACCGTGCTGAGTCTGGGGCGCCGGCCGAGGTGCCCAGCCTCAAAGCCTGGCCTGGGTCTGACTGCAAACCCCAGGCTGAGGCTGCAGGGGGAGCGGGCGGAATCACCGCCCCCGGGGCCCCGGTGAGCGGCGGGATTGGCACTTCCAACAGAGCTGAGACCGCAGGTGGAGGGGCCGGAGGGCCGCGTTCTCGGGGAGGCAGATGGGAAGAAGCGGCCGGGCTGGCGGCGTCGGGGGCACGGCCCCAGAGGCCAAGGCACCGGCCCAAAATCCCCGGTCAAGCGGGGCCCCGGTCAAGCGGGGCCCGCGCAATGGAGGCGGGAACGCCGGGCAGGATGGGGAGGCGTCAGAGGCGTCCTGGGGGCTGGGGGTGGGGTTCCCGCCACGCAACGGGCCGCAGAAGCCCTTGGAAAGATTGAGTGGCCGCCACGTCGCTGCAGGATGCCGCTAGGTCTGTGGGAGCCCGGCCCGAGACGGCCCCCCGCGCCCCCCCCCCCGCTTGGTCAAATAAGCAGCACCCCTGAGCGGAACCTAGTCTTGAATGCACGTGGGCGCTGCTCTGCCCAGCGCCGCGCTCGCGGGGAGGAAACGTATTTCTGTAACTTTCCATCACATTTCAAGATTAAGTCCCTCAATAAACTGTTTGGTTTTTACCCCGAAAACTGGGTCCCGGTAATTGGATTTCCTTATGACGGGCCCATCCCCACGACCGCGGGGGCCCAGGGTGGGCGTCGCCGCCAGCAAGGAGGCCACGCGACTCCCCGGACTTTGAGGAAAGTTAATCCTCGTGCACGTCTTCAAACCCCAGCCCCGCTCGGAGCCCTTGTCCACGCGGTGAGGGAGCCCTTTGTGAGGGGGGCTCGGCCCGGCTGCTCCCAGCCCCGACCCTGCAGGCCCGTGAGGCCTTGCTCGTCCCGCCTTCCTGCCCTGCGAACTCGCGTGGGCAGCCACCTGCTGGCTCTGTGCTGAGAGGTCCCAGGGCCGCCGGGGGGGCCTCCTGGAGCAGCAGCTACTGAGACCCTTGACACCCGGACACCAGCCAGCGCTCCCCGAGGCCAGCGCACCTCTGAGTAATGAAGAGGTCGGGCTGGGGCGTCAAGGAGCCCTGGGGTCTCATATCGCCCTCCCCACCCCGAGTCTCTGGCCAGGAGAGGCCCTGCGGGGGTGCCGACCCCACTTTCCCGGCGCTGACTCCCGGGAGCCCCGCCCAGCCCCGGTCACTCACCGATGTCTTTAGCTCTGACGGCCACCGGCCTCCGCAGCTCGGTGATGAACTTCTTGGCATCCAGGCGGATCTCGATGATGTTATTCAGCAGGGCGAACAGCGGGGCCAGCGGGAAGGACGCCACGAACAGGGTGACGAAGCCGAACTGGATGACTGCGGGCAGGGGAGGCCGGGGTCAGTGTGCCCCACTCGTGGGGCCGCCACCCCCGTCCTCCCCCTGCATGGAGGGGCTCTCCCGCGCTCCCACCACAGCTCGGCCGACTCCCGGCCGGGAGGGGGTGGTGGGAGGACCCCAGGCTTTTTGCCCCGGGCTCTGATGCTGACGCTTTAGTAACAGGCACGTTGGCTCTCATCGCAGAGTGAGTCCTGACACATCACCCAGGGGAGAGGCCCCCGGAGCGCCAGACCCGGCCCATCACCCAGCGTTGAGCGGGAGGGGCCTCGGGCGTGGACAGCCAGAGGTGCCAGGGCCGGGGCACGCCAGCACCCTGCCTCTCCCAGGGCCCCAGACGCCCTTCCATCGGGCTAGGAGGCGGCGGGACCCACTGTGTGGACAGTCCCGTTCCTGTCCTTGCTCACGATGCTCCTGTCACGCTGGTTTTTTCAGCATCAGGTGGTGCGGAGAGCACAAGGCTGGCACCTGAGGTCAGCAGAGCTCACTGAGGGCAGAGGCGTGGGGAGCTGCTTGGCAGTGCCCAGCCAGGGCGCCCTGTGCGGGCAGAGAGCACGGCAGGCAGCAGTGGGCCGAGTGCGGCCGCTGTCAGCGTGCAGGTGGGGCCTCAGCTGGGTCCGGCCATGTCCCTGGCTCTCCCACACCCCATGGGGACGCTTCCTCGGGCGCTGGTCTGTTTGCAGGTGGCCAGAGCCGGCAGCTGAGTTGGTTGTGTGGCTCCGCATTGGTGTGAGGGAAGCTGGGGCAGAGGCTGGTCAGCTGCGCTGGCCTTTTCTTCCAGCCTCCAGCTCGTGTGCCGGGGCAGCATGCTGGATGGTGGGGCCCGGGTGGGCTTCCCCTGGGTGGACAGGAGGAGCCTGTCCCTGGAATGTCAGTTCACAGAACCCAAGAGGAACCCGGACCTCCGGCCACGCAGGACTCAATTCCGGGGGGTCACTGGCCTCACACCGGCTTTCTTGGTGTCTCTCCTGCCATGGGGTCACAGGCGGGAAGCCCTCCTCTGAGACCCCAGCTGGAGAGGAAGCAGCCCCGGGGGGCCGCAGGGGGCCCCGGAGCTTCTGGTCAGCTTGGATTTAACCCAGGAGAAGGCAGGGGCTGTCGTCGGATGCAGAACTGTTGCCTTTTAAGAGTCTCGAGATTCTTTTCTCTCTGAGTCAACGTCAAGTTGTTTTTGCACAATCATCCGGGAGCTGAGAGCCACTTATCTGCAATGACTGGGCCCACAGAGCGCAGGGCGGCCCTCGGGGTGCAAGACAGACAGGCTGGCAGCACCCGGGCCTCACAACCCACACGAAAGCTGCCCGCGGCTGCGCTCTTCTGGTGTTGGTAAAAAATGCAGAGTCCTGGGCCTCAACCCACACGGGGCGGGGGTGCCCGGAACCGGCGTGTGAAGTGCACTGTCCATGGTGGCCCGGGGCACCACACCTGCACGCTCTCTGCGTGGGTCCACTGGCTTCACTCGCCCGCGCGCTCACTCCCTGAACACACCTGTGTACCTGGGCCTGTTCTGGGTGCAGGGGCTATGACAAGAACGTGTGCAGGGGAAAGGCAGAGGTCACGGCTGTGCAGGGGAGGGGCTGCCCCTTCTCAACACTGTGGTCAGGAAGTCCCCTCTGCTGGGGGACATTCTGAGCTGAATCCGGAGGAAGGGAGAGAGGGAGTCATTCGGGAATTGGGGGACAGCATTCTGGGGGGGGGACACACATAGCCAGTGCAAAGGCCCTGGGGCAGGTGCAAGCCCCGAGTGCTTGGCTAAAGGCACAGAGGCCAGTGTGGCCAGAGGCAAGGGAGCCGGGACATGGGGTCAGGCTCCTAGCCCCCCACGCCCCCGAGAATGTGTCCCCCTCTGGCCATCCTCCCGCCCCGCGGCGCAGCGTGGGTGACGAGGCTCAGCCCCGGGGCCTGCGAGCGCCGCTCCGTGCGCCGGGCCACTCACTCATCTCCATGTACTCCGGGGTGAGGCCGGCGAAGGGCTCCAGGGTGTAGTCCACCTCGTAGCGCTGCTTCTGCTTCTCGTACTGGACGTGGTCGCTGGGGCTGCGGCGCCTCAGCCTCAGGTAGCGGATGAGCTTCTTCATTTTCCTGGAAGAGTCGGGCCTCAGCGGGTTTCCAGAGGGGTGGGCGTCGGGGGCGAGGGCCTGGCCCCCAACTTGTCTTTCTAACTCTCTGGGCCGGCCGGTGCTTGAAAGCCTGAGTGAACGGGTCTGCGCTGGGGCCCCTCGGCCCTTTCGCTGGAGGCAGGCGCCAGGGGTAACCGCCAGCTTGCGCCACAGGGAGACCGAGGCACAGGAAAGCGGGTGCCCCGGCTGTGCCCCAGGGGAGGTCATGGAAAACAGTCCAGAATGTCCCTGGCTCTGCAGGCCGGGCTCCCCCGGGGAGGAGGGACAGGAAGGGGTCCCCGAAGGGCATGCGGGAAGGAAGCAAAGCCGGGGTCTCCCATCTGAGGTCACAGGGAGCCACACGTGGGCTGGCATCCCACATTCTCAACCTCTGGGGGGCAGGGAGCCGTCCCAGCTGCCTCTGGCTCCTCCTCCACACAGGGGGGTGGCCCCCCATCTTCCCCTGTCCCTGCTCCGATGCCCTGGTCACCTACCCGTCCCCCCCACCCCCGCCCCTGGCCCCGCCCCGCCCCCGTTACACTCACGGGATGCCGATCTCAAACAGGTTGTTCTGGATCAGCTGCTTGCCCAGCATGATGATGCTGAGCTGGATGCAGAGCTCCATCAGGCAGCCCCCCGGGGCACACTGCGGGCAGAGAGTGCGTCAGCCCCGACCTGGACGGCCCGCACAGGGAGGCAGCCTCCCTCGGGGCTGCTCCAGCCTTGTTTGGAAATAGGGTCTTGACAGACGTGACCAAGTTAGATGGGGCTGGAGGGAGCAGGCAGCCCTGACCCAGCAGCGGGCGTCCTGTAAGAGGACAAGGCCCGGGACATGCAGGGGGTGGGTTGCAGGGACACAGAGGACAACCAGTGTCCACAGAAGCGGGGAGAGTGGCCTGGAAGGGACTCCCAGGACCTGGAGGAGGCCCTGTCCTAGTGTTAGGGGGAAAAGGATGTCCCAAAGCAAATTCCATACAGGCTTTGTGGACTCCACCCCCACCCCAGGTCAAAGCCAAAGACACTGGGAACTCCAAATCCCATCCCCACCCAAGGGAAGGTGGCTGGGACCTGAGGGTGGGGTGAAGCAGCCAGGTGGATACAAAAGGCAGACACGTGGGCTTTGGGGGCTCTCCATTTTGGGCTCTCCGCCAGCTCGCAGCGTCCGGCCAGCTCTGAGAGTGACTTTGGGTTTCCAGGTCGTCGGATCGGGTAGGACGCATTAAAGACTTTATTTCCCTATTTTCTCCCTGAGTTGTACATTTTCCTTATTTCCTTTCCTCTTGTAAATAAACCTTTTATTAACCCTTTTGTGTGTGCCTGCCGTGGAGTATTCGTAAGTCCCTTTAAAGCGCGCAGGTGAGGACCCACAGCCAGGAACCCGTTTAATATCGGGGCTGCTCTATAACACTAGGGGCACAGGAGAGAATGAGTTTCTATTGTTTGCAGCCACCTAGGCGGTCGGCTGCCCCAGGGCTCAGATGCCTCACCCCTGGGTGTCAGGCTGGGGCCAGGCTCAGAGGGGAAGGGGCAGGGTGAGGCTGGGCCTTGGGACTCCTGTCCTCAGGGCCAGCCCTATCCCGCACTGGCCCCTGTCCACAGGCCCAGCTGGCCCACATGCCCTTGGGAAGCCACATGCGGGGCAGCTGGTCCCCCCAAGGCTGACACCCTCTCTCGCCCTCCCTGGGCTGTGCTTGGGGGATGGGTGGAAAGGGTGACTTGTCCGAGCAAAGCGAACTCAAAAAATGCGTCGTGTAGACTCACTGTCTCATAAATCACTGAAGTGCCACCCTTGGCTTTACCCTATTCTACAAAGGCCTCTGCCAGCCCTTCCGATCATTGCTGAGTCTGGCAGGGTATCAACTAAGGAGACGCCTCGTGGAATGTTCCAGGCGGCACTTCATGGCCTTTGCAAACACTGGACGAGCCCATGTGTCGGGGTGTGTGGGGGCTGGGTGCTCCCCAGTGGTGGACTCTCCAGGCAGAAGTGCAGGAGCCCCAAACCTGGTAGCTGCTCCACCCTGTTTTATTGGGTTCTATTGTGAAGACCCCCCCCTATTTTCCAACAGGCTGAGTTATTCTAGGAGTTGGAAGTGCTGACCCCCCGAGACCTGAACCGCGGAGAGGCCCGGGGTCCGGCCTCGCCTGACGGAGCTGCTGGGGCAAGTCCAGGAGTCCGGGGTCAGGACTTGGGCCGAGGGGCCTGGTGCGTCGGGCAGAGCCCCATGCTGGGCGGCTGAGGAGAAGCCAGCGGTCCCCAGCACTGTGCCGGGGAGGGAGGCGCTTCCATTTCAGGTAAAAAAAAGCTGTGACTGAGCTCTGATCTTTATCATTGAATCACCTCAGCAGCGCGAGAGAAGCGTCACGGTCTTGCCAAAAAAGAAAGGAAAACTGGGGGCCTCCCTAGTGGCGCAGGCGGTTGAGCGCAGCGCTGTGAAGCTGTCCGCAGCCTCTGCAGCGCCGGTTCGATCCCTGCTGGCCTTGGAGCAACGACATGGCGCGGCAGACCTGTCTCGCCCGCTGCTCCCCTCAGCAGTGTATTTCGTCAGTCTGCCTGTTCTGCTCCCTGCTCTGTCTCTGGTGCATCCTCTCACCCTCCCGTGCCTCTGACCTGCACCCCAGCTCTTGTACAAATAAATAAATCTTTAAAAAAAAAAAAGGAAAACTGGGTGTACGTCTGGACTTTTGGGCTCAGAGACTTTTGTCTTCCATGGCAATCCTATCTGGACACCCCAAAGAGATGGACCCCCAGGAGGAGAGCAGAAAAGGGCTCCCGCGGTGGGGAGCAGCGGCCGCAGGTAGCGGATGAGACCCACGTGCCTCTCCCGCTGGCTGCGAGGACAGAGCTGGGAGCAGAACGGGGCGGCGCGGCCTCCTTACCTCTTCCATGCGGAAGGAGCGGAAGATGTACACGTAGTCGCCCGGGCGCCCCACGAACCTGAAAGGCGGGCAGTCAGGGCGGGGGCAGCTGGGGGTCCTGGGGTGGGCCTTGAGGGGCCCCCAGCTGCCCAGAGCTTTGGGCAGCAAGACTGAGCTGCCCTAAGGCCAGTGCTCCGAGTCCCCACCCTGGGGGAGGGGGAGAGGATGCGATGGGGGGACCCGGGACCCCGCTATGTCTTCAAGGATGCTCCCTAGGGCTGGACTGGGGCCCTAGGAGAGGGGGCTGGGCCCGTCCTCCAGGCAGGATGGGTGGGGCAGGTCTAGGTGTGGCGGGTCAAGCCCAGGGCGGCTCCCGCTGATCCAGGCTGGGGGCCAACATCTCCACAAGCCTGGAGCCCAAGCTGCCAGGGGCTGTGCTTTGCATGCCCGCTTCGCCCGGGCCTCGCCCTCTCGTCACCCCAATCCAATGTGGGAGCACCACGTCCCCGCTGCCTGGGGTCTCCACTGTCTGGGGTACCCACTATGGGGGGTGCTTGCTGCCCAAGATCCCTCCTCTCTGGGGTGCTGCTGCCCAGGACTCCCGCAGTCTGGGGACCCTGCTGCTCCGGCAGAGCCGGGCGGCGGGGGCGGGGAGGGGCACCTCCCCTGGGCCGGGGACAAGCTGGGGACAGCAGGCGCTTCAGCTGCGCAGTCCCTACCGGCCTTTGAAGAAAGCCACGTAGAAGATGGGGGTGTAGGAGTTCACGAACTTCAGCAGGAAGGCCTTGAAGATCAGCCTCTCCTCGAAGCTCTTCTCCGTCTTTGGAACCTCTGGAAGGAGCGAGGGGCAGCTCTGAGGCCAGTGCGGGCGCTGCCCATGCGGCCCCCGAGCCGGTGGCCAGAGCCGGTGCTGACCCCGGGCGGCCTGGGCCCCGCCCACTCACCGATCTTGGTGAGCCACCTGGCGATGCAGCCGTACACCTCGTCCAGGAGGATGATGACCACCAGGTTGATGATGACCGCGGTGGCCGTGACCGTGACCCGGATGTTGGACCGGACAGAGGGGGAGGAGTTCATGGCCAAGGCCGCGGCCGTGGAGATTCGATAGATGATGACCCCCAGGACGATGGCAAAGGTGACTGCGATCTGCAGGAGGCAGGAAGCTCTTGGCCGCGGCCCCCGGGGTCTCGTGACACATTCTGGGGTGGGATGTGGGATCTGATGCTGAAATGTGGGCTGCCCGCAGCTGGGGCTGGACAGCTGGGTAGGGCCTGGCCCAGCTACCCCGACACCCTCTGGCTTGAGCCGACAGCCGCCCCCCTCCCACCCAGCCCACCGTGGGACCAGACTGTTCCACACAGGCAGGCTGGTGGTCACCCGGGAGACGGGGTGGGAGCTGGCTCTGGTGATGCGTTTTCCAGGGCCTCGCCCAAAGAAGCCCCGAGGAAAGCCCTGGCCACACTCTGGGTGGCAACCTGGGCACCCTCCGCGGTGACTCAGCCGACGGCACCCTCCAGGAAGCGGCTGCCCACACCAATCCTGATGGAGGGTGAAGCGTGGGCACTGCTCCCGGCCAGTTCTGGAACGAGGGCTTTCCTTGGAAAATCCCTGGCTCCTGCCAAACGGCCCCTCCCAGAGGAAGGCCCCGCCCGGCCTCGGGCCCATGTGCGGGGGCAGAAGGGCGTCGGCCTCGGCAGAGCCACAGGGAGGTGGCTGGCCCTCGGGGTGCACCCCTCCTGCTGGGACAGGGCCGGGGCGCAGGCTGCCGACGCCGGCGTCCCCGCCTGCAGTGCTGGGGTGCGCCTGAGCGCCCGGCCTGGCCCATGGGCACACGCCTGCTGATTCACCTGTGATGGGTGACGGCGCCCGGCTGCGGCTCCTACCCACCATCCCCCCTCCGAGGGTCCTGAGTCCATTTCCCAGGTGCCTGGCGGGTGGAGGGGGCTGAAGAGATGGTGAGCAGTGAGGCTGTGCAGGCTGAGGGGTGGGCAGGTTGCTGGGAAAGCACTTCAAGGAGGGGCTGCCTCCAACACTGTCTCCCTCCCCTTCCTGCCCCGACCGTGGAGGTGATGCTGGAGGTGGAGCAGCCGTGTTGGGACCACAAGGCACAGGCTGGGCAAGCCGGTCAGAGGAGCTGGTGTGTGGGGGACACCCAGCAGCCCTAGGGCTAAGGGAGCTGCAGCAGCCGCCCGCCCGCCCCTGCCCTGGCACACAGAGACGGAGCTGCGGGAGCCTCCAGGGAGGTGACGCGTGACCCGAGGCAGAAGGTGCCACGGCTTCCCTGCCCCTCGCTGGTGCTCCTTCCGCGACACGCTCCTCCCCTGCCAGGAGGGGTGGGACCCCCAGCAGCCCGTCCACCTGTCCACGTCCCACCCTGTCCCCCGGCAAGTTGCCGCGTCACCGCCAGTTGTCCGGCACCCAGCCTGGAGCTGGCCAGAGGGCACACCACTAGCATGTCTGTGGCGTGTGCTCAGGGTCCTCCAAGTGAGGCTGTGCTCGCTCCCACCCACCTGGGAGGCCCCACCAAGTGGTCCAGGTCTCGGGGGTCCCTGCCAAAGACCCCTTTCCATCAGCCAAGGTCCCCTGACCGTGTGAGCGCGTGGGGGGCACTGAGTCCTTGTAGTGCCACCACGGACTCAGGTTAAGGGTCACTGGCTCTCCCCAGGTGGCGCTGCCTCCCTGCCCCTAAGGTCCAGCAGAGTGGCTGGGCTCTGAGCTGGGCTGTCCTGCTGGCATCTGCCCCGGCCCCTCCAGGCTGGTGGACTGGGAGAAGGGTCAGCTGTTCGGCAGCAGGAGGGGGTGGGGTGGGGGCAGCAGGGGTGAGGATGGATGGGTCTGGCAGGGCGCTTGGGCCACCGGGCACACCTGGGTCCACTGGGGCCTGCATGTCCTGCCTCTGCCTTCGGGAACTTACCATGAAGATGATGGAGACCAGGTTGGTGAAGTAGGCGGGGAACCGGTCCCTCCAGGTCAGCTTCACCTTGTCCGTCTGCAATGCCAGACCAAGAGGGGTCATGGGGGCCGCCGGGGGGAGTTTGGGAGTGCATGTGTGCTTGTGAGCGCATGAGCAGCCGGCACAACACAAACACTCAGAAGATCCTTAAATAAACAACCCGCAGGTGCGGAGGGAACGCAACGTGTAGCTTCAAAGCAGCGCCTGGGGCTGACGCCCTAGGAAGCCACTTTGGTGGAGCCCCAGGCTCGGCCTGCCAGGCGCACCCCGAGATGCATCACTGCCCCGTGGGAGCCGCCAGTCTGGACCCCTTTCTCCCGCCCAGAGTCTCCCTCCCAGGCTGGAAGCCCCAGCTGCGCTGCCCTCTGCCTCCCAGGCCACGTGGTCACCGTCCTCTGCGAGCAAGTTGGGACAGGTGGACGTTACCAGCCCAGATGCTGCCTGCATGGAGTTGCTGGCTGGGACACGGGGCTGCAGGCCCCGGCTCGGGGCCGGCCTGGTTTGGAGGCGCCCCAGCTGTGCCTGACCCGGACGCTCCAAGAACGGGGCGGGTGTTTAGAGGGGGGATGCGTATATTAGGTCAAAGAACGCCACTGCGGGATGGGCGCTCAGCCAGGGCTGGGGCGGTGGGGGGGCATGTGTGTCCAGTCCGGAGCGCGGGCAGCAGGGTGACAAGCGGGTTTCCCAAGCCCCAAGGAAGCCACAGCCGTCCCGAGGCCCCCCGCCCGCAGCCATGCAGTGACGTCTCAACACAGCCCGTGGGGCACGGCCGGGGCGGAGAAGCACGGAGTGGACGTTGACCAGAACACAGGTCAGCCTTTGTTGAGGAAGACACCAGGCACCGGTCGCCTGCAAACACTCAAGACCCGCGTCGCGCCCGGAAAGTACCAATTTCACCCCCGCCATGGCTGTCTTAACCCTCTGCTTCCACTTGTTTGGGGGGTCCTCTGGGCTGTGCCGCTGCTTCTGAGGGCAGGCGGGGAACAAGAGAGCACGGTGGGGAGCGGTCAGGACCGGGGGGCGGCCCCGCTGGCCCCAGCAGCGAGCTCCCTGCCCCTCGGTGGACTTGCTGGCAAGGCTGAGTCCAGGGCTGGGGCTCTGAACCAGGAGGAGAGGGTGCAGGCCCACGTTCTGAGAGGGGCGAGGCGGGTGGAGGCTGAGGCTTGGAAGCAGACCCCGCACGGAAACGGACGCTCGGGGGGCTGGGCCCCACCTTTTGCTATGAAGGTCGCTGCCATTTAGACCGTCCCGCAGCGCCTCTTGCTGCGTGGAAGCCGCTCCCGGAGCGGCAGTGGCGTGTCCAGGAAGGGCTGCATCTTTTCTCTTTTTCTCCCTCAGTGAGTCTGGTGCCCCAAACCCAGCAGGTCACCAAGAGGAGGCGGACACAGAGGAGGTGGCCGGCGACTCCCTCCAGGGCCGCCGTGGGCGCCCACAGCAATGGGGCTCTCACGGGACCACAGAGCCTTGAAGCAGGTGACACTGGAGTCGGGGGACAGCGGGGCAGGCCCCGGGAACCACATCACAGCCCAGGCGAGCCCTTGTCTCCCCACAGCCTGTGTTTCTCCTTGGGAAGGGACGAGACGCCCGTCCACGCTCACTCTAAGCGGTGCCTCGGAGAAGCCCCGGGGGACCGGCTGCACACTGGCTGGGGCCGGGCCACAGGGACAGAGGGAGCAAATGGAACCGTGGACACTGGCTCCGGGAACAGCATCCTTCAACTGTCCCCAGCCCTTTGGGAGCTGACGCCAACCCCCCAGCCCAGCAGGGGCAGACAAGGGTCCTGGGCACCCGCTCATCCTGGGTCACCTAAACAACCTCCATTTAAAGGCTAGCCCAGCACCCCAGAGCTTGGGGGAATTCTGGCTGTGAAGGTGAGGCTGCCATTTTGAATGAGAGGTTGGGGAGAAAGAAAAACGCTTGCTATGGAAGACGGTGACCTCAAGAACGTCCCCGGAACAACAAGTCCCTTGTCCTCATAGGCTGTGGTACAACCAGGAACTGGCCATTTGCTCAGGGACCCCATTTGGGGAAATCCCGCCATTTTGTCATTCAACACGGAACACAATGGGTGGGAGGAATGTCAAGTGCACTTTGAGGAGCCTTCAAAGCTACCCAGCACTTGCAGTTGAAACATGGCCTGAAGCTTAAGATGCACCCCCAGAATAGATTAGGAAGATTTATAGCAGATTTGATCAACTCCAGCTGGCAGGCCAAATCTGGCCCCTGCTCGTCCTTACGAATAAAGTTTTATTGGCACATGGTCTGTGCTACAATGGCAGAATGAAGTGGCGGTGACAGAGGCCAGCCCCTGTCCTGGGGTGTCCCTACTCTACAAGGTTGAACACACAGATTTATGGCGGGGGAAGGCAACTGGCAGGGGACACCGTACCTCTTTGTTTTTGGATTCCTTCCTAAGCGACTTCTCCAAAACTCTGGCCTCGTACTCAGCTCTGGGGTGGTCCTGTAAGGAAACCAAGTCAACATGGAGCATCTAGCAGTGTCCATACGCTCAGGGCAAGCGCCCCGGGCACATTCAGCCCAGGCATTGGCTTCGGTGCTCTGTGGGGCCAGTTCGTAGCTGGCTGCTGGCATGTTTCCAATTTAGAGCCCCCATGCAGCCCAGGATCCTCCCCCTCATTTTCACCCGGCCATGGGCAGGCCAGAGTGGCCCCATTTCTGCCTGTGAACACCCAGCCAAGAACTAGCCCCCGAGAACGTGCTACGGAGGAGCCGTGGGGTCAGAAGAGACAGCAGCAGAGTCAGCAAGCGCGGGCAGGCCAGAAGCGCCAGCCCCGGAGCCCAGAGGGTCAGCGAGGGCACTGGAAGGGAAGGGGGTTAAGAGAGACCCGTGACGGGAGAAGCAGAGACCCCGCCGTGACAGAGAGCTGCGCGGAGCCGCTCGGGAGAAAGACGGTCAGGCGCGAGAAGGTCCCTCTCCCAGGGAGACAGGCTGCGGGGAGAGAGAGAGTGACAAAAAATTCCAAACCTTGACGGCCTCCTGCAGGGAACCAGACACGTAAAAACAAGAACAGAAAGATTTCATTACTTATGTTGTTGTGTAAGAAGATGGCCACATCCTCTAAAGGTAACGAACGCTCTTCAGACCCAGCCTAAGCAGACGGGCACAGGACAAGGGACAGGACGGGACACGGGACGGGACGGGACGGGACCGCCGCTAAAAGTCGCCACTGCTGCTGGATAGCCCTGGCCTTGTGGCGTGGACATTCCCCGGGGTGGACTGGAGTTTCGTAGACTCGATGAGGAGCCTGTGGCCTTGTGACTGGGCTTGGGCATCTTCCCCGCCCAGAGCTACAAGCTGGGGCTGATGTCCTGGGGACCAGCTCCCTGCTAAGGCCCTGGGGGGCGGGTGGCTCACTCTGGGGAGCTCACTGTCCAAGGGCTCTGATGGCCACCACACCAAGCACCTGGTCCATCACAGGGAAGAGTCTACCTGGGACAAACCCCAAGGGCCGGACCAAAGACTAGTCCCACCCCCACCTTCCCAGCCACAGGGACATCATGGAAAGGACAGCCTAAGCCCTATCAGGAGATGACCACTGCTTTGCCTTCCATTTTGATGCAGCTAGAACTTCCTATTTGAAGCGGCGACCAGGCACAGACCCGCAGGGAGTGGCCACCAGCTTGCAGCCCTGCTGCAGCCCACACAGCTGCACTGGCCTCCGCCTCGCCAGCTCCGTGGACTGGACAGTGCACCCCACGGACGAGAGCTGAGCGAGGCTGGGGATGCGCCCCATGAGCTGGCGCTGCTCTGGCTTATGCTTTCCCACTGCCTGCTGAGCCCCCTGGGGACCCCCTCCGCCCCCCACCTGGGGTCATGAGGCACAGAGATGCAGGTGGCTCGCTACAGGTCACTCCGCGAGCGCGGGGCCCAGCAGGTGCCGGGGCCTCGCTGGCTCCCAGCTCTGGACTTTGCCAGCAGAGCCTGCGAGTCGCGACAGGCAGATTCCGTCCGAGACGGAGCAGCGGCTGGGGTGGGAATGTTTGGGGAAGACACTGTTACGCTGCAGTGAAAACGCACGATTTGATCTTTAAACGCCAGGAGCGGATGTTTTATAAACGTAAGCAGCGCCATGCTGCACGCTCTTCGGGTCCTGCTCCCCCGTGGGGACGCCGGCCAGAGCCAGCCATCAGGGGCAGGGCGGCCGCAAAGCTTCTCCTTGGAACCCGGGGGGGACTCGCCGTCGCCCACTGCCCGCCTGAATGCCACTCTCTTTGGAACACGAGGGTGTCGAGCCTTCCCTCGAGGGACGGGCCTGGGTCTGCCCCGCTGGCCTGCCACCCCGGGGCTGGGGGGCGTGGGCTCTGGGCATCCGGGGCCAAGGCTCTCTCCGCCGTGGGACTCGGCCTCATGGGCGGCGGCGATTCCCGCCCAGCTCTGGCGACCACCCCGAGACGAGATGAGGTCAGTGTGGTCAGCTTGGCGAGCGCCCTGACCACGCTGCTGGGTGGGGCGTCCACCCAGCATCCAGATTAAAAAATGCTTTAGCAGACACCAAACGGTCGCCTGGCAACGGAGGGCGACTCAGACACCAGAGGCCAAGGGAGCGGCAGCAGAGCGGCCTGGCTTTCCCACCTGGGGGTCAGGCGAGCCTGGGGGTGACAGCGCGGGGTGGGGGCAGCGCCAAAGCCCTCACCTCCTCCTCCTCGAAGCCTGTGAGGTCCCAGTGGTAATTGAGCCGCATCTGCTTCCGCTTCCAGTGCTCCATGAAGGTGGCGGCTGCAGGCGGAGGGGAGAAGACAGTCAGCTGGAGACACGCGCTGTCCTCCTTCAGCGTCCCCTCAGCACCGCGAGGAAGCGCTGGGCTAAGTACTTGTGTGACCTGACCGCTCGGCCCCCGACCACCCGGAGACGGTCCCTTTCCCACGTTATACAAGGGTAAGCTGAGGCCGGGAAGTCCGGGTCGGTGCTCAGCCAGCCTGTGCGCTCCACCATCCTGCTCCCTCGACCTTGGGGCCCCAGGTCACAGGTGGGGGACTGGAGATGGACAGAGTTGGGGGTGGGCCGAGTCCACTCACTCGGCCTCAAGCCCTGAGGGGGCGGCTGAGCTGCTCTACCCTGCTTCCGATTCCCGACAGACCAAACACGGCCAAAGGCCCCCTCCTCCAGGAAGCCTCCGGTCATCCCCTTCATGTTTAGAAAGAAGTCAACCCTTCTGGGGACCTCTCTTGCTCATGCTATCCACACTGCCTCCTATGACCACCCCGGGGCCCTGTCTAGTTGTGTGTGGAGCAGGGACGGGGTCTCACTCACCCGGCCCCCAGCACACAGCCCAGTGCCCCCCAGGGAGCCTGGGAAACGTAGTTCCCCATGACCCAGCTGTACAGGGAGGCCCCCCAACTGGCAGGGACTCAAGCACCAGGGAAGAAGGACGTAAGGATGTGAGGACACTGCCTTTCTCCTCTACTCCAACCTCCCTCTGGCCGTCCAGGGAGGTCAGCCCGTGCCCCGCCTCCGCCCTCCTGGGGGGCCCGACCACTGTCTCCCTCCCTCCATGGAGACGCCTCCTATCAGACCTGGGCTGAAGGGCAGAGTGGGCTGGCTGCACCCCACCTGTCTACCTTTCCTGCCCTGGCCGTTCTGTGTCCCTCCATCCCCAGGCACCCCCACCTCCCCGAGCTCACCCCCTCCACTCATCAGCTTGCAGCGTGGCAACTAAGAGTTGCTTTGAAGGACTTCCCGTGGTCCACACTCCGTGTTTGAGTTTCACCAACAGGAGTTAACCTACTCCTCGCGCTAACGCCGTGCGGTAGGGCTGACTTCCATGTCACACGTTTGCGGAGGATTAAAGGCCACGCCCAAGGTCAGCTGCAGACTGGCAGCAGAGACGCAGCTTGACCGTAATTCTGGTGCCCCCCCCCCAAGTCTACCCTGAACCACGATAAGTGACTGACCTTCTGCACAGATACTTGATTTTCTTGAAGGGGATAAGAATCGCGGTTATAACAAGCAGTCTGATCATTAGCGTCTGATAAATACGAGTCTGGTAAAACTCGTATTCCCATTTTATGATGAAGAAACAGAGGTGCAGAGAGGCTAGGTAAATTCCCAAGGTCGCTCAGCTAGGCAGCTGGTATCTGAACCCAGGCATTCTCGCTCTAGAATTTGTTCTGTTAACAGTCCTAAGAAATACAGGGGTTCCCTCTCAGAGCCATCTGTAGGTTGGCTAGAACAAAGACTGGATCTGTGGTCAGTCTGGTGGCTGAGGAGCGGAGAAGGTACACAGATGAGACTTGTTGGTCTTAGCTATTTAAGAAATACAGGTATTTTATAAAACATTATTAATTTCTTCCCTTTCCTGTAAACATCAGAAGCATTGACATCGGAGGCTGAAGCTAGGAGTGACGATCCATTGTCGAAGTTTGGGGATCCCTTCCCTGCTTGGCCACAGACTCCACCAGGCCCTAATGCCTGGGTGGTGTGGCGCAGAGTTAGACATGCTTGTTTCAGACCACAGGGGTAGAGGCACGGAATTCAGGTCTGGCCGGCAGGGAAGGAGCTGTGCGGGCTCGCACCGAGCTCAGGGGCCAGTCCTGAGACCTCAGATCAAAGCCGTGTCCTGACCTACTTGAAAATTCACCTTTTATCGGCTGCACAGAGAAAGGAAGACAACCAAGTGTCCATCCTTCTGGCTGTGCTCCTGCCCCTCCCCCTTACAGCAGCCGGTGGGCGTGGAGGGGGCGCTGGGGCTGGGAGATGATCCCAGCCCTTTTCCCTGTGGTTCCCAATAATCCGTCAACGTGCTGCTCCACCACAGACATTACTCACGTCTGGCCGACGTCAGGCAGCAGGCTGGCGCCTTCCAGGCTGCACCTCCTTTCATCCTTCCCCAGCCCTCGAGGCGGGGAGAGGCACCCTTTTATAGATGGGTAAACTGAGGCTCCAAGGACTTAGGTAATGGGTTAACAAACAGCGAAAACCTGGACCAGATCGGCTGGGACTAGGGGTAGCGGCTTCCTGCCCATTTGAGGGTGAGCCTGTGCCCGAATCTGCCCAGAGCATGAAAGAAACGAGGGGGTCCACAGAAGGGGGCCAGAGATAGGCCCCCTAGGCCCGGAGCAGGGGCGGCGCAGCCCGGGGTGCAGAGCGGAAGGGGCGCAGGTCAGGGCAGAAGCCTCGGCTTCTGCTTGCCAAGCATCTGCTTGAGTGACACCACGTCAAGTGCACACGTTGCTGCAGCGGCGCCCGGAGGTGGAGGGGAGTGAGAGACGCTGGGTCCCCAGGGAGCAAACCCCGGAGTGGGCCTGACACGCGGCAGCCGCCCTGCGGGCCTCGGTCTCTACGGCTGAACCGTGGGCCTCTGGGGCTCCCTGTGAGTTCCTCGCAGCAGAGCACTGGCCCACACGGGGTCCGGGCCCGCAGAGGACCCTCTCATGACCTGCTGAGCCTGCGCAGGGACAAACAGGCCGCAGCCTCCACCTGCTGCCCTTCCCGGGCCAACAACCAACAAAAGGGCTCTGTTTCCCAGAAGAGCCCCGTCGGGGGCTTTCACAGGGGCTTGCCCCAGAACAACCGCACCTCCTGCCCCGGCATGGGCCCTGGAGCTTGCGACAGAAAGGGGGGCCGTCCCCAGCCAGTCCCCCATGCCACCGTGGTCCAGGGAAGGCAAGGTGGGACACCCCGACTCGCGCCCTCACCTCCCGGCGGCGGCCAGCATCTTACCCCAGAGGGCCATGAAGACGGAGAAGAAGACCGTGGCCGGGTTGTCGAAGAGGTGGCTGGCCCGGGCGGTGGCGCAGGCCGAGCTCATCCTCCAGTAGCTGCAGGTCTTGTCGCAGAGGGGGCACATGGTGATGTTGTAGCTCTGGTCGCACATCTCCATGCTGCAAGACAGCGTGGCCTGCAGTCCTGCCCGCCGGCCCGGGCCCAGCCCCCAGGAGCCTCACAGAAGGGAGGCTGGGAGGGCGGGTGCACCACAGGCTGGGCCCCGGCCCCCATCAGGGTTCTCGCCTGGGCCACGCCCACCTCTGTGCCTGGCACCAGCTCAGATGGCTCAGGGCTCAGGACCCCATGCTCACAGGCCCGTGTTAGGCTCTGAGCAGCGCCTGGAAACTCCAGTGACTCCTGAGCTGACAAGGCCCTGCATCGTGCTGCAGTGTCTGCGGTGCCTGGTGTGACCCAGCGGACCAGCTGCGTGGCCCAAAGGGGCAGAGGGATTGCAGGGGCACCTGGCAGCAGCCCCCACAGCCAGCAGGAGAAGCAGCAGCCCCTGTGTCTCTAACTGCCTCTAATCGCCCGCTCTCTAGGTCTCCCCATCAGGGGAGGGACGCACGTCCTCCTGAGCTGGCCTCAGTGCTCTGTGCACCCCGGGGGCACGCCATAGGGCCGCTGGCCTGGGCACGGCCTGGTGCCAGTCCTGGATGTTCCTGGGTAGTCTGGATGCAGGAGAAGGTGCAGAATGGAAGGTCGCCCGGCACCCGGGCGGAGGAACGTGAGCACGAGCTGCCCTGCTGGGGTGAGACAGGGCCTCGGGGATGCTGGCCCACCCTGCCCAGGCTTGGGTGCTGCAGAGCAGCACACAGGTGTGGGGCCAGAGTGCAAAGCCTCAGGGGGATGCACAGATGGACGGACGTGACGCCCCCTCTGTCCTCCTTGCCTCGCGCTCGCTCTGCCGTGCCAGCTTCAAAGGTGGTCAGTAGAGTGAGCACGGAGTGTCCTCTGGCTGCTGGCCCACCTGGGAACTGTCAACCCTATCTGCACGGATGAGGAAGCAGCCCAGAGAGGGAGGCAAGTTGCTCGGGCCCCACAGCAGACAGGGCTTTGTGCCCAGTCTCTGCATCTGTGAAGCTCAGGGGCTGGCGGGGCTCCCCCGGGTGGCGAGCGGCACCTGGCCTCACTCCACGGTTCTTGCCCTCGCCGCCCCGGTCTGAGTCCTGCACCGGCGACTCAGTTTCTCCTTCTGGAAGATGAGAGGGCCGGGAGGTCCTCCCAGCTCTGGCAGGCCTGAGGGCTCCCCTCCTGCGGACAGGGCAGCGGCATCGAGCTATAAATAGCCCCGGAGGGAGGGCTTCCTCCGGTCAGATGGTTATCTGGGAGCAGGCTCTGGGCTATTGTCCTGGGCGGCTGTTTTGTTGCTAGTCTGGACACTCGGCCTTTTGTGCAGACCACGGCTGGGCCAGCGAGGGGCTCCGAGGGGCTCTGTCCTGCCCCGCAGGGCTGACAGCTCAGTCTTCCCCTTTCTCTACTTCCCCAAATGTTTGTGTAGGACTGTGTGTCCGCGTGTGCAGAGCGGCGTCCGCAGGGGACACGCAGCAGTGAAGCTGGGCCGAGGACGGGCCCCGGAGCATCTGGGAAGAGTGTGTGTACACACATGTGCAAGTGAGGCAGCGTGCATGCGTGCCCTGTGAACGTGCATGTGTGCACATATGGGAGTGCCACACCAGCACGGCCATGGGTGCTTGTGCGAGCCATTCGTGTACATGTGCACATATGTGCATGCATGTGCGCACGTGTAAGTGCATGTACAAGCCAGCACATCTGTGTGTACATGTGTGCACACATGTGAGCCAGTGTTCGGATGTATGCATGCATTGTGTGCTGGTGTGTGCACACTGATATGTGTGCACATGTGCATGTGGTCACATGCACCGTGTGTTCATGTCACACATGCAATGCTCATGCGAGCCAGTATTTTTGCATGTGCATGTGTGTGCGCATGTGCATCTGAGTCTGCTGGCTAGGGTTTGAATTAGCTCTGCCACTTGTGATCTGTGTGGCCTTGGGCAGGTTATGCAAGCTACTTGGGCCTCAGTTTCCCCAGCTGGACCCTGGGGATGCTGAGGATGAGGACCACCCATGTGGTCACCAGGCCCGAGGGTGGGGGCCTGGAGCCTGAGAGTGGCCAGTGAGGCCAGGGTGGGCGTCGGCCTGCTTTGACCCCACGGCTGGCCCCAGCCATCCCACCTGCCAGCGCCAAGATCCCAGGCCAGACAAAGCCCCTTTTCTGCTGTTTTGAAACCCTCCACCTTTCCCTCACCACCTTCAGCCAAAATAAAGAGCAGGGACGGGAAGCCTGTTCCTTGGCATGGGCAGTGGGGTGGGTCTTGGGCGGCCTCCGCAGGGGCAGGGACACTGGCTTCCCCAGCCCTGGACAGAGTGGCCTCGGAGGGGCACACACCTCCCGCGGCTCCAGCCTTCTGCCAGGGCCCGGGGCCTCCAGGCCCGAGCTCAGGCACCGTGTCAGGATGTCAGCGCCTGGGGCGGAGCCTCCGGGCCAGGTCACTGACTTCCCCTGCCCTCCCGGAGAGGAAGGAAGGAAGATGAGGAGTTCCCTGGGGCTCCCGGGGGCTCCCCACCATTCACTGGCCACTTCCCTTGGAGTTAGAGCCCCACCAGGTCTGGGCAACGCTAACCTCCACAGCCCACCAAGCTCAGCAGCCTTATGCCACAGCAGCAAACAGGACAAGCTTTCTCCTGCCCGTGGCCAGAACCACCCTGGAGGGTCACAGACTCGGTTCCTTTGCTGTGACTCTGGGAGGGAGACGCCCCAGGCGTTCCTCACATGTACCGCGGGAGCTGACACATGGCTCGGGGCCTGCTGGCTAGCTGGAGGGGGAGCTTCCCAGGCCACGCCCCTCTTGGGACACCCCCTCAGGTCGTGAAAGACCCCAGCCGGCGTCCTGGGGCTTTGCCAGGAGATGCCTGCTCCCGGCCACCGCACCTGGAGACGCAGGCGTCACCGTGGACGCTGTCCTCGAGGGAGGCGGTGGTGCTAAGCAGATGCAGGACTAGCAGATGGAGGACACCAGCGGGCCAGGCCAGGGACCTCAGGCACGACAGGACAGGGTGCCTGGCCTGTGCTCCGGCTGCCATATTGGGGACCCCACCCCCCACGGGGCTGGCCGTCTCTGGGGTCTGGGCCTGCTTCCGATAACCCCCTTGTGTCAAGTCTGTGTGCAGACCAGTCTGCGTCCCTTGCTGGCCTCTTACGGCCAGAGAGCTTCCCTGTCACAAAAATGACTAAAACTTAAAGGGGAGAGTAAACCTCAGAGAGCCCAGAGGGTCGGACACGTGTCCATCCTTCCTCTGCCTCTGTCCACCCTGCTTCTCCCTGGTCCTGAGAGGACATGTGGCCTTTGCACGGCTGTCAGACCCGTGGGCTGCACGTCCTGCCCTGGCAGCGGGGGCGAGCGGGAGGCAGTGGGGGCTGCAGGCGAGGCAGACGAGGCTCCCGGCAAGGGGCCGTGCCTACCTGGGGATGTTCTCGTCCACCGTGGCGCAGCCATACAGGAAGACGATGATGCCGACCAGGGAGGCGGGGATGAGCATCTGGGTGTACACGCCCAGCCAGGCGAAATACAGGCCGATCTTCTCCCCAAAATACTTCCTGGCCATGGGGCAAAGCAGAGGCAGCTCACGCTGGTGCAGACCGGGGTGGGGGGGGTCAGCCCCGCCCTCCTGCCAACACTGGTGGCCCCGCTTGCCACCAAGGGGCAGCAAGAGGGTGGGGCTGGGGACGGGAGACAGGTTTGGGGGTGCTCTCTGCATGCCAGTCCCTTCTCTCTGGCCTCAGAAGGTGGGAGCAATCCCCCTCCCTTGCCGCCATACCCCAGGGGTGCTGGCTCCCTCCCAAGTCCTGCTGAGTTTGGGCGGGAGGGAGCTCAGGCCTGGAGGCTCCTGGGAGCCGGCCTCTCTTGAGCGCTGGCATCTGAATGGGCTCATGTGCATGCCCGGGGCTGAGCCCCCGGCAGGGCCCCCTGGACACTCACATCTACTCTGGCTCCCCCGTCTGCACCCCGCACCCTGTCCGGGAGTGACTGCTGAGGGGTTCCTCTCACTATGGCCACGCAAGCACCCCACGCATCACTCAGCCCCGGGGTCAGGCTGCAAGTCGGAGGATTTGGTGAGGATCATGGCAAGAACCGTCCCCCAGTGGACTGGAACAGACTCGCATCCCCCCGGGAACCCTGGGTGCCACCAGCTCCACCCTCAGGTCCAGACAGGTTCCCAGGTACTGAAGACTCAGTATGGGAGAAACACGGGGCTCACTTATCAGACTGACGCCCCACCGGGGTCTGGCCCCCACGGCCTCTGCCTGGGGCCACGCCCTTACCTGACCAGGTCGATGGGCTGGTACTTGTAGAAAACCCCGTAGCTCGCCCACTCTTCGTACAGGAGCTGTGAGAGGAAAGGATGCAGGGCTGGTGAAAATTTGCTCACGGTTTGCCCCCAGAATACAGAGCTGTGGGGACCCTTAGGATGGGGTCTCAGCCCAGAGCTACATCACGCCTTCGATCAACAAACACTCAGCGTCCACCAGGTGCGGGCCGCTGCTCCCGTTCTGGCAGGACGGGCGTGAGAGCTGGGCGAGGCCTCGCGGGGCCGCTAAGTGTCCTGGAGCACCCATGTGCCCTGCGAGCGGAGCTGGAGGCAGCTGGAGGGGTTCCCCGAGGAAGAAGGAGCCGGCGTTGTCAGTGGAGAGGAACAAAAGGCTCCTGGCACGCTATGGAATCCACCTCGTGACCGGAGCGGGACGGCGCTAAACCGGCTGACGCCGCGAGCCGTTCCGTGGGGCGCTCAGCCCCCCAGCAGAGCCGGCCTCTGTCCCAGGGGCAGGGACCACCCACTCCAGAGCGGACACGCCAGGGTGAGGGGTCCGGCGTCTCGTGGAGGCGACGAGGGCTCGGCGCTGATCTCCTGAGAGGGGCCATGACGGGGTGGAGGGGCGGGAGGGACGCACCCGCGGTGCCCAGCTCTGGGCTGGGTGCGAGGAGCTGCGGTGGCGCCTGTACGGACACGCCGGCCGGCCCTGGCACATGGCTTCCCGCGGGCGCCCGCGGCCTTCCCAGCCCTAACTCACTGCCAAGGCCACGCGGCTGGAGCCCCTGGCCCGGGCCCCGGCCACCGGTCTCTGCCGGGTCAGACAAGAAGCGGGCAGGGAGGGATGCCCGGGAGCACCCCACGGCCCCCGTCTCTTCTGTACCCGGCAGCCTGGTTGGCTCTTTCCTATTATCTGTTAAAGTCTCAATTCCTGGGTCTCCCGGACATGCGGCTTCACGTGGCCCGGCGCCCTGTCAGGGGTGCGTGTCTGCGTCCCTCCAGAGGCAGGGTCCCTGACCCCGCATGGCTTTTGGGGAAGCAACTGAGGTTGAGTGAGGCCGTGAGGGCCAGGTCTGAAAGGACAGCGGCCGGAACCCAAGAGGAAACCCCGAGCGCCCGTCCCCTGCAGCAGGGCAGGCCCAGGGAGAGGCAGTGTCTGCAGGCCAGGAGGCTGGCCCTCCGTGGACACCAGCCCTCCGTGGACACTGGCCCTCCACGACACCGGCCCTCCGCAGACTCCAGCCAGCCCTTCATGGAAAACAGCCCTCCATGCACACCAGCCCTCCATGCACACCAGCCCTCCGTGGACACCGGCCCTCCACAGACACCAGCCCTCTGCGAACACCAGCCCTCCTTGGACACCAGCCCTCCACGACGCTGGCCCTCCGCGGACACCAGGCCTCTGCAGACACTATGACCCGTACTGCTGTGACGCCGGGACAGCAGCCGCTCTGGCTGGGGAGCCGGAACGGCAGGCGACTGTCCTTCCTCGCGGCAGCGTGAACCCAGGTGGTGCCTGGGGTGTGGGCAGCAGCGGGAGGGCTGGGTTGTCTCAGGGTCCGCTCACGCAGCAGGGCTGGCGAGGCCACCGTTTCGCGCTGAACTGGGGGGCGGTCAGCACTGCGGAGACTGCACAGGCCCCAGGCCCGGCAGGGCCAACACCGAGGCTGGGCGGCCCCTTCCCCGAGCTGCGGTCAAGCGGCAGGTTTAGGCCAGCCATGGGGGTGGAGGGGAGGCAGGAGGGAGGGGGGACAGAGGGGAGGAGGGAGGGAACAGAGATGGGGGAGGGGCAGGAGGGAATGGGGGGGGGAGGAGAGGAGAGGGAGGAGGGCCGGGAGGCTCTGGCAAGGGGGGGCTCTGAGGGCCGCGGCCGCAGGCGTGGCAGACCAGCGGGCCGGGAGGCGAGGCCGTGTCTCTCTGGCCACTGTTCCCAGCCGCCCGGCAGCCACGGGGGCCCGAGCCACGGGCAGACCCGACGGCCGGGGCACGCCGGGCTTTCCACACAACCCCCTTTACTGGATGGGACCCCCCTCGCCGAGAGCACCCGGCAGCGGCCCCCAAGCAAGTCCAGCTCCAGAGCTCCTGGGGCCCTTGGCTGCCCCGGGGTGAGCGGGGGAGGCCGCGGGGCTGGGTCAAGGAGACCCAGAGCCTCCAGCACCCACAGCTGGGAGGGCGTGGACGCGGGTGCGAGCCAAGGCAGGGTGGCCGCGGGACTGGGCGGCCAGGAGGGGTCGCTGGTGTCCGGGGGACGCACCCCCAGGAGGAGGAAGGGCCCGGCGAGGGCAAAGCGGGCGGGACGCAGGGCCCCAGCAGCCCACGGAGGGGACGGCGCTGCCCCGGGCACAGGCGGGGAGCTCTGCAAGTCCCGGGTCGCAGGCGAGTGCCAGATGTTCCACTAAAAATAACCAAATATGTCACTTTTGCGCTGAACCAGATAGCATCTTCAGCTGGCGTCCCGGGCGGGCAAGTCGCTTCCAGCACCAGAGGCTAAAAGCGCGGGGCTGGACGGGGGCGGCGCGGTGGGGGGACAAGGCCGCTATTGTGAGGTTCTCAGGGAAGCGCCCCCACCGCCCCGTGGGGGTACAGATTGGGGTGGGGCAGGACGAGGGGCTGCGCCTCGAGGCCCGGAGGCCTGGCCTTGCTGGGGACTGACAGGGGCCAATGTGGGGGCCCAGGAGCAAGCAGGAAAGAGCCTTCCTGAACGGGGCGCGGAGGGGAGAAGCAGGGCGGCAGCCAGGGCTGGGGAGCAGACCCCGCGTCTGGGTGGAACAGACACAGAGGCTAAGAGGCTCACTCCGTGTTTCCCCAAGTGTGTCCCGTGGGACACTAGCTCAGGAACCTTCTACTAAAAAGGGCCCCGGATCAAGCAAGTCTGAGAAACACTGGCCCCACCGCGCAAACGCGTCCCGTGCTAGGGGCGGGCTCTGGGGGGCGGCCAGCGCTTCCCAAACCCGTCTGCCGGCAGAGTGCAGCACAGGCCAGCCTGGCAGAAGCCATCTGGGGAGACAGGCTGTAAGTGGGTTGGGGGGCGTGGTGGGGAGGCCGGGCTCTGAGCAGCAAGGCCCCTCGTGACACGCTCTCGAGAGCCCGCCTTGCGCTCTCGGGGAGCCAGAGGGAGAGCAAAGGGGGCTCCCCACCTTCTCCCACGGCGGGGCGCAGAGGTGAGGTGGAGAGGGAGTCTCTGCTATGCATGCCCCTCACCCCCGGCCCCCTGCCCCCCTGAAGGCCCCAGCCCCCCTGTCCTCTTGGCTCCCCGCTGACACCCCAGTCTCCCCTGACCCCCACGGGCCCCCCGGCCTCCCCTGTCCTTCTGGCTCCCCGCTGACTCCCCAGACCCCTGCGGGCCCCGGCCTCCCCTGGCCCCTGGCCTCTGCCCCACTCTGCAGCAACTTACTTTCCTGTCATTGAAGTCCACGTTCTCCCCTTCGTAGTCTCCCTGTGACGGCACAGAAAGGGGGGCTCTGGTCACCGGGATGGCGAGAGTCCCCACCGCCCGCCCCTTCTCCTGACGAGGCGGCCCCTGCCCCACAGGGGGGCGGGGTGCGAGCGCCGTGGGCCTGGCTGGACAGGAGATGGGGCTGGGGGGCTGGACAAATCGGTCAGTCGTGTGGGCCACGTCCCAGCGCCCTGTCCAGGAGGGGCGGTAGCGGTCAGGTCTGCAGAGGCAGGGACCCCCACATCTTACAGAGTGAGGCTCAGAGAACCACGGGCCCTCCTGGGCAACGTGGTCAGGGGCTCGGACCCGGGCCTCCAGATCGGCGGGGCCGGGGGCGGCCCTGCGCCAGAGGCTCACGGCAACGGCCCGGAAGGAGCACAGGACACGGGCTCCGGGGTCCCGACGGGTCCGGGGCCACTTGGAGGGCCCTGTCCCGCCCACAGCTCCTGACACGGCCCCCAGCCCCCAGGCTGGAGGGCGCCCCCACATGGAGATGCCTGGGGTCCCGCGGCGGAGATGCGGGGAGCAGTGTTCCCCCTTTCCTACAAGTCTCCAGGGACCCTGCCCGCAGCCAGGCTGCCCCCTTAGCCCTCCTCCCGAGGCCAGAGAGCTAGACCTCCAGGGGGTGCAGCAGTGGGCGCCGTGATAATACCAGTCCCTCTCCACGGCCCTCCTGGGGGCTTGCTCTGTTCCCACAGGCGGCTGCAGTCGGGGCGCCGGACAGAGGCTCTCGTCGATGGACAAGAGGGGCTGTGACCCACAGCAAGAGATGGGGTGGGCAGCAGCCACCAGCGCTTCTTTCCCCTGGATGGTGTCAGGGGCGGGGGAGTGGACAGCCCGCAGCCACCAGCACCCTCCAGCCACCCCTCCCGTCACGTCTGTCCCCTGTGGCCCCACCGAGGCTCTGGCGACTGCGGATTTGAGAAGGGGACACCGAGGCTCAGAGAGAGCCAGGGGCTGTGTGCCCCCCAGGGAGCAGGGGTGGGGTGGCGAGGATGAGCTCTGGGGTCCTGCCTCCCAGGCCGCCCCCACATCTCCTGGCTCCTAGTCTTCCTGGTCATGCACATTTGGAAAGTTCCAGAGAGCCTCAGTGCAGGGTTCCCACACTGCTTGGGCCCCACGGCCCGTTCCCAGTGCCCCCTGAACTCTGGTCCCTGTTTCCATAGAGATGATAGGAAGAGAATCATCTCCGTCCTCCGAGCCAGGCGCTCCACGGCTCGGGCTATATTTGTCGGAATCCCGGAGGGATTTGGAGCTGCAGCCCAGGAAGCCACTTGCTCTGCCGTCCAGGGCCCAGAGCCGGGCCGGGCCGGGGCAGGGCCACGGAGGAGCAGCTGGCCGCGAGGGCCAGATAAAGGGGGCGCTGCCCCCAGCGTGCCCGGGTGGGTGTCCTGTCAGAAAGGAGGGCCCCTGCCTGGGGAGGGGGCGGGGCGGGCCACCGCTGACATTTAGGGACAAGGGCCAGAGCAGGAAGCCACCACCGCAGAGTAATTAGAACTCCCTGGGGGCGTGGCCCTCGGGGATTTGGGGATCAGATGACGCAGGGATGGGCTGTTTGTCAAGGTTACTCACGTCGTGCAGGGGGTAAGCGGCCGAGTAGACGCCGTTGGCCAGCAGACTGGTGATGCCTGGAAACAGAGGCAGAGGCGCGGTCAGGCCCCGGCCTCCCTCGCGCGCGTCCCTCAGGTCCAGCCCATGAACATCCCAATCACTGAGAACTCTCCCCGGCGGCACTGGGCCCCGCCACCTCGGGGGGTTTGCCGGGGAGATGATAAAAACATGCTTGATTGGCAGAATCAGGGGGGCCAGAGGAAACCCTGGAGGAAGGCAGGTCAGGGAGAAGGGGGCCCGGCAGCCCGACTCTGGGCTCGGTCACCCCAACCTCGGTGCCAGCCGGCCGCCCGCGCGGGGCGCGTCTGATCAGCGGTGGATCACGAGCCGTCAGAGAAGCCGAGTCACGGGAGGACGCAGACGGGAGGCGGATGGAGGCGGCCGGCGCACGATTGGAATCAGATTGAGGTTCATGGGAGAAGCCCCAGAGGGGCCGGAGGACCCCGCGGGCACTTACCGTATTTACCACATTTCCGTCTTTTACTTAGAAGGGCAGAGTCCTTCTTCCTTCCCTCTCCTTGCCCTGTTTGTACATCGGCTATTAGTTACGGGCAGAGGCTCGGAAAGGCCCAAAGCTGCACTTAGAGGGGGCTCCGGCCAGCAGCGCTGGGGGCAGCGGACCCGGCAGCTGGCTGGGGACCCCAGGCCCTATGCCGGGGCGTCCTGAAGGCACCCACAGCCTCCTGAGGTGGACCGGTCCTGTGCGAGGGTGTGCTGTCCGGCGACCAGCACGATCTTGCTCCGCAGGTCCCAGGAGCCCCGCTTCTGTCTGGGGCACTGTGCCTGGCCCAAGGGGCTGTCCAGGTGCTAAATGGGGGCGAGTTTTCACAGTGGCCTGGCCGGCCCACCCTCTGCTACACTGCTCTTGGCGCTGGTGGGCAAGCCTTTCCTCTTCCAGACCTTCCCACTCACAGACCACCTGCTGGCCAGTGATCCGGCAGGGCCAGGGTATGAGGGGTGGAGCCCGAGGGGGTGGTGGGGTGTGGGCACAGGCACCTGTGTGGGGGAAGTCCATGTGTGATAGACTGGACTTAGGGCTGCGTCCGGCTGGCTGGCCGGGCCTACTGGTCCTCGGGCCTCTTAGCACAAGGCTGCCACAGGGCCCTTGCACAGGCTGCCCCCAGGGTCCTGTCCGGGAGGCCCCTCTCACTCTTGAGGCTTCTGTCAAAGGGCGTCTCGTCGGGACGGCTTCTCCGATCACTGTTCCCGAGTGCCCTAGCTCTCCCCACTGCCTTCCGCCTGCAAGATTATGCCCTGGCCCCTGTTTATTATCTGCTTTCCTCCTCCGGAGAACGAGTTCCCTGAGGGTGGGGCCAGAGCTGGCGGCAACACGTCTGCAACCTGAAGAGTCCGTGTGGCGCTCAGGCGGATTTTCAGACCAGGCACCGACGTGCAATGGGGTCCTCAGAAGACCCTCGGTCTCTCTGCTCTCTCACCAGAGCCCTGCCAGAGGACTGGGGGCTTCCAGAGATGCCCGGCCCCTGGACACTGCGCACCCTCACAGCGGCAGGCACTCCACTGGAGGGGTCCGGGGACGCTGGGCCCAGCACTGAGCTGGGGCTGTCTTGGGCCCCTCAGAGGATCCTGCCCCATTGGGGGTGGCCTGGACCTTTGGGGACAGTTTTCCTGGCTCCTCTTGAGCCCGGATGGGCCCCCTCCCGCTGATTTCAGACATGAGTTCAGGGCGTTCAGGCCCCAGCCTGCCCCGGGAGTGGCCACTGGCCATAGTGGCCAAGAGACCAGCGGCCCCCACTCCTCCTTGCATCGTGCCTGCCGCCCTCCCCCGTGGGACCCTCCGCCACAGCCACCGCCTCTGCCGTGCGTCCATTCCCAAGGTGCCCCAAGGCGCCCCGCCACAGGAGCCACAGGGTGCCAGCGGCCAGGCTTCTCTCCCCGGGCAGTCTCCACTCGGGGGACCCGCCCTGCACCCCGAGCCTCGTCCCCAGTTTCAGCTGCTCCCCCAGCACCACGGGCGCCCCCGTCCGCACAGCTCTGTGGGCAGAACGCAGCTCTGGAAGGGGGTGCCAAAGAGCAGCCTGCTCTGTGACGTTATGCTCTGAGCTCAGCCTGCAACAGGGTCCCCACCCACGGTGGGGGCAGAATCTGCAGGGCGAGGGCTTTGCCTCTGCGCTGAGGTGTCCTGTGCCCTGGGCTCCCCACAGCCCGGCTGGGTGGTGTGAGGGCACCCTCTGGAGCCGGGGTGCGGAGGGCTCCCCAGCAGGCCCTGGCATGCAGCCTGCCTGGGGGCCCGCTCCCCTAAGCAGCCGGGGTGCCGGGTCCGTCCGGAGACCAGCTTCCCGCTGGGCCTTGCAAGTCAAGAGAGGTGGCCAGCTTGTCACCCGAAAGTGGCCAGGATTGACTGCTCTGCGGAGCTGCGGGGGGCCCCGTGGATCTCAAGTCAGAGCAGGGTGAGTCTGCCCAACCCGGCCGGGCACCACAGATGTGCTCCCGCCCAGCGTGGACTCAGGGCCGCCCAATTTCCCGTCCACATTCGCCACACAGGCGCGAACCCCAGGAGATGCCTCAGAGGCAGCGCCTGAGCCGGGGGCCTCACCCATGCTGTACTTGGCCTTCGTGCAAGTGGTTCTCTTCAGAATCTCGTAGACCTGCAAGACACGGAGGGCGGCGTCACTCCCACGGCCCCTCCCGCGCTGGCCGAAGAGGGTGGGCGCCCACCCCCAGGCTGCCCACTCCCCAGGACAGCCGGGGCCCTTTGCTGGGTGTGCCCCGCCCCCCAGGTCAAGGGTGCAGCATCCTTAGGACCAGCAAATGCACGTCAAGGCCTCCTCTCTTTTACTTCCAAAAGCAGGGGTGTGGCAGCCTCCTGGGGGTGCTGGCCGCCCTTCCTGCTGGTGTTCGGGGTTAAGGACAGTGGGGGGGGCCCTGAGCACCCACTTCCCATCTGCCCAGGTCATGTAAAAGGTTGGGGTGCACCTCCCTATTGAAACACGGACTAGGGCCTCAGTTTCCGCAGCTGACACCCCACCTTCCTCTCGTAACAGCTCTGGAAAGGAAACGGTCAGGCTGGAGAGGGGACTGGCTCTCCCAGGGGCCGGACAGCCGAGAGGAGTAGCCGCCGGGGGCTGCCGGCCTGGCGTGAGCGAGTCCTGGCGCTCGCTGTTCTGAGAAGTGACGCTACGTTAGTCAGCGGCGCGCTAATGACTCCGGCTGCAGCCGCGGCCTGCTCCTGGCGTGGCCCCGGGCGCTCGCTCTTCCACTGGAGCCCGACTGCCCCTGCTCAGATGCAGCCTGGGGGCTCCGAGGCTCAGAAGGGACGGTGCCACCCTCATGCCACCCGCGCCGCTGCCCTGGGTCCTGGGGCTGCCCTGGGTCCGGCTGTGGCTGCGAGGACGCCTTCTGCTCAAGGTCAAGGGCTCCTTGCTGGGCCCCGCGCCTCTCCCGCCAGGCTGGCCTTCCGGTGGGAGGAGGCGCAGCGGGCTTGGCTGCCAGTGCGTTTCTTGTTTAGATAAAAGTTGGGTCCTGGCCACACACAGCCAGCTTGGCGGGTGGACAAGTTGGCAGGGGTGGGTCAACACTGCGCCCGAACCTTCAACAGGGCAGGGCGGCCCGCTCCTCGGACGCAGCCCGCAGAGTGCACATCTGGCCCGTCCCGTCCCGGAAACCTACCCCGGCCCACCTGCTCTCCCTCCACCGCCAGCTCCTGCAGGCTCACGCCACGGGGAGGGGGCGGGATGGGGGCCGCAGGCAGAGGCGAGGACGCCCTGGATGGAACGCACGGGCCCGCCGCCCGCCTAGTCCCCAGAGCCGCCCACCCCCGGGCTCTATTCCTCTCACTTCATTGAGCTAATTATTTCTGAAACAGACAATTAGAGCTGGCTTCCACCCCGAGGAGTTCGCTGAAATGAAATTGCTCTCCGTTTCCCAGGCGCCCGTAGCGAGAGGATCCCCGCGGGCCGGCGGAACTTACGATGGTGCTCCGGGTCTTGCTGTCGAAAAATGAATCCTTGTCAGACAGGTCGAATCTGTGGAGATACGGGTGTGGGAGGAGATGCAGTCAGGAGCATCAGGAGACCCCGCGAGGCCAGTGTCCCTGGGAGGGCGGCTGCGGGGCTGTGGCCTGGAGACTGGGGGAATCCGAGGCCCTGGCGGGCCGCCCTCCCCCGGCGTCCTGCTGGTGACACCGCAGCCGGCGCTCTGGGGTCTGCGCCAGCCCCGCCAGGGCCCAGGCACTGCCCCCGCCATCAGACACCCGCAATGTATCAGCATCTGCAATGGCCAAAGGGCCCCAGTGTGGGCCGTGCACGTCTCCTAAGGCTCTGGGGGGCAGCGGTGTCGCCCATCCCCAGGCCGACGGAGCTGGGAGGAGGCCCCGGGCCTATTCTGAGGGACACAGGCGTGAGGGCAGAGACGGCAGCCAGGCCGGGGTTCTGGAGGGGGTCTCCGCCGGGAGCTGGTTCTGGACCCTCCCTTCTGAGTCTGGTCCCCAGTAGGATGGGGAACCCTGCAGACAGAGACGCCCCGGAGCCCTCCGCCCAGCGCCCCTGCCCCAGGCGGGGAGCCCAGGCACCCTCCCACCTCCGGGGCTCATCATCAACTCCCCTGGGGTCCCCAGGGTCCAAGCTTTCTCTTCCCACCCTGCTCACACTCTGGCGCTGCCTGGCAAGGCCCATGGGCGGCCCGAGGCCAGAGCCTGGTGGCAACGCCCTGTTGCCCCCGGGACGGACGGGGAGAAGGGAAAGGCTCAGCAGGGGCAGCCTACCCGGCACCCCTGGCCATGGGTGCCTCTCGGGTCCTGGTGCAGGAGGGAGGGGTGAGCAGACTCCCTGTTGGATGTCCTCAGAGGGCAGGAGTGGGTGGGGACGGGGAGCACGGGGGGGGGGGGGGCTGGATCAAAGCCCCACTTGGGCTGCACCAGGCTCCTGGAGGGCCACCCCAAGGGAGGACAAGCCTCTTCGTCCCCTTAATCCTCAGTTAAGTGACCTGGGAAGCCACCTCCCGGGCCTCTTCAGCCCTTGAGAGCTGCAGGGCCTGTGAGAGTGTACCCCAGGGGCTGCAGTCCCCAAAGAAGGGTGGGGGCCTTTGGCCTCAGAGGCCACAACCTGCCTTTCTGAGGTAATGGGTGAAAGCCTGACAGAGCGGGGAGCCAGGGCCCCACTTACAGGTGCTGCTTCTCCCGGGAGAAGGGGTAGGAGAGCCTCTTTGTGGTCTGGGGTCTGTGCTCCGCCACCCTGGGCTGGATGGGGTCTGTGATCTTCTGCAGCACCGAGTTGATTTTTTTCAGGAGGCCGCGGGTCTCGTTAATGTGATACAGCTGTGGAGTGGGGGAGGGGCGCCTGTCAAGGCCGCGCGAGACGGTGGGGCCTGTTCTCAGATGGCCACCCCGCTGGACGGCACGCCCCGGGGACAGCGCCGGCCCCCAGCCTGCCCCTCCACGCCCGGGTGTCCAGATAGAGCCCGAAGCTGGGGGTCTCAGGAGAGCCGGCCAAAAGTGCACTTAGGGTACATTCCAGAAAACCACCCCCAAACTTTACTTGGTTTCCAAAGCGGTAATCCAAGTGGTTTCAGAGGATTTGAGGGGCCGGGTCTGAGTCACCCCAAGCACGGCACCGGCCCTCCCCTCTCTGTGCCACACGCGAAGGGCAGCGCAGACGCCAGGCTGAGCTTGGAGGGCACAGGCCAGGTGGGGCGTTGCCGAAAGAGGTCAGAGATTAAAAAGAAAGACCCAGCCAGCTGGGGATGTAATTTAAGTGGGCCTGGGTGGTGAACGGGACCCGGCGGGCCTGAGAGGCCAGCACGGGGAGGCTGGGGGTCCAGTTGGCCCTCAATTGACACGCCACCAGCCCTCAGAAACCTGGTCTTTACACGAGAGGACGCAGAACACAGCAGGTGCTCGGAGGACGTGCGGGGAGTCACTCATCACTGTCATCACAGGGAGCTGGAGGAAGTGCTGTCAGGGGCCTGGGCTCTGCCTGTGCCATCTCCGGGGGTCTGTCTGGGGTCTCTGAAGATGCCCCTGCCCTCCACACGCCACCTGCCACAGCTCAGCCCCCGGCCCCACCATGCTGGGCGGTGTCTAGAAATGTTGCCACGAACCTTCTTCGTCGGCATCTTCAGCTTCAAAAACTCGGCCTCTCTGCACAGCACGTGCCAGGGCGCGTGGATCTTCACAAACCCGACGCCGGGAAGCTTGGTCTAGAGAGAGAGGGATGCCGGACTCCACACCCCTGGAGACATCTCCGGGGAGGTGGCTGAGAGCCCCGAAATAGCCAGGCCCCGAAGAGGCCCCTTTGTAGCTTGCCCGGGCCCTTGGGCCTAGACCGGGGTCCTCGCTGCCCACGGGTTCCCACTCGGGGTGAGAAGTTCAGGCAAAGAGGCCCCCATGGCCTCACCTCTGCCTGCACCCACCTGTCCCTGGGCAACCTGAGTCTGCACAGCTCAGTCCAACTGAGGGCGGCCAGGGCAGAGCAGAGCAGCCCTGCACAAGTCTGAATCCACCCCGCTGCGCTGCCGGGACCTTGAGGAACCACTTCCCAGGGTGCAGGCACAGCCTCGGCTGCTAGAGCTGGCCCCGTCGGCCTCATGGCCAGCTCATGTCACTCCCCCTTCACAATGGGGACACCTGGAGCCTGGCATTTGTGGACACAGTCTTGGTTCCCCCAAATTTAAAAACAGAACTTCCACCTGGTCCAGCCATCCCATGCCTGGCTACAGATCCGGAGGAACTGAAATCAGCACCTCAAAGAAACATCTGCACCCCGGACTCACAGTGGCACGGTCCGCAATGGCCAAGGCCTGGGAACAGTACAAATGTCCTCCCAGAGGCGAAGGGACAACAAATGCACATGCACAGCGTGAACACACACCACGGAATGTTACTCAGTCCGGACAAAGGGCTGACACGGGCCAGGGCTCCTGGGGTGACGAACCCCCCGCACAGGCAAGAGGAGGCGGCCTGGGGCTCAGGCAGCCTAGCTCCTGCTGCCCTGGAGGGGCCAGCGGGCAGGCATGGGCAAGGCCACTGGCAGCAGAGGCTTTGGGGTTGCGGGCCTGGGTGGGAATCCCGCCGGGACTTCCTTGGCCAAGAAACTAGGAGCTGCCTCCCTGGTCTCGGGCAGCCTCGGGGCTCTGAGACGGCAGGGCGGGGGGCGGTGGCCCTGCTCTGGGCGCTCCGGCAGGCCTCGAGGGGCGCCCAGCAGGAGCGGGGACCGGCAGCTCCGAGCAGCAGAGCTCATCCTGCCGCGACCGCCCGGGCCTATTTCCGTGCATTCCACCCCCGCACGCCGAGACCCAAAATACACCCGCGGCACCCATGGAGACGTCTCTCCAGCCCTCAGGAGCTGGCCCCGCGGGCCTCTGTTTATGGAGGGACGGGGACCAGGGGAACATCTGGAGAGCCTGGGGGAGGGGTCAAGGCACCAGTTTGGGAAAAACATCGACGGGATGTTTTCAAACGCGATGCCCCGCCAGACCTCTGAGCGGTGGGAAGGGCCCCGAGGCGGCCGTCCCTCCTCCCCGGCCAGGCCCTACTGGGGGCGGCCCACCCGGCAGCACTTGGGGGCGGGCCTGCTGGCCAGGGCTCCGTGGGGGGCAGGGTCCAGCCCCAAACGCTGCCCTTCTAGGAGGAGCAGGGCGGCCGAGGTGGCCCAGATGAAGCAGGGTCACCCCATCCCGGCCCGCCTGGCACTGACCTCGTCAGATCGTTCCTGGCATTGTCCTTTCAGAAGAAAATCCCCACAAAACAACCCAAAACACGGCAGTGGGACACTCGTGTGGAGGAGGTCAGGGTGCCCACCCCGTCCCCCACGGGGTGCTGGGGTGCTGCCTCCAGCCCCCGGAGGCTGGACCATGGGCTGGGAAATCGGGGCCAGTCCCCGTGGGTAGGGGGCGAGAAGTGGGTGGTCGCCGGTTGCTAGTGGGTGCCCAGAGAATCCGCTCCCTCCCACCTTCCCTGGCTCTCGGAGGCGGGCACCTTTCCCTTTTGGTGGGCAGGCCTGAAATCGGGGAATGTCAGGACTCCTGGGGTGGGAAGACATGAGGAGGGGCCTCCTGGCAGTGCCCTGTACCTCTCTGCCCCAGTGCTTGGTCCCAGGTGGGGGCCCCAGGGGGTATGCTGAGCACACAGCAGGGCCACAGAGCCTTCCCAACACAGTCCAGTCCAGTCCAGGAGTTGGGGCCACCTCGGAGGACAAGTGGCAGGACCTCTGGCTGCCACAGGGCCTGGGCAACCTCCTGGCCCTGACCCTCAGCTCTCAATGAGGACAGGCCCCTCCGTGGGCCTCTCCCAGGCTCTGCTGGGGACACCCGCTGTGCTTGAGGGCTGGCACTAGCTGCAGGTGCCCGATCCGCCCCTCTGACGGGACGCGCCTGGCACGGCCTGCTCTTCCCATTGGCACCGGCTTCCTGCACGGATGTGGGCTGGAGCTCAGGTTCTGGGGCCGGATCTGTCTGCTTAGTGGACTGGCGTGTCCGCGGGACAGGAAGCGCCCCAGGTGGGGGACGGAGTGGGCACTCGGTGACATTTCCTGAGGGAGCTGGGGTGGAAGAGGAGGGCCAGCCTGCACTGCGCCTCCCGTGCGCCAGCCACGGACCCCCGCATTCTGGTGCTGTGGTCTATCCCCACCCCCACAGGTGTCCCCACCGTAACACATGAGGATGCCGCAGCGGCGGAGGAGCAGAGGCTGTGGGGGGCGGGCCTGCTACGCTCACACCCCCCTCCAACAGGCAGCCCCAGGAGGCAATGCTGACCATCACCGGGATGGGGGGTTGAGGGGGGTGAGGGGGTATCTACTGGTGAGGTCACTGCCAGCTGGCCCCAGCACAGGAGCCCACCCCAGCCCTGCACAGAGCCAGCTCTGAAGCCTGGCAGTCCAAGGGCGAAACAAAGACGAGACCGGGGGCAAATACTCCGTCCTGCCTCTGCGGAAGGTGGGCAGATGACTCAGACGAGCCCGAGGGAAAGACGCGCCATGAAACAAACGGCCCAGCCTTGAGGCTGCCCCGGGGCTGCCACGTGGCCAGGAGGGGTCAGGGGCCGTCTGGGATCCAGGCCGCCCAAGCTGGGGAGTCCAACGGGAGCCAGGGACCCCAAGCTCACCCGCAGGTGACTCAGGAAGGGTCCCCTCCTCTGAGGCCGAGGACCTACCCGGGGCAGGAGGGACGGGAGAGGAGAGGTGAGCCCGGCTCCACAGGACTCCCAACGCCGCGACCCAGCGGGCCTGGGGACCTCAGCCCAGGGCCGATGCTGGCGTTCCCGTCCGCAGCGCGTGTGGGCGTGGGCTGGGCACCAGCCCGGGGCTGTCTGGGCCTTGGCCCGCTGCCCCCGCCCCCATGGCTCCGTGAGGCCGTGAGCAGTGGCCCCCGGCCGGACGTGACTCAGCCCGGCAGGCAGCTGAGGGGGACCCCGGCCCGGCTGGGGGTGCTGGGAGGATGACTGGCTACGTCAGCCGCGCTCACCCCCTTTGGAGAAACAACCGCGGAGCAGAGGGCTGCGCGAAGGACAGGAAACTATTAAAAAGTGACACAGCCAACTTGGAAAGGAACCAGACAGAACTTCTAGAAATAAAGGCATGTCCTGACGAGGGCTCAGCACTCAGCAGACGTTCTCCAGGAGAGGCGGGCGCCAGCGGCAGCGCCCACCCCAGCCGGCCCCGTCTCGGCCGAGGCGAAGCCGGCGTCCACGGGGCACATATCCCGCGTGGCCCATCCCCGGCCGCGCGGGCCGATCTCCCGGCAAGTCGGGGCACACGGGCGGCGGCGGGGGCTGCCGGCAGCGGCCGGCCCAGCTCCTGGGGCTTGGCGGAGCTGTGCCACGGGCTTCGCTGACTTAGGAGCAGCCTTGAAAGAAGCGTCCAGAGTCCACCACAAAGCCAGGGCCTGAAGGGAGCGGGCGGGGCATGCAGACGCCTCGGGGGAGGGCCCCGGAGTCGCAGACCCCTGGGCCCGAAGAAGTGTATGTGGAATGGGAGAAGCTCCAAGGGCCACAGGGTGATCACATGAGACAGGGAGCCCCTCGCGTCCCACCCATGGACGAGGGCCCTGCTCTCCCCACCCGGGAGGCCTGGCCGTGGGGCGTGGTGGGGCCACAGGTCTGGGACACCGCATGGGTTGGGGGCAGGCCCCGCCTTGGGGCTGTCCTGGCTGTCAGGATAGGCCCCCGGCTCCGGTCTCGGACCTCAGTCCTGTCCTTCCCTCTGCAAGGGGGTTGGCAGGGCACTGCCCACCTGCGGTGGGATTAGAGAGCCCGCTGGGCCACACCCCCCGGAACACGTCACTCATTTGTTCTTACTGAGATGTGGGTTGCTCAAAGTCGGGGATCCCCTACCCAGGGTTGTGCGGAGGGCCCCTCCAGTGCTGGGTGACAGGTTCCTGCTCGTCTCCACTGCTGGCCAAGCCCTAGCACTGCCTGGACGCCTCCCGCTGCCCGCAGGCCTCAGGCCCGTGGCCCGGCCGCCCCCCTCCCTCCCTCCCTGCCATCACCATGAGCCTCCGGAGCCCTTCTGCTCCCATCCGCAGGGGAAGGGTCCTGGGGCCGGAAGGGCAGCCTCTGCCGGGGACTTGGGAGTCGGGGTGTGCCTCCCCGGCCCCCAGGAGGAAGGAAGCGGCACCAACTCTGCCTTCCAGGTGGGAGTCAGGTCCAGAGAGGGGAACCCACCTGCCCCAGGCAGCCCCACTGAGGCACTGAACCCCACCGGGAGCGCAGAGCCCGCATCTGGCTGCTCCCACTGGGCATCCTGCTGCCCCCACCCCAGCCACCCCTCACTTGCTTTTCAAAAGCAGCCCCCACAACAAAGATGGACCACGGGGGGCGGGGGGACCTCAATAGCAGCGTGACACCATCTTCATAGTCTCTGCCAGAGCTGCCCAGTTCAGGCCCAGGGCAGCGCTGGCCGGGAGGGAGTCAATGTGTGGCCTCCACGGCAGTGACCCCTGGACACAAATCATGGCGGCGGCTTTGAGGCCTGAGCTGCGAAGGCTGATGGGCTTCGGCTACAAAGGGACATGTTGACCAGGGACTGTGCTCGTCCCTTTAATGGGAGCCCTGGAAGCTGACCCTGCGCTGGGGTGGGGGAGCAGAGGGAGCTGGGGGAGAGGGAGAGAAAGGGAGGCAGGGAAGGAAGGAGGAGGAGGGAGGGCAGGAGATGGATCTCGAGATAGAGGGGGGAGGCGCTGGGGAGAGCCAGGGGAGGGAGCCGGGCAGGGGCGGGCTCTCCTGGAGGAGAGGGTGTGGCCCCCAGGCTCTCTGGAACCCCTTTGGGCCTGGCATGAGGCCAACTGGCAGGCTTGTCCACAGTCTGTTCCCCGGGGCTCTGGGGGCAGGACATGGGGGGGGACTCAGGGGGCCCCCAGAGCTGGTGAGGGTATTTGCCAGGGCCCTTGCACACTCCTGGTTGTCATGCCTTGGGGGTGTTACTGGCCTGGTAGAAGCCGGGGTGGAGGGGGTTGGGGGTCCCTAAATATCAAAACCCAACAGTGCGGAGGTTGAGAACCCTGTTGACGCTTCTTCACCTTTCAGGGACCCTTGAGTGTTTGAGCACCGGAATCTTCGGCTCCCGCCCCCCACCCCCCAACTCTGCATCAAATTGTGCAGGATGGGCAGGCGCCAGGAACTGAACCGGCAGGCCCAGAGACTGAGGGTAGGAACACCCAGTCCCAACTCTGACCTGGGGTGGGGGCGGGGCTGGGATGGGGTTCAGCCCCAGGAGCCAGATTTAATCAGTCACATCCCAGTAACAAAACCTCCCAAACCCCAAAGGACAGGGTTCAGAGAAGGCCCGGGTTGGGGCACGCCTGCAGAACTGGGGAGCCTGGGGCTCCTGGAGCGGGCGGGGAGCTTCGCGCCCCCCACCCTGCGGGGCTGGCCCCCATCTGGCTGCTCTGGAGCCTCAGCCGGGGGTGACAAGCAGGTAATCTGGGGGCTCTGCAAGCTGCTCCAGGGATGACCCCCGGGGGGGATCCTGGGGACCTCCCATCTACAGCCACGGGATCAGATGTGGGAGCCACCCTGGCCTAGGCCTGGCGTCCGCTGGGGCGGGGCAGTCCTGGGAGCTGACCCCTCACCTGCAGGCTCCAGGTAGCCCAGTCAGGAAGGGGCCAAGCTGCAGGACCCCCAGCCGGTGACACAGAACTGCTGGGGGTGCGGGGGGACCACTGCACAGAAGCAGACCCCGCGCTTGCCAGGAAGACGAGGGCTTTCTGTGACAGCCAGGCAGCTCTGGGCTCGCCTTCCCAGGCCGGCCGGTGCGAGCTTTTGAAAGGACGTGTGGGCTCCGTTCCCACTGCAAGCTCGGCCCAGAACTTGCCATCACGCCAGCATCTGCCAAGGAGATGCCGCCGTGCCAGCCCCTGAAGCACTCTGCCCGCGCCCACCGGAGCCCCGCGGCAGACACAGGGGGACACCGAGGCCTAAGCCGCTCAACACGTTTCACCAAGGCTGGGACCCGGGGTTACCAGACCTTGGGGTCCCTTCCAAGAGGGGATCTGAAAGCTGCTGGCTGGACAGAGCGTGTCCCTCGGAGAGCACATAGGGGCCCCGGCCCCTGCAGCCACCCCTGCCATGGGGTCCCCGGAACTGCGAGTCAGGCCTGCAAGGGCCCCTGTGTCCCCAGCAGCGCGACATCAGCTGGAACAAACTGCGGTTCCGAGTGCCCCACTGGGGTCCAGGACACGGTGGCTGGAGCGCCCCGGCTTGGCACCACCAGTCTGCCGGCGAGTCGGGGAGGCGGGGTCCCTAACCTTGGCGGGGTCGGGGCTTTGCGCCTGACCATCCAGCCTTTTAAGGTCCTGGGCTCACCTGTGACCCAGTGGATCACCTGGCAGCCAACCCGCCTCCTGCAGGGCGGAGGCCTCTGGGCGCCCACCCAGCCCCCAGCTGAGCACGGCCGCTCGCGCAGGGGTGGAAGGAGGCCCTGAGCATTCTAGGTCCTCTCCAGGGGAGCCAACAGGCGCATCGTGGAGGACTCGTGGCCTGGGCTCCTTGACTGACCAGCTTGCTGCCAGGCCCGTGCCGCGGGCCCCACAGTACTCAGGGCTCAGCACCGCCTGCCGTGGGCCCACACATCCACACCAAGGGGCCACCGCGGGGAGGCAAGGCCTCTCCAGCCCGCGACGGCCCTCAGCTTGCGCAGGGGCAGCTCAGTCTGACCTTGGGCTGCAGGGCAGGGAGGGGCACAGAGCAAGCCCCAGCCGGCGGCTGATGCCCTGGAGAGCTGCTCGGTCTCACTGGGGAGGCCCTGGAAACCAGTGCTGGGGTCACAGGGGCCGTGGCCACGGCCCCGGCTCGGCCACAGCGACCTTCTCATCTGCAGACTGAGACTCCGATCACCGAGGTCAACCACCAGGATGCAGAGAGAGTGCAGTCCTGTCCCTCCGACGGGAGCCCCTCCCCAGGAGAGCAGCTGACTGAAGCAGGAGATGCCTGGACCCTGAGGTCACTGCCAAGGAGGTCAGCCCCTCCTCCTGCGGCCACGAGCAGAAACCGCCTCGTCCCAGCCCCGGTCAGCGTGCCCTGCAGCCTGTCCAGGCAAGGCTCCCCACCACCCGCCTCCGCCCCCTGCGCCCCCTGCGGCTCACGTCCTCATCGTGCTCCAGCTCCAGGCCGGCCTCCAGCAGGTTGCCCTCGTACTCCTCCCTGCGGAGCCGCTTGTCGTCCTCGTGGTAGTCCATGGCCGGCTCAGCGGCGCCCACTTCCTCCGGAGCCCCCTTCCCAGGCAGCGGCTGGTCCTGCTTGACACTGCGGGCGGCCAGGCCAGCGTCGCCGTGCTGGGCCCTCCGGGCCAGCGTCCGGCTGCCTGAGGGCCTCTTGTGGTGGTAGACCAGGATGTAGTCCACCTTGCGCTTGCCATCTCGGAAGTAAAGCCCGTACTTGCACTCGGCATCGGGGTCCACCGACAGGGAGTTCAGCAGCTGGGGAGACACACGCTCTAGTCAGGCGCCTGCTGGGCCACGCTCTGCTCGCCGCCCTCCCTGGAGCGCTGGGGCCAGGCCAGGCCTGGCGCCACTCGCCAATGGGACACCGAGAGCTGGTGGCCCACGCGTCACCCCCCAGGAGAGCTCAGAGTCTGCAGCCCAGCTCGGGCCAGGACAGGTGGGTGCTGGCAGCTTTGGTCACAGCGGCCCCAGCCCCGGGCCCCACGGCCCCCAGCCCCCTGGCCCGCCTGGCTCCTGGGGGCTTCCTCGCACCAGCCATGTGGTCAGCGACCAGGCCCGTGCTGACAGCTTGGGTTGTCCCCAAGGCAGCCCAGGGCGGCGCATCGGGGTTCAGTGGTTTATGTGGGAGGGGGTGGGAAGGACCAGAGTGAGGGGAGGCGACGGGGTGGTGACGGGGGCTCTGGGGCCGGGACTGCCTCGGTTGCCTCATCTGCCCAGAGGGCAGAAGTGTGGGGCCAAGGGACGCCAATCTGGCATGCCTGGATTTCCAGAGCTGCCCACGGGGGGTGAGGCGGAGGGCAGGGTGGCCCTGACCCCTAGCAGGCTGGCCCTGGGGTCAGACACTGTAAGTCTAGTGCCCGGAGTGACATCTCGTCTGACGCTGGCCAGTGGATTTCTCGTCAACGTTCTAACAAGAGACGCTGAGTGAAGTCAGTGGCCTTATCCCAAGGCCTGCTCCCATTCTATGCCGCTTTGCTTAAGGCTGCCGAGGGCATCCGTGAGGGCTGGCAGGGGCCTAGGGAGCAGCTCCAAACCTGAGTCCAGCCACGCCCACCCCTCCTGCCCCGCGGGAGCGTCCACCCAGCTCTCCGTCCTCCTGCGCACCCCAATTCCACCTGTGTCCACCCATGTAGGATGGGAGGATAACAGAAGCTGCTAGTACTTGTGCACATCCGGGAGGGGTCTCTGGTTGGGGGGTTCACCCGCTAACCCCCAGGACAGGTGCCTGGGGCCATCCCGCCACCTGCCCTCTGTGCCCACGCAGCCCACACACCCTCATATTGGGTCAGAGCAGGATAGGGCTGTGGCGGCCAGGAAGACCCGGGTACTCACGAAGGAAGTCTGCTGGGCAGGTGAGCCCAAGGAGCCCCTCAGAGCAAGGTGGGCTTGCAGCCTTCGGGGTGGGCAGGGGTAGGTGGATACCCCGCCTGGGCCAGCATCTGGTCCCTCTCCACAGGGACCCATGCCGAGCCCCCACAGCCTGGAGCTGCGCCCCTTGAGCAGAGCCTGATGTTGAGCACAGCTGTGCAGGACACTGCGCATCCCCTGCCCAGCACAGCCTCTCCCCCTCCACCGCCACCCGGGCCTGCATGGTGCCTGGACATCCTTGCCTCCTCTTTGTGTGCGCTGTGCTCCCGGCCTCAGGCCCACCCTTCCTTTCTGTGCCCTGCACGGGCAGAGGCATGGCCCCCATGACCTGGGGTCTCCCACCGCTCCTGCCTGGGCAGTCCTCATGTGCCAGGGCCACCTCTGAACCACACCCACCAGCTCTTAACTCATGGGGCCCCTCAACCCCACGGCAGGGTCCCTGAGGTGGGTCCCTGAGGTGGATCCCAGAGAGGGTGTCTGGGCTTGAAGAAGCTGCTCTGCCCTTCTAGCTGTGTTCCCACGGGCACAGTTGGCTCTCCCTGCCTCTCTGGATCTCTTTGTAAAATGACCCAGAGCTGGTATCCAAAGCCCCTCACGCAGTGCGACCCCTCAAAGGGTAGTTGGAAGGATCAGACGTGTCATCTTTGCAAAAAGTTCACCCGGGCCTGGCTGAGGCCAGCCCTCTGCAGAAGCGCACTCCCTGGGACCCAGGGGATGAGCTCACGGTCACCGCGGACCACGGGCAAAGATGGCGGCAGGGCCGAGTCCGGATTTGCAATAGTCCCGGAGGAGCTGGTGCCCTGCCAGCGGGAGGCAGCACCAAGCCAGACGAGCGGGCCCGGGCCTCCTCCCAGGCCTGGCCTTGCCACCGACTCGTGTGACCCTGGGCACGCTGCCTTCTCCTGGGTTTTGGAAATGGAAGTAGCTACCTGGGTGAGTGTGAGGGATCAGCAGCCCTGGCACAGGAAGTGCAGGCTCTCTCCTGCCACCTGCTACGCGGCTGGGAGGCCGGGGCCTGGAGAGCGAGAGGAGGGGACAGCCCCCCTCTGAGACGTCCACGAGCAGGGAAGTGGGCTGTTCTCGTCCGGGACAGGACAAAAGGGCCAAGACTGAACCTGCAGCGGAGTGGATACGCGAGACTTCGGATGCAAAGGCTTGGGAGAGCTCCAGAAAGTTCTCCTTTCTGTGTCCCTGGGACAAGGGCAGGCAACTCCTCAGTCCACCCAGTGGAAGGCAGGGGTTCCCCGCCCACCCGTGTAACGGCTGACACCCCAGCGAGGTGTGGGGTAAGTGGATGCGAGGGGATGGACGCAGGGTCCGGCTGGCACAGCCAGGCAGGGCCACCAGGCCCGCAGACCGTGGCCGAGATGCCACCGGCCCAGCAACGTTACTGCGGCACCCCACAGTCCCTCCTGAGGTCACAGGGATCTTGTCAGGACAAAGAGGCGGGAACCCCGAAGCACTTTGAAGATTACGGCCTGAGTATTTGGAGGTACGGAAGGCGCGTCCCCGAGGAAGGGGGAAACAAGGTGGAAGAAGCTCCTTGGGGCTTCACGGAAGGTGGGGGGACGAGGGGGTCCTACAAGGCAGGAGCGCCTGTCCCAAACACCACGGAGGGCCCACACCTGCCCCTCCAGACTCTCAGGAAGGCGGAGAACTCGGGGTCCGCCCTGCACCTGCGGGCACCGGGCAGGAGCCGCGTCCACGCGCCGGGGGCGGTCAAGCCCGGCCAGTGCAGGCTGTTATCCTAAGGGGTTGCCCACATTAGTGTTTTCTGCCAATGGGAACGGAAGCCAGGGGCCTGCAACACTTCTTGGGGTTCTGGGATGCTCTGAATGTCAGGCCCAAGGAGAACATCCATTTTCAGCCTCACTTTGCTCCTAAATGGCTTCGATGATCACCAGCACGTCCGCTCAGATCAGCGCGGGGCCACCCTGATCACCCTGCGCGGGCACCGGTCCCGGGCCTCAGGGCGTCTGGGCTGGCCAGCACCTGACCCCGCCCTGGGAGGACACTGCGTGTGAAGCAGAAAGTAGAAACACTCAGGTGTCAGCCCAGAGAAAACGGATGAAATAAGTCGCACCCACCCCGGCTCTGACTTAGTCTTTTCTTCTTACAGGGCTTTACTGTGAGCGTGAACGTGACTTGACCCTTGAACTCGGGGATGGCCGGGAGCAGCAGCCCAGGGACGCCCAGAGCCGTGGCCGCGGGTTGGCCTCACTCTGACGGCCGATTTAAGTCCACGCCTATGGGATCGGGTTTGGGGTGCTGGTCTGGGAAGCGATAGCAACGCTCAGAAAGGCGGCCCACGTCCTCCGGCCTTTGCGGGCGTGGCTGGTGACTCAGGTGTGAGTGAGCAACAATTATTGGCTTGAGCTGTGCCAGGGATGCCCATGGGGGCGCTCCCCTGCCGCGCCTGCCCCCCTTCTACAGTGGCAGCCTCCTGCCTGTCTGTGGCCAGTCTGTGGCATCGCGCTGCCCTCTCTCCACAGTCAGTGGCCGGATTCACAGCCCCCCGAGCCCATGATCCCTGTAGGGTGAGGTAGAAGTATCAGGCTTTTCCGCCCTCCCGCCATTAGGATAGATGAGGGAACCCTGGGGTCCTGAGTGCATGCCTGATGGCGGCACCTGAGTGGGTACACCTGGGCTGAGGGACTGCGTTTGTAAGGGCGGCATCACGGGGACGCCGGCAGAAGCCAAGAACGAACTGAAGCCGAGAGCAGAGAAGCAGAGAGAAGGCCAGAGAGCCCAGAGAGAGTGAGGATGTGCTGGGGGCTGGGAGGCCTGCCAGCCTCCCGGCCCCCCAGCACCCCTGCCTGCCGTGTGCCTGGTAAATCTAAATAAAAGACCTGCAAAAGCCACTGAGGACCCTGACTCCTCCTCTACCCGGTCTGCTGGGTCAGAAAACCTGCCCTGTGCCCAGTCCTGTCCTTACAATACCCCAAACCTGCCCGTAGAGAGAGTGCGGGCAAAGCAAGTGTCCGGAGCCTCATCTGGTCCTGTCTGCGGGGGCCTGGATGGGAAGACCCAGTGAAGGGCCACCTCCTCCAGCTCTGGGGCCTCACCGGGGTCCGGGGGAAACAGCCGTGGATCCAGGCAAGCGGAGGCCCCGGAACTAACCCCGGAGCCCATGGCATTTGCCTCGTCTTATTTCTTCATTCCACGTCCAGTTCCTCACCAGGCCTTGTCCCATTTCATGTCCAGTTCCTCACCAGGTCTTCCTGCGGGTCTACCTCTGCAGGTCCAATTCTTTCCACTGGACGTCACCATCCTCTCACGCCTCCAAACAGGCCCCCCACCTCTGGGTGGGGATGTGACATCCCTGCCCGAGGCCCCACCCCCAACTCAGGGTGGGAACCACTAGCTCCTCTGACGTTCAGTCCTCCACGGCCACCTGTGGCCACCTGTGGCTACCTGCACCTGTGTCTCAGGCCTTCGGAGCTCTCCTTCTAGCTGGTGGGGGCTGGGAACTGGCCACCTGGCCCCTCTTGGCCTTTGCGGGCGGCACAGGCCGCCCCTCATCTGAGGAGCAGCAGCAACTGTGTATTGCTGTGAGTTAAGCAAGTTACCAGGGGCCAGCAGCGCAGGGAAGAGTGCCTTTGTCGCTGTCCTGGGTAACGTTCCCTGGAGCCCAGAAGGGCGCGGCCCCTTCCTGTGGGTGCCCAGGGAGCATCCTGGCACACGTCAGGCGACCACCGCTGACCCCTAGGCTTTCAGGCCAAAGGCGTCCATCCCAGGCAGAAGTGTTTCCCACCCACCCTCCTACCCAAGGCTCCCTGCGCCTTTGTGCCAGCCCAGCTGCAGAGGCACCCCCAAATTCCCACAAGCCCCAGGTGAGGCCCAAGGAGGGGCAAGCCCTAGATCCCCCCAGCCCTGGCACAGGCTCCCGCCCGGCAGGAGCTCCCAGGTGCCAGGGCCTCCAGCCAGAGCCGGGACCCCGGGGCCGGTGGGCTGTCCAGGCAGGGCAGCGGGGGGAGGGAGCGAGCAGAGGCCGCTCTCAGGCCCCTGGGGCTCCCGGCTGAGGGCGCTGGTCTCAGCTCCTCACTCTTCTGGCAAACTTTGCTCTAATTAATGAAGCCAACACCCCCCCCACCCCCCTCCCCGCCACCTCCCCAAGGGCGAATTCTGTCCTCCGGGGATTCCTACCAGGCTGGATCTGGCCCCACGGGGCGGGGGTGGGGGGGTGGCGGGACCCCCACGTGTGATGCTGCTTGTCCCCGAGGCCCTGCCCGCGCTCGGGCGAGGCTGGGGACTGCCAGCCGGGGAAGCCCGGGGCGGGGGGCGCGGCGGGCTCAGCCCCGGGGGTTGCGCCGCGGGCAGGTGAAGGGGCGCCGAGCCGGCCAGCCGGCCTGGAGCGGAGGCGCGAGGGGCCTGGAGGTTCCCCCTACCCCCACATCCCCCCACCCCGCTGCCGGCGGCGCCGGGAGGGGAGCGCCCCGGGCCAGCTGCAGCCGGGCCGGGCCTCGGGGCTGCCGGCCGCGCGGGGCGCGCGGGGCGCGCGGGGCGCGCGGGGCGCGCGGGGCCGGCCCACGTGCGCGCGGCCCCTCGGCGCAGGTGGCGCCGCGCACTCACCGTGCCCTCGGACGGCAGGTAGCCCAGGTCCTCGATGGCGCAGATGTTGATGATGTGGACGCTGCGGTCCTCGGCCGGGAGCGTCGAGTACTTCTCGCTGACCCTCATCGCGGCCGCCTGTGCGCCGGGACCGCCGGGCGGCGCGCCCTCGCCATCCACGGCCCCGGCGGCCTCTGCAGGGAGACGGCGCGGTCGGTCGGTCGGCGCAGGGGGCCGGGCCTCCGCCGCCCGCCGGGACGTGGCCGCCGCCCGCGCCCGCCCCGCGCCCGCCCCGCGCCCGCCCCGCGCCCGGCCCGCCCGGCCCGCCCCGCGCCCCTCCCCGAGCAGGACCTGGGCGCGCGGCGCCGCTTATGGCAGGGGCGCGGCCGCGCGGTCAGACTTTCCGTAGAAATTCAAGCCCAGGAAGACAGGGCTCCGTTGCCGCGGCCCCTCCAAGCTTGACTTCCCCCGGGGAACGCGCCCCTTCGGGTTTTTTTTTCTTTGCGCGTGGCCAAGGCTGCGGGTCAGGGAGGAAGCCGCAGCAGCCCCAGCTCCAGTCTCCAAGCGGGCCCCTCGCCGGGGCTGCCACCCTGCAGGGGAGGCGCTTCTGGACGGGGGCAGGAATGCTCGCCCTGCCCCGGCCCCTCCACCCGCGGGCAGGCTCCTGCCTCTCTCAGCTCACACCTCCTCCGGGCAGCCTCCCCTGCTTTCCGCAGGCCCGCCCTCTCCAGCTGGCCCTTGCTCCTGGCAGCATCTCTCCCATCTAAGCGGCTCTCCAGAGCCCCCCATGTTGCCCACAGCCCCCATTTCAGAGCCCTGAGCAGCCTGACCGGGTACAGCATCTTTCACAAAGTTCATCTCTATTAACCCCCCAGGGGGGCCCTCGTTTCATAGAGGGGGCCTGGCTCTGAGAAGCCCGGGAGCCGGGGCAGGGTGGCCAGCTGCCAGGCCTGGCCTTGTGGGCAGCTCTACTGCCCCCCACCCGCAGGGGAGGGATGGCGGCTTTGGTCAGGCTCCTCCGGGGACCTGAGGGGCCCAGCACACAGACGGTGCTCCGGGACACGTTTTTAACCCTCCATCCCTGCAGGAGGAGGACGTAGGACTCCAGGGGCAGCCACACTCGGTTTCGCCCCCAGTGCCCGCAGAGCCACCCTGTCCGGTAGGAATAAAGTCTCCCTTGCCTCCTCGCTACGTCCTATTAGTTCCCCAGGGTGTGCACCAGATGCCACCAGCGGCAGGAGTTGCCCTGGACTGCCCCGCAAGCACTCGGGCCAGAGAACCTCCCTTCACCTGGCCTCTTTGTACAGGGGGTTCACACAGCTGGTGCTCCACAGCTGCTTGTGGAATGGCCACCGAGGAACATTCAGGACCGCAGAAGGGACTAGAAAGCTGCCTTCCAAGGTCATGACGTCATCAGCATGCCACGGTGCGCAGGGTGGATTCTGGAATCGAGGTGGGGTGGGGGCGCCAGGGCGTGGTCTAGCTTTTCAGCTATGACCTCAGGAGAGCCTCAGAGACGCGCAGGCCTGTGGCTCCTCTGCGAGCGTCCCGCGTGCGGGGGGGCGGGCGCCGTGGCAGCCTCTGCTGCTGCCACCGTCTCTTGTCATTGCTGTGACCTCCCTTCCCTGGCGGGAGCCCCCTCCCTGTTGAGGTGCAGGAAGTTTACTCCATCCTTGGGCCGGTCTTGCCAACGGGCACCGCGTGGCCCCAAAGGACCCTTTGTCTGCGCCTTGGACTGCACAGCAGACCTGGAGGCGAGCGAGCCGCGGGCCAAGCCCCGCCGGAAACAGCCCTGCACGGTCTCTGCCACGCCAGGGAGACCGTGCCCCTGAGAGCTCATGTTTTCAGGGCCGGGAGGGCGCGCGGGGGATTGCGTCACTCCCGGCCTGGCCAGCGCCACGGCCGTGCGGGCAGCGAAGGTCTCGCGGCGCGCGAACGGGTATCAAGCGGCGGCAGGTCCTACCGACCACAAGGTCTGGCTTGTGAAAAAGGAGGAAAAACAGAATCTCAGTTCCGCGGACAGGGGTGATCCCAAGCGTCTGGGAAGTGACCCTTGGCAACAGAGTGGGAGACGGCCCCGGGCGGGGGTGGGGGCTACAGGGTGGGGTCAGCCTCCTGGGTGTCCCCCTGCTTTCCCCCGCCACCCGCCTCCGGCAGAGCAGGCGCCCCTCAGGGCTCTGCTGCAGGAGACGTCTGCCCGATAGGCACCTTCCTGGGCTTAAGACATCTGGTCACATTCTCTGCCACGTCTCTGTGGGCTCCCTGCCTGCACCCCATCTGCCTGCACCCCCTCCCTGGCGAGGAAATGCAGAGGGGAGAGGTTCGGGTTAGGGGGGAGGAGGGCCAGCAAGGACCAGCTCCAATCCCAGACCACGGGGGTTTTGGAAACCAACAGAAATGAAAACAACCCCCACCACTGGGGAAGGGGAGCAGAAATCCACACCAGGGTACTCCCCACTAGCAGGACCGGGGTGTCCCTTTGTTCTGCGGTGGTTCCCTGAGCGACTGGCTCGCGCTGGCCCTCCGGTCGGGACTCTGTCTCTGCTCGGAGCCGCTAATTGCTTATAAATGAGCCCTCCAGCTAAGAGATGGCATTAATTTTGCATCGCCCCCTTTTTGACTCACTGATTCTCATCATTAAAACCCCAAAGGGGCAGATTTCGCCTGCAGGATTAATTCCCCGCTTTGAATTAGTAAAGACCAGTCTCATGAGTTAAACGGTGCGTTTTATTATGGACGTCCTGGGCCCGCTGCCTGCCGCTGGGCTGCCCTTCCGCGCCGGCGTGATGTTATCCACTTGCGTCTCCGCTGACATTTCCCTAATCGCCGGCAGCGCGTGCATGGCGTGACCCGGGCGCGGGCGCTGCTGGGAGAGCACCTTCCCGGGAACAGCTCAGAGGGCCTCTTCCAACGCTATTGTTTTTGCAACCTCGGTTGACCATCCGCGCCGCGCCCACGGGGAGGAATGCCTTGCAGCCGGCCTGGCCGGGTCTGAGAGGTCACCCGGTGGACGGACGGTGACGAAGCCCCGCAGGACAGGCCCTCCGACACCACTTCCCTGGACGTGGGGGTGAGGAAGCGCTAGCAGCGTCTCCTGTGAGACGGTGCCCTCGGGCGGGCTTCTCCAGCCGGGCACTGTTGACATGTGGGGCTGATCCTTCTTTCTGGGGGGCGGCGGAGTGCACTGGAGGGTCAACACCATCTCTGGCCTTGACCCTCTAGGCACCAGTATTGCCACCTTCCTCCCAGGGCGACAACCCCAAATGTCCCCTGGGGAGCAAAATTACCCCCTGTTGAGACCCTCTTCGTGGGGCTTAACAAAGACCCTTGCCTGCCCTCTGCTCCCCAGGAGGCCGATCTTATCAGCACTCGTCTCAGGTGACAGTGCCGGGCTGGAGAGAGGACCTGCTTGGCTTGGTCAAGCAGCCAACTCTGCCCTTTAATCTAGGCCTCCTGACCGTCCCCCGCCCCAAAGGGTGACTTCAACACACACACACACACACACACACACACACACACACAGATCTGAGGCAGGAGACCGGCTTGGCGCCCCCGCCTGCCCTGGGTTGGTGGAGGGGGTGGTCCTGGGCCTGGTCAGGAGCCCCTGGCTCTGCGCGTGATACGGGCTCTGCGCTCAGGGGTGCTGAGGCCACGTGTGGACGCAGGAGCAGCCGGAGCGGCGTGGAAGAAGTGAGCAGCACTTGACAGGAGTGTGGGGGGCACCAGTAGCCACCCTGCCTGCTGGCTGGGGCCCCTTCCGGTCTCGGGCGGGAGCCCGCGCGGGAAGGACGCAGCCGCCGAGCAGGTGGATGACATCATGTGCTAAAAGGGACTGGGCATCACCGTCCCCAGGGAGCGTGGGCCTGGGCACTGATGTCCGAGATTCGGTGGCCGGAGACGGGCCTGGTCATTTCCTTCCCTTGCGTGACGTCAGGTGGGAGCAGAGGCCCGCGAGCTGCCGCTGGAGGGGGGCCCGGCCGTGCTCTGGAACCAGCCGGAGCGTGAAGTCCTGTCCACTGGAGGTTTCAGAGGCTTCATGTCCCTCCCCCCGCCCCCCCCCAAGGCTGCCTCCGGGAGTTCCTGAGAACCCCAGGCACGCCGGGGCAGGTTGGAGGGCGGCAGCCTGGCCACCTCCTTCCGGAAGCCTCTGGGTTCCGCTCGGCGGGCATTACTCAGCCCCGCTCCGCGGGACGCGCCAGCTCCTTTCTGCTGGGTCATCCTCAGGCTGGGCGCTCCTGTCCGCCCGTCTCTGGCACTGCCGACGTCCCGGTTATGTTTATTTATTCAACAACAGCGGTGCCTGGCCTTGACGAGCCGGCTCCTCGGAGCTCCGGGTCCATTACCGCGGCTGCCAGTGGCCTCCGGGTGCCCCGCCCGCCTTCCTGGGGTGTGCGGGGAGAAGTCCAGGCTGGGTCTCAAATTGCCACCCGCCCCAGCGAGCCCCGGGGAAGTGCAGAGTTGGTCTCCGTGACGCAGCTTTGGCATCAGGAGCCCTGCCCACCCGGGTCAGCCGGGTCCCCCCTGCTTCCAGCTGTGGTTAGCATGAGCCGGCCAGCCGGCAACCCCCAGCAGAGAGTGGAGACTGCACGACACCCCCTTTTCAGGGAGATCCTGGTCCCCGCTTTTGCTCTGGGGGCTTGAGAGAATAGAAGGGCTTCCGGCTCCTTGCTCTAGGTCCTAGGGGTTCCCTCTCAGGGGTTCCCAGGGAACCAGAGGACCCCACGCTGCTGAGAGGCCCCGAGGAGCCCAGCCAGGTGGGGCTGGAGGGAGTGTGGCCCTGAGCTACTGGCTGGGTCGGACTCGGGGTCCCCCCACTGGGTGTGTGAACACAACACATCTGTTCCCACCCCACCCCGATGCCCTGTGAGGGCATCGCACCTGCCTTATCACTCCCCTGGGGTCGGTGGCCACAGGATGCCCCACGGGGAGGCTGACCCCGACATCCAGGAGGCAAAAGCCCGGGTCTCCCTGTGAGGGAATCGCGCTGGACTCAGGCCGCGTCTTACAGCCGGGCTCGGAGGACCAGGTTGAGCTCCTGGGACAGACGCAGGACTCAGGGTCTTGCGGGAAGGGGCGCCAGGGCTGGCACAGGGGACCCCAGAGGGGCAGCTCCCTGGGAGCCCCGCTTTCTCGGGCAGTGACCCAGCACTGAGCTTCGGTTTTGTGCCAGGGCCTCAGCGGGGCCCCGGGTCTCCGTCCTGCCCCCGAGGGCCGAGGGCCTCTTCTGGGGACACTGTCCTGTGTCCCCGCCCGGCACCCCGCCTGGGGCAACATCCCCTTATTGTAGGGATGACCAGGGGCCCGCCAACAGCCCCGGGTGTCCGGGCCAGCTGGGGTCAGAGTCTGGAGCCCCCAGGGCTGGCCCACCTGGCTGCCTGACACGGCTTCTCTTGCAGGGAGGCGTGAGCTTCCGGGGCCACGGGCACAGCCCTGCCCCGGGGCCACCGCCCTGGGCACTCCAGCAGCCGCGACACTCGAGCGGGTCAGGCAGGCGGTTCCCCGTGAAAGGTAGTTATTTCACTCCCCACAGAGCCTTGCAGCTTGTGCCTGTTTGACTCAGTCCGTCTCATGCAGGAGCCGCCACGTCGCGCGGGGTCAGGCCTGGGGCAGACTGTCGTTTGAGAGACGTCTGAGGGAGGCCTCGCCTCGTTTTCTGTGATTTCTAAAATGTCTACAGCGAACCGGCGTGAGCTAATTGTGAGGAGAGGGGCGCTGTCCTCGCAGGCCTGACACCGCCCCGCAGGCCACTCACCCATTTGTTGTTCAGGGGAAAACGGCCCATGTGGGGCTTTCCGAGCGCGAGCGTCAGCGGAGGGAGCCGTCCGCACCCAAGGGCCGTCTGGATTCCTCAAATATTTTGGCGGAGTGGACTCGAGCTACAAACCATGTCTGATTACGAGGCTGGTCATACACCTTCAGGAGGACGTGACAGAAGCTGGGCAGCACCTGGACCCGCGGGCGCCCAGGGGCACCTGCCGGTGTCCGCCCTGTCCCAGGCCGAGTGGGGGTGGGCGGCCGCCCAAGCCTCCTTCCCAGGGTCCTGGACACCGGCAGGTGGACACCCAGGAGGAGGCGTCTCAGGCCGTGGCCCCCTGCGCCTGGTTGGGGGTCGGTCACGCACTCGCTCACCACTCACTGCCTCAGGCCCGGCAACCCCTCCCCTCTGGGTGCCCCCCCCAGCCCGCGGCCCCCTCACAACATCAGGCCCACTCCCTCTCGCCCCAGGGACTCCTCCCCTCTGGGTCCCCCCCCCAGCAACCCACCGTCTGGCCTCTCCTCTCCTCTCCTCTCCTCTCGCTCTCCCCCTGCGCTCGCTGGCTCACCGCCCCCTCCCTCGCACGAGCCCACGGCGAGCCCACGGCCATTCACCGCCACGGCCTCCACGCCGGCCTGGCGCTCACACCCTTCCCGCCTCTCCCCTCCTGAGCCATTTGCTGCCTGCCCGGGAGGCTGCAGATGCCACGCCTGGAAGCGACACCAGCCGGGACCCGCAGGGACCTGGGCGAGCCTCCAATTCCTTCCTAAAGCACCAGCGAAGGTGCCCAGCACGGGGGTGGCCCTGCGCTCGCCAGGGCCCCGGGGAGAAGCGAAGGACTGGATGGGGTGGGGCTGCCGCTGTATGCACAGCCCTGGCCTGGGGTTGGCGGGGTGGGGAGGGGTGCGGCAAGGTCACATCCTCAGGGCCAGGAGGGCCTGCCTGGCCTACACCCTGGAGCAGGCCCTCGCTGGTGCCCCCGGGGCTCCCGTGTGCCTCCTGTTCTGCCCAGACGGCCTCCCGCCCTCTCAGGCCCCTCTGCCTCCCGACGCTGGTTGCGGCCAGGAGAGCAGGGCCTCAGTCTCTCCCGCGGAACTCAGCACCCAGCACCTGGAACGGCCCCAGAATATTTGTCAGAAGAAGGGGTGAGCGAACTCCGCGTCTGTGCCAGGCCCTCGGGGCATCTGACTCCAGAGCCCCCAAGGGGTGGCTGTTGGACAGGCGGCTGCCAGGAGGACACATTGTTGTCTTAACGCTTTCAAGCTCATGAAGCCACTGGGGAAAGTGCTGGAGGCCACTGTCCAGCGGCCACAGAACCCACTGACCAGCCTGTCAGGCTGGCCTGACCTGAGGGCCCCGGCCTGGGAGGGCAGTCGGCACACGGACAGAGGTCCTACTGCGTGCAGCCCCGGGGCTGACCCTGAGGGCTGCCCAGGGAATTCAGAAGAGCAGGGGGCAGCGAGCGCCTGAAGAAGGGAGGTCCGGTCACTGAGCTCTCCGGAGGGAGTGGCTTTTCCTGGGCCCTGAACGGTCACCAGGAACCAGGAAGACGAGGAGGAGGGGACGCAGCTCCAAACGGGGGAAGGGCTGGGGGAGGCTGGCTGCTGCTGGGGGGCCTGGAGGAGGCGCTTGTGGGGAGATGGGAGCTGAGGGGGGCTGGCTGGGGAGGGGGAGGGGCTCCTGGCTCACCCATCAAACCGTCCCAGAGCATCTCAGCATCAAAACGAGTCCAGCAGGGGACAGCAGGAGACCCCCAGGACCCCCAGGAAGGCTGAGCCTGAACGGCTGGGGGGCAGCTCTAGTCAGCACCGCTGCACCCCATAGCCGGCCAGGGTGGGCCTCTGCCCAAGGGGACACTCACAGCCCTTCAGGGGCCTGGGGATGAGATAGACACGGGGGTCCATTTTCATGTAATAAATGGATTTTTTAAATTTATGAATTTTGAATAACTGGGTTTTAGGAAGGCGAGTTGGCACTTTCTTTTCACAAGCCAGGGTGTCCCCGGCAAATCCTCACCCCCGGGCAGCGCCCTGAGCCCAAGTAAAGGTCTTTCCACTTTTCCTTGCTTCCGGGCCCTCCGCATGCTGGGCAGGAAGGGCCGGGAGTTTCCTCCCTGAGCTGTCCCTGAGATGTTGGGGCCTCTTCCCGCCTGGCCACGCAGGGGGGCTTCTGTGGTCCTCGGACCCTCGGGGAGAAGTGCCGTGTCACCGCGCGTGCAAGTGTCTCTTCACGGGGGCAGGAGTCACTGTCGCAGCTCAGAGGAGGCCCAGGCAGCTGCCGCACCCGCACCCCGGACGCCGGCGAGGGCGGCACAGCAGGGGCTCTGTCCGCCGTGGACGGGCTGCCCTGGGCTCAGAAAGCCTGGCCCCTTACTGGGATGGAACTTTCTGGAGATTCATGAGGCTGGCACAGGCCTCTTTCCTCTGTCTCTGCGCCCACAGGGTGACCCCAGACACATGATGTAGGCTCTGAAGCCTTTGAGCCACTTCTGCTCTGGCCCCAAAACACAGGGGGGCAGCGATGTGCCCAGGCCCCAGCAAGGGGCCAGCTGAGACAGCTGTGGCGTGTCCAGCCGGCTCATCCTCAAAAAGACAGGCACGGGGCTGCACAGAAAGCACACATGGCCATCTGGCCAGTGACCCCCAAACCTGGCCTCCCTGCCGTTCACTGCTTCATTCACTGGACATTCATTAATTCAGCCCCTGGACACCCCCGAGCACCAGACCCGAGACGTGGAGTGGACACTGCAGATGAGTCCCTGCTCCCCTGGGCTTATGTCCCAGCGGGGGGCAGACCAGGAGCAAAGCCTGAAGAAAAAGCAAACTATTGGACTAATTCATACTGAGGTGTAAATGACTTTCTTCTCCCAAACCCTTTTCCCCAGTGACCCGCACACGCAGCATCGGCTCCCACAGCAAAGGGAAAGGGACGTCGGGAGGAGTTTAGGGGAAGACACAAGAAAAACCTTATTTCCTGCTGGTCTGGCCTGGCTGACTTGGCCCTTCCATGCCCACTGCCTGGACCTTGGAGGCCAGCACAGCCAGGGAGGGGTCAGCATCTGTCCAATCCCTGAGGGCAAATTTAAAGTCTTCTGAAAAGTCTCTCCAGAGCAGACTGGGACGAAAAACAAAAGGCCACCTGGAGGCTGAGAAACCGCTCAGATAAACATCAGCCTCTGAAAAGTCCTCAGCTGAGGGGAGAGGCCAGAGAGCCAGCCCTGGCGGGAGGGGGTGAAGGGCCAGGTGGCCGCTGAGAGTCCCAGAGCTGGGCTTCAGCCAGGCCCAGATCTGCCCTCTGGCTGGGCCCCAGCCCACTGGCCTGCGGGGGAGCCCTCCCAAGAGGCTGCAGACCCAGCCTGATGGGCAGAGGCCCTGCCCCCGCCGCGGCCAGGGAGCCTCAGGCTGACCCACCTGGCGGGGCGCAGTGACCCGGGAGTGAGTGTGTGGGGGAGGTGGCCGGGGGCCTGGTGGCTGAGTGAGGCCGGCTGCTGTCCACGCCCTGCTCGCGGTCCACTTCCGCGGGGCCAAGGCAGGCTTGGGAAGGGGTGAAAACAGAGAGTCGGGAGAACAGGGTAAAGAGCGCCGGGTCACAGAAACAGAGAAGCCCCAGTCCCTGAGAAAGGAGGGGCAGCCCCAGGCCCGGTAGCCCCCAGTGTCAGCTCCTGCCACTGGTGGGTGTCTGACCCAGAGGCAGCAACAGTGACCGACCACAGCGCCGAGAAGCGCTGGCCGGCTGGGCTGCCCCGGCCTCGCCCCGTGTGTGAGCACCAGCTGGGCTGCCAGCTGGGGGCGGGGCCTCCGCACCAGAGTCTACTGGGATGCTGGGCAGAGATGCAACTGCCAGCCCGCTTCCCGGCCTCGCCCCTGCCCGTCTCTCCTTCCCCTCCCTGCCTCCCCGCACCTTACCATCCCGCCCTCCTGCCCTCCTCCTCAGGATTAGGCTAGTTTTGTGACTTGCAGCCCAAGCACCATGGGTTTCCAGGCTAAGGGACTGAGATTTTCCCAGAATGCACTGTGTCCTCTGCAGGGAAGGAGGCATTGGTGCTAACGGTCCAGGGAGTGTGCGGACACGGTGCTTAGTTACTCGTTCATTCATTCACTTCCCGGGCGGTTATCCCTGCCAGTGCCTTTCAGTTTCTGTCTCGTGAGATTGGTACCTAGAAGGTCCACTCCCAGCGCCATCGCTGCCTGGGACCAGGCTGGTGCCCCCAGCTACACCTGCAGCATGAATAGATGAAGCTCCGGTTCTGGGACCGGCGTGGGCTTTGCACCTGCTGTTGGGTCATCCTCGAGAAAACCTCCACGCAGAACCTCGGGCCCCACTGAAGACGAGGAGCTCACGGCACAGGGCGCGGGAGGAGCTTGGCCAAGGCCACCCACTGTAAACAGACCAGGCAGGGGAGCGAGAAGCCTGAGGCCAGGTGTGAGGACCAAGCTTCTGCCCTGCAGGTGGGGGGGGGGGGTCGGTGTGGGTGCGTCACGGAGCCAGCCCCACCCGCCTTGACGCCAGGCCCGGCCTCGCTCTGCGGCGCTGGCTTCGGACACTCGGAGCTGGCGTGGCCAATTCCCAACACAAACCACCAGAAGCGGCTGGGAAAAGCCTGGTTCAGGAAGAAACGCCTCCTCCCCCAGGAAGCGTGTGCCCAGGTGTTCACAGGGCACCAGCAGCCAGAGCCCTTGACGGTCAGGAAGAACCTGTTCCGCTGGTAGACGCGGGCCCCAGAGTCCCGTCTGTCCACTTTCTGGGGCGGAGGGGCCCGCAGAGATATAATTTCCCAAGGAGCAGAAACCGGAGGCCGATTTGGCGTCTCCAGCGAGCGCTGCACAGCACCTAGCGGCCCGAGAGGTAACTGCGCCGCCACTGCCGCCTCTGCGGAGGGGAAGGGGGCAGGGGAGGGGTGGGGAGGCCCCGAAGGCGAAGGCGAAGGCGGCAGGAGAGGGAGGGAGGCAGGGCAGGGGGGCAGAGCGGGACAGCAGGAGGGGGGAGGGGGCATCACCCAGGATGACATGTGGCCCCCGGTCCACCGTCCCTGACCGTTACCCTCCTGACCTGTCCCCTCGCGTCTGACGAGTCCACTGCCCGCCCGGGACAGGCCAGCGAGGCGGGACTGGCTTCCAGGACCAACTTTGAAGCAAGAAGAGAAGAAGAGAATATAAACTGATCTTTCAAAAGCCATCCCGCGTGAGCCTTAAACTTTAGCCAACCTTAAAGGCAGCTCAAACATCTAATAAATTGATACAGTTTATAGAAACGAGATAGATTATTAAATAGGAAAATGTTTAGTAGGCCTTGAAATTTCAGATCCACCAGTTCGTCCATTGGGTAAATGTTTATCTTAAAGTTCAGGGGTAAAGTTAAACAGTTGAAATAAAATGGAATTAAGCCTTAATATTTTGTTTTAGTTGGCGTGCAGATGGGAGACAAAAATAATATCTCATAAAACGGAAAGTTTCTATTTTCACCAAAATATTTGGAAACCTGCAGTGGATGGAACTTTTGGCCTGCGCGGGTATCTGCTTATTATTTAAAACATTTGTTCTGCAGAGACACAATTTGTTTCAAAAAGTGTCCTGCCAGCCAGAAAGGCCCAGAACGCCCAGAAACGCCGACCGACCGCAAGCCGAGAGGCTCTGGGGAAACGCCTCCTGCCTTCCTCTCCTGAGGCTCCCCAGGTAAGGGGGCGTCCCCCACCTGCCCGCCTCCTTCCTGCTCCAGAGCACACAGGCGCCTCCCTCCCGAGTCTTTGCCGGGTCTTTTCTGTGACCCTGATTTTATAAGTGATCATGGAAACGCCTCAGCGAGGGCCTGGGGGCGGCACCACGAGGCCCTTAATTCAGAAACATTTGCCTTTGTCTTGGTTTTCGGGGGAGAAGAAAGTCCGAGGAGAGCCAAAGTGTAAACAGACGTTCTTGAGGCGTCTCTGGCCCCTCCCTGCCTCTCCCCACCCTACCCGACCCGCCGGAAGGGTCTGACCCGCGTTCATCCCTTCAAGCCCGGCGGGGGCTGCTCCCCCCATTGTTCAAAGACTCCCGCACCCTTGACGTGCTTGAGCCCTCGGCTGTTATTCCTGTTTTTCCAGATGGCTTTTTGCTTCTTCTTAGGCGTTCTTACCCCACGGACAGACCAGACGCCGGGTGGGGCAGGACAGGGCCACGGGACCCCCGTCTCCTGGGGCCTCAGGGGCGCCCTGTCCTGGTGGGCGGCGTCCACGCTTCAGGCTCCTGACTGCACCCAAGACCCCCCTTTTCCTTCCAGGACCCCACCCAGGACCCTCCATGACATCACGACTCTTTCAGGTGCTCTGGTGACCTCATGGCTGGCCACTGGGCGCCCCGGCTTTCTGACGCCCTGAGTGCTGCTGTGTCCGGACTCTGTCAGGGGTGCCAGGCTCGCCGGGGTCCTCTCTCACCGGGGGACCTGGATTCCACTTTTCTTTTCTTTTAAATATTTATTTTGATTTATTTATTCACGCACACAAGAGCTGGGGCCCAGGCCAGAGTGCGGGGGTGAGAGGACTCCCCAGAGACAGAGCGGGGAGCAGGGCAGGCGGATCCACTGAAACACACTGCTGAGGGGAGCAGCGGGGAGACAGGAGAGGTCTGCTGTGCCCTGGGGGCAGCTCCCTGGCCAGGGATGGGACCCCTGCTGCAGCGGCTGCGGACAGCCTAACAGTGCTGAGACTAACCCCTGTGCCCCCAGGGAGGCCCCCCGACTTCCACTTTCTTCAGGGTCCCGGTGGGCTCAGTCACCTGTGTTCCTCGCATTGCTGGGACAAGAAGCTCCACCGTGTTTTATCTTTTCCAAATATCTGGGTGCTCCTGCAGTACCCTCGCCCTGCCCCCGCTTCTCTTGCCCTGGTCATTGCCTTCCCTTGAGTGACGTCAGGCGGGAGCAGAGGCCGGTGAGCTGCCGCTGGAGGGGGGCCCGGCTGCGCTCTGGAACCAGACGGAGCGCGAAGTCCTGTCCACTGGAGGTTTCAGAGGCTTCATGTCCCTCCCCCCACACCCCCCCCCAAGGCTGCCTCCGGGAGTTCCTGAGAACCCCAGGCACGCCGGGGCAGGTTGGAGGGCGGTAGCCTGGCCACCTCCTCCCGGAAGCCTCCGGGTTCCGCTCGGCGGGCATTACTCAGCCCCAGGAAGCTCTCTGGACACACAGGTCCCGAGTCGCCTCTGCAGGTGGGGTCTTGGGCACGTCGGGTGACAGCCAGCAACTGCGCCGTGCCGCCTGCTGAGACTGAGCACGAGAAGGGAAGCCAGGCTGCCCACAGGGGCACCGCACGTGCCCTCCAACCATGTCTAAGAACGGAGATGACTGGGCCGAGCAGAACGGGCGGGCAGGGGCGCCCTCTGCACCGGCGAATGTGACCACCCTCTGCAGGCAGCCCCGTGCCTCTCTCCTGCAGGGGGCTCGCGCTCTGCCCGGCGTGGCCCGTGTGAGCCTGCAGCGTGGCTGGGCGCACTCAGAGAGCCGCGGCGACGGGGCTGGATTCCCCATCCTTGCGCTGACCTGGTTTCTGAGCACAGATTCCAGAGCAAGAAGAGACTGGGTGCTGGGGTGTCTTTTCTCCTCCACAGGCCACTTCCCAAAGGAACAAGGTGCCACCCATGCACCCTGTCCCGCCGGACCCCCACAGCTCCGGCACCGCGCACCCCGAGCGGTACTTGCATGGCCGAGTGGAGACTGCCGGCTCGCCTCGCTGCGGAGGAGCCCTGCTCTTCTGACTTGCTCTCTGGACCCGAACACGGCTTGTTAACACCCAGCCAGGTCCAGAGACTGCGCTGAGGGCACATTTGGGATGAGCCGCCACTCGCTGAGAAGAAAGGGTCAGTTCCGAGTACTGGCTTTTGGTTTGTCTTCTCTTTTGGAAATTTTTACTACCAAAAGGTTTCAGACTCAGTACCTTATCCTGCTGATGTTGCTTGTATGGCTCTCCACGTTGTTTCTTTCCCAAAGCACCGGAAAGCACGTTGGAGAGAAATACTCCCGTGTGCTCGCCCTAAGAACAAACGCATTCTCTTCCACAGCCGCGGTGCAACAACCAATCAGGAATTCTACACCGATGCAGCACGATGACCCGGCCCCTGGCCTACTGTCAGATGTCCTCGCTGTCCTAAGAGCGTGTTTAATGGCTCCAGGAGGGAAGCTAAGAGCGAGCCCTGCATTTAGCTGTCACATCTTTTTAGTCTCCTTGGACCTGCAACAGCAACTGTTTTTCTTTATCATCTTGACCTGAACCGTTAAGTACACAGACCACCTACTGTGTTTTTCTTTTGTAAACAATAAGGAACTGGTGAGGAGATACCTTACACCTCAGTAAGTGTCCTTGGTTCCTCAGCAAACATCTGCCATGATAGTAGCTTTCACTTTTGCCACTTCTGCATTTACATCTGGTATTCAATTGCAAGAAAGATGTGCCCCCATTCTGTGCGCCCCCCCCCCCAAGTCACAGTCTGTTACTATCATTCATTTTGATCCAGACTTGACCAGTAAGAGTCCCTTCAAGCTGACTCTTCTGTCCCTTTTGTAGGCAGAAAACAGTGGCCCTTCTTTTTTGATTCAAGTGGTTCGTCTCTGCCTTTTAAATGAAGCGTGTAGGCCATTTACGTGTAGTGTAATTACTGCTCAAGTGAAGTACAACTCTACCAACATGTGTGCGCTGAATGTTCCCTTTGAATTAACTGTGTTGTTTTATAATTCCATTTTATCTCCACTATCAGATTAGCAGTTAGATCATTTTATTTTTCCTAGTGGCTGCTCTTAGATCTACAATTTACATTTTAAGCTTCTCATCATAGTCTTTTAAATAATATTTTACCACTTCACATATAGTTTAGGAACCTTTTAAGCAACATCTTTTCATTTCTCATGCTCATCCTTTGTGCTACTTCTATTATAGACTTTAATCCTATATATTATAGCCCCAATAAATACATTGTTACTATTTTTGCTGTTAACAGTTGACTATCTTTCAAATGTCTTCACACCAACCTGCATATTTGCTATTATTCGTATGTCATGGCGTTCTGCATCCTCGAGTGGAGACCCAAGCATCATTTCTTCTCACTTCCTTTTGCCCAAAGGACTTTCTTTGTCATTTCTTATGATATAGGTCTGCTAGTAGTGATGCTCTCAGCTTTTGTTTTGCTAAAAAAAACAGTTTTTATATCACCAGAATTTGGAAGGTATTTTTACTAAGTGTAAACTATGGGTTTCTTTTTTTCTTTTTTTTAATTAAAGATTTATTTTTTTATTTATTTACACAAGCACTGGGCGCAGTCAGAAGCGCAGGAGGGTGAGAGAATTCACCAGAGCCAGAGTGGGGAGCAGAGCAGGTAGAGTGATGAAGCACACTGCTGAGGGGAGCAGAGGGCGGCAGGAGAGGTCTGCGCGCCACGCGGGACCCTCCTCCTGTGGCCAGGGAGCGGCCGGGGATCGAACCGGCGCTGCAGAAGCTGTGGGCAGCTTCGCAACCCAGCGGTCAACCGCTGCGCCACAGGGGAGGCCCATCTATGGGTTTCTTTTAATACTTAAAGATGCTCTGCTGTCTTCTCTGTGTGGGGAGAAGTCTGCTAACTCTTTGTGTTTTTTTGACCGCTGTGTCCTTTTTTCCTAGCTGTTTTTAAGATTTTCACTTGTTTTCAGCAGTTTGACTTATGACGTGCCTTTGTGTGTTTTCTTTGTACCTTTTCTGCTTGGGTTTTGTTAAGCTTCATCGTTTCATTGATGACAGACAACTCCTAGTTGCTATTTCTTCAAACACTTTTTCTGTCCCTTCTGCCTCTCTGCTTCCTGGACTTCAGTCACATGTATGTTGGACCACTTGACATTGCCCAAGTCACTGATGTTCTGTGCATCTTTTCCTAGTCCGTCTCCCCACCACCATCTCTGATTTTGAAGTTTCTCTTGCTATATCGTTAGCGTCAAAGATCTTTTTTTCTTGTGCTCTTATTTGTTGTTAATCGTATTCTGTGTATTTTTCATCTCTAGAAGTTTCCTTGGTATCTTCTTTACAACTTTCATTCTTTTCCTCATCAGCTCCCAATTCCCTCTATTTTCTTGAATATATGGAGTATATTTTAAAAATCACCACTTTAACCCTTAATCCCATCATTTATATGGTTTCTGGTCTACATTTATGGACTGATTTTTCTCCTAGGTAAAGTCACATTTCCCCTTTTCTTTGCTTGCTTGGTATGGTTTGACTGGATGCTGGACATTGTGATTTGGTTGTGTGTTCCTCTAATTAGCATCAGACCCTGGCACGCGGTGGAGGTGCTTAGAGTCAGCAGAACCTTCCAAGGTTAGCTCCTGTGCTTCCATAGGTACATCCTGGGCAGCCTTGAGTGCAGGTGAGACCTTTAGAGGCCCCTGCACTGCTGTGCCCTGTGTATTACAGGGTCCCCACTTGAGTGGGTGGGAACGTGCCCTACCCAGCTGTGAGTCCCCAGACATGTCTGATCTATTGCTTTTGGTGGTTCTTTCCCCAGCCTGGGGTAATTTGCTCTCAAGTCTAGGCAGGTCAGTTCTTGGCTAAACAGGGGCACTCTCTGAAGATCTCTGAATCTCTGTCTTTCTCCCCTTCACTCCCTCCCCACATCTTTTACCTGCCTGGGCATCCTTCAACTTTGATCTTTATATCCTCACTTCAGAGACTGCTGGCTGTTGGGCTCCCTCCAGGCACTGCAGACTGAAAACTGCCTCTAGGAAGACTGGTGATTATCCTGAGTTCACCTTGTTTGCTTTCCTTTTCTCAGGGATCACAGGCCTGAGCTGCCTGTGGTGCAACATGCGAACGTGACTGCTTCATGTTGTGTCTGGCTTTCTAGCTGTTTAACGCAGGGTGGGGGCCCGTGAGTCCAACCTGTTGACCTGTTGCTCCGTCTTGGCCCAAACTGTCAGTCCCCTGCTGCGTCCGTTTGATGTGCTGCCATCACCTTTGAGCGTGTCCTTCCTTCTGCTGGCACCCGGAGGCCCCAGTCTCATTGTGGGCTTTCCCTGGCCCCGCCCTGGAGGCAGCCATTCCCCTGGGAAGCTAGGCTCCTTTTAGTGGGGATGATATTTGGAAGTCAAGATCTGGGTGCCTGGGTGTGCTTATTGCTGCCAGTGTGTGGGCAAAAGTTAAATATAGAAACTAAATACCTATGCAGGGAAGCAACGGGAGCCTGGGGGAAGTTTCCTGTTCCTTTTTCTCGAAGCGAAAACATTAGAAGGTGAAAAATCCTGGTACTTTTACCACCGGTAGAGAAAGAAGGACAGAAACTCTTCTCTCCACAAGTTTCTCTGTGAATCGCCTGTTCTAGGTGCAGAGAACATGGCAGCTCTCAAAACAAAAGAATCCCTGCCCGTTGGCCATGGCATGGCGTTGGCAATGGCAGTGTGCAATAATCGCTGTCACCGTGTTGCTGTCCCGTTCTGCCAGAGAGTCACCTTCTTTTCAGACAGCACGCGTGGCCGTTCAGGAAACCCAAAGAAACTGCCTGTTACGGGGCTGCATGTACATCTCATGCCTTGGCATGTGTTTCCCCGAGAGACTAAATATCTGGGTGGGCATGAATTAGAATCTCGAACCTCAGCACAACATTGGTAAGTGTTGTTGGAAACCATGCCACAAACCCTGACCTGAAATATGGAGGGAGAGAAATGCGGCGATGAGGAGCAAGCTCTGCTTCGTGCCTAGGAGCCGAGGCTCGCGCAGCGCCACATCACCACTTGCCTGCAACTCCCTACCTGCGCCTGCAAAGCAGCGCCCAAAATCCACAGTTCTTGCAGACAAAATGACATGCGGTGTGAATGCGGTGTGTTCCCTGTGGCCCGAGGGGCACCTGGGGTCAGCATCTCCTCCCTCCTAATGCCACACAGGTTGGGAGTGGGGCCAGAGCCTCACAGCTTCATGGGGTCTCAGGATCAGGAGGGAACTAGAAATCCCCCTGCCCCGTACCTTACCTCCAGCCCATCTGCTCCCGAGGTGGGACGGCACGGTTAAGGGCGGCAGGAGAGGGGCAGAGGAGCCTTACGAGTCACTCAGCTCTGCCCTGAGCATACTCACGGGGAGCCAGCAGGATGCCCGGCAATGCCCAGAGCAGGGCCCCTTTGGGAGAGAGGCCACGTTCGGCAAGCCCTGCAAGGTCAGTGCTGGCACGGGACGGGGGCCTCGGCCACTTCATTCTCCACCCCGGGAGGAAGGGCACCAGCCTCAGTCACCTGTGGGCAGGTATGGGGGCTGAATGGTGGCTGCCCGGAGATCAGGCCTCCTCCTACCCTGGACCTGTGAGGGTGGCCTTGTTTGGGCTAAGCGTCTGAGGACATGACCCGTCAAGGATGTCTAGCTGAGGTCTGGATTATTCTAGTGGGTGCTGAGTCCCAGGGGTCTATCCTTAAGGGGACTCGGGGGTCCTGGGACAGAGGAGCCCTGGGCGCACGGAGGCAGAGAAGGGGCGGAGCAGCCACAAGTGAACCCGGGGCTCCCAGAAGCCAGACGACGCACAGAGGGTCCTACCCAAGGCCCTGCCCATGCCTTGACTTTGAACTTCTGGGGCCAGAACACTGTAAAAACCTCCTTCCGTAGTGTTGAGCCCCCAGTTTGAAGTCCTCGCGTCCGACAGTCTCTGGAGGCACACCCCAGGGTGAGCAGAGGCAAAGCCCAGGAGAAGGGTCACCCCGCCCTCTTCCCCAGTCTCTGCCACAGGGTGTCCATCAGCCGGCGAGGAAACTTCCAGGGGTGGGCGCGGCCTCCCGTCACTCCGTGCCTGTCCAGGCGGGGGCCCTGCAGGAACACGGCCCTGGCTGCTGGCGAGTGGGGCCGAGTGCCGGCGCGGTCTCTGCACGGTGCGGGCAGGAACAGCAGGGGCAGAAAGGGGCTCAGCCAGGGGTCTGGCCCCGGGGCCCTGCCCTGCGAGTACAGACGCGAGCACGAGGCCCACAGTGTGCACGTGAGGCCAGTGGGCGCGGACGGGAAGTGCGGCCACAGATCCTGCTTCCTGGCCCGCCCTGGTCTGGGATGTGGCGAGAACAATACATTCGTTGGTTCAGCAAATATTGACGGAGCAGCCCGCATGGCAGCGGCCCGGCCACCACCCACCACTCGGGCGTCCACCCCCTCGGTGCAGAGCCCTGCGGCGGCCGCCCTGCGCGTCCCCTTGCAGCCAGGTAGGGGTGCCTTGAGGTACCCCCTTCAGACGAGTCACCTCCGTCTGGGTCTGTCCCTAAAAACTGTGCCTCGGCGCTCCTTTCCTGCAGTGGAGACCGCCGGGCGTGTGGCTGTGAAGGCAAAACAGATGCCAAGGAGGTGGAGAAAATCGATGTGTAATTGTTCCCTTTTTCTTTCACGGTGAATAATTTATGTTGGTTTTGGACGCATTGATCGCGAGAAGGAAAGGCCGGCGCTCCCGCCCGCTGCCCGAGTGACCTCGCGGTCTCTGCACATCTGCCTCCCGCAGGCCTGGAGGCTGAGGCGGCACCTCTGAGGCACGCCGGGGCCCTGGCTGGGGAGGGCGTCTGTGCCCGGGGCGCCGAGGGTCCAGGGCCCTCCCGGATGGCCGGCGCCGCTTTCTGCCTCAAGTTTGGCTTGAGCCGGGCGTCTGCTTTATTTCCCACACCAGGTCTGGGCCAGCTCCTTCTGTGCGGGCCAGATGGTGATATTTTGGGCGTCCTGGGTCAGAGGGACAGGGCCACTGTGCCGTCGATGGGCTGCATGCACAATGGAAATGAGGGCCCTTTGCTAAAAGCAGGCAGATTTCCAAGACGGCGCCAGCAGAGTGCGAGAGGGCGCCGAGCACAGGCCCGCTGCCGCAGGACAGGGCAGGGCCCCACGCCCTGACTCTCCCACCGCCTTTCCCCGTCACTGACGCGGTGACGCAACTGTGCCAGCTTTGCAGTGAAAAAGCCGCCGGTAATGAGTGCGCGTGCCTGTGTTCCAATAAAACGACAAAAATGGAGGCGGGGCCGATCGGTCCCTTGGGTGAGAGTCTGCCAACCCTGCTCAATACAGCTGCAAGCTCCTTAGAGGCCGGTGTCCTTTGCGGCTGCACTCATCCTCCCACCTAGCATCCATCCCCCAGCAGCCCACCTGTCACTCATCCCCCAGCAGCCCACCTGTCACCCATCCCCCAGGAGTCCACCTGTCACCCATCCCCCAGCAGCCCACCTGTCACCCATCCCCCAGCAGCCCACCTGTCCCCCATCCCCCTGCAGCCCACCTGTCACTCATCCCCCAGCAGTCACCTGTCACCCATCCCCCAGCAGCCCACCTGTCACCCATCCCCCAGCAGTCACCTGTCACCCATCCCCCTGCAGCCCACCTGTCACCCATCCCCCAGCAGCCCACCTGTCCCCCATCCCCCTGCAGCCCACCTGTCACTCATCCCCCAGCAGTCACCTGTCACCCATCCCCCAGCAGCCCACCTGTCACCCATCCCCCAGTAGTCACCTGTCACCCATCCCCCAGCAGCCCACCTGTCACCCATCCCCCTGCAGCCCACCTGTCACCCATCCCCCAGCAGTCACCTGTCACCCATCCCCCAGCAGCCCACCTGTCACCCATCCCCCAGCAGCCCACCTGTCACCCATCCCCCTGCAGCCCACCTGTCACCCATCCCCCTGCAGCCCACCTGTCACCCATCCCCCAGCAGTCCAGCCATACAGGCACATGCCCAAGAACCCATCCATCTCTCCACCATCAACCCTTTCGCCATCCATCCCCCAGCATCGTCCAGTCACTCACACACCGTCGTCATCTGTCCTCCATCCCGTCACCTGTCCCGTCAGCTGCCCGTCAGCCGCCCCCCACCCCGCCCTCCCCTGTCCTCCATCCCGCGCCCATCCTCCGCCCAGTCATCTGTGCAGTCACCCACCCATTATCCACCCACCGACCATCCAGCCGGCACTGCCCACCGCGTGCCACTCCCTGCACACGGCCGTGGCAGGGGCCTCAGTGACCAGGCATAGCCCATGTAGGAGACACATGCGCCTCCTGGAGCCACGCGGCGGCTGCGGCCCCGAGGAAGGGCTTGTCCTCGCAGGCGGGTCCTCAGGCGGGCGCACACACTCACTGAGTGACTCAGCGTGCTGGTCCAGACTCTTGGTCTGGGAGCCCATGTGGGAACCCCGGCGAAAAGCTGGGTCCCAGCCGGTCTCACCTGTGGTTTCAGGCGGTGACTTGGTGTCTCCGATTTCTTGTCGGTGACGCGGGGACGAGCGGGCCCCTGTCCGGGATGGGGGAATGGGGCTGGGGGAACCCGACTCTGGGCACACAGCCACCCCTGTGGCTCCGCGAGAACCGAGAGTGTGGAGAGGTACGGGGGTGCTGCGAAGGGCAAGCTCTTCTGTCGCACACGGAGGAGGGTCTGGAAGAGAAGAGCCACTGGGTCCTGCCTGGGACACGCACGCTGTGACGTCTCAGCTTCTGCCCTCCCTCCTCCGTCCCTCCCTGCTGTCCTGCCTCCTCCCTCCGCTCTCTCCCCTACTGTGCGCGCCCAGCGCCTATGCAATGAACACGTAAACAAAGCCGCCGCCCTCTCTCCCTCCCAAGGGCACTGCGGGCCAAGCAGAGTGCGGGGCTCCGGGCTGCTGCTCTTCCAGGTGGCGGCGTCCACGGCGCCCTGGCCCAAACTCGAGCCCGCCGAGGCCGCCGGGACTGGGTCCTGGTCCCGCCCGAGGCCGCAAACCTGCACAGCAACCCAGGCAGAGGCGGGCGCGGAGGGAGAGCGGGTCCGGCCACCCGGACGCCAGCCTCACCCACGCGCGTGCAGAGCACACACGCCCACACACACCCGCACACGCCCGCACACGCTCGCATGCGCACCTGCCCTGGCTGCAGCCGGGAGGCGCAGGGCAGAGCGGGCGGCTGGAGGGCCGGGCCCGGCAGGCGCCTGTGAGCCCTCACAGCCTCCGAGCTCAGCCTGCAGAGACACTTATTTTGACAGCCGGCAGCTTTTCAAACACCCCAGTCTCCCTCCGTGGCAAGCAGGGTTGTTGTTTATCCAGACAAATTTCTGCCGAGGGAAACTCGCAGGCCTTACCATCTAATGCAATAACCTCCTTTTTAAGAAAACAAAACCACTTCCCACCTTAAAAAACACACAAGCCAGCCAGGGGCGCATCTGACTTCATCGTTTCCACACAGCGGGTCAGAACCAGGGACTCACACAGCACAATCACCGAAGTGACATTGCGCAGTTTCCCGGGGCGCTCGAGGCGGCGCTGTAAGAGGAGCAGGGCGTGGGGCCTGGCCCAAGCGCCCCCTCGGGGGACAGCCCACCCCATCCACGGTCCCCGAAGTGTCCCCCCACCCTGGGGCCACGTCAGACCCGCTCAGGGGTATCCTGAGCGTTTCCAGGACAGAAACGGCAACCGGCGTCCATTCGACCGGACCCCGCGGGCCTGTGCGCAGGGCACTGTCGCGTGTGCCGCGGACACGGAGCCCCTGGCGGGTCCTGAGCCGCGGGAGGAGGACCACGCTCCCTCGGCCTGGGTCCTGCCGGGACGGCGGGTGCTGGGGAGGGAGCCAAGGCAAGCGAGCACACGGAGCGCCCCAGGGGTGCAACGCAGCACTGGACGCCTCACTGGGGAGGGGACATCTGAGCAGAGACCCGAACGAGGGGAACACGAGACTTGGGGACAACCTGGGGGAGTGTCCAAGCAGGGGCAACGGCCAGCGCAAAGGCCCGGAGACGGGGACACCTGGTGTGTGGGGGCCGGTGCGGCCGGTGCGGGGGCTAAGGAGCAGGCTCTGGGGATGAGGTGAGCGCCGCGGGCAGGACAGGCCAGGCGGGGCCTTGCAGGCCGCGGGCAGCGGGCAGCCTCTGCAGGGGTGAGGGCCAGAGGAGGGGGAGCGGCGGCTCAGAAGGGCCCGTGGCTCGAAGGCGCTGGGAAGAGGCTCTGGCCTGCTGTCTGCCCGCCACCATCTCTCCTTCTCTCTCCTGCACACGGGTCCCGGCTGGGTGGCCAGGGCCGCCTTGCCAGCAGCAGGCACGAGCAGGGTGAGAGCGGGCCTGTCTGCCCAGCGGAAGCAGGGGTGGCCACCACCCTCACCACATCACCATCCCCTGCGCTGACGCTGGGAGGGAAAGTTCCGCCCGAACTTATTAACAGAGACTCCATTATTTTAAGGCACCTGGCGATGGTTTAAATATTTGGCATTTCTTAAAATAAACGGCGACCTCCCCAGCTGGGTTGCCCTGCAGTCTGGGCAGAGACCGTGGCTCTGAAGCCAGGACAGAGCAAAAGCCAAGCGCCCCGGCCGAGGCTGGCCACCGGGGCCACCTGGGGACAACGGCCCGTCCAGAGGGGCCTGAGGCCGCCCAAGCCTCGGAAGACAGGGCTCCCCACCCTCCTTGCATCTGGGGAGCCTGGTTCCCCCAGAAGCCCCCCAACTGGTCCGCTCCTGAGGGCAGGGGGTAGGGCAGCCAGGGACCCAGTGCTGAAAGGCGATGGGCCGGGCCCACGGGACATCGCCCCCAACTGCCGTGTGCGGGTTTCCCGGGCCGCCGCGCCAGGTCTCCAGAGAGGCAGCGGACGGCGCGCCCCACAGTGGTCAGCAGCTCGGGAGCCACAAGTCCCTGCTGCGCTTGCACCCACGGGCTGCGCTCCCGCGAGCTCGGGCAGGGCTCCCTGCCGGCCCCTCCACTCGCCTCCCCGCTGGCCAATGCGGCCCTCCCTGCCCTGACCGGGCCAGGACACCGCCCCGGCTGCCCCTCGGGCAGGCGCTGACCACACACCTCGCGCCCGCGGGCCTGGATCCCCGCTTGCCACGGAGGAGGCCCGGGTCGCGGTGCTGGGGACGCCTGTCTCTGGGAGGCCGATATTTTTCCCACCACACCTGCTGGGTGACACCCCCCAAAGGTGGGGTGGGGTTGGGGGTGTCTCGGGCCGCCAGCCCCGCTCATTGGCTGCTGGCTCGGGAGGGAGGATGTGCCGGAGCCGCCGGCCCTTGAGAGGCCGAGGAGAGGCTCCCCGGCTGAGTCCATCCCGGCCCCTGGGCCGCTGCCCGCGGGTCTTCTCGGGAGACCCTGCGCGGTGTCTCCAGGCACATCAGGGACAGGGAGCGGAGGGGTGCGGGAGACATTTTCTGAGGAAAAGTGCCGTTTTCTGGGTGGGGGCTGAGGCGCGGCACACCCCTTCGTGGGTCCTCGACTCACTTTTTCTGACATTTCGGTTGGGGGGGGGTTAGGTTCTCATGTGGCGGCAGCTTGATGTGAAAATACTCTGATCCCGCCTCTCGGCTCACCGCCGACTTCCCATGTCCGTGCGGTGGGAAGTGGGGGGCTCCTGGCGGCGGGACACAGGGGGACAACCGCAGGGGGTGCAGGGGGGCAGCGTGCAGGGTGGGGTGCAGGGGGCGCGAGGACCTCGAGCAGGGCGGGGGCTCAGGGCTAAGGGGCGGGTTCACGGGGCTCCCACGCCCCGTCTCCGGAGCCCTCCCGGGCAAGAGCCCCGCTCTTGAGGTCACCGGTCCGCGTTAACAGATCTCACCGCGGGGCTTCTCGGCCGTGCACATGGGAAAGCGGGGCGCGCCGAGGAAGCGCAGGCATCAGAAATGACGAGGCTGCTTCCCCGGGCGCGGGTCCCGGAGAGAACGTGACTCAGCCGCGGGTTTATTTTAACATACACTTGACTTTCCATTCCGGCTCTGTTTAATCTCTCCTCGTAGAGCGACAAAAATACTCCCTCTTCTAAAAACTGAAATTCATACGTGGCTTACAAAAGCAAAGGGGGTGGGGTACCGTCGGGGTCAGACAGCTCCCGGGGGCCCTGGGCTTCCTTGCGTTCGGCGGGGCTGACCCGGGTGCCCGCGCGGAGCGAGCGGGCGCTGGCCGGGCCCTCGGCCGTCAGTAGGCAGCTCTCGGCCTGCTAGAAAGCCCAGAACTTTCTAGCTTTTGTCCGTTACTATTTTAATTTTCTGGATAATTCAACACCACGGCGAGGGGCGCCCGGGGCCCGGGCAGGCCCGGGGCTGGACGTGCTGGCCTGGGCAGCGGGTGGGCTAGGCGGGCCCTCTGGCGTCTGTGCGACAGAACTAGGAATCCCCTCGGGCGGTGCCCGCGCGGCGTGTCTGCCAAGGAGCCCCCCGCGGCCTTGTCCCCACCAGCCCCGCGGGCCGAGGGGGCGAGACCCTGCCCCTGCCAGGCGTCTGCGCGTCTTTGCCCGTCAGGTTGTTCAGGGCGGGGGTCTCCGCCCGGGCCCCACGCGTGGGCTCCCGCCTGGGGCCCTCGGCTGGACGCCGTCCTCTCGGTGAGAAGGGGGAGCCTTCCCTGGGAGAGAGTGTCTGCAGGAGGGGTGCAGGGGGCCTCGTGAGGGCCGGGTGGGAGGCAGGATGGGCTGGAGTTTGGACGCGTGTTTCGAAAGCCAGGGGCCGGCCGGCGCCTCCTGAGCCCCAGAGCGGGCGGCGTGGAGCGGGGGCTGGTGTGGGGGTGAGGTTGGGGGAGACGCATCAGGGACCAGGATGGCCCCTGGCAGGAGGCCTAAGTGGGGTGTTTTGATGACGGAGACCCGCAAATGCACCCTGAAGCATCAGCTTCACACATTACTCCCCACTCCCCGCCTGGAGACACAGCCCAATCTGGGGGGTCTTCCCTGCCCCCCCCTTCATCCCCGCCCCCTGAAGCCAGAGCGGCCAGGCCTGGAGCTGGGGGCAGAGAGAGGGCGCCACCCTCCCCACCCCAACCCCAAGGGGAGCCTCTCTCCGGCCGGGACAGGTTAATCACTCTCCCGAGACCACGTATTTGTGACTGACGGTGGCTGGAAAGCTTTCACTGTGCCCGTGGCCAGCTCGTCACGGGCCTGGCAGGGAGGGCCCGGGGCGGGGGACGGCACACGGCAGCGGGGTCAGCCGGCGCCTGGCTCCTGCACACATGGGCCTGAGTCACGGGGCTGCGGAGGCAGCGCGGCGCTCCCCCTGCCGTGGCGGCCTCTGTGATTCCTCGGGGAGGACCTCGGCTCTCTTGCAGGGGCGAGGGGGAGAGATCGCAAAGCCCACAGGCTCATGGTTTCGGGGGACATGCCTGGACTTGGTCCGGGCACCCCCCCTCAGCACCTGAGACCAGCCTGGGTCCTCCTGGCGCTCCCGGTCAGACAGGTGTTCAGTGGTGGCCCCACGTGCCAGAGTCCGTCTGGGCACAGGGGTGAGCAACACGGATCAGAGTCCTGGGGTGGCGGCTTGCACCCCCGGGGCAGAACGACCCGGGAAAGGTAAAAGGGAAAGAAGCGCCCCATGAGGTGGGGCTGGGCGGGCCAGGCCGTGGCTTGGGACGGAGGCCGGACCTGCCGGAGTGTCCGCAGGATGAGGTGGCTGCGAGTGTGGGCAGCTGTGCTCGTCTCCCTTGCCCAGCCTGACTGGGCGCGGCCCGCCTGTGGCCACCTCTCTGCCCCGCCCGGCCCTGCCCCATCGCCCTCGGGGTGCTGGGCTGTGGCGAGAGGGGCCCGCCCTCCCCCGGACGCCCAGGATGGAGAGCGAGCAGACCTGCGGCACCTCTGCCCTCCGCGCCGCTCCTGTCCTGGGCACCCTGCGCCCGCCTCCTCCTGCCGCCACCCATGACTGCAGCGGGGGGCCGGCCGCAGCACCCCGTCTTCTCTGACCCCAGCAGCAGACAAGCGGCCCCGTGTGCACGCGGCCTCCCCTCCCGGGCTCTGCTCAGCCTCCTTGGTGTTTGCATAATTTCCTCTGGAACGCGGGGAAGCAGTGGGGTGCGGGTCACCCCCAGCTGCTCCCCACAGCCAGTGGGCGGGTGGTGGCTGGAGGCACCCCCATAACCCTGTCCTCCGGTCCTCCCAAGAACCTCTGGGCGCAGCCCAGCACCCTCAAGGGGTGCAAAGCCCCAGTCCCCGGGCGGCGCAGCATGGTGGTCAGCGGGGCGGGTCAGGGCGGTCAGCGGGGAGTCAGCTGGGCGGCAGCGGGAAGGTGGCGCGGGCAGGCTGGGCAGGCCGGGCAGGCCGGGCAGGCGTGGGGGGACGGGGTTGCGGGGCCCAGGCCACCCCAGAGCCATCCTGCTCGGAGGCCGGTGCCCCGGCCAGCAGGAGCGCGGCCAGCCTGGGGAAGGGCTTCCCCCCGGTCACCCCGGGAGCCCCGCGCAGCCATCGAGGGGCCCCCAGCGGCGGCCCAGAGGACCGGGCACGCCAGGACTGGGGCGCCGGCGTCTCCTGCTTTCCGCCGCGTGCAGGACCCTCGCTCTGCGGGACCCCCCGGGAGACCCCACGGGAGACCCCACGGGAGACCCACGGGAGACCCACGGGAGACCCACGGGAGACCCCACGGCCACGGGGGCGCGGGCACCGCCCGCACTGGGGCTTCGCAAGGCGCGGGCAGGGCCTGGGCTGCAGTGGCGTGTCCCATCCCGACTCCCCGCCCCGGTGTAGACGCGGGTCCAGGGTAGACCCGCCCCCAGAGCAGACACGCCCCCAGTGTAGACCCCCTCCCCCCCCCGTGTAGACCCGCCCCCAGCATAGACCCGCCCCCAGTGTAGACAAGTCCCCAGTGCAGAGACGCCCCCAGTGTAGACCCGCCTCCAGCATAGACCCGCCCCCAGTGCAGACACGCCCCCGTGTAGACCCGCCCCCAGTGCAGACCCGCCCCCAGTGTAGACCCGCCCCCTGCGTAGACCCGCCCCCAGTGTAGACCCATCCCGTGCAGACCCGCCCCCCGTGTAGACCCGCCCCCCATGTAGACCCGCCCCCGTGTAGACCCACCCCCGTGTAGACCCGCCCCCGTGTAGACCCGCCCCCGTGTAGACCCGCCCCCGTGTAGACCCGCCCCCAGTGCGCACACGCTTCGGGCACCTCCAGACGCTGCTGCGGCGCGGGGCATCCAAGACCGGCTTTTAAAAAGCCAAGCAGGGGCTGCTCGGACACGGGGCCCCCCTTGCAGCACAGAGGTTTGTGCAGCGCCAGCGTTCAGGAAAGGGGGGCTCGTTCCACCCCCACCTGTGACACCCCGCCGCAGACACGCTCCGGCTGGGCCCCTCGAGACCCGCACAGGGGCCCCCCCAGCAGACCCTCCCGCCCGGGCCACGGCCCCAGCGCGGGAGGGAGGGACGGGCCTGCACCCCCTCTGCGCGGAGCGCGCGCCCCGCGGGTCCAGGGCTCGGCACCCCCGAGGCGGGCGGCCAGGGGGCCAGACCCGGCCCGGTCCACCGGCGCCGGCAGCAGCTTGGGGGGCGGCTGGGCCGGAAGGAGGGTCACTCTCCAGGACAGAGGCCAGTTAGAGGGCGTGTTCACGTCATGAAAACCACGGAGTTGAACTTTCATGGGCAGAGCGGGGTCCCCCCCAGCCCGGAGCCCGAACTCCCAGTGGGAGTGCGCTGGGTGATGGGGCCTGTGAGCGGAAGCTCGGGTCGGGTGAGGTCACAGGGCCCCGGCCCTCCCTGTGGTGCACGAGCAGAGCGAGACCCGGGCGCCCCGCTCTGCGCACCAGAAGGTCCACTGAAGGCCACCGGTGCCCGCCGGGCAGCGGCCTCACTGGCACGGCGCGCGGGCACCCTGGCCTTGGGCGTCCAGCCTCCGGACCGCGGGGAACGAGGGAATGTTGTTCGCTGCCGTCCGTGGTGCCGGGGGTGGCGGCCGAGCTGAGCCGCGTGGGCACGCGGGAGCTGGCGCTTTGCCCCGTGGGGTCTGCTCCATCCGGCTCCCTCTTCAGGCCCATCTGCTCTCGCCCCCCCTCTGGGGCGGGCCCGCCCCGCTCTCGGCTGCGCTTAGGATGAGCCCAGCTCCGGGACGTGATCTTAGGACCCGGCGGGCCCTCGCCCCCGGCCTCTCCAGCCCTGGGCCCTGACTCTGACTCCGCTGCTAGACCGGGCCGAGCACTTTCCTGCCTCAGGGCCTTTGCACACGCTGTTCCCGCGTCTGAAATGCTTCCTTCGCCTTTTTGCCCGACAAATTCCTGGTCCTTCGGGCTTTAGCTTAAACAGATTTTGTTCCTCGGAAGGGTTTTTCTGATTCCACGCCGGTGCTCCCCTCAAAGCACCTGTCCCTTCTTCATTGTGTCCTCCCGGGGGGGAGAAAATAAAATATTGCTGCCTATTGTCTGTATCGTCCACTAGAGGGGACACCCCTCAAAGGCAGGTTCTGGTCTTGTTTCTCAGCGGGACCACCGTGGCCGCTGTGAGAATGGGTGATGAGTGGATGAACGGAAAAGTGCATGGCGGGAAGGTGGCGGGATGGACAGGTGGGTGGGTGGGCGGGGGACAGATGAACACATGAGTGACCACATGGATGTGCGACTCGATGGCTGGGTGCCTGCGTAGCTGGACCACTGAGTGAGTGACTGGACAGAGGAAGGATGGGCGGGCGGGTGGGTGGACGGTGGATGGCTGAATGGACGGCTGAACAAATGTGTTTATTAACAAGTAAATCTCTCTACCAGGCAACGACTCCGTTTACAACCAGCCACTGACCCCCGGAGGCGTGTGACCCTGCGAGAGTGAGTCAGCGCTCCGGCTCCGCTGACCTCAGGACGTGATCTAAGAATACACTTCTGAGGCTCTCATCGATGAGGCAGATGGGGGACCTCTTTAAATATTTATGTTTTTAAAGTGCCTAAGTTTGGAGACACCTCAAAAATAGCCCAGCTGTGATGGACTGTCTTAGAATACCTGCTCGAGGCGGCCAGCCGTACGGGAAGGGGGGAAAGAAGCTTTTGGAAAAGGGTGAAGGACACCTCCCCGCACCAGAGAGGGGTTCAGAAGACCGTGGGTGCCGTACCCAGGGGTGCAGGCAGCGGGCCCCTGCCGGGCAGTGACAGCTAAGAGTCTCGGAGCCCAAGCGTGCTCCTCCGAGAATGGCAAGGTCAGACAGGCAGGTGCCTGTGGCGAGGAAGCTGTGCTCATGTCTGCAGAACTCCTGGAGGTCACTCCCCCAGCGCCCTCCCTTGCCTGCTCCAGAGCTTGTCTTTGGACGGGAAATAATCCCTGTGAAGATGTGGTGACGCCGGGAGGCCCTGCAGACACCCGCACCCTGTTGCTGGCACCCCAATGGCATGGATTCTGCAAGGCATTAAGAGGAGGGATGAGTCACATTCCCAGATGTCTAGGGTGTCTGACCCACTAGGAGTGTCCGGGAGGCCGGCCAGGGAACCCCCTCAGGTCCTCACTTTGTCTCACAGGGACCTTGGCTGGGCGACCCTCGCCCCTCGATTCCTGCATACTCCACTGAGATGAGCGGGACACAGGGCGTCAAGTGCTGTACCCAGGTGGGCTTCCTGGAGGTAGTGTCTGCTCCTGGGGAGAGGGTCCACTGAGACTGGTGACCCAGATGGTGCTCAGGACTGGCGTAGTCTCCTTTGCAAGGTCTCCATGGTCATCGCCTGTCACCAAATCTAAAGGCTACCTACTTCGCTCAAAGTTGGAGAAAAAGTTGAAGCAGATGAAGGCACCTGTTCCAAAGGCAAATACCACCTCTTTTAAGAGTTAAGGGTCACACACAGGGGCAGCCGCCCAAACTAAGGGGCAGAACACGAAGCCCGGAAAGTCCCTGTGTAGATGGTCAGGTGACGTTCGACAGGGGAGCCACTGCCGCTCGGTGGGGACAGGACAGCCACAGGCTCCTCGGCACACGGACGCCAGCACAAAGGAATGAACCCTGAGCCAACAGCACCGCAGACGGGAGCTAGAGGGGGGCCGGGCCCGAGGCTGCCAGCTCCCCGTTGTAGACGCGGGCCCTGCAGGGCATGGGACAGCAGAGGCCCCAGGACCACAGGCTCCAGAAGCGAAAGTAAATAAGGGACGATGCCAGACTGAAGCGTCCGCGCACCCAGGAGCCCGCGCACCCGATGTTCCGACTACGGAAAAGACGACTCAACAAGAAGCCGAGCAATCTGCTCCAAAACCAGGCAAGAGACGCGACTAGATATTTCTCCAAAGAAAACTTAAAAACGGCCGACAGGTGCATGGACAGAGGCTCAGCAGCCCGGCTCAGCGGGCCTCAAGCGTCCACGCTGCTTGCACCCCGCCCACGCCCATCAGCCTGGCGACGGCGGTGGCGGGGCCCGAGCCGCCGGAGCCTCGGCGCTGCTGATGGGCGTGCAGCTTCTCTGGAAAATTAAAAATAGCACTGCCACAGTCCGGGCACCCCGCCCGCGGGCATCCAGCCCAGGGACGGAAAGCAGGACCCCGGAGAGAGGTGTGCACCCCGTGTTCACGGCAGCGTGTTCACAAGAACCAGGAGGCAGAGGCAGCCCGAGCCGCTGCTGGAAGAAGAACACGCACCCCCACCCCAGGACATCGCTCAGCCTGGGGGACAGGCATCCGACGCCTGCCACAACACGGGGGGCCTAGAGGACACATGCAGGTGGGTGAGCCAGACGCCAAGGATGAGCCCCACAGGAGCCACTGCCATGAGTGCGCAGTTGTTAGACTCATCGAGGCGGGAGGCAGAATGGTGGCGGCCGGGAGGAGGCAGGAGGGAAGGGCTGCGGTGGCTCAGGGTTTTGTTCTGCGGATGAGAAGGTTCTGGAAAGAGGCTGCACAGTGGTGTACAAACGGTTGACCTGCTTTAAAATGCTCAGGGTGGTCAAGTTTTTTTTTTTTTTGCTACAATAACAATAGTGGTTTGACAAGGATGCTAAAGACTCCTTGAAAGACAGGAACCGGGGCCTCCCCTGGTGGCTCAGCGGTTGAGCGCTGGGTTGCAAAGCTGCCCGCAGCCTCCGCAGCGCCGGTTCGATCCCTGGCCACTGGGCGAGGGTCCCACATGGCGTGTAGACCTCTCCTGCCGCCCGCTGCTCCCTTCAGCATGTACTTCAGTCCTTCTGCCTGCTCTGCTCCCCGCTCTGGCTCTGGTGAATTCTCTCACCCTCCCGCGCTTCTGACTATACCCAGTGCTTGTACAAATAAATAATAAATAAATCTTAAAAAAAAAAAAAAAAAAGGAACCGGAGGCTGAGGGTCCAGGCAGAGAGCAAGCCGAGGAGGTCAGTGGCCAGAAGGCCTCCAGCTGCAGCGACTTTGAGCCACAGCATGGACACGCGGCCAGGCAGAGCCGCCCTGGGCTGGAGCCGGGGGCGGGAAAGGGTGAGCTCACACACAGGGCCAGGCAGCGCGGCGGGAAACTGTCGGGGGGGGGGGGGGGGGGGGGAGCCGAGCCAGGAAGACATGGGGCGCTCGCTGGGGTGGGGTGGGGGTTGGCATTGCATCTCCCCGCGCTGGCCACCTGCCCGCCGTGGGCACAGGTGCGAGGAGCTTGCAGGTATGGACAAATGACCAGGGCCGGCAGCCTGCTTGGGGGTCCGGCCACATCTCCGTGTAAGAAGCGAAGCCGCCAAGTGCTGCCATCCCCGGGGGCCAGGGAGGGGGGGAGGGCATCTGTCTGGGCCCGGCCTGGGCGCTCCGGGGCCCATGGAAGCGCAAAGCTACCCACAGGGCAGTCGGGACGGACTTGCCATTTGGTCCACAGCTACTTCCTGCCAAACTGGCTCACGTTCACGTAAGAGAGAAACAGCCCCGGATGCAGCCCCTCCGCACAATCCGGATGCAGCCCCTCCGCACAATGGGGGACTCGGTCAAGAGGCCAGGCAGGTGGGCCTGGCCCACAGCTCCGCCTCGGCGCTCAGGGAAGTGCTGTGAAGAGCCAGGCAGTGCCTTCCCTGGGGAACTTTCCATTTTGAATCCCTGGGAGCTGACGAGCTGGTCAGATTGGTCAGCTCACTGTGGCTCACGCACAGGAAATAACGTGGGGGGGGGGGGCAGGGAGCCAGGGCTTATTTATAGAAGCCTCATTTTTGCTATTCATCAAAAAAATAAACACAACCCACCTCACACTAAAAATATGCATCTGGAGATCAACACTGAGGCCATGTTTGGCCGACTCCGTAGAGGAGCGGAGATTTCGCACTGCAGGAATTTCTCACAGGCGTTCCTAGAATAATCCGGGCCGGCGTGCCAGCGGGGATTTTTCCCCATTGACATTTTAAGCTGCTTGTCATCTCCCTGGTTCTGAAACTGGCAGAGGGAAGCCTCAGGCTTTGCTAGACGAGGACGGCTGTGACCTTCGCCACGTGACATCACCTCTCTGAACCGTGGCCCTTTGCAGAGTGAGAAGAGCGTCCACCTGCCAGGGAGGCGGTGAGGGCTAGTGAGATAATTAACCCACGAGGACACCAAGGAGACGCCACGCACCGGGGCCCCGCCAGCCCCAACGAGCCAGCGAGGGCCTTTGTCACCAGCTTGATGCCCGGAAGGCGGGCCTGGGGGTGGGGCCCTTGCACAGGGCCTCCGTGGGTGTCTCCCGGCCGGCTGCGTGCCAGAGACAGCAGGGCGGACGGGGCCCTGCCCGTGGGGGGCTGAAAGGCAGCAGTACCGAAGAGCGGAGCCCCGAAACTGCCCGGCCCTCGAAAGTGTCTCTCCTCGCGGCCACCCAAGAGGCGGCCCGGAGCCTGACCCCTTCCCCACCGCGGACGCCCACCGGCTCCTTACCCGTGAATGTGCAGGTGGTGGCGCCTCCCTTGTCAGATCCGCTGGCGGGACCGTGGCGCCAGGCTCTGCCGGGGTCAGCCGGCCCTTGGCTGCAAGGCCCGCGGCGGCGACGGAGCGCTGGGTGCGACTCCTGCTCCCTCTCCCTGCTGAGCGTGTTCCACAGCGTGGACCAGACACTCGCTAGTGCCCACCGCGGGAGCCCATCCTGCCCTTTCGGGGATGGGCTGCTGGGGTGATGGGAGCGTGTGTGCCACTGCGGGGCTCCTCTGAGACCCTGGGATGGGATGGCAGGAGGGAGGAGGGCCGCTCGGAGGGTGTCCACTCCTCGGTGGTGACTCTTAGGCTGGTTCCAATTCTTCCCTGTTCGCTCTGAAACCACTGCCTGCCTGCTCCGTCTGTCCATCTGCCTGTCCGCGCACCCACCCACCCGTCCACCCAGTACGCATTAAACTTCCAGTGGGTAGCAAGTTCCCTGGGGTCAGGAGGACCAAGGGACGGGGTTCTGACCAGAGTGCCCTGCACACAGTAGGCTCACGCACACAGTAGGCTCACGCACACCCATGGACACTGAGCGAGCACAGGTGGCCACGTTGCCGTTGCCGGGGTGGGTAGGACAGTGTTGGGGGAGGGGTAGCCTTGAGGAGGCTGTTCCACAGGCTCAGCCTCCACTGCTGATCTGGGGGCCGCTGGGGGGCCTGCTGGGGCCCCCACAGGCCTATCAGGCGCTGCCATTTGCATTTCTCTGATTACAAGTCAAGCTGTCTTTTCTGGATATTCAGCCCTTCTTAACCTACCCACTCTGGTCTTGTGCCAGGTTTCCTACTAGTGCGCCGTCTTTTTGTTTTTTCACTGATCTGCAAATGCTTCTATTTTAGGGTGAGGGAAGGGGTTCCTGGCTGCATACGCCGATGACTCCCCCACTTCATTAGTTTCCTTTGCGCTTTGTTGATGGCCTTTTTCTTCTGTGAAAGTTCACCTTTTTCCTCCGTAGTTTTGGGTTAGTATTATGCTCAGGACGCTTTTCTCAGGAGCACACGAGTGTCCACCTCATTTCCGTCCAGAATATCTATGATTGTTTTTGCGCTTTAATGACTCGGCTGCATTCTGGGCTCTAAAGGGGCTTTTCCTCATGGCCGTTGGTCACTCCCAGCCCGAGACGCACCCCGGCCTCCTGCGCTCAACCTCGTCCAAAGTTCCTTCAGGGCCCCTCCTGGGCGCGTCTGCCAAGCAATTCCTGGAACAGCCGAGTGGCCTCTGCAGGTCGGAGGCTTTCACTGGAGTTATGGCTCCTGGAAGGGGCACCTTAGAATGTGCGTCTGGACAGCCTGGCCTTCTGTCTGTGCGTGAAGCGCAACTCCACTGATCTGACTGGCCCTTGGGGGGCTCAGCATTCTGTTCCTGCTGGGACTCGGCTCCTGCTAGGGGCCCCTCGGCCTCTCTGGACCCCTGTCCTCTGAACTGGGTCTTCCATCCACGATAACTTGGAGCAGCCCCGGGTGGCTCCCAGGGCAGTCTGCAGAGATGTTCAGGCCCTGAGTTCTCTGAGCCCTCTCGGGGCCCCCTGCACTGGGGAGCTGGGTGCCACCTGGGAGGATGCTCAGGAAGCTGGGGGCCCAAGGGAGCAGCACCGCCCCACAGCCCGTGAGGGAGCCATCTTGGAGGGGCCTCCGCCCTGTGGGGCCTTCAGATGAGACCACCAGGCTGGAGCCCCTCACTGGCATTTCTGGCCCGCGGAAGGAAACTGATGACAAACAAGGATGTTTAAGCCCTCAGTTGCGGGTGGCTGGCAGGTGGCGGCGCGTGGCAGCATGGAGTCCACCCTGATCTGCGGGCCCACAATGTGGTGTGCTCCTCCGTGGACCCTCAAGCTGGCCTGGTCTGTGTCCGCACTGAAGGCCCCAGGGAGCTTCCCTGGACCTGCCCTGGGGGGTCTCGGAGCCTCGCTGGCCGCGGGCATTGTTCAAGGACTGTGTGCCCCACCAGGCTCTGCGGCCAGCCTGTGGGCAGCGCCCGCCGGGCTGGCCAGAGCGGGTCCCTCTGCTGTGTCTGTCAGTCCCTCGGGCGGGTGCGGGGGTGTCAGGTGTGGCTTCACGCTGCAGTTCCCGAGGACAATGAACATGAGTGCGTTTCCATGTGAGTCTTAGGCCCCCTCTTTGAAAATGCCTTTGGAGGGTTTCGGGTGAATGGGGGGGCTCCCCTCTCCCCCAGCCCACGCTGACGGGCCTCCCCGGCAGGGCGCCCAAGCACACAAAGAAGCGTCTGGCAAGTTATCAGCACAGAGGAGGCCTCCTGACCCTTTCCCCAAAGGCTCCTTTTGAGGAGCTGTGTCCTCAGCTTCCAGCCGGCTCCGGGGGCCCTTCTCGGTGACAGCTTCTGAGATGGCTTTCGGGGAAGGGAGCGTCCGGTTACAGGCTCAGACCCTTTGAGAAGCCGGTGGGGGGGTGCTCGGAGGACCGGGGCTGCCCGGCCCTTTGTCCGCGCTGGAGGAGAGCCCTGTTATCAGACACGCCCCACTTCACAAAGGTGGGGCCTCCCGCCCCCCTGATGCTCAGAGAGGCCCAAGGGCCTCTCAGCAGAAGAAAGGAGCGTGGGTGGGGGTTTCACTCACTCAGCGAGTGTCCCCAGCCCGCCCGCCCAGCCCTGCATGGTCCCAGGCCCAGGGCCCAGCCGCCGTCACCTGGCGGTCACGTCGCAGACAGGACGGGGGTGTCCGAGAGATGCAAGTTACGAGTCTTGGACACCGCTGGGGGGATGGAAAGTGGGGGTCACCTTGGCCAACAGCTTGGCAGTTTCTTAAAGAGTCAAACCAGCGCTGGCCCCGGCCCGGAGCTCCAGCCGCAGGGAAGTGGGCCGTCGAAGCCCCGCTGGCCGCAGCTCCGGTCTGCAGGGGTCCAAGCTGTGCATGGCCCGGGGTCTTCCCGGGGGGTGGACACCAGAAGGGGACACTGTCCTCACCTTGGGGCAGACTCAGTGCAAGAGCGTGTGGGCGGCAGGCGTGGACGTGGGCGAGCCCCCCACACCTGGTGGCGGCTCAAAGACAACTTGGGAGGGAAGCTTCCCAGGGGCAGGACGGGAGGGGGCAGGAAAAGTGAGCCGTCCTCTCAGCAAACCAGCCCGACTCCAAAGGGAGACGCTTCACCGAGAGCAACGAGCAACCCCCAAGAACACTACGGACACCCCTTGCTCGGGCAGGTCTGGGCCCGGGGTCGCCTGCCTGCACCTGCAGCGTGTCGACAGGCCGGGCCTTTTACACGCAGCCCTTGCCTGCGGGGTGCACGCTGACGGCCTCTCTCAGTGCACTCGCCCCTGCCCCTGCATGGGAAACCGCTGAGACCTTTCTCAGGGGGAAGCCAAGGACCCCACGCTCTGAACCCCATCATCCGAACCCCATCACTCGCTCACAGATGGTCTGAGAGCAGGTAGAATTAGTCCTCGGGGGCGGGGTGGAGGGGTTGCTGGGGAACGGGGGCCGAGAGGCGTGTGCTGCATCTCAGAGGGGTGCAGCCGGCACAGATGTACGAAAGTGTCCAGCTGACAGCTCGGGCAGAGCAGACACTTCCCGCAGGTGACCTCCTCCTCCATGCAAAACAGCCAGTGGCCTGGAGGCGTCGGGCTGCGGCAGGAGGGACTGGTGTGGGGGGCGGAGCTGAGCTGCCCCGGCTCCCGGGAGTCACCCATTGGGAAGGCCATGGCCTGGGCAGGGGAGCTGGGCTCTGGGCCCCCAAAGTGGCCTCCAAGGTGGTAACTTCCTGCTTGACCTGGAGGGGTGGAGAGAGCGGGACTTGGAGGGGCACGCCCAGCTCTGCCGGTCCCACCTCTGCTGGTCCCACCTCTGCCGCCAAACTGCCGGTGACCTTGGGAAGATCCATCGACCTCTCCGGCCTCGGTTTCTCCTGTTGCCAGGAAAGGGGAGGACTGCACCCGCCGCGTCACTCAGGGGTCCCCAGGTCTCTTCCAGGACTTTCGTCCGCCCCTTCAAGTGCAGGAGCGCGCCCGCCCCGCCTCTATCACGATCCTGGCGTCACGGTCTAGAGACTTCCTCCTGCCATAGCGGCCGGCATCTCTCCGGAAGGGAGGCGCCCTGAGGTCAAGACTCCACACGGGTCTCAGCTGGGCCCTTCGAACCACCCTGCAAGCTTCGGCCAATGGAGAGGAGCAGTTGTTTGTATTCTTAGTCACTCCCTGTGTAATTTACAACCTCTGCGAGCTGCTGTGACGAGGAATGCCGGTCTCAGATGCCAGCTCGGGGAGAGGTCGCGCAGGCTTGTCCGTCTCATCAGTGATGGCGCTCAGCCTCCTACAGCCGGGGAGGAAATGTCCAGCGCTCGAGCAGGGGCAGGCCAGTCCCCGGGGACAGGAGGGACGAGACAGCCGCCCCTCCGGCCTCCCTCCCCGTCTAATCGCCAGAGAAAGCTCCTACTCAGGGACTTCCCACGGAACTTTCTGGAGTCTTCCTCACAACAGCCAAGCTCAGCAAAAGCCAGGAAGGCTGTTGGGCCTCCCCGGTGGCGCAGCGGTTGAGCGCTGGGTTGCGAAGCTGCCCGCGGCCTCTGCGGCGCCGGTTCGATCCCCGGCTGCTCCCCGGCCACCTGAGGAGGGTCCCGCATGGCGCGCAGACCTCTCCTGCCACCCGCTGCTCCCCTCAGCAGTGTCCTTCGGTCCTTCTGCCTGCTCTGCTCCCCGCTCTGGCTCTGGTGGATTCTCTCACCCTCCCGCGCTTCTGACTGTACCCAGTGCTTGTGTAAATAAATAAATAAATCTTAAAAAAAAAAAAAAAAAAAGCCAAGAAGGCTGAGACGCTTCCCAACTGAGACCAGAGACCCGCCAGCTGAGCCCGGAGCCCTGGGCCAGCTGGGCAGGGAGGACGTTGGGTGGGAACTGTGGACACGGCAGGGAATATGGGCTGGGGTGGACACCCGGCAGGGAGTCGGGTCACTGGGGGCTGCGCGGCACCCACGGTGAGACAGAGCGGTAGGGCGAGCTGGGGTGGGGGCCTCTGTACCGCCGTGGGGCGGATCTGTGAGATTCAGGCCGTTCCTGAAGAAACCGTTTATTTAAGCAAAACAGCAATGATGGTGATGACTATCCAGTGACCACGGGCAGGGAGGGAGCCCGCGGGAGAGCTGGGGGGCGCCAGGGGGAGGAGGGCAGCGCCCCGCCACGGGCCACCAGCCCCGAGCCGGCCCGGCCCGACCTTACCCGGCTGCCGTGAGAGCTGACGAGGGGCGGGGACCACATGACCCCGAGTCACCCCACGGTCACTCTAAATCTCTACCTGCCCGCGTTTACCTACAAGGAGGCGTCACACACACTGTGCAAAGCCGCTGGCTGGAGACTCTCTCCGTCCCGTCTCTCCACCCACCTGGGAGGAGCCTCCCGCGCTCTGCCCGAACCCCAGACATATTCCCACTTGAAATTGCTTCTGTATCACGCAGCGCGAGGGGACCAGCGTCCCGAGCCCCCAGGCCTGAGACCGAGGCTCTGGAACATGGTTTCCTGACCCCCTGCGCCACGCGGGCCTCCTCCAGCTCTGGGGGTGGGAGGGGGAGCGGCCGGGGCGCTGGGGTGGGTAGGGAGCGTGACCTGGACAGACACTCCTAAGAGCACGAGACGAGAGGCGGGGCGTGCCGGGAGCCCTGGGGTGCAGGGGGGCGCTGATGCTCTGCTTAGAGGAGCCGCGTGTGCCACGACCCCAGGAGCGGAGAACAGGGGACACGACGCGGGATGGCAGGGAGGACCTGTGAGCTGAGTGGAGCGAGTAGGGGCTGGGCGTGCGGGGATCCGAGAGGCACTAAGGCCACTGAGGGGGAGGAGGCACGGCGGGCAGGAGGGCTGGAGTGGGGGCACTGCCAGGAGAGCAGGGCGCAGGCCTGAGGACTGCAAGGAGCTGGAGCAGCCCAGGCAGGGGTGGGGGTGGTGGGAGTGCGGGGCAGAGCACCCCGCAGCTCTGACGGCATGAGGCTGGAGCCCAGAGGGGCAGAGCTGGGGCTCCCGGGCCACCCTCCCGCACGAAGCCGGCCCAGCGGTTTGCAAGCAGAAACACGGGTGCAGTCAGGGCCCCCCCACCCGCTTCACCCCACACTTGAAATTGCTCCAACCTCCGGCTGCCGACTGTCCAGGAAACACAATGCAATAGAAATTAGGCCCGATTATACGCCTCCTTTCTGTCAGTTCCGTCAGCAGCTCCATTTCCACCACACGCGGCGCGCTCAGACTGGCGTGAAGTGTGTGTGAATGCATCAAACACCATTATACACCCAGGGCCCGCGTGGGCGGCAGCAATTCCGCTTGCGAGTAAAAGGGGGAGTTTAAACCTGAGGTGTCAAGGGTAGTGGTTGCTGGTCACACCCAGAGGCAAAGGGGGTGCAGCTGGAGACAGGAACCGTCCAGGGAGCCGCTGGCCGGGTGGGGCGGCCGGGCCTGGGGCCTGCCGGGCTCAGCTGCCCGTGAGTCCCAGAGCCCTGAGCCCCAGGGAGAGGCCCGAGGGCGGAATGACACGCCCCACAGGCTGCAGCCGGGGGCAGCGATGTTCCCGGGCGCTGCGTCTGCACACGCGTGGGCTCCGGAAGGCCGAGCACGTGACCCTGGTCACTAGTGTGCCGGAGGCCACATGGCTGCGACCAGAAGGGTCCCACGGGTTGGACAGCTTTTAATGACACCGCGGCACGCAGCTCGGGCCCTCCACTCGTGAGCCTGGCCGGGGGCCGAGGGCCATGCTGGACTCTGCGTGGTGAGCCAGGCAAAGGCAGGCCCAGCAGAGGTGGGAGGCACATGGGCCACGCCCAGCAGCCAGGCCTGCACAAAGGGCTACCCTCTGCGGGGGGAGGCGGCCCAGAGCAAGGCCCTGGCTCCTCGTCCGCTGCCCAGCTCTGCGGGTCTCACCTCTCCATGTGCGAGCCTCAGCACCCCCTCTGCGTGGTGGGCGTGGCCACCCATGGTCACAGGGCACTCCTGGGGTGTGAGTGTGGGCACATTACTTGCTTTTTCTGTATCTCAATCTCCCTGTCTGTCAAAGGGGACTTTTTTTTTTTTAAGATTTATTTATTTTGGGGCCTCCTCTGGTGCGCAGGCAGTTGAGTGTAGCGCTGTGAAGCTGTCTGCAGCCTCTGCAGCACGGGTTCCATCCCGGCCGGCCGGCAAGAATCCCACATGGCGCAGCAGACCTCTCCTGTCTCCCCCGCTGCTCCCCTCGGCAGTGTATTTCAGTCGTCTGCCTGTTCTGTTCCCTACTCTGTCTCTGGGGAATCCTCTCACCCTCCCATGCATCTGGCCTGTACCCCGGGTCTTGCATGCATATATAAATAAATCTTTAAAAAAAAAGATTTATTTTTATACAAGCCAGCTGGGAATTGAACCTGTGCTGCAGAGGCTGTGGACAGCTTCACAGCGCTGCGCTCAACCCACTGCACCACCAGGGAGGCCCTCAAAGGGGACTTTTAATATGATCAGATTAACAAGCGCTAGGAGTATGCACAGGTTTGCAACAGTGCCTGGGACAGAAGGAGGCAGCAAAAACGGTCAGTTCCCACTGTCCATTCATCCATTCCCCACCAGCCATCCAAGTGTCCACCCATCCGCTCACCCATCTATCCATCGATCCATCCAGACAGTCAATGTCCCTCCAGCCTGCCAAATGTCCAGTCAGCCAGCCCCGCCACGCCAGCCCTGAAAAGGGGCCAGAAAAACTAGTCCATCGAATGCAGCCGCTGTGATGAAAGCAGCTGTGAGACCTGGCCCGCCACGTGCCCGGAGGGGAGTGAGAGCTGGGTGCGTGCAGCGGCAGCATGAAGTCGAGGGGACGGGGTGTTGGGATCCCAGGCACGGGGTTTACTTAGTCAAAATCAGGAAAGTTCCACAATGTAAATCCAACATAAACCCACACAGGCTGCAAACGCCGTGAGAGCAGAGGTTCTAGGTCCCTGCCCCCCACAATGAGGCCGAGCTGTGGCTTTTCTGGACACTCGTGATGCCCCCGGCTGCTGGCACTGGCCGGCAGACGCATCTGCGTGTGTTGAAGTTGGACGGGGTTGTGCACCCAACGGTGGAGCTGGGAGCCAGGTGCACAGGAGCTCAGCAGACAGCACTGAAGGGGATTATCAAGAAAAGAAAGTCACCTCGAGGAGGAGCGAACACAGTTGCACATCACCTAACTGGGGAGACTCACTACCCAGAATGTACCAGGAGTGCCTACGATTCCACAGCAAAAGACAACAGGCCCCACAAAGTCAGGCAAGGCATCCGACAGACACATCAATGGCGAACAAGCACGGAAAGGCGCGCCGGGTCATTAGTCGCCGGGCAAACGCAATCAAAACCCAGAGGCTGCCATTGCACACCTGCGAGGCCGCCATTGCACACCTGCGAGGCCGCCATTGCACACCTGCAAGGCTGACTGGCATGAAAAAGAGACAAGCAGATAAGAAGTGTGGGCAGGGACGTGGAGGAAGCAGAGCCCTGGGTACCTGGAAATGTAAATGGAGCAGCTGCCTCAGGAAACATTTGGCAGTTCCTCAAAATATTACAGACGTGCTCCAGCAGGCCCTCCTTCAAGCAGAGAGCGGAAAGACTTGAAAACAGGGGCTTAAACACACACTTGTATGCAAATTTTCATGGTAGTAATATTCACAAAAGCCAGAGGGCAGCTCAGGTGTTGACAGATGAACGGAGAAAGGAACCGCGGTTGATGTGGCCGGTGGACCATTATTCAGACACGGAAGAGCGAGGTTCTCGCTCCGGCGGGCACGCGGGTGCAGCCCGGACACACAGCCGTGAACCGTGGCAGGCGTAAAAGGGCGAGTGTTGTCTGATTCCCCTCCTGGGAAGTACCCAGAAGAGTCAAATTCGGAGAGAAGGAAGTAGCACGGCCGTCGCAGGGGCTGGAGGCGGGAAAGGCGGAGAGACCGCTAAGCAGGGCCACTTGCCAAGCACGAAATGCGATGCTACATCCGCACCATCTCAGTTAGCATCAAGAAGGCAAAACGCAAAAGCAAGGCCCTCACTCAACCGACGCGGCCTCTGCTGCGCAGTCCCCAGATCTCGGAGCCGTCGGCGATGCCTCTCCCACTCTCAGAACCCACGCTGGACACGTGGCCAAGTCCCGTCCACTCTGCTTTCAAACTATACCCGGAACCTGACCTGCCGCCCCCCTCCCACGGCGCCAGCGTCTCCACCACCCGGATGATCAAAAGACCCTCCCAGCCACGCTGTCCCCAGGCCTCTCGGCGGCCGTCGGATGCTGCTCCCCAGATCCCGCCAGCTCCCGCCTCGCCTGCGCCAGGCCCCCCGGGCTCAGGCTCACCTAGCCAGAGCCTGGACAGTGGCTGAGGCCCGTCGCAGGCCCCTCCCTACCTCCCTCCCGCCCCCCACCTCTTGCCTGTCCAGATAACCTCCTGCAGCGTGACCCACCTGGCTCAGGGCTTCTCACCTGCAGCTCCCCCGCCACCCACTACATGAGGTGTCCCCACGCCGCCATCCGCCAGGGCTCTCCAGCCGCCCCGTTTACCCCACGGGCCAGCTGCACCCCTTCCCCGCTTTACTCCTCCCCACAGAACGAGTCACCGGCCACGCGTCTGTGCTTAGCCCGGCCACGCGGCCACGGGAGCCGTGAGGGCAGGGCCGTCCCGCCATCCCTGCTGGTCCCACAGTCCTGGACCAGGCGCCCCATGCCAAGCGGCTCCACCGCTTCAGCCGCATCGCAAAGTTATAAATGAAACATTCAGGAGGGGCTGATGGACTCCCAGGGGGAGTAACAGGCCCTCGGCACACAGCCTGCTGCCCGGCTCACGTCTGTCTCTGCAGCTGTCAGTTCGGGGCCTGAGATGGCGCCGCGCCTTAGTTTCCTCACCTGGAAGCAGGCAAACTCGCAGCCGTGGAGCCTGCAAGCGTGACCGTCACAACAGCCCCGGCTACGGATGCGTCCGGGTGGGGAGCAAGCTGGCCGAGGTCTCGGGTGCAGGCGGCCGCCCTGGGGCTCGGGCTCAAGGCCACAGCAGCAGAGGGGGCGCCCCGCCTCACCGCAGGGGCAGGGGCAGGGACGAGGCCCCGTCTGACTCTTCAATGCTCTGCTTTATTATTTCCCATCTACCCGCTGATGCCAGGGGAGGGGTGCACGCCAATGGGGTTGGTGGCGCCCCGATTCCAGAATAGCTGTACCCGGGCCCCAGGGAGCTAGTCCAGAAAGCAGGGCAGTGCCAGGTCCTGGGCTTCTCCACCTGCCCGACCCCTCCCTCCCGGGCCTGGGGCGATGCGTCTCAGTGTCGCTTCTAGAAAAAGGCCAGACGGGGCTGTTGAGGGAGACTTCAGGATAAGTTTCTCCACGGGAATTCAAAAGGAAAGAATTGGGGGGGATACAAAGGCGGGCGCCCCAGCAGCTCTGCCCGGGTGGCAGGCAGGGCACGGAGGCCCACCGGGCACCGGCGGGGGACGCGGCTGTTGCTAAGCGAGGCGGCCCCAGCCTGTCCCGCGGGAAGCTCGCTGCACACCCTCTGCACTGGCGGGGGAGGCGTCCAGGAAATGGTGCTTGGGTCATTTATTTTAAAATTATTGGTATAAAAATATCCAGGGTCTGATTTATGTGCAGGGACTCCCCCTACCCGCTCCGGTCCAAGTCGGAGCCTCCCTGGCGCCCCCCACCCGCGGCAAGTCCCCACGGTTTCCATTAAGACCGCAGCCCCAGCAGACACTTTATGCTGCAAATAAATCTCCAGAGCAGCACGGAAATATTCTGTGTATTAATAGCGCCAGAGAAAACATCCCCGCGCCTCGGGCCGCCGGGGCCGAGCAGCCGCAGGGCTGGGGAGATGCCCTCTCGGGATCGGGGAACGGGGCGCCGGCAGGGGGTCCCTCCGCCGGTTCGGGGTGGCCTCTCGGTGCGCCCGTGACCGCGGCACCAAAGTCCCCTCCCGCCCCCGCCCCTCCCTGGGGACAGCGCGGGACGCGTCCCCACCGCGGAGACCCGGGCAGGTCTCCCGCCCCTCGCGCGCCCCTAGGCACCCCAATCCCCAGCCTCCCCGACGCCCCACGGGGCGCTCGGCTTCCTCGCCGCCCCCCCTCGCCGCCCCGAGCGCTCCCCGATACTCACGGTCCGCGGGGGCTTCCCGGGGGCACAGCCCTTCGAGGCCGATGTCGCCCTCCAGCATGGCGCGGCTGGCTGCGGCTCCGGTGCGCCCCGGGCGCACGGGCTCCAGGGGCGGGGGAGGGGGACAGTCACCCCAGGAGCTCCGCGACGGCGCGGGCCGGCTCGGCTCCGGCTCGGCGGGCCGGGGTCTGAGCCCAGACGGACGGGACCGGCCCCCGCCTTCCCGGGACGCAGGACCCGAAGCCGCGCGCGCAGGAGCCCGACTCGGCCGCCCTCGCGCGCCCCGGCGCCGCTCCTCCCCGCGGCCTTTTGGGCTGGGGTCCCGGGCCAGCCTCCTCCCTCCCCGCAGCCGGCTACCTGCGGACCCCGCCCCCGCCCCGCCCCGCCCGCCGGGAGGACGCGAGGGCGCCCCGGACACGCGCGCGGGCGCAGGGCGCTGGGGAGGAGCGGCCGCCAGACTGGCCGCGGGTCCCGCCCGCCCCCGGCCTCCCCCGGCCTCCCCCGGCGGCGCCTCCGTCCGCGCCGAACCGGCTTCTCAGCCCGGGAGGCGGGGAGGGGGCTGTGGGGTCCCGAACGCCCCTGTGGGCGCGCCCCAGGCAGGACGCAGGGAAGGGGTGCTGGTGGGGGGGAGGGGACGGAGGCTCCCGTCCTGGGGGACAGGCTGTCTCGTGGGTGGCCTGTCCGCCTGGGGAGGGGACTCTGGCCCCTCCCTTCGGCCCGCGGACCCTAATTCATCACTCTGAGCTTGTAAGAAGATGGAGGTGAATCAGGAACGGTCAGGAGGGGGAGAGGCTACAGGCCGGTGCTTGAGCTCGAACCCCAGGCCCTGCAGAGCTGGATCTGGGAAAATGAAAGCTGCCCGCAGTCGACAAGCCCCGTTCTTGAGGACTCCCGCTGGGGCACAGGCAGGGGCGTCTGCCCCTCCACCCTCGCCTCAGAGAGGACGGCTCCAGCCCTGGTCCTCTCAGCGGGCGGAGAGGCAGGCGCCAGGGAGAGCGCAGACCCACCCGGAGCTGCTCCGGGATCTCAGCCCTCATCCCCGTGGCACCTCCAGATAAATACAATAAATTCTGGGGCAAAACTACTTTAAACAACATGTCGAGCAGCCCCTGACCACAGCGTGCGCGCCGGCGGGCCAGTGTTGGAACAGGGCTCGCCCGCCCGCCCTGTGGAAGGATCGTCCCATGCCGCCCACACCCCAAAGCAGAAGGAGGCCGTGCCGGGAGCCTGCGAGCCCCAGGGGCCCCGATAGTCCACCAACGGGTGACGTGTAACACCCATGAGCTGCCTGCTCTGGCTGGCCCTGGGTGGGGACAGACCACATGCCCACCCAAGGCGTCGGAGGCGCTGCCTCCTGGTCTCGACAGGCCCGCTGGGATGGGTGCCGGACGGGGAGCAGAAAGGCACATGGTAGCAGCAAGACCAAAAAGCTGGCTGCATAGGGCGTTGCTCCCTGCCACCCCCCCAAGCCCAGTGTCCAGGAGGGGGGGCTCCAGCTCCGTCCTCCCAGCATTGGAGAGGTCACCTGCCCCCACCCTTGGCGGCCGATCCCTCTCGGGCTGGACAGGGCGTGGAGGCCGGCACCTGAGGGTCCTCTTCTCTGCTGGGGCCCCCCAGCTGCAGAGGCTGCTAAGAGGCCGGGCCTGTGGCCCCCAAGATCAAGCGCGGGCGCTCGCTGGGACGGCGAGATAGCTCAGGGCGCTTCTGACTCAAGCCCTGCGCGGAGCAGAGATAAAAGCTCATTTTTCTTGGAAGGGCCTGATAGCCGACGTGATCCATGGCAATAGCGCGGCTGTGTAAATACACAGAGAAAATTTTAGAATTCTTACCCCGGAATGATGAACTATAAACCAAAAAGGCTCACGGTGGGGGGGGAATGTAAATATGAGCTGGAGCTATTTTTAGCCGCCATTGTGTACCTTGGGGGCAGGGGCAGCGATTGTGTGTTTAGTGGCTTGAAAATGCACATTATTTAATGCATTATTATTAGCCGAAATATGTTAAACAGCCACTAATAGATGTTGATTCATTCCAGCGGAGACCATTTTTCTTCTTTCCATTTTCTTGGCTCCCTCGAGCTGTGGTGCGACGGAGCCTCGGCTGCGTCCGATAGACGCGGAAACGCCGCCCCAGGTTCGGCCCGTTTGGGAAGACGCTTCATCCCGGGCGCCACATACCTGACCCAGCGCGTTGCTTACGGCTGGTCCGGCTGTTGCTCGGTGAACGAGGCTGGAGAAGGATGCGGGCTCGGGGTGGGGGGGGGGGGGACACACGACGGGCTCCGGGCAGCCTGGACGGGGAGCAGGAGGCCCAGGAGGAGAAGCAGCCCCCACCCCCCACCCCCGGGCCCCAGCCCGTCCTGGGGCGCCCAGGCTGCGCCAGGAAGGTGTTTATGTCAGAGGCAGACGGGCGAGGGCTGGGCGTGGGGAGGTGGCTGGCCTGTCACCGCAGCCTCAGCCTCCTCACAGGACACAGCAATCACCCCGCACGATGCTTGTAATTATGGAAAATGGTTTCCCTTTTCAGCGAGGCTCTGAGGGAGGGAGGGAGAGAAGGCAGCTCCCCTCGGGGGCGGCCTGGGTTTAAAATAGGCTTGACTCGGACAGGCCTGCCCGCCTGGCTCGGCCTTCCCGACCCTGACAGCCCCCGGCCTCCTAGGGCCTCTGAACTTCCAGACTCCAGCCTCCAGCCACCCAGCTCAGCTGAGTCTGCCACGCAGAGGCTGCTGGGGCGTGGCTCCCAGGTCAGAGCCCACTTGCCCGGGCGACACCAGGACCCACGCCCTCTGAGGCCCCTGGGACATCACCCAGCAGCAAGCCTGGGGGAATCAAGGAGGTGAGCGGAGGCTCACAGCCCCCCCAGCCCCCACCCGCCCAGCACACGCCGCAGGCCTGATCGTGGGACTGACCGGAGTCTCAGCAAGGCTGCTCCAGGGGGCCTGGTGCTTGAGCACCTGTGGGGGAGGGCCCCTGAGTCAGGGTGCCAGGGAGCAGGGCGCAGGCAAGCAGAAGGAAGCCCCAGCCCCAGAGTGGGCAGGTGGTTGGGGGAGACAGGCAGTGTGAGGAGGAGTCACCTTAGAGCCTCGCAGAGAAGTGGGGAGACTGAAGTGCAGTCTGGGGCCGGCACCTTGGCCGGCACGTCTGTGCCAAGGGCCTGGGCCAGCTGCGTCCCCTCTCGGGGCTCCTTGAGGCTAGGAGGGGGCGCCGGCGTCCAGCCCAGAGCCACACGTGGGGCTCAAGGGTGCGGCCTGGAAGGAGAGGCAGCTCCCAGCACAGCTGTAAGAGCTGACAGTGGGCCCTTGCTAGGGGGGTGACTTAGCGCAAGGAGGTGCCGGTGAGGGCGAGTGGGGAGACAGGCAGCTAGACTGAGCTGTGCTGGCTTTTCCAAATAAAAAAAATTATATTGGGGGGCCTCCCTGGTGGCGCAGGGGTAAAGCGTCAGCTCTATGAAGCTATGTGCAGCCACTGCAGCACGAGTTCCATCCCCGGCCAGGAAGTGACCCACAGGGCGCCGCAGACCCCTCCTGTCTCCCTGCTGCTCCCCTCAGCAGTGGATTTCAGTAGATCTGCCTGCTCTACTGCTCCCCACTCTGTCTCTGGGGAGTCCTCTCACCCCCGCACCTCTGGGCCACACCCCGGTCTTGTATGCATAAACAAATCTCCTAAAAAAATTGTAACAGCATGAAGTTCACGTAAGATTGACCACTTTAAGGCGAACGCGTCACCAGCGCATGCACCGTCTGTGCAGACACCGCCGCCACCGGAAGAGCCTCGCCGAGGCCACGCACTGTCTGGGGTTAACCTGTGCTGGACGCCCTCAGGCGTGTCACAGAGCACGCGGTGGCTGGTCTCCCCTCCTAAGTGTTGCTCATCGTCCCTCACTTTCGTTATTTCAGAATGTTCGGTACATGATGCTCCGTGTCAGAACCTGGTTTCTTTCTCTGGGGGTGCTATTCCGCGGCGTGCCTGTGCCACCTCTGTTCGCCCACTCATGGGCTATGGCCTGTGAAGGGACTCGAGGGGATCCCCCAGGCGCTGGCCCGTGGGGTCCCGTGGTGGCCGGAGGACCCGGGGCAAGGCAGGCAGAGCTCAGTGGCCCTGTAGGGTGGACGGGTGGGGGGCGGGAGGCGGAGGAGAGGACGGGATCCTGAGGAGGGGGCAGAGGAGGGCGGAGGGCAAGTGACGAGGACTGGCCCGTGCTCTGTCCTCCCCAGTTTACAGATGAGGCGTCCACTCTTGGAGGCTGCCCCGCGCCGTGCCCCAGGCCTGGTCACCCGCGCTGGTGGGGGGAGGCGCAAAAAGCCTGGTTTTGACACCACTGGGCCTCAGCTGGCTCTTCTCGCTCAGCACAGCCGCCCGTGCCCCTCAGGAGGCGCTGGACACAGGACGTCCTTTTAAGGTTTATCAGGTTTTATTTTTAAAGGCCCCAGTGTGGCTGGTGGACATGGGAGTGAGAGCTGCTGGCCCTGTGTCTTAGCCAAACCTCAACAAAATGGGAAAAAAGAATGAAGTGGGGTGAAAGTAGTGAAAAATCCAACCGAGCTCACTGGCCATAACGAAGGCACTTGGTAAAGAGGCGCAAAGCGGGTACGAGGGTGCGGTCCGGCTGGTTCTCGCCCAGGCCTGAGCAGGTGGGGGGCAGGCCTGGGGGGCGGCTGGCCGGCCAGAGAAGGGCCTTCTGCCACCAGGACCCAAAGCCACGCCGTCGGCTCCAGCCCTGGCAGCTGGTGGCCTCGCTTGGGAAAAGCCAAAGGTAGCAGCCGTCCCTCCGGCGCATTTTGAAGGGTTTCTAGCCCTCTGGATCTGTCGCTTTGTCACCTTCTCCTTAAAGGTGGGGGGTGGGGGGGTGGCCTCAGGCTCATGGACCTGGCAAGGCAAAGCCGCAGGAATCAGACTCGGGCCTGTATTGTCCCGCCGTCCCCCACCGTGCCAGGCCTGAGTTGTGTTGTCACTGATGGCTGAGGAAATCGATCCCCAGGGGGACTCAAGCCCTCACAGCTGAGCAGCACTGGAACCAAGCAGCAAAGCCAAAGAGATTCTAGAAAGTTCTGGTCAAGAGCAGCCAGAGCAACCTCCCTCTGTATGTGTCTCCAGGGGACGACAGACAAGTGTGGCTGGGCCAGGCCCCCGGCATGGAGAGAAGGCGCAGAGACCCTGTGCTTGCTGCACCCCACGCCCCGCGCCGGCGCCTTCCCACCTCACCTTCCATCCGTCCATCTGGCGGGATGGAGGGGCCGAGGGCTCACGGGAAGGCCAGGCTGGGGCCTTCCAGGAATGACGAGCATCTCGTCTGTTTGCGTTCCCAGGGCCCGGGGTGCTCCAGTTGGGGGAATTAGAGGGATTCTAATTAATAGTGCAAATATTTACGGCCCAGCTCCTTCAAAGGAAACGCAGCCTGTCTTTTTTCTTTTTCGGTCAACAACGCCGGTGCCAGGACTCTTGGCAACGACCTAAAGGTGAGATCGCGGACTCCAGATAGATTTCTAAGCTATTTGGAGAGGGAAGATTTTTCTAGGGAGATTTTTCTGTTACTCAACGCACTCGTGGCTCTTCTCAGAAGGCAAAGGACAGTCCTGAGGGCCTCGCTGAGACGCAGGGGCGAGCTCGGCAGATGTGCAGGCCGTGGTGGCACCGGCCTCCCCCAGACGCCGTCCCGGCACCTGCGCCTGGCCCTGCCCCCGGCTGGCCCAGCAGGCCTTTCGCGCTCACCGCCCTAGTCGCCGCCCTGCTGGCCTGGAGGGGGCCCGTGTCCTGCGGGGACCCCGCACGGCCTCGCCTCGCGTGGGTGGGGGCACCGGTCTCAGGGACGCCACAGCCGGCGCCAGCCACCCCCAGGGACCCAGCCACGCCTCCAGGCTGCCTGAGTGGCCCTTTCAGCCGCAGGCACACAGGACAGAGCTAGGGCCAGATAAGCTTTCCCAGATGGGACGGGAAGCGACCCCGGGGATGTGCTCTAAGAGGACTCGGCGCCCGGAGCCTCCCGCCCACACTGGGCACAGGCCAGAGCGGGCCACGGCATCGCAGGGGACCAGCCAGCCAGGTGAGGCTGCCTTTGTTCCTGCAAGCAGCGAGGGCGGGCCATGCCATGGTGGGCCCCGAGATACATTTGACCTCAAAAGCTCTCTGAGAAGTGACCCCTGCCAGCCCTTGGGCCTGGGGGCCTCGCTCGGGGGGCCACGGCACAGGCTGGCTGGATGGAGGGGTGTCACCCCCCCACCCACACCAGGACTCAGCTGCACCCGGGGCTGGGCCAGGGGCAGGACCACACCGTGGCCATGCTCGGGCCTGCAGCGGACATGCTGAGCCCTGGTCTTCGCTGCTGGCAGCTGAGGAATGGCCCTCCTGTCTGCTGCCCTGGACGTGGGGCCAGGCTGGTGTCTGGGCCGGGGAGAACACGAGCAGCTGCGTCCTGGCCCCTCGAGGCCAGCACAGGGCGGAGCAGGGCGTGGGGGGCCTGGGTGCATGGAGCTCGGCCCTAACCACACCGGCAACATATTAAGCTAAAGAAACTGGGGCAAAGTAGAGGCGACTGGCCAGCTGCCCTGTCCCTGCCACCACAGGGCTGAGGGGAACATTCTGATGGGGAGTCCCACCTGAGAGACCCCTCAGTTTTCACTGGCTCATGAAAACTGTAGCCACATTGGCTGCAGGAGGTGCTGGGCTCCAGAAGGGGCCCAGAGCTAGCACCCCAGTGCCGTCGGCGAAGCCACCTGACTTTGGTACAGCTCTGGGGTCCAAAAGAGAGGCTGTCTCTCTGGGGCTGCGCTGCCGTGGACACCAGGGCTAAAAGGAGCCCTGCTCACCCCGAAGGGGGTCATGGGCCTGCCTCTGGGCTGCTCAGCCCCTCACATCTGCAGGGGCCCTATTTCCACAGAAAGGTGCCAGCTTTGCCGCCAGAGCCTGTGGGTCTTGGTGCACCCAGCGTGGTGTGGGCTCTAGCACCTACTCCCCTTCCTCGGGACACTGGGGTCCCCCAGATGTGCTCTAGATGGACACAGCCCACGCCTGCGGGAGGATAAGGAGTCCTCCAGCCTGTCTCCTGGCCGCTGAGCAGGGGCTGCCTGCTGAGCAGGTGGAGGCTGCCCCATGAGCCGTTGGGGCTCCGGACAGGGCAGGGCTTCCTCGGGGCTGGCACAGTCCGGTGGCCTTGGCAGCTGTGGGCAGTGACCAGGCTCCTGGGCGGCAGGGGGCCGGACGGTGGCCCACCCCGCTTGCGACCAAGTTCTGAGCTAGGAGAGAGACTGCTCTCGTGTCCGGGCCACCGTGTGACTGTGAAGGCCTCTTGTTTCCTCTAGGACCGGCTGCCAGGAGTCTTGGAGACAACTTGGGCAGGACCCTGTGCAAGCGGTTAGGGCTCCATGTCACCACGGGGCGGGGGGGCACATTCCTGCATCAGGGCCTAGAGCCGCTAGCTAGGGCCCCTCACTCACACCCGCCTGCCGTTTGCCAGCTCAGCGATCTCGGACAAGCACCTGTTGCTCTGTGCCTCAGACTTCCTACCTGTAACTGGGGCGTCCATTACAGCACCTCCCGAGCGTTGCCCTGAGAGCCGGTGAGTGGCTGCGGGCAGCCCCAGCCAGCCTTGGGTGCTGAGGCCTCTGGCCATCAGCTTGCTCCCAAAACTGTTCCCTGGACCTGCTTTCCTATGAACTTCCACAGTATTTTGTTTCCTACAGCATTTTAAAGCTCTTGGAAGGCTACCTTGAAACCCTTTTTAGAACAAGCCAGAATCTTGTCAGTGCGCGGTCAAGCAGAGGGCAAGCTCCGACATCCACACGGACCAGGAAAACACTCCCTCGCGCTGCCACGCCGGGAATGAGAAGCATCCCTCGTCTCTAGTGGCGTCTGGGGGCTCAGCTGCAAATATTTAGGCAAGTGGACGACTTCAGGCAGCCTCTCCTCAGCAAGCACCTCGTCCTGCCCTGGTGTGCATCCAAGCGCAAGGGACACGGGCCTCTATTTTAAAGTCTTTGCCCAGCTGGGAGGAAGAGAATAAGCCAGTGACCTTGGTCTGAGAGTGAGGGGGGCTAAAGAAAAGACACAGAAAGTGTAGACGGGGGCCAGGGGGCTGTTTCCATGAGGCCTGGGGGGAGGGACACTGCAGCCCCAGGAACAGCCGTGCAAAGGCCCTGAGGCCAGTGGGCTGCCGCCTTTACTTGCTTAACTCTCAGCACTGCTGGTGGGGTGAGGGCGTGCCGTGCCCCAGGTGAATGTTGATACACAGTGTTTACACGGAAGTCACTGGCCACAAAACAGCGTGAAAGCCACGGGGGAATCCCAGGGGTCACCACTGTTTGACCCACCAGGAAGAAGATGGCCCGCGGGCGTGGCCGGCGGGCCGGAGAGGGGCTGCCCCGCTGCTGAGCCCAGCTGCCGCCCCTGTGCTCTGGCGCGGGGCGCACGCCGGGGCTGGAGTATGTGCCCGGTGGCCGCCTGCCCACTCAAGAAGGCAGCGCCGGCTGGCTCCCTCGTACAGGGCAGACTGAGATAACGCTGGCATTTCCCGGCACGGCCCAGCGGGCAAATACTCCAGCAGTTTCTCTGGATTTGCCTTTGCTTTTCTGCTCAATTGAAGCAGAGGCCATGGGCGCCAGCCACCCATGTTTAATACTCAGAAACCCAGGTTCACCCAGGTCCCTGGCCCATGGGTGGCCTCCCGTCCTGAATCCCGGACCACAGACTGCCAGTGACCACACACACACACGCGCACACACACGCACTCTTGTTCTCTTCCTTTTTCTTACGGAAAGAAAACTTGTTTTTAGCTGGCACGTGAGCACCAGAACAAAGACCGCATGTCTTGGTCTCCCTGCAGCCAGGTGAGACCAGGGGCGGGGCAGTGCCTGCCTAGCCCTTCTCTTGCCGGTGCTGGAAGACTTAATGGCTTGAGCTCAGGCAGCCCTTGTGGACTGTGAGGCGGATACCGTGAAGGCGCCCAGCAGAGCAGCCGGACAGGAGGACCGTGGGCCTTTGTTGACTTCGTGAAGCCCCTCCCAGCTCTGGAATCCTGAAATGCCTGCCCCAGGCCTCTCTTCTGTGAGGGAAAGTCACTTTCACTTTTCAAAGACTGTGTTTCTGTCCCTGCTGCTGAACCAATAGGCTCCTGGGCCTCCCCTCTATAGTGCGGCTGTTTGTGCAACGCCTCGTCATGACGGCAATGAGGAAATAGCTTGTAGAGGGGCCGTGACCCGCCCGGGGTCACAGAGCTCAGCTCTATAAACATTTCACTCCAGACCTGCACGCAGTCACCGCAGCCCCTGCCTCCAGAGCGCCGGCCGCGCTGCAGGCCTTTCCCGACAGGATGTTCACACGCACACAAATCCATGAGGCTGGTGACTTTGAAGGCCTTTGCCACCAGGCTGGGGTCAGCCCGGCTCTGGCCCGCCCTCCCTGCAGACACCAGGTCACCATGGCCGTGGCCCTGAGAAGACACCCCTTCTGGGAGAGCCCCGCCTGCCGGAGGCCTCCCCACACACGCGGAGCCACCCCATCATCCGGCCGGTCCTACTGTCATCTCACGAGCACCCCGTTGTCTCTCCAGACCCAAGAGCCACATTGCACAGCTTCCGTCTTGACAAACAGTCACCCCTTCCCGCTGGAGTCAGAGACTCGGGGTGCAGAGACTCGGGGTCGCAGCCTGAAGAGGCTTCAGTGTCGGGAGCCTGGGGTCCCCGTCCTCTTCCCTGCGGATATTATAGGAACCTGAGACCAAGGGGTTGATGGCCCAGGTCCACACCACAAGGCCTTCCCAGCCCCGACCAGATCCACGGTCTCCTCATGCCCTTCCCGGCCCTGGCCTGGAAGGAAGTCACTGCACAGGACCCTGAAAGGGCTACTCTGGATAAGGGGTGTCTCATGGCCAGCTGAGTACCCCAACCCTGGCCAGGGAGCCTCCCCAGAGCCAACACCCCTTTCTGACCCCCACCGTTCAACTTCCAGATGCGGCTGGCACTAGCCTCGTTTACACTAGAGTGTGACTGACTGCCTCCCTCCGAAGTTAGTGCCCTTGTGACCAGGGGCTCCGAGAGCCTGGAGCTCAGTGATGAATGAAGGAAACTGAGGGAGGCAGGTTCCAAAACTGTGACAAGGGGCCCTCCAAGGGACCCCTGGAGTGACAGCCCTGCACTGGCAGCAGGGGATTTAGGGCCAGGCAGGTCGGTGCCCAGGCCTGTGCTGGCAGCACGGGCGCCCCACTCCCTCGCTCCCTCTCGGTGATCCTGCCCCGGGTGCTCTGGGCACCGGAGGCCACCGTCTGCCCCTTGCTGGCGGCGGCACAGAGCACGGTGTGGCCCACCCAACACAGGGCCCCGCGCAGCCCCTCCGCCCCGCCTGGGGCTGCACCTGTTGGGGCTCACAGACCCTGGCTTCCCCGCGGCCCAGAGGCCGTGCCCCCTCCTCCCCTGTGGGTGCGGCCGGCCGCCCCGCCCCTGACAGCACACCCCGCCCCCCAGTCCCTGTGGAGGAAGATCTCAGTGCAGAGATCTCAAAATCTTGGCAACACTTGGCAGTGATTGAGGGCTGCGCTGTAAACACTGGGTTGCTCAATTCACATTCCTCCCTCTGTCTTGACTCCCGGACACTTTGAGAACAAACCCCCAAAAAAAGTCCTTTTTCAGCTTACGTGTGCCCTTTTGCAAATCCTTCCTCTGTTCCCCTTTGCCCTTGGAACTTGTCTCCTAGAGGAGGTCAGAGGCCCCCCAAGTCGGAGGGTCATTTCAGGGGGATGTTCCAGCCTTGGGAAGGAGGCTGCTCCCCAGACTCTGACCTCTGACGGGGGAGCAGCGTTCAGCGTTCATGTCGCCAAGGGGCCTGCTGCTCCCTCCGCCCTTCAGGAGGGAACTCACAGCCCCCCTGGGGTCCCGAGACTGAGGGCTGCGTCATCTCCTCTCTGGCAGGCGGGGGCGGGGGGGGGGATGGGGGGGTCCTGTCCCTCCCCCTCCGCCCTCCTCCCCGGAGGCTTGGAGAGTTCAAGCCATGGACTTGGTGGCCCAGTTCCCATGGGATGAGAGGTGGCCTCTCTTCAGAGACACCGTCCGCCCGCCCAGAGTGTCCCCAGAGCGCAGGGGCCTCTCAGGACCTGGAGGACACTCACAGCTGGGGATGGTGCAGCTCCTCCTCCTCCTCCTGGCTGGAGGCCCCCAGATCGCGCCTGCCCCATGCAGGAGGGGCTCCCGGGGCTCCGCCCCAGCCCACCGTGAGGACCAGAGGTCCCCTCTTCCTGCACGGGGAGGGTGGCCTTGGGGTTACCAGGAGGACCCGGAGCCTCTGCAGGCCGCGCCCTATGCTCAGGGTCCCCGCCACGACATAACCAGCGCACCCCCACCTCCCCAGTCCTCTGGGGTGGACGCCGTTACTAGCTTCATCTTACAGATGAGGAAACTGAGGCACAGAACGGCGAGGCAGCTGGCAAGTGAGAGCTGGGGTCGGCCCTAAGGCCTCGGCCCCTGAGGCGCAACTGGACGGGGTACCCAGCTGGCGCCCCCTCCGACAGGGCGGGCTCCCCAGGGCGGCTGGGCGTGCCCTCCTGGCACCTGGGCCCTGTCTGGAGACACTCCCAGTGCCGCCCGAGGGCAGGTGCCGCTGGTCTCTGGGTGGAGGTGAGATGGCGCTGGGCGTCCTGAGGTGCACAGGAGGCCCCCGCGGCCGAGGCTGACCCCCGCGGCCAGCACTGCCGGGGCTGAGAAGCCCTGGGGCCGGTGCGGTGGTCCGCGGCTGTGCGCGTCTCGAGGCGCCTCGTTCCACATCCCCACCCGCTCCCGGTGCCCCGCGCCTGCCCGGGGCGGCCAGGGTGTCCAGCCTGGGCTGGACTGGCCACGAGGGGCACCCCTGCCCCCACCCTGCGGATCCCCCTCCTTACTCGTCAGCAGAGGGTCCAGCGTGGTCGCCTCCATCCGCGCGCCTCCCGTGTGCCCGCGGAGGCTGCCGCACCTGAGCCGAGTTTGTGGCATGAGTCAGAGGCGCCTGCGGGTTTGCAGCCAGGTGTTGCCAAGGGTTGATCATTAACCCACAGCTACTTCCCCCACCCGACAGACCCCCGTGGACCCCCACAGCCTGGACGGTAGCCTGGGGTGACCCACTGGCGCGGGGCCTGCTCAGTCTGCTTGGCTGCTGAAGGGGAGGGTGAGGGTTGGGAAAAGTCAGGGCCACTGGGCCCTGGCAGGAGAGTGGACCCTTCCCAGCTGACACCGCGATACCAGCCTCCCCCAGGCGCCTCCTCTGTTCCCCATGCTGTGCCAGGTGCTCGAGACACGCCCCCCTCAACAGTTCCCACCACCCCCCTGCGGCACAGGCAGGGGCGCCCAGGCGCTGCCATCATTTCCGCCTTGGGGAGCCCCCTCTGGCGCGGATAATCAGGTCACCAGGGCTTCCGTGGGCCAGGAGGGGCATGGCAGCGCGGGGCTGGGCACACAGTAGTTGCGGCCGTGTGCTTGGGCCGTGCCTCGACCGCCGGCTGGTGCCTAGTTTATGCCCTGGGAACAGCAGGGAGGTCGCGTGACGGGTGACACGGGCACAGGGCAGCCGTCTGGGCCGCGGCCGCAGCGCTTCAGGGAGGTGTTCTCCGGACCAGCCTGGGGCCCAAGGTGGTCCCCACCGTGGGCAAGGTGGACGATGCTCCTTAAGTGGGTGAGTTGACAGCATTGGGGTGGCCTTGGGGCTCCACCTAGGGGCCCTGAGCACTGGACCTTCCACTGCAGGGGACAGGGGCGCTCCCTGCCCTGCCCTGAGCTCAGTGTGGCTGTTCCGCGCTTGGAGAAGGAGGGGTAGGAGGTGAGGGCCTGGTGAGACCCAGGGTGGGGGGGTGAGACCCCAGGTGAGTGGGGTGGCGGTCAGGGGGCTGAGGACTCGTGACGCTTGGCCTCCCCGGAAGCCAGCTCGGCCTTAAGACTTATTCCAAAGCTGGGCCTGGCTGACTTGGCCCTGGAAGTCCCCCTGCAGCACCCCTGTGTGCCCCGCACTCCCCGGCAGCCCCCTTGCAGGACCCTGATGGGTTCCAGAGAGGTGACGTAGCAAGGCCTCTTGCTTATCCCCTCGCTCACCCATCCTCCCTCTCAGGGCAGCACATGGGGGATGCCCTGGGGTGGGGGGCAGGCGACAGCAGCAGGTGGCCCTGACCTCAGGGTAGTCAGGGCCTTGTGGGAAGTGTGTGGTGATGCATCCCGTCTGGTCAGACCCAGCCCTCACCCCGCTCCATAGGGCCAGCCGCGCTGGGGAGGCTGCCTGGAGCGGTGCCTGATGGGGCTGGAGTCTGTCTGTCCATCTGTCAGAGGCGAGGGGGGTGCAAGGCGGCGAGTGCAAGGTCTGTTTCGTGCTTAGAGCCCCTGTTGGCCCCCAGCACGCACCCTGGCCTGGACAGTTGCTCCTAGGAGCCTGCTCTGCCCACGGAGCCCCTCCCCACACGTGGTCCCGTGGGCCGGGACAACCGCCTTACGTGCAAAAGAAAGCTCAAAGCCCATCCTCAGGACGCTAAGGCAAGTGCGGGGAGGGTGCTGAAGTTTTCCCCTTAAAAGCTGCCTCTGTTTTCGCTCAAGCCCTGCAACAACACTCCCAGGGAGCCCCCTCCCTGCATTCACCCGTGCGCAGTTCAAAGCCGGGTTCTCTGCCCGGATGGCGGCTGTGACGGGGGCATGCCCTGGGCGGCTGCGCTGGGCCACGAGTGTGCGCGGTGATGAGTCCCTGTTTCTCTAGGACTTCAGAACTGGCTTTGGGCGGAGTTACTGGACACTGGGAGACATGGAGGGAGCTGCCTTTTCCTCCAGTGCTCCCCAAGTCTCACTCCTGGGGTTGCTGTCAACAGGGAAAGGTAATGTTGCCTTATTCGGTCACGGAGCCCACTTACCGCCCGCAGAGGCCTCTCCCCCTGAGAATGGTTTACCAGTCCTGCCGCCGCAGCCGCGGGCGGGGATGCTGCCTCGGGTGACCCTGCTTCAGCGCCCTGTTGGCTTGGGGGGGTCTGCTGGGCAGCTTTCGTGCACAGGGCCAGGGTGGGTGGGAGGGGCTAGGGGAGCTGGCCCCAGCCTCGGGGGCTGGCCTCCCAGGTGCAGGCCCCACAGCTCGAACCAGTCCTGCTTCCGTAGTGGCGTGTGGGTCCCCAGCGCACGCCGAAGGCCTCGGTGTAGGGTAAGATTCAGGAATGGCGGGGCCTCCTTGGTGGCACAAGGGGTCAAGATGCAGCACCATGAAGCTGTCCGCAACCTCTGCAGCACGAGTTCCATCCCCCAGCCAGGGAGCTACCCACATGGTGCAGCAGACCTCTCCTGACTCCCGCTGCTCCCCTCAGCAGTGCATTTCAGTCAATTCACCTGTTCTGCTCCCCACTCCGTCTCTGCTGAATCCTCTCACCCCCCCTGCACCTCTGGCCTGTACCTAGCTCTTGTATGCATAAATAAATAAATCTTAAAAAAAATAATGTAAAACCACTTGTGCCAATTTCGTCAGTGGGAAGTTGACACCTGAAGAAACTGAGCGACTTGGCTGACACTGCCGCTTGAGAGGGCCTGCGCTCCGTCTCCCAGGTTGGCCTCAGCGCCGAGATCCCGCATCGGGCCGAGCCTGGGGTGGTCCGACCCAGCCCCCACCTGCATCCGGCCAGCTGGGCCGGTTCTCCCGTGGGGTGAGGATGTTGGTCTCCAGAAACATCTCTTTGGAAGCTTTAAAAAGTCCCTGACATTAAAGGATTAAGCCGAAGGGCAGGCGGATGATCTGAGAGTTGTTCATCCTCCAAAAACCCTTCCAGGGACTAAGAATAGTGGGTCTCATTCTGCCCGTTAAACTTGAACCCCACCGATCATTTTCCTACAGCCATGTGCTTATTTTGAATTGTCGGCAAGAATGCCTGGAGCTGCAGGGCTTGGCGGGCGGCCCGAGAGACGCTTTTGTTTGGGCCGGAGATACGATCGCAGCTGACTTACAAAGAGAGCCGGGGAACAAGAGCAGAGTGACGTGTTTTCCTTCTAAGCTATGTTCGAGGTCTGCCTGCTGGCCTGAGTTCCTGGGGAAATGCATAGGAGACCTTATTTGGGATTATTGAGTTCCTTGGGCTTCGCGGGGTCGAGCTCGTGCTCCGGGCGCCGTCTGAGCTTCGGTTTTGCAACCGGTGCCGGTGGGCGGTGGGAGACGGCAGTGACCGGGAGGGGCTGGCCGCGCCGGGCAGCGGTGGGTCTGAGCAAGCGCCGGCCGCTCAGCTGAGTCCCCCCTGCAAGGTGCCAGTGCCGATGGCCCCGGGTCTAGGGTGAGAAGAGCAGCCCCGAGTGAGGGAGATGGGGGGACGGGGAGAGGAGCCCCGGTGCTGGCCCACGCCTGTCACCTGCTCGCGGGGTCCTCACCGTGGTGTGGGCGGGGAGAGGGTGGCTCAGAGAGGCATGAGCCCCACTCAGCGCCTGCCTCTGCCCAGCCCTGGCGGCTCCCCATTGCCGGCGAGGAGTCTCCCCAGAGCCCCCCGGGATGGTAAATGGTGCAGTGGTCGTGGAGAACCTCAGTAAGTTAAACGATCGCCACAGAGCCCAGCAGCCGCTCCTGGGTGCTGACAGTGGAGCGGAGCGGGAGGCGCCGGCGTAGTGACATCATCCACAGGACCCCCAAGGCAACACACCCGCAGAGGTGCGCCTGGGTGCGTCCGCCCCGACTGTTACTCAGGCACAACGAGGAACAAGACTGAGCTGGCTCGGACGCGGGGCCTGGGCTGCCGAGCGGAGGAGCTGGGACAGACGCCCTCAGGCTGTGGGCTCCCAAGTCTAGGATGACCGTGGGGAGCGAGGGCCTCCGACACGGGGGCAGAGGGGTGTGGTCGTGCCCTCGGTGCCCCCCCAAGCCCCCCAACCTGCCGCGGGACCCAGGGATGTGTGGCTTTTGCCTTCTGGTATTCAGACCACCAGGGAATCGGACGCAGCTCCCCAGGGCCACCCTCCCTCTCAGGTCATGAGCCCGGGGGGCCGCCCTCTCTCCCACCCCGGCCGGGCTCGAGACCAGGTGGGCATGAGCCCAGCTGCTCAGGCTCCCCGGGAGGCTCCAGGGCTGCCATGTGGCCGAGAGCCCCAGGGAGAGCCTCCGGGTTCCGCTGGGACCTTGGGGCGGGCACATGGCTGGCGAGCCCACGGGGGTGAGATCCCTAAGCTGGTCCAGCTGGCCCGAGTTCATGGACCCTTGACCCCCCGGGACGTGACCCAATCTCGGCCCCTCTGTGTAAGGCTTCAGGCACTTGCGGCTGGTGCGCCCGAGGCCCCCGGGAGCTGCGGACAGGGGAGCTGCCCCACAGGCCGGGGCAGGCGGGAGCCAGCAGAGTCGGCAGCAGCTGCAGGGAGGGGAGCTGCCACCAGAATCTGGGCGTGGGGCTGGGCCCAGGGAGGGAGCCAGGGGACACGCCGGGCTCCGCCTCCTCCAGGGCCGGCCTCACTGGTCCCCCAGCCTGGAGGACGCGTTCCTGCCCTGGCGCTGGGTGGGCCTGGCCCACCAGCCGTGTGGCCTCGGCTAGACTTGTCCTTATGCCTGGTGTCCGCTCCTGGGAGCCGAGGCCCATGATGTCCAGCGCCCAAGTGCCACCTGGTCTGCTGGCCATTTGGCTCAGTCCTGGCTCCTCACCTGCCCACCATGGAACCCCTCTGCCTCAGTTTCCCCATCTGTAAGGCAGGCATCAGGGCGCCTCCTTCCTGGGGTGGCTGTTCAGTGAGGGGCCCTCACGACTCTGGGAAGCTGGGCAGTCGCTGTCCCTGGCAGGACCGGGGCGGGGGCTGGGGCAGCCAGGGTGCGGGCCAGGGCAGGTCCTCCTGCACCACACCAGAGCCGTTCCAGAGTCGGGGGCCCAGGGCTGGCCTCTTCCTCCAGAGCCGGCCGATCTGTCTTCCGGTGGCAGCCGTGTCTGCAGCCGGTGCCCTTGGTGATGCCAGTGTCCAGGAATGCCCGTCACAGCCTCAGCCCTTCTCCGGGAGCTCATGCATTACCCCGACAAGATAAATAAACGTGTGAGCCGCGCTCGGGGCGAGGCAGGCTCCGGCCGCAGCCACAGCGGGTGCCACACTATGGATTTGACTGCTCCCTGTTAAAAATGGGGTGCAAGGCAGGCCTAGCAGAGGGCCCGGCGCTCCGTCATCTGTCCTGGCGGGCGCAGGCCTCGCTGACCCGGACCGACCTGACTGGGTGTATCTGAAGACCCCCATCACCCAATTCCTAGCCCCCTCCCTCCGCCCCCCTCCTGTCCTCGGCTCTCCTCCGCTCCCCCACACCTCCAAAGCTGGGGGATGGGGCAGCAGGCTGTGGGGGGGGCCTCCTATTTGTCCCGCGGCCAACAGAGGGAGGCAGAGGACAGGAGGGGGAGGCCCCTGGGAGCCCTTGGGGACCTGCGGAAAGGCAGGTTTGAATCAGAATGAGAACCGGCCGGTCCGGAAATCCCGGGAGAAGAGAAAGGAAGGGGGGGCCAAACTGCATCTGCCCCCGATGCTCCGGGACGGGCTGTGCTCGGGCTCCGCCAGGCGGGTCGCCGGCGGCTCTGGTGACCCACGTGGCCGCTCGGGCCTTGAGCTCGGGAAAGCGCGTCTGAGCCGGCGGGTGCCGGGCAGCTTCGGGGCGCGTGGCCGGGCAGTCACGCAGCGCCCCGGCCCGCCCCCACGCGCGCGCCCCGCCGTCTCGCCTCAAGTCCTGTTTCTCTGCCCGAGAGCCCGGGTCTGTGGGGAGGCCGACGGGGCCGAGGAGCTGGGCTGGAGGGAGGCCCCCAGGCTCCCGCAGCAAGGGTCACCCAGCAGGCGCGAGTCCCTCCCAAGCGAGCAGGGGCCCAGCAGCGCCTCCCCAGGCCTCGCTTCCTCCGGGAGAAGCCCGCCCGCCCCGGCCGCCCCGCTCCCGCCCTTGAGGGCCCCTCCAGCCCCGCCTCGACAGCCGCCTGGCCGGCGGCTTTGGGTCACAAAGGCTGCCTCTGGGGAGTCCTGGGCACCCCCAGCGCAGGGGACCCCGTCCCCGAGCTGCCCCCTCCCGGCCTGGAGGCCGTGTGTGCAGGACGCCGGGAAGGGGCTTCCAGGTCCTCCCAGCCCCTGGGAAAGCAGTTTCCAGCCTGCTAAGGTGGGGGCCGCCCTGCCGGCCCCGGGCTCTGTGGGGAGCAGTGACAAGCCCCTCGGGCCTTACCTCCAGGCAGGCCGCGGGGATGCACAGGGCCGGGGCAGCTGCGGCACCTTGGGGCAGCAACGGGAGCACCATGGGTCCAGCCAGCGCGGCAGGTGCCCATTTGCAGCAAGACCGAGTCCTTTTGGCCCTGAGGGCCTCTCCTTGGGTGTCTCCCTCTCCTTCAGGAGGGAGGTTTGCACCCTGGCCACGATGGGCAGTGATGGGCAGACGCAGTTTGGGCGGGAAGGCCACACACGCCCGGCCCGTGGAGCCGGGAGAGGCTGAGGAACGGTCCCAGCTCCATCCTGCTCTCGTGACTCCCTCACATGGTCCCTCCAGGCCTCGGGGCCCCGGGGTTCCCCACCCACCGCCACCCTCCCTGGGGGCCCTGGCCACCCCCCACCCCCCTTGCTCGTTCCTGTTCACGCCTGTGCTGTTGCCCTGGTCCCGCGGGGGGGTGTGGGCGCCTGCGCCTGAGCATCGGGCGGGTGGCACCCTCGGAGGGGCAGCTGGCCGCCCACCCGCTCTGCGCCTGGACCGCCCCTGTCGCAGCCCCCCTGCTGGGGCAGGCCGGGCCCTCTGCAGGGTGGCGGGAGACGCCCTCAGGTGGCCGGGCTGCCCCAGCCTCCGCGCCAGCCCGAGCTCCTGGGCTCCCGGCCGCGCCCGTCCGGCCTTTGCTCCCCACCCTGTGACTCAGGGACCCGGACAGCAGGCCCAGCGGGACCCTCTGCCCCGCCCCGAGGCTGGCCGGTAGTGGGTTCAGCACTGCAGGGACAGCCTGGGCTCTGGCTGCGGGGCGGGGAGCGGGTGGGTTCACGGGAACCAGCAGCGCGCCCCGGGGGCTCCCAGGTGGTGGTCAGGGGCTCACGGGGTTCTGTGTGTCGGCTCAGACCCCAGCTCAGCCACAGAGGGGAGGGGCCCGCGGCGCCCGGGGCTGGGGTCCATCTGCAGGCCTGGCTGTGAGCAGGAGCTCTGGGGGGGGGTTCTTGCAGGCGGGGTGCCCAGGGCCCCACCAACCGCAGAGCCAGAAGCTCCAGGAGCACACCTGAGCGTGAGGGAGGCTGGGGCGCCGGCTGCGGGCAGGGGCCTGGGCGGGGTCCGCTCTGCAGGATGGCGGGTGGGGGGAGGCAGGCCGCCGGGCCAGGAACCCCTGGTCAGCTGGGATCCTTGTAGCTCAGCGATCAGGCCTGCGGCTATTGCCATGAACTGTAATGCTCATTCTGGAATGTTCCAGAACACTCAGTGTACCTGGAGGCCACTTTGGATTTTCACCTGTTTCTACACTTGCAGATGTGGCACCGACGGCCCCGGGAGCAGGGGTGTCCCTTGTCCGCGCTGTGCGCCAGCCTCGGGCAGCCGCCAAGCACAAGACGACCTTCTGAAGCTCAGGCCCTGGCGCTGCCCACCTGCCGGGAGCTCGGTGCAGGGGCAGCGCTGCCCTGGGGCACCCTGGGGCTGCGGAGAACGTGGGCTTGGGGGGCTGGACTCAGAGCTCCTGTTCGAGTGTCAAGGGTTTCCTGGGGGAACATCAGAGACGGGGTGCTGCGCTGGATGCTTGTGCCCCCCAAATTCATGTGCTGCAGCCCAGCCCCCAGCGGCATGGGGTCTGCAGGTGGGCTCTTGGGGAGGTGCTTCGGGCCAGGCGAGGTGCTGGGAGGAGCCGGGATGGGGCTGGTGTGCTGGGGGAGAGGAGGCGTCTCTCCCTCCACCGTGAGGGGCGGCGCGGAGCAGGGGCCGCGGATCGGGACGAGGCCTCCCCAGAACCCAGCGGCCAGACTGTGAGGCGCAGCCGCCTGCTGTCCGGCCCGTCTGTGCCCGCGGTGGCCCCGCGCTGGAGGGCCCGCCCACACAACGGCAGGCGGGGAGCCGCACGGAGCCTCCTTCCTGCCAGGCAGCGGGCCCGGTGCTCAGCCGCGCTCCCGGGGTGTCCGCCCCCCCCCCAGCACGAGTGGCTCACCAAAGCCCCCCTGCCAGTGACCTGGGCACCGCGGGGAGGCGCTCTAGGGATGAGGGCGCCTCTGTTTTGTCACACACAGAAGAGAGGGAAGAGCAAGATTCCAACCAAGAGTGACCTGGCCACACAGGGCAGCTTTCACACGCGTGAGGCGGGACACGGGCGCCCTCCCCGCCTGCCCACCTCCGCCCCCGCCACAGTGAGCCCGCCGGCCCCCCATGGAGCTGGGGTCCCTGGGGTGATGCTGATCAGGCAGTCAGGGTGTCCGGTGCTGTCCGGAGAATCTTCGCGAAGAGGCGAGGCTGGACGCCGCCTCCCAGGGAGGATGCTGACCTCCACCTGCTCCCTCGAGGCGCCGCTCCGTGCAGCCAGCTGCCGTCGCTGGCGCTGGAGGGACGTGGGGCCCTCTTGCCTGACCACCTGTAGTGATGGGGGTCCCAGTGGGGGCGAGCCTCAAGGCCACGAAATTAGGTGGGTCTTCAGGGCCCCCAAATCAGGCCCTGGAGAGCAGCCGGCTGGCCGCCACCAGGACGGGACGGGCCCCTGCGGGGTGGGGGGCGCTGCGCAGGCCGTCAGGAGGGCTCCTCAGCTTCTCCCCGCAGTCTCCCGCCTCTCTCTCCCAGGGCCAGTCCTGGCGGGGGGCCAGGGCCGGCTTCCGGGTGGCTGGGTCAGTCCTGCAATAGCCTCCCTCGGGGCCTGGTCTCTCTCCATTGCGGGGAGGCAGCGTGGGAAATGTCCAGGCGCCCCAGGCCCGCTATGCTGCAGCCCCACCCCTGCCAGGCTGGTCTTCCTGGGCAGAGCCAGCTTCCTGTCCTCGACACCCCGGCCGAGCACAGTGGGCAGGTGCTCCCCACAGCTCTCCCTCTGCAGCCTCCCAGGTCCCCCAAGACCCCAGAAGCAGCAGGTTCCTGCAGGGGGGCCCTTGAAGGGGGGGTCTCCAGTTTCCCCTCAAGTCTGGCTTCCCCACGGGGCCAGTGGCTGGGCAGCCTGGAGTCTGTGACCCTTGTCCATTTCGCTTACACCCGGCAGCTCTGCCGTCCCGCCTGCTGGTGGGTGCTAGGAATGGGCACAGGGCCGAAGCTCACCCCGTTCTGCCCTCGTGGGGAGTATGTCTGCTGAGGGAGGTGGACACGAGTCAGAAAAGCATACAGAGCCCTAAAAGTCAACATCTGGGTCCCGTGGTCCGAAGAGGCCCCAGGGCCCCGAGCATGGGTCCCTGCGGGGCCGGCAGGCCTGGCCTGGAGATGGGGGCGCCTGAGGGGGGACGTGAGCCTTCGCGGCCTCGACACGGGCACTGCGGGCTGGGTCTGGGGTGGCGCGTGGCTGCGCATGGAGGTGGAGAGCCGCAGGAAGCCAGGACAGGGTCCAGGTGCAGGGCCAGCGATCTGTCTTGCTTTGGGCTGTTGCACGGGTGGGCACTCCTAGCCTCTCGTGGGTTGAGCCCCGGACGCCGCTGACGTCCTGCAGGGCCCCCCAAGACTGTTGGGCTCCAAGTGTTGGTGGTGGCAAGGTGAGGCTTCCCTGGGAAACCCAGCCTGGCCTCCCAGGTGGGCAGGCCTTGGGGTTCCTGGGGTCCCCCTGTTGGGGCTCAGAGCACGGCCCACTCTCTCTGCGTGTTTAACAGGGATTTGCTGTGGGAAAGAGGTCGCCCTCACAGGACAGGCAGCCCCCGAAACAGGGGAGACGCTGCGAGCCGCACACCTGGTAAGCCCGTGCCCAAGCACAGGGGGCACCATGGAGCTCAGCACCCGGCCCCAGCCCCGGGGCAACATGTCGGGCTGCGGACACGCGTGTCAGAGAGGGTCCACAGGCGCGGGGAGCAGCGGCCGTGCCCCAACTCCCAGCTGGCCCCTGTGAGAGCAGCCGGGCCCCACGAGCAGGAACTACAGGTGTGAGCAAGGACAAGGCGCAGGGACCCCACTGCTGTGGGGGTGCAGTCTGGTGGGGGACAGCCCGGAGGGGAGCGGAGGAAGTGCGCAGGGCGGGGGGCGGGCAGCAGCCACAAGGGGGAGAGGTCGCGGATGTGAGGACGTGGGGGTGGGAGGTGCCTGCTGGGGAAACAGTGACACCTGAGACCTAACAGTGAAGACGTGGACGCGACCTCCGTGCCCGGGCAGCCCCAGCCCTGCCGAGTGGCACCAGCGCGGGAAGGACAGGACACGCTCCGGGGGTGGAGATAAAGAATCAGCAAACACAACAAGAGCAAACGCTGAGATGCTGGGACAGCCCGGGGTGCCAGCAGGAAGGGGAGGCCGGGTCAGCTGGGGCGGGTGCGAGCCAGGGCTGGGGCGATCACCATGGGGAGTACGCTGGGGTCAGGCCCGAGACCTGCTGTCCAGCAACACTGGCCAACGTGTGATGCGTCCAACACGAGCGAAGACTTGGTGCGTCCCTGGGCTGTGTTCGGGGGTGCAAAGAAGGGCGGGAACTGGAGCTCTGGCAGGACCTAGGGCCTGGAGCTCGGGCCGTGACCACTGAACAGGACCCCCCGGGGCGGCTGTCCCAGACCTGGTGTGGCCCTGAACGAGGGCCATGTCTGGGGTCCCTGGCTCCAGCCCTGCGGGAGCAGCACAGGCACTGAAGAGGGTCCAGGCTGGGCCATGTCCACCCTGAGACCCCCCGGCAGGTGCATGGACTGACCCCGGGGTCAGGCAACGGAGCCCTGTGAACATCCACCTACCACCCATCTACCCAGCCAGCCAGCCACATACCCACCCACCTACCCATCTGCATACCCGTCCGTCTGTCCATCCTTCCACCCACCCACCCACCTGGCGTCCACCATCCCTCCCTCCCTCCCCCCCACCAGCCAAGCCCCACCCACCCTTCAGCCACCCAGCTGTCTGCATCTGAGCTAGGGCTGGGAGGTGGAAGTCTCCTGGGGGGCTGGGTGGCCTGGCAGACAGGAACCAAACCGGAAACACCCCTGGGAACAGGCTGCGGCAGTGACCCCGGTGCGGGGCGCACCCGCGGGGGCCCAGAGGGCCCGCTTCAAGGCCTCTGGGCTCCCCGCTGCGGCCGCGGGGTCTGTTGTTCGTGTCAGTCCAACACGAGCAGCGGAGCTGAGTTTGGGTCCTCAGGTGCCCCCCGGGCCAGGAGCTGCACAGTGTGCCCCAGCCCTGGGTGCGCTCGGCTCCTGCCCGGCCTGGGAGCCAGGCCCCATCGCGCCCTCCCGGAGGCGCTGCTGGCCCTCACGCTTTTAAAAAATAGAGGGGATGTTCACAAAGACCCATTAAAGATGACCTTAGGGCGCCGGGAAGGCTCATGTGCACCCCCCTCCCCGCCATCAGAATTCTTAAACATGTCCACTCCCCGCAGGGACGCCCCAACCCACTCCCCCCTCCCACCCCCAACCCCGTGCCCACCCCCCCCCCGTCACATCCGCTTCCGTGGGCTGCCCGGCTGGACATTCCACGCGCCACCTGGCCTTGGCCCCTTTCACCTGCGGGAGGCGGCGGAGGGGTGTCCTAAGCGCTGGGGGTCCCCTCCCTGCTGGAGCAGGGAGCTGCCCTTGGGGGTTCCCAGCAAAGGCTGGGGGCAGGGACTCTTCCCGAAGACTCGGCTGCTCTCCTGCCTTCTGCTGCCCCGAGGGGAGCTTGGGAGACTGGACCGGAGGACAGATGGGCGCTGGTGCAGCGGACCGGGGGTCCCGCCCCTCCCTCTCCTCGGCTCCAGGCTGCAGGTGCCAGCGCTCTGGCCTTCTGAAAATAACCTCCCTGACCGTGAAAGCAGCCTGGGCGGCTGCCCTGGGCTCTGCTCGTCCTTTAGACCAACTTTTCCTGGAACAGCCCCGGGGGGTGGGCAGACAGCCCTGCCGCCTGATGTGGGGTGACTGTCTCCCCACCGGAGGGGGGCGCCTGGGCTCACCCACAGCCAGGTCAAGCTCCTGGGGAGCCGGATAACTGGACCCATGAGTCCCCAGGAAGCCCCCACCCCCTCCTGCCCACCAACGAAGCCCCCCAGAGTCCTGCTGGTCCGGGAAACCCTGAAATCCCTCAGCCTGGGCGGGGTGTCATCACCGCCTCCCCCCAACCGTGGTCCCCTGCAGTTTGGGCATCTGGGGGTCTGCAGCTAGATAAGCAACATCCTGGCCCCTGGAGACAGGCTGGCCGAGGGCCATCGAGGCCCTGGTTCCGGCCAGTCGTTGGCGTGACCCCCGCACTGGTGGCCGGAGGAAGCCATTTATCATCCCGGAAGGATCTGGCCGCTGGCGTGTTTATCTGGAGGAAGGAAATGGACGCTTTTCATCTCCCCCAGGCGGCGTCTGGCCCGCGCCTGCGCCTGCCGAGCTGTCAGCCGGGAGTTTAAACAGCACGTGGCGCGGCTGAGGGTACCTGCTTTGTGTCTCCTGCGGAGCCCCCCTCATCACCCCCTGGGTGTCGCGCTTTATTGCTGCTTCCTCCTTCCAATAAACTCTGTCATAAATTTGATTCTTGTTGGAGCCGAGTTTACAAATCTGTCCTGGCAGCGCAGGCCGGCCCAGTCAGGCCTCTCCCTGGCCGGCGTCCGGCGTGGCCGGCCACCTGGGAGCGCGGGTGCCGGCGGGGGCTGCCCGGCCGGGCCTGCTCGGGACCCCTCAGTTGTTTGTCCAGAGCCAAGCCTGGGAATACACCTGTTGGCAACTGGCATCGGGACCACTGGAGCGCAACTGGCAGGCCCTGCGGCCTGCTGTCTAGAAACATCTGGCAACAGGCGCGTTGGGCTAGGAGTGCCTCCACATTAGCACCTTGGCCTCTGCACCGCTGGGCTCCCACGGGTGAAAAGACAGGGGTCTGCAGCTTCCCTGTGCCCACCCACCCGTCCACCCTTCCGTATGCCATCATCACCCATCCACTGAGACGCCCCTTGGCCATTTTGGGAAATGGGCTTGACAGTAGCCCTGATGAGACCTTGGCGGTGCCCCTGCATCCTGGGGGGTGGGGCGTGGGAGGGTGACGCTCCTCTTGGGTTTCATTCCGCCCGCCCCAGGGCATCAACACCCAGCAGCTGGGCCAGGCCTGCCCTCCACACCCATTATCTGGAAAGAGTTGCTCAGCCCAGGCGGCTGGCAGCCAGGTGTGGGGTGGGGCGGACACCTGCCACACCGACTTCCTGCCACGCCCTCGCCCATCCCAGGGTACCCGGAACTTTCAGCCTTTATCCTGCTGTGCCGGCTTGCTGAGCCCCCTCAGGAAGCTCTGGGATCCCCCCTGCTGCCCGGGGCTCCTGCTGACCATCCTGCCCTAGTCTAATCTCCATATCGCCATCCGGACTGACAGGGTGGGGTGGGGTGGGGCAGGAGGGCTGGGCTCAGGGGGACCCATGGTGTTGGGGGGAGCGGTGCCTGGGCAGCGAAGACCCCGCCGGCCAGATGGAGTGCTGCGTGTGGCATGGCGTGTATGTGCACGCAGGTGTGTATGTGCATGCCTGAGTGAGCGTGTTGAGTGGTCCGTGTGTTTGAGTGCACACGTGTGAGCGTGCGTGCATGTGTGTAGGTGCGTTTGAGCACCTGTGTGACATGTGTGTGAAAGTGTGAGGCCTGTGTAACCAGGGCAGGTGGCTGTGTGTGCACCCACCTGTGTGAGCATGAGGGTGCGTGTGAGCACATGTGACACATGTGAGTGTGCACACGAGTGTTATGGCGTGCGTTTGTGTGTGCGTGCGCATGTGTTTCTCCTGTGTGCCCGCGTGTGTCTGCGAGTGCGAGCACGCGAGTGGGCGTGGAGGCGCGTGGAGCCCCGGGCGCTGTGCTGCGGGGATGGCGGGGCATGCATGTGGCACGGGGACACCACGACCCGTCGGTGTGCTTTTTGAAGTGGGGCACACTATGCGCTGCTGGGACTGGGGGTGCGGCCCGGCTGACAGGTCCCCCGCTTTAGGAGCCAGCGGAGAAGCCCGGGCGGCGAGTGCCGATGCTGCCCCCTGGTGGCGGGTGGCCGTCCCCCTGGCTCCCACATTCAGGGTCTCCCGCAGGACTTGGCAGGCACCCCTGGGAGCCAGGCCCAGCCCGCTGTGCCTCCTGAGCTGCCCTGAAGGGCCAGAGGCCTCGCGAGCGGGCGGACCCCGCCTCCCCCCAGCACCCCTGGGGGCCTCGGCCCTATAGCGCCCGCCGGCCTGGTCGCTCTGCCGATAGCCACAGGACCTCTGGGTTCCCATGAATTCAGAATCCAATCAGACTGACCCACAGCCCTGCCCTTCGTGTCTTCTGGAGGGGAAACTGAGGGGGCCCTGGCTGGTCTCGCCCCCCCCCCAGCCCTCCCGGCCCTCCCCAGAGGGGAAGAGGGCGGGAGTGCTTCCTTCTATTTTTGAACTGCGGCTTCCTCCCCGCACGCAATGTTTCACTTCAGCAGGGAGGGGAAAGGGCTGAGGAGCCGCATCCCCAGTCGGGGGGCATCACGGTGGGCTGAGTCCTGGCCGTGCCAGAGGGTGGGGTCTCTAGCCCCGCCGACGGGGTCCCAAGGCTGAGCAGCGGGTGTCCGGCCACGGCCCTTGGCTGGCGAGGCCCAGGCGCTGGGTGCAGACCCCTCCCCGGCCCCCGCCAGGCGTGTGTGCCGCTTTCCAGAAGGTCCTGAGTCGGCGGCGCCTTCGGGCGCGTGTCCTCCGCTGGGAGGCCGGCAGAGCGCAGGGCAGCGCGGGTGGCAGGCCCGTGCGGGGGCCGCGCTCTCGTGCTGGGTCTGCAGAGCTCGGGGACGTCATGCAGTGCGGGCCCCGCTGGAGGGCAGGGGCCTCTGTGGGGGTGACAGCAGGCGGGTGTCGGCATGGGGGGGGCGAGAGGAGCTCTCGGGCGGACGGGACAGCGAGTGCAAAGGCCCTGAGGCAGGAGAGAGCAGGGCCTCCCCACCGCCCGGGGCCTGGGGGACGGGGCCTCCCGGGACAGGGAGCAGCTCCGGCCAGAGGCCCAGTCCTGGTCTCCCCTCCCTGCTGCCGGCCCCGCAACCGGTCCTCCTCTGGGCGCCCTCTCTTCCGGGGAGCTGGGCCCCGTGGCCGGACGAGCAGCGGCGTGAAACGGTTGGCGTGTGATTGGCTTTCTCGGCGTTGTTTATGGTCCTCTTCCTCGTGGGGCGAGCCTCCCAGGGTGGAGGCCGTGCCCGCCTTGCGGGCCACCCCTCCCCACACTCAGGCCTGGAGCGCAGCAGGGGCTCCGCGAGCGCCCCGAGTGCCCCGCACTCCCGGTCCCGCAGCGTGGCCTTCGCTCAGGCTCATCCTTCCGAAGAGGAGGGCCCGGGTGGCCGAGGTCACGGAGTTAAACTCCCGGGGGCTGTTCAGGCTCCTTCGAGCAGACCAGCTCTTCCAGCACCTCCACCTTCTCTCCCTTTCACCTTGGCTGCTAGGGAGCTCCCAGCCAGCCAGCGTTACCCACCCGGCTGAATTATCTCCCCTGGAGCCCTGGGGGCGCCTCCCTTCCCGCCCCGCCCCTGCCCTCTCCTGCCCGCCTGCTCTCTCTGGCCTCCTTTCTGTGTGCCTACTGCCTGCCACCCCCCAGGCTGCAGAGGGTGTGCGGGAGGTTAAGGGGGCGAGCCGGAGGCAGTGCTGGGGAAGGGACGGAGGCCCCGCCCCTGGGGCCCAGCCCTGGCACTCTGATTGCCCACCTGGGCCTCCCGTACCTCCGGGAGCCGGCTCGGCTCCAAATGGCAAGGACCGGCAGATTAGATCCCGCAGATAAGGATCATTGACCCCGGCTTGGAAGGAGACAGCGGGGCCAGCGGCTTTGAGTGCCTTCTCTGGGCATTGCTCACGTGGGGTGGAAACCCAGGTGCCGCGGGTGTGCGAGCTCCAGAAACTTCCTCGTGCAGCACCACCCACCTGCCCGCTGCCCGCGCGGCCAGGACACCCGGCTCAGACTCCAAGGTGAGAGCACAGGAAATCCCTGCCGCTCCGCCCTTGGGAGAGGCGCCCTCCAGTGCCACCCCCAGCCTGTGGCCCAAGGGCCTCTGACCCCTGGGCCTGGCCCGTCCCTGGCGACCCCCAGCCAGGCAGGTGTGGAGCAGCAGCACCCAGGGAGGCGTCTTGGAAGCTGTGGAGTGTGGCTCCGCGGACCCAGCTCGCTCCTGAGGACCCCAACTCGGAGCTGGCCCCGCTATTTCCCTCCCTGGGAAGGCTGGCTCAGGGGCCCTTGGGGGGCCCCAGCCCCTGGATGAGCTCCCCCTGTTCTGTTCAGTGCCCTCGGTTCCCCACGCAGCCTCAGGGCGTCGCCTGCCCCTCTCTGGGGGTCAGCGAGGCTGGTCAGCTACTCACGGTGGGTGACCTGTACTCAGCCGGCTGTTGGGGCCGCCCCCTCGCTGCTATGCTGGGCCCAGAGACAGCCAGGCAGGCACAGTCATGCCCAGCACCTGAGGTGCCCATTATGCAGGAGCTGGGGGCACAGGCGCTGTGGCTGGAGGGCGGTGGGGTTCAGGGGGACAGCAGCCCCGGTGACTGGGGAGTAGGCGCTGCCTGTGATGAAGGAGCCGGTAGGGCTCCCCGACCTGGGGACCCGCCCCTTAGGGCTCCATGGGGCCTGAGGAAGCTTTGAGGCCCGGGGGGTCTCGGGTGGTGGTGGGCCCCTCTCCCCAGACAGGTTCCCGCAGGCCTTCTGCTGGGCAGGGCGTCCACCCCGCCTGGCCCGGGATGCCCTCCAGGGGGCAGTGTCCGCCCGGGGAGAGACGGAGGGCCTGCTTCTCCCCTGGCTCCTCTGGCCTGCACAGGCTGACCTGGGGGGCTGGCTAGCACCCCCGCCTGATGGGGCTGCTGCGGCCCTGCGGCGCCAGCCTCTTCCGGTCAGTGTGCCAGCAGGGGATGATCCCTCAGGGCTCCGCAAGCCTGTCCTCCCTCTGCCTCTTTATGGAAAGTTTGCTGGGCCCCAAGCCCCGTGCTCGCCTTTCCCCCAGGTTAGCGGGGCATCCCGCCTGGACAGGGCAGCACGCCCCCGTTGTGAGATGTGGCCGCTGCCTCCTTTGGGGGTTCCCCGCGGCCACCTGGCAGGGTGGGGGCATCATGGGGGAGGCACCCAGCCAGGCGCTAACCCAGTTTCCAGGCCCAGGCTCTGCCCACCCTGCAGGTCTGCCCGAGGACAGGGAGTGCATGTCACTCAGGGGCCACAGGCTCTGGCCTCACTGGGTCTCAGGATCCCCACCCTGAAAATGGGGGTGCTGGCACATGCGAGGTAGGAGGGATGGGGCGAGTCAGGCCCGCAGAGTGCGTAGATCAGGGCTGGTCCCTGGGGAGGGCCTGGTGGCGCTGTCTCCCCTGGTCTCACCCCTGCTGTGCACCCCCACAGGCAACGTCCCCTCAGGGCCCTGCAGCCCCCCCTTCTCTGCCACCCACAGTCACCCAGATGATGCAGGAGCCCTGGTCTTCCTGCCCTGTCTGCCCTGTCCACCCTGCTGTCCTCCCAGCCCGGCCTCCAGAGCTCTTAGTTACAGGTCTCTCTTATGCTCAGAACACCCCAGCCTCCTCCCTGATGGCCCGTCCTCACCTGGCGGAACCCTCCCCTCCAGGCCCTCGGGCCGCTCTGCCCATGCCGGCTCCTGGCTCCCGGCCCCAGGGCCTTTGCACGTGCTGAGACGCCTGCCCTGCCCGCTGCCCCCTGCGGCCTCCCCCCACCACCCTGAGAGTGGGGGCTTCACCCTCCCTCCATCCGTCCACCCGGAGCTTTGCTGCTCTGCCCCCCTTCTCATGGCGGGCCCCCCCAACCTACTCACTCGTCTTGCTTTGCGCCTGTTCACCCCACGAGGCGGTGGGGGCTCTGTCTGCTTCCGTCTCTGGGGCTCCTGTTGGGGAGGAAAGTCAGTTTTCCTTCCACTCTCGGGTTCTTGGCTGAGACCCCTGAACGCCCAGCACGGCCACAGGAGAAGAACCAGTGGGGGAGAAACTTGTGTTCGGGAGCGCCCCGAGAGCGCGGCCCGGGAGCGGCCTCCCCGCGGGCTCGGCTCCCCGCGCCAGGGGCAGGGGCAGGGGCAGGGGCAGGGCGTGGGGCTGGGCCAGCGGGTCGCGGGAAGCCGGTAAACAGGTCTGGGCTTTATGCAGATGGGAGGCTGCCCCCCTTGGCCTCACTTCCCAGACGCCCCGAGACTCCTTTGCAGATGGAGATTTCTCCTTCCACATGCAGATGCCCGGGGGCCGAGCTTTTCCTGTGTCTGCCGTTTCCTGCAAATGAGCGGCTCAGGGTTTCCCGGGAAACGTAAAGAAGGTCACCCACTCCCAACAGCCTGCTGCTGGGGAGCCTATTGGGACACGTTCTGCTCCCGACTGCCCCCCTTCCTGGCCTCCCACAGAACCGCTCCACTGATGGAGGCCGCCCTGGGGGCGCAGGGGTCAAGCGTCAGCGCTGTGAGGCTGTCCAGCCGCTGCAGCATGCGTGCGATCCCCAGCTGGGGCGCTGATCTACGGGGCGCAGCAGCCCTCTCCTGTCTCCCCGCTGCTCCCCGCAGCAGTGGATTTCAGTGGATCCGCCTGTTCTGCTCCCCACTCTGTCTCTGGTGACTCCTCTCACCCCCACCCGCCCCGCACCTCTGGCCTGCACCCCAGCTCCTGTATGCATAAATAAATAAACCTAAAAAAAACCCTGCTCAACCGATGGGTGACCCCGGGACTGGAAACCCTCCCCTGCCCCCCCCCCGCCCTCCCCCCCACCGCCGCCACAGGCCTGCACCCCAGGCTCAGCATGGCCCCAGGCTGCCCTGGAGAGCCCATGGGGAAGGAGTCGGGGTCAGGCTAACCTTCTATGAAGGACACCCCTTGGCCTGGACTGCCTCTGCTCGCTTACACACCCTGACTGTTGCCCCCTTTTGGGGTTCCCTACAGCCACCTGGCAGGGAGGGGGCATCATCGGGGAGGCACCCAGCCAGGCACTAACCCAGTCTCCAGGCCCAGGCTCTGCCCACCCTGCAGGTCTGCCTGAGGTGACTGGGGGGAGACAGGAGACCCAAAGGGGGAGTGAGATAGAGTGGGGGACCCCGCCATCCCTGGGCTCACCCTGCCCCCAGCTCCCTTCCCTTTCCCAGGCTCCGCTGTGGGGGCACTCAGGGTCTTCCTGCCGCCCCACCCCAGCATATCCAGTCGTCGTGGTCCCCCCCCCCCATGAGGAAGAAGCCCCAGGCTCTGCCCCCACCTGGCCGGGAGGGCCGAGCTGCCCTCGTAAAAGCATAAACCCGCGACTGGCAGCGGCAGGCTGGAGATAAGGCGGCCCTTGAGGCGCAGATAAGCTGCAGTGGCCCCTCCAAGCAGTGCGGCCTGGGGGTGCCCACCTGGGCTCTCCAGAGATCAAAGTCGGCTTCTGGGCTGGGCGTGGGGGGTGACAGCAGGGCCTGGGCTGGGGAGGTGGCCCCGGGTGGAGGGGCTCAGGGCCCGGGGGGCTTCCCGCGGGGACTTTTGTTTCAATTAGTTTTATTGAGTAACATTGGTTCACAGCACTGTGTATGATTCAGGGGTACAGGATCCCCAAATGGACCCCAAATGGGCTTTTTCTTTTACTCGATTGCAAATAAAGAAACCTGGGCCCTAGGGCTTCAGGCAGCTGCTCCCCACGTGCCCCCCAGGGCTGGGCCTGGGATGTGTCTTCCCTCATTTCTCAAAAGCCGAGGAAAGACCCAGTGGCCTAGGTCAGGAAGGAGCCCCAAGGCCCATCCTGCTGTCTCAGGCTGAGCAGGACGACCTGGGCAAAGCAGGAGCCCAGGCTGGCACCTCTGGATGCAGCAGGGCTGAGGTCAGAGGTTGTGGGCATGGCTGGGGCTGGGGCCAGGGAGGGTGCCCTGGCTTCACTGTTCTCTGGGGACCCCCAACCTAGACTTGAATGGGCTGTGAGTAGGAGACACTGGGGAAGGGTCCCGGCCCTGCGCACCTGCCTGGCTCCTCACCCTCCCCAGTCGGGGCCTGACAGCCTGGGGTGGGGATCTCAGCTTGGAACCCAGGCCCACTTCTGCAGCCCGTTTTTGGGTTCCACCCATAGCGGTTTGGAGGCACCGTGAACACACAGCACCCAGAATTCTCTGCCACAGTCTCTGCTTAGGGCTTTTCTTTCTCTTCCTGTACTTTTCCAAAGGGGAGAGGGACAGGGTGGGTGGGTGGAAGTGATTGGAGCAGCAGACGTGTAGGAGGGAGGGTGGATGACACCCCCAGTGGCAGGCCCCCCAGCCTTCTTCCAATGTCCGATGGGGTGGAGTCTTGTCCCATTTTGCAGAGGAGGAAACTGGCCCCTCGTTGGCACAGGGTGACCTGAGAGTGCACACAGGCTCTGTGGCATCTGGGAAACAGCTGGGCACTGAGCCTCCACCCATTGATCGGCTGCAGCCCTTCCCGGGGGCGCCAGGCCCCTGCCCTGTGCCCCAGCTGCGGGGGACCTCACCTGGGCTGTTCCTGGGGCTCCCCTGGAGGAAGCTGAGGGAGCAGTGTTCCTGGAGGGGGGACTCGTTCCTGCCACGGACAGGTGGCCCCACATTTCCAAGCATTTTTGTGACTTGGCCCAGTGGTAGAAGGATATGGGGGCCCCCAAGGAGCATCTGGGTGAAGACAGAGGCCCTAACAGCAGCGACCCCAGCCTCCCGCCCAAGGCCCCAATGTCCCAGGCCCAAAGGCCCTAAATGTCATAGGTCATTCCTGTGCGGTCAGGACAAAGTCATCCAGTGCTTCCGGAAGGACGCAATGAAAATGTTCCTCCTCCTCACCTTCCCGGCCTTGAGACCCATCTGCTCTTATAGATGGCCCAGAAGTGTTCCGTGTGCACACTTGCTCACAAGCACACGTGCCAAGTCTCTCCATCGTGGACTGCATGCTGTGCCCAGGCCACATGCCCAGCACCCTCTGCTGGGCAGCTGCCTCTGCTCACTCCACGAATCAAGACATCGCTTCATCCACGCAGATGGTTCTTGTTCTTTTTGATGGCTGCATAGTATTCCATTGCACACCTGCACAGTTTATTATATTCATTCCCATTGTCTGTCTGTCAACAGGCATCAGTAGCACCCTGGACTCTCTGCTTTTGTGCACTGGAAGGTTATTCTGCTCACAAATTCCGAGTCCCACTGACGGATTCCTGGGCCCCCAGGCTGTGTCCGTCAAGCTGTAAAGTTGTCCCCGGTTGGGAGGAAGAAGCTGGAATCCAAGGAGCAGGAAAAGGGCTTTCTCTCGGTTGGAAGTGTGCTCTCTCTCTCTCTCTCTCTCGGAATATATATAGATATATTCACTTTCTGCTTGATGGAAAGTAAATGCATTTTTAGAAAGATTAACAGTCAATTGGCTGGTAGGTTAAAAGTGGCTTATTCTGGGGGGAGAGCAGTGGTTGCTCCCATGACTTTGGTACCTTTCAGTCGTACATTTAAAGGACTCCTACCCCCTTCCCGGCACCGGAGGTTGCCCGGGCATGGGTGGCAGCCCCACATCTGACGGCCTCTGGGATGTGACCAGCGGGTAGTTGATTAACCAGACCGCCAAGACAGGGAGGCCAGCTGCAGGGAGGAGCTTCCTTGCAGTTTGGCCCAGGAATGTCTCATTCCCTTGACTCAGCAGTGGCTTCTGGGCATCCCGCTAGGGCCAGGGACATGCCCTGCAGGTCACTGACCCCCACTGGTCACTGGGAGCTCGCCGTTGCGCGCTCTCGGCCACCTCAGAAGCCGACCCCAAGCCTGCCCCAGCTGCCGTGGCCCCCGGAGCGCTAGCCATCTGGCCCGGGGACGGGGGGCGTGGGGGGCGGTGCCCAGGAAGGATGCAGAGGCCGGTGTTCAGGTGGGCTGGGCTGAGGAGCCATTTCAGTCCTTTCCTTTGCCAGGGCTTGTCTGAACAAACCTTGCTTTCTCCAACAGAAATAAAGCAGGAGCTGCGGAGACAGCATCACATTCTCTGCTCGTCACTGGGGAAAAGAACCGCAGTGAAATGAAGCGAGTAAACGAGATTCCAGGACACACTCTGCCTCACCCAGCACGCCCACGGGGAGTCATTTTGACTTATCGACCCACACGAACACATTAAAGTGAATGTTTCACATCCGTGTTTTCAGATTAAGTCCGCAAGGCCCAACAGGCACCTTCCGCGCGGCAGGGCTCAAGGGCAGGCGCCCCCGCCAGCTGGACCAGGGCCACCGTCGTGACCACTTCCCCACGGTCACGGGCAGCTCAGGAAGCGGGTGGAAATGGTGACCTTGAGCAGGAGGCCTTGCTGCCCCCGCCCCGGCCGGAAGGCCAGTGCCCGCCCCTCCTCGCGCCCAGGTCGCACTGGGGACACCCCTGGAGGCCCCTCCAGGACGCGGAGGTCCCTAAAATGCGGCGCGATGAATGAGATCCGGAGTTTCCATTGCGCACCCGCAGCGCGCGCGGATGAAGGCCTCGCTCCAGGACGTCTCATTCTCGGACGGAAAAGGGGCCGGGAATCCCGGCAGAGCTCGAGCGCCGAGGCAGGGCGAGGGCAGCGCCTGGCACACGCGGGGTGGGGGTGTGATGGCATCACTTCGGAAAGGGTGGGCAGGATCTACCGCGCCCGCTAGGCCTGCCCGGGGATGCGGCGGGTGATGCTGCCGGCCACGCGGGCTGCCCACCCCGGAGGAACAACACCCGGGCCGAAGAGGAGCTTCCTGCGAGTTTCAGGCAAGGGGAGTCACAACCAGAAGGTCCAGGGAGAGGGGCGGGGGAGGGTGTAGACGCCGCGCGTGGAGGACGCTGCTGTGAGACAGGGTGGACGGCCGGCGGGCACAGGGTGGCGGGCACGGGGCGGCGGGTACCGCTCATCGTGACCGCCCAAGGCTCCCCAGGCACAGGTCGCTGGGCAACATCTGCAAAGTGCAACCTGACCCGCAGTGGAAAGCGGGTGCGGGGAGAGGGCTGGCAGGAGGGGGTGTGCTGGGGTGATGGGGTGCTCCTACCTGGGCACCTCGCCCGGCCCCAGGCAGGCGCCTGCCCCTCCTCCCCCTTCCGTCAGAATTAGCCTGGGTAGCTCAGGGCTTGAGCCAGCGAAGATGCAGCTCCGCGGTGTCTCCTCAGGTGGGAGGCCGCAGCGGGTGCTGGCGGGAGTGACAGTCCCCGCTACTCAGACCCTGCGGCATCCAGCCAGGCTGGGCCACTTGCACACACGCTCGTGGCTCAGGGTTTGGAGAAGGATTCGGCACCGGCGAGGTGGGGGTGCGGGACGGCGAGGGCGTCCGCTGGCCTGTTAGCCCCTGACAGAGCTGCTGCCTGGCGAGTGTGCGCGCACGCACGCACTCCACACACACACACACACACACACACCGTGCACACCGCATACCCCCCCCACACCCCCCCCCACACACATGCACATTTTCAGGCAGGTCTGCGGCCCTCGGGGCAGGGCAGGGCTCCTTTGTGTCGGTCTGGGCAGAGTGCTCGGCTGGGGGAGACGCGTTGACTCTTGCAGCCTCCAACGGACTGGACGGGGCCCACCCTCGATATTGCGCATCATCTCCTCAAGCCCGCTGGCCCACGGGCGCCACGCCTGACGGCACCTTCACAGCCACCCCGGGTGGTGCGGCCCAGGCAGCCCCTGAGCCCGGCCGGCCCACGCGGGAAATGAATCTTCTCGAGGAGGGAGGCTGTTGGGGGCGGCGGGAAGTGCGGCCAGAGGAAGGTTCCTTGCGTCTCCCTGTTCTGGACAGGCCCCCTGAGGCCCGCCACCACCACCCCTGCCCCCCACCCCCTCCCTGGGCTCAGGCTGGGAAGTGGGGGTCAGCTGACCTTTGGAATATGCACAAAATGTACTTCTCAGCCCGCCCGTTTCCCTACTTCTGGCAGAGGCTTTGTAGCTGCCGTCACCGGCCCGCCAGGCTCCCGGACCCCACAGGGTAAGGAACAAGCCCCCGCGGGGGCCCGAGCCAGGCCAGACCCCAGGCGGAGCGGCAGTCCTGTCCAGGGCCAAGGGCCGCCTCTCGAGGACGCGGTCAGCACACGCAGCCGCGGCCATGGGGACGCCCGACAAGGGGGAGGGAGTTAACGGCAACACGATTCCCGGCCCCGGTGGGGGGGGGGTGGCCTCTTCCTTCATCTCCTCGCGGTTTGCTGCTTTCATTTGGCCTCACGGACGGTGAAAACGTCAGGCTTTGAACGGCTGCTTATCGGAGATCGTCCAACCCGGGTCCGCGAGGGGATTTTGGGAATAAAGGCCGCGGCGGAGTTCAGGGACCTCTGGGAGCTCACGCGCAGGTGCCTCCTGCACACGCTGCCCGCCTGCCCGCGGCCCCAGGCCCCGGCCCGTGCCTCGCCCCTGCGGCTCTGGAGTGACCGCCAGGCTGAGCCCTGCCCGCCCTCCCCTGCGCGCTTGGCTCCCACGCCCCAGCCTGGGCCTCGCCCAAGGGCAGGCGCGATTCTCCCACGCCCAGCCCCAGGGCAGCGGCGCCTGGGAGACCCTGGCCGGGGAGGCTGCACCCTGGTCCTGGGACACCAAGCCTGTGGCTGTCCTGCCGCGCCCCCTTTCTGGGGCCACCCTGGAGCCAGCTGTCCTAGTGCTCCCGTGCCGGCCGCTGCACCTTCCTGATCCCGAGGTCACTGACCCAGCTCATGGCCCGTGTGGGAGGCCAGGGAGAGGCGACCAGCCTCCACGAGGCCCGGCTCCCCTGAGGTCGATGACCCCGCCGCCCACACGTGCCCGGCAGGGAGCAGCCCTGCCCCCAAAGGCCCAGAGTCTGCCCGGAGGGTCCGGATGCCCAGCTCGGGCTGAGATTCTCCACCTGCGCCCAGGCCCAGCCGCCTGGCCCCTCGCCTCTCTCTGTTCCAGGAGGCCGACTGGTCACGGGCTCCCCACCTCGGGCTCCAGCTGCACTGCACTGGAGCCCCCCGGGGTCCACCCCAGCCCCCCACCCAGGCCCGGCATGTGGCCAGCTAGCACCCTCCCTGCGACCCCTCTGGGGCAGCGTCTGCTTCCCCAGGGCCCTGCTGGACACACGGCCTCTGGAAATAACATCGGCATCAGCACCTGTGGGGCACTGACCATGTGTGGGGACACTTGACCAACGCCCTGGGACACGACTCCGGGGGTGCTCCGATGAACCCTCCTTTACAGATGTGGAAACTGAGGCACAGGAGCAGAGTGGCAGGGCGGGTTTCCAAGGACTCCAGGACCTGCAGGGAGGCGAGGGTCTTCTCCAAAATGGGGTCGCCCACTGGGGGCCCGTGTCAAGGTCACCCTGGGCAGGGTCCGATTGGGCTTCACGAGCCCCGTGTGGGGGGCAGCGGTGCTGATCCCTTGACCCTGGCCTCTGACCGGGCCCCGTGGGCTCACACACGTGGAGTCCTCGAGGCCGAGCGCCTCACCTGTGGCGGCAGGTGTCCCGGCTGGAAGCTTGACCCCGGCGGCCCCAGGTTGCCCCAGAGTTACCTGGCGGCAGGTGTCTTGCCCACAGCTCCCGGTTTCCTTTCTGTTCACACAGGACTGAAAAGGAAAGTCTGCGATCTCGGGGAACAGAGGGCGAGCTAAAAATACTCCCCATAAACAAACAAACGGGGTCAGGGACGGGTTTGTGATCCGATCCAGGCGCACAAAGGCCGCCCTTTATGGCAGCGCATTTGGGTTGGTTGCCCAAAGAATGCCAGGCCCGAGATAAAGGCAGGCGGCGTCCCTGTGGGCCGCGGCCCCAATACCCTGCGCGGGCCTTGACCTCGGGGGCCGGTGCCGCCGTGTGCCTTCTTGGAAGGGAGCGGCCGTGACAGCCCTGGGGAGACAGGCCGTGGGGCGGGGCCAGACGGGACAATCACGGAGCTGCCTTCAGATTACCCTCAGCCTGTTATCAGCTTGAACTCTGGGGACACGGCCACCCTCTGTCAGGGAGCCATGGTGCTCCCCGCCCCCTGCCCAGAGGGGCCGCGGCCGGGCGCGGGGCTGCAGGAGGAAGGGGGACAGTTGCTTGGTCTTTCTTGTCAAGATTTTAACACAAAATAAACGCATGGCTTGTTCCGGAGGGCGAGTCCTGAATAACCCTGGGCAGACTGTAGAACCTTCCAGAACTTCAGCTGGCCTGAATATGGGCGATTCCAGCCTGCCTCTGGGGCTGTGGGAGGGCAAAGGAGGGTGCTCAGCTTGGGCCTGGCACCCGCGGGATTCGGTGCCCACCCTCGGGTGTCTGTAGCCCGGCGGGCTTGCTGATTTCACGTGTGGGGTCACAGCGGCGGCATCGGGACGGGACTCGAGCCCTGCCGCGGGCCCCGGCGGCGCTGCCTGTGCGCTCTCAGCCTCATCAGGCTGCATCACGAGCCACAGCAGATCTCCTCAGCAATTAGGCCTGTTCCCTGCTGGGGGGCCCGCTCTCTGGGCCAGCGCCGGGGCTGCCAGGGCCTAGCGGGTGTGATGTAGACGCCAGGAGGGCCAGGAGCATTGGGGGGCTCACAGCTCCCCTGCAGCAGGGCAGGGGCAAGGGTGAACGGCTGTGGGGGGCATGAGACTGGGGCCCCGGGGCCGGGCCTGCCCAGCTGAGCAGCTGTCTTCAGGATGGAGGGCCCGCCCAGGCCTGGGGGGTTACTCCCGGGGTAGCCTAGGGGTGCCGTCTAGAGGAGGGGGTTCTGGGTGAGGGCGCCACTCAGAGTGTGTGTTGGGAACTGCTGCTGGTGGGTGGAGGCTCCAGAGCACCCCTGTGGCCTCGGGGCCTCTGGATGCAAGCGGGGTCCCAGCCTGGGGGTGCCGTCTACTGGGACTGGACACGGGCTGGCGTGGGAATGACATGGCCGCGAGGCCGAGTGGACTGGGGCAGTGGGCCTGGCCTGTGCCCCTCTGCTGTTCATCTTCCCCGCCCAGGGGCCCCTGCTGGGAGCAAGTCGGAGGCCTGGCTGTTTCCTCCCTGCTGTGCCCGTGGCACCCCGACAGGGAAGGGGCCACCTCAGGGCAGGGCTGGTCTTGCTGTTTGCAGAGGGACTGTGTTTCCCCTGCGCTGAGGATTACTCGGGGTAGAGGCCGACGGATGCACAGGTGTTGCCCAGACACCAGGCCTCGAGGGCCCCGTGGGGGCACACCCGCTGGCCTGGCCTGGCTTTGAGGCCCCAGACACCTGCAAAGCTGCCTCTGCACAGCCTTAGAACTTGGTGGCCGGCCACGTTGGCCCAGGGTGGCCCCGGGGGCCCTGGCAGGTGAGCCCAGAGCCCACAGAACCGGCCCTGTGCACGCTCAGCTGGAGCCGGCTTTAAAGGCTCCAGTCAGCCTGGGTTTTCTAGAAGGGACCCGTCTGCTATTTCTCTTCTCCTGCAGCTCACAGGCGGCAGAGGAGGAGGCATGGTGGGGGCTGGGGGGTGGGGGGGCAGGGAAGCAGCGCAGACCGGGGGGATGGGGGTGGGGGGGCACTCCCCTAGTCCCCAGCTGCCTTGGAGCTTGATTGGCAATTAGCAGGTGTCACAACCCTCCTCTCTGAGTGACAGCTGTTCCAGATGTCAGATTCTGCCAACCTCACGTCTTGTTCTAAAACCTCTTTCCAGGGGGACTCGGGGGGAATTAACGTTCTGCCAGACGAAAGGAGCCGGGAGGGGCTCGCCCGCCTGGGCTCGCGGGAGGGGCCCGCCGCTCGCGGGCTCGGGCCTGTGGAGGCGCTGCGGAGGGAGAGCCCGCCCCGCCGGCAGCACGTCGTGCCTGGCCCAGGTTGGTCTGTGGACGCCCCAGCCCCTGCCTTGATCGGCACCCCGAACTCTGGAGAAGGCCTCCAAAGTCAAGTGTGTGAGAATGGGGCGGGGGCGGAGCCGCCCCTCGACTCACCCGCATTTGCCGGTGCTGCCTGCAGAGCACACGCAGGGCCGCGCCTGGGGTCTCGGCATCTGGGCTCCGGCCAGCTCGGCGCGGCAGCCTGTGCTGGTGGCCCAGGGCGCCCACGGGGAGCGACCCAGGCGGGACAGAGCTGGGTGCTGCCCACACAGCCGGCTCGGGGGCTTCTCCCGCCTCTGCCAGGCCGGCTGTGGGCGGGGCAGGGCAGGTGCTCCTTGTCGAGCTCCAACGAGGCTTCGTGGTCATGTGTTTGATGAGGAATGAATCCCTGCAGACTGGGGCTCAGAGGGGAGAGGCTGGGGCTCGGGGCAGGGGTCCCCAGGGGGACGGGTGCTGGAGGGTATTCTGTCCACATCCCCTGGGCTCAGAAGGTCCGGCTGGGCCTGGACCCTGCATTTCTCACCAGCTCCCGCGGGATGTTGAAGCTGGGGCGTCGGCAGAGGGGCCAGGGCCCTCTGATTCCAGCTAACCTGGGATGGGGTGGAGACTGCAGCGTCTGGGCGGCAGGCCTGGGGTGCCCTGTCCTCCCACGGGCTGTCCCAGGCAGCCCGACACAGGCGGGCACAGTGGGATCGCCCCATTTCACAGAGGAGACGCAAAGCCGGGGGCTAAGAGACAGAGGGGCCTCGGTACAGGTGACCCCAGGCCCGGCAGAGACCAGCGCAGGCAGTGGCGGGGGGAGCACCCTGGGCCAGGCCAGATGGGTTGGGCCGCGCCCTGGGTTGTGGCTGGTGTCAGGGGCTCGCCCGGGACCACGCTGGGCCAAGGCCCTCCACAAGGGCCCGAGCCTGCAGCCACAAGGCGGCGCTGTGCCGCGGGGCTGGGCCTCCCTGCTCCCCTCCCTGCCCGGCTCAGCACCGGGGCCTTCTCCATAGGCTGAGGGTCTCAGGCTGGGGGACGCAGGGCTCTGCCCGCCTCCCCGTGCCAGGCACAGAGGGCAGGTGGCACCTTCCTGCTGGGGCGCGTGTGGTGAGTGCAGGTGTGAGCACATGGGTGTGTGCATGGTGTGTGTGCAGTGCGTGTTCCCTCTTGCATGCATTTCTGCCCGTGTGTTGGTATGTGCGTGTGCACGCCTGGTCTGTGCCAGCGGGGTGCCTGCTGGGGTCTCCTGGCCTCAGCCGCCCTTGCTCTCCGCACCCCAAACCCCCACCGATGCCACTTACCCCTCAGGACGCTGCTGTGGGACCAGGTTCCTGGGAGGGTCTCCTGGGGGACAGGGCAGGGCAGGCCGGGCCCCCACAGCTCCGGGCCGGCCTCCATCACGTTCCGCGCGAGCTCCCCGGGGTTCCGGGCTGTGTGGTATTTCACCAGGGCTCCCCATTTTCGGGCACGAGCCTGAGCTGCAGGCAGAATCGCGGCTGGTGGTGCTGAGCAGGGCTTCCCAGCACCCGCCGAGGCTGGTTTATTCTCCTGCCAGCCCTGAGGCGGGTGATCTGATCGCGCCTCCTATGATGAGGAGAGTTAAGCGACTCACCCGAGACCGCCAGCTGAGCAGGGAGCCCACCAGCCGGGTCTGACTTGATGGTTGCGGGTGAAGTGACTCCAGGGCCAAGTAGACCTGTCATCAGAAGCTGCCACAGGGAGCCCAACGCCTCTGTGTGCAGAGCGGGGCGGGGTGCTGCTCCTCGGGCGCCCCCTTCTCCAGGAAGCCCCCCCCGGCCTGTCAGAGTAAGCCCTGGCTCCCCGGGAGCCCCCTCTCTCTGGGTCCCCCTCAGCCCGTGCTCTGGGGTGGACGCGCCCTAAGCTGGCCGGGCGTTCAGGCTGGGGCACTCTGCTCCCTCACCCCTCTCTGCCGCCGGCCCCAAGGGACGCCCCTCCTTTGAGTCCTGCTTCTGGGACGGGCAAGCCTCCCCGGCTGCCCCAAGAAAGCCTCCAGACCGGTGGCTTCCCAGCGCGGTGCCCCCAGCTCTGCTCACATGGAGCCAGCGCACCTGCCTGCATCAGGAGCGGCCAGGAGGACGGGCGCCCCAGCCTCGCCACCCCAGGCAGTGCCCGCCTTGCGAGGGGCGGTGGGGAGAGCACCCCCGGCCCCCATGCTGGAGGGAGGACCTGCAGGCCATGGCTCACCCTTCTCTGAACAGCCTTTAACTGTGATTTGGTCCAGTTTTCACCTTGGCCTCTGGCCCGGAGGGTGTGGACATCCCGCGGGGTGGTGCCCTTGGGGCCTGCACCGCCCAATCTGGGGCCAGCCCCCCACACCTGCAGAAGCGCTGTCCTGTGCCCGGTGATGGCTCTGGCACCCCCATCGAGGACACCCACTCCCAGGGACTCAGGGTGGAGCCGGGGCTCAGGCTGGGCCTGGCGTTGTCAGAAAACAGAATAGTCCGGGAACGTGTGTAGAATAGTCCGGGAACGTGTGTTTGGGCGCCCGAGGATCTCTCTCCAGGGACAATCTTTAAAATTCAGCCCCTCCAAGCCCTTCTCCCCCTCCTTCTGGCGGCCTGGCTCTGTCTGTCTGTCTGTCCACCAGTGCCATCCACGCCTCGCTGGCACTGTCCAGGGACCCTGCCCTTGGGCCGTCATCTCCGGAGTTGGGCTCCCCCCACACCCTGCGGGCCTGCCCTGCCCCTGGCTCGCTCCTGCGCTTGAGTGTCCGTCCCCCAGGACCTCCCTGGCGCTCAGCAGACAGTAAGTGCTTAATAAATGTTTGTTGCTCGAATGTAGAACTGAATTTGAAAAGATGTCTCGAGAAGCCCAGAACATTCTCCACCCGACCCCTGTCCAGGCTCTGCTGGGATGGAGGAGCTGCCTCCCTAGCAGGGTCGCCACTGGGCGGGCGCAGCGCGGGGTGCCCGGCACGGGTGCCTGCCCCCACGAGGGCCGCAGGCCGGGGGTGGAGGAGTTCGCCCAGGCCCGTTGGTTGCCCCGGCCCCTGGAATGTCCTGGTGGGTAGAAATGAATGGTTTGGAGGGCCCAAGTGCTGTGAGGTCTGTCTCTGGATGGAGGGAGAGCAGCCACGCGGAGACGCAGCTGACCCCAGACTCAGAGGCATTAATTACTCAAATGAATAAGTATTAAATCAAAGGCCTGGCTTCAGAAATTAAACTCAGATTAGCCCCTTGCTCACTTCCTGTAAAATCAAAACCATTTGGTTGGAGAATGGACACCGGGGAGGGGAGCGCCCGGGAGCAGGGCCGGCGGCCAGCTGCTGGGCCGTGGGGCCTTCTGGGGGGAGCCGCCACCCGGCTGCCCCGGGCCCCCAGCGAAACCCCCAGGTGACTCTGGGGAAGTGGACTTGCTAGGTGACCTCCCCTCTGCTCCCGCACCGCCCAGGAGGGGAGCTACCTGGAAAGGGGGGCCCGGGGGTGCTCCCCAGGCCGCCGGGGCTCTTGGACAGGCAGGGTGGCGGCGCAGATGCCGGTCGTGGGTGAGAAGACCAGGCAGGCCGCTGGGCCAGGTGCGCCCTGAGCTGGGAGCCTTCGGGGGACTTGCTGGAGGTCTTTTGCGATGTCACCCCTGGTGGCCGGGTGCCTGGCTCCCAAGTGCCAGTGATATTTGGGGTGCTGACCTGGTCTGGCTTCCACCCCCAATGCTCTGCCCACAGCACTGCTCAGTGATTGCCCCCCAGCGCCCTGCAGTGGAGCTGAGCCCCCCAGCCCCGCCAGTCACCCCTTCCCGGAGGACCCTCCCCGAGCCTCTGGAAGAGGGTCTGTGTGCCTCTCACGAGGACGCCTGGGCCGCGCAGCCGTGTGGGGTGCGGCCACCACCTCCCACTTCCAGGTGCCACGCTGAGCCCCACAGAGGCCGCACGCTCAAGACCCCCCAACCCCCGTGCCGCCTGCCCCCTCACGCAGAGCCCACAGGTGGCCGAGAAGCCAGAGCAGCCTCTGCACAGCTTCTCAGCCTCGGCCTAAATGGACCGGCTGCCTGCCCAGCTCGTGGCCTGCGAGACCCCAGGGGAGCCTGCTGGGCGGAAGCGTCTGGGCCCCGCCGCGAGACCTGCCCCTGACTCTTCAGAGAACAGGACTGGGCAGCAGGCCTGGCGGAGGCCCAGGTCCCTGGGACCTGGCTCCTGGCGTCTCGGGAGACCTGGCCGGTCCCAGTGGGGCACCGTGCTGCCTCGCCTCCCCCCGCTCTGGCCACTGCCCTCGCCCCATCTCTGCGTCCTGGAAGGAGGGGGCTCGTCAAGGGAGCCCCACCCCCACCCCGGGTCTCTACGGGACTCCCGCCTGGGGTGGGGCCGTGCCCAGGCCCCCTGAAAGGAGGCCATTTGGAGCATCAAAGCCATTTTGTCCCCAGCCGGGCCCAATTCACACCTGATTGCAGGTCAGCCAGGGCGAGGAGGGGCTGCGGGTTTATGGCGGCCAGGATGGGCCGGGCGGCCTGGGCCAGAGGCCGGCCCCGGGAGGGCAGGAGCGGCGCCTTTTGGACCCACCGTGGTGTCTGAGGTCCCCACCCCCGCCTGGCCTGTCAGCAGGAGGGAGGTCGTAGAGCAGACCCCTGGGGCACAGGCAGGGTCCCAGGCCTGGGAAGTGGCCGCCATCGGGGGGGAGGGGCCCCTGCGGGGCGGAGCAGCCAGAGCCGCCCTGCCCTGCCCTGCCCTGCCCTGCCCTGCCCTGCCCTGCCCTGCCCTGCGGTCTCCACGGCCAGGCTGCCCTGGCTTCCCCCCACCCCCTTCTCCAGCCCCTCCCCCAGCTCACGGTCCTCCCAGGTCACTCCGGGAAGCCCCCCCCAGGCCAGTCTTCCTGCATCTTCCTGGTCCCCACCCCTAAAGTCTCCTGCACGCCCCGGTGCAGATGATGACATGTTTTCCCCCCTGAACCCCAGGGACCCCAGGAAAGCCTGGGTGTGGTTTCTCACTTGCGTCCCCAGCCTTGGGCGTCACCAGTCCCCCCACCGATGTGTGCTGGGTGGGGTGAGGAGGAGCTTGGGGGCTGGGCAGCGGCCACGCCCTGCTATGCCCCCCGTAGGCAGAGAGGGCCAGCGGGGCCCTGGCTGGGGCGGCTGAGGACAGGGGAGCTGGGCACCCAGTGGCCCGGCCTGGGAAGAGCGTCCTTCGCCCCCCACACACCGGGCGGGCAGGGAGCCAGTCAGAGGGGAAGGGCAGAAGCCACAGTCCACCTGGCACCCAAGGGCCGCTCAAGGGGGCTCGTGAGGTGCAAGGTCAGGACTTGGCTCGGGGCCGGTCCCCACACAGAGGGTGCTGTGGGGTGAATGAAGTCGGTCAGGCTGTTCACACCATTGTCCTCTGTGGCCATGGCCTGCAGCCTTGATGTGTTGACACAGGAGGCGCTTGGGGGCGCAGGGCCTGATGGTGGGCCCTGGAGCGGGGTGTGGGCAAGCGTGAGTGTGCGCCCCTGAGCCTGGGGCGGGATAGAAGGGCGCGTCACTCAGAGGCAGGACGGCTGCGTGACCACAGAGAGGAGGGAGCACGGGAGCACCCCAGAGCGAGCCCAGAGCCCCACCACCGCCCCTGCAGGACGGCCGCAGCGTGCGGCATCAAGCAACAGGGTGGACTCCCGGTGGGTCGTGGCGGGGAGCACCAGGCCTGCTGAGCAGAGACCCAGGGAGCAGCAGGCTGGACCTCCTGGGGCCCCGGGCCGGGTCTGCTCCAGGCCAGCAACCCGGCTCGGACCCCCACCCTGAGCCTCTCCCACGGCCACATCTGCTCCCTTCTCGGGGGAACCCTGTGACGACCCTGAGCCCCGAGAGGATCGTCCAGGAAAACACCCCAGCTCAGAGTCCTGAAATCCACTGCGCCCGCAGAGCCTCTGCTGCCCAAGGCCAGGCAGTCCCTGGAACACAGACAGGGACAGCTGGGGGACACCCCTCTCGGGGGACGGGGGCAGCTGGCAGTGGGCGAGCGGCAGCCACGGCACCGCAGCTCGGGCTTCCTGGTCCCGGGCCAGCCCCGCTCAGCTGCTGCCCGCAGGTGGGGGCCCTCACCGCCCTCGGACAGGGGAGAAGAGCCAGAGTCAGCCAGGAAAGCGGGGTCGGAGGGCAGCCGGTGGGGAGGCCTGACCCCCAAGCCTGCATGCCAGCCTGCCGTGACCGGCTTCACCGGAACGTGTAGACCCTGCGGGCACGAGACACGCACAGCGCGTGGAGCCGCCCCGCAGCCGCCTCGCCTGGACAGCCACCCCGACCCCGGCCGAGCACAGTCCTGCCCGCCCTTCTCCATCTTCGAGAGGCGTCCCTGGGGCTGATGCCCCCATGTCTGCAGCTTCCCCGGTGATTGTGGGGTCCAGCCCCGTCTTGGGTGGGGTGCTGGCTGCGCGTGCAGGAAGACCTGGCTGGTCCGACGTGCCCGGCCCCGAGGAGAGTCCAGTGCCGGCCTTGGCAGGGAAACTGCGAGAAGACTCCACACCTCTGTGGGTGCCAGGACACGGGGGGGCACTGCACTGGGGGGCAGGCGGGTGCACAGCCGGGAAGGTGGGTGCTGTGCAACGGGCGCTGGGCCAGGAGGCACCCGGGGCGGGGGCTGCTGGGGTCTGCCTGGGCCAGGCTTGCCTGGTGTTTTGCGGCCAAAGATGGGGTCCCTGGAGGGACTCGGCCACATCCGTCGTGCGGGGGACGTGGGGTGTGGGGGAGGTGGGGTGGGAGTTTGGGAATAAAAAAGGGCTTTGGCTGCAGCAGGCTGCGTGCTTCGGGCCGCTCCTTCCCGGCCGGCCGGGGCCCTGAGCGTGTGTCCGAGGGAGGAGGTGGGCAGGCCCGAGCCTTTAATCAGGCCGGAATTGCTGCGGCTGCCCCAGGACGTGGGCAGAAGGAGCCGCCGGGCCGGCCCAGCCATTAATTCTAGTTGGAGCCAGTTTAATAAATAGCTAAATAAAGAAACTGAGACCGGCTTCACAATTAGCCGGATTCCTCCCTAAGTAGTAGGTGGTTTCCCGTTTTCCTAAAATAAGTTATTTCCACTGCCTGGTGGCAAAGCAGTGGGGCCTGCACCCTACCCACCCCCCATAAAGGCCCCTCCTTTGGTGAGCCCTTCGGAGTTCACACACACACACACACACGCGCACACACGCATGCACACTCCCACGATAAAACCCACATGGCGAAGACCCTGTGCACCTGCCCTCCTGGGGCCTCCACCTGCTCCCCAGCACCCACAGGACCCTCTGCGGCAGGCCTCCTCCCACCCAGAAACTCCCTGGAGAGTCACACTGGCTGTGTGGGCCTGAACCCAGGACCCGGAGATGCCAGGTCCTCACACCAGCCCTGCCTGACCCCCAGGACTGGCATTTGACCCTGCACCTCGGCCATCTGCGCTGGGAAAGGGGGCGTCTCTCCAGGCTGGGGATGGGGGCGAGATTGTGTGTGAAGTGCCCGCTGGGGCGTTTGGTAGCTGAGGTCCTAACATCCCCTCTGCAGACCCCGGGATTGTCATGGGGGGAGGGAGGGGGGTCACCCCGGGCCCCGGTGGCGATGAACGTCAAGATCAGGCTCCTGTCCGTGGGGGCCTCTTGGCTGCCCAAGCCCCAGCGCCTTGACCACCCAAAGGCTGCTTTGAGGTGGGTGCGGCAGAGGGCAGGCCAGGCTGGAGCCCTCAGCCTCGCGGCCCTGATGCCACACCCTAGGTGTCCACCACAGGCCAGTGCCCCTGCCCACGCCCCCAAAGCACCATCCCCATCAACACCATCAAGGCCGCAGGTGATGGCCACAGAGACTTGTGGCGGAAAAACCCTGATGAACTCGTTTACCTTACAGCGGGGCTCACGCTGGGCATAGAAGCTTCTGGAAGCTCACTCCAGCGACACAGCATTATCAGACACCCCAGTAATCAGCTACTTGTAAAGGGGGCGGAGCTTCCGTAATTAATGCTATTAAGCGATAAATGCTGACATGTGGGGAGTAGCCCCAGGTGAGCTTGGCTGAGAACCAGAAGCCGCGGCAGCTGCAGCCTCCGGCTCTCGGCAGCCCGGGCACCTGCGCCCTTGCCCCAGCTCAGGCTACGCCTCTCCCAGGCTTAGAAACCTTGCACCATTTTTCAGCTGGTTGGTTTTAAAATAACGAGTAGACTATTTTTACTAGAGTTTGAGCGTGCAGAGCACTCAGGGGTAACACAGCCAGCGCTCGGCTGGCCCCTCCCCGGCTGGCCCCTCCCCGGCCGGCCCCTCCCGCCTCTCTCCATCCCGGGGGCGATGCCTTATGGCTGGTTGGCCCGGTGGCTGGCCCTTAAGTCGTGTAATGCGGCGGTTTTGCCAGATGCGTGATGCTTAAAAGTGTGCAACTACCTAGTGTGGTGATAGCAAGAGCGGGGCTGGCTCTCCATGGATCCCGGCAGGTGAGTAAAGGAGCGTCCTGGGGCCCTCAGGGGCTTTTTCAGGCTTTTAATGGCTTTTTTGCGCCACTTGTCGGGCAGCAACCAGGCCCCCGGCAGGCCGGGGCTGACAGGACTCCTAGTCCCTGGCGGATCTTCACTCTCTCTGGCATCTCCCGTGGGCGCTTCCTCTTGCAGCCGGCCCACTGCTCTCCGCACCCCATCCTCGGGACACCCTTCTGCTCAGCCTCCAGGCCCAGGTGTGCCCACTCACGCACGCCCACGCGCCCCGTACCCACGCCCCCAAGTGCCTCCTGCATTCAAGGCCACAGGTGAGAGCCACAGAGGCCCACAGCACAAAAGCCCGAGCGTGGACAGGCTGGTGTCGCATCCAGCCTCAGCAGTACTGCCTTTCACGGGCGATTCGACCATCTGCAACCAACGTGTTCGTTTATTATTTCTCGCATTTCTTGGGTTAGTGTTCTGGCTTTTCCAAGCAGGTCATGTCATTTGCAAAGAGCGGTTGTTTCGCGTCTTCTGTTCCCCTTTGCATTCCTTTTATGTCTTGTTCTCGCCTGGCTGCTCTGCCTGGGTCTCCACACTGCGCGGAGTGGCGGAGGTGAGCCCGGACATCCCTGTCGCGTACCTGATCTCAGAGGAAACGCCGTCTTTCACCACTGAGAGCGATGTTGGCCGTGGGTTGTCCTAGATGGCCTTTCTTGTGGCTCTAAGCCCCTTCCACCATCTCATTGAGTATTTTTTTAAGTGATTTTTTTTTTTTTATTTATACACGCACTGGGTACAGTCAGAAGCGCGGGAGGGTGAGAGGATTCACCAGAGCCAGAGCGGGGAGCAGAGCAGGCAGAGGGACCGAAGGACACTGCTGAGGGGAGCAGCGGGCGGCAGGAGAGGTCTGCGCGCCATGTGGGACCCTCCTCCGGTGGCCGGGGAGCAGCCGGGGATCGAACCGGCGCTGCAGAGGCTGCGGGCAGCTTCGCAGCCCAGCGCTCAACCGCTGCGCCACCGGGGAGGCCCTCATTGAGTATTTTTATTACAAATGGGCATTGGGTCTTGTCAAATGCTTTTTCAGTGTCCACTGCGATGATCGTGCAGTTTTTGTCTTTCTTTTGTTCACGTGTGGATGGCGCGATGACGTGTGGATGTCGGACCAGCCTTGCATTCCTGGAGTGAATCCTGCTTGGTCAGAAGCAAACAAACTGGCCAAGCACAGCAAAAAGAATTCTTAGACTCTGAAAAATATCAGTGGGATCCTGGTCCTAGCACCCCCGCGGGGCTAAGTGAGGTCGTGACTGGGGCCTGGTGGGGGGAGCACTCGCTCAAGTGGGCCCTGTATTCACAGGGGGCCGAGCCTACGGGTGTCTGTTCCAGGTGTGGACTAGAACAGTCCCTGCATGTCCAGTGCCCCCGCCCGACCAGTCAGGGAGGGCAGGACGCAGAGGACAGGGCTGTGAGGGCCCCTGTGAAGGTCCGAGGCTGGCAGCCCCTTCACGGCCAGAGTGGGCTGGGCCTGGGAGCTGGTACCTTGTCACCAGGGCGTGACCACCAGGCCAGGACCTCCCCTCCGCACCCGGGGCTTTGTGCGGGCTGGCCTTTGCTGGCTGGGCGGCCGGAAGGCCAGGGGGGCTGCGGCCCGGCCAGGGGCTGGCATAGCAGGCTGGCAGCGGTGCAGAACAAATCTGCAAGGGCCTTCCTGTCCCTCCGCCTGCTCGGGTAACCTAATCCGGGGGGCGGGGGGTGGGGGAAGCAGGCCGTGGCTTAGGGTGGGGGCTTCTCTGTGGCCTTCGGGCTGCGGTGTGTGTTCACAGTAATTTGAGGGCGTCCACCGGGGGGTTCCCGATCATTTGATGTGGCAATTAGCAAGGGGACTTTTGTCGTCCGGAAAGACACAGCCGCCCACTTCAATCACCCTGTTTATGCCCCGGCAGAAGCTAAACAGCCCCAGCGGCAGATAACGGGGGACTTCAAAAGGCTCCAGGTTGGGCGCCCTTGGAACCACCCGGCCGCGCTGTGCCCCCCGCCTTTCACGCAGCCAACACGTTACTTTTCCCATGAGAAGTTCTGGCCGTCATGGCGTCGGCTGGCAACGGCAGGGACCCACCCAAGCCTTTCCAGCGTGGGCACCGGCTCTCGAGTGCACGTGGAAGGAGCACGTTGTTTCCCTTTGATTCCCAGAGCAACGGGGCCCCCCAGATGGGGCAGGCAGCGTCCCAGGCCGGGTCTCCTGCCTGCCCCCCAGGGCCTGAGCCTGCCCCGTTTAAGGGAGGGAAACAGCTCAAAACTTGGGCCTTGCTTTCCCGTGTCCCCAGGATGAAGCTCCCCCTTTGGAGAGGGAGTCCCCGGAGGGCCATGACGGGGACAGTGATGTCGCTGGGCTTTGGGGGGACCCCAGCTGCAGCCGAGGTCGGTGCCTCGGCTCACGGCCGCGCCCACAGCGGGGGGAGGTTTACATGGGGCAGGCGGCGGCTCCGGGTTTGCCCGAGGTCCCACAGGGAGCCGCTGGGCCCAGGAAGGGAAGCCACCAGGGACTGTCCCCTGCGCTGCCACCGCTAGGGTTGAGCCCGGCCTCGCCCAGAGGCCCCGAGGCTCCTCCTCTAGTGAGCGGCTTTCCACCTTGAGCCAGCCCCTGCCCCCCTGTCGCCGCAGTTCCCCCTGCACTTTGACGTCAGGCCGCCGCCCCTCCAGCCAGCCACCAGGCGCCCCATCCAAGCCCCCTGAAAACACCACCTCCCCCGCAGCACCCCTGAGCTCCCCATGGCCGCGCAGCGCAGGGGAGGGCCGACCCCTCCGTCTTCTCTGTGACGGGGGCAATGACAGTGAGTGTGTCCAGAGCTGCTTCAGGGATGGGGTGCGGTGAGGGGCGCACAGGGGTGTGGGTTGTCTGTTCATTCCCTAGAACAAGCCGCTGACCGTGACGTGTGTGGTGACCCCGTGGCCCACCAAGGGCAGGAATCGGTAAGCCACGGCTCCGTCCAGGCGCAGCTGGGGCTCCCGCCAAAGGAAAAGAGGCAAAATTTGAAGCTAAGGAGGCACAAGAGGGAATTTAAGCCCCGCCCCGCCCACCCCCGGTCACTGTCTTTCTGGAATTCTTTCTCTGGAGTTCGAAAGTTGGACAGGATCCATAAACCCGGCCTTTTCACCAGATGGGAAACTGAGGCACGGAGAGGAAGCCGGCACACGTGGTTGCTGGGGGCGAGGGAGGGCCCGGCCGGCAGAGTGCTGTGGGGCCACCTCCCAAATCTGCCACAGAGGTGGCACAGGCCCCCGCGACCCTCCTCCCCTGGGCACCAGCACAGCTGGCCACCATCCACCCCTAACCCCACGCTCAGGTGTGTGGTCCCCCGACTGGTATCCGGGGTCAGTGCCCATCACAAGCACAGGAGCCGCGGGCTGGCGGGCGGAGGCCACCCCACGCTGCACGCCACATCCACTGGGCAGAGCTGCAGGGACCCGGAACCCAAACCCGGGGCCACGGTCCTGCTGCACGGTAGACAGGAGGGGTACCCGGAGCCCCGCCAGGGGCAGGTCCCAGCAGGCTCCCCGGAGGAGGGGATGTGGCCCCGCCGAATGCTTGGGTGCTGGGCTCCCCAGCCAGGTGGAGGCAGAGCCGGCATGGAGTCTCTCGCCTGCACCCCTTCTCCCTCTGGGTGGGGGCCCCAGCAACCAGGCCTCACTCTTGGGGGCCTGGGCGGCTCATCTCACGGTGCTGGGCGTGGTGGGCCTGGGTCTGGACCTGGCTCAGCCAAGGGCATGTGATGGGGGCAACTCACAGACTCCCCCTTTCTAATGGGGAGACGGTGCTGCTTCCCTCTCGGGGGTTGTGAGAACGCAGGAGCTCGTGTGCAGGGAGCGTGGGCCGCGCAGGGGGCACCCTTCCCCACCAGCACGGTCCGGGGTGGCAGGGCAGCGTGGGGAGGGCTGGGCCGCCTCTGGGCCTCGGGGGACGAGAGGACTGCCAGCTGACCACGGCTGCGCTCAGGAGAGGGGGGTCTCCAGCCAGGGGGCAGCTGTGCTGGTGCCTGGGGGGCCAAGGCTCACATGAGCAAGGATTGGAGGCTCTGGGAACTGGGGAGCCCCTGGCTGCCAAGAGTGGCGAGGGGGCCCAGGACCCCCCTCCAGAGAATAGGGAGCTGTGGGGTCATTTGCAGCTTCTTCAGCGACCAACAAAGCCTTCGGCCCCCCAGGCTCCTGGGGGTGTGCCCTGGGGACAGGCCCTCGGGCTTCGGGGCACACCCCCCCCTCCCCAGACAGCCGTTTTCCTCTTGCAGATGAGCCTGATGGATGAGCCCCCCACAGCCTCCCTGGGAGGAGGGGCCGCCGGCGGGGCAGTGGGAGGCGCTGGCGCGTGACGGGGCTGCCCGCCGGTGCGGGACGGGCGCCCTCAAAGGAAATGCCGGCGCTGCAGAACGATTCACTCGCCGCCTTTCTGTGGCGCTCAGGGTGCCTTTTATTCGGCGGTTGAAGAAAGGGCCGCGACTGCTTGTCTCTGGGAACCGTCCCCGAGGCCGGCCCCCGCAGCCCACTCCCGGCCACCTTCGCTCCGCGAGCGCCCCAAAGGTCCCAGCCTCGGAGGGGACGTGGCCTCACGGGCCCGGGGTCCAGGTGACAGCCGCCTGCCCGCGCGGCCTCTGTCCCAGAGCCCGGCCCTGAGCCTGCCCGCGGTGGGCAGCGACGATGGCTCTTGCACCCGCCGGAAGGTAACGGCCAGGAGCGCTGATCCCGGCGCCGGGCCCCTCCTCGGAGAGGCCCTGGGCAGCTGGACGGCCTCCGCAGACGCAGCCCCGGTCCCCCAGCAGTCGCCCCGGCCCCCGCCTGGGCGGGACACGCGACTCCTCCGTCAAACACAGACCTGGACCCTGGCGTGGGTTTCGCTTGAAGATGGGGGCCTCCGGGGCCAGGGCACAGGGGCGGGGGGCGGGGTTCTTGGGTCCCCTCCTGGGATGGGAGCAGGCCCTGGCGCCCCTTGGCCGTGTGGCCGCTGTGCAGAGCGGCTGGGGGGGCTGCAGAATTAGGGATCTCGAGGTGGGGACATCGAGGCACGGATCCCCCTGTCAGGACGTCAAGGGGGAGAGACATCGAGGGTGGAGCTGAGAGGGCGGCCGCAGAGGTGGGAAGTGTCTGGGGCCCCTCGAGAAGGAGCGGTCTCCCCGAGGACCCTCAGCAGAAAGCAGCCCCGCGGTCGCCTTGACTGAGGCCGTCTGGGCCCGAGGCGCGAGGGCGGTTTGCAGCCCTGAGTGGGTCATTCGAGCCGCTGCGTTTGTGGCCACTGTGCCGGGGGCCCAGGACGCGCACAGCCTCACCTAGTGGGTCAGATTTTAGAACCAAGCAAATATTTCACGTAATTAAAAAAACCCTACAAACTGGACCCCAAAAGGGATCCCTAAAAGTCAAACATGGAGAGTGCAGAGGGAACCACATCTCCCGCTTAGCCATGCGGACTCCGGCGAAGGCCCCGGCGTCTGGCGGGCCACTCCCTGCCGAGCCCCCCGAAGGAAGAAGCAGGCCAGACGGGATGTGGGGGTACCTGCCGTCCCGACTTCCTTCGGGACAACGATCCTACACCCACCGGAGCAGAAGGCAGCCCTTTGACATCGATCTGCTGTGCCCACTTGCCTGCCCCTTCCCCGCCACCCACCCCGTCTAGGGCCAGGGCCGCCTGGTGTGGCAGGACCCGCACGTGGGGTGTCCCAGAGGCCCCGAGGGAGGTGCCGTCCTGTCCCTCTGCCGCCAGCCCTCCCAACCCTCAGCCGGGGCCTGTATCAGCCCTGGCCAGGCTCCCGCCGGGGCAGCCGCGGGCAGCACAGACCAAGCTCTGCATTTGCAGCCGAAGGACACGGACTGTGTGTGGTCAGTCCCACAGGCAACCAGGGATGCCCTTTGGCGCTCACTGGGGCCCTCAAGAGGCTGCTGAGCAGTGCCCCGAGGTGATGTGAATGGTGTCTGCCCGCCCCGAGGCTCCTCGCTGGTGACCCGGGCGTAGACAGGTCTGAGAGTGGCTGCGGTCACAGGAGACGCGCCCTGCCCGGCCCCTGCCTGGGGTGAGGCCTGCGCTGATGGCGGCCACTGTTGCTGCCTTGCTGGCTGTTCTTTGGACTTGGGAATGACCCTCTGTGGTTGTCTGTCGTTCCCTGGCAGACGCTGGGGGTGTGGCGCGTGCAGTTGGTCTCTCCCGACAGTCACCAAGGGCATAACCATCGGGGTCGGGCAAGAGGCCCCCTGCTTTGGGGCAGTGAGGTCCACGCCCTGTCAGGAGCCACGCGACAGGACACCCCGGGAGGTTCTCAAAAGAACACAGGGCCTCGAGGACCTCGTGACGAGGCATCCAATGACCCCAGTCCCGAGTGTCCAGCAGGTCACTGGCCAGCGCTCCTCACGGTGTCAACATTATGGGGACAAGGGCAGAGAGGGGCCGGCACTGGCCGCTGGGCCTGAGCAGACAGGACACCAGGCGCAGCCTGCTCTCTGGCTGGAGCCCACAGGACCCGAGTGCCCAGGGCCGCCCAGCCCAGCTCACGCCCACCAACACCCACGTCTGTGGCCGCGGACTGGAGAGAAGGGCGAGGGGCGGGAATCTTTCCACCGTTCTGTGCAACATCTCTTTACATGGCGCAGTATTTCAAAAGAGAAGGTTTAAAAAAGCGTGCGTGGCGCAGAGGCCCGGCTCCCGCCCCGTGAGATGCACGTGGAGACCCTGCTGCCGGGCAGAGTGGGGGGCGGGGCGGGACTCCTCGAGGGATCCGGAGGCAGAAAGTGCACGTTCCGTCCCCCGAGAGGGTGAATCTGTGAGACCAGCTCGTGTCGTTCTTGGTTTACACTCGGGGAAGTTTCTAGACGGGCCCGGGGCCGTGACATCCAGCAGGGGCGCGCGGCCTCGACGTGATGGCGGGTAAGAGCCTCCCAGAGCCGCGAGGCGCCGTGGGCGCGAGCTCCTGGGCCGGCGCGAGGGCCGTGACCTGCGGTCCCTGCCACCCCGGGCTCTCGGCCTCCCCTTCTAGCCTCAGAAATCTCACTTTTTATGTGTCCGAGAGTTTATCATTATTCTGCTTTGTCGAGTCTCTGGATCCGTCTGCTCCATGGAGAGGAAAACGGTCAATATTTGTCTTGACCCGTCTGACTCGCTTGGCTACAGGTCGTTCCTTGAGCTCCTTCCGTTTTGCTGTAAACGTGACCCTTTTTCGTCCCCCGTGGCGGGTCGTATCCCCCCGTGTTCCAGGCCCAGCTCCTTCGCTCAGTCTGTCTGCAGCTCTCGAGTTGCCCCCGGGCTGCGGGCGCTGTGAGCGGCGCTGCAGCAGGCGTCGTGGAGCGTGTATGTACGTTTTGGTCTGATGGTCTCGTGTTCTCCAGAAGGCGCCCCGGAGCAGAACCGCTGGGTCCTATGTTCCTCCCATTTTTGTTTTTTTAAGGTCGGTCCGGATGGCTTCCGAGAGGGCCACGCTGCTCTACGTGCACCCGCGGGTCGCTGCCGTCTTTCCCCACGCCAGCCCCGGCACCTGCTGTTGGGGGCTTTTATTTATTTATTTTTTTTAAGATTTATTATTTATGCACACAAGAGCCGGGGTGCAGGCCGGAGGTGTGGGGGTGAGAGGACTAACTAGAGACAGAGCGGGGAGCAGAACAGACGGATCCACTGAACCGCACTGCTGCGGGGAGCGGGGAGCCAGGAGAGGTCTGCCGCGCCCTGTGGGTCACTCCCAGGGAGGGGATCAAACTCAGGCCGCAGTGGCTGCCCGCAGCTTCATAGTGCTGAGACCGAACCCTTGCGCCACCAGGGAGGCCTGTTGGGGGCTCTCACTGCGCACCGCTCTCAGGGTTTGGGGTGGTGCTCATCGCAGTTTTGACTCGCATTTCCCCTACGACCACGGACTTTTCCCACGTCCCTACGAACCTTCCAGACGCCCTCTTTGGAGAAGTGTCTCTTTAGAGCTGCTATTTATTAATTGGGTTTTCTTGTTGAACTGATGTCTTCATGTATCGCCGCTGCCTTGACGGAGTCTGGTTTTCCCCTCCTCTTGGGAGAAGCAAGGAAACGTTCTCTTGCATGCACAGCCCAGGGAGGCTGGACGCTGCCCGCACCTCGGGTGTCCGCACCTCAGGTGTCCGCTCGCCTTCAGCAGGAATTGCACAGGGAGGGCCAGGCAGAGGTGACGCCTGGCAGGGGGCGGCGGACCAGGGAGGGCCGGCTCCGAAACCGAGGCGGAGGAGTTGACTTGGCTTCGGACCCTGAAGTATAAGAGAAAAATAACGCACCTGGCTTTCTCTTGGAGGTCTGCAGCTGCAGAGGCAGCTTATCTGACGTCTCCCAGCGAGAAGCAGACAGCCTCCAAGCCTGCCTTGAACTGAGGACGCAGAGGAGGAGGCTGCCTGCGGCAAGGGTGCACCCACAGAAATTCGGAACCCCAGTTAGCTGAGGAACAGCTTTTCACACTTTTCCACGGTGGAGCTCCCTGTGACTAGCTGGGGACCTTCGGCCTTGTCCACCTTTCTCCGACTGTGACCTGCTCTTCAGTTAACTGGGTTTTAATTCCTTTGTTCTCAACCTTGGTCTCCCCAAAACTTATATAATCTCCTTCCGCAGGGTGATTATCAGGCATTTCTGCCTCCTGCCATTAGGATTACTGGTGGATCCCTGCCGTCCTGAATGCATGCCTGGCGGCGGGCTCCTGGAGTGGGGTGTGGGCACACGTAGGTGGGTTCACCTGGGCAGAGACTGGGCTTATAAGGGCGGCGTCACCGGGACTCAGCAAAAGGAACGGAACCAGCAGGAGAGAGAGAAAGTAGCAGTGTTGGAAGCAGCAGAGAAGCAGAGAGGGCAGGGAGACCACGAGAGACGCCAGGGAGCCCGGAAAGAGTGAGTCCCCCCGGCCCCCTGCCTGCCGGGTACCTGGCTGCGGCCCTACCGAGGACGTAAAAAAGCTCAAGGAAAGCCTGAAAAAGCCACCGAGGGCTCCAGGACTCTCCTTTCCCCGTCTGCCCAGATCACAGAGACCCTGCTCTGGGCCTTGCTGGCGTCACACCTTCCCTTTCTTAATCCTTGCCAGTTGATTCACGAGACAGCTAATTTCTCTGCTGTTGTCCCACCTGTCCTGTTGGGTAGCGACCCCCTGGCTTGACGTAGGGTAAATGAGTTCATCAGGCTTGTTGGGCCCCGAGCCGCTGTGGCCATTGCCTGCGGCCTTGATCGTGTTAATGAGAAAGGTGCTGGGGCCGTGGGCGCGGGCACTCGGCCTGACGGTGGACCCTGGAGCGTGGGGTGGGCGTGCGTGAGTGTGCGCACCTGAGCCTGGGTCAGGCTAGAGGCAGCGGCAGTGAGAGGATGAGCCGTGTGACTGCAGACGAGGCGACATGGTGAGCGCACGCCAGAGAGCCCGGAGAGAAAGTGTAAAGATTTGTGGGGGGCTGGGGGCTCGATTGCCTGCCTGCCTGCCTCCCAGCATCCCTCCCCGCCTCCCTGCCTGGCGTTAAAGCCTGAAAACCCCCTCCGGCCTCCCTGGTGGTGCAAGGGGTTAAGCACCACACTGTGAAGCATCCGCAGCCTCTGCAGCACGGAGTGCCCTCCCAGGCCAGGGAGCGACCCACATGGCGCAGCAGACCACTCCTGTCACGCACGCTGCTCCCCTCAGCACTGGATTTCAGTCAGTCTGCCTATTCTGTTCCCCACTCTGTCTCTGCTGGATCCTCTTACCCCCCGCATCTCTGGCCTGTGCCCCAGCTCTTGTGTACATAAATAAATAAATCTTTTGAAAAAATAAAAAAGCCTGAAAAGCCCAGCGAGGGCTCCAGGACTCTCTCTTAAAAAAAATTTATGCATAAAGAACTGGGGTACAGGCACGAGGCGTGGGGAGTGAGAGGACTCCCCAGAGACAGAGTGGGGAGCAGAACAGGCAGATCCACTGAAACACACTGCCGAGGGGAGCAGTGGGGAGACAGGCGGGGTCTGCTGCGCCCTGGGGGTCACTCCCTGGCCGGGGAAGGAACTCGCGCGTCTGCTGGAATCCGTAGTGAGCTGCCCTGTGGGCTTGCGCCTCCCTGGGAAGGGCGCCGTGGGGGGCGGCGTGTTCTGCAGACTAGCTTCAGGTGTGGCGGCTTCGCCTCCGAGCCGCCGGGTCCCCAGAGCCGGCCACGCCCACGCGTCCCTGCGCAGGGCCGGCTGAAGAGAGCCCTCGTCTGCCTCGCCCGCGGGAGGGCCCGCCTGCCTGGACTCCGCCCCAAGCATGATCAGGTGCTTCCACTTTGTCTTCCAAAGAAGCGTGCAAAGGGAAGGAAGAATATCTTTATCTGAGCACATCACGCCCGTTTTCTAAATATTTACACGCAGGGGCCTCCCCGGTGGCGCAGAGGTTGAGCGCTGGGTTGCAAAGCTGCTCGCAGCCTCTGCAGCGCCAGTTCGATCCCCGGCTGCTCCCTGGCCACCGGAGGAGGGTCCCGCATGGCGCGCAGACCTCTCCTGCCGCCCGCTGCTCCCCTCAGCAGTGTATTTCGGTCCTTCTGCCTGCTCTGCTCCCCGCGCTCGCTCTGGTGAATTCTCTCACCCTCCCGTGCTTCTGACTGTACCCAGTGCTTGCATAAATAAATGAATAATTAAATTAATAAATCTTTTAAAAAATAAATAAATAAATATTTACACGCAGTTGTGTCCCTGCCCCGAGGGCACCGGGCTCTTGCTTCCCGCCCCCCCCCCACATCTGGGCTGTTTGAGGATTGGGAGCCCCTTTCTCTGCTCCCAGAGCTCCTGTAATGCCCAATGCCAAGGCTGATGGGGGCCCCGGGGTCCTGGCCGCTGGGGCGGGCTCATCTGGATGACCCGAGACGGCCCCCGCCAGGTTCCTCCACCATGAGAGATGCCAGGCAGAGATGCCTGTGAAAGCCCCCAGCCCAGCTCTGGATCCCCCGCAGCTTTTTCTCACGTCGAGCTTGAAGCCCAGTGTCCTCAGCGTGTCGCAGGAGGTCCTGCAGGGTGGCCACGCCTCAGTCTCTACCTTGGCGCCGACCACTTGCCCACAGTAGCGTCCTGCAGCTGCCGGGCAGTGGGGACCCCTCGGGGCTGAGCAAGAGGCAGCCCGGGCCCTGAGGCCGTGCCAGGCGTTGCTCTTCAAGGTGCTGGCAGGAGCTCTCCAGCCTGGTCTCCCTCCCGCCTCTCGGGGTGGGCTGCCTGGCCTCCTGCCCTGTCTTCCCACGTGTCCTGTTGGCCCAGGGCCCAGCCTCCGCCACATGAGGTCACGCTCACGGGCCCCCAGCACGAGCCAGCTAACTCGGCCTCCGTGAGCCTCGGGAGTCACCCGGGGGCCGAGGCTGCCGCTCCAGGGGTGCAGTCACGTGAGGTCGGGCTCGCCGAGGGGAGGAGCCTGGGCTGCCGGGTCTGGCCCCAGCACGCAGGCCTCGGACTCCGGGTGGGCCCTTCTCTGTCCCTCTCCAGCAGCAGCGTCCTGCGCCCGCTCCCCTCACCCTCCCCACGCTCAGTTCCATCCTCATTCTCGTCCTCCCCAGTCTGCGCACGTGACCGTCAGCAGCACCACGTCCTTGTCGCGGGGCCTCTCGTGTCCGCGTCTCCGCCGCCGTCCCGGCCACCCTCGTGTTGGCCATCACCGTCAGTCGCTTCGCCGTCCTCCGCCTCCGGCCAAGCCGCCTCCTCCTCCACGTCCGCGCAGCGCCCACCCGCCTCGCCATCTCTGCCTCGTGGCCTCAGGGCCTCTCCCTGGCCATCGCCACCACCGTCATGGCCGGCCACAAGCCGCACCTCCTCGCCTGGGCACGCCCTGAGGCCTGCTGTGCGCCGGGCAGGGCAGCGCAGCCTCCATCAGCTGCTCTCTTCGGAGCCAGAGGTGCTAATCCCACCCACCTCCGCTGCAGAGCCAGGAGACTGAGGCGAATGCCACGGCCCAAGGCTGGGAAGTGCCAGCGCTGAAAGGCGCTTTGTCTCCACAGGCCGTCCCGGCTCCCTCTGCGAGGTGCCACCCTCGGCTGCCACCCACCCTGTGACCCAGGGGCCTCAAGCCCTGACCTCGCCGAGTGCCACAGAGCCTCCATACAAATGGCTTCAGAGCCAATTAGCCCTTCCCCCTGCCTGCTCCTTGCCCCCCAAGGCTGGCGACAGGAGCCCCCTCCTTTCTGGGTTGGGAGGAGAGGGCCCCTCTTCAAAGTCAGCCTCCCCGTGCACGGCCTGCCTATTGACAAGGCGAGATTATCAAAGGGCCACATCAAAGCCCGCAGGGTGCCTTTCAGACAGGCAATTTACAAAACAAAAAAGCCGGGGCTAGGGGAATGGTGGGGCCGGCTGCGGAGGCCTGCTCAAAGTGTGGGCTCAAAAGTTGGTTTTATTGCTAGAAAAACGAGAGGTCACAGAGCACCCCCCCCCCCAGCATAATCAGCACCTTCAAATACAGAGACAGGCTCAGGCTGCTCCTGCCCGCATCAGACTGGGGGTGCCAGGGCCACTTGGCCCGGTGGGAGCCAGGAAGGGACACAGCTGGGCCTCCCGGGACGCTGTCTCCCAGGGGACACTGTCTCCCAGGGGACGGCCTCGTCCTGGGTGGGAGGTTCCTGCAGGTGGCACCGGGCCTGGGAAGTCAGGCCTCAAAGCCCCCTCTACTTGATGAACAGCGACCAGGCTGTCCAAGACCCCAGGACTGCAGTCCCCATGGCCCTCAGCTGCCGCGGTTCTCGGCTGAGATGGCGCCTCTGTCCTCAGCCCTCGGGTCATTTACTGGCCCCACGACAGCCTGAGACGGCCACCAGCCTTTGCTCATCTCAGAGATGAGGCCCTGAGTCCAGGGAGGGCGCGTAGCTCCTGGAGGCCACGCAACTGGTGAGCACAGTGGCCTGAGCCGCCCTGGACTTGCTGGGGGCTTGGACCCCTGAGGCAGGCTGGCCTGGGCCTCCATGGGGGGCTCCACTCAGGGGAAGTAGATGGAATAATCAGGGAGAGGGGCCTCAGGGGCTGTCCACCCTTACCCCAGAGGACAAAGGTTGTACCCCCGAGGCACACGCTGGCTGAGGATAGGTGGACGGGCCTGCTGGACGCCGCGGGAGGGGCATCCTGTGGGCATGGTGGCCGTGGGTCCCTGAGGGGCGGTGCTCGTGGGCCAGGGGCAGGACTGAAGGCGAGGCTGAGCTCCCCATGGGCTCCAGCTGGTGTGGGGGCCCAGGTCTGCAGGCCGGAGCCTCTGGAGACCGCCAGGAGACTCCTGGGGCTCCCCAGGCAGCCAGCCCTGTGGGCCTGGCCTCCTCTGCAGCCTGGACCTGCTCGTCACCCACCTGGGAGGCAGCTGGCGGCCTGGCTTAAAGTAGGCTCTGGACTCAGGTGGCCTATCCCGGGTGTGCGACTCCCCAGCTGTCTGTGAAGGGGGGGCTGGTGCCCGAGGCACATGCTGGCTGAGGATAGGTGGACTGGGTGTGGCCAGACCTCAGACACGCCCACCCGAGTCCGAGGACCTGGCGTGGGTCACTCACTCAGTTCTGAGCCCAGTGGCTGCCATGGTTTTCCAGACGAGGGGGGCGGGCCGCTGTGCCGCCCGACGCTGCTGGGGGGTTCTTTTCCTGGTGTTGCTGGCGCCATGGGTGGGGTCTGCGTCGGGATCCTTACTTGGTGTCCTGATGCAGGTGGTGGCAGTGTGGTGTCATTTTGGTGCAGCTGTTGTGGTGCGTGTTCTTCCCTTTGGGGGTGGTGCCAGTGGTGCCAGCAGTGCGGGTGGTTGGGTGGTGGTGTGGGGGGTGGTGTGTGGGGGGTGTGGGGGGTGGTGCTGGTGTGGGTGCTGGTGTGGGCGGTGGTCCTGTGGGTGCAGGTGACATTTTGGTGGTGTCGGTGGTGACACTGGTGTCAGGTGGTGGTGTGGCCGGTGGAGGTGACACGCTGGGTGTTGCTGATACGGGGGTTGGTGGGGCTGGTTTGGTGGTGCTGACATTGGTGGTGTGGGTGCTGGGGACACGTGGTGGTGTTGGCATTGGTGGTGCTGCTGGTGCCGCTGCAGCTGGAGGTGGCCCTGGTGTTTGCCGTGCTCGGCTGCTGCTCCCCCTGTGGGTGCTGGGGTGCCCTTGGGCTGTGTCAGTGGTGGCGCGACTGCGGCTGCTGCCGGCCGCAAAGCAGCTTCCATCCGCACCTGCCGTACCCCGTCTGCGCTCGCCCCCTGGGGTGACCCCATGGCTGCTCCCCCACCAGCACCGTTTTCTGGAAAGCCCAGCATTGTCGGTGGGGGGGGCCTGGCACGAGCGCCCCGCAAGGTGTGCCAGGCTGCAGCTGGCCCGCCGCCCCCGCCCTTTCTTCTCTCTTTTTTGTTCAGGCCTTTTGATTTGGGAACAAGGCCCCTTTATGTGGCGCCGGGCCTGGCCAGGCCTCCCGTCCCACCCAAGGCTGGGGATTTCCTTTTCATCTGGCGCTCGGGCACGGAGAGAGGCAGGAGGGGCTTGGTGGTGTCACAAAACCTGGTGACTCAGCTTTCAGTGGGGCGCTTGGCCCCGCAGCCCCGATATTTAAGTGGGAATCCCAACAAAGGGGAGCCCAGGGCAGAGGGAAGGCAACATTCCCTCGGGGGCTCTGGCTGGCATGGCCTCAGGCTCCGCGGCCCAAAGGGGCCCCTCCCCAGGACCACCCGTCTGGGTGGGAGGCCTGGCCTTCGAGCCCAGCCTCTGGCGGACACATTGAGCGGGGCTGCCCTCTCGGGCCTGGGGGCTCCGCCGCTCTTCTCCCCCGTGCAGCAGCTCCTTGCCTGCCCTCGGTCCTCTGGGCGTCCCACAGGGACATGGCTGCAGGCAGCTCCGGCCGGAAGTTTCCAGGCAACGGTGCTGGGCGGCCGCGGGCCAGTGCAGGTGAGCGGCCTGGCGCTGCTGGGCTGGGAGGCTCTGGGAGCTGGGGCAGGAGGAAGGACCCACAGGGAGGCCGCCTGGGGCTTGGCGCGCCACCCGCCAGGAGAGCACCGCTGCCGCCTCGCTCCCCCGGGGGTGGCTCAGGGCCCATGTGGAAATAAAGATTCGTGGGGCCTTAGTCAGTGACTTAGATGCTCTGCGCCTTAGTTTCCTCTTCCAGGGGATGGCCCCTTGGAGCACCCCCCACCCCACAGGGTGTGGTGAGGGTGGATGACCAGTCCTCGGCCCCCCAGGCTCTGCCAAGCCCTCGGTAAGACCCTGGCACACGAGCTGGACCTACCTCCGAAGACGGTCAGCCACGTCGTTGGTCGACTGCCCCGGTGCCCGGCCACACACGCCCTCCCGGTGTCCCCAGCTGCAGGCAGGAGCTCCCCGTGGCTTTGGCCCACTTGCGGGGTGGAGCCTGGGGCTTCCAGGTCCTGGGCCCGTCACTGCTATCTGCCGCCTCGGCTCCTCCTCTGGAACTGGGGCGCTGGTGTTACCATCTCCCTGTGGGCAGCAGAGGCCATGGTGGGGAGGGGGTGATGTGTGGCCCGGTGGGGGGCAGGGCAGGAAAGGCCTCCACTTGGGTTAGAAGTCCTGAGAAGCCAGGGGCCAGCACGGGGGCTGTCGCTGCCGGGGGCCCCCGCGATGGTTCCGAGTGTTGGCACCTGCACACACACATCCCACACCCCCAAGCCCCCGCGCTCCCACTCACACGCAGCTCTGGGGTGGGGGATGTGCCGATGACCTGACGTGCTGATGACCATCCAGCCCAGCTCTAAGCCCTGGTCAAGCCTACAAGAATAGGAAGGGCAGCAGCCCCTGCCCGCCCTCCTCCCTGCCAGGGACCGGGGCGCCCGACCAGGACCCGCAGCCACACAGGCCACAGGTCGCCCTGCCTCTGGCACCACCGCGCCAGGCCCTCGAGGTCCAGCTTCCACACCAGCCGCCTGTGCAAGAGGATTGCCGTGTGCAGTCCCTGCCATCCTGCTGCCCTTCCTTCCAGGGCCCCCCAGCTCAGGCCCCCACTTTAGGGGAGACAAGCTTCCTGGAATCCGAGCACACCCCACACAGGACAAGCACTGCGGCTCTTTCCTGGGGGCTGGACGTCAGGTCCCCGTGGGGAGACCGCAGCCCCTCCCCCCGCAGCTTGGCCCTGTGCCACCTCAGCCCTGGACCACCTCCGCAGAGAGGCTGAGGAGGCGGCTGCGGTCATGCGGCCCGAGTTCTCCCTGGGATCAGCACGCCCAGGGGCCTGAGAAGCACCAGCTCTCGTCCCCTGGTGGGCTGTGGCCGCCTCCTGGCACCTGGCACGCCCAGGGAAGGGACTCCTTTCAGGCGGTGCTTCTGAGCAGCAGCGCCCGGGCCCGTGGCGCCCCGTCGGCCACCTGTCCCCGGCCAGCCTGGGGAGCCCGGAGGAGCCCGCAGGTTGGCACTGTAAAGAAACTCACTGAGGGGAAATGAGTTATTTGGATGGAAGGACAATGGGTGGGTGGGTGGGTGTGAGAGGAAGGGGAAGGAGGTGGTCGCCCGCCCCTTCCACGACACTGGTCACCCCACACGCCTTCCGGGGGTGCTGAGTAGTAGCCTGGGGGGCCCTGCTGTGAGTGGGACTCCAGTTGGGGGTGTCCTCCCCATCTGGCATGTCTGAGGCAGCGGAGCCCAGGGTTGGTGCAAGCACTGTGTCGCGTTCAGGGGTACCGCAGGCACCCCAGAGGTCACTGCCCCCTGTGCGCTTTCCAGGGGGAGCACCCAAGTCGTGGGTTCTGCGAACGCACCTCCTGGAGGCCCTCCCCAGGGGCCTGGCCCTGTCCTCTTCTCGCCGCGTCCTCCGGCTCCTGCGCTTCCCGTCCTGGGCCAGCCCAGGGCCAGTGACGGGGCCGGTGGCAGGAACCAGCCCTGGACGGAGGTGGCCCCAGAGGTCACCCCCCGCTCCTGACAGTGCCTGAAATCTGAAAGCAACCAAAGAGGGGAGAAGGTGCGGGAAGGCTGATCTGTTTCAATCACCGGGGCTGGCCCTTCCTTGGGGCGTCCTGCAGGGAACCCCACCAGCCCTGCGTGGCCTCCTGGTCCCACAGGTTCCCGTGACAAAGCTCCTGAGCTCCCCGGGGGCATCTGTCCGCAAGGGCTGGGCGGGGCGGGTCTGGGCTTGGGAGCCGGAAGCTCAGGTTCCAGATGTAAACCTGACAGCCGTGCGAACTGGGGTTGGGGGGGCATGGAGGGCGGAGTGGGGGGGACCAACGAGACGTCCCTGAAGACACTGCGGCTTTCCAAGGCGGGGACAGCAACCTCCGTCCCTCTGGTTGGTGTCGCTTTGGGGAGGCGCTGACCGTCGGGCCCCAGCCTCAGCGGAAGCAGGTGCAGGGCTGGGGCTGGGGGCAGAAGGGCCGCAGGAGAAGGTGCTGAGCCATCCGGGGGGTGGGCAGGGCCTCCCCAGGGTCCTGAGCCCACCTGCCAGGGTCCAGCGCCCAGGAACCATGCCCTGTCCGCCACGGCAATCCCGCGGGGTCTTCCTCCTCTTTCCTGGAGCTTTGCCAAATCACAGGGGCATCCTGGAGCGGCCGCCCCACCGCGGCAGCCAGAGGGGATGATGCTGTTTCGGCCCCTGGCCGCCACGTGCCAGCCTGGGCAGGGCCCGCGGGGGACCCGCTGCTCCTCACCTGGTCACCCAGAGGCCAGGACGCCAGGTCAAGGGACGCGGTGGAGACTGACCCCCTTCCTCCTCCCTCCCTCCCCCCCCTCGCGCGCCCCCAGTGGGGGGCCGGGACCTGGGTGTGGTCAGCGAGAACAAGAAGCCAGAATGGGGTGGGGGAGGGGAGGGGTTCAGCGTGGCCGTCAGGGCCAAGGGTGGGCAGGAGGTGCCGCGGCGCGGGGCCGGCCCAGGCCTGAGAGCTCGTGAGGGCCGTGGCACTGGCCGGGAGGTGAGGGCCGCGCAGGGGCGGATGGGGCCCAGTGGGCAGGCAGCTGGCGGGGATGGCCCTGGGAGGACCCGGGGGGGCTCTCGGCTCCCTGGGGGGAGGCCAGCGGTCCCTGCCCCGGGGTCTCTGGAGCAGGTGTGTGCCCAGGGCCTCCCTCCCGCCCGAGCTCCGCTGCCCTGGGTCAGGGCTTCCGGCCACATGGCCACGGCCACGGCCAGGCCCCGCCCAGCCCAGGCCCCTTCAGGTCAGGGAATCAAGGGGGCCTGGGGCACCCACGTCCCAAGTGCCCCATTTGACTTGTGGAGAGGACGGGGCTGGCCTGAGGGCGGAGCCAGGAGCCGGTCCCAGAACTCTTGGGTGGTGGCGACGTGCCGGGAGCCCTGGCCGGCCCCTTCCTGTGTCCCCAGAGGCCGAGAGAGGACAGACAGCCCTGACCGTGGCGCCCTTGGCTGGTCGCGCTGCATGGGGTCTTACAGGAACAGCAGAAGCTTCTGGAAGGAAGGGAGAAGGGTGTCCCGGGGGGACCAGAATGTGCAAGGGGCGGCAGGGGGCTCGGGGCGCTGGCTCCGGCTGGCCGCTACGGGCCGGGTCTCCCCCCTGCTCTTGGGCGGAGGGGCGCAGTCAGAGTGAGCTCTGGGCCTGGCGCCAGCACACCTGACGGTGTCCCCGAGACCCGGGACCCCATCACACCACGCCGTTCCCCGCCCCTGCCTTTCCCGACGTCCTGTCCGGGGGCCGGGGCTGCGGGGGTGGGGCTGGACCTGGGGTGGCCCGCAGGGGTCAGCCAGGCACCTGGTGGGGCCGGGGGATCTGAGGGCGAGGCGGCGCGAAGCCGAGGCCCCGGTGGTGGGGAGGCGGTCGGGGCCGGGCCTGGCTGCGGGGCCTGGGAGGGAACCGTTGGTGGAGGCTGCGGTGCCCATGTGGAAGCCATTAACAGGGTCACGGTTACCCACCGCCCCACCTGGCTCCCTGGGGGCGGGGGCGGAGGGCGCTGCGGCCGGGTCGTGTGGAGCCTCCGCCCAGCCCCGCATGGGCAGAGAGACCGCTGCCCGCAGGAAGACGCTCTGCGGTGGGCGCCCCTCCCTGGCTGGGCAGCGGCCGGAGGTCTGGCGGCCCCAGCATCCGGCACCAAGCAGCCCTCGGGGGTGTCCAGGGGCTTCCTGGGAAGACGAGGGATTTAGACGGTGGCCTCGGCGGGCGGGTGGGGAGGCAGGGGGCTGGGCTGGGAGGCCGGCAGCGGGGTGGGGGGTGCCGGGCAGCCTTGGGGTTTGACAAAGCCCTCCGACTCAGGGTGGGGTGCAGGGAAGGCTTGAGACAGGAGCCTCGGGGCCCCGGGAAGGAGGAGGGCTGCTTTGGCGCCTTGGGCACCAGAGTGCAGGGCGAGCTGGAGCCATCGGGACCAGCAGCCCCAGCCTCGCCCTCAAAGCCACCCCCTGGCCTGAGGATCAGCGTCCCCTGCTCGGGGCCATCAGCTCCGTGCGCTGTGGCGGCGGCAGGGCCGTGGCCGCGTCCTCTCTCCTCCCTCCTCGAGGGGCAGTGCTCACCAGGCACCAGCGTCTCCGGGGCCGGCTGCCGGCCCCCGCCCCCGGCCCCCGCGGGCACACGCAGGCGCCTGGCGTGCCAGGCGGGTCTAGGCCAAGGGCACAACAGCCGAGGAAGCACCAACCGTCAGGCCTGCCAGACTTCCTGCCGCGTCAGCCCCTCTCGGGCAGCCCCCGCCGCCCCTCCAGGTGCGGGCTTGGCCAGGCTGCGCCTTCCCGAGCGGGAGCGAGACCAGCTCCAGGCGCGGGCCCAGGCGGGAGGTGAAGTGCAACCCCTGGGGCAGACTTTCCGGCCCCTCCCAGTGTTCCCCAGGACCCGCAGCAGGGGGGCTGAGGCCTGGGCAGGGAAGGGGGTACCCCCATGGCGTGCTCACGCTCTCCCCAGGTTGGGACGGCTTCGTTGTTCTCCCTTCCCGCCCTCCGAACTCCTCGTCCACTCTGTCCCCCACAGTCCACCCCTTCCCGGGCCCCTTCCTGACCCTGCCCGCGAGGTCCCTGCCGCCAGGAGCAGCGCTCAGGGCCACCAGGGCACTGACCGTCCTCATCCCGCTGGCAGCGAGTCTCGCTGTGCCGTCCAGGGAGCCACAGGCTGTGGCGGGCACCCCGAGGGGCAGCGTGCCTCCCGGCTCTGTCCTCCATCCCCGAGAAAGCTCCAGCCATCAGGGGCCTGGCCTTTCGACAGCCGCTGGCCAGGAGCCCACCACCCTGGACTGACGTGCCCGGTGATGCCAGGGACCTCTCGGGCACCGGAGGGGGGTCTGTTAGGCCAGGGTGGTGAGAAATGACCGGAGGGTGTGCTGCTCCCGCAGGCCCAGGGCGTCCGAGCTGCTCTGCTCACCTGCCCCTCCCTAGAAGGACCCAGACCCCAAGCCCCGAGGCAGGCACCAGGGACAAGGGACACCAGCCCGCGGGGCGCTCCCCAGGCCCCTGGCTAACTCGGAGGCCAGGCTGTGGCCCTGATAAGGGGGGCCCCCTCGACCACCAGCAGAATCCCTTTTCTAGAGCCTGCATGTGGGTGTCAGGCTGGCTGCTGGCCCGGGGCCGTGGGGTGGAGCCAGAAGGGGAGTGGGGGTGGATTCCCCAACACTGTCTTCAGCCCCCTTCACCGTGTCCCCGGGGGACAGGCTGCTACCGCAGCGCAGTCCGGGGTGCCACCTCGGGGTGTCTGCTGCTGCTCCCCACGCCCCAGCGGGGACATCTGCCAGCCCTGGCCTCTGTCCTCTGTCCCCTCCCCTCCTGCGGCCACCGGCCTCTGCAACCGGGGTGGCTCCTCCGGCTGCCCCGCAGCCTCCCTGCTCTGCGGACCTGCCCCGCCGAGTCCCGTCCAGTGCCTGTGGAGCTTGTTCTCTGCGTCTGTGCCTCTCCGGGCCCCTCCGGTCCCCTGCCCGCCTCCCCTGCGGCCAGCTGCTGGGACGGGACCCTCCAAGGCTCCCCGGACGGCCCAGCCCCGGGCCCACCCTTGTGCATTTGCCAGGTCGAGGTGCCAACAGGACAAAGCGCCTCCGCCTGGTCTGGCCTCACCTCCGCCCTCAGAGGACACCCCCGGCCCCAGGAGGGAGCCCCAGGCGCCGGCACAGCCCTGGGGACCCGGGCCCTCCCCTGCGCGGCCCTGAGGCCCCCTTCATTATGCGCCGCCTTTAATGGGCGTTTGTCAGCGCGACTTCCCGCAAGTTGTTTTCGGGGACATCAGTCATCACGGCGGTCCCATTGTGCCAGGGGATTGATGGGGGGCGGGAGGGGGTGACAGGGCCTGGGGCGGCCGCCTCGAGGCCTCGGTCTATAATTTTCGGAGGCGTAATTGGCCTGGGGGAGGGGCGGGGGAGGGGCGCGAGGGGCTCCCCGCGCCGGGAGGGCGCGCGGGGGCGCTGGCGCGGCCGGGGCTGCGGCTCGGCTCGACGGCGCGCGCGGGGGCGACGGCGAGCGGCCGGCCCGAAGCCCGCGCCCCGCGGGGCTCCCCACCCGCCGGCCCCCGCCCCTCGGAGCCTCCGCCCGCGACCACGTCGGCCTTTTGTTGCCCAACCGTCTTTTCTTTCAGCGCCCGGCGCGGCCACGGGAGTCTCCGCCGGTCCCGGGAGAACCGGAGCCTCGGCCGGTCCCGGGCCGCGCCCTCGCGGTCCCGCCGCCGCCCGCGGCGCCCCCGCGCCCCCGCCGCGCCCGCCGGCCCGCGCCCTCCATGGGCGCCGCGCTCGCCCGCAGCCGCCGCGGGCGCGGGGCGCGCGCGAAGCCGCCATGGGCCTGATCTGGCTGCTGCTGCTCGGCCTGCTGGAGCCCGGCTGCGGCGCGGGGGCGCGGGCGCGGCGCGACGCGGGCGGGCGCGGCGGCGTCTACGAGCACCTCGGCGGGGCGCCCCGGCGCCGCAAGCTCTACTGCGCCACCCGGTTCCACCTCCAGCTGCACCCGAGCGGCCGCGTCAACGGCAGCCTGGAGCACAGCGCCTACAGTGAGTGTCCCCGGGGCGCCCGCCGGCAGCCCCCCAACTCCCCGCACCCCGCAGGGACGCCGCGGGGCCCAGGCGGCGCGGACCGCGAGGCTGCGGCGCGCCCCGGCCCGGGCGGCGACGGCGCGCCCCGAAGGGCGAGGGGAGCGGACCCCGCGGCCGCGGAGACCCCGGGGGCCGCCCCTCCCGCGGCGGGACGGGGGCGCGGCGCGGGCCCGGGGCTCGGCGAGGGTGCGGGGGCGCCCCGGGGCCGCTCGGACGCGCGCCCGCGCTGCAGGCGGCCCGGAGCTCCCGCCCGGCGGGGCCCGCGGCGCCGGCGGGTAGAAACCCTCTGCGCTTTCCGGGGAACAGGCGCTGGACGGGCGCTGACCATCCTCTCCATGCGACCCCTCCTCCGCCTGCCGACCCCGGGGCGCCCCGCGCCCGCCTGCGCCCTCCCCGCTCGCGGCTGCCGCGCGCCCGGGCTCCGCGGCGAAGGCGCGCCGGCTGGGGGGCTCCGGGGCGCGCGCCGAACCCCGCTGCCGCGTCCGCGCCCTGGCCGCAGGGCCGGCGTGGGCGCCCGGGGTGCGCCGCGGGCATCCGCCCGCGTCTGGGGCGCAGACACACCCACCCGCCCCGCCCAGACACCGGCCCCGCGGGCCGGGCTGCTGAGAAAGGAGCCCGCGAGGCTCCCCAGGTGCCCGCCGCGCGCAAAGCCGGGGCGCAGGAAGCGGCTCCCCCGGGGCGGCTGAAGGCGGGAGCCCCGTCCGGCAGGACCGCAGGAGCGCACGGCGCGTGGGCAGGGCCGGCGCGCCCCGTGGGGCTCCCCGCTGGCCGCCCCGCCCGGCAGGGAAGCCGCTGTGCCCGAGGCCGGGCGAGCTGCGGCCGCCCAGGAGCGCAGCCCGCGCGTTCCCAGCCGCCGCCGCCCGGGGCCAGTGCGGCAGGACCAGGTCGTGGAGCCCCGGGGCAGGGACCTTCGTTCCCTCCAAACCCAGCCCCCCTCCGGCAGCCGCAGAGCAGTCAAGTGCTGGGGGCGTCCAGAGTGACGGCCAGGCAGGGCCAAGGCCTTCCCCACGGGGCTCGGTCCCCTTAGCCTGCTGGCGGGGCTAGCGGGGTGCAGTCTGCAGCCCCAGCTCTGCACAAGCCTCCCGCACTCCACACCTGTGCCCTAGGGTCCCGGGGTGCTGGGCTGGTGCCCAGAGAGCAGCCGCCAGAGAGGGCACAGGCCTAAGTCCCAGCACCCCTGGGAGCTGCTATGGGGGACCACAGCCCTACCGGGCCTCTGCCGCAGGCCCCCTGAGGGGCCTTATGACCTGAGGGAAGATTTTACTTTCTTGCGCAGCGGGTGGGCCGGGGACTGGGCCAGCCCCCTCCGCGTCCCCTTGTGAGCCCTGGGGTCTGCGGCTTGGTGCCCGCGCCCTCTCCCGGCCCCCGGTGTGGCCCAGTGGTCTCTGCCGTGGTCCACTTGGGCGGCGTCCTCAGGGCACGCTGCATGGCCTGCCCTGCCGGGCTTCCTCGGGGGCCTCGGCCCCAGCAGGGGCGCGGGGCCTGGGTGCGGGCTGCGGCTGCGCGCGAGCGGGTGTGGGCCAGCACCGCCGAGGACCGCGGCCATCCCCCCTGGCCGGGCTGCGTGGGGCCCCCGGCAGGCATGGAGTGGAGCCAGGCTTTGCCACGTCCCCTCTGAACCCCAGTTCTCTCTGGGGGAGCCTTCCTGGATGCCACCCTGGGGACCTCCAGCCCTGTCACCCCCTCCCTCCCCGCCCCGGGTAGCTTTGGCCGGGCCCGCCTGCAGGAGGCCGGTGCCAGGAGCCTTCTCCGTCTCCCCAGGTATCCTGGAGATCACGGCGGTGGAGGTGGGCATCGTGGCCATCAAGGGGCTCTTCTCCGGGCGCTACCTGGCCATGAACAGGCGGGGCAGGCTCTACGCTTCGGTGAGTCCCCTCTCAGGCCGCGTGGGTGGGCGGCTGCCTCCCTGAGCGCCCCAGCAGGGAGCGGGCGACGGGCGCAGCCCCGGCCGTGACTCCATGCCCAGCGCTCCTCGGCTGCCAGCCCCAGTGCCGTGGAGTGGCCCCTGGCGCGCTGGCAGCGCTGCGAGTGAGCCAGTGCCCCGCTGCTGCCCCACTCCGGCCCTTCCCTTGGGGTCGCGGAGAGCGATGGGGGTTGTCCCCAAGTTTCTTCTGAAACCCACGGGCCCAAGGGCGCAGGCTTGGGCCTGAGCAGGGGCACATCAGGGGTCTTCTGCTGCCCACCCAGGGCTCTGCGAGGGCGGGGTGGGGCTTCCTGCCCAAGAAGGGGCCCGCGGAGCCTTCGTTCTCAGGAGGGGGCCCCAGGGAGGAAGCGGGGCCACCCGGCTTGGGCTCGGGGCTCGGGACCCGGTTCTTCCTTCCGCGTGGGGCCGGGCCCGGGTCTGAGCGCCGGCAGCCCCTCCCGAGCGCGGGGCGGCCATGGAGGAAAACACGAGCGGCCAGGACAGGAGACTCGCTGCCACCCAGCCGCCCTTAGGCGCGGTCCGGCTGATGCCTCCCCGGGCCGCGGGAGCTTTCCTCGGGCACCAGACGGCCGCCCCACCCTCTCGGCCCCCGCCCCCGTCCCAAGTGAGCCCGAGCGCGCCCCGTGCATGCTGGGCCCGGCTCTCGTGGGGGCCTGCAGGGCAGGGGCTCCGGGACGTGCTTCCAGACGCTGCAGACAGCACCGTGGCTTGTGAGACGACCCCTCGGCCCGGGGTGCGGCCTGAGATCGGGGGGTGGACGGGGCTTTTCGCATCCCTGGCCCTGGTGCCCGTGTCTGAAATGGCCTGGGCCACCCCCACTGCCCCTACCCCGTGGAGAGGGACACCAGGGAGGGGTCCTGCTGGCTGCGGTGATGGGGTGGGCCTTGCTGGCCACGAGGGTTTTCACCTGCCCAGGAGTCCGGCACGGGTGGGGACGGCGACCTGGAAGAGGAGACGGGCCTCCGGCACCTCTCCCGCCGGGACTGCCGCAGAGCAGAGCGGGGCCTGGGGGCCCAGTGGCTCAGGCCTGCCTGTGGCGGCGCGTCCCTCACACAGGCCAGCTCGTCCGCTTCTGGGGTCTGTGGTCAGTGCACCCCAGCATCCTCCATCCAGCCCTGCGCCCTTCTGGGTTACCCTGAGAGGGCAGCGCACCCCACGGCCTTCGCCGTCACCACTCGTTCAGGCCCAAGGCCAGGGGCGCGCGGCGAGCCCCTCTCCGCCCCACGTGCAGACCCTCAAGTCGCTCCTCGCCTCTGTCTGGCCACAAGACCCTCGCCCCTCGCCCACCTCACTGCCCACACCTTTGGGCCTGGGCTGCTGGCCCCGCTCCCCTCCTGGGGCCGGCGTCTGCCGCTCCCCGCCCGCGGAGGGCAGGGCGTCTGGGCCGAGCCGGCAGACACTCCAGGCCCGGTTCCGGCTCTGCCCACGTGCCTTCGTCCCCCTCAGCCTGGGGGAGGGGACCCCAAGGCCAAGACTGCGACTCTCAGAGTTCAAGGTTCAGGGCTGGGACCCCAACACGGCCTTAATGGAGACCCGGCCACGTCCGCCAGGGGCTCCTCCAGTGCCCGTGTGGCCTCCCCCGTGCCAGCCCGCCCAGCCCCGGCCGCACCCCTCCCTTGTCCTGCTGACCGGTCCTACTGGGCGCCAGTTGCCTGCAGGCTTTGGGACGCCTGTCTTTTCTGCTGAGACAACTCTCCACACCCCTGGGCTGGGGCTGCCCCCCCAGTTGGTGCCCATGGGAGGCGGGGGGCAGGGGACCCCACAGGGGCGGCGGAAGGCCCATCCTCCTCTGGGGATGCTCAGGACCCCCTGCCAGGGAGACACCTGAGCTGAGCCCCCGAGGTCAAGTTCTCCAGACTCAGGGCAGGAGGGCAGGCCCACTGGGGTGAGGGAGCAGGGCAGTGGGCGGAGAGCCAGCAGGGCAGAGGCGGGCGGGGTGTGGGGGCTCCCCGGGCCCCGGGGGGTGGTGGCTGACGCCCGCCCCGCCCGCAGGAGAGCTACAACGCTGAGTGCGAGTTTGTGGAGCGCATCCACGAGCTGGGCTACAACACCTACGCCTCCCGGCTGTACCGGACGCTGCCCAGCGGCTCGGGGGCCCGGCGCCAGCCCGGCGGCGCCGAGAGACTGTGGTACGTGTCGGTGAACGGCAAGGGCCGGCCCCGCCGGGGCTTCAAGACGCGCCGCACCCAGAAGTCCTCGCTGTTCCTGCCCCGGGTGCTGGACCCCAAGGACCACGAGATGGTGCGGCTGCTGCAGAGCGGGGCCGGGCTCCCCGGCGTCCTGCCCAGGCCCCCCGCCCAGGGCGTCCCGCCCCCACGGTGGCGACAGCGGAAGCGGAGTGGGGCCGGCAGGAGGCGTGGGGGCCCGGCCCCTCGGGGCTCCGGGCTCCAGGCCAGCGGCCCGGTGGGAATGGACTAGCCAGCCCCAGCCCCGCCGCGCGGCTGACCGCAGGGCACGCGGCTGCCCCTCCCCGCCCCGCCCTCCTGCTGCTGGGCCGGCCGGGGTGTCCGGGCTGAGGGGACGTCGCCGAGCCCTCCCGACTCTCCAACAAGGGCACTCGGAAGCGGGCCCGACTGGGCCGCTCGCAGTCAAGATGCGGGTGGGCTCGCGGGGCCGGGCGGCGCCCCTGCAGCAGGGGACAGTGGGGGCTGGGCCCGCCATGGGACAGTGTGGGGGGGCAAGTCGGAGCATTAAAGTATTTCACCCTGCTCTGTTCTTTAGTAGCTGTAAGGCACCCCGAGGGCGCGCTGGCCGGGCCTGCCGGCTCAGCTGGGGCGGTGGCGCTCGCTGAGCTGAGTCGTTATTTAGGCCGCGAGCGTGTGCGGGAGGCCTGTGCTCCAGGCGCGCTTCAGTCCCTGGGCCTGAAAGTTACTGTTTTTCAAGTCGGCAGATGGCGGAGGTGGGTGCCCCAGCGTGTGCCTGTGCGTGCTCGTGCTCGCGTGTGGCCGAGAGTTTGGGTGTGCTGCACCTGGTGTGTGCACACTGGGGGGTCTGGGTGTTTCTGCGGCGTCTGCATGTGACGGGCAGGCTTGCCTGTGTGCACGGGTGTGTGCACGTGTGTGCACTTGTGTGCGTGTGCGTGTGGAGAGTGAGACAGAGAGGTTATATTTAGGATTCCCCGTAACTCCCCCCGTCCTGAGACTGCGTTGTCCGGGCAGCACTGGGTGGCTGGGCCGAGGGCAGGCGCTGCCTGAGGACCCCACTCAGAGGGGGACGTGGTTGCCGGTTCCCTGACAGACCGCAAGCCTCCCCAGCCCCCCAGCAGCTGCCGCCACCCTGGGGTAGGCGGGGTCGCCTGGCCAAGAGGGCCAGCACCGTCGGGAGCTGGCAGGGGACAGCCCCATGCCCGGGCCGGGTGAAGGGTGTGGTTAGTGCGGTGCGCGGCGGGCCGCCCCCGCCCCCGCCCAGCCAAACACATGGACAGGGCTGCGTGATGCCTGTGGGAATCTCGGGGGAGGCTGCGGAGCCCAAAGACCCAGCCCCCGACCTGCACCCCTCAGCAAGAGGCGTCTCAGGGAGGCGCACTCCTGGGAAGGCGGCCAGGACCCCTCGGAGCCCCCGCAGCCGCTGCCGTTACCTGGCAGGGACAGGGACAAGATGCTCCCGGCACGTGGCTGGAAGGGGGTGAAGCGCCCTGTCCACCCAGCACTCGGTCAGCGGGCAGTCCCGAGGGGACTGAGAAGAGACGAGCAGCAGCACGGGCCTCTGCAGCCGGCCAGACGCTGTGCCCTGCGGGTCCCGGCCCCCCGCCAGAGGCTGCGTTTCCAGCCCGGGGGAGGATGCAGAGATGGGTTGAATGGTGTCGCCCAGACCCACCTCCCGGGTGGAGGACTGAGTGCCGGCTGGGGTATGGCAGGGCCCAGATGCCCACCTGGGGCCACTGCAGCCCACAGGGATCAAGTTGGGGACTTGGTAAGTGGAGCTGAATAAATTGGGGATAAAAGGGGGGAAATAGACCTTTTGCGAATGGCCACCTACCCGCTGCCTGCGCAGAGCTGGCCGGAGAGGTGGCCAGAGGCCCTCGGCAGGGAGGCCCAGGGGGGTGGGGGGCCGGCTGGTGTGAAGCCAACACGACAGGGCCCCCGGGCCCCGCCCTGGGCGGCCGGCTCGTCCCTCTCTGCCCCTGCCGGGGTCAAGCCGCTCTCGCCGGGGAGGCAGGCCGGGCCTGGGTGACCGCGCGCCAGCTGCTTGGAGCCGGCCTGTGAACCCCCAGCGTCCGGGGGCTGAAGGACCCGGGAAGGTGAACCAGCAGGTCTATAATTAGCGCCCACCCATCGGAGGGCGACCTTGCTGGGGCCACATTCCAGGGCTGAGCCAGATTTAGCCCCCAGGGCGACCCCGGCCCGAGCAGGCTGCAATAGCTGGCATTCCAGGGGCGCGGCACCTGTGCCGGAGCGCCGGGCCGGCGGGCTGCGCGGACCCGGGCTCGCGGGAAGGGGCTCCCGGTGGGAAGCGGCGGCGCGGCGCTGATTCGGGGGCCCCCGGCCTCAGGCCCCCCTCAGGCAAACAGACTCCCACAGTGGCCGGGGGGCTCTGCTGGGGCCGGGCAGACGCTGAGTGGTCCGCGGGGAACAGCTGCGGAGCCTGAGCGAGGGGGGGAGGCACTGCCCTCTGCGCGGGCCTGGGGATGCGCGGAGCCCGCCCCGCGCCCGCAGCGGCCCTGATTGGAAGGACGCGGCGATGCCGGGCAGCGGGACGGCCCGGCCGCGGGGAGCTGGCGCGGGCCGGGTGCTCCGGGGAAGGCCATGCCTCGGGCAGGTGAGTTTTAAGATGGAAACTCCAAATTTATTTAAAATTACTGGCGAGATAAAAATATTTATTTTGCTTTTTATGTAGTTCAGGAGAATAGAAATAACTCTCCATCCCTCCACCCACCCGTCCCTATATTCATTCATTCATTCATCCGCCCTCATCCAGCCACCATCCACCACCATCCCCCATCACGCACCCGTCCTCCATCCACCCTCCACCCTCCATCCGTCCAAACGCCCCCCCAGCCAGCAGACCTTCAGAGCCACCTGGGATTTGAAAGGGCCAGACTGAGGGGGTGAGGGGGAGAAGGGGCAGAGGAAAACCCCACTTCGTGACGAGGGGTGTCTAGGATCAGGGCTTCGAGGTGAGGCCAACCTGGGTGTCCATGGTTCGATCTCAGTCATCGCCGGGAGGCCAGGTAAGGCTCGTTCACCGGTCAGGGCTGTCCCCTCCTCTGTGAAAGGGGGACACGGAGGACACCAACGTCACAGGCCGGTCCCAAGGCTCCCGCAGCTAGAGCAAGGCCTGGGGCCTGCAGGTCACCTCGTGGCTCCGGCTCTGGCAGGAGGCAGTGGGGGTCGGGTGCGAGAAGGGCCTCTGAGTGCTACCTCCGTTCTAGACCATTCTAAGCGCGAATCCTCCTAACCCCAGCCTGGCGTGACTCAGTCCTCAAACACCCCGAGAGCAGTTAGCAGCCCGCCTGCTGGGCCATGGGCCTGACACCCGGAATGGGCGTGGGGCGGGCGATAGGGCCAGGCTGGTCGGGGGTCAAAGCCCGCCCCTGTATAACAGCGAGGCAGACTGCCCGGCCCTGCCAGGAGGTGGGACTCCCTGGAGTCCCTGGAGTCCCAGCCGGATTTGGGAAGAGGGAGGCCTGTTGGGGGAGCCCCGTCTGATTCCTAGGGCCCTTTTCTTTACCAGACATTTCTCTCTGGCCCCTCCCCTCCGTGAACTCGTACTCTGCAAGAGCAAGTAGATTCGAAAGCTCACATTCAGGTCTCAGGAGAGCAGACTGAGCCTCTAGGGCCTCAGCAAGTCTTTGTGGCTTTTCAAGAGTCACCTCTTGTCACCAGGAGGCTCTTCCAGCCCCTGCTTCCTTGCAACACCCATGCCCCCCACCCATTCTCCCTCCCAGCTCTCCTGAGCACTGCTGTCTGCCCCACGCTCTTCCCTGCCGCGGGGCCTTTGCACACGCTGCCTGCCGGGTCTACCCTTCCACCCACTGTCCACCCTCTGGCTGCTTCTCAGTCTTCACTTCCTAGAGACCTGTGACTGCCCTCCCCAAAGCCACGTTCCCTGGCATGGCCCCTCCTGCCTTGCTGTTGCCTTTCCCAGGTCCTGCAACGATCTGTCGTTACCTTTTGCAGATGAGAAACTGAGGCTCGGAGAGATTAAGCGGTTTTCTGAGGTGCAGAGCCCAGGAGGAGCGAGGCAGGGCAGCTGCCAGGTCTCTTGAGCTGTAGACATGAGGCGTGGGCAGGCAGGATGTGGGCGAGGGGCATGGGCAGGCCGGAGTTTCTTCCATATGTTAGAGGGAGACGCCTGTGGACCCAGAAATTCTGCATGGAGGTGTCCTTTCAAGACCAGGAGTCATGTCTGCAGACACCTGCACACACTGGCGGCCTCACCACCTGGCCAAAGGCTGGACGGGCCCAGACACCCTGTGAACGGCTGAAGCAGATGTGCTGGAGCCACGCCGTGAAATATTACTCAGCCATGAAAAGGGCTGGGCTTGGAGCCAGCTCAGCCAGATGGGCCCTGGAGCTTCAGGCTGAAGATGCCACGTGAAAGGCTCTCCCACAACCCCACGCCCAGAAACGCTGGAGTTGGCAAGCCCGTGGGCACAGACTGGGGACCGATGGTGTCCAGGGCTGTGGGAGCTGGGGTGAGCGAGGAGGTGCTGACGGGACTGGGGGTGGCGCACGCTGAATCTCGCCTTAAATGGGTAAATTGTATCTCAATAAATCCTACAGCACGCAGCAAACAGGCACTAGGCCTGCTAGTCTGTCTGGGAGAGAGGGAGTGGTGGGCCCTCCCCCTGCTTTGGGGACACCTGGGAGACAGGAAGTGGGGGGCTAGGTGGCCCTGAAGGGTCTGGGAGAGCCTCCCTGGCTGCAGTACTGAGGCCCACCAGCAGGTGGCGGGGACCTCGGGGACCAGACCAGAAGGTCCCCCAGCCTGCGCCTGCTGGGTGCCGGTGCCGGCAGCACCCCACAGTTGAGTGCCCTGGGCAGCGCCTGCCCTGTGACCGGGTCGGGCCGTCAGGAAGCGTCCAGCTCCAGTGCAGGACTGAACCTGGGAGCATGGGCCCATGTCTGAGGGGCCGGACATCTTGCTGAGGGCCCCACTGGGGCCAGGGTATGGTGAGGAGCAGCAGGGGCCTGGGGCGTGGGTAGCACACAGCAGCCCCACCCTGGCGAGTCACAGGAGCCTCTCACCCAAGGCCCCACAGCTTCCAGGCCGGGCGCCGCGTTCAAACCCAGCTGCTGGTCCTGGCTGGGGGCCTCGGGACCTGATTTCACTGTTTTGTCTTTGGCCCTCGATGCCAACCGGCGCTTCTCAAGATGAGGTGGCCTGACCTGGGATTGGCTAGAAATGCAGCCTGGGCTTGCTCCAGGCAGCAGGACCGGAGCCCCCAGGGAGGGCCTCCCCAGGGGGTGCAGCGAGTGCTCAGGGGGCTCCCGGTGCTGGCATTTAGGAACCCTGGATTTAAAGCGCTACCCCCACTGGCAGCACACAGTAAATGTGCACGTAAAGCACTTGGCTAGGGGCTGGCTGCCTCTCGTTCATCATCACCCTGCAGCCCCCGTTCTCACCCCCTCTTATGGGAGGAGACGGAGGCTCTGGGGCCAAGTTCCTAGGCCCTAGTGAGGAATAAGCATGAACTGGCCACTGGGTCTGAAAGGCCACTGTCTTGCTGGCCTATGGACAGTGGCCCTGGGGACACTGCTTGCACCCCCCCAAGTACACATTCTCCCTCTCCGTGGACCAGCCGCTAGTGAGAGCGGGCAAAGGAGAGCCACCCCACCAGGTGCAGGTGCCGGGGAGGCGTTGCCATAGAACCTGCCGTCCTCATTTGGGCCACTCGGGCTCTGCTGGGGCAGGAGTGGGACTCACTGCTCCCCTGAAGCTCGCCCACACTTAATCCAGGGCATCCCTGGCCCTGCGGGCAGGAGGCTGGGTCCTCTGATGCTCACCCACCTGCACCCCCACCTCAAGTTTGGCTTTGGAACCCAGTGGGTTTGGATTCAGAGCTCATCCTGGCCCCAACTGAACTTCCCAGAGTGTTTTCCCCCATGAATTAGTGTTCAGCTCAGCTGTCAGGGCCAGAGAACTTAAGAGACATGTACTTTAAACAAGATGAGTGTGTCTCTCATGTAGAGGAGGTCCGGGGCGGTGAGGCTGCTAGACACGCCTCAGAGAGCCAGGCTCCGCTCAGCTCTTGCTTCCATCTACATAAGGGCTGCTGGGGCTCCAGCCATCACATCCACATTCCACCCAACAGCAGCAAAGACAGGCTGTCCTGTCCTTATCTCCCGGGAACCACACCCACTGGTGCTGCTCACCAGCCATTGGCCGGGTTTCAGGCACACCCCACTCCCAGGCGGCAGGGAGGCTGAGAAGACCGCCTGAGGTCCAGACAGTGATCTTGGGCGAGCCTCAGGGTTTCTCATACCACGGAGAAATCCAGCAAGGTCCTCCTTGCTGTGGCGCCTGCCCCACCTGTGAGCCTCTGTGGCCGTTGAGCCCTCCCTCCCTGGCAGCAGCTTCATCGAGGGTCAGAAGCTGGGGGGAGATGCCTTGCCCCCAGGCGCTGGGCCTGAGGCCCCTGCTGGGGGTCAGAGCCTGCGGTCCCCCCTCACCCCCACCCAACAAGGGAGCGCCCCAGGCCGGAGCCCAGGGGAAGACCACAGGGTGCTGCGTGGACTCTCAGCTGGGCAGGGCCAGTGCCCTCCCTGGGGTGGGGCCGTGCAAAGGGCCTCCCACCAGTCCAGCATCTTCCTCAGAACCACACCCCCAAGGCAGTGAGGAGGCTGAACTTGGGTGGGGGCTGGTGCGCCCCAGGGGGTGCATGCCAAGCAGGGGACTCTAGGCACTCTCTGCTGACTGGACCCAGGGTGGGATCTGGTAGTTCTGGGGTCACCCCTGTCCCCATGGAGGTGGGAGGACAGTGGTGCTGGAGCTCTCAGCACTAGGGAGTGATGCGCCTGGCAGGGGCGCCCCAGAAGGGTCAGGAGCCCCTCCACAGGCAATTACTGCGGCCCTGAGAGTCAGGGATCCCATAGGAGACGCAGCTGAGGGGCACGAGGCAGGGCCAGGCCTCACGAGGCAAAGCTCGCCAGTGTCCGGGCTGGGCCCCTCCCTGTGCCCTCCAGCTCAGCACAGCAGCAGATGGTGCCGTCTCACGGGCAGTGGGGAGGACCTGTTTGGAGCTGTCCAACCCCCGCTGCTGGCCGCCTCTCAGGAGCCTCCTCTGAGCACCAGCCTGGCTTGGGGCCCCAGAGTGGACACTGGCCAGTCCCGCTCCCAGCCAGTGCTGACACGATGGAGGCGCCCCCACGCCCCTGTGAGAGCCTGCGGGATGGCAGCGAGCAGTTCACACTCACAGCCAGGCGTGGGGGGGAGAGCGCGGTGGGGAGCAGGCAACACTGAGAAGGCCTGTCTGGGCAGGTGACAGCCCAGCTGAGACCTGTGTGACCAGAGGGCGCCCCAGGCCACGAGGTGGCCGGCACGTGCAAAGGCCCTGTGGTGAGAGAGGCCTGGTCCGAGCCCCAAGCAGCCAGGCCAGCTGGAGCCTGCAGGGGGCAGAGGCGGGTGGTCTGGGCAGCTCCCGCAGGCCGGGCCTGGGCCTTGGCGTTTTGCCTGAGTGTGATCAGGGGCTGTGGCCTGAGAGCGGGTGCAGGAGCCCCCAGGAGGGGCGGCTCTGGCCCTTGACCACCCTGGGACGAGAAGCTGCTGCCCTCCACAGGCTGCCTGTGCTGCGCCTGACCTTAGCCCCCCCACGAGCTCCCTCAAGCAGAAAAAAGAGCCAGCACCCCCACTGCAGCCCCAGCTCCCCCCACGGCAGCTAGCAGCGGGGGGGCAGGCCCAAGGTGCCAGACGGGGGGTGTTCCCTGGCTCTAGGGCCTTCCCAGGTCTCAGAAAACAGTTGGGCCTCCAAGAAATAAAGGGGAGACGACACCCCAGGAAACAGCTCAGGGAAAAGCCCACCCTGGCCGCGCTGAGGGCGCGGGAGGAGGCCGAGGCACTTCTGACTGGCCACGGGGAGGCCCTGTCGCAGCCCGGGAGCCCACGGGGCTGGCGCGTCCTGGCGGGACATGGGCAGGAGGGGACGAGGACGGGGGCTGTGGTCCAGCCGTCGGCTGGTCAGCGCGTGTCCCTCTCGGCTCACACATCGTAACAAGTGCACCCCATGAGAGCGGGTGTCCCGGGGGAGCCGGGCGGGCAGTCGCAGCTACCGCAACTAGCTCCCCGACCTTCCTGCAAATCCCAAACGGGGGCCCCAGCAGAGGCTTCCTGGCGAAGTCAAATCAAAGTCCAAGATGTCGGCCGCGGGTCAGGAAAAGCCCAAGCGGGCCGCCCCCGGAGCTGGAGGACGTGGCCGGAGGACAGGCCGGGCAGGTGAGAGCCGCCAACGGAGAGCCCGAAATTCTTGGCCTGAGTCCAGATTTTGCTTCTGGGGATCCCGTCCCCAGCTTATGCACCAAGCTGCTCACCCCGCGCTGCGGAGAAGCCAGAGCGGCGCGTCCCCCTCCGGCCCGGAGCTGGGTCTAGGGGAGCTGGGTTGGCGCCTCCCGCCCGCGGGCGCTCGCCGGGCCAGGGCACCTCCCCTCCCCTCCCCTCGGCCCGTTCACTCAGCAGATAAACACACTTGGAGGTCCCCCGTGGGCAGCGGGGACCAGGGTCCCACAGAGCCCGGGGTTCACCCCGGGGAAGGACACGATGGAGTCGGAGGGGACCCTCCCTACCCTGGGCGTGGGCAGGGCTGGGAAGGTGGACACGGGCTTTCCAGATGAAGGGGAGAGGGGAGACCCCCGAGTGTAGCCAGGGGTCCCCCTGGGTGGGCGCTTGCAGAGTAGGAGGTGAGGGCAGAGGCCCAGGCGAGGCGTGGGGAGCGTGGAGGGCCAAGGAGGCGGTGGCCAGATCAGATTGCTCCCCAGCGCCTCTCGGGAGCCAGCACCAGGGCTGCCAGCCCTCCTCTGCCCTCCGGCATTATGAGGGTCCACTCACCGTGACCGCGCCCCAGGCCAGAGGAAGCGGCCCCTCCCCTGGGGGCCTATCGGGGCCTCCATCTCCCGGGCCCCTTCTGCAGCCGCATTCCTGGCCGGGGTGATCAGATAGACAGGGCCGGCCCCTTCCGGGTGCCACGGTCACTGCTTCTGGCCTGTCCACCCCTGCCCCCATGGCTAGGAGAAGCCAAACATCCCGGGCCAACTCGAGTGCGGGCCCCACCCAGCCCTGGCCCAGGGGAGCAGCCACAGTTGGAGGGTCCAGGGGCCCGGGACAGGAGCCCCACCTCGCCACGGGATCACGTCCTGGGCACCTGGGCAGGGTGCCTGGCAGGGGGAGCAGAGGCGGTGCAGGCGTGCCGGGAGCCCTGCCCAGGGAGGCCCAGGGAGACCCAGGGCCGCCATCCACAGCTCGGGGGAGGGTCCTGGGCCACCCGGCGGGGTCAGCGGGAAAGGTGAAGTCAAGCACCCCACACGGCGGCTTCAGCTCCGGGGCGATGTCAACAGACGCGGGAGGCACGAGAAGGCGCAGTCCCCGTGGGCCGGTGGCGTCGCTGAGCCGCGCCTGAGAGGAAGAGGCGAGGGGCGTGGACGGGGAGACCAGCCACATCCCCAGCCCCTCCAGCAAGACGGCCGTGGCTGAGCTCGTGACCACGGAGCTGAAAATACTCCCCACTGGCTCCTTCCAGAACCCGGGCTCCCTGCATGTGGAGGCAGCTTCTCGGAAGAGGGGAGGGCCGTCTTGGAGGGCCCACTCCCAATCACTTCCTCTGCTCTCCAGAGACAGATGCCCCTCCCAGGCTCGCGCGACCCCACGACCCACCCCCAGGCCTCCCGCCCCTCTCCTCCCCGGCAGCCCACCTGGCCACCTCTCGGCCTCTCCCGCATGCCGTGGGGTGCAGGCAGGCCCAGCAGGCCGGGGTGGAGCAGGTCAAGGACAAATTCAAAGCCTGAGCCCCAAGTTCCAGCTGCCGATTCAGACCCAGGGCCACTGGGTCACGGAGGGCACAGGACTGTCGGCCACCAGGGTTCAGAGACTGCCACAGCGTGACCTAAAGTCTCAAAGCAAGTTTACTGCCCCCTCCCTCCCGGGAGGTGTCCCGTTGCCCCGCCTGAAACACGGGGCCCAGCTGGCCCCACCAGCCGCCTTGCTAGCCCCTGGGCTGCTGGTCGGGTCCCCAGAGGCCCTGCATCTCACCCTGCCCAGGCCGCTCCCCACCCAGGCCCCAGCACTAGGTGGACCAGATGCTACCTTGGGGGGGTCAGTACCTCCCCGGTTGGGGCCCCCTGCTGGACTCCCGAGTCCCTCTCTGAGACCTCGCCATGCAGGGAACCCCTGGGTCCGAGTCTGCCCACAGAAGGGCAGCGCCCGAGGGACGGGGACGGGGATGCATCTCTGCCTCCCCCACCCTGGGGGACACGGTCTGCAGAAAGCCGAGTGACTCCCGGCCTTTGAAACAGGCGTCTCACCTAGGCTGCAGCGAGGCAGGAGGGCGGCTGTAAAATGCTCCTCAAACCATTGGGGCTGAAGGTTGGGGGGCGGGCGTTAGTGGCAAGGGCCAGAGCCGCCGGTGCCAGGTGGCGGGAGGCACACCTGAGCCATCTGGCGATCTGACGTCTTTGGAAAACGGCGTGACCTCGTCCGTCAAACTGGAGCTGGCCCGGCTTTATTGTCCGAATTCCTTTCTGTTTTTTTAAGTGTCCTCAGCTATTCCACGCATGCGATCGCGGAGGGGCAGGGTGATTTAGAGGCGCAACCGTGCCGTTCATCTGGCGTCTGAAGTCGGGGGCTCTCTGCTGGGGCCATCTGTGGGGGCTGGGCTGCGCTGAGGGGCTCCAGGCCTGGGGTGCTGCACCCACATCCCTGAGCAGCAGGCCCCCCCACGCGTGTGCTCCCGGGGAGACCGGGGTGGACTCTGTGGGTTTCACCAGGGAAGTCCAGCGTCTGTGCCACGGGGAAGCGCAGGCACCTGTGGGGCGCCCAGTTCATTCTGGGCGTGCGGGGGGGCTCAGCCCAGCGCCTGGTGCAGCCACCCCAAGCTCCTCCTGGGACGAGCTGCTGGGAAGGAGAGCCGGGCCTGACCTGGTTCTCGGGGCGACCTCTGGGCCGGAGCGTCTATTTTAAAGGAGCCTGCCATTTGGTCTTTGCCAAAATAGTTGAAAGAAAACCCCAGAATAGCAGACGGGGGCTGCCCGGCTTAGAAGCCGCGTGTCAGCTTAGCGGCAGGCGAGTGGACGTCAGCGAGCGGGCGGCAGGGGCGGCCGGGGCCTCTGTCGCCCAGGCCAGTGCCCCGAGGGTTCTGGAACTGCCGGGGGTCCTGGCCCGACGGGGTGAGTCGGGCAGGACTGACCCCCGACAGCACATGCCGATGGACTGTCCGGTAGGTGCTGACCCGGCTCATCCCCCACTGCTCCCCATTTCACAGGTGGGAAGACCGAGGGCCAGAGCCAGCGGTCCTTATGCCCTCAGGTGCCGGGGAGTCCGGGCGCGATGCTCCCGCAGCAATGAAGACCAACGGTGGGGGGACCACAGCCCCTCTGTTGCCATGGCCAACGCCTGTGCTGCTCCCTGGCCAGGCGTCCACCTCCGGTCATGGGCTCGGCCTGCGCCCCCAGCCAGCACCCGGTTGCCTGTCGCTGGGCACGGGCCTGGGAGGCAGGGACCTCGGGAGCAGTCACCGCGGCCCTCGGGCCATGAGAGCCCGGGGTGCGATGGTCTCGGCCGGGATCTCTCTGGGCCCAGAGGCAGTGGGTCTGCTTTGCCGCCACAGACCGTAGGTCCAGCGGGACAGTCCGGCCCTGCCCCCCGGTGCCCGTCCCGCGCGCGTAGATGGGGTCCGGCACACCTGCCCACCAGCTGGGCTGCGGAGGGACCACGGGGAGCCGGCCAGAAGTCGGGCGGCCTCTCCCAGCCGTCGCCGCCACCCCTGCCGGATCCCGCCCGTCCCCACCTCGCTCTCAGGCCAAGCGCAGCCCTTTCAGCGGCCTGCCCAGGAGCCAGCACCCGCTGCCGGGGCGGACAGGCCAGGTCGCCGGGGATGGGGCGTCCCGAGCCCAGTGCTCCCGCGAGGAGGCAGCCGAGAGCTGGACAGGTACGGGGCAGCGAGCGGGCCTCTGCCCGCAGCCGTCCTCCTTGCACGGCCCCTCGGGTGGAATTCCCTGAGGCCTCGCTGGGAGGGAGGCGGGGCTTGAGAGTTCAGGCCAGGCCGCCCCGCAAGGTCAAGGTCAAGCTGGGGCCGGGCAGGCGAGCAGGTACCCAGGCCAGAAGGGGAAGGAACGCAAGAGGCTTCCCGCCCCACCCTGCGCCACACCTGCGGCCCAGGCCCCTTCAGCCGCTGCCCTGGCAGACAGAGGACCCGCGGGTTCTGTCCCAGGTCGGGCCCCTCCCTGCAAAGGCCCCAGGCCGGGCTCCCCGGCCCACTTTACTTTCTCCCACTTTACAAGAGAATGGCCGAGCCGCAGCCCCTTGGGAGGGTCAAGGGCGCTGCAGACTCAGGGCAGCTGGGCCTGCGCTGGGGAGGGACGTGTCTCGGGGACCGGAGGGGGCCTTGTTCCGTGGCCTTGTCTCCAGGACAGGGTCCCTGGGGCCAGAGGGGCCCGGCTGTGGGGACAGGCCCCCTCCCCAGCTGCCGTGTCCTTGCCACGATGTCCCTCCTGCGAGACGTCGGAGCAGACACTTTGCTGCTCCGCACATGGGCGGGCTGGGGGCCCCGGTGGGTGTCGCTGGGTGGCCGGGGACGCGGCCCTCTCCCCGACGAGGCCTGTGTGGCGCTCGGGCTGGGCTTGGCCACGGGCGGGCACGTTGGATGGACAAACTGCGGCTCCCAGGCCCGGGAAGCTTCTTCTGATGAACGCCGAAATGGGCCACGGCAGCCACTGGCCTGAAAGGTGCCCCGTCCAGGAACAGCTGGAGGAAGGAGCTCCTGGCTCTTTCACCGCGCCGGGAAGGCCTCTGTCCGCGCATCGCTGCAGCGGGCCCAGGGCCAGCTTGGCGGCCGCGAGTCTTTGCCGCCCACGGAAGCCTTCGAGGGCCTCGCTGAGGTGTCAGCAGACTGGGCGAGGGCACACACGCTGCGGGTGACCGCAGCTGATTCCGCGCAGACCCCGCCCGGCCAGCCTCTCCGCCAGCAGCCTTCTCGGCGTCTCCACCAGCGGAAACGGAGTGTGAGCCTGGGGTGAGGCTGAACCCCAGGTGCACGAAGTGACTGAGCGAAACAGAGCGAGACTCTGTCCCTCGAATGAAGAGCTCGTCTCCGGAGAATTTTGTTTGTGGTTTTTACTTATTCATTGATGGTGCCCTGACCTGCTGCGTGTTCAGATAATCGCCTTGAAAATGAAACACAAAACCAGAATATTAAACACCAACTGGTGCCAGAAATCAGTTTAAAAAATATTTCAATTCTGGGCCTCCCTGGTGGCGCAGGGGTTAAGACGCAACCTATGAAGCTGTCCACAGCCTCTGCAGCAAGAGTTTGATCCCCAGCCAGGGAGCTACCCACACGGCGCAGCAGACCTCTGCTGTCTCCCCGCGGCTCCCCTCAGCAGTGTGTTTCAGTCCGTCTGCCTGTTCTGCTCCCCACTCTGTCTCTGGTGGATCCTCTCACCCCTGCACCTCTGGCCTGTACCCCAGCTCTTGTATGCATAAATAAATAAATCTTTAAAAAGAAAAAAGGTGGAAAGGTGTCAGCTGGTGCCCTTCACCTTGAGGGTGAAGTCGACTCCCGGGGGAGAGGGAGGCCAGAGAAGAAGAGAAAACCTGGGCCAGGGAAGCCCCCTGCCCCCAACCCTGGCAGTTGCCTCACCTGCCACCAGACAGGAAAACGTGTCTCCAAAAAAATAATAGTATTTCCCAGACCAAGGTCAATCTAAATCCAGATGGGGGTGATTCTCTAGGCCTTGGGAGTCCACTCCCAAGGCCCCTGAACAGACTGGGGCCTCTGATGCAGGTGACAACAAAGTTCCGGTGTGCCCAGCGTGCGGGAGAGCTGGCATCTGTGGGGACAAGATGGGGGCATGGATGGACCCCGAGTCAGTCTAGCTTCTGCCCTAGGGCGGCTCGAGCCCACCCCTTTGCAGGCGCCTTCCCCAAACCAGGTTCTCCTGGCAGTGGCATCCCCCAGGGAGGTGGCCGGAACCAGAGGGAGAGCAGCCCCACCTACAGCTATGGCCCCGGGGAGGGCGGGAAGAGGCCCCAGGGGTCTCACCACTCGGGCAGGCTCCGCAGTGCAGCCCTGGAGCCAGAGCCTCAGACGGGGCAGGCCCTGCCTCCCCACCGGGGCGCTGCTGGTCCTCCAGCAGACAAGGGCCCGGGCACGCTCCTCCCAGAACCCGCCGCTGAGACCTGGCGTAGCGCGGCTTGGCAGAGAAACCATCACGGCTCAGCAAGCGCGAGAGCTGCCCAAGGCCACGCAGGCCGGCCGCTGTCCACTCCCCGCACCGCCCGGGCCCTCGCGGCTCTCCAGGTGGCGTCCGGGGTCACTCCTCGCGAGATGGGCCCTCGGGCCAGGCGAGCTTCCAGGTTTCCTTGACTTCGTTGTCCTCGAGGGGAAGAGAGGGGCAGAGAAGCGTTTGGGGCACCGGTGCTGCACCCGGTGCTGGCGGGGTGTCCACCGGGCGCCCACCGGGCCGTGCCCAGAGGCTCCCCGCCCAGAGGTGGGGGGAGCAGGGGGGAGGGGGAGGGAGGGGCACGGCTGCCTTCACTGACCTTTAAAAGGACCTTTCTTCTGCCCCGAGACGGCTTCTCCCGGGGCCCTCTGGGCTGGGAGCGAGAGGCTGGGGTGCTGGGGGTTCCCCTCTTGCACTGAGCTTGCACTGAGGCCAGCTGAATCCCAGACCTCGCGAGTTGCTAGGGAAGCGCGTGAGGGTGAGCGGTCCTAGGGGACCCTGAGCCGCCCCCGACCTCGGTTAGCCCCAGCCCAGCCTTCCCAGCGCTGAGCCCACCAGGCCCCAGGCCAGGCCCTGTGGGGTGAACAGAGACCAGTGGTGGCCTGGCTTGAGCACCCACTGGACGGGGTTTGTGCCCACGCCGGGTGCCCAGGCCTGCCGACCTCGCCGGCACCAGCTCTGTTCCTCCAGGCCCGCGCCCACTGCCCCTCTGCCCGCAGGCCCCGCCCTGGGCCTCCTGCTCGCCCTTGGGTCCTGCCGGCAGCCCCTGTCCCCACCAGCGACCCCGGCTGAGTCCTCGGAGCGTGCGGTCTCCGAGCTGCCGCCCCCCTGGTCTGCCGGTTTGGGGTTTCTATCTCCCCAAGATGTCAGTCCCGGGGGGTCAAGGCTGCCGGCTCGAGCAGGAAGGCAGCCCGAGGCCAAGAACACCAGGGTGCACGGCCCTGAGGGGCAGGGCTGGGGTCCTGGGAGCCTACTGGGGCGCCGAGCTGGGGACTTGCTGGGCGTCCTGGGGTTTCCAAGCAAAATGATTGCTCAGGCTCTGATCTCAGCTCCTGGCCTTGCCCCCCACTCTGGAGCCGGGGATGGAGTGTGGTCTGCAGCGTTTGGATCCCCAACACCCCCTCGAGGAGGATGAGGTCAGGACCTCCAGCTCGCAGAAGAGGAAACTGAGGCGGGAGCCGAGCTGGGCCGGAGGCCTGGGCCTGCCCGGTGCCTGTGAGCGGGCCGTGCTGAAGGCGTCTTGACCGCGATGGAAGCCGCCCGCCCGGCTGGGCCGGAGCAGCCCCGGGCCGCCCGCACCGCACCGCAGGCATGGGCAGCTGTTACCTGCAGAGGTGCTGACAACGCCTGCGCTCGCCCCGTCTAATTCTTCTCATTCTCTCCGCACTCGTCCAGCAGAAGGTGGGTCCTGAGAGGCTGGGGCCGGCCCATCCTGCCAGGAGCGAGGGGCTGCAAGGATGCTCCTGGGGTGCCCGGCTCCCGGGCCTGGAGCTCAAGGGGGCAGTGCCGCCTGCGACTCGCGTGACTGTGAGCTCGGAAGGGTCACGGGTGCCGGCCAGGCCTGCTGTCGCCGACCCTCTGGTGCCCAGAGGCGGAAGGAAAACCGCTGGGGCCGCTTTAGGGGTGGGAGACGGGTTGTGCGTAGAGAGGAAACCGCCTCGGCGCTGGCGGTCAGGGCTGGAGCCTAGCAGGGCCCCAACGCGGGCCACTGCAGACCCAGGACCCACGCTGCCCCACGGGCTTCCTGGCACCCTGCTTCTTGGTGGACAGAGCTTCTGGGGAGCACCCAGAGCCCCTACCAGTTACTGCCTCGAGCCCTGGGGCGGGGGGCTCCCTTGTCTGGCTGGCTCTTCTGGGCAGCTGAGGAGGCCAAGGCCGCAGAGCTGAGGACGGGGGCTCGGGAGCCCCCAGGGGGTCATGGCCATCTGGGGCCGGACTTCAGGGAATTCCCAGCTCCTCACACCCCTGCGGGCTCTCAGGACTTGGAAGGACAGTCACTGAGGGCACCTACTGGGTGCGGCGGGCTGGGAGGCTGGCAGATGGAGGCCAGGGTCTTTCCCTGAACCTGCTGGCAAATGGGAGATGCAGGAAGGGGTCCTAGGGGAGCCCCAAATGGGCTCACCTGGGGGGTTCCTGGGAAAGGGGCGGCCACACCCTGCCAGGAACTGGGGGAAGATAACCAGGGCCGGTGCCCCTCCCAGAGAGGGGCCCACGTGGGCCTGGGTGGCGGGGAGCCCAGCTTCTGTGCTATTTTGCAAATGGGGAGTCAGGGCTGCAGAGACGGAGGACTTGCCAAGGCCACACCTGGCTGGGGGCAGGGCTGGGGCAGGCCGGGTCTCCTGTGCCCGGGCTGGGTCTTCTTGGTACCCTGGGGGCCCCGGGACCCAGCAGCTGCTGAGCGACACCGTCCCCTGAGCTGGCAGCTGAGAGCAGGAAGGCCGCGCCCGCAGGGAGAGCAGAGAGCCGGGCTCCTGTCCTGCCCAGGCCGGTCTGCTCCCAGACCGGGTGCCCCCTCTCTGGGCTCAGGGTCTCCAGGCCCCCTTCAGGGCTGCGGGATCAGCCCCAGCAGGGTTTAGAGGTCGTCCCGGGGCACTCAGACTGGAGTGGGAGGGAGGTGGGGGCGCGCCTGGCCACAGGTGCTGATGGCAGCGGCGGAGGGCGGAGGGCTTGGAGCCCCTGCAGCTGCGGCTGGGCGGGGCCTGCGGGAGGTGACAGGCGAGGCTCCTCAGGTAGCAGAGAACAGGGATTTTCACACCTCGGTGAGCTGGCATCCACAGGCCCCGCCCCCGCAGGCCATAATGGGCGCAGCAGGGGGTGGGACAGCAGGTGGGGGAGGGGAGCCCTCCAGAGCCTGGCCTGGGTCGCGGTGAGGCTGGGGCTCTGGCCCTGGCCCTGAACATCCCCTCCGTGGACTCAGAGGGGAGCCGGGCCGGGAATGTTCCCCGTGGCCCTGCGCCCATCCACCTGTCCTTGCATGGAGGTGGGGTGCAGGGGTGCAGAGCTGCCCCCTCCCCGGTGCAGCCTCCACACCCCACGCCCTGGATTCCTTAAGGCACCAGCCTCCCCCAGCGCCCTCCCCCGCCCCCCCAAGGCTCGGCCTTGCTTACTGCCCTCAGCACCCCTGTTCCCAGGCTGGTCCTGGGGTCCCAGCTAAAGAACCCTGGAGGCCCTGAGAGGCCAAGCTCAGAGCGCGCGCGGGCTTGGGGGACCCCCGGGCTGCTTCAGCAAAGGGGCAGAAGGTCAGCGATGGGACAGGCAGGGACGAAGCGCAAGGGGCCACACTTGGGCTGCAAGGCAGGAGCCGGGGAGCCGCCAAGGGGCGGGACGCACAGGTCCTGGACCGAGCGCGGGGGGCGGGGGGCGGGGGGGGGGCCGGGACCCTCCAGGTGGCCCCGCGGCGCTCGCCCCCGGCCGCCCCCCTCCCCCGGCCTGATTGGCAGGCGGCCTGCGACCAGCCGCGAGCCGCGCAGCGCCCCGGGCGCCCAGGCGAGCGCGAACTGCCCCCCGCGGGAGTGGGAGGGGGCGCCCGGCTATATATAGCGGCCCGGGCCGGGCCGGGCGAGCGCGCAGGGAGGCCGCACCACGCCCAGGTCCCGGCCCGCGCCGCGCGCCGCTCCATGCAGCCGGGGTAGCTCCCGGCACCGGGGCCGGCCCTCGCTCGCCTGCGCTCCCCGGCCGCGCTCCCCGCCGCCCCGGTCGTGCGCCCCGCGGGCCCCAGCCGCGCCGCGCGGCCCCGACCTCCCGGCGAGGCTCGCCTGACGGGCGCACGGCCCGAGGGCCGGGATGGCGGGGCCCGGGGCGGCCGCCGCGGCGCTGCTCCCGGCGGTCCTGCTGGCCGCGCTGGCGCCCTGGGCGGGCCGCGGGGGTGCCGCCGCGCCCGCCCTGCCCAACGGCACGCTGGAGGCCGAGCTGGAGCGCCGCTGGGAGAGCCTGGTGGCGCGCTCGCTGGCGCGCCTGCCCGCGGCCGCGCAGCCCAAGGAGGCGGCCGTCCAGAGCGGCGCCGGCGACTACCTGCTGGGCATCAAGCGGCTGCGCCGGCTCTACTGCAACGTGGGCATCGGCTTCCAGCTCCAGGTGCTCCCCGACGGCCGCATCGGCGGCGTGCACGCCGACACGAGCGACAGTGAGTGCCGGGCCGGGGCGGGTCGTCGCGCGGGCAGCGGCCGCCCGGGCCCGCCAGCGGGCGCGCCCCCCACGCAGGTGCGGCTGTCACCTGCGCGCGCCGGCTCGGGCGGCCCCGCGCTCGGTCTGCTGGCGCGGGGACCGCACCCTCGGGCCCCGGGAGTCGCCCCGGGACGGGCCCTGGCGCCGGGCGCGCGGCCCCGCCTCTCCGCCTCTCCGCCTTCGGAAGCCCGGGCTCTGCGCGCGGAATTCCAGCGTCCTCGCCCGTGGGCACAAGCGCGCGGCGCAGCCACCGGCACCCGCGGGGGCCCGGGACGCGCGCCCGCGCTCAGGTCTGGCCCCTGGGCCGGCGGGGCCGCCTCGCGCTGCCGTGGGTACCGGCGCAGCCGCCCGGGCCAGAGGAGAGCGGGTCGCTCCCGCGCACCTTGGGCTCCCGGCGCGCCGTGGGGAGGCCTGGACCGCAGCCTGGGCCTCTGATCACCCACCCCCGACATGGGGTCTTCGGGGGCGCGCAGGCCGAGGAGGGGGTCCTGGGCCCGCGGGGAGGGCCCCGGGCTCCCGGCCCAGCCGTGACCCGCGCGCGCCCGCCCCCAGGCCTGCTGGAGCTCTCGCCGGTGGAGAGGGGCGTCGTCAGCATCTACGGCGTGGCCAGCCGCTTCTTCGTGGCCATGAGCAGCAAGGGCAAACTGTACGGCTCGGTGAGTACCCGGGCTGGGGCGCCGCTGATCCGCCCTCGCGGGGACCACACCCCCAGGTCGAGCTACACCTGCATCTTGGAACTTCAGCTTCCCCCTGGCCCCCATGGTGCCCTGGGTGGGGGCTCATGCAGCCCCCAGACTGGAGCAGGGAGGTGTCCCCTGAGTAGGCACCCTCTGTAGTGTCTCCTTTGCCCTGGGGTGGGGTGCCAGCAGGCAGGATTGCACCCCGAGGGTGGACACAGTGGCTGCCAGCTGCTGGGCAGGCTGGCTGCAGCACCAGCTGCGGAGGGTGGGCCATGCCCCCTTCTTACCCCCACTCCCCGGGACAGACACCTGCTCTCTGCCAGCCCCTAACCCTGGCCCCAGCGCCCCTGGCCGAGAGCTGGGAGAGTCTCACTCTGCGCCTCCTTCCCACCAGCCTTTCTTCACCGACGAGTGCAAGTTCAAAGAGATCCTCCTGCCCAACAACTACAACGCCTACGAGTGCCACCAGCACCCCGGCCTGTTCATCGCCCTGAGCAAGAACGGCAAGACCAAGAAGGGGAACCGGGTGTCCCCCACCATGAAGGTCACCCACTTCCTTCCCCGACTGTGACCCCGCGCCCTGCCTCGGCCTCAGGACCGGCCGCACGTGGGGGTGCACTTTCTTCCGACGGACAGTTCGATGCAAGAGGAGGTGTAAGATAGTTAACTTAATTATTTAAATGTGTATATATTGCTGCCAAGTTATTTATGGTTCTTGGGTTTGTTTCGTATTTTTCTGGAAAAAAAAAAAAGACACAAAAATGCCCGAGCCCTGACTTCCTGGCAGAGCAGTGGGGACCCCCTGCTGGAGCGTGTTGAGACGTCACGGCTGCTGCTTATCCTGTTTCCAGAACCACGCCAGTGGTGTGCACTGGGCCCACTCAGCGCGGGTCCTGCTAGGGCTGTGGGTCCCCCCCTTCTGGCCCGAGGCCGCAGCGGGCTGCTCCACGCCTCGTCCTGGCAGCATCCTCCTGCGGGCCCACCCCTTTGTGTCCCGGGCTAGGAATCGGGGCGTATCGGTTTACTTGGGGTCCAGAAGTGCGCTGTGGACGGTGGGCGTCCAGCACTGCCACTGTTTTTAGATCTGCCGAGACTGACCTTTGAACTTCGCTGCAGTCAATCTTCCTCCATCTACCAGATGGGCGAGCCCCTGAAGGGACTCCATAAACTCCTGTGTTCCTTTTTTGGATCAGCCGCAGCCCACTTTTCTCTGGCCGTCGGGGAGAATGCCAAAGGAAAACCAACCCTGTGAAGTGGCTGGAAAGGGCCAGTTACCCCACTGGAAGGCAGGAAGGGCCGAGAGGGGTGTGTTTGCAAGCACAGCCCCAACCCTGGAGAGGAAGATGACCTGCGACGGCAGGTTCTCCTGACAAGTGCTAGACTAGGTGTGTATTTTGAAGACGCGCTGCCCAGCGCTGGGAAGCTTCGGACTGGAACTGGCTGTTGATTTTAGTGGAATGTCCTGGTAATTGTATAAGAAACGCTCGCCGGATGTTGGCGCCGAGGACAGGGCGGCCTCTCTCCGCCGCATCCCGGGCTGAGTGGGCCGAACACCTACCTCGCATCCTCGGCCACTCGCGGGGGAAAACGTGCAAGCAGGGGAGCCCCGCGCCGGCTCTGCCGCCCCCCTTGGCCTTCCCCCCATTTGTAGCCCGAAAAGGCTTCAGTTTGCATCGCTGTTTGCCCTTCGAACCTTGTCACGTTTGAGCTATCTTTACCCGGTGACTTACTTTTAGTAAGGACAATCATGGGGAAAATATTTGCAGACAGCTGTGAGTGCACTATATGGTCACCAAGTAACCTTATATTTTTCTTTATATATTTTACAAATGTAACCCCTGTCGTTCAAACAGAGATGGAGAGGCAGGGCCGGTGCCGTTTAAAAAAAAAATTCCAAGGTGATGGCAAACGCTTAATTTTAATGAATGACTTTAGAGTTTATACAAAATGCCCTCTGCTTGCTTCCAGAAATGCTCCGAATGTTTCCTCAAGACTTTCATGCTAGCCTGGGAGGTTTCTGAACTGGCTCCCGAATTAACTTTCTGGGAGTCCACAGACTGCAAGACTGGGAAATCGGAGCTTTTGTCTTTCACATTCCTTTTAAAACTCTTTGTTCGAATGCAAATCATCTACTTAAAATACTATTCTGAAGCCGAGGCCTGGAAGAAAGAAGCCACTTGCAAAGCCTTGAACCTGGACCCACATCTCCAACGGCTGTCGGGCCTGTAATAAAGTTGATTTCAAATTTCCAGCCGGCCCCGGGCCCCGGGAGGCTGGCGAGAGGCGGGGAGGCCAGCCTGTGGCCTCGCTGCCGCCGTCACGTCCACGCTCGTGCTGGTCGTAGGTGCCGTCAATGACCATGGCGGTCCTGCCGTCCGGGATGCCACATCTGAGGGCAGAGCCGGTCACCGTGGCCCGTGTGAGGCAGAAGGTGTCCCTACGCCCCTGACCACCGCCCAGCGTCCGCTTCGCCGCCAAGGGGGTGGAGGTTTCTGTTTACCTGTTCTCACACCTGTAGTTTTATACAGGTGCCGACCCCGCCGTGTATGTGCTGTGCACACAGACGCCCAATAAAAGGAAAACTTGTCCTGCGTGAGCCCTGGATTCAATGTCAGTAATCGGGAGGGAATGGTACTGAAGACTGAGCTGGCCTCGGTGGGGCTCCTCCCACTCCAGGGTCTATTCGAGGCCTTGAGCCTTGCAGACGGGGCTGGGGGTGGGGATGGGCTGGGGGAGATGAATTTTAGCCAGCTGTGTCCACACATGTGGCCCTGAAGATGGGCCTGGGGTCAGGCACAGTCTTCCTCGATGGCGAGTCCTGCAGTCTGTTCTCATGGTGCTTGTCCACACTGTGCCCACACCAGCGACCCAAGCTGCCCAGGCCTGGCTGGTCCCTCTAAGGCGGCAGGCACTTTCGGGGGGGGGGGGGCGGGGGACCCCTAGAGCTGGTGACCACTGGGAGGCTGAAAGCAGGATCACCACTGCAGGGAGCTCTGGCAGGGAGGAGGGCGGTCCCGACCCTGTGCCTGCTGGTGTGGCCGGGGACCGCCTGCAGTCACAGGTGGATCCGACGCCTGCAGGGTGCGGTCGGGCGTGTTTCTTAGTGGGGATGGCAATAAAAACATGAACTCTGATCTAAGATGGGTCTCTCCCCCCTGAATATATGCAATCACTCCACCAAAAGACCCAAAGAGGCCAACCCGGCGGGGCCCGAGCTCCTTCCTGGTGTGGGCCCAGGTCTGTCTGGGACTGGACGGTGATAGAGCAAGTTGTAACCCTCCCCACCCCCCCGCCAGAAAACCCACATGCTGTGGTCCCACCCAGCATCTAGAAGGGTGTTTATGGAGGGGGTGAGCTAAAATGAGGTGGCCTGTGATGGTCAGGGCGGGGGTGGCTCACCTCCAAGTCAAGGGCACAGAGCTGCCCCCTAGGGGAGTGCCCGCCTTGACCTTGGGCTCCTGAACTGGAGACCCCCACTTTCTAAAATCCCCAGTCTGTGGCCCGCTGTCCACTGCAGCTCTACAAAGTAACGGGCAGTTTTGGGGGGCAGGGGCAGGCCTCTAACTGATGGCCAGCGTTGGCCTTTTCTCTGCTGCCTCCTGTGGGCCTCACAAGGCCTCTGTCCAGACCAGTCCAGGTCAGACACTGGAGGCCCCTCCCGCTCGGGGGACGTCTGTGCTTGGGGCAGGTCCTGAGCTGGCTGAGCTGAGCTGTTGGTCTAACAGCCTCTGGTGGGACCAGTCTCTCGTTCACTTAACCCGCGTGCTGAGGACCTACTGTGTGCCAGGCATGCCTTGTCATGCAGGGAGAGGGGCTGGCACCGGCAGGGGACACACAGCCAGGCCTTGCTGGTGCTAAGGGAGGGGCCAGGCAGAGGGAACGGCCCCCGCAAAGGTGCCGAGCTGGAGGACAGTGTGGCCTGGAGGAGGTGCGGTCAGAGAGGCAGCTCCTGGGGCCCCGCAAAGCCTTAGGGGCCCGCTGAGACGGGCAGGGAGGCTGCAGGCTGAGACTGGGGGCTGAGTCAGGGCTGCGAGGCAACTCGCAGAAGCGGAACTAGGAACTAGGCGCAACGCCCTTGCCCTGTGACCTTGGACGAGCCCCAGTGACTTCTTGAGCCCCCAGCGCCTTCCCTCGGTGAGGAGGCGGGAGGCTGCCCGGCCCGGCCGACAGTAACTGTCGCCTATTGTTATTGTTATTCTCCTGAGAGACTTAATTACAGTCTTAACTTCCAATCCTTTTATCTCCTGATGGGACCATCTGGGGACGGGCTGGGAATCCCTGCCTGGCAGCGCCAAGGGCTTCTCCGTGCTGGGTGTGGTGGGCTGGCCCGGGCCGGGCTGCCGGCCACAGGGAATTGCTCTTGATTCCTAATTAAGATCCTAAATATTCTTCAAGTCAAAAAAGTGGGGAGAGGGGGGGTGTCCGGGTTGGGGGGCAAGGCAAAGGGCAACCAGGCACGTCCCCTTCTGTGGGGGAACCCAGGCCTGCAAGACACCCAGCGCACCCCCCAGCAGGGCCCCTTGCCTGAGCGCCTCGGGGCCCAGGGCCTGCCCAGTGACTGCCTCCTCAGGTCCAAACCTAGCACGGTCACTCCCGCTTGGCCTCCTGCCCAGGTGCACAGGCCACACGGGACCTGTCCTGCCTCCTGCTCCTGCTGGCCTGCAGCTCTGAGCCCTGGAATCTCCGCGTCGCTGTTGCCAGGCAGTGAGCTCAGGGGGGCTGCCTCTCTGTGTCCAGCTTCTGCCCGCCCTGCTGCCATGGGACCACATTCTCCAGGGACTTCTCCCCAGCAGGACCGTCCTGCCTGCCCCTGGGGGACCTTCCCCAGCCGGAATGACCGTCCCAGACCTGGGCCTGGATCCAGGGTGTCAGGGTCCCCAGGCGGTCCCAACTGAAGCCACAAGCCAGGGCCTTCGGATGACAGAAATGGACCCTCTCGCAGTCGGGAGGCCAGAGGCCCAGAATCAAGGTCTTAGAGGCTGCGTCCCACCCTCACCCCCCAGTTCTCTGGGGGAGGATCCTTCTGGCCTCTGGCCTCCTCCTCTGGGTCTCGGCCCCAAGGTCCCTCTTACAGGAGCCATCACGGGAGTCAGAGCCCCCAGCCAGGGGGACCTCATCTTAGGGAACGGCACCTGCAGAGGCCTGATTCCAAGGGAGGACACATTTGCAGGTCTGGGCGGACAAGAAGGGGGGCACTAACCAAGCCAGGACAGTGGTGGACTCTGATTCAACACTAAGATCACAACGCCAAGGTCATCGGTTCTAAGGACTGAAGACAGGGCTCGGAGGGAACGGGGCCGGCGGGCGGGGCGCCCCAGACCTGCCACCCCCCCACCCCCTGCGCTTGGTTCCCACCCAGCCCCTGGCTTCGGCGTGGGCTTCCCCAGCAGCCACGCCTGCGCCCGGCTCCTGAGCAGGGTGTAGGGTAAGGTGAAAGGTATCAGGCTTTCCTGCCCTCCCGCCATCAGGAGAGATGACGGATCCTGCGGTCCTGAACGCTGGCCTGATGGCGGCACCTGGGACGGGGTGTGGGCACATGTAGATGGGGCGCACCTGGGCTGAGACTGGGCTTTTAAGGGCGGCGTCACGGGGATGCCAGCAGAAGGAGAAGCAGAAGCAGAACGGATGGAGAAGGGAACCCACGAGAGAAGCGGAGGGAGCGCGAGAGAAGGCCGGGGAGCCCAGACACAGTGAAGACTTGCTGGGGGCTGGGAGTCCTGTCAGCCCCCCGGGCCCCCTGTCTGCCGTGTGCCTGGTAAATCCCAATAAAAGCCTGAAAAGCCACTGAGGGCTCCAGGACTCTCTCTCCTCCTTTACCCTCTCTGCTCGGGTCATAGAGACCCTGCCCTGCACCCCTTCCGTCCTGCCGTCACGCAGGGGTTCATCAGAGGCACCTCGGGAAGGGCCTGGAAGGAAAGAAGGGGGCTGAGAAATCTTGGGGTACCCCGCGGGAGAACAGTGCTGTGGAGTTTTCCCTTTTGATGAGGGGTCCGGCTTTTGATCCCCTTCTCAGCCCACAGCGGCCTGCAGGCTGCCGGCAGGACAGGGGCTGGGGACCTCCGGGAAGGTGTGGACAGGAGGACAGCAGGACCAGAAGCCCAGCCTGGAGAGCAGCCTGCGGGGGCCAGCAGTGCCCCCACACGACAGCCCCCTCCCTTCCACAGGCGTGAGCTGGTGGGGGTGAGAGGTGTGGTGGTTCCTTCCTGGCCTGCTTGTGCTCTCTCCCCAGGACGGACCCCAGAGGGCAGGGGGCAGCGCCCGCCCCAGGCGGGGTCCCTCGGGCACCAGCGTGTGTTCAGGTGCCTCTCCCATCCCGTCAAGTCCCCCCGAGCCTGAGTCAGGCCCCCAGGCTCATTATAGCTGGTGGAGGAGCTCACAGAGCTTTCTCCCGTCAGTTCATAAGATGAAACCCACCACCCCTCCCCAGGTGGCGTCTTTCTGCCATGTGAGTGTGCCGGGTGTGCACACAGCTCAGCAGTACTGGGCACATTTACACTGTGCACACATCACCGCCAGCTGGGGAGGGCCCTTCCTGCCTCGCCTTCCTGCCTCGCCCTGCTTTGGGGGCTGCCAGTGCTCCTGCGCTTGCAGCTGCGTCCCTCCAGCCACCAGCCTGTCCCCTCTGCCTTGGTTTCGGCTTCCCCTTCTCTGTAGGACCCCTGTCTGGGCTTCGGGACCAGACTAAACCCAAGTGTCCTTCAGAGCCCTTGCTTTAGTCACACCTGCAGGCATTAAGGACACATTCACAGGGGCAGGGCAAAGCCTTGGGCCTGTCTTTTGGGGTCATAACTCAGCCCACTGCAGATGGGGAGACCCTGCCCACCCCCACCTCGGCCCCCCGCCGGGGCTCTGGATAGAAGAGGCAGCGGGCTGGCCTGGCTTACCCCATCCATTGCTGTGGCCCAGACCCAGCAGCGGGCGCAGCCCCGCGGGGGAAGCTGTGGGGTTAGTGCAGACCTGGCCCGGGAGGGCTGACTTCCAATAGCTGGTGGGGGCGGCGCCCAGGTCCCTGTCTCACCTCCCACCCTGTGCCCTGTCCGACTCCCCACCATCGAGCGCCCCCGCCCCACGTCCTGGCCCCGGAGTGCAGGAAGCTCCTCTGCGTCCAAAGCAGCCTCCCCCCTCATCCCGCGCCCGCCCAGCCGGCCTCATGCCTCGCAGCTCTGAGAGCCCCAAACCATCAAGGCCGCGTCACTTGTGAGTCTCGTGGATGCTGAGCCCTGGGAGAGGGGTGGCGCCCGGCACGGCAGCCCCGGCGCGAGGCTCCAGCTGAGGCTTGTTCAGTGGGGCCGAGTAGAGAGGCCCGAGCTCTGGTTGGGGAGGCGGCCCCCCACGCCGCGTTTCCTCCTGTCCGTGCACACTCGAGGTCCCCGCAGACTCCCAGGTCGCCCTGTTCCACCAGGCTGGAGCCCGCAGACCCCGGGAGGCCGGGCCACCTTCACACCTGGAGGGACCGCCTGGCCGCATACAGTCTGCAGGGCTGCCTTGGAGCCTTTTGGTGAGAAATGTGCATTTCTGGGGCAAGGCGGCGGCAGGAAACCAGCATTCAGGTGTAAACGCGCGAGGCCTGGGCTGAGAGAGGTAAGGATCTGGGGCCAGAGGCCTGCAGACCCCCAGCCAGGGCCAGGAACAGGGCTGGGAGGGGGCGGCGAACCGGAGGCGCGCGGGGCCCCTCCCTATAAGCACTGGGTCCTGGTACGGAGCAAGGGCCTAGGTGGGGCTCGGCAGCCACGCTCTGGCCCCGCCACCCTGGACCACGGCCCACACACGGGCGGTGGCGCATGCAGCGGGCAGCTAGGAGCCCGCCGCTCTGCCAGCCTGCTTCCTTTCTTGTTCAGTTCCGGCCCGAAATCTTAGTCCCAGGACCGCGATCTCTTCCCGGGACGAGAGTCCTCCCCCTCTGCCTGGACACTCCTGGAGATGGGGCGCTCCGTCCTGGCCCCAGGCCGGGTCCGTGGGCCTCGGTGTCTGCAGGAAGCCAGGAGCCAGCCGCCCTCCCCGGACACTCGGGCTCACGCACCGTCCCGGGGGCCAGGCGGAGTCCAGGCGCCTGAGTTTCGATTCAGCACCAAATAATTTTTGTTCGTGTTGACGGCATCGCAAAGACCGCGCGGGGCCCACTGGCGCCGAGCTGGGGGTGCCTTACACGGCGGATGATTCAACGCCGGCCTGAGGTTCCCGCCGCCAGGGTCTGACCTCGCCAGTTAAATTCAACAGCCCGAACTCCTGGCTCTTCCCTCCGAGCCCTCGGGGACCCCTTATCCCCCTTTTTCAGGGCAGGTTCTTTGAGGGGACAGTGACCCTCAAGACCTGGACAGGGAGGGATGAGGCCTGGCCTGGGGTTTGGGGTCACTGCCTGTGGGGGCCCCAGCTCCGGGCGGGGGGCTGTGATAAGCTGCAGCTGGCCGCAGCCCGGAGGAAACAGATTTCTGGCAGGATCCCGCTCGGGGTCCCCGCAGGCCACCGGCATCTGTGCTGTGGGCACGGCGGGGCATGGCCGAGGGCACAGCCACCTCTCCATCGCCCAGGAGCCCCAGGCACAGATGTGGGGAGCCCCGCTCACTCTGCGCTCCCTGCCCTTGTGTCTTCTGGGGTCGTCTCTCTGGCTGGCCACTGTCCTGCAGACCCTGGTGGGCGGTGGGCACTCTGGTCTGCACCCAGGCCCGAGGACATGGTGAGGCTGGCCCGCCCTGGGGCTCAGGGCCTGCCCGCGTGGCCGCCTATTGTCTCGTCCTGGGGCCTCGTGGCCAGCGGAGCGGCTGCCCGGGGGCTCGGTGACCTGATCCCGGGCCCACGGACTCGCCCTGCGTGGGGCAGGCAGCACCGGGCACACCTGGAGGGGCGTGCGCCGAAGAAAGAAGCAACGAAGCGAGGCAAGGGCCTGGTGGAGGCAACCGAGGCAAGCGCCGCCTTCCTGATCTTGGCTTTGGTGACCACCGAGCCTCCAGTTTGGAAACATGTTTGTTTTGCTCCTTTTCAATGACTGATTTATTTTCCGGTTTATAAAACGCACCCACCACACCAGCTCGTGAGCTCACAGACCCAAGGACAGGAACGACAGGAATTTCCAAGCAGGACGGGGCCGATGTCACCCCTCCCCACAGCCAGGCATCTCTGCCGCCCCCGCACCCCGACAGGCCCGGCGCCCAGAGGGCCCGAGCCAGAGGCAGCCCTGCAGGCCCCACAGGCCCCGTGGGAGCAGATTCCAGGCCCGAGATCCACCCTCGCCTTCAGCCACCCCATCCGGGAAAGGTCTCCTGCCATCCTCGCCGTGGGCTGTGGCTGGCAAGCAGGGGGCGGCGTGGCCCTGCCGGGCCAGAGGCCACTGGCTCCATGCTGGGGTGTCGTGGCGGGGGCGAGGGGGGCCTGACAGGAGGACACCCCACAGGAGGAGAGAGGGCACAGGCAGAGGAGGGAGCCCCAGCCCCGCCCCGGGAGTGGGTCGGCCCCGCTCCGCTGTGCAGTCTTGGACAAATCACTTAATCCCTCTGTTCTGTACCATCCAGCTGCAAAACAGCGCTCAGGAGGCTGGGGCCGGGAGCTTCAATCACGGCGGGAGCAGAGGCCTCGAGACCCGCAGATGAAAGTGCGATTGAAGTACAAAGTGTCGGCTCCAGTAACCCCCTCGGCCGGGCGGGAGGAGCCGGTCACCAGCCTAGCGGCGGCCAGGCCTGCTCCCGGGTCAGACGGGGCTCAGGGCTGCGCCAGGCCGGGCGCCTCACCTGCCAGGCCCGCGGCCGCCCCCTCCTATCCCCTCCTGGGCAGCCCGTGGGCACCGCAGTGGCCATGCAGGTGCTCTGGGGGCGGAGTGAGGATTCTCTGTAGCAGGTGCGGGCGGAAGCCTGAGATGGGCTTGGAGGCCGGCCCTGGACGACCCTCGGCCCCACCAGGGCCAGCCCCCAGGCCTGTCCCCCTCCTTCTTGCCACTGCCCTGCCCTCATCTGCCTGGGAGTCCCGCTCCTCTCCGCCCCCTGCCTCCATTCGTCCTACCAGGTGCTCCCCCGGGAGCCTCCTGACCCGACCCCGTGGGGACCCCTGCTCGGGACCCCCATGTGGACGAGCAGCTGTAGCCCCTTCCCCAGGGTCCTCAGAAGTCACATGCTCGGAGCCCGCCACCCTCTGATGCGGGCCGGGTCCCCCGGGTCCCCATCTCAGTGTCCCCATCCCCTCTGTCTAGGGTACCCAGCTCCCCCTCTTCATCTCTCAGCCCTTGGCTCCTGGGCAAGGCTCCTGCAGAAATGACTTACCTGGCATCACCCCTAGAGGCTCCGGCCTCTCCTCCCTCAACCCCACCAGAGGGGCTGGAGGCCCTTCCCGTGGGTCTGTCTCCCCAAGTCCTCTCCAGCCCTCACAGCACCACTTGACAGGGACGGGCAGCCGTGGGCGGGGCCAGGGCCCACCAGGAGGGCCTGTGCCCAGAGGGTCCTCCCACCCCACACCCATGCCCGGCTGTGAGACCAGCTGCCCCCCAGCCTGTGCTGCCCTCTGGAGCCTGACCCCCAAGATGTCAGAGCAGCGCTGACCCTTGAGGCAGGCAGGGCAGGCGGACAAGCTGGAGGACGCTGGGGGGCATCTGGCCGGGCTGCGCGTGGAGAGGCGACGTGCCCAGCGCGGTGAAGGCTCTAAGCCCTGGCCTGGCCCTCCGGCGTGGCTGCCGCGGCCGCTGTTGCTGACACATATATTCCACAATAAAAGAAGTGTTTTGCTCCCCCAAGGAAACGCCCTGGGTGACAACATCGAAATCTGGCGGAGAGAGCACCCCGAAGGCTGGCGCCGAGAAGAGGCCGCGTCTTGGCTTCAGGGGGAGCCCTGGCGGGCAGCAGGGGGGCCTGCGTGTCTGTGGGTGGGCACTTGGGGCCTGAGTTATTTCTGAAACGTCACAGCGAACTCTTACAACGGAAGGTGTTTCGGAGATGGGGGGACAAAGACGGAGGTTTGGCGGGAAGTGCCGCAGGCCCACCTGGGGCCACAGGCCAGGAGGAGCGGCTCAGGCCCCTTCTGCTTTCAGGCCTAGGGGGTGGGCCCGGTGGGAGGGGGTGCCCTCCCCAGGCTGGCGGCCGTCTCCCCCTCAAGGGTTCCGACTTCCGGATCCGCCCGCCTGGGCTGGAGGGTGCCGGCTGGCCCGAGCGGGGGTCGCCCAGGAAGGGCTGCGCTCCTCCGAAGCAGCCACGCCCTCTCTCTCCCCAGCCCTGGATTTGTTGGCGCCTTGCTCCCTTGCTGCGGATTTGCCTTTAATTGGATAAACCAATAGGTGTTGCAGTCCTACTGTGTGCCACGCCTGGGCCGGGCGCTGGGCTTCAGGCAAAAGCCAGCCAGGAGCTCCCCATCTGATGCTGATTCCCAGGAGAGCCGTCCGAGAATCTAAACACTCACAGGCCGTGCACTTGAAATCCAAGTCACTCCCCCACCCCAGCCCCCTAGGTTGGCTAACACAGACAAGGGCCACGTGTCCTGTGGGGTCAGGCCTTGCCATGACCTCCAACTCCCTGTCCCCTGCTCCATGCTGCCCCGGCCCCCTGCTGCCCTCACAGACCAGTTCTCTGGCTCTGGGCTCCCAGCTCCTTCTACCCCAGGGCCTTTGCACTTGCCGTTCTGCTACCTGGCACACAGTGGGTCTCGGATGCTGTGTCAGGGGTGCTGATCTGCAGAATTCAGCCAGACTCTGCAGCAGGTCTTGATGACGGGGCTGGGGGGAGGGCTCAGCTCCTGATGGTGCCTGGTTTCTTTAACCGCTGTGAGAATTGCAGTAATCACTGGGCTCAGCACTAATCCTGAATTAATGAGGCAACACTGGTTCTTTGGTGTTAATATTCTCTGAAGTTGGGCTCGGAGAAAAATAAAAAGAAAGACCCCCCCTCACTCACCCACTCACCAAAGCAAGGCACAAGTGAGCACCCTAGAGTTTGGGGCGAGTCAAAACCAAACAAAAAAGCAGAACCCGGCCCCGCTGTTGGGCCGGGCAGCCTTTGAGGGCCAGCTGTGCCCGGCGTGTTTGTAGTGTGGGTGCACAGCCTGCCAGATGTTCCCCAGAAGGACCGCACTTCAAACGCTCACTGGGCCCATCACCTGAGCAGCCTTTGTGCATTTCAAAGAGGAAGACTGGTGAACTTTCCCTGTAATCATTAGGCCCCAACTTGCCTTTAATGGACCATTAGGGGAACGCTGTGAGGAGGGCTCCCAGATCATTACTGGGTGCTGATGGCCTTGGAGCCCACCTGGAGAGGCCCGCCAGGCAGCCACCTGCAGCCTGAGCTCTCAGGGCTCCGCTCCAGGGAAAGCGGGACGCCGGCCGATCACCCGCAGCGTGGACAGGGGTGCTGAGGAAGCCTGTCTCATCTGCACGGCCGGGGAGCCACCAGCCGGTGCCTGAAGCCAGACCCAGTCACCTGCCCCAGACTGGGAGACTGGGCGCAGGACCCCAAGTTGAGCCAGGGCACAACTGTCAATTTCCAGAAGACACCTTGTTCTAGGAGACACCTCACAGGTTGCTGGGAAGGGCCCGTGTTTACTGACTAGCCCAGCGCTGAACAAACGTGTAGTGCGTTGAAAAGTGTCACTCCAAAGCTCCTGTCCACCTGGAACTTTCAAAGCTGTCCTTATTTGGAAGAAGGGTCTGCACAGGTAATTCAGGAAAGGACCAAGCTGAGCTCACCCAGGCGGGGTAGGCCCTGGGGCCAGTGATGGGTGTCCTCGAAAGACAGAAAGGGAGACGCAGACACGAGGAGGCAGTGGGAACAGAGGCGGAGGCCAGACCCCGCGGCCTAAGTCCGGGAGAGCCTGGAGCCCCCACTGAGTCGCTGGGTGGAACGTGGCCCCACGACCCTCAGATTTCAGTCGCTGGCCTGAGATGGGGAGAGAATCGTGCCTGTGCTGTTAGGCCTCTGAGTGTGCAGTTACCTGTCGCGTGGCCCAGGGAGACAGAGACAAAGAGTTCCCCCTTCACAGGAAATGTCTCACCGGGAGGCCGGCCCGACTTCCAGCAAGGGCCTCGGCCCAGTGCGGGTCCCTTTGCGTCCAGAGCAGGGAGGAGGGGAGTGCGGCAGGGCACCCAGGAAACAGCTGGCACTGGGAAGAGAAAAAGGATTTATTCTTTTTTTATGTGTGTATGTGTGTGTGTGCGTGTGTATTTTACATCATTGTTCATTTTTGTACAGGATTTATTCTTACAAACCTTAATGAAAGTTTCCATTTTCTGCAAATCACAACATGGTAACAGCAGTGCTGGCGCTGCCGTCGCGAGCAGCCACACTCGGCGAGCTGCTGTAGGTGATTATTCTGGAAATACCCATTATCTTCACCATCACCACCAAATTAGGGTGGCTATTAGATCTCCCACAAGATCTTGCTATTTAATGTATCAATAAAGCATGAATTTTACTGTTACAAATTTATTTTTAAATAGACTTCAGTAACAATGATATTTTAGTACAAATGGTTACCCTTGTCGGCCTGTGTTTTTTACTCTAAATATTTAAAAATATAATTCAGAGAATGGGTCACAGTCTTTGTCAGATGAAAAAGGGGCTCCATAATTCAAACAGGTTGAACACCTCTGTTGTGAAAGAATAGAGTCCCCAACTTTGACCCAGGCTGCTGGCTACCTGACCACTTACCACCTGCAGTGCAGCCAGCATGACCCTGTGACTACATCTCCCAGCCTCCTGTGCGGCCAGCATGGCCATGTGACTACATCTCCCAGCCTCCTGTGCGGCCAGCATGGCCATGTGACTACATCTCCCAGCCTCCTGTGCGGCCACAGTCACATGACTAAGTTCTGACCAAGGGCTATGAAGATGCTGCGGGCGCATCTCTCAGGTGGGGATGTCCTGGATGTCCTGGGCTGTCTCGGGCCTGTGTCCTGCTGCGCCAGGTGAGGTCGCGCGTGTCTCATACTAGGCGAGGACAAGCAGGCCGGGGAAGGACCGAGCCTCGGGAGACGCCGCGCAGGGAACCGACCACAGGGCAGAAAGGGGCCCGGCTGACCCGGCTGCTCCGGCTGGCCAGGCCGAGCCTTTCGGGCGGTGGACGGTCCGCGGGCCCTCCCCGCCCGCCCCGGCGCCGCTGTCCTCCGCCCGCTTCCCTTTGGCCTGGGGGGCCCTCGGGGGCCGTGCCGGGGAGGACAGGCCCCGGTGTCTCCCCTCATCAAGGGTCAGGGAGGACGTGGTGGCCAGAAGCTGAGGCCACGACCTTGCAGGGGGACATTCTCGGAGACAAGCCCTAACCTTCGGTGGCCGTGGCCCTCCTTGGGTCTGGGCTGTCCGGACTTGCTTGGACCAGCGGGACGCAGTGGCGCCTGGGCCCTACAGCCGTGGCCTGAAGGCTCTGCTGGCTCCTGGTCCCCCGAGCCCTGGGCAGGCTGCCCTGTGCAAAGGCCGGGGTGGGGGTCGCGGGCTCACCCGCGGGGCGCACTGCAGGAGCACCCCCGGGGGCCACCCAGCCCACCACGAGGGTGGGAACGAGCCTGAGCCTGGCGCTGCAGGCGGTGGAAGGGCGAGCAGGTCCTGGCAGCTGTTTGAAGGCCCCCCGCATGGGTTGCTTTTTCCGGCCACCCCCCAAAACTGGGTCCAGAAGTCAAACTGATCTCCTCTTGCCCTGAACAGCACGGCCTTCCCTGCTCGGCCCCTCCATGCCCCTCTCCTTGGGCCAGAGGGTGCGGAAGTGGGCTGGCCTGCCAGGGCGAGGAGCTGGGGTGGGTGCTAGCATGTTTCATCTGTATCAGGGTTTGAGAGGGGCCGGGCACCCCGCCAGGGACCCAACCAGGAGCTCCCCCAGGCCCTGCGATGGCGGAAGGGGAAGCGGCTTGCGGGAACTCCCGGGCAGCCAGGCGGCGGGGGGGGGGGGGCGGCTGGGAAGGAGAATTCCGCCTGAAAGGTCAGGGCCGCCGCATTCCTGCTCCACGCCGCTCCCGCCGGCCTGCATAAAAGGCCCCCATTCTTCTCGGGCACCCCTCGCCCGCACAGTGCCGGGTGCCAGGCAGGCGCGGGCACCGGGGAGAGGAGCCTGCTTTGCTCTCATCCTTTCCCGGCGGACCGGTGGCCTCTGCGCAGGGTTGAGGGGCACCAGGCGGGGCAGAGCGGGGAGGAGGTGCGGGGACGTGTGTCGATGCCCCGAGCGTGGAGGGGCGGGGGCTGGAGCCAGCTGCTCGCCAGCCAGTCACGGCTCGGGGCAGCACCGGGTGGCCGGCGATGGCCGTGCCCACCCTGCTGGCCTCCGCGGAGAGCGCCTGCGGGCCGGCTAACCACTAGAGATGCCCGTCGCGGGCTGCCCCCCGCTCCCCACGGAGTGGAGACACGTGGGTAAGGCGCGTGCTGGGGCTTCAGATCTGCCCACGAGCCGGGGCCTGGGCCCCCAGCCCGCAGGTGCCCACGGACAGTGTGGCTGGACCACGGCAGGGGGCGCGCACAGGGCCCTACTGCTACTGGTGAAGCTCCCGCATAACTCTCCACCCCGTGACCCTGCGGCCTCTCTGGGCAGCCCCAGCATGTCCCCCCAGCCTCAGCGTCCTCACCTGTCAGGTGGACACACGTGCCCCGGCCTCGCGGGCTGTTGCGAAGATCCAGGAGAAGTCTTGGGGGCGGCCAGCTTCAGGGCTAATATAGGGGCGCAGGGTGGGTGCTGCCCAAGTCTGGTGGGAGGCTGCGCTGAGCTGCTGGACCCCGCAGAGATCCAGGTTGCCAATTAGCAGGCCTCTCACCCAGATAAGCCCCAGCTCGGCCTGGCCCTCCGGTCTGGCACTTCATTGTTTACCATCTGCAGCGGCAGGGGCTGGGCCAGGCCCTAATGGCAGCCTGGGGGGGCCGCCCTTTGAAGAGGGTCTTTATGGTAATTGATGGTAATGGTGAGCCTGAGGCAGGGGACAGGTAGGGAGCCCCCCAGGAGATAATTGGATTAGCCTGGAAGACAAATTACTCTCGGCCCAAGCAAATCACTTTCAACCACAGGTAACAGGTAAGATCCCTGCAGAGCGGGCAGCCTGGGGAGCAGGTGTGGGGGCCCCCAGTGCTTGGGCCTGGACTGATCTTCGGCAAAGATGGGACTGGGCCGGCTGTGGGCACCCGGGTCTCCTAGTGGCCCGTGCAACCCCACACGGGGAGGTGGGCACGCTCAGTAGTGAGGAGCGGCCTTGGTGGGGAGTGTGTGTGTGCATGTGTGTGCATGAGGGTGCGCGTGAGGGTGCAGGTGAGTGCACGGGCGCGTGACGAGTGTGTGTGTGTGGAGGGCAGCCCCCTGTCCCCTGCGCACAGAGGTAGATGGTGCCCCCCTCGCCAGACAAAGGTGCTCCCCGGAGCCCGAGGCCCGGGCCCAGGAGGCGGGCACTGGGGTTGCCTCTAACATGGCGGCCAGCTGGTCCCTCTGAGCCACAGGAGACCCGTGTCTGGGGACCCCTCCTTCCTGAGATGAAGTTGCACAGCTGCGGGGGGCAGAACGGGACCCCCTGAGAACACAGGTAGAGCAGGAACACCCGCCAATCCCACCAGCTGAAGGGAGAGCCCCCAGATGTGTGTGTGTACAGGGGGTCCCCGCCAAGGCAAAAGGTCCCAAGCCCTGCCAGATCGCAGCCAGGCTTGCTCAGTGGGCCTCAGTTTCCCCTTTGGAAAGTTTTTTTAGTTCCTTGCATCCTTAACCGAGGGTGTGGGCAGCACACAGTAGGCGCACCGTGAGCACAGAAGGGGGCTGCCCAGGCGTGGGAGGGCGTTGACTGGGGGAGGGGCCGATGCGCGTGGCCCGTGGGGCCCTGGCCTGGGCTGGGAGCCAGGCTCCAGGTGCCCCGATACTGGGCCGGGAACGCCAAAGCCTCTTTGCTGCTGGCCTGGAGTCCTCAGCTCCAGCACCCAGGCAGGGTCCCCACCCCAGAGGCCCCGACCTGTGGCCCTTGAGCCACCCCACCCTTCTCCCCGGGGAGTCCGGTCCCACCACCCTGCTCCAGGTCCTCTCCCCAGGGAGGCCGGGGGGCCAAGGCCCATTGCAAGGTCACCCTGAAGGGTGACCGTCCCCAGAGCCCCAGCATGTCCCTGGGGCCTCCCCGCTGCGGTCATTTACGGAGTCAGGAGCCACCTCGAGGGCACCGCAACCTGGCCTGGTGCCAGTGGGCCCCAGAGTGCTTTACAACTGCTGGAGGCCCGAGGCCGGAGCTGCCGGGCAGCCCGGTGCCGCCATTTGGCACCCAGCTCGGGGCGGCGAGGACGCCTAGGCCCAGCCTCTCTGGCGGCCGGTGAGGGTGGGAGCCCCGCCGTCCCTCGGGAGGGGAGCGGGCAGCCCTCACCCCGAGTTGTGCCGTCGGAGCCTGAGTGTTGGGCCCTGGCGTGAAAGGGGGTGATCAAAGCTGGCGAGGGCTACGCCAACGGCGGCTCCAGGCCTGCGGCGAACGGCCCCGGCTTTACTAATGTGCCGCGGAGGGACCCGGGAGCCGCCCCGGGCACCGGCTGCACGGGGCGCCCGACACGGCGCTGTGCGCCCTGACACGCAGCTTGGCTGGCGAGGTGAAGCCCCCGCCCGCAGCGAGAGTCGGAGGAGAGGGCCCCGCCTGGACCCTGCGGCCCCCTGGCCCCCGCCCCCACGTGAGCCCCCGCCTTCGCCAGCAGCGGCCGCGCCCGCGAGGGCCTGTCCGGTGTCCGGTGTCTGTGTGTCCATCTGTCCCGCCGAGTTGCGCCCGTGGGTCTCCCTGGGGCCTGAGCACCGTGCCGGGCTCTCCCCGCCCAGGGGCAGGGCCGGCTGCCGGGAGGCTGGGTCGGGGGTGGGGGCTCAGGGGGCTGCGGGGCGAGCGGGGCTTCAGCTGTGCATGGGGGTGCTCGCTGGTGGGCGGGTGGCGGGGGCGGCCACTTGGAAGGCGCCTCGGGGAGGGCCCCGCCGGGTGGTCGAGCTGTGGGGGAACAGCACCCGCCACGGCGGGCATCACGCAGGGGGTTCCCGGGCATCCGTTCCTTTGTGTTACAGGTGGAGAGACCGAGGCCCGGAGAGGCCAGGGAGCGCTCAGCAGTCAAGGGCGGTCAGGCCTGGCTAGGGGGCCAGGCCTGAAATGTGGAGGGGCTTCCCTCCCCCTCTGGAAGAACCACAGGTGGCGGCCCCCAATTTGTCCCCTGCCATTAACAGCCCGACCTCTGAACCACACTGGGCGTCAAGGAATTAAGCAGAGATATGCCACCTTTTGGGAGCTGACACCCCTATTCTTATTTAATTCCCCCCGCCCCCTCGGCCCCTCCAAGTGTCAGCTGGCAAACATCTGTCCTGTAAATCAAAGCGCTCTGGGGCTCCCCCGGCTTGACAGGTCTCCGAGAATTTCATGGGGCTCTTTGGAGGAGGCACCATCGGGAGCCGCGAAAGCATTTGAAGAAGTTAAAAGCCTCCCTGGCCAACACACGGGGGCCGGGGGCCTGGCGGGGCCAGGGGTCAGCCTCGGGTGGCCGGGCTCGGGGCCCCGGCGGCTTGGGCCTGGCGAGGAGCCTGCTCGGGAGGCCGGCGCGGAGGCCGGGGATGGCTGGGGATGGCCGGGGCGGCGGAGGTGGCAGCCGGGACGCGAGAGCAGCCACGGGCCGCCCGCCTGGGGCCGCCGATGCCGTGCAGAGGCCCCGCGTGGGCCTTCCCGGCTGACGGGACAGGCCGGCCCAGCCGACGTGGGACAAGGTTCGTGGGTGGATTTGATGGCTCCTGTGGTGTGACCGAGGCGGGCCCACCTGGGGCGGGGACGAACGTGAGGCAGAGGACGGTGCTCCCTCCCTCTGTGCTGCTCCCCCCTCTCCTGGTGCTCTCCCTTCCCTGGGCACCCTCCCCCCTCCAGGTGTCCCCCCTTCTCCAGGTGCGCCCTTTCACGTATTTCATGGGGATTTGCTGATGTGCCCCCCGGGTTGGAGGGGTGCTTGACCAGCCGCCTGGCAGGTGGGGAGCGAGGCCACAGAGCCCCACGGGCCCGAGGGGTGGCAGGAGGAGAGCCCCAGGGCAACCAATGTGCAGAAGAAGCGGCATGGACGACCTCTCCTGGCCTCGGGGGCACATGGGCCTAACACCCTCCAAGCAGCCCCGGCCCAGAGGACCCTGCTGGCCCCTGCAGCCCCCCACAGGTGCCCGCGCCGGCCTCTGCTCCAGGACACGCAGGCTCAGCCGTCGCTACCCCCTGCTCTCGGTGGGGGTCGGGGTGCTGTGGGGGACAAGCACCGAGGACGGCACCAGCTGGTGCTCCCCGAGGGCAGGTGGACGTCACCTTGTTTGGGAAAGTCTCTGCCCATGAAATGAAGGGTCTCGGGTGAGCTTGTCCCTGGCATGGTCCCCTAAATCCAACAAGTGTCCTCATCAGAGAGAGACGGAGACCCAGAGATGGGGAGCGGGCCCCTGCCAATGGGGACACAGCATGGTCCCTAGGAGGCACGCCCCAAGAAGACCCCACAGAGCGGGACCTCACCCCCACATTCTCCTTGGCGCCGCCACCCTGTCCCGGCCAGGGCGTCTCCGGAGCCGCGCCGCCCGCTCTGGAGGACGGCTGGGGACGGCGACCTGGACATCCAGGGCTCCCACGGCGTGTCCGGGGCCCCGGCTGGGGCGGTCACCACCAGAGCCGGCCCTGGCTCTGGCTAAGGAGCCAGAGCTGGCGCCAGGTACGAGGGCTGGGTCCCCCCCACTCGTTATTTCACCTTGCAAGGTCCCTGACCTCCAGGGAAGTTCCGAGCAGGTGCCCGGAGCCCCGCCCTCGGCCACCGCGCGCACTCCTCCGGCCGCCTGAGGTCAGCGGGGGTGACAGACACCGTGCCAGCCCCGTCTGCGGGGTCGGGGACGTCTGTCCACAGCCCTGGGCAGGGCCTGGCCTGCCGCCCAGCCCAGCCCCCTCAGCCCGCTGCCCGGTCACGCCCCCGGCCTGGGCGCCCTCCGCGGGTCGCTTTCTTTTTTGCGTGACATCCACATAACATAAAACCAGCCATTTAGACGTGTACGGTTCAGTGTGGCGTGGAGAACATTGATAACCACGCTGTTACCGAGTTACCGAGCACCCGCCGGGCAGCCAGCCCCCACCCCAGCAGCACCCAGCTGCTCCGGCCTTTTGCTTCTTCTGAAGATTTTTAAAAATTGGGCCTCCCTTGGTGGCGCAGCGGTTGAGCGCTGGGTTGCCAGGCTGCCCGCAGCCTCTGCAGTGCCAGTTCGATCCCCGGCCGCCGGCTGAGGGTCCCGCATGGCGCGCAGACCTCTCCTGCCGCCCGCTGCTCCCCTCAGCAGTGGACTTCGGTCCTTCTGCCTGCTCTGCTCCCCGCTCTGGCTCTGCTGAATCCTGTCACACACACACACACACCCCCCACCCCCCGCGCATCTGGCCTGTACCCAGTGCTTGTACAAATAAATAAAAAAATCTTTAAAAAAAAAAGATTTTTAAAAATTTATTTTTATGTTGAAGAGCTGAGGTATAGGCCAAAGGTGTACTGGGGGGAGAGGATTCCCCAGAGACAGGTGGATCCACTGAAACCCACTGCGAGGGGACAGCGGGGAGAGGAGAGGTCCGCTGCGCCCTGCGGGTAGCTCCCTGGCCGGGGACTGGCTTCACAGTGCTGAGACTTAGCCCCGGCGCCACCAGGGAGGCCCTGCTTAGGCCCTTTAACTGTAAGGAACCCTGGGCGGGGCGGGGTGTTCGTCTTTAAAAGGCATCATCGCTCCCTCCCTGGGAGCCCACGTGCTCTCTCCGCCAGGCCCTCACCCACCAGCCGGTGTCGCTGCCAGCTCTGCCCCGGCCTTTCGCCCGCAGAGCGGGGCAGCTGCTGGCTCTCCTGTGGCTGCAGGTCCGGGCAGCCGTGTTCAGAGGCCCCGGCGAACTCCTGAGCGGAGGCAGCTGATGGGGGGCGGGTCCTACGGGGGGAGAGTCCCCATCCCCTGAGGCTGCTTCGCCGAGTCTGGATCTTCTGAATTGGCCTTGAACAGGTACGACCTTGGCAATGAACCGGGCGCCATCAACTTTGTTGAGACGTAACTTAAAACGGAGACACCGCCTCTGCCGGGCACCGTTCAAACGAGGAGCTGCGGCGGCCGGCTCACCCCGCCACCACCGAGCGAGGGGCGGGACGGTCCACCGGCGGCACCGTGGGCCCTTCGAGCCCCTCCCTGGCCGACCCCGTGGTCCCCAGCGCCACACCGTCACCCACTGGGCTTTGTCACTCTGGACTAGACTCGCCTGGTGCCCTGACAGCACAGTTCTTTCAGCGAAGGGCGCCGGAGCGTGGCCCTCGCAGGTCAGAACAGTTGTCACCTCTGCCCCCCCCCACACACAGGCCAGCGGCTCGGGATGAGCACCAATCCCCGTGATCAGGGCTGGGGCGTCTCCGGGTTCTCCCCTGAGCCCTGCGCATCGGGCCTCCCTTTGACTGTGCTCACAAGACAGGGAGCCGAGGCACAGAGGAGTTTCCCGCTTCCACCCCGACGCTCCTGGGCTGGCAGGGTCGCCCCTTTGGGAATGACGATCCGCAAAGGAGGAAGATGGGTTTGCGCTGGGGGGGGGGCACAGCGCAGGTTCCAGCAGCGCCGCAGGGCAGAGCTCAGGGGCCCCGGGGACCAGCGTGCCGCCTTGGCCCTGCACCCCGGACTCCAGCCCCAGGCCGGGCCGCAGATCTCCCGTCTGATAAGGGTTTTCACCCACACCCAGCAGTGAAGGTCACTGCGCGCCGCTGGGCGGTGGGGGCCGGGGCGGGCCCGGGAGGGGGGCTGCTTAGAAAAGCGTGTTTGGGATGCCAAGCCCCAAGCGGGAAACTAGAAGCAGCACGTGGCTGCTCCGCGCACAGCCCGCAGGGGAGCCTCGGCTGGGGCTGCGACGGGGACGAGCTCCTCTGGCGCGTGGGGAGCAGCCGGGAGGGCCCGGTGCGGAGACAGGGCTCAGGGCGGCTCGGAGGACCGCGGCTCACACGCGTCCAGCCCCGCGGCCACCGGGCCTGGAGCCCGGCCCTGCTCCCAGCTCCCATGACCCCCCCCCCCCCCCGCGGTGTCTGCCTGCGCCCAAGTCCAGGCAGGCGCAGCCCGGAGGCTCTAGGCCGGCCCAGGCCTGCACGCGGGGGGCGTGTGTGGGTCGGGGCTGCGCTGCGGGCTGGGGCTGCGGGGCCGGGGCTGCGGGGCTGGGCTGTGGGGCTGGGCCTGCGGGGCTGGGGCTGCGGGGCTGGGGCTGCAGAGCTGGGCTGCGGGGCTGGGCTGCGGGGCTGGGCCTGCGGGGCTGGGGCTGCGGGGCTGGGGCTGCGGGGCTGGGGCGGCTCCCCGGCCTGCCGCGGCGCCCCCTGCTGGCCGCCCCGCGTCCCCACCCCCGCGGCGGCCACTCCCCCACCGCAGGGCCCGGGCTGGGGACGCCGTCCCCGCCCCCCCCCCGCCCCCGCGCCCGCGCTCCGGGGGTCTGGCCGCCCCCAGCCCCCGGGTCCTCGCCGGGGGCGCGGATCAGCCGCGCGGGTCTCAGGCTCGGGAGCGCACGTGCGGGGGCCCCTCCGCCGCGTCCCGCCCCGCGCGACCGCACCCCGAGGCCCCGGGCGAGGCTGCGGCGGGCAGAGGGGCGGCGTCGGGGGGCGGCGGGGATCCCCGGGAGCCCCCACCCGGGCCGCAGACGCGGGGACCCGAGTTTCCAAGCCGCGGGCCTGGGCGCAGACGCCGGGCCCCCCACTCACGGGCTGTGGGCCCTGGGGGTGCTCCTCCGCTTTTCCCCGCGGGAGGGGTCCCCCTTCGGCGTTTCACCAGGGCCGGGGTGCAGCCAGCCTCGCCTCGCCCTGAGGTCGGGGTCAGAGGTCACTCTCCCGCCCCGCCGTTGGGGCGGGGGAGGAGCCAGCGTCGGGGCTCCACTTGGGGCTCGGCGGCTGCCCCCCCAGCGCCCGCAGCCCTCTGGGGGCTCTAAAGCGAGAGCCGCGGGGGGCGTAACTGAGTGAACAGGAGCCGCGGTCGGTTTAAAGCCACGGGGGGGGGGGGTTGGGGGGGTAATGGGATTTCGCGTGCGCCGGCTCGGGGTGCCCTCGTCAGGCGCCCCCCGGCGACCGTCCCGCGTGCGCCGTCGTGGGCCCCGCCCTGAACGCGGCCTCGGCTCGTGGACACCCACCCGGCTGGGCCCGGCCCCCCGCGCTCCCGCCGCCGCCCCCCGCTCCGGCCGCGCCCCGGGCGGGGGGCCTCGGGGGCCCGGGCGGGGGGCCTGGGGGGCCCGGGCGGGGGGCCTCGGGGGCCCGGGCGGGCGCGCGCGGGGGCCTGAGGGACGGATCCCGCCCGGCCGCAGCCGGGACCCCCCTTGCTCCAGGCCCGCGGCGGCGTCAAGGAAGCCCCCTGTTTGCAGAGCCGCCCCCGCAGCAGCCCCGTCTCCCAGAGGTGCCCCCGGGCCCAGCAGCCCCTCCCCGCCAGGTAGGGCGCCCCCCGCCGCCGGGTCCCGCCGAGGCGCGCTCGGCACCGGGTCAGAACCCGCGCGGGGCGCAGGGCCGAGGCCCGGGCGGGGGCGCCATCTAGCGCTCGCCCCGCGCCCCGCGCCCCATTGTCTCCGCGGGCGGAGAGCGCGCCCGGCACCCCGTCGGGGCGCAATTTACCCGAAGAAAAGGGGCAGGGGGCGGGGCCGCGGGGAGGGAAAGCCCGAGAAAATGGCCTCCGGGAGATGCTGATGGACGGCTTCGCGTCTGGAGACGAGGCGGGGGGGCCTTCTCGGGCGGGGGTGGCCCCGAAGCCGCGGCCGGGCTTTCCCGGGCTGGAACCGAGGGGCGCAACACTTGGTGCCCCCAAACTCTGGCCCCAGGGTTCCTGCCCCCCGCCCCAGCGAGCCCCCCCGCGAGGCGCGCACGCCCTAAGGGGGCCGCGGCCGGGGGACGGGCCCCAGTCGCCTCTTCACCGCTCCATAAACTCAGCCTCGCTCAGCGGGGAGCGCCCCGGCCCCGGCCGCCACCGCGGGGCAGGGGAGCACCTGCCCCTCCCGCGCGCGGGGCCTCCCCCGCCCCCCACCCCGGTCCCGGCGGCCGGGGCGGGGTCACCCGGGCGCGGCCCGCGGAGGGGGCTGGGGTCGGGGCGGGGTGTGGGTGGGTGTGTCCCGGGGGCGGAGGCCTGATGCAATCCCGATAAGACACGCTCGGGTGTCGCAGGCACCCACCCGCCGGGCCGGGGCGACGCGCTATATAAGGTCGCGGGCCGGGCCCGCCGCGCCGTCGGAGCAGGAGCGCCGCGCCCGGAGCGCACGCTTGGCGGCTGAGTGCCGGCCGCGCGCCTCGCCACGCTCTGCCCCGCGCGCCCCAGCTGCCGCCCGAACTTCGCCCCAGCCTCCGGAGGTGCCATGCGGAGCGCGCCGAGCCGGGGCGTCGCGGCCCGCGCCCTGGTCCTGGCCGGCCTCTGGCTGGCCGCCGCCGGGCGGCCCCTGTCCTCGGACGCCGGGCCGCACGTGCGCTACGGCTGGGGCGAGCCCGTGCGCCTGCGGCACCTGTACGCCGCCGGGCCCCCGGGGCTCTCCAGCTGCTTTCTCCGCATCCGCCCCGAGGGCGCAGTGGACTGCGCGCGGGGCCAGAGCGCGCACAGTGAGTGCCCGCCCGCGGCCCCTTCACCCCCGCCCCCCGCGCCCCTCGCTCCCCGGGTCTCCGCGTTCCGCTCCCGCCGCGGGGCCGCCGGCAGCCCCTGGACCGGGGCAGAGACTCGCGAACGCGGCTGCAGCCTCCTCCAGCCCCCGGCCGGCTCCGCAGGCCCCCGACAGCGGAGGAAGTGGGGGGCGGGGTGACATGGGTCGGTGACCCCCTCGCATCCACACGTGGCCCCGCGGCCCTCGCTGCAGCCTTTTGCTCCCTTCGCACTCAGGTCTGGTGGAGATCAAGGCTGTCGCCCTGCGGACCGTGGCCATCAAGGGGGCGAACAGCGCCCGGTACCTCTGCATGGGCGCCGACGGCAGGATGCAGGGGCTGGTAGGTGTCTCGGCGCGGGCCCTGCGCGCCCCCGGGGTGGGGCCTGCAGAAGGGAGGGGGCGCGGGCTGGGCCCAGGGCTTCCCGGCCGCAGCCCGAGCCGCGCAGAACCCCCAGAAAAGGCCGCAAAGGCCTCTGCAAGCTGAAGGCGACATCGCTGGGGGGGGGGGGGTTCTGAGGCAGCGCCCCGCCAGCGCCCCCGCGCCCCCAGCGCAGCCGGAGGCGGCGCGTTGCGGGCTCCTGGATGTGGAGCAGGAAGCCCCCCTCGGGCCCTCCAGCCCGGCGCGCGGTCCCCGCCTCCGGGGCCCTCCCCGCGGGCGGATGGAAGGGAATAAAATGCGGGACGTGGGCTCTTCGCGAAGTCGATCTCGAAATCGGGGGGGAAACAGCACCCCTGAGATTGGAGAGGCGTGTACTTGTCTCTGAACATCAGAGCGCGCGTGTTTTGCAGACACGTCAGAAGAAGAATCCAGCGGCGCGCTTCTCCGCGCTCGGGGCGCGCCCCCCGGGAACGCTTCTGGGGGGCTGCGATGGGGGCGCCTGGGGGTGCGCAGGTGACCCCCGGGGTCTCCGGGCAGGAAGTGCGCGGCCGCGGGTCTCCGTTCGCGGGGAACAAAGGCTGCGAGTTCAAAGGATCGAGCCCCGCCCCCCGCGCCCCCCCGCGCCCCCCCGCGCCGACCCGGCTGTGTGAGGTCCGGGCCCCTCGGCCCCGGGCGGGGGCCCCGCGCGCCTCCCGGAAAGCCCCGCCTCCCCGGGGAGACGCGAAAGCCGCCCCCCCCGCGGCGGGAGGGCTTTTTCCTTAGCCTCAAAGTTGCGTTTTCCGTGGCGCCGACGCGCCCGCGCCCCGTCCGCCCGGAGCGCCCTCGGGCCGGCGCGGAGCCTCGAGCAGGACAAAGGAGCGGGGGGGCCGGGGGGGCTCGCGGAGGCGGGCGGGCCCCGAGGCCACTCGCGCCCGGGCCGCGACTTCAGTCGTTGTGATCCGGGGTCCCCCGGCCCCGCGCGCCCCGGCCCCGGCGCGAGGGGGGCCCCTCCTGGGCCCGCGGGCCCCGGGGCGGGCGGGGGCCCCTTGTCAGCAGAAAGTCACCTTCCCCGGGAGGCCGGCCCTCCATTTTCTGCCCGTAGAGGAGAGGAGGCGCTGGTCGCCCCCCCTCTGGTTTCCCTCCCGGTTTATCAATTTGCATTTCCCCTCGGCGGGCGGGCGGGCGGGCGGGCGGGCGGGCGGCTGCACCCCGCGCCGCGCGGGGGTGTCGCGGCGGCCCCGGGGCCTTATCAGCGCTTATCAGCACAGCGCACCCTCCGCGGTCAGCCGGGCGCCTCCTGCGGCGCTGCAACGCCCACCCTGGCGGCTCCCCCCCCCCCAGCTGGCCCCCCCGCGCCCCCGGGGGAAGGACGCTGGAGTGGGGGGCCCCGCGCGCCCCGCCAGCATTTCCGGCCGCGGCCGGGGGAGGGGCGGCGGCTGGTCCTGCCCGCTGGCCGGCTGCCCGGAGGCTGCTGAATGGGGCGCCCGAGGGGGCCGAGGGTCCTGACAATGGCCCAGACAAAAAGGGCTGGAGTCCGCCGGCTCCTGGGTCTGGCTGGGGAAGAGATGCTTTAATCGGGGCCCCAGATCGGATTCCGGGTCATTCCTAATTCAAAGGCTGATCCTGAAAGGCTCGCGGGGTTTGGAGTGCTTCCCAAAGAGCGGAGGGGAGACGGGGTGGGGGGGGCGTCCATGCCCGCGGGCTGGCCGCGGGGTCCACTCGCCCTTCCCTGGGGCAGAGCACGCAGGGTTTGTGCCCGGGGCTCAGAGCGAGACTCAAGCTTGGAAGGTGGGTGCTTTGGGCGCAGCTGGGGGGGTGTGTGGGAAGCGTGTGGGTGAGCATGTCCCCCAGACAGGTGTGCCCCTGGCGTCCCAGGGCGCCAGGTGGAGCAGGGGCACCTCCAGGCTGCGGGGGTGGGTGTTGGTGTCCGCGCGGGTACAAGGGAAGCTCCCCGTGGGCCCGACCCGCTTACACCTGCTCGCGGGCGTTTGGGGAGATGGATCCACTCCCTATGTAAAGTTGCCCGAAAGCGGGTGCTTGGTCTCCTTCTGTCCTCTGGGTGCCACGACCTGAGCTGGCAGCACCAGCCCCTGCCCGCGTCTCACCCATGGGCGCTCACCGGCTGCCCGTTTTCTCCGCAGCCTCAGTTCTCAGATGAGGACTGCGCCTTCGAGGAGGAGATCCTGCCCGACGGCTACAACGTGTACCTGTCCAGGAAGCACCGGCTCCCGGTGTCCCTGAGCAGCCCCAAGCAGAGGCAGCTGCACACAGGGAGGGGCTTCCTGCCGCTGTCCCGCTTCCTGCCCATGCTGCCCCAGGACCCCATGCAGCCCAAGGGCGTCCAGGACTTCTTCCACTGGGAGGTGTTTGCCTCGCCCCTGGAGACGGACAGCATGGACCCTTTCGGGATCGCCACCAGGCTGGGGAGGGTGAAGAGCCCCAGCTTTCAGAAGTGACGGAAGTCCGGGCCCCCTCCCGCCCACGGAGGCAGGTCCTGGCCCGGGCCGCCTGCAGAGTGGACTCTGGCCGGGCCGCACGGCCTGACCTGTGACCTCCCGTCTCTAGCGCTAGGAAGGAGCATTAGGACTCGTGCCGGTGCGCGTCGGACGCCGGCTGTGCCGCTCGCTTGCAGGCCAGCTTGTATGACGGGGCGGTGCCAGCCCCCACCCTGCCGCCTGGCTAGGCGCCGTCCCGTGTGCTTGCGCGCCTCCCCGACGGGACTCCGCTGCCTCTGGGGACATGCCCGGCCCAGCCCGACGCCCGCGGTCCTCCCACGGCTTCCAGGAGGGGCGGCGGAAGAGGAGCGTGGGCCGAGCTCACAGGCAGCGGACCAGCTCGGAAGCACCAGGTAATCCGGACTCGGCCGCACGCGAGACTTGCCCCAGTCTCGGCTCCAAGGAGGACTTTGGCCCGCCCCAGCGCCAGGCTTCAAGGGGGGCTCCAGCCCTTCCCTCCAGCCTGGGTGAATCTCGAGAGCCAGGCCCGATTCCGCTTTGGGCAACCTGGCCATCTGCCCACGGCCTCTGGGGCAGTTCCCTGGCTTCTGCCCTCTGCCCTGCCCCCTCCCAACAGCCACAGCCGCCGCTCACCCGACTCAGGCCTTGCTGCCGCCTGCTCAGAGGGGAGGCCTGGGGACACAGCCCCTCCTCACCAGGCGCCTCGGGCTCCCCGGGCGTGCGGATGCCACAGGCGGCCCCTTGGCGATGAGCCGCACAGCCCCGACCCCGCGCGGGGTCTGGCCTCCCCCTGCGGGCCGTGGACGTTGACCTGAAAAGCGCAGATAGCGGCTCCCAGAGGCCGCATCCTGTCCACAGTCCTCTGCCCGCTCCCCAGGTCACCCCCACCTCATCACCCCGGCATTTCAGCCAAAAGCCTGTCAAGGGAGTATTGGAAAGCCCTGGTTCTCGGCGGAAACACGTGCAGGCGGAGCCGGCCAGCCCGCTCCCTGGCACTTCGCGTCCCACGTATTTATGAGTAATTTATTTTGTGCCATATGTACATCTCTATTTTCTTACCTTATTTATACCCCCAAATTGTATTTATGTCTGTACATGAGTTTTGTTTGCTACATTAAAGCGGAGTGTGTATCAAAGGTTGCATCCCGAACCAGCTGGAATGGTGCATGGAAGGGAGGAGGGAAGGGAAGGCGCGGCTGTGCTGTGCACGGAGGGGCCCACAGTGTGGCCACTGCTGCGCGGACAGCACGCAGCTCCCGGACCGTCGTAGGAACCCTCCAAGCATTTGAACAGTCAGTTTAGGGTGACCGGCTAGTGGAGGCTGGTAGGGACGCAGCCGCCTCACGCTCCCTCTCCTGGAGTTAGGGAGCCCCTGTCGGAAGGGTGTTCGGCTACAGGAAACAGAAGCCCTGGCTAGCGGTGGCCAAACTCGGTGCCCCACGCTTAGCGTGCTCACATTCAGGGGGCCGTGCACCCCTTGCTGGGAGCAGGTGTCCCCAAGCGGTCAAGTAGAACAGCAGCATCTCACCTGGAGCAGAGGCTGCACCTCCGTGGGAGACAGTCACCCGGGAGTGCCCCCCACCTGCACAGAGAGGTGCTGCTTGTCTAGTCACAGGCCCAGAGGTAACCAAGGTGTGTCCAGGGCCCGGCCGTGCTAGGGGACTCTCGGCGTCTCCACGTGTGGTCGCGGGTGGCAACTGCGCCTCCCGTGGAAATAGCTGCCTGCTCAAGCCGGGAAGAGCCCTCGCGGCCACGTCCTCACCAGGAGCGCCGAAGCACCCTTAGACCTTCCGCGCACATTCTGGTGGCGTCCGCCAAATCAGCATCGCTCACAAGGACACCCCTGGCTGCAGGGCAGGTACCCTGGCCGGTCGGAGGGAGAATTGCGAGAAAGAGGGTGATGACATTCACGCTGCAACCCACTGGGCGGGCCTGCCCCCTAAAGGCCAGCAGCGCGCCCGCGTGTGCCCCAGAAGCGGCCATCTCAGCTGGGGGCTGCGGGGTGGGGGCAGGTCGGGGACCGTCCTGCTGTCGTCCTGCTGTCGGTACCTGAGATGCAGCCGGCGCAGGCTGGGGATGGGCCACACGGGGTCCTAGCACCGTTTCGGCAACTTGCTGTCAATCCGTCATTTCAAACAAAAATCAAAAGAAACGCTGTTCACTGGCAGCACCGGAACCCCGGCGGCGGCTGGTGGCCCGGGGCTCGCCTCGCTCGCTCGCTCGCTGCTCCTCTTCCCGCTGGCGGCCGCGGCCTGGAGACTCAGAAATGACACCTGGGTCCGCCGCAGCGGCAGGGGGCGAGGGCTGAGCCTTCGGGCCCCGCGCTCACCCGGAAGGCGACCTTTTTGCCGGAAGGTCAACGTGGAGGCGCAGAACTGCCCGTCAACAAATCTTTATTTCAAATCAGAGCTGATTTCACTCCTGCTTCCCCGGGCGCGCGGGCCGTCCACGGAGGCGCCTGGCCCGAGGCGCACTCATGTCGCGACATTCCAGAGGCTTCTCGTGTCGTAGGGAACCGCGTTTTTGGACCAGGCTGATGTATGGCAGTTCAATGATTTGCTAGCATGTAGTTGTATTCATGTTCTTAATTTGAAATCGCCAGACATTACATTAAACTTATTCTTACCGGAGCTCTGACGTCATTTGTAAGCCCGGGTGAGGTTGGGGTGCCAGTGTGGGGGGTTCTGTGTTGGGAGCCCCTGGGTTTGAGTGCGCTGGGGACAGTGCAGATGGTTGCTAAGGGCCCCGACACTCCGTCCTGCTGGTGGCAGCCCAGGATGCCCATCCAGGTGCCACACCCCGTGGCGCTGCTGCTTTGAGACCTGGGCAGGCAGGAGGAGCCAGAAGAGGGGAAGCCTGGACCCAAGCCCACACAGGGGCAGCCCAGTGCACCGCCTGGTGGGGGGCCGGGCAGCGAGTCCCTGGGCCGTCAGCCTGGGTGTCCCCCCCAGTCACAAGAGTAGGTAGAGGGTCCCCAGCTATGACCGGGGCCGGCAGCCCGGGACGGCCAGCGGGGGCAGCTGACCAGCGTCCTCGGGAGCCCCTAAGCCCCGCGCCTGTCCTTCCCGGAGTCGAGCAGACCATCTCCATCGCCAAGTCGCCCGGCGACCTCGGGGAGCCGGAGCGCAGGTCCTCGGCGCCGGGGCTCGGCCGGCGGGGCCTGGAGGTGGCGCGGCGAGGGTCCCGGCGCCCGGGGGGGCTGCAAGGAGCGGGGGGCTCGCTGGCGGCGGGTGCGGGCGCAGGGGCGCCCCCGGTGGCGGGCGGAGGCGCGGGGAGCGGGCGCGCCCCCCGTGCGCCCAGCCCCGTGCGCCCAGCCCCGAGCGGCGGGCAGTCCCAGGCGCCCCCAGGGCGCGCGGCTCCCGGTGCGTCGACTCCCCGCGATCCGCTTCCGCAGACGAGCCCCCGGGGGGCGCCGGACCCCGCGAGGCTGCGCGGGGGGAGGCGCCGTCCTCCTGGGAGCCGGCGGGGCACGGGGGCTCCCGGGCTCGGGCCCGCGTGGACACCCGCCCGCCGCGGGCCGGGGCCGGGAGGAGCCGGGGCCGGGAGGAGCCGGGGCCGGGAGGAGCCAGCCCTCTCGGGCGCGCCGGGCGGGCGGGGGCGGCCTGGGCGGGTGCGCTCCCCGAGGGGCCGGGGCGCGCGGGCCGGGGCGGGCGAGGCGGCGGGGAGAAAGGCCCGGGGGGGGGGGGCGGGCGGGGGCCACGGAGGCGGGGCAGACCCTGGAGGCCAGGGGAGCCCCTGAGGAGGGAGGCGCGCGGGCCACGTGGGGACCCCGAGCTCCGGCGGCGTCGTGCGCCCCGCGCGCCCCGGCCCGTCCTCCGTGGGGGGACAGCGCCCTCTGGGGGCGGGAGCGGCCGACGCGCCGGCCGGGCGGGCCCCACCAGCTCCGTCTTTTATTAACTTTTTTCTTTTCTTTTTTTAAAAAATGTCTTTTTAAAAAATATTTATTTTATTTATACAAGAGCTGGGGTACAGGCCAGGTGCGCGGGAGGGGGAGAGGATCCCCCAGAGCCAGAGCGGGGAGCAGAGCAGGCAGAAGGACCGAAGGACACTGCTGAGGGGAGCAGCGGGCGGCAGGAGAGGTCTGCTGTGCCGTGTGGGTAGCTCCCTGGCCGGGGCTCGAACTCGAGCTGCAGAGGCTGCGGACAGCTTCATAGGTTGCGTCTTAACCCCTTGTGCCACCACGGAGGCCCCTGCACTGCTTTTTTTATGTTTGAAATTAAAACTCTGTTCTTCTGTGCAGTTCTCGCTGCCCATTGGGTTTTTTTTTTTTAAGATTTATTTATTTATACAAGAACTGGGGTACAGGCCAGAGGCGCAGGAGGGTGAGAGGATTCACCAGAGACAGAGTGGGGAGCAGAACAGGCAACAGACCAAAGACACTGCTGAGGGGAGCAGCGGGCGAGACAGGAGAGGTCTGCTATGCCATGTGGGTATCTCCCCGGCCGGCCGGGAATTGAACCCGCGCTGCAGAGGCTGTGGACAGCTTCACAGCATGGCCCTCAACCCGCTGCGCCAGTGGGGAGGCCCTCTGTTATCCTGTAACTTGTCCCTTTTTGTTCTCAGCAAGTATCTTTTTCTCTGCCCAAGGATACAGCTTATTGTATTTTCTCTCAGCTGAGATACAAACATGTATCTTATCTACGTAATAATAAGAGAACGTGTTTGTAATATAATGTTAAGGGGGAGGAAGGCAAGTTGGACATGTGCTAAGATTATGTTGATGTTAAGGTTGAGCGCTGGGCTGGGAAGCTGCCCGCAGCCTCTGCAGCGCCAGTTCGATCCCTGGCTGCCTGCGAGGGTCCCACCTGGCGCGCAGACCTCTCCTGCCGCCCGCTGCTCCCCTCAGCAGTGGACTTCGGTCCTTCTGCCTGCTCTGCTCCCCGCTCTGGCTCTGGTGAATTCTCTCACCCTCCCGCGCTTCTGACTGTACCCTGTGCTTGTACAAATAAATACATAAATCTTAAAAAAAAAAAGAAAGATTCAAAGGAAAAATGTAACACAATTATTGATAGTAAAAATTCATTGGTGGCCAGAGTCTGGTTCAGTGGATTTGTCTGTTTTGCACTTTTTCTTACATTCCAAATGTTTTATGATTTTGCTTTAAAAAAAAAAACTGCAGAAAGACATTTTGAGAACAAAATAATAGAAAACCTGTTTACTGTCCTCTTCCCAAAATATATATGCTTATGGAAGCAACTCATGCCCACTGTGCAACCCTAGAATATGCGGAAACATATAAAAGAGGAAATTAAAAAGTACCATAATCCCCAAGTGCTGATATAATGACTGTTAATGTAAGACTGGCTTTCAGTTCGCTAAGAAGCATAATTATTTCACATAATTGGAATTTGTATAGATGGTGCCTTTTTTTCCCCTTTAACATCATGAGCATTTTCCCCTGACATTACTTTTGTCTCAAATACGATCTTGGCGGGGTGCTGAGGGGTCTCCAAAGTGAATACCCCTCGACGGGAGGCTGCAATTTCCCATTCTGTCAAGGGTGCTTTTTCTGGCTTTTTGCAGATCTCGTGGCACTGAGCCCCAGTGTCAGAAAACATCACATTTTTCTCTGATGATTTCCTTGAGATGGACGTCCTGGGAGTGAAATGATTAGGTCAAAAGGTAAAAACATTTAAAAAGCCCTTCCCACCTTGCCAAGGCCCGGCCACAGGGGACGTTCATTTATGCGCTGGAGGCTACAATGGCATAATCATTTCCAAAAGGATTTCCCCACCATTTTTTTGTTATAAAGATTTATTTATTTAAGCATAGAAGAACTGAGGAACAGGCCAGAGGTGGGGGTGTGTGTGTGAGAGGACTCCCCAGAGACAGAGTGGGGAGCAGAACAGGCAGATCCACTGAGACGCACCGCTGAGGGGGGCAGCGGGGCGAAGGGGGCGGTCTGCCGCGCCAGGTGGGTGGCTCCCTGGCCGGGGATCGAACCCAGGCCGTAGAGGTGAAGGCCCTGAGACTGAACCCCTAGGCCCCCGGGGAGGCCAGGCCCTTTAGTTCTAGTTTAAAAAAACTAAACTTCCCAGCGCGCTCGCTGACACCAGCGGCTGCTTTCCCGCCCGGTCCCGAGCCGCGGGCCCCGCGCCGGCTCTCGGTTCTCGGGTGCGGGGCGAGCGCGCCGCTGTTACCAGGGAAACGGCCGCCGCGAGAACGCAGGGCGGCCCCGCCCATCGCGGCCTGGGGGCGGCTACTGGGCGGGGCTTCGTCTGGCCTGGCCCCGCCCACCTCCCGCGCGCCTGCGTCTCGGCTCCGCGCCGGGGCTGGCTGGGCCCTCCCGCGTGCCGTCGTTACCCAGCCTGCCCCGCGCCGCCGGCCCCGGAAGTGGCGTCGCCCGCCCCGAAGCGGCGCGTCGGTGCGGGGTCCCCGCGGGTGCGCGACGGCGGCGCGGGGCGGTGGGGCCCCAGGAGGAGGGGCCGGGCCCCGCCGGGCGCCGCAATGGCCGAGAGTCGGGATATGTTCGACTCCATCGTGATGGCGGAGGAGAGGTGAGTGGCGGCGCCGGGTCCGCGGCGGCCTCGCGGGCCTGGTCGGGGGGCGCGCCCGGCCGCCCGGAGAGCTGGGGCGCGCGCGGGGCGGGGTTGCCCCTCATCCCCCTTGCTCTGCGCCCGCCCGGCCGGCCCCTCGGCCCGGCGCCACGTGCCCAGCTGCTGCTCCGGACCCGCCTCCCCGGGCCGGGGCCGCCGCAGCATCTGCTCGGCCTGGGGTCGCCTTCCTCCGGGGACGCCCCTCCGGGCGGGACAGGCCTGCGCCATCTGGGCGCTGCCCCTTTTTCTTGTTCCCTCGTCGGGGGACATACGGCAGCATTCATGCCGGGGTGATGAATGTGTCAGACGTCATCCCACCCGCTCCAGACCCCGCGGGGAGCGCCCAGGCCGGTGACGGCTGCTGTGAGTTGTTTTGTGGCTGTTCCCCGGTGCCCGGCCCTCTAGAGACGTGAATAGGTGTCAGTGAAGAAAGAACATTTAACAGTCCGTCGCTGACCTCTGCTTAGAGTTTGCTGTGAATCCGGCAGGGCGCTAAGTGCGGAACCCCGCTTATCTTAGACCTACTTGTAAGGCATTCTGCCTATTTCACAGACGAGGAAGCGAGTGAAATTGGAGGTCACCCCCACCCCAGAGTCACACAAGCAGAGAGAGGGAGCTGTTCACTGGACCTGGGGAGGGGTCCCCAGCACACCCTTGGGGGACTGCAGGTTAAGGTGCGGATCCCACTGCTGAGTGTTCAGAGGCAGAGCCTAGACTCTGGCGGTGGCATTTCTCTTTACTGGATCTGACATGTTCCAGAAAGTCCTGTCCGTATTGCAGTTTCTTTGGACACACTTGACCCGGTGGCACAGCTTCAACACTCAGAGCTATTGTTCGCCCCCCCCCCCCCCCCGGGTGTGGACTAGGATCTCGCTATCCGGGGCCTTACTTTAGGGGAGAGACTCTTGAATGTCATTGTAAAAGTTCTCCTGTTCTCTCCCATGTTGGAGAATCAGTCCTTGGAGAAGAGGAAAATGGGCTTCAACCACGGCCCATGGTAGAGGAGACACAGGCAGGGCGGAGCTGGGGTGGGACTTGGGTCTCCTGTTCTGGAGTCAGGCTTGGCACTTCCTGGTGCCTGGGTGACATGGGGCAAAAAAGGCTTCCAGGCAGACACTCTTCCTCTGCTTGTTTGGTCAGGCTTGCATCTTCTCCGTGACAGGTTTCATGGGGAAGGGTTTCAGGAAGGCTACGAGGAAGGCAGCAGTTTGGGTATAATTGAGGGAAGACAGCACGGCACGTTACATGGAGCTAAGATCGGATCTGAGGTAAGTGGGGCCCTCATTTCTAAACAAAGCCTTTTCATTTATTCTTGCTGGTCTACTAGTGACGTGCGGTGGGATGGACCTGGAGCCTCGGGCCTCGTCCAGCGGAGTCGATGGATTAGGTAGGCTGCTGCTGGAGGAGGATTTCTAGCATCCTGACCGAGACAGATGGTGAGGCCGCGGGCTGGAGGATGAGAAAACAAGTTCTCTGTCGCCTCAGTTAACATTGGGGTGTTTTGGCGCTGCTTCCCGTCCTAAGCCGGCTGAAGCCTCACCCAAGGAGTGGGTGCCGTGTCGTGGGAAACATTACACTTGCGTGAAACGCCATTACGCCTGCAGTTGTTCTCTGTCCTTCATCATACATTGGCCTCGCTTCTGACAGCTGGCCTCCCCTGGCAAGGCTGAGGCAGCTGTGCCGTGTTAGACGCCTGTGCTGCAGAGAGGAACGGCTGCAAAATGAAGGGGCTTAAGGCCACAGATGGGGGTCCCTTGTGCAGGCTCGGCGAGCCGATAGGCCGCCTGGGCTCCTGACACCTGCGTGAGGAGCCAGGGAACAGGCCAGAAGCGGCATCTCGCCTGCCTGGCCCCCGCTGTCCTTCCCTGAGTTCTGGCTCCCCAGGCCGCCCTGATGTCGTCAGAGTGGATGAATGGCAGGGGGCGGGGGCATCTGGAAGATGGCTGCCCTGCTGAGGACTTGACTTCTTGCCTCCATGGCCTGATGCTCAGCGGATGCTTCCAGAACAGCAGTCGGGCACCGCTGCCCTCTGAGCGAGGTCCAGTGTAGCCTGCTGCTTGTCCGTGTCATCCCTGTTTTGTGTCCACAGATCGGGTGCTATCAAGGTTTTGCCTTCGCGTGGAGATGCCTCCTGCACGGCTGTGCCACCGAGAAGGACAGGTAAAGTGTGGGGCGCCGTTCCTCCTCAGTCTGTGGCCCGGGTGCCGCATCTGTGAAATGGAGACTTGAGTGTGGTGGTGAGATGTGCAGGAGGGGTCAGCGGCGCCCGGCACCTGTGGGTGTCTGAGGCCAGCCAGCTGCCCCTGCTTCTGGGGGCCCCTCCTCCTGCCGCTGCCGGATGTATTAGAGCTCACTGAGCGCCTTGGGCTCCTGCTAGCAGGAGGTGCAGACGTCGTTTCTCTCTCCTTGTGTCTCCCCAAGCTCTGGTGGGAGGAGCACAGCAGCTTGGATGGCAGCGAGGCTCCGGGAGGGTGCCTCTGTCCAGCTTGAAGGTGGCGGCCTGCGGGGCACGGACGCCCTGGTGTATGGTTCGGAGCCTGGTTAAGCAGCCTCTGCTTGTGGTGCTGGTTCCTGCCGGTCGTGGCAGCCAGAGACTCCAGGGGTTGCGCCCAGCATCATGGTGCTGACAGCTTGGCCCGGGAGTGGCTGGGGAGACTGTGGCTCCTAGAGCAGGGCAGGGGCACCCCCATCCCTGGGACTCTTGAAGTTCTTGCGTTTCTGGAGCGAGGGCTGTCACTGACGTGCACTCAGGATCAGGTGCGTCCTAGTCGCCTGCCTCGGTGCGCCCTGCTCCTCCGTCGGGCCGGGCAGTGGGGCACGGCGGGGTGGCTGCTGGTCGTGCCGGGGAGCGGCTGGCCGCCCAGGTGCGAGGGCAGCAGCCAGAGCCACGCTGGCTCTCTGGTCCCATCCACAGCAGGGCGAGGAGGCCCGTACTCGGGCCGCGCCCTCGGTTTCCCAGTCCCCGCGCCCCCGTCCGCTGTTGCCTGGGGGCGGCCGACGCCCCTACACCAGGGCACTCCCGGCTGGGCTGAGGCCGGGCTGTGACTCCGCGCGCTTGGGGTGGTGCCGCCGCCGGGGCAGGCAGGAGCCCGGGACTCGGTGAATAAATAGGAGCAAGGGAGCCCCATGTACTACTTTTGACACACCCGGGGCCGCCCTTCGTGCCCGGGTGCAGCCCGCTGCGCGCGGAGGACTGACCGGCTGTGTCTGCGTTCCAGCAAGAAGATGAAGGTCTTAGACGCGCTGATCGGGATGATTGAGAAGTTCCCTTACGATGACCCGACGTACGAGAAACTTCACGAGGACTTAGACCAGATCAGAGGGAAGTTTAAACAGGTGTGTCCAGAGGGCGCCCCTCCCCGGGGGCCGGGGCCCGGGCGCGGGGCCACAGGGGGGCTCCAGCAGCGTCTCCGAGCGCGGGAGCGGGAGGCGGCCCGGGGAGCGGGGCTGGAAGCCGCTGGGCTCGGCGGCAGAGGCGACGACACGGGCCGCGCGGAGGTGTGTTCCGCTCTGCGAGTCGGTGAGCGAGAATTCAGACCCCGTCTTTTTCCTTCTGCCTTCAGCTTTGTTCTTTACTAAACGTCCAGCCGGACTTTAAAGTGAGCGCGGCAGGCGCCGGGCTTTCCTTCTGAGGCTGGCGGGCGAACGAAGACCGCGCGCCCAGGAGCAGGTGTCCGTGTGTCCCGCGCCCAGCTGCGAGCAAGGTGGACAAAGCGGCGCGTTCATGGCTCCCTGAGGAGGGTTCCGGTTGGCGGCGAAAGGCTGTTCCCCGCCGTGGCCTGGGTGCCCCCCGGGCCTCTCCTGCGGCCTGGCCACCTCCTGCCCGTGCGCGGTGCCTCTGGCTGTGCGGGCCCCAGCCGGGCCGCCTTCCTGAGGCCCCTGGGCATCTAGAAATGGCAGCCCTCGCACACGGGGCTCCGAACCCCACCGGAGACGGGAGCCCTAACAGGTGGCCGTCTTTTCTTCCCGATTAGCTGCCGGCCCTGGCACTGGCCGGGAGGAGAGGGGCGCTGGTCAGCGTCGGGGGCCCCACTTAGCCCGACTGCTCAGTGCGTGTGGCTGCCCGCTCTTCCCTCGTCCTGGGGCTCACTTGTGGGGTCCGTGGGTGCCTGTTGCCACAGAAAGCCTCAGCGGAGGGCCTGCGGTGTGGCTGTCTTCGTGGGTTTTGTGCTTTCAAATCCCCGGCTCCGATAATGTTCTACTTGTGACAATAAAGAGCGCCTTTCACAGCGGGAGGTGTCTGCGCCACACGCTCGCGCCGGCCGGGCCTCCCTGCCCCTCCCTGCCAACCCGCTGCCTCGTCCGCGCTGCAGAACAGCTCGCGTGGGGGCAGGTCCCACAGACCCCGGCCCTCCTGTCTGCCTTGCTGGCGGGGGGTGAGCCCCAAGGCCCGCTGGGCTCACAAGCTCTTGGGGTCAGACCTTGTCCCTTTAGATTCACAGCTCTCAGGCTCCTTCCTCGGGGAGACGTGGTGTGTTCAGTCGGCTCCCGGCTCCCACAGACGCTCCCACAGACACCGCTTCTCCCATCCGGAGGCTGCGTCTGGGTCAGGGCAGGCAGGGGTCCTCCCGCAGCCCCTCCTGGGCTTGTCCTCGGGGCCACCCCTCTGTGCGTGTCTCTGTCCTGGTCCTCCTCTTAGAAGGACACGGTCTTGGCTCGGGGCCCCGTGACCTCACTTGACCTCCGTCATCTCCGTGAAGACCCCCCAACCCCATCCGGATGGTGGGACACACGTCCCTGGGGGCGCGGGGGAGAAGACAGCTATCTCACATAACGAGGACGTGACTCCATTCATTTTCTGGAGCCTGAGTGATCGGGAGTGAGTGGGAGGGTCAAACGGCCACCTGGACGGGGGCTCTGGGCCCACGGAGGCCGAGGAAGGCCTGGGCCCCAGAGGCCACGTCACTGCCCGCTTTGCCTTTGCTTTATGTCGCGTCCACCCGGCGGCGAGGACACTGAGGAGAGTTGGAGGAAGGGAGGGGAAGCCTCTGCGCCCGCGGCCGCCGGCCTGTCCTGACCTGGCCTCCGAGGGTGGCTGCCCCTGTATGGAGCGGGGCGGAGCCAGCACGGAGTTGGGGCTCACAGTGGGGCCTGAGTTGCCCTGGCCCCGAGCATCCTTAAGACAGTTGTCGGATGAAAACCTCCTGCGCGCCATGTGGGTAGCTCCCTGGCCGGGGATCGAACTCGGGCTGCAGTGTCTGGTGAGAGCTTCCTAGCGCTGAGATGTAACCCCTGTGCCCCCAGGGAGGCCCCTGCTCTACGGAATAATTATCCCCGTGGGAACGTAGCCCAGAGCCCCGCGCCAGGGTGACCCTGCCCGCACTGCCAGAGGGTTTGCTGTAAGGTGGGGAGGAGCTGCACACCCCTCAGCAGCTCAGAGAGAGGCACTAGCGAGCAGCCTCCCGCTGGGAGCGCGGGGCGGGCGGCCCTGCTGTGCTCGGGCCGTGGTGCAGACTAGGGCTCCCCCCACTAAACCGGCTGCTCTGAAGAGTGTCTTGTCGCTGCTGTCACTTGCTGATTAAAGTCGTGGCGCAGCCTCTGAGCGGCTCCAGGCACGGGGGCCTGCCGGGGGCTCCGTGCCCTCTTCCCTGTCCTCCCCGTCCTGCGCAGCAGTGACAATGCCCCGGATGTGGGCCTCCAGCCTCTTGGCCAGAGCTGCCCGCCCACCCGCTATTGTCTGCTGGCCTGCAGTGTGGCCCAGGGCTGGGGCCCAGGGCAGGGGGCTCTGGGAGCGGATTAGGCCTCGAGGCTTCCCTGGTGTGCAGTCCTGATCAAAGGCATTCCTGGGATGACGGCTCCTGGGTGCTCCGGAGGCCAGCCCAGCGTGGGGGGGGGGGCACACGCCTTGGGCAGCCCACACCACTGCAGCAGCAGCAGCGCTGCGGTTGGCAGCAGGTATGGGGCCAGACAAGTGGGCAGTGGGACCTCCAGGAGGCCGGGCGGGACAGGTCTGGGGGAAGTATGGGGCTGGGCTGCTGCCATGGACCCCAGGGGCCTGACTGCCACCCTCCCGAGTCTCCAGCCCAGCTCTGACTGGCCTCAGCACACGGGATGGGTCCTGAGCCCTGGAGCCCCTGCACCCCGGTCGGGCAGGGCCACCCCTCTAGGTCAGAGCAGGTTGGGGCTCCCCGGCCCCCCACTTCTCAGCAGTGATGGTGGCAGGCTGGGAATGGGCAGAGAGCGCCTCCGGCGTGGAGTAGAGGATGAAGGTGGCCTGGGGTGTCGTCCTGTCTCACGCAGGAGCTGTGGCTTCGGGAAGTCTGAGGCTCCTGGAGAGCCGGGAGGTCCCAGGACTTTGGGCATTGGTGCCCCAGGGGCATTTGGGCAGAGGGGCCATTGGGACGGGACACATTGGGAGGTGAGACCCTCAGGACGAGGACAGGCGGAGGGGGCTGCTGTCAGTCTGTCAAGGCCAGGGGATGCGCATCCCTGGCAGCCCGGAGGGACGCAGGCGCCCATGCTGGCTTTCGTGACAGGGAGCTCAGATGCTCCTTATAATAGGGGCTTCCCAGGGGGAAAGACCAGGGGCCTCTGCCCTGCCCTGCCCATGGCCTGGGGCCAGACCCCTCTCACCTCACCGTCCACCTACAGCTCTGCTCTTCATCCGGGGAAAAAGGAAACGCCCCAGTCAGTCCTGGACCCCAGCAGCCCCGCTGCTCCCTGAAACCGCCCTTCCGGGGTCGAGGCTGCCTTGGCTCAGCCCTCACGGTGCACACGTGTCCTGGGGGCTGGACCCAGGTCCAGCCTTCAGGGGCCTCCTCTGGCCTCACTGCCCCCGGAACCCTGCCATGCAGGGGCAGCCTCCAGAGCACCTGCAATTCCTGGTGCTGCAGCACAGGCCGCCGCAGCCCCACCACACCCACCTATCCTAGAGGGGCTGACACCTACGGAGAGCCCACAGCCCCCCGTGAGTGCTCCCGGGGATGGGGGGGCTGCCCCTCCCCGGAGCAGGGCCCTGTATAGCACTCTTGAAGGTCAGCGAACTGACCTGGCAGGTACTGACCTTGACCTGGGACCCGGTGTCTGTGTAGCTCCCAAGCACGCACTGAATTCCCATACATGTTGGGGAGCCCCTGGCCCCACAGCCGTGAGCAAGGCCGCTGTCTCTTCCCAGCACGTCCCCACTGCCGCCTCCACCCAGGAGGATGAGGCTGGTCTCATGCATCGGAAGCCCAGGGATGCCCAGTGGGCCTCTGGGTGCCAGGACAAGGCCCGAGTCCACTGCCCTCAAGCCCAGGGTGTCCCGGGAACTGAAAACCACCAAGAGCAGCAGCAGTTTGCACCAGAAGCGGGTGGAGGAGGCAGAGAACGTGTCTGCAGATAAGCCGGGAGCGCCCTGTGCGAGTGGCGGGCAGCCATTGTCTTAGGTCGTGGGGGTGGGGGTGTGAACTGCTGCAGACACCCCAAACTCTTCTCAGGGGCCTCACCTGGGGGCCACACAGCCTCCCCTTCCCACTGGCAAGCCCAGGACTCCCCCCTGCTGGGGGAATGCCCTCCGGTCCTGGGACGTCCAGGGTCCTGAGGGGGAGGCCAGCTCAGCCCCAGCCAGTGAGACAAACACACACAGGCCACACCCCGGGGGGTTTTACCAATTTTATTTCTAGACTTTTCACGTTTGTCTTTTGTCTTCTGCTGGAAATGTGCCGATTACATGTCTGTGCTGGGGACCGCGGCGGTGTACAACCAAGAACACACAGAACCAAGGCGCCCGCCGCCCGGAGACCTCCCCGCCGGCCCTGCGGCCCACCCAGCTGCCCGTCACGGAGCAGCCAGCCCTCAGGGACCCCGTTTGGTTCAGACAGGAGGCCGCAGCCACGAGGGTTGAGGTAAACGGGAGGGGGCCGTGTCCCTGGCCGGCGGCAGTCTCTGGGCCCCGGGCAGGCCGCGCGGGCTTTTGGTTGGGCCACGCGCTGGGCGGGCACGCGGCACGGTCAGCGGCTTCATGAGATCTGGAGTCTCTAACGAGCAGGACGCTGTCGTTGACAGGACGATGAGCAAACACTGGAACGTGACCGCAGGCTGGCGCGGCCGCCGCGGCGCTGTCCCAGAGGCCGCCCCTCGACGCGTCCCCAGCGCGGCCGGGCACGCCGCAGGGCACGCAGAGGGCGCCGCGTCTGGGTCTGCCTGAGGCGGAGGCGACCGCCCGCCGGTCGACACATGCTAGTGAAGCGTGAGGTATTGTGGAACAGGAACCTTTTTGGAATAGAGCAGTAATCACATGAAGTCAAAATCGAGCACATAAAAAAAAAAAACAACAACTACAAAACAAGGGCATCCATCATACAATTCTCTACAAGGAAATAAAAACGAGAACATGGCAGTAAATGACATTGTAAAAAACCAAACTGATCCTCCAATAGCAGCAAAACAATGTGAAAGACAGAGAAGCCACGCGAGTCTGTTCCCCGCCGAGTCCCGGCAGCAGCCGGCCGCACCCCGCCTCCGGCCGCGCCACCCCCCTCCCACGCGCCGCTCTGCGCAATGGAAGGTCCATGGGTGGCCACGGCGCGCACACGTGTGTCCCGGTGGCCGACACCGTAGAGGGGGACGAGGCCGTGTTGGCACTGGACTTGCTTCAGGGACCCCCGTTATCCTTCTGAGGACGGAGTCGCTTTGGGACACACCCAACAGGCCGCGCGCGTGTGTGTATGTGTGTGTATATGTGTGTGTGTGTGTGTGCGTGTGTACGCGCGCCCTTGGGATTTTTTTCCTCCTACAAAGGACCTAACTTTTTTTTTGTCAGCTGAATCAAACCTGAACATCCTAGGCAGAAAGGGGGGTGTGTGTGTGTGAGTCAAGGGGAGATTGCATTACTTTATAAATCATACTGGCCTTACGAGCATCCTCTGCAATAAATATTCTTTTTTGCCTTACCTATAAATTATATATTTTAGTGTTTAAAAACCTTCCGCTTGCAAAACCTCTAAAGAAAAGCCTGAAACTACGCCTTCTCTGGGAGACCCTCTCGGGGCCCGACCTTCAACCTTCCAACGCCAGCCGGCACCAAAGGAATCCTGCACGTCAACCTGTCTGCGAACAGGGCGGGGGTGGCCGCGGGGGACGGCCCTTTTCTTCCGGACCGTCCACACAGCCTTCAGGCCCCCCTGCGGCCGCCGCCGCCTCCCCACCGTTCCTCAACCATCCCAGCACTGCTCCCCTACACACACAACATAGACAGAGGCCGCCTCTCCCCACGGACCGAAAGTGCTCTGCAATGGAATGCTTCCAGAATACCGGACGGAAAAGACACAAGAGGAGCTGTGGATTGCACAGACGGGGCGGCTGCAGTCTGGGGGTGAAACCAGGGAGCTACAAAAATAGGGAGATTACAAAAATAGAATATATCACGTCGCCCGGGCAGTTTCTCCAGGGAGCGGTGTGTCCTGGGCGCCGGCGAGGCGGCTAAGCCCCCCGGATGCTCGGCTGGGGGACGCCCCGCAAACCACTCAGCTGGGGGTGCACGGCAGGAGGGGGCAGCCAGCTCCGGCACCCAGCCCCACGCCGCCCTCGGCCACGGCGGCCTTCGCCAGGGCCCGCGCCACACGCCACCTACGTGCTAACCTCCACGCACAGACATATAAAGTGACTATTTGCACGAGCAAGCGGGGGACAGACAGACGCGGAAACCGCCTTAAAGCTGCGCTCCCTGCGGCGCTCGAGAACCGTCTTGTCTTTACCTAAACCCTCTACTTGAAACGTGGTTTCACTTTTTTTTCTATTTTTTCAAAACATGTTTTTATACTTTTTTTGTTTGTTTTAGACACAGAAAGAATCAAATCTAATCCTCCCCTGGAGACGCGCGCCCGGCCCGCGCCTAGGCGCACGGACCCCCGCCGCCGCGAGAGCTGGTTCCGCTGGAACCCCTCTACTCTGCAGCGCCTCCCGCCTCCCCCCACCCGCCCCACCCCGCTCAGGGTTATGCAAACACTATCCTTTCTCGCTCTCTCTTAAGAGTTTTTCAGGTACTTTTTTTTTTTTGCTTAAGTCAGAGACAGAAGGGAGGAAGAGCAAAGAAAACGACAGCAGGAGGGCGCGACCCCTCCCGGGCGACAGGTCCCGGGGGGCCAGCAGAGCACCGGCCGCCCCCCCCCACGGCCCCTCAAATGTTCACGTCCCGCACGTCGGTGGGCGTGCAGGCCAGGTCCAGCTCCTCCTCCTCCTCCGCCTCCTCCTCGGCCGCCTTGGGGTCCAGGTTCTGCTGGGCCTGGCGCAGGCTGGCCTCCAGCAGGGCTTCGATCTGCTCCTGGCAGGCGCGGAGGCAGTCCTGCGGGCGGGGCGTGGGGTCCTCAGGCGCCAGCCTGCCTCGCGGCCTCCCCCAAGCCCCGGGACCCACAGAACGGGGGCTCCTGGCTAGCAGCTGCCTGGCCCGAGCGTCCAGGCCACGGGACCCCACTCGCACCCGGAACCTCCCAGCCACTGGGCTGCCAGCCAAGGCCATCCAGGGGGCCCCTCCCTCCTGCCTTCCCTCAGCGGGCCCCCCAGGAAGAGGGGACTCTGGCTGCGAGCGGCTGGCCCCAGGCAACATGCTGGGCCCCCGCCAGCCCCACAAAGGGATTTCAGCCTCCACGAGTGTCCCCGCCTGTCAGCCCTGAGGCCACTGGGTTCTGATCTAATGGAAACGATCTTGATCTCACCAGGCACTGCCCAGGACTTCTGTGGAAGGCAGCCTGGCCGGGTGTTGAGCCGCCTCTCCCCACTACCTCTGCTGCCCTCAGTCACACTGGTGAGGTGGCCCTGGCTGGGGCGCCCGGGGCGCGGCAGCCACTGGCTCCCCGCTGAACCACCCACCCCGAGGTCTCGTTCGATAAAGGCCACAAACCCTGGTGACCGTCGTTTTAATTCTCTTCCCAGAAAAGAACTGAGTGAAACGGTGGCGTTTTGAGGAGGAAAGCTCGGCACAGGGCAGCAGCCTCTCAGAGGGCCGCAAAGCGGGTGGTCTCAGCTGTGCTGCCCCCAGGGGCCTTGCGGGTGCCTGGCCACCCAGACCAAGCGGCTCTGGGCCCACGGGCCAGCTGGACTGGGCAGACACCTCGGGCAGCGAGGACCCTCAGGTGCAGTCCCCAAGTCCGGGGAGGGGGTCAAGTGGATGAAGCCAGGACCCCCAAGCGCCCAGCACACTCCCCTGGGGCCTTGGCACTGCCCCCCCTTCTGGACGGTTCTGCCCCCAGGGGCGACACGGCGGTCACTTACCGGGTCACACTTAATCACCTTGGACAGGAAGCGGGCGAGGCGGTGGCAGGACAGCTGGCTGCCGGTGCCCCCCAGGTGCAGGCCCTGCACCGCGGCCACCACGCTCCCGGCGGCCACCATGGAGGGCGGGTGGGAGATGAACTTCACGTCTGCAGCAGAGGGAGAGGCGGGCCTGTGAGCGGAGCCGTGCCCGGGTGCGCGACCCCCCAGCGGCGTCAGGCCCCGTGCGAGTCTCGGGAGAGAACGTTCAGGAAGGTGCGCGGCCCCTCGCGGCCAGCTCGGGCCTGGCCCCCACGGGCCGGCGGTCGCTCGGACACGACAGGAGTGGCGGCGGGGACCAGGCGGCGAGGCGGACGGTCGGGCCGGCCTTTAGCCTTCTGAGCCCCGTGAACGCGCCACCGACAAGAGCACGCAGCCCGGCCTGGAGACTGGCGGCTCTGCGGGGGCCCTGCCCAGCGCCCGCTGCCAAGCCCCTCTGCAGCGGGGGCACCCCCACGGGTGCTGCACCGCCGCCGGCCTGCAGGGGGCGCAGTGGGCACGCGCCTGCCCTTCCTGCAGCCTCAGGGGCCCCACAGGGAGTGGGGAGACTCGGGAGCCCGGGGGCCCAGTGGCAGGTCTGCTTTTCCTCCCAGGGCCGCTGGCAAGGACAGCGCGGCAGTCTGGTGGGCTCCGCAAGCCCCTGTGGTGGGCGGGGAGGCGAGAGCCCCGGCTGCGTGACCAGGTGCTGGGCTGCGGCGTGGCGGGGTCAGGCCTCTGCCTCCTCTTGCCCGGTGTGTGCTAGGCCGGGGGGCTCCCTAGCGGTATGGAGGGGCCCCGAGGGCTCTCCGCCATCCCCCAGACCAGGCGTCTGGGCTTTATACGGAGCGGCCATCACTCGGGCTGTTCAACCAAAGGCTCCCGTGGGCCGGGGCGGGAGGCCGGGCAGCCGCTGTGGGGGACAGCTGCTGCCGGGCACTGCGAGGCTGGCAGAGACACCTGCCAAGGCGCCCCTTCCCCCAGGAAAGGGGGGTCTGAGAGCAAGCTCATCAAGATAAACTGGGACGCCCACGGAACTGCGGAGCCTCCGGACCCTGCCTAAGAGGGCAGCACAGCAGAGGGACAGTTGGGCTGGGCTGGGTCTGTGCCCAGCTCCCCAGGATGGCGGGCGGGCGGGCGCTCACACATGCTCTCGGGGCTCCGGGCTCCCTGCGGTGAAGAGCCGAGGGCCACCGTGACCATTAGGGCCGGGTGGCAGCGATGCCACCCGCTCAATGACCCGCACTGTGCGCCAACCCCGACGGCACAGGCCACCTGGCCCCTGGGGCCAACGCAAACCCAGCCCTGGGCACCTTGGGCACCCCGGGTGCAGGAGCCGAGCGCCCTGCCGCGCACAGGGACGTTTACTTGCACCCTAAGCCCTGCAGCCCTGACCTGGGCTGTGACGAGTCACTGTCATCCCCAGAGGGGCCCTTAGCGGGCTCGGGGCAGGGCAGTGGGGGGCAGGGCCGGGGCCCCCTGGAGGAGCCGCCCCCACAGGCCGCACTGCAGAGCAGTGACAGGTTGGCTGGGCAGCCTCCAGCCGGGCTCCCCTGGTCTCGGGAGGGGGTCGCCTGGCCACAGGGGCACCCTGGGGCGGGTGTGCAGGAAGCTTGCTGTGCCCCCTCTCCAGGAGACGCTGCCATCTCCAAGCCGCGGTCGGCTCCGGGTAAGGCTGGCTGCGCCTCTCTGGAGGCCTCTGTCCTCGGAGGCATCCCAGCCTCCCTGGCCACCTGCAGGGCTGGCCCCCGAGGCGGCAGAGGTCACCTGGTAAGAGTGACCTCCTCTTGGAACAACGGGCTCACACTGAGCAGGTGGAAGTAAGGGGCGAGGCCACCCCAACTTGACATCACCCACTGGGCTCCGAAAGGCCAGCTGTGGGGGCAGGAGGGTGGCCCCCCTGCTGCCAGTCACTGCCGCCCCAGCCCAGCTCCCTGCACAGCCGTTCTCCCAGGTCTGCCCGGCGGTGGGCCCCGGGCTCCTCTGCAGGCCACTGCCGGAGGCGGCCGGGCACGTGGCACAGGCTGCAGTGCTCCCCACCCCTGCAGGCGCCCCTGGCAGGTGGCCCAGCCTGGGAGAGGCCAGCAGGGGGCCAGCAGCCCTGGACACCAGGAGGGCTGCTGGGGGGTGGGAAGCAGGCGTGGCCACCGGGGGCGCCCCTTTCATCCCGGAGCCACCAGGCCGGGCCAAGCCCAGAAGGGGGGACATGGGGTCCCCATCCAGCCCCCACCAAAACTGCCAAGCCCTCTGCAGAGCAGGACCCTGGGAGAGCAGGAGGGGCCTGGAGCTGTGCCCTGGCGGGGAGACCGAGGCGGGGCGCGCAGCTGCCCGGCGTACCTGTGGCGCAGAGGGCGACGAAGGTCTGCGCGTGTTTGCGGATGATCTGTTTGCTCTCCTCGGCCACCGGCATTTTGGAGAGGAAGTGCTCGATGAAATCGTGGGGGGTCATGGCCGCCAGGTTCCACTTGAGTTTGTTCACCAGGAGCAGCTCCATTTGCTGCAGGAGAGGGGGTGCAACAAGCATGAAGAGAGGAACAAGGGCAGGCCTGGGGGGACCTAGCCAGAGGGACAGGGAGGCCTGGGGAGGAGGAAAAGGGGCTGTTGCGGGGCCCGGGAAGTGGGGCGCGCCTCGGGACCCCAGAGCACAGCAGGAGGTGCGCTGCAAGAGGCGGCTGCTGGGGACGGTGCTGGGGAGCCCCGGGGGGCCCCACACCTGGCGCGCAGGGCCCGCGCGGCCGCTAGGAGGCGCTCGCCGCCCACTTTTCGGCGGCTCTAGGGGCGCAGAGCGGGTGGGCACCGCGGCCGGAGCGCGGCCGGCCCCCTCGGGGCGCATTGCCGGCCTCCGCGCGCCACCGCGGGGCCCCGCCCGCCCTCCCGCCCCCCGGGGGCCGCGCCGGGGCCGGGGCGCGGGTACCAGCAGCTCGGCGGGCCGGATGGAGTTGTCGGTGTAGATGCAGAGCTTGTCGGCCGTCAGCGGGATGGTCTCCTTCATCTTGGAGGCCACGAACATGCAGGTGGCCCCGAGCAGCTGCAGGCGGCTCTTCGCGAGCGGCTCGAGCGACAGGAAGCGGTCCAGGTAGTTCATGGCCAGCGGGAAGACCTCCTCCTCGCACTTCTGCTCCTCGCACACCTGCGGGCGGGCGCCGTGACCGCGCGCCCCGCGGCCCGCCACCCCCGCCCCGAAACTGAAAGGGAAACTCCCGCGGGCCGGCGCGGCGGGGGCGCGCGGGCGGGGCGCGCCCGGCGGGAGGCGGCCCCGGGGCCCCCGGAGACCCCGGCCCGCCCGGCCCGAGGTCGGCCCCGAGGGGTGCGGGCCCCAGGGGTGCGGGCCGCGGGGCGCCGCCGCGCGCGCAGACACAAAGGTGGCGTCCAGGCCGCGCCGCATTTCCCCAGACGTCATCTTTTCAAAAAATATTTAAAAATATAAAAAAAATAACTGGGCGCCTAAGAACCCCCTGAAAATGACCCCCGGGCGACCCTCCACCCGGGCCGGGGGTCGGGAGCTCGCTGCAGGCGCTGGGGCGCGCCCCAGGAATTCAAACTCGGGGCGCCCCCCTCCCCGGGCAGGCGCCGCTCGCCTCTCGCCAGGGCCCCGCGCCGCGCTTCCAAAAATGACTTTAAAATCCTCGCGGGCGGCCCCGGCGCCCGCTGCGGGTCTGAAAAGGCGCGGGGACCCCCAGCTCGCCGCGCACAGGCCCCCCGCGCCGGGCCCCCGCGCGAGGACGACTCCCCGCGTCCCCGGGCCGCCCGACCTCGCAGCCCGGCGCGCTCCCTGGCCCGGGCGCCCCGGGACTCGCTCCCCGAACAAAGGGGCCTCCTCTCCCGAGGGGGGTGCCCCGGCCCGCCGGCGCCCCGGCCCGGCCCCCCCCCCCGCCGGCTCCCGGCGGCCGCGCGGCCCCTCGCGGCGGCCCCCGCGCCTCGCGGGCCTCTCCCCGCCCCCACCCGGCCCCCAATTATTAATAAACACTTTTGCTTTGCAATAAAAGAACAAAGATGGCGCATAATACTGGCACGGGCGGCCCGTGCATACGTGTCCATGGTATTAATTTGGAAACGAACCCCGTCTGCGCCCTCCCCGGGCGGCGGCGCGCGGGGCTCCGACGCGGACCCGGCTGCCCCGGCGGGGGCCACCGCGCTGCCCGAGCGCCCGGCCCGCTCCTGCAGGCCGAGCGGGGCGCCCCCGGGCGCGGGCCTCCCCCCAAGGGACCCCTCCTGGACGGCTCCCCTCCCCCCAGGAAGGGGCCTTTCTGCGCCCCCACCCCCACCGGCCGAGAAAGCACGCGCGCTCGCCATCCACGGCCCGAAAAGCCGCCTCCGGCGCGGTCCCGCGCAGGGGAGCGCCGGGGCGGGGGGCGCACGAGGGCGGTGGGTGGCCGGGAAATGCGGGTTTGGGCAACAAGTGGCCGGGAGTCCGCGGAGAGCCGCCCGCGCGCGCACCTCCAGCATCCAGGTGGCCACGACCTTCCGCATGGACGGCAGGATCTCCTTCTGCACGCACTTGAAGTAGGACACCGAGGGCGCGCAGGTCTCCTCCGCCTTGAGCATGGCGCGCAGCACCCGGTCGCTCAGCAGGTTGGCATCGGGGTACGCCCGGCGGACGGACTCCGCCTCGCAGCACAGGAGCTGGTGCGCCATGGCCGGGCGGCTCGGGCCGGGGCGGCGGGGCGGCCGGGTACGCGCTCGCGGGGCGCCTGCGGCCCGCGCTCCTCGGGCTCCTGTGGCGCCGGCCGGAGCGCGCGGAGCTGCTGCTCGCTGCTGCTGCGCCGACGGCCTCTGGAGGCTCCAGGACTTTGCAACTTCCAACAAAACTCCCCTGGAGCCGCGTGACGTTACTGTTGTCAAGCGGAGATCAAAGCCGGGCGGAGAATGCGCGCGGGCGGGCGGGCGCGGGGGGCGGGGGCGCGGGGCGGCGCGGGGCGCGGCGAGGGGCAGACCCAAAAGCCGTCCCGAGGCGCCGCGCCGGCCCCGCGGCCGAGGGCCCCCAGCCCGGTTTTCATAGAAATGCAAATCGCCCCGAGGCGGCCTCGCTCCCCGCCGGGGGAGAGGGGGCGCGGGGGGCGCCCGCCCCGCGTGGGCCCCCCGGGACTCGGGGGGTGGGATGGCGGCGGCTCTGCAGCGGGGACGCCCGGGCGGGCGGGCCACACGCAGCCGGGGAGCCCGCGGGGCGGGGGCCGCGGGGCCGGGGCCCGGGGGCTGAGCCCGAGGATGCGCGCACCTCCGAGCGCGCCACGCGGGCACCCACGGGCGCAGGGCGGCCCGGCCGCCGCGGCTGCTCCTCTTTCGTTTTCGTGACCACGTGCAGATTTCAGGAGCCGCTGAACCCGCCGGGCCGCGGGGCAGGGCTCGAGCCTTGGCGGAGGCTCGATCCGGCGCACGGGGGGGTCGTCGCCAGTGCCCGCGGGGGCGACCCTGGACGCTGGAGGGGTTTCAGCCTAGCATGTGCCGCTTCAAAAAGTAAGATAAAATATATGCCCGAAAATTCCAGCCGCAGCCCAAGATGGTGGCCGGCATTTCCTCCCTCCCGCCCGCGCGCGCGGGGAGCTGCCCGCCGCCCTCTCTGCCCGGCCCGCGCGCTCCGGCCGGGGTCTCCAAGCCCCCCGCCCCCGCCCGGCGTGCAACGGCTGGAGAGACCCTCGGAGGCTGCGGAAACCCCGGCCTCTGTCCGGCCTCATTTTTTAAATTAAAAAAAATAATAATAAACCGCTGGACACGGCGTGGCCGCCCGGCCGGGACCACCGGAAGCGCCTAATTGGCCGGGCCGGGGCGCGCGCCGCGCCGGGGGGACGTGCCCTGGGGCTGCGCTCGCGCGCGGGGGGCCGGGAAGGGCGGGCAGTTGGAGGCGCAGGTAATGGGGTGCCGACCTGGTGACTGACACAAGGTCTACACATGGGGTGCTCGGGGAGGGTCCCCGATATTACCCCAGAGACCCATGAAAGAATAAAGCGCTCTAAGTTGCAGAGCCCGTGTCTTGGCGGCTTTGGAAGACGTTTCGCCCAGTGTCCACCCTCCAGGGTCCTGCGCTCCCCGCCCCAAGGGGCGACACCGCCGGCGTCTCTCCGAGGCCGGTGCCCGCGAGCCCCGCAGCTGCAGCCGCGGGGGGCCCGGGGGTGGGTGCAGCGCCCCGGCCTCGTCTGCAGGGCGCGAGCCGCACCCCGCTTTCGGGAGAGACGCTTCCCGCGGCCCCTCCCCCACCGGGAACTCGGGGTGCTAACAGCCCGGTCCGGGGAGCGACGACCCCGCGCCGGCCTCGGAGGCGGTGGGTGGCCGGGCGCGGGGCGCCCCCCGAGAGCCCGGGGGCACCGGCGCCCGCGCCCGCGGAGCCTCGCAGCAGCCTCGCGCACGCGGCGCCCCGGCCGCGCTTCATTCATAAAATCCGGGCCCGGCGGCCGCCCCGCTGATTTATGGGGCCGCGCGCTGCCGCCGCGCGGAGCCGGCCCGGGGCGCGGGGGGCGCGGGGGGCGCGGGGGGCGGGCCCCGGGGGCGGCGAGGGCCCGCGGGGCGCCCGGAGGCTCGCCCGCCCGGGCCGAAGGGGGCTCCGGGCCCGGGGGCGCCCCCCGCCCGGCCGCGCGCGGCCGCGGGGGTGGAATTAGCATGAGCCAATGGGGGCGCCGCGCTGTTGCCAGGCGGCGCGGGCAGATCTCGGGGAGCCCCGCCCAGGGACGGGCGCAAAAGTGCAGGCCCGGCCGGGAGCGAAGGGCCGGCCGCGACCCCGCGCGGGGGGCGGGCGCTGGAATGTGGGGCCCCGCGGGGGCGCCCCTCGGGTCCCCCGGGCCTCGCGAGGGGCCGACGGCCGCGGGGCGCGGGGGGCGGCCGCTCGGGGCGGGCAGCGGCGCGCTTTCTGGCTTTAAGGCGAAGCGCAGCGTTCGGAGCCTTTCCCGGCGCAGTCCAGAGTTTGCACTGTCTTAAAAAAACCCAAAACACCCCAAAAACCCGCCTCGACGCGGACCCCGCGGGCTCCGGGCTCGGCTCCCGCGCTGCCCCCCACCCCGGCGCCCCGAGGACACAAAGGGCCGGCGCCGGCGTCGGGGCGCGGGAGCCGCGAGGACGGGCTGGGGGACTCTGCGGCGCCCCCGAGCCCAGGGGGGGATCCGCGCGCGGCGCGTCCGCCCCGTCCCGGCCGCGGGCACCTCCCCTCGCGCGGCGGGCGCGCGCCCATCCACGGGGCCGGGCCGCGGCCGCGCGAGCCCCTCGGGGCGGGGGGGCTCGGGAGGGGGTGCAGGGCGCGGGGAGACTTCCCGAGGCGTGGGCCCCCCGCGCCCCCCTCGCGGAGAGGCCGGGGGCGGCGCGGGGGGCGCGCACAGGTGGGGTCACCTGCAGCCGCACACCTGGCGGCGACTTGAAAGGCCTCGGCCCGGCCCCGCCAGGTTCCCCCGCTAAGCCCTTAAGTCGCCTTGGAAAACGCTTCCGAAAGCGGGCCGCGGGGTTCCGGGGGCGCTCGGGCTCCCCTTTCCGCACAGGGCTCGCCTTGTGGCCGCCTGTGGCGCCCCACGTGCCGCGCTACTGGCACCCCGACTCCGCGGCGCGAATCCCCGCGCCCCAGAGGGGCGGGACGTGGCGGGGGCCCCTCCCGTCGCGAGTGGCGCGCGCGTCTGCACCTCGGTCCGTTCGTCCCGCCACGCGCAGGCTGCGCCCCCCACGCGCCCAGTCTCGGGGCGCCCAGGCCGCGGGAGCCGGGCGAGGTGTGTGCGGGGGTTCCAAAGCAAACCCCAAGTGGTTGGGGAGGGGCTGGCTCCCGCGACACCTCGGGGATCCCTGGGGAAAATGCTCCCGTGGGGGCGAGTCCAAGCCTCGACCCGCGCCCCTCAAACCGCATCGCCTGCGCCCCGAGGAACAGGAACCCGGCGCTGACCCGGCGACGGGGGGTGGGCACCAGGGTGAGAAGATGATCGCCCCAAACAAGCGGAGGTCGGGGGGCGGGGGTGACGACCGAGGGCGCCGCGTCCGCGTCCCCTCCGCGTCCCGTGGCCACGCCGCGCCCCCCGAAGCCGGGACCGGGGTGCAGGGCGCCGCTGCGGGCCTCGCGAGCCGCGGTGGGGGTGCGCGGAGCAGACATGAGGGGCGGAACCGACGCCAGGACACCCCGTCGCTTCCCGCGGGGGGGGGGGGCTCCCCGGATTTGTCACTGCCCCGGCGCGCCACAGCCGGCCGGGGGGACCCCGCACTCTCGCACCCCGCCACCCTGCTTCCCTCTGCCCTTGAAGCGCCCCCAAACTCCTCCATCCTCGCCGTGGCCCTGGGGGGCGGCCGGGTGCTGACCAGGAGGCCCTCGAGCCCCAGGGCCCCGACCCTCGCCAGGGGCGGCGCAGGCACAGCGGCGGTGCGCCCGACACCCCGCGCCGCGCCTCGTGCGCCCCGGCCTCTGCCCCGGCCCCCAGCCGGCCCGATCCGCCCTGCGCGTCCTAGCGCCGGGGCCCGGGGCCGGGGGGCGCCGCGCGGGGAGAGCGGGGCGGCGGGAGCGCGCGCTGCGGACCCCGGCCCCGGCTGGGGAGCTGCGCCCCCCGCGCCGCGCATTCCGCGCATTCCCGCCGGCCGGGCCCCCGCCACGTGGTGCCCGCGCCGCGCTACCGTAATGGCTGGAGGAGGCGCGCACCGCGGCCGCCCAGCGCGTGCCACCTCCCGGGGCGCGCCGCCGCCAGGCTCGGGGACAGGCCCCCACCCCGCTCCCTGCGCGAGGAACGGGGTGCTTTTGCTTCCTCGGGAGGGCTGTGCTGCTGGAGTCATGACGCCCGCGCGCAGGCGGCAGGGAGGGCGCTCAGGCGCCGGCGTCCCTGATGGCGTGACTGTCCCTGCGGAGGAGGTGACCAGGGACCACTATGCCTTCTCGGGAGAGGGGGAGCTGCAGCCCTCCGGGGTTGCGCCCTTCCCTTGTTACCCCAGACCCAGACCGGTGGGTGGCTGCGGCCAGCACCGCCCAGTGGGAGCAGAATCCAGAGGACTTGGGGGGTAGGAAGAGGACCCTAAGCTGGCTAGGCTGGTTGTTGGGCTTTTTTTTTTTTTTCCCCTAAGTCCTGAGGGTCCATTTTCTGAGAATCAGAGCAAGAGAAAATACCCAGCGCTTCCCGGGACCCTGGGCGCAGACCTTGGCCAGCGGTGGGCCTGCTGGGACCCCCTGGGGCCCGCTGGGGTTCTGGCTAGGCTGGGATTCCCCAGGCTGGCATGGATGGGAGCAGGTCCAAGCCCCTCCTGACCCTGCCACTTCTCTGATTCCAGGCCTGGGCCCGGCACTTCCCGGCAGCTGCAGGTGGGGATGGAGTGCGGGAAGCGGCTTCTGGAAGCTCTAGCCCCCTCCTGGGCCTCCGCAGTTTCTCCGCTCTGGCTTTAGCCATGAGGCCAAGCTTGGAATTCCCAGGGAAGAAAACCCCAGCGACGTCCCACGCAGGCTTCAAGGTAAGGGGCTGTTTGTCAAGACGGGAGGTAAGATGGGAGCGGGAAGGCACGGGGAGTGGCGGGGCTGTGGGGTACACCGGCGAGAGCGGAGAGACTTGGGCGGCCCCTGCTCCCAGGCTGACAGCGAGGCCGCGTCCCCACTGCACAGACGGGAGGTCGAGGAGGCCCGCAGAGCCTTCTGGGCCCAGACCCCTCTGGCCATCTCATTCTGAAACCCACAGGCAAGGGGCAAATGACCAGCACTTAGACGCCCCGGGGTTCGCTGTGTAAAGAAGCTTTTTTGAGCTATGATTCAGCAGCCCCAGGTTCGCCCGCGCAGGCTGCGAGTGGAGCGTCGGGAGCTGTGCGGCCGCCGCGGGGCCCGGGGCTCTCCTCTAGAGGACCCTTCCGCCATCCGCAAAGAGCCGGTGGCATTAGCAGTCGCCCCGTTCCTCGCGCCCTCAGCGGCTGGGGCCACCTTCGGGCTCCGGGGCCCCGCCTGTGCGCCCTCCCACACGGCCCGGTGTTGGGTCTCCGTGCTGGCGTCTGTCTCAGGGCGAGAGGGGTTCCGGGGCCATCGTGTCTGTAGCAGCTCATCAGCGCCTCATTCCTGGTCAGGGCTGGAAAAGGGCCCCGGGGTGGACGTCCCGGGGTGGGCGGGCCGGAGCGGGCTCTGCTCGTCCCTATCTCCCAGGACGTGTGTCTCGCAGGACGTGTGTCTCGCAGGACGTGTGTCTCACAGGACGTGTGTCTCACAGGACGTGTGTCTCACAGGACGTGTGTCTTCCAGGACGTGTGTCTCGCAGGACGTGTGTCTCCCAGGACGTGTGTCTTCCAGGACGTGTGTCTCACAGGACGTGTGTCTCGCAGGACGTGTGTCTCCCAGGACGTGTGTCTTCCAGGACGTGTGTCTCACAGGACGTGTGTCTCGCAGGACGTGTGTCTTCCAGGACGTGTGTCTTCCAGGACGTGTGTCTCGCAGGACGTGTCTCGCAGGACGTGTGTCTTCCAGGACGTGTGTCTCGCAGGACGTGTGTCTCGCAGGACGTGTGTCTCGCAGGACGTGTGTCTCCAGGACGTGTGTCTTCCAGGACGTGTGTCTCACAGGACGTGTGTCTCACAGGACGTGTGTCTTCCAGGACGTGTGTCTTCCAGGACGTGTGTCTCACAGGACGTGTGTCTTCCAGGACGTGTGTCTCACAGGACGTGTGTCTCGCAGGACGTGTGTCTCACAGGACGTGTGTCTCGCAGGACGTGTGTCTCACAGGACGTGTGTCTCACAGGACGTGTGTCTTCCAGGACGTGTGTCTCGCAGGACGTGTGTCTCGCAGGACGTGTGTCTCGCAGGACGTGTGTCTCCAGGACGTGTGTCTTCCAGGACGTGTGTCTCGCAGGACGTGTGTCTCGCAGGACGTGTGTCTTCCAGGACGTGTGTCTTCCAGGACGTGTGTCTCACAGGACGTGTGTCTCCGGCTCCGCGGGGCAGGCTCAGCTCTCCTGTGTGCGCTGATTTTCCTCCACAAGGGCGTGTTCTGAGAAACGCCTCGCTCGGTGGGTGACTCCCTGCCATGCAGTGGCCTGGAGAGTGACCGCACACCCCAACACCCGGCTGCGCCCTAGATGCCATCCTGGCCATTCTCTGGGTGGGGGAGGACCTCAGGGGTTTAGCTCCAGGGATCCAGGAGACCCAGGGGATCTTTGAATCTGAACGCGTCCAAAGGGGATTCTCGGCCATTGCACCCCCACGCCGCCCTCCTCGCCTCCTCTGTCCCCTCTTCTCCCCATTCCTGCTCCTCCTGCCTCAGGGCGATCGGGGAGTCTGGAGCCGGAAGCACTTATGCAGAAGAAATTGGGTTTTTTTTTTTTTGGTATGACATTAAGAGACTCCATAGGACGGACACCTTGTCCTCATCAGCCGTGCTGGGTCCAGGGAGAGGTCGGGGAGGGTGGGGCGACGCCAGCGCTGACGGACGCCAGACACACCTGCACTGGCAGCACCCTGCAAGCAACCCAGGGCTCAACCTGTGAAAAGAGACACTGATCTCAGACTTTCCAGGCTGCGGCCCTCCTCTGCCCCGGTCTCCCAACGGGCCCTGCAGAGCCCCGGGAGCCGCCTGACCTGAGCCGCCGCAGGACCTTACCACCACCCCCTCTCCATGCTAGGGACTTGGGGGGTTCTGCCCCTTAGACCCTGCATTTGTCTTCTCCAACGCAGCCACCAGAACAGGCAGTAAGGAGCTGGGCCCACATCACCAGGAGGCCAAGGAAGTTCTTAAGCCTCAGCTGCCGTAGGAACTTGATCCCTCCCTCCTTCCTAGGCTCCCTTACCTGCCGGGGACCCTCAGTGTCTTTTGTCAAAGGAGGTGGCTGGAGTAGATGGTCCTTCAAGGGTTGCTACAGGGATATCCGTTTCCTTCGTCCCCAGAAATAGAATTTTTAACTGTGCACTTACCGCTCAGCTAAAGACTCCATTTCCCAGCCTCCCGTGCAGCTGGGTGCGGCCGTATAACTAAGTCCTGGCTCATGGGTTTGGGTGGAAGTGGTGAGTGGAACTTAGGGGTTGGCCCCTGGCTCAGGCCAGGCCCTGTGGCAAAGGTGCAGGATATAAGGTTAATACGCAAACGTCAATTGCTTTCCTACACACCAGCAACGCACAGTGGAATTTGACATTAAAAACACAACACTATGTTGGCACGCTCCCGTCATGAAATTCTTAGGTGTAAACCCAACAAAATTATGTACGCGATCCCCGGAAGGTTGACCACACTCTGGTGAGTGGAGGAAGAGCAATAAACGGGGGAGATTCCAAATTCATAGCTAAGAAGATTCGACGTTGGCCAGTTATCAGTTCTGCCCAGCTTGATGGACAGATTCTCTGCCATCGTGGTTAAAACCACAGGAACTTATTCCGTGGACAGTGACAAACTGAAGTTCACGTGAGCGGCAGAAGACCCAGAGCAGCCAACTCCGTCTTGAAGGAGAAGAGCAAAGGCGGGGACTGACTCTGTCCACTTCCGGGCTTTCCGGCTGCAGCTGTGAATTGCGTTTTTCTTTTTTTGTTCCTTTTAAAGATTTATTTGTGCATGCACGAGCTGGGGTGTAGACCAGAGGTGCGGGGGGTGGGTGAGAGGATTCACCAGAGACAGAGAGGGGAGCAGAACAGCCAGACTGACTAAAATCCGCTGCTGAGGGGAGCAGCGGGGAGACGGGAGAGGTCTGCTGCGCCGTGTGGGTAGCTCCCTGCCCAGGGATCGAACTTGTGCTGCAGAGGCTGCGGACAGCTTCAGGGGGTGCTTAACCCCTGCGCCACCGGGGAGGCCCCTGCAGCTGTAAGCTGTGAATGTGACTGCGTGGTTACAGGCAGCACCTGGCTTGGTGTCAGTGCATGCAACCGCCCCTTTCCCACCGTCTGGCCTGGCACACCCGATGGTCTAGCTCCTGGCTCCATGCTCAGGTACCCCCAGGCCCCCTGAAGATGTTCTAGAGTCACAAGCCGGGCTTTCCAGGACCCTCTTTGCCCAAGTCATCGTCATCTTTATTTCCCTATAAAACCTTTGCTGCTACCCTGACGTGCCCACCCTTCCCAGACTTTGCCGTTGGCATCAGCGGTCCTTTGCCATGGTGTCCCCTGCTCCCGAGGGCATCACTCCTTGGTCTCCAGCGCAAGGACCAACTGCTCTCCACCCCCCTTGAAAGCTCGCTTGTCCCGCCGCATGCACGGCCTCCAACGGCCGCACCTGCAGGCGCCGCTGCCGCCGGTGCACACGGGTGTGTCAGGGTTGCTCCCCGCAGAGTGACCCCCGCTCCTCCCACCCGCCTTCCCAGAGAAGGCGTTTCTGGAAATTTTGGGAGTTTGGGAAACTCCCTCTGAGCTTTGACGCAGAAGTGGCCCGCAGGGAGTGGGGGTCTGTCTGCAAAGGCGGCTCGCTGCTATCGTGAGGACGAGGACGCGGAGCGGCCTGGTCTGCAGGCCTCGGGGCACGAGGGGCCTGCGTGCGGAGGCTGAGCTTTCGGCTCTTGGAACATGCAGTGTTGCTTTCTGCCCTCGGACTCCGACTCGTGACGTGCAAACCTCCTCAGAAGAATACGAGCAGGAAAGTTGGAGGGAGGCTTTGGAGGAAAACTGCAAAATTGGACAACCGAGTGTGCTCCCCACGGCGGAGTGCCGGCTACCCTGCGACCCTGATTCAGGGGAGCTGGTGTTTGTGGGGGTGTTCGGCAGGAGGCCTCTGTGGCTTGGGCCTGTCATGTGGGTCCCAGGGCTCAGGCACAGTTAAGGTGATAAACTCCCAAGCCTGGGCAGGCGGGTGGGGAGAGTGGGCCAGTATGCACGGCCCACTCCTGCGGCCGAGCCCCCGGGGCCCAGGCAGGAGAGGGGCCCTTCCCGGGGCTGGCTCGGGAGGGCTGGAGCCGGCCCTGCTCACCGCGTGGTTCTGGACGCGCTGGGCCGTTGGGCCTGGACTTCTTAGATGCGGCAGGCGGAGGCTTCGAGTCGCTGTGCGGCCGAGGCTGGAGGGCTAAGGCGGGTGGTGGGCGCCGCGGGGCGGCCAGGCCTCTGTCTGGAGAGCTTCCTGAGGCCGGGGCCCTGGGATGTCCCGGGAACGCGGGCTCTTTGGCTCGTGAGGGCTCAGTGCGTCTCCTTGCTTTCAGGTGGGCAGGACCAGCAGTCAGGGTGCGCTCGCCCTGAGGTGCGATGGGGGGATGGGTGGGGCGAGGGGGCTGGGAGATGGGCTGAGGGCTGGGGTGGGGACGGGAAGCTCTGGCTGCAGGGTGGGCCCGTGGGCCTGTTTGGGCCCGTGGGCCTGTTTGGCAGCGGTGTTCCTCTGGCCCCCTCCCCCGGGTGACCTGAGCGAGGGGACGCCCTCTTCCCTCCGGGCTGGGGGATGGTGGAGATTTTCAAATGTTACTCGGCAGCCAAAGGCACAGCCCGGGCTGGGAGGCTGAGGAGGCCCGAGGAGGATGCACGCGCCTGGCTGGGCCGCGCAGATCTGGCCAGGGGTCAGCGGGCTGAGCAGCCCTCGCGTGGGCTCCCACCTCCCCCTCTAAAGGCCCACAGAGATGGGCAGCGTCCAGCGCCGCGCCCACCCGGCCTGTGCACAGCTGCCTTGTGATTTCTGATCACGTCTCCGGACTAGATGATAACAGGGTCCCCTTCGTTTTCCCCAGTTCAGTGGGGTGACTGCCCACGGCCTGTCCCGGGGTCCTGGCGCCTTTGGTTTTCGACCCTCAGTCTTTGTCAAGTGAAGAAGTCTCCCTCCACCACCCCCTGCGGTCTCTGCACCTCAGGGCCCCTGCCGGGTCTGTGTGAAGGAGCCCCCACCCCCACCCCCCTCCCCTGCCCTCTCCCTGCTCTCCCACCATGCCCACCTGCTGTCACCTTCCCAGGGTCTGCCCCCCCCCCCCACTTCTTGCTGTCATCCACCTGGATCAAGGCGACCTGGTGTTGGCGCGGAGGCCCCAGCAGCTTGGTCCCCACAGACGCCTGCCCCGGAGACGGGCTTGGCTGCGGCTGAGCCTCGGGCCGCTTCGCCGGCTCCTCGAGCTGGGTTCGTGGGCGAGGCCAGCAGCGTTCACGCCCACGCGCCTCCAGCGAGGGTGCTCCCGGGCCACAGTGGGTTTCGTGGAGCCCGTCCTGGAGGCCCCAGCCCCGCCCAGGCCACTCCTGCGTTTACGAGTGTCAGCTAGAAGGTCACCCTGTCGGATCTGCTCGTGACGTCAGCCCGTCCGGTGGTTCTCGCTTTCCCACACACGGCTCCTCTGCCCGCCTTCGCGGGCGCTGTGAGTGGGACCTTTGGTTTTTCCTCACGGTCCAGCCGCATTCCACGGCGTGGCCGGCGGCATCTCTCCATCTGACCCTCTGTCTGAGGGCGCTCGGCTCCCTCGCGCCCTGCCGGCTGTAACCAGACCAGTGCTGGGGAGCGCGTCGGTTCTGAGCTGCCGGTTTCACGTTGCTCGGGTAGATGCCAAGAGTGGGCTGCAGGGTCACACGGGGTCCACGTTCTGGCTTTTAAAGTAAACCCAGATCCCTGTCCACGATGGCTGCTCCCGTCCACGTTCACACCCGCAGCCGGCAGGTTCCTGTCCTCTGCCTCCTCCCAGCGCCCCTTGTGCCGAGGTGACGATTCCTGTTCCCTCAACGCTTTAAGTACCTCTCGCCACGCGCTCTGATCTCCGCTGTTTCTGACCAGACACCGGCAGCTGTTCTGATGGCTGTTCCCCTGTTTGTGATACGCTTGCTTCCCTCTGGCCGGCTTCACGATTTTATCTTTGGTCCTTAGTAGTGTGGTTGGTCTAACCCCCTTTTGTAATCATCCCAGTTTGGAGTTCATTGAGTTTCTTGGATTTGTAAAGTGATTATTCCCACCAATTTCAGGAAATGATTTGTTTTCATGTTTTCTCTGCCTTGTTTTCCTGCAGTTTCCCTTCTGGGACAGCAACTATACCTGCACTAGAGCCTTTGATTTTGTCTGAGGAGCCGTTAACTTCCTTAAACGTTGTCTTAATCTCTATTTTTTAGGTTGGATCGTTTCCATTGGTCTGTTTTTGGATCATTTCTTCTGTCATTTCTAATTGCCTTTTAAGTAAATCCAGTTACTTTTTCACTTGTTATGGTGCTTTGGAAAGTTCTAGAATTCCCATTTGGTTCTCTTTTCAGGATTTCATTTCTTTGATTCCCTATCTGTGCACTCATTAGGACCATATTTTCCTTTAAATCCTCAACAAATTTATAATGTGAGCTTAAAAGTTCAGATCTGCTAAGTCCCACTACTGGGCCGTATCAGGGTCCGTTTTGATTGATTTTTTTTCAGGAGTAGGAGTCACATTTTCCTCTTGCTTTGTATGCCTAGGCCCTACCCCCCGTTATGTGGAACTTCATACGCATAAAACATACTGAGCAGCCTTGGGATTCTGATATTTGCCCCTGAGTAGTGTTGATTTTTGTCCTAGTAGGCAGATGGATTCCTGGCTGATCGCTTGAACTTGCATTGACTTGGACCTGTTGATTCCTGAGCCCCTCTAAGTTGTTTTGACTCATCCTCTGAAATCTGCCTTCCAGCCACATGAAAGACTCTTGTTGAGACATAGTTGAAGACTTTGTTCGAGAGTGTGTAGACGAGGCCTTCATCTAGGTTGTGGTCTTCACCCCTAAGTCATGAATTTTCTGACGTGTCTTAAACCTGGGTATAAATGAAAACGTCCCCTCTGGGGGGCCTGGAGCTCCAGCCGCCTCAGCACCGTCTGACTGTCCGCCCTGGAGCAAGGACTGTCTGGTGACCCTTGCAGAGTCTTTCCCTCACACGCGCCGCCCCACCTGTGATCAGGCACTCGCGGGGGACCGCCACACAGCTCTCTTCTCTCCAGTTTTCTGACCCACAGATCCCGGTGACCTCGACAGCCTCTCCAGCTCGGGGGGAGAGCTGAGCGCCGCAGGCAGGAACCCCGGGGCAGAGAGGCAGGGCCACCAGCCAGTTAGCTCAGGTTTTCTTGCTCTCAGGGTCCTCCATGGCTCCTGCTGTTCAGCGCCCAAACACGTTGCTGCTTCTTTTAGGGCTGTTTCTGTCAGGAAGGTCACGCTGATAGTTCCTCCTCCTTCTTGACCTGAAATGGAAGTCAGGTGTTGCGTGGCTGTGGATGCAGCACACGTGCACCTCGTCGTCCCCATCAGGCCGGGGGATGGAAAGTGTCCAGCCACGCGGGCAGGACAGCAGTTCAGGCTCACCCTCTGGTTCCAGATCTGTGTCAACTCACCTGTTTTCTAAACTGTGGTTCGCAGGGACCACTGTCATCTTACGACCGAGGCATCACGGGCCTGCTCGCTGATAACACATGCTAACTGGGCACGGGGAGCCGGGCGGGCGAGTGTCGAGAGGCCCCAGTCAGACAGACGCAGGCGTGCCCGGACATTTGGGGCAGATGCGTGGCGTGTCAGGAGTCTGCAGAGCGATGAAAGTGTTAAGGGTTCAGTGCCAGGTGTGCCGGAGCAGCCCCAGAGGGGCTGCTTGTCCACCTGCCACCTCTGCCGTGAAGGAAGGCCCGGCTTGCCACGCCATTCCAAGGCGGCACCTGTCACGCTTAGAGATGCCGGGTTGGCCCCTTTATCAAGCGACTAGAGAATCTCTCTGTTTCCAGTGGCACCAGGGCCACAGAGGGCCCTGTGGCCGGTGAAGGCCACGGTGCAGGCTGCCCCGCAGGAGGGACCCGGGCCCTACAGGTGCCATCCTTGGGGTGTGCCGAGCACCTGCCCGCCCATCGTAGAGCAGAGACAGGCTTTCACAGACGTGCTGAGGAGCAGCCGCTGGAGGAGCAGCAGCGCGGACGCCGCGGGCTTGGAGCTCTATGGGCGCAGGGCTCTCGGGAGCTGTCCGTCCCGGCAGCGCCTCACCTAAGTCGGGAGCCACGCGGGCGCAGCCACAGCCCACCGGCTGGGCCGACGGCGGGACATGGCACTGGTGCCCCAAAGTCGGAATGTGTGGGTTCAGGAGCAGAGGCGGGAGCAGGGGGGTCTGCACACCCCTGGCACCCGCTGGAGCCGCCCAAAGCAGTTTTGTGCCAAAGGACAGAGCTCGAGGGGCTGATGCAAGTGATGAAAGTCAGAAGGAGGAAGACACACTTGGCTTGGTTTTTCTTGTCGCGTGGAAGATGATGAAGCAAAGCAAACTAAACTAAACTAAATCAAACCCTTAGAAACAGGTGAGCAGAGGGGCGGGGGCAGTGGGTGAAACGGCTCAGGGGCCAGTGAGCGCTGGAGGTGGCAGGTCTGACAGGTGTGCAGGTGACCCTGCGGAGACCAAGTCCAGTTCAAGTCGGCCGGGCCTCTCCACCTGAGCCAGGCTCGAAGGGCAGGTAGAGGCACGAGCCGAGGCCGTCCTCTGGCTGGTGGTCAGGTAATGGCGAGGGCTCCAGGCAAGGTGGAGGACCCAGGTCACCCCAGGCCCAGGTCACCCCCAGTTGACGCTGCTGATGGATCTGCAGACACTGGCTTTCTGTCCTGGAAGCGGTGCTGCCGAGGCGTGGCTTTGTTATAGGACAGGGAGAGGGGCAGCCCAAACCCCGCAAACCCGCCTATTCTAAATGGGTTCTGCCATCCGCCGCATCAACAGAAAACATAGGAGACTTTAAGGGGAAGGAACTTTAATAAAACTAGGAAACAATATAGGAAAGGCAAATAATCTAGTACCTAAATCAAGCACCCAAAGTGACCCGTCCCCTCGTGGGTAAAACTCCATCCAAGGGGGATTGGCCCAGAACAAGGCCCCAAAGCCTGCTACAAGTCTAAAGCATCTTCCAGTGGGGACCCACAGAAAAGGGTCACAAACAACCGGACAAGCCCGGAAGGAAAAGAGCAAAATCAACATCAAGATAAAAGCTGCCATGGTCACCTCCCCACGGGTCTCACCCACATCTGTGTCACCCAGTCCACGACCAAAAGACAAGCGCAGTTTCTTCACGTGTCTCTAGGCTCCATGAGCCTCCTCCAGGTCTCCTGGCTCCATCCTGCTTCCTTCCTCCGTCTTTTCTGCAGCTTCTCCTCTTCCTGCTCAGCTCCACCCTCCCTTGGGTGGGGCAGGGAACCTCCCCCTTTCCTGGGGACCACCCTGTTACAGCTTCAGATGAATGACTTGTGTCGAGGGGGTGAGGGCAGGACCCGAAAGACCATAAAAAGGACGAGGAGCAGGTGTGGTGGACGGGGGCCACGCGCAGGCCCTTCCTGCAGGAAGGAAGGCACCGGCTGGGTTCTGTGATAGCACCTGTGCCTGCCGTCTGCTTTCCTGCAGGGATCTCGAGACATTTTCAAGCGTTGATTACACTTCCCAGGTGCCCGATGTGGGGGTTGGGGGGAGGACCCCTTCTTCCCTGGGTCCTGGGAGTCCCATTAAGACCCAAGCTGTGGGGAACATCAATTCCAAAGAACACCTGCACCCCTATGTTTATAGCAGCACTGTTTACAATAGCTAAGCTTTGGAAACAGCCCAAATGCCCAAAAATAGATGACTGGATCAAGAAGATGTGGTCCATATACACCATGGAATATTACTCAGCATTCAAAAAAGATAAACACATGCCATTTGCAGCAACATGGATGGCGCTGGAAGGGATCATGCTCAGCGAAATAAGCCAGAAAGAAAAAGAAAAATCCCGGATGGTCTCACTCAGAGCAGGAATCTAGAAAACTTAAATAAGGGACCAGGAAAATGAATAACTATAAGAAAGTGAAAAATCAAAATCAACAAAACACTATGAACCAGAGACACTCCATGGGGGGTGGGGGGCGGGAGGGGAGGGATTGGGGTCAAAATAAGGGGGTTGCAATTGTATGGGGAATATAAAAATAAAATTTATTATTAAAAAAAAAAAAAAGGACCCAAGCTGTGGTTCCGACTTTCCCGCTTTCCACTCCGTCTTGCCTGGTTTAGATTCATGTCTCCGAATCAGAGCGGGATGTGGAAACGTAAACAAATCTGCTCAGAAACCAGTGACTTGAGCAACTTTTCGGCAACTTCGTGAGTCTCCCTGCGCGGGGCTATCGTGTTCTCCATCACGACCAATTAACCAGGTATTTTTCACAAGCCTTTGTAAAAAGCCATCGCTTGGAAATACCAGAGAGCAGGGGGCTGGGCCGGTACCCCGATCTCCTCCCTTGGGCCAGGAGGCCGCTGAAGTCAGACGCAGCCCCGCAGAGGGCTGTTCTGCAGAGGCAATCCGTGGGGTCGTTTATTCCGAAGATTTGCACTAAACACTTTGAATGTCCTTAAAGGGACGGCTGAGTCCCGAGGGGGACAAAAAGGTACAAAAGTCCTTTAAACATGCAGCCTGCGGTGTCTGCAGCGGGTCTGGAGGGCCTGTGGCCTCAGGCAGGGCCCGGCTAATCCAGCTACGAATTTGCATCTGCTTTCCCCTCCACCCTCCACCCGCAGGAGCTTATGCAAAGCGGCTCCCGTGCTGGGGGAGGGCGGGCCCGGGAACGCGATGCTGACTTCTTCAAAACTATCTCCTCCGAGGGTGGAAGACACTCCCTGCAAAGAGGCCGCCCTCCCGAAGCTTCCCCACTTCTTCAGGAAAACAAGCACGTGGTTTCTCTGCCCTGAGGTCCCTCAAGGATCATGCGGTCCACGCGGCTCCTGGTCTCAGTGCCCCGTCCAGTAACCCAGCGCCCCCTCCCGAGCTGCCCACGGCCCTCCATCCTTCCACATTCTCCCCTCTTGACTGATCTTAAAAGATCCATGTCCAAGAGGAAGAACACCCCGGCATTTTGGGGGACAGCTGCCGATTCCGGCACTTAGATCCGTTGTCTGTCAGACAAAGTGTCCACTAGCCCCGGCTCGGCGGAGCTAGACTGTGGGCCTGGTAGGTGCATGGGCTTCCACAGGGACCTTGGGGGAGCCGGGACGGATTGGGCTCTGCTGGGGGTGCCAGGCGCATTCGGGTGCCTCCGTCATCCGTGGTGACCGTGGTGAGATGTGCGCCTGGCGCCTTCCTAGGAGGCCCTCAGCCGCCCGCGGAGAAGCTGAAGTTGGGGTGCTGGGCCCAGGGCTGTCTGGATGGAGCAGGGCGTGGAGACCCGCCTGGACCTGTCCTGCCTGTGCCCTTTAGGCTGCCTCCGGGTGGGGCCTGCTGGGGACGGGGTGGCTGCTGGGAGTCCCGGAGTCCAGTCCAAGCCTGGTTTTAGCATGACAAACGTGGCTGGAGGATTTCCTGGGTTCTGGGTGAAATGCAGCCGTGAGTAAATTAAAAAGCCAAGTTTCTGCTGGGAAGGACAGAGTGCATGTGATGGAGGCAGGGCAGGTGGGAATGATATCTGTATGAAGAGAGGCAGAAGAACGTTCTGGATACGTGGCTCATTCTGTCTTGGAGAACTTGCAATGATATCCCAGCTGGATCTTGAAGGAAGTGAAACATTGTGGAGAGGGGGGCTGTCTGATCCCGGACAGGCTCCCGCAATGGACACGCGTGTCCCCGTCCCAAGGCTGGATCCAGGCCAGGGTGCCAGGGTCCCCTCCAGGCCTCTCCCGGGCATGTGGACGCAGCTCCTCCCTGTGTCCTCATGGACTGTCCCTCTGTGCGTGTCTGTGCCCTGACCCCCGCCCTTACGAGGACACAGTGCTAGGGGTTAGGGCCCCCGGTGACCCCACCTAACCGAATCACCCAAATACCAGCATGTGTTGCTTAGGGATGTTTCGGCCAGGGGCACGGCCATGGCGGGCCCACCACACAGCCCAGGTGTGCGGCAGGCTGACCTCAGGTGGTGACCTCACACCGACATCTGCACAACTGTGACCTCTGCATGACCGTGACCTCACCTCCCCCTGCATTTCTCAGAATGTAACTGCGGGCTGAAGCCAAAAGACTGTTACAGGTGGTGCCCCCTGGAGGGGGGTGCTGGGGAGGCCCCAGGGAAAATGCTAAAAAGTATCGAATTTTGGGGCTGGAGCAATGGATAAGAAATATAAGGGACTGCAGAAGGGGGCACGGATTCATTCAGTCTTGGGGTTTTCGGAGCTTAAGCATTTGGGGTCAGCAGATTTTTGGCCCCCCCATGCTGATCTTCCAGAAGGCTGTTGCGGGCCTCTGAAGGTGGAGGCCTTCAGCAGCCAACCTCAGAGAGGAAAAGTTTGGAGGTTTTGCAAGTAGCCAAGCGACTGAAACTTCCCGTTTTTGCTGCTGCTACAGCCTGGCAGGGAAGGCAAAGACCCAGAGCCGGCACCTCTCTGAGTGTGGCCGTTTGTCAGGTCGTTCGGCCGCTGCAGCTGCTTGTCTGGTGCTGAGTGTCGCTTTTCTGGTGCTGTGCTGGGGCATCCCGGCAGCCCTGGGAGTGTCTCCCGTTGTGTCTTTCTGCTGTCTCCAGCTGGAACCTGGCCTGGAGTCTGGCTGCCGCGTGCTTCAGGTTGGCAGAGGCAGGAAGGTGCCACCTTGGACACGTGGCCTATTGTTCGGGGAGGAGCTCTGCGCCCTCAGTGCTGGGAAGGCGCCATCTTAGCTGTTTTTCTTTAGGGCTTAAAAACTGGACACTGCTTCGGGTGAGGTAATTGGCCATTTTTGGCTTCAGTAACTTTGTTTTCCCCTGGTTTGTTAAATAAATACCACTGCTGTTGTTCCCTGAGCCTGAGTACTCTTGCAACTGTGCACACGGGGGAAGAACTCAGACAGCGACTGGTAAACTGTGTAGGCAGTGTCCTTGGCCAGTTTTAGTGCCCCTTGCTGCCCTGTATCGGTTGGCGAGCCAGCCAGGAGGGGCCACCCCTGGTTGACCAGCCCAAGGGTCCCCTTCTTGCGTTGATCACTTTAAAGCGCAGAGCAATTGCAAGCCACCTGGCAGTAATTTATTTGGATGAAATTTTTTTGGGGTACAAGTCATGGGTTCCTTGTTGTGAGGTGACTGTGAGTCTAAGGTCTCCCTCTGACATCCTGGGGGCTTCACCATGCGAATATTTGGGGGATACAATTCAGTTCATCACGAGGAGGAAGGAGATCTTCCCACGAAGAAGACAGAGGCAGCAAAACCAGAGATGAAAAAGGTCAGCATCTGGGTCAGCTTTCCTGGACACAGAGCCTGAGGCAAGGGTTCAGACCCCCGTGCTCAGGTGAGGGAAGGCTCTTTGGATGAAGGAAGTGAAGGAGGCAGTTGGAAGAGTCACCTGGTGATGGTCTCAGCTGCATACTGGTCTGACCCTCCAAAGAGAGTTGTACCGCATGCCTGGTCCTACCTGGGGGTGACCACAGGGGCCTTTTGCTCCCCCGGGCACCAGGACACTGCGGCAGCTCGTCTGGGCAGGGATCCAGGATGTGGCATTCCGGGGAGTGACTCCCTGCGGGCTGGGCCGCCCTCTGGACACAGAGATGACTGACCAGGTGCTCGGGTGCTTGCGCTAACTTTAGGGTATCTGGGTGGGTACCCACAGCTCCCCCGAGCCAGCAAGCCTGGAGAGGAGAAGCAGCTGTGCTGGTGGGATGAGCAAGGCCCCTGGAGTGCAAGTGGAGGGTGGGCAGAGCTGCCAGGAGATGGGGCTGCACTTGAGCTGTAGGAGGGGAGCTGCCGTTGGGCCCGTTGTTGGCCTGTCCAGAAGCCGGTGTCCTCGTCGTAGAGGCAGGCCCGCCTGAGGCTAGGCGGGACAGGGAGCAGCCGGAGGAAGCTGTGCTCACCGCCCACAGCCCTTGCCCTGCTGCCCGCCCGGTGGCTCCACGTGGCTGGGACTCTGCAGAAGAGACCTCCGCAGCCCAGAGCAGCTTCCACCCCCTTGGGCTCTTACACAAGGACGCTCTTTCCGGCTGATGAAGCCGGACGGGCAGAAGGAGGGCCCTCACGCTTTGCTGGCGGGAACATCAGCAGGTGCAGGCACTGGTGGTCAGGATGGCCCTAACAAAACTAGAAATGGAAATCCGCACGACCCGGCCGCCCCTTCGCGGGCTTCCGTCCCAGGAACTCGGAAGCCCGCGTGCTCCACGGTGCGCTTGCCCCGCGAGCTGTATCCGCAGGCGCGGCAGCGGCCTGAGGGCTCCTGACGGGGCCGGACAAGAGTCCGGGCTGCCCGCGCCGTGGAAAATTCCTCAGCCCCGAAGAAGGATGGAATGTCGGCATTTACTGCAAAACAGGAGGCTTGGAGGGCGTTACTGCAGCGAAGCGAGTCAGAATGACAGGAGACAAGCAGTGGACGTTTACACAGATCCGTGGGCAGGATACGTGGAGAGACAAGCTGGCGTGAGTAAGTGAGGCGGGTCTCGGGCTGAGAGGGAGGGAGGGAGAAATGGACCAAGGGGCCTGAAGGAGGGACGTCGTGTGTGATGCGATCGGTTGTTTTCTTGTAAACTCTAGGACAATGGCAATCTCGTGGCTCTGAGTTTAAAAAAAAAGACACTCCATTCCTTGCAGAAAGAGGCCTGCCTTTCCCCGGCCCCGGGCCCTGGCCGCCGGCAGGGGGGCCAGCGCGTCCACACACCGAAGGCCAGCTCGGCGCCCGCATCTGCCGCCACCGCCCCGGGACGCCACAGAGCGGGAGACGCTCTGGTCTCTTCACTTCACAAAAATATGATGTTTGCTTTGAACACGGAAGGCGCGACTCGACGGGAGGAACGGCAGACACGCTCCCCCGCCGGGGCTCGGGCGGAGGCCGCGGCGGCCCCAGCTCACGGCGACGGGGCTTATGTTTCGTTTGCATCAAAGCAAAGCAAATAAGGAGAAGGCCCGTCTGCAGAGCTGACACACTCAACTGATTCTTTCTCCCCCGGCCAGGCTGCTGGGACCGGGGTGCCTCGGCCTCTTGAATAACACGGGAACAGGGGCCCGATTGTGCGTGGCGCGGCCCGGGGGCGATCGCTTCCTGTGCTGAAGCGGTGCCTGGGAGATGTCATCGCGCGATACCCGCGCCCCAGGGCAGCGTCGCCCCGGCCTGCGCTGGGCCGTGAAGGCTGATGTCTCGGTGAGCCCGGCAGGCCGAGGAATGGCAGGCATCCGAGGGCCGCCCTCCCGGATCCGGTTTCCCGGGCAGGGGCCCGTGGCGGCTGGGGCCCCAGGGACCCATCCGCCTGCTGCCCACACGGGGAAGCTGAGGGTGTGCACCGGGCTGAAGCCCCGCATCCTGTCTGTGGCCCCCGCCGGCGTCCTCCTGCAGAGATGGAGGGGACCCCGCGGGCCTGGTCCCCACCTCCATCGGGTTCCCCTAACACAGAACTTTCCTCAGCAGGAAATCCAGGCCGAGCGGGGCACAGCCAGGGCACCAAGAGCAACTCTGCTTCCACCTGCTGGGGGACCCATTCAAGCCACAGGCCCCCCCCAGGAGCTCCAGGGTGCCCCCTGAAACAGGCTGGCGCCCGGCTTGGACTGCTGGGCCTTGATTTCACTGCACTGTCTCAGTTTTCAGATCTGGAAAGTGGCTCCTTCGCTGGGTTCCAGTGCAAGGAGCCGCAGACGCCCTCACACCCAGGTGACAGGCAGGCGGCGCAGACCGGCAGGCCCCCAGCCTGGTGTGGTGTAAGGGACGCGCCAGGCTGGCCTGGGCCTGGCCCCTGTGTTGGTGTGAGGAGGATGCAGGGTTGGAGCAGTCGTCAGTGAGAATTCTGTCACAGCAAGGACAGGAGCCTCCTCCGTGTGGCCACCTGACCCTGCTCGGAGGGGGAGGGCCCGTCCTTGCAAGGACGCCCCACCCAGGGCCTGCTTTCACCTCGCCGGCGTGGGGGTCCACCTTCAACACCGTCGCGTGGGGGCTGGGGCTCCCACACGTGCCCCGGGAGCAAGGGGGCACAGACCAGCTCCCCATGGACCTGGGGGAGGGCCATGGCCCAGGCTGACCGGCCTGCCGCCCCTTCCCTCTCCTACCAGCTTCCTGGGCTGCTCATCTCTGCCCCTTTGACCCGGGAGGGCAGCTCAGGTGTGCCCACACCTAAGGTGCCAGCCCTGGGCCTTGGCTTGGCCCCACCCGAGAGATCACGCCCAGCATGGGGCGGGGGTGGGTGGGTGGGTGGGCGGAGTCAGCTCACAGGGTGCCCGGTCCCGGGCTGGACGCCCCGTTGGCCCCTCTTTGCAGGTGGTGACGCTGCTCTGGGGCCCAGCTCAGTCATGAGGGGGTGAGCCCCCAGTCGGGGTCCTTTTCTACTGCACAGAACGATGGCCTGCCCCATGCCGGGGGCAGCAGCTTGGGGACCCAGGCCTGTCTTTGCGAGACACAGTCCAGGGGCCTTCCAGAGGCGCCCGTGTGTGCTGGAGCAGGAGGCAGGCCCGGTGCCCTCAGCGCCCCCACCAGCGCACGGCCGCCTGTGTCTGGGCCACGGAGACGCTGCGGGGGCCCCGGGACCCCAGGCTGTGTCCTGCTGGGCCGCACCGCAGCCCCCATCTGCCCGCACCGCTCAGCCGCGCCCGTGAGCAGCGCTGGCAGGACGGATGCACCAGCACCCGCTCCACGGGGAGCCCCGCCAGGGCCGGGGATGCGGTGGGACAGGGAGGCGCCTGAATTCATTTACGGCTGTGAGTGTGATTCAAAGAAAATGGCTTCAACGGGGCTATAAAAAGAGCACAACCCCCCCCCCCCCCAACAGACAGAAAAGCATTTCGATGATTTCAGTATAAGTGAATCTGGAACATAAGGATTAAATTTCTCTCAGAATCCTCAAGAATCTGCGCTGGTGCTAGAAGGAAAAGGCTCTGCAGAACAGGCGGCCGCGCCCAAGTCTCACGAACGCGGCTGGAACCACGCTGGCCACGGACCGCTCCGTCGTCCCACGTCAGGGGACGGGACCGTGGCTTGGGGAGCATGTTCCTCTGGGTCTTCTGCCCACGGGCCCCTCGCATCATACCAGGGTCGGCCGAACCCTTATCGGAGAGGCCACTGCCTTGGCCACCTCCCGGTCCTCTCCGGGTGCCCTGGCCCCTCACCCATGCTGGGTGTCGGCCAGGGTGCCAGACGGGGCTTTGGGAAGGAGTGCTTGGCTATTAGGGTGAAGGGGCTAAGGGGGGCTGAGAATGGCCCAGGCAGGAGGTGTACAAGCTGGGAGTGAAGAGTCCAGGCTGGGGGCCACGGGAGGGACAGAGGTGGAGAGGCCAGCAGCGGCCGGTGGGGCCAGGAGCAGCTTCTTATGGGACTGCCGGTGGCGGGGGGGGGGGGTTCCTAGGAAAGCCTGCTGGGTCTAGTAAGCCAGGTTCTCCTCCCCCAGCAAGGTACCCCCCACCAACAGGGTTGGGGACACAGCTCAGCCCCTAACACTCCCCACCAACACAGTTTGAAGGGTTTCCCTCAGAAGACTTCTAGTTCTACAATCCAATAGCCCATCGTGATCACATGACAACATATCATTGAATTAAAAATGCTCAATCGTTTTACTGTTTGGGGAGGTAGTGGGGAGTGAGGTGAGCTCTGCCGTCATCTCTCAACGTGAGACATAGTATCTGACGGTGACCAAGCAAGGGTCTGGCTCCATCATTTGGGAGATGTTCACTTGGTGGCCCTCTGCGTGTGTCCTCTGCCATCTCCCCATCAGCACTTTAACTTTACATTTAAATTCAAAATTGGCATCATTTCCTGACTGTCTGGAAGCCCCCGTGAAGCTTTGTAAGTTTTGACTTTCTACACCCAATTAACCTTGCCTTTTGCTCTTTCTTATGGTGTTTTTTCCATGTAGAAGGCTTAAATCTTTAGGTAGTTGCATTTTTAAGGTCCTTTATATATTTTTAGTGATAAAGAAAAGCCTTCGTACAGCTGCTTAAGAAACTCCCATGTTTTCTTCTAGCGCTTCTATGATTTTTTTTCTTTTCTTTTCACAACCACTGGAGTTTACCCTGGTCAATGTGATTAGCAGGGGAGTGTCAGCACCATTTGTTGGTCTTCTCCCCCCCAGTTTGGAGAAGACCTGGTGTATCCTGATCTGTATGGACTGTCTGCCCACACTGTTTCAGTGATTGGCGCTTTATAATATGTTTTCACATCTGCCAGGATGACCCCTCTCTATTCTTCTTCTCCTTCAGGGTCTCTGGACTACTTTTATTTCTCCATGTGAATTTTAGGATTGACCTGTCTAGCCAAAGAAAAAGAAGGTGATTGTGTTTTCATTTGCACTGAGGTGACTTTACAAACTAGGGAGAATTGGTCTCTGGAACCTGGGCTGTTTTGTTTTTTTTTTTTTCATTTATTTAGTAGTCATTTCTTCTCTTAAATGCTTTTAAAAGATTTTTTTCATATAGATTTTAATTCTTATTACATTTGTTCTTAGTATTTTATCTTTCTACAAATTAAACAAGAATCCATTTTTTTTTCCCTTCCAATATGACTTTTTTTTCTGGAAGTTACTGGTTTTTTAATATAATCTGCTCCCTTGTCCATTGATTTTATTGCTAATAATAACTTTTTAGTGCTTAATTGGGTTTTGTAAGGATAGAAGCAAATCATCAGCAAACTATAAGACTTTATTCCTTTCCCATTTTTATACTTCTGATTTCTTTATCTTTTCTGATTGTATTTGCTTGTAATTGTGGGACAGTTAGATTACAAGGGAGATATTGGTCACTGCTGCCTTCAGTGGTGGTGACTTTTGAGTTTCTCTGTGTAGCTTGCCCCTGACTGGCATGGGTCTATTTTGTCATGTCAGGAATGTTTCCATCTCTTTTTATTTTTTAAAAAGATTTATTTATTTATTTATGCAAGCACTGGGTACAGTCAGAAGCGTGGGAGGGTGAGAGAATTCACCAGAGCCAGAGCGGGGAGCAGGGCAGGCAGAAGGACCGAAGGACACTGCTAAGGGGAGCAGCGGGCGGCAGGAGAGGTCTGCGCGCCATGCGGGACCCTCCTCCAGTGGCTGGGGAGCAGCCGGGGATCGAACCGGCGCTGCAGAGGCTGCGGGCAGCCTCGCAACCCAGCGCTCAACCGCTGCGCCCCCGGGGAGGCCCTCCATCTCTTTTTATTTTATTCTTATTTCACTGAGTGCTTTATCAGGAATTTTGTTAAATGCTTTTCTATTTATGGAAACTATCATTTGATCAATTAGTATGATCAATAATATTAATATATGTCCTAATATTGTACTTAGCTTGTAATATTCTTAAAATCTGCCTCTGAACACTGTTTATTTTTATTATTATTATTTTTTAATAATAAATTTTATTTTTATATTCCCCCATACAACTGCACATGCCCCATTCTGACCCCAATCCCTCCCCTCCCGGCCCCCACCCCCCAATAAGTGTCTCTGGTTCATAGTTTTTTGTTGATTTTGATTTTCACTTTCTTATAGTTATTCATTTTCCTGGTCCCTTATTTAAGTTTTCTAGATTCCTGCTATGAGTGAGACCATCCGGTATTTTTCTTTTTCTTTCTGACTTATTTCGCTGAGCATGATTCCTTCCAGCGCCATCCATGTTGCTGCAAACTGCATGTGTTTATCTTTTTTGAATGCTGAGTAATATTCCATGGTGTATATGGACCACATCTTCTTGATCCAGTCATCTATTTTTGGGCATTTGGGTTGTTTCCAAAGCTTAGCTATTGTAAACAGTGCTGCTATAAACATAGGGGTGCAGGTGTTCTTTGGAATTGATGTTTCTGTGTCCTTTGGGTAAATACCTAGGAGTGGAATTGCTGGATCCTATGGAAGCTCTATGTTTAGTAGGTCCAGAAATCTCCACACAGCTCTCCATAGTGGTTGGACCAGTTTGCACTCCCACCAGCAGTGCAGGAGAGTTCCTTTTTCTCCACACCCTCGCCAGCATTTGTTGTTGCTAGTTTTTTTAATATGTGCCATTCTCACTGGTGTAAGGTGGCATCTCATGGTAGTTTTGATTTGCATTTCCCTGATGACAAGTGATGTTGAACATTTTTTCATATGCCTGTTGGCCATTTGCATTTCCTCTTCAGAGAAGTTTCTTTTTAGCTCTTCTGCCCATTTTTGACAGGATTATTTTCTTTGTTGTTGTTGAGTCTCATCAGCTCTTTGCAGATTTTTGTGATCCGTCCTTTATCATTAGTGTTGGGTGCAAAAATGTTCTCCCAGTTGGTGGGGTTTCTCTTTGTTTTGGTTATTGTCTCTTTTGCTGTGCAAAAGCTCTTTAATTTGATGGAGTCCCAACTGTTTATCTTTGCCTTCACTATCACTGCTTTGGGTGATGTGTCTGTAAAGATGTCTTTGATATGCAAATCACGTAGTGTTTCACCTATATTTCCTTCTATGTATTTTATGGTTTCAGGTCTTATGTCTAGTTCTTTAATCCATTTTGAGTTGATTTTTGTGTATGGTGTGAGGTAGTGGTCAAGCTTCATTCTTTTGCATGTAGCAACCCAGTTTCTGAACACTGTTTATATTTTATTTTTTATTTCCCCGTGATATTTATAAGAGATACTTATCTAAAGCTGTGGAGCCAATGTTAGGCTTCCTTTATGAAAATCGCGGTTAAGTTTTCTTTCTTGTTTTCTGCTTGACAGAGTTTTAAACAGCATTGGAATGAAAGGCTTAGGAGTGTTTCCCTGTGAAAACTTCTGGGCTTGATTTTTTTGGAGGAGGTGTGGGGAGAGTTTCTAAAGTTTGCTTGAAAAAGAATGCCATCATGAATAGCAGTTAAGAGCTAACGTTGCATGGGTGCAAGTTGAAGTTAGAGTGATTCTTAGATGCGCAGTTGCCACCATAGAGTATCCGGTTGAAATCCGACCACTCTCCCGCGACGGCTGGGCGGAGGTATGGTCCCACCAGCGCTGTGGCACTGGGTACCGGTAAGCGCTTTTGTCTTTGCCAGCCTGATGGACAACACGAAACCCTTGTGTTCTTTTGTTTTCATTTCTTTAACTGCAGTGAGTTTGGGTGTCTTTTACTGGCAATGGAATTTCTTTTTCTGTGAAGTGCCTGCTCAGGTTTTTCTTACCTTTTCCCGGCGAGCCCTGGGTGGAGGGGGCTCAATGGCCGGAGGGTGGAGGATGGTTGGGGTTTGGTTGGTGGGCGTTACACACCTCTGAAGAGCTGGGAGGCTGTACCCCCAATTCACACGCAATGTGTAAACCACTGTTACCACAATAGAAGTAAAACAATTTTAAAACATCAACGAAATAGATGCTTATTCAGAAGTCTCCAAAATTGGATGAAACAATTAAAAGTAGGCCATTTCTGGGTGACGCACCTAAAATGCAGTTTTCAAAAGGTAAAAAGTAAATGTACAGGTGAACACGTACTCAAAAATGGAAATTAAGAAGCAGCAGGGGACGTGGTAGAACCATCCACCCAAGGAAGACTCGACCGCGGAAGAGCCAAAGCTTCAGCGAACAGAGAAGCCAGTTTTATTTTGATAAATGTGCAATTCTCAACACAGACCGATGAGCCAAGCCTTCTGGTGATAACTCTGCCCCAAGTGAATCATGCAAAGTTGTTGCAAGTATTGGAAGAAACAGACAGAAACTCCCCATCTCTTTGCCATATTTCGAATCCCCCCAAAAGCCCCTACGAGGCCTGAGGCCAGAGGACCTGGGGCCTGACCGAGGTGAATTCGTTCACGGTCCTGTCTCGCTCAGCACGGCCACGCGTCATTTCACCGGGGAAATATTCCTGGAGCCACTCTCTAGGGACTTGCCATAAAGTACCATCTGTTACCTTTCTCAAAACTGGCAATTTCCGATTCTGAAGCACAGTCTGCCCCAGAGCTGCCTCAGCTGGTGGTGGTTCTCTTAAGGCCCAGGGATGACCACAGAGGGTCAGGGGCCAAGTTAAAACAGGGGTGGGCAGGAACCTGGGGCTGCCTCTGGTTGTCTCAGCGCGGGGCTCCTTCAGTGTCATATCCCCCTGATGAGGGGAGCCGGTTGGGATGACGAGGGTGTCGTCCCGCCCGCGCGGTTAGAACAGATCAGACGTCACCCGCTCTCAGTAATGGGTTCCATTTTTAAACGTCGATGTCGCTCCATTGGCCCTCCCAAGTCTTGGTAGTTTCCCGGGGGCTGCGCCCCTCTCCCACCACACCCCACTTCTGGCCACACCATTTCTCCAAAGAATGGACTGAGAAAGAGTCCCTTGGATGAGCTCGGCTGCATCAGCTGTCCGGGGCCGTAAAACACCTGATGGTGCAGCGGCCTGGCCACGCCCACCACAGCATGAAGCTCCACGGACACGTGTGTCTCGGCGTGTGGATGCTTCCCCTCCTGCTTTGTGATGCGGTTTCATGGCACCCCCTGTGGTTTCCAGACTGTGTCCCCTCAACTGACTGGGCTGCACGCATCTGGTGGCCCGTTCCCGGAGCCCTTACTTGCGAGGGAGGACGGGCTTTCTTGTTTATCTTGGAGGTCTGCTGTGAAAACCCTGGAGCCAGGAGTCTTTAAAACACTGGCCCCCCACCCGGGCTGGCCCAGGCAGGAAGGTGAGGTCCCAGGAAGCATTGCATGTCCTGCCATTCTTGACCGGGCAGCTGGAGGCCCTGGGAGTCGCTCCAGGCTGAGGTTCTGCTGCCTGTCTCTGGCTGCTGGGAATAACATGCCCAAAAGGTTGTCCTGCTGCATGAAAGTTTGTTTCTCTTTCTCCTGAAAGAAGCCTGGAGGTAAACAGCCGTGGCTACCAGGGTGCTTCTGAGCCCTGTTTTTCTTTACACGGTCTACTCTGTTGGCCTGGTACACGGTTTCTGTCTGCAAAGAATACCTCATGGTCTAAGGTGGCTGCTGGAGCTCAGCCATCGTATCTGTGTTCCAGGCAGCAGAAAAAGAAAGGGCGGAGGGCTGGTGGAGGATGTGTCCCAGCTGAGTCAGCAGCCTTTAAGGAGTGTCCCTGGAATCCCACCCAGCACTTCTTAGTAATTTTTACTGGAGAATTATGAAATAATAGATCCCAGACAGGCAACAGATATCTGCCCAAGCTGTTATCTTCTCCAGACTGTGCTTCTTGGCTCAAAAAGAAAGAACTGAACTCTGCCAAAGAGGGCAGTGAGCGAGGAAAACATGTTCTTGGTCACACCAGGGAAGCGCAAAGACAGCAGACGGCAGCGAGACACCCCGGTGCACGCAGGAGGGCCCTCACCCGGAGTCCTGCAGCCTGAGTGCTGGCAAGTGCGAGGCAAGGGCTGGCGGGAGGCCCAGCGGCGGCCACTTCGGAAGATGTGAACCTAAGGGGCTCCTGAGGCGTACCCACCGGACCCCGCTGGACCCCAACGGACCCTGCTGGACCCCACCAGACCCCGCCAGACCCCGCAGCCCCGCCCTGGTGTCCTTCGAGCACCGGGACCTGGCGTGGGGCTCACAAGTCATGCCGTCAGCCCGTGGGCAGACACAGAAAGGGGGGAAGGACCCACAAATGGGGGCAGATGGACACAGGAACGGGGGGATGCACACAGGAATGGGGGGTGGATGCAGAAACGGCGGGGTGGACACAGAAACCGGGGGCCAGGCAGGTCATGGACTAGGACTCAGGGCTCAGAGGGAATGAGTTACTAAGCCACAAGACGCGGCGGGGGACCCTCAAATGTACATCTCTAAGCAAGAGAGAAGTGACCTGACAAAGCTGCACGCTGTGGGTCCACGTCCGCAATGTTCTAGAAAAGCTAGAACTATGGAGACAGGAAAGAGGTCGGGGTGGCTCGAGGCTGGTGGGGAGCAGGTGACCGGCGGGCGCTCGGGCCTTACAGGGCCACGGCAGTGCTGGTGTGACACGATGGTGGGCGCTGTCCCTGCGTGTTTCTTCAAGCATCAGAGGGCCAGGCCCCCAAGGGCGCCCCAAGGCCATGTGGGGACCGTGCTGTCAACCCTGACTCTGAGCGCCCAGGGAAGGCGGGTGGGGGGGAGGGAAGGCGGGTGGGGGGGAGGGAAGGGGGTACCTGGTGGGTGCGGGGGTCTTTCTACCCTTTGCTGCATCTCACTGTAAGCCCAAAACTGCTCCAAGAAAGCCTGTTCACCGCAGAACACAAATGTGAGAAAGGCCAGCAAGGGGGAGACTGGTGAGGGCCCCCCAGAGCGAAGCCTTCCGGGGAAGGGCCAGCAGCACAGCCTGGAATCGGGGACTTTCCGCGCCGCACGCTGACACTGGGCAGCTTGACTGGGTGGGGCTGCACGTGGAGAGGGTCCAGGACGGGCCAGGGGAGGTGAGTTTCCGGGGGGAGGGCTTGAGCCGAGCTGCACCCCGCCTTCCAGACAGGTAAGATGAGGCCAGGCCACGGGAGCACTCAGGGCAGGGGCTGGGCCGGGCCACCCTCATTGGGGGTCACTGCTGTCTCTGTGTGGCCTGTGCTTGGCCACTGAGCTAGATACCTGTGAAGGTGAATGCTCCCACCTCCTGCAGACCTGGCCGCCCACCCGGGGAGGACCCCAGAGCCCGGGGGTCAGCACCCCGCCAATGCCTGAGACCTACTGGCGAATCCTTCCTGCTCCCAAATGCCTGGATCTGAGAGCCCTGGGGTGCCCCAAAGTGCACCCCACCCACTCAACCTGCTGCAGGGGCCCTCTGGCAGGAGGAGGGTATCCAGAGAGGGAGGGGCTGCAGGAGGGCCTCAGAGCTGGGGGAGCTGGGATCCTGGAGAGACAGAGACAAGGAGAGACAGACAGAGAGAGGGAGGGATAGAAAAAGGGACACAGGGACTGAGGCAGAGAGAATATAAAGGTTTTCTCTCTTGAAGTTCATTGCTCCCCCTCCTGGCAGCTGCCACTGTCACCTCCTCCAGGAAGCCCTCCCTGATCCACATGGCTGTGGCATCCCCGTGTCTCCAGCGGGCATCCCACGCTGAGGTGGCTCGGTGTACCGGCTCCACTGGAGGCTGCTGGCAAGGCAGTTGCTCCCTCACCTGTGCCCTCGCCCTGAGCACCTACATGTGAACACACACGGGTACCGTCAGGAGGGCCCAGGCCAGGTGCTGCCGGCCCCCCAGAGGGAAGGGAGCACACGAGGGGGCCCAGACGCAGCGGGGCCAGGCATGAGGCTGTGGCAGGTGCTGTGGGGGCCTGGCCAGGTCAGCAGTCCGGGCTGCCCCTTCAGCTGAGGCGGTCAGGACCCACCTTGCCCAGGAAGTCCTGTGGCCTCTCACAGGGGACAGCGCGCCCACCTGTAGTGGGGTCCAGGCCAGCACTGCAGCAGGGACACAGCTCTGCAGAGTGGCCTGTGCCCAGGGCCGGAGGCCTGGTGAGACCAGCTCCCTGCTCAGCTTGCTAGGGCTCCCCGGCAACCTGCCCTCAGGCTCCTCATCCAGGACGCCCACCAGGTCACACGAGCCTGGAGCTGACCGGGAAGCGTGTGACGGAGCCGCATCCTGACGGGCCTCCAGCACAGAGCCCGTCCGAGAAGCAGCCGCGCGGTGGCCTTGAAAGCAAAGTGTTGCACAGACTGGAAACAGCCCAGATGCCCATCGGCCAGCGAGAGGCCGGAGGAGGGACAGCCGTGTGGGCGCTGGCCGGCAGCAGGAAGGGGACGAGGGAGTTTGCTGCAGTGGAGGGAGCGAGGTGCTTCCCCCGCCCGGGGAGTTTTCCAGAACCGCTGGCTGGTCCTTCTGAACAATCCCCCAAATGCCCAGTGCTGCTCCCCAACTCCGTGCCCGTGGCCAGTGCTGAGGGCCATTTGCCCAACTTCCAGCCGGGGTCCACGCGCACCAGCCCCCTCCCTGTGTCCTTTACTTCCTTTCCACTTCGGATCCGGGTCTGTGCCGGTGGGGTGTCCCAAGGTGTGGGGTTTCACTGGCTCCCCTTTCGCCGCCCCTCTGGGAGCTCTCGAGGCTGGCGGTGCCGGCCTCCAGGACCCACGGCCTCTGCTTTCTTTCCCACTGTACTGAGCACGTTTGTTGGGGGTCCCGTGCGAAGGGCTCTTGCGGGCAGGCCCTCCCAGGCCTTCTGCTGTCCAGGGAGAGTGAAGGCAGCAGCAGGGAGCAGTCCCGAGGGGCACTGGCTTTCCTGGGGCGTTCCCAGCGTCTCAGCCCCCAGTCGGCTAGGAGGGGCACCACGCGCCCTGGAGCAGGTGGCAAATGCCTCAGGTGGCGATGGTGAGGCCAGTGGGTCCTGTGAGGAGGCCCGGGCCTGACTGACCCCACAGGTGTGTGACGATGGAAGGTGAGGGGCCCCAGGGTGGAGAGTGTGGACAAAGGGCGCCCCGCCACCCCCGAGCCCTGCCAGGCACACAGGGAGGTGAGAGGGCAAACCACACATCCAAGGTCCCTGGCCTAGCGGGGAACAGGCCCGGGGCTCCGGCGGCCGTCTCAGGGAGGGCCACTTGGCCCCCCGGGCCGCAGAGACAACAGAGCCGGCTTCGTGGGCCGCTGAGGCTCAGGGCACCCAGGACCCCTTGCTCAGAAAGGCCTGCGCCAGTTAGTGCTGAGCCGTGGCCGGCTCGAAATTCTCAAGTGTTTGAACAAAGGGCCTCCCGCTCCATTCTGCGCCAGCGGATGTGGAAGCTCGTCCTGGGGAGCACGGAGTGGCGGGTACCTGGGGCCGGCAGCGTGGCCGGGATCTGCGCAGGTGAGAAAGGTGGAAAGGCGCTTCAGACAAAGGGAACAGCATGAACGAAGCGTGGAGGGGCTGGGTTGGACCACGCCCCAGGTGTTCCCGCTTGGGCAGGAGAAGCGGGGCCCTGGGGACCGGCCAGCACCCCACGTGGGCCCTGCGAAGGGCAGCCCAGCCACACTCCTGTGGGAACCTGGACCAGCGGAGCTCCACCTTCACGTTCATAAGAGAAACCAGAAAGTCTGGTATTTGTGTGAACCCCCGAACTTTTAAACATTAGCCAACAACTAGAATTAAAAATAGACGTAGGCCAAACAAAACATGTCTTTGGGTGAAACTCACAGGCCCCGCCACCTTGCGCCCTGGATCGCGTCTGTGCATTGAGAATAGTAATTATAGTGTGTGCGCAGTTTTCCCACTTAGCATGTCGTGAATATTTTCCATGTTTACGTAATCCCTTAAAAGCCATTTGCCGTGATTACATAGTGTTGGGACATGTTATGATTCGCTCTCATTTTCCTTCCGTTGGAAGTCAGGGTGGGGGGTGGAGTCTGACTCCGATGCTCTCCCGACCTGCGTTCTTCTCAGGCGTGTGGTGCTGGCGCTCCAGAGTCAGAGGTTCCTCCCGCCCCCCCCCCAGGACCTCAGTGATCCTGGGATTTCAGCTCAGGAAGGACGTCGGGGATCATTTGTTCCGACGATTTTATTTTTCGAATGAGGAAGCCTGGGCCTTATCCAAGATTCCAGGGCAGGTGTATGATAATCCATTGATGTGAAAATGATCAAATTTCACTGCATTACCTTAAAGATATTTGGGGGAGTGCTGGAACTGCCCTGACTATACAGTTTGGGGGGAGAACCAACACTTCTCTGATTTTGAGTCTAATCAAAAGCACGTGACATGTACACAGGATTCCGGAGTCTGACTCCCACGTCGTTGGTGGGCAGATGTCATCTCTGTTTGCTTTTTGTTGCTGTTGTAAAAGGCATCTTGATAAAATGCGTGTTTTGTATATGGCTTTGTATCCACCCATTCTATGTAACTGGTAGTTCAAATCTTAATTTTCGTTTATTTTAAAACTCTGCTCCTGGGGGCATGGAATTTTCGACTCATTATACACTCCAGCCACGTGTGGTGATCTTTGCCTGGGTGTATTTCTAGAGTTTCCATGATGTCCTTTGGATCTGTGTCCACATTCTTTTGCCAATATCACCTCATATTAATTCCTGTAACTTTTTAGTGTATCTTAGAATGGAGTAGTATGAGTCCTCCAAATTTATTCTTTTTTTTTTTTGGTCAAAGTTACATTTAGCTATTTTGGTTCCTTTACCTTTCCACATAAATGTTAGAACTGGTTTGTCTATATCTACAAAAAATAACAGTAGGATATTGTTAGGAATTACATTAAATCTATACATCAATCCATGAGAATTGACATCTTTACCACGTTGAGTTTCAGTCATGAACGTGGTGTTTCTTCTTTATTTAGGTCTTTTCTGACGGCCTTGGTCTCAGCATATGGATATGCAAATGGGTGTAGTGTTAGATGTTTCCCTAGGAGTTATTACTAATCTGCCTTTAAGATTTTTGTTCCCATGTGTACCTTGCTGATCCATAGAGAGAGGATTGATTTTTTTGTGTTGACCTTGTAGCTTATCACTTTGCTAAATCCACTGATAAGTTTTTTGAGTTTTTGTTGACAGAGTAAATTTTGGGGGATTTTCTATGTGGAGAGTCATGTTAGGGAGAGAATCTGAGGTGAGGGGCAATTTTATTCTTTCTGTGCAATCTGAATGCCTCTTGATTTTTCTTGCTTTATTGTATTGGCTAGCACTTCTACTGAGATGTTGAATAGAGGTGGAGAAGTAGACATCTTGCCTTGTTCACACCTTTGGGGAGAAGCTGTTCACTCTACAGTCTGATGTTAACAGTAGGATTTTTTTAGCTACCCTTGACCAGACTGAGGAATTTCCCTTCTATTTGTAGTTTGCTGAGAACTTAATCATCAGGGGACACTGAATTTTGTCAGATGATTTCTCTGTATTAGTTGAAATGTTCACATTGTTTTTCTTTTGAGAACATTGATACAGTGGATCCTAAAGACTAATTTTTGAGGATGGAACCAGCTTTATTCCTGGGATAGACCCCCGTGGGTGGTGGTGTATTATTCTTTGGTAGTCTCAGACTTTATTTGCTATTATTTAGCTAATGCCTGCCCGTGGCTGCTTGGGGGAAGAAGAGGAGGCTCCAAGAGGTGACAGAAAGGCCCAACCCAGAGCCAGAGGAAACATGCGACCTGAAGTCCCAGCTGTGGCAATGTCTCCTGTGACGTCAAAGTTGTCACTTGCCAGTGAAAGTCCGTGGAAATGATCGTGCATTTACTCCCAGTCCACAGAGGTGGAAACAGAGAGCATGTTATTAGAACTGTGGGAGTGAAAAGCTCTGCCAATTCCTCGTCATCTGTCCATACACATGCTGATTCCTCAGATAAGAAGAATTTTGACTCTGCTGTACGGAAAACCTGATGTGAGTCTCGGCAAAATGAGAAGTGGGTTTTTCTCCTGCAAAGACGGTGAGAACAGCAGCAACTGCCATCCCCAGGCAGTGGCAGTGTGCCAAGTGGCCCTGAGTGCTTTGCCTGTGGGCCCTAATTTAATTCTCAGCCTAAGTACTGCTATGGCTATTATTACTAGATTGCTTAGTCCCAGATGAGGAACGGAGGGTACATTCCTGGACTCAGGTGGTGGAGCTGGGGAATGGTGAAGATTTGGAGTGGATGGTCTGGCTCCTGCATCCAACAACCCCCCGAGGCTCAGAGGCAGGACGCCGGGGTCAGACCCCCGCCCACCCACCACGTGCCATCATGACACAGGAGCCTTTGCCTTCTCCCCCGCCAGCATCCTGGTCTGGGAGAGGGGTGCGCCCTTAAAGGTGGGTGGATGGTCGATGGATGATGGAAGGATGATGGGTGGATGATGGGTAGAGGGGTGATGGATGGATGGATAAGCAAGTGACTACATTCTTCTTACGATGGTTCGCAGTGCTCTGTCGGGTGGTGCCCCCTTACTGAAAGCTGCTCGAGGACACAGCGTGTCTTTTCAAGCAGGCGTCTAGCGCTTGGTCGGCCATGGCACTGAGTGGATGCCTGTCCAGTGCCGATGACCAGGACGCTCACAAAGACCTGCCTTAAAACGTGCAGAAGTTGCACCCTGAGCCCAGAGGCACGGCAGGAAAAGAGCGTGGGAGCTGTCAGGCCCTCCCTGGCCACCTGCGGGCAGCAGGAAAAGGCAGAGCTCTGGGGAGGGTGGTTCTGAGCAGCGCAGCAGACGTGGCGGCCAGGGCAATGCGCGCCACAGCAGCTTCGCCCAGACGGGGCCAGGGCAGCCCTCGGTCTCCGCTGCAGACACTGGCAGGGAGTTTCCTGGAAATGATCGCGATGTTTCGGACAGCGCCCTGGGGCCTTGGAACCTTCTTGGAAGCCGCTGGCTGGGCAGCAGCCTGGTGCGCACAACGACGGCTCTGTGCTGGCGAACCTCTTGGTTGTCGTTCATCAAAATCTAAATAAAGCCTTTAACTCTGCGAGCAATGGGATCCTTCCAGATATTTTATTTTTATTTTTTTCTTTCTAAGTGAGCACTCCAAGAGATACAGCCGAGGTTTTAGCCTGGAGCGTGGAGAAATCTAAAGTCCAGTGGAGGCAGTAAGTTGGGGGTCTCAGGAGATCCCCCCTCCCACCCCGGGCAAGCTTGAGTCCCAGCTGTCAGAGGGGAGGGAAAAACTTCGAAAGCGAATGGGCCTGTGGGTTTCCAGCGTGTGGCCTGCAGTTGTTATGAGGCTGAACTCGGTCCTTCTGCGACCCAGCGGCCACGCCCAGGCTTGGGATTAGTCAAACATCTTTTCAAATGTTCTGGGCTCAGCAAAACCCCACATCTATTTGCCAAGTTATTTTTCGTTTAATTATTAAGCCTGGGTGTATTCCAAGGAAATGTAATCCTCATACTTCTGATTCATCTGTCCTTAATTCATCAACGTGATTTAGAAGCACTCGCTAAGATGCCTTGGGAAGCTTTAAGAGGCTTTCTCGGCTCCCCCCAACTCCCCCCCTTGTAAACAGGAAGCTGCTTTTTGCCCGCAGCAAGGGACTGAACTTCAGGGCTGCACCCCCTGGGCTCACAACGCAGGACCCTGGAATTTCAAGAGGGTTCTCAGGGTGTCCAAACATCCTCTCCCCTGCTGCGGCGCGGTGTCTCAACTGCAGGGCGAACAGGAAAGAAAGAGGCGGAATGCCGTGGACCCGCAAGTTGGACAGGACGAATGGGGGGCTGGGGCCGGGGCCTCTCAAGGGTGGCTGAGGGGTTCACCCCATCTGGCCTAGGGCCTGCTCAGGGAGCCTGGCCAGCTGCTGGGACATGTGACACAACTCTTCTCAGTCCCAACTTCTCTGCTCGGTCGGGTGTTGAGAAGGCCCTGGGGTCACCCCACCTCACTGCTGAGGTGCTGGGGATCTAGGGGCCTCACCTGCCTTCCCACCTCTGGGTGGCCCCGGGTTTCCCAGGATCTCCAGTTTGCCCAAGAGTCTGCTCGCTGGCCAGGCTCTGCATTGCCACCTCCTCCAGGAAGCCTGCAGGTGTCGGGGGCCCCTCCCCTCTGGCCTCCTCGAGGTGCAGCAGGCAGAGCCCAAGAGCGAGGGCCCCGGTCCCCCCTCCACCTCCCTTCCTGCCCAAAGGCCCCTTCCCGCTCCACTGGCAGCCACTTGGTCTCTTGGAGCCTCAATTTCCTCACCTGTGAGGCCACCGTGGCCTGCCAGGCCCGTCCAGTGCGACCATCCCATGCGCCCCAGGTGGATGCTCTGGACAAGCAAGTCCCGGGCACGCTGCCCTTCCTCCTGCTGCCTCCGTGGCTCCTGACTTGCCGCCGTACCTGGAGGCCTGCTAAATGTTTTGAGGCGATGGCCGCCGTCTAAGTGGCCCAGCCATGTGTCCTCTCCCAGAAGGAGGCGGTCGAGAGCCCTTGGGTGTCTAACAGGGTGCACGTTCCCCTGCAACTCGGGTCGGGGCTGGGGGTCTCCTGCGTGTTAGACGTGCTGGGCCTGTGGCTCCCCTCCCCAGCGGGAGGGGCCCCCCCGGGGTGGCGCCGAGGGCAGGTCCCCACTGCAGACCCTCACCCAGTGCCGCGGCCCCGGGCTGGGCTGACCTTGCACGTGGGGCCCGCGGGCGCCACAGGACGCAGCAGCGACCTATGGGGTGTGAAGGGGAAGCGGCAGGAGGGCTGCGGGGGGCCCGGCGGCAGCCTCCAGCCTCACTCCAGGGCCTGCAAAGCATCATGGGAGCCGCGCTTCCCCCACATGGAGGCCCTAGTGGCTGCCGGGTTGGGTGGTCCCGGGGACAGCTGGGGGGTCTGAGGAGACCCTCACCCAGGGCCACTTCCGGCCACTCTGTCCCCAGGGCCTTCCCAGAGCTGCCTGGGACGTGGCCGCCTACAGGCGACACCTGGGCTGGGCTGGGCCCGGGGCTCCCCCAGGGCCTTTGTCCCCTCGGGGTGAGCTGCCCATTCCCAGAAGGGGAGCTGGGTCCCCAGAAGGGGACAGGAAGCTGGCCGCCGCTCCGCAGAGGCCTGTCCTGCCCGTCTCTTGGTGGAGGCTGGGCGGGGTCCTCTGGCTTTTAAGTCCATTTGGGGTCCTGGCAGGGGGTGCCCCCCCGCAGTCGCCCCTCTGAGGTGGGAAGTCACGTCCTGGGGAGTCACGTCCAGTCTCGGGGGCCGGGAGTGTCCCCGAGACAGAAGCTGAGCCCTGGGTCTCTCAGGCACCCGGAGCAGCTTGTTCAGGGGACACCAGGTCTTCGGGGCACCCTCTTGTGTTGGCTTCCCATTTCCTCCCTGGCAGGACCTGGGTCAGTAGCTCCCAGCCCCCCGCAGAATACCCCCCCCCCCCCCCCCGCCTGGCCCAGCTGCTCACGTCGGACTCAGCAGCACCAGCAGAACTGTCACGGGACCTTCTCGGCGCCCGCCCGCCTGCGGCTGTGCAGACCCAGGGGCGGGAGGGAGGCTCCGAAGGGCTCGTGCATCTCGCCTTTGCCGAGTCTCAAAGCGGGCGGCGCAGGGAGCGGCAGAGGCCCGGCCAGCACGCGCCCGGCCAGCACGTGCCCTGGGCCCAGTCATCCCGGCCCCAAAGTCTCTCCGCCCCACTTAAATCCCAGCAGCGTCCCGGCCCCTCCCGGCCTCTGGCACCAACCTTTTCCATCTCCACGAATGTGCCCTGGGGCCCACAGAAGTGGGGACACATGTCCGGCTCTGGTCTGGCTGAGTCCCTCAGCATAGTGTCCTCAGTCCACGGCGCCCGACCCCTCACCAATGAGCCCTGAAAAGCGTCCTGAGGGAGCCACGGGGCTGGGACCTGGAGTCCCTCCCGCCTTCCCTGCTGGGCACCCCGGGCAGCTTCATAGCCCCAGCCCTCCAGGCAGTGGCTGCGATGCCCGCGGCATGGACACTGGGCGGGCAGGGCTGGGCCCAGCGGGAGGCAACTGGACACTCGGGCAGTTGACCCGAGTGGCCATGAGACGCTGTCACAATGCCCGGCTGGTGGCTGATAACAGAGTGGCCTGTCCCTGGGGTCAGGTCCTTACAACTTGCATCTGGACGGGGGCCAGGGCAGGGCCTGGGATGCGGCTCAGCCCCCGCAAGTCCCGTCGAGGGGGCTTGTCCACCTCGGGGCGGGCACGGGCTGGGCTGAGGGTCACTCACAGCAGTCGGGCTGGGTGGAGGTGCGCTGCTGAGAGTGACCCCAGCAGCCAGGTGTGTTCTGGGGGCTGGTGACCCCCCAAGGGGAGTGCAGTCAGGGAGGCTCAGGGCCCTCAGCACCGCCACTCCCTTGCCCCTCGCGGCCATGCTGTGGCGGGCAGGTGCAGCTGGGCCGGGCCGGGGGTCCTGCTCTTCCCTGAGCTCGGCGGTGGGGCTGGGGGCGCTAACTGCCAGAGGGAGGCTGTGTCCCCGCGGAGGTTGATACCAGCTGCAGTGAGGGGCTTCTGGGCTCAGCTTTTAGGAGTTTTGAAAAAATAGAGACCCTTTTGGACAGCAGTTCAGGTCTATAGGCAACATGAGCAGAACGGCCAGAAAGCTCCACCCCGCTCCCCCTCCCTCATGCCCCCAGGAGTGGGTGGCGCGTGGTGAGGCACATGGGCCAGGACCAGGGAGGACACCCACACGCCGTCATAACCAGCCCACAGTGGATGCTCGCCTCACCCAACCCCGGGCAGGGGCAGGTGCCCAGGACCCGCCCCCACCATGGCAGCCCCCGCCCCCTTCCCCAGGCCCCTGCCCGCACCTGCCACCGTGGCTCCTGCGGCCCATCTCGGCTCAAGAGCACTTCTTCTTTATGGCCAGAGAGTGCTTCATCGTCTGGTGGACTGCAGTGTCCACGTCCCCCCCTCCAGCGAAGGCGGACATGGCTGCTCTGAGCATCCGTGCAGGCTTCTCTGCAGGCGTGTGCTTCCAGCGCCCGTGGCTGAGCCGCTCTGCCCGGGCATCTGGGGCGCCTCCTTGCCAGCCCCTCCCCACCCTTCCTGGGCCATCCCAGCGGGCAGCCTGGGCCTGAGCGAGGCTGGAGGGACAGGGCTGAGGCTCCCGGGAGCCTACGGGCACTGACCTCAGGGCTTGGGGCGCACCCTCGGGCCCCTGCACCCACAGCCCACCTGCCCTAGACGCTTTGGCTGGGTGAGCACTTTGAGGGGTTCCACTTCCTGCAACGTGAGAGTCTGAACTGATAGGGAACCCCAAGACGGGTGTGCCGTCAATTCAGGCCCCAGGCTGGGAACGTGTTTACCCAAAGCCCCAAGACTTGACCCTGGAAATGCTTCTCTTCCGGGTTTGCTCCGTGGTCCGAGCCGGCAGCGAATCCGTGGCCTCTGCTGCTGTCCCATAAGCGGTCAGCTGAGCCAGAAAGCAGCGACTGGCCCAAGGCTGCCCAGCTAGTCCGTGCTGAGTGCAGGCTTAGGACCCGAGCCTTCCGGCCAGCGGCAGGAACACAAGCCCAGCCAGCTGGCATGCGCCGGCCGATTGCAGAGCTGCGAGGGATCCCTGCCAGGCCAGCGGGTCCCCCTGCGGGGGCATCGGGCCCCTGGGGCATGCACCTCCCTGATGTGGTGGAGGAGGAGGCAGCTCCTGGCCTGGAGAGGATCTCAGGCTCCGCGGAAGCCTGGGGGCACCCAAGGGCTGGAAGGAGATCAGAGAGCAGCCTCTCTCGGGGCGCAGGCAGCCGGCTCCCCACTTGAAAAGGACCCTGTATCAATTTCACTTTTTCTTCCTTTTTGGTGCCTCCCTAATGAGATGATGTGAGAGTCAAGAACGGACCGATCTGGGGCCGGCTACGCAGATAAACAGATAAACAAGGAGCAGCTTCCCGGGAGGCTGCCGAGCCCCTCCCGGCGGCTGGCGGAGGCGTGTTGCCCAGGCTCTGCCACACTCCCTGGCCTCTCCCAGGCCGGGGCAGTGCTGGCCTGCAGCTGCGGGCACCGGGGGGCACCGCTTGTATCTATGCACATGAGGGGTGGACTCCTATTGTGTCGGCCACGGCCCCTGGGAGTATTTAGCCCAGCAGCTGGCCTGTCTGGAAGCGGGGTCGGAGGCGCCAGGGCTGCACTTGACACAGGCCATGGGACCAGCCTGAAGCACCCAGAGCTGGGGTTTAAGGAAGGAGGTGCTGAGCTGCGCCATCTGAAGGGAGGGACAGTCGGGGGCGGGAGGGGTGCATGGGCTCTGGGTTAACTTTAGCTGAGCTGGCAGAAGGCACTGAGGGTGGAATTCGGGGCAAGAGAAGAGGGATGACGCCTTGGCGGGGAGGCCCGGGAGCTCTGAAGGGGGCCCACAGTGTGGCCTGGTGATGTCTGTAGTGATGTTGGTGGCCCCAAGTCTGGAGTTAGGGTGCGGGGGCTGGAGAGAACAATGCAGGGACTCCAGGCGGCTGGTGTTAGACACCTGGAGTGCTGGAGTGGGATGAGCAGGGGCTTGAGAGCAGGTTGGACACTTGGGGGTGGGTTTGGGTGTTGGGGTGCCAGAGGGGATGAAATTAAGAAGGGGATGGAGGCATTTTCTGGCCCCAGGGCCTTTGCACTGGAGTGGCTGCTCCCAGGTGTACACAGCTCATCGCCTCGGTGAACAGAGTCCCGTGTTTTATATGTACACGCAAACATGGGCGGAGTCGAACAGATGCCCCCTACGGCCACAGTCTCACCCCTAAGAACCCGCCCGTGGCAAATAAGGGCCTTTGTCCAGAAAGACACAGCAAACTGGAAACGGCTCTGGGGATCATCAGGGAGGACAGACACGCAGGACAAGGGAGCACTCTGGGCCACGAGAAAGGAGTACTGTGTTCAGGGAGGGACACGGGTGGGTCTGCAAATGTTAGGACCCCGGCGGCTCAGCCTGCAAGGGAAGCTCGCCCAGGGCTTTTCTGGGGTTTCAGACACACGAGCAGGTGCTACAGTGGCGTGGTGTCCCGACACGGGTCCCAAATATTGCACGGGGCAGGTTTCTACTCAGAAATACTCTCTGCGTCTGAAATCCATTTGCAACCGAGCACCTGTGTGGGTGTGGGTATATTTGTTTTTGCTACATTTTACAATCCTAACAGGAAAGGACATAAGGAAATTTTCTGCATGGGTGGAAATGTTCTATAACTAGATGTTGCCGCTGGGTATCTGGGTATCTACCTATGTACACATTCATTGAGCTGCTCACTTAAGATTTGTTAATTTTCCTGTACATAAGCTGCACCTCAATAACGTGGCATAAGAAGGGAACTTCCTCAACCAGGTAATGAAAGCCCCACAGTTACCGTCTGACTTAACGGTGGAAGACTGGCAGCTTCCTCCTAAAACCAGGAGCAGGACTGGGACACGTGCTCTGACCTCTGCTATTCTGCAGCGTGGTGGAGGGTCGAGCCAGGGAACTTAGGCACAGAGAAATGATAATTAAAGAAACTCTTCCTAACTGAACAGGAAGGAACAAAATTGTCTCTGCTTCCAGAGTATATAATGTTATATATAGAAAACAGTAAAAATTTCACTAAGATGACGAAAAGTAATAAATGAGTTTAGGAATGTGGCAGGATACAAGCTTGGTATACAAAACTCAGTTGTATTTTTATCCATTTGCAATGAACAATCCAAAAATAAAAGCAAGAAGACAATTCCACTCACAGTAGTACCCAAGAGAATAAAATACTTAGGGACACATTTAAGAAAACATGCAAAATGTGTTCTCAAAAAACTACAAGATAGTCTTGAAAGAAATAAAAGGAGACTTAAGTCAATGGAAAGACATCGTGTATTCATGGATTGGATGTTTTATTGCTATTTGTGTTTTAAAGGAGGCAGCATTCCCCAAACTGATCGACAGACTCAGTGCAATCTGTTAAATCCCCCACCTCATGTATTTTCAATTTTCGACAAATTGATCTTAAAATTCATATGAAATGCAAAGGAGTCAGAATGGCGAGAAGTTTGGAAGACTCACATTTCCTGATTTCAAAATTTGCTACAAAGCTGCAATAATTAAGACAGTGTGGTGTTTAATATAGACATTCAGATAAATGAAACAAAATAGAGAGTCCAGAAATAAACCGGCTCATACATGCTGAACTGGTTTTGGCTATCAAGAGCATTCCAGTGGGCCAAGGACTAGTTTTCAGCAAATGATGCTGAAGCAATTGGACATGCAAATGGATTTAGACCCCTTCCTCACCCCATATCCAATAATTAACTCCAAATGTGTCACAGACATAGATACAAGAGCAAAACCCATAAAACTACTAGAAGAAAATATAGGGATAACGCTTCATGACATTTGAAGATATGAAACCAAAGCATAAGTAACCAAAGAAAAATTAGAGAAATTGGACTTGATCAAAATTAAAAGTTTATGTGTGTGGAAGGGACACTATAAAGCCAGATGAGCCTCAGCATGGGAGGACAGAGTGACAGGCCCCAGATCCGACACAGGAGTGTAGCATACAGAATGTGCAAAAGATCCCTTGAGGACAATCCAATGAAATATCAGCAGAGGATTTGAATTGACATTTCCCCGGGGAAGACACACAAATGGCCGATAAGCACAGGATTAGCAACGTTAGGGGAAAGCAAATCAAAGTCACAAGGAGACACCACTTCACACCTCGACTGGAAAACCGTGTGTTCTGTGAGCGAAGCCACACGCAAAAGACCCGGCATTGCAGATTCCATTCCTGTGAAGAGTCAAGACCAGGCCAGCCCAGGGAGACAGAGCCGGCGAGGGGGGCCGGGGGTTGAGGGAGGAGACAGGAGTCCCCACTACTGGAACGTGTTCCCTTTGGGGTGGTGCAAATGTTCTAAAAGTAGACCTTGGGGACAGTTGCATAACTCTGTGAACTAAAAACCACTGAATCATACACTTTGAATGGGTGAATTACGTGGTATGTGAAATATGCCTCGATCAAGCTGTTAATAAAAAAAGCAGTGCAGGAAAATAAGGATAAATATCTAGCGCTGCTTCCCGCCGCTGCTGGCTTCTCGCGTCACTCTCGGTGGGCGATCTGCTGAGTAAGGCCCCGTTTCTAGGCCTTCGGCTGGGTGGTCTGCCTCTCCCTCTGCCCGTGCGCAGCCCAGGGAGAGGGACCACCGCAGAACCTTCCAGAACCTTCCCTCCTTTATGCCTCGCCTTCCTTTGCCTCCAGGCCTCATCTACCCACTCACCTCTTCTGGGTTCTAAATGACTGGACTCTGATAAGAAAGATTTCCTGGGTGGCTGTCCTAGGCCTCAGGACAAGGCTGGAGGGGACCACAGTGGAGGGAACAAGACACTCACTTTCTGGGGAACAACAGGGTCAAGGCCCCACCGTAGCCCATGGCTGAGGACGAAAGGGTCGGGGCATGCAGCAGCACCCCCGCCCCAGGCAAGGGACCTGGGGGCCTTAGGGGGTGACCCCCATCATGCTTCCATCATGCTTCCAACTTGTGCTGGGCTCTTTTAGGGCTCAGAGAAAGTCCAATTCTTTCCAAGAATGGAGAAAAGAAAAAAAAAAGATACTTAAGAAGAAAGTTACTCCAAGGGGTTAAATTCCTGTGGGGTTGCTGTGGGAGGACTTGGGGACGTGGCCACAGTGTTCTCAGGCCGCACCCCACCGCGGTCCATTTAGGCACAGGCTGATTGCGATCTGCACGGCACAGACACTCAGATAATCAAAAGCGTCTGAAGTCTCTCTCAGCTGAGGCTCAGTGTGAGGGGTACACAGGGGCAGCGAGGAGGCTGGGGTCCCCTGTGTGGGGCGTCAGTGTGGGGCTGGCTAGGGAGAGGGAGCAGATCTTGCAGGCAGTCCTGCTGGCTCAAGGCTTTGCTGCAGGATGGACTTGTGGGTTTTAGAAAGTCTTTCATTGGGGCCAGCGGTTCTCGCCCGTGGTGGGGGAGCATCTGGCAAGACAAGTTCCTTGGTCGCAGTGGGGGGATGGGGTGCCGGCCCCCTACTGTGTTCAGGATGAAGCAAAGCACCACCCGGCCCAGCGCTGCCCAGGAGTGACCCCGGCTGAGACCCCACAACGCTCGACACCGGTTAAACACGTCTTGGCTTTTCTTTCTGACTTAAAAGTGCATCATGCCTTTTGGAGAAGCTTTGGGAAATGCAGAAAAATACCCCGAAAAAAAAGGAGAAATCAACTGCCACCCTAGAGGAGCCCATGCCGGACCTTCTGGGGAGGAGACGCTGCCCTCCCCGCTGTGGTCAGCCGGGCGCAGGCGGCCGAGCCAACAAGCCGCGGGGCGCAGGGGCGACCTCGAGGCCGTCCAGGACTTAGCGCCCAAGGGCATCACTGTGCCACGTCCCCTCCCACCTCGGGAGGCCCCAACTCCAGTTTCCTTCAGTAAAAGCTTCACACTCTGAACGCCCCGTCTCCACCCGGATTTCCTAGACTCGCGCGCAGCTCACGGCGCTGTCTGCGGCGGCCTCGGTCCCCCACGGCCGGTTAGCGCCTTTCTTCTCTAGTTTCGCAGCTTCCCCGGTGGTTGTTTCCAGAAGCGTGTCTTCTAGAGCTCGCTCACTCCTGGCTGCCGCGGCGGTGGGCGCAGGGCGGGCTGGGGCACGTGGGGGCTTCTGTCCTCGTTTCGTTGCTCGTGGACGCGGGTCTACAGTCAGGACTCCCCGCGCCTCCCGCTGAGTCCCCCGACTCCCCGCGAGAGCCGCTGGCTGGCCGGCCGCTCCCTCTGTCCACCTTGTTGCCACCCTCTGCCCTGACTCTGGGGCCCGGACCCAGAAGAGGTCCCATGCCGTGGGGGAAGGCCGTTAGCGGGATGTGATCAGCCCAGGGGCCCTGCTCTCATTTCCGACACAGTGCAGATGACCCCCCAGCCAGGTCGCGGGGCGGGGCGGGGGCTTTTGGTCAGGGCTGTTTCTGTGGGAGCAACATCCTAGATGGCAGAGCTGAGCCCTGTTGGGGGACGGCCCCCTCTCGGACAGCAGCGCTGGCCAGTCAAGGTGGGTGGCCACGCTGACGGCCAGCCCAAGGCAGCTGAAGGTTGCCCGCTCGGCAGGTCGCCCCACTTCACAAATTCTCCTCTGACCACTTGTCTATGACGGCAATTCTTCCTCATTGGCAAAATAAAGTCCACTCTAGAAAAATCCCCAGGATTCTGGTGCTTTCCACACGGTGCAGGGGATTTCAGAGTGCACAGGAGCATGCACTGCCTTGTCCTGGTGAGCCATCCCAGTTGCCAGTGTTGACAGCTTCATTTGGGGCGAAACTGGGTCTTTACAGGAATCCCCCCACCCCAGCGCAGGGTATTCAGTTCAGGTCAACACTGGTGCCCTGGGCGATGACCCCAAGGTCAACTGTACTTGTGAAGGGGGAGGAGACAAACCAAGCAAAGAATCAACAGCTTCCATCCAACCTCTTCCTCCTGGGCCGAAAAACGCCTCTACTACTCATCGATCTGTCCATCCGTCCATCAGCCATCATCCACCACCCGCCATCCACCACCCTCCACCCACCACCCTCCACCCACCATCCATCCATCCATCATCCACCACCCTCCATCCATCCATCCATCATCCACCACCCTCCATCCACCATCCACCCATCCATCATCCTCCATTCTCCACCCACCATCCTCCCACCACCCACCCACCACCCACCCACCATCCACCCACCCACCATCCACCCACCACCCACCATCCACCCACCACCCACCCACCCTCCATCCATTCCATCAGTTCATCTTCCTTCACTCACCCTCCTCCTTTTCTCTCCCCACCCCCTTCTTTCTTTTTATCAACAAACACCTGTTGAGCGTCGCTGGGCACCAGACTCTGGGTGAGATTCTGGAAACACCAGGTTGACGAATACCTAGGCCTTGCCCTCGGCGTGCCCGAGGCCAGCTGGAGAGCATGGCGCTCCCGGCAGCATGATGAGCGCCCAGGCCCCCCGGTTATTAGCATCTGGCCGTCGGGTGGAAGCTTTGCCGCAACTCTCCAACCCGCGAGCTCCGGTCACGCACGTTTCGCCCACGCTGCTCCTGGCCGTTTGCCCAGCGTCCCCTTTTCGCCCGCAGATCCCGTCCAGGATGCAGGCTCCCTGCTCTGCGACGTCTCTCACCACCGTGAGGTGGTCCGGTCCATGGGGCTCATCTCACCGCCCGGTCACGGCCTCGGGAGGGGTCCTGTCCTCATTCTTGCCGTCAGCGTGACCGGCCACGTTGCCACTGACCTTAGCCGCTGGCTTAGGTGTGAGGTCCTGGTTTCATGGCGAAGAAATCGCCACTCCCGGGTGGTGTGACCATAGAACGTGGCCATCGCTACCCTGGGATGTCCCACCCCCTCTTTACCTTCGGGTGCATTTTTATAGCAGCTCCTGGGAACTGAGTCCCCAGTCCTGATGGTGGCCGTCTGGGGCCCTGGGGTGTCAGCTGACCCCAGTGGTCAAAGCCACCTCGGAGCAGCAAGCCCACATGGAGAGCAGCCTTGCTTGGGGCGCCGCCCCTGCCGGCTCTGGGCCCCCACAGGTCACGGGAGAGTCCTGACACCTAGAAGCCGGCCCCCCAGCAGTGTGGTCAGGGCTATCTGCGGGTTGGCGTTTGCACACAAAGGGCCGGCTCTGGGGCTGCGCTCCGGCATTCCTGGGGCCCCTCCTGGCCTGGACAATAGCGGCCTCTCTCTGCCCGGGCCGGCCCCCTGAGCTGAGCCCTGTTGACAGCCAGGGCTGCTCTCACTCCCGAAGAATTCCAAAAATGGAGCCACAGACGCCCGGCCTGGCCTCTCGGGCCGCTGCTTAGAGCGGGGCCCCCGTGCGGCGTTGGGGCTGGCCGGTGGCTGGCTGTGGGCATCTCGGTGGGCACCCAGGGCAGGGCAGAGGGGAGAGAGGAAACAGAAAGCCCAAAGCGGCCTGCGAACAAGCCCGCGCCCCCCTGGCCGGACGGCCCCGGCAGGACACAGAACCCGGGGAAACGGGAGGAACTGGCCGGGGCCTTGCCTTAGGGCACCCAGCTCCCGGCTCCCAGTTGGTTAGAGCCCGCCCGGCGCACACCCGCCTGCCCTCAGCCTGCCCAGGGCGGCGGCAACCGGCGCAGGCCACTAGGCTGCAGGTGGGGAAGACGCAGCGTGCCAGGTCGCGGCCGTAGGGAGCACCGAGGGAACCCCCTTGGCCGGAAGAACAGCCACACCTGGGGCCCCCCCAGGAGGCCTGCGTGGGGTCAACATGGTGCACAACTGCACAGGCGAGCTGTGGGCTGCTCCCAGGGGGCTCCTAGACTCTACATTCCCTTTCTGGACTGCGGAGGGGTCTCTGGGGAAGCCCGCCCGTCCCCCCGGGCTGCTGGAGGGGGTCACGGCCCTGGCCAGCCCCTCCCCAGGCCTGTGGCGCTTGGCCCTCGGCAGGCTGAGGCGGTTCTGAGTTCTCCTTGCTCCGAGGGGCCCCGCCCTCCAAGGGTCACAGTCTTTCTCTGCCAGGGGGGTCCTCTGCCTTCCGGTGCGGCTCGTTGTTTTGAGGGGGCATTTCCACATCAGCACCAACAACCCCAGCCTGGGAAAGCCCCCTGGGTTTGCTCTGAAAGACCAGCTCGCGGTCAAGGCCTTCCCGGGCCGCTGTGGCGGCCCTGGCAGCCTTGGCAGCCCAGCCGGGCTCTGCAGAAAGGCCTCCCAGCCCCTGCCTCCACCGCGGGTCCGAGAAGCGGCCGGATGGCGTCGCAGGCCGGACAATTGGGGATGACAATGGAAGGAAGGTGAGGGATCTTGTCCCAGCGCTTCCTGTTTTCATGGGTGGTGACTCAGATGGGCACTGATGGGCCTGCAGTGGCCAGGGGCCGCCCCGGCTGGGGGTGGCTGCTGCTCCCTGTCCCTTGTGCTGCTTCCAGCTTCTCCCTGCACGGGCAGGGGGCCCAGGGCCAGGGCGTGCCTGGGAGGGGAAGTGGCCGGCGAGAGGGAGAGGCTGGGCAGAGGTTGGAGGCCCAAGAGCTGGAAGACAGAGGGGGCCTGGAGGGGCATGGCCAGGGAGAGGGCGTGGCCAAGGGGCTCCTCTAGACCCCACACCTGCTGGGGCAGCCCTGGATGGGCTGGGGAGCCAGAGGGGCATGAGAGCTCCTCACTCCCTGGAGCGGCCATTGGGGTCCTGCAGGCACAGGGTGCAGTCACGGGCAGCCACAGCATGCTGGCCACGCAGGTGGCCTCCTCTACTACCTGCGGCCCCCTCTGGAGGGATGCCAGAGGGCAGAATTTGGTCCACTTGGCTTGCTGGTGTGGGCCTGGGCCACAGCGGTGCTAGGCGGAGAGGACATCCAGTGGACACTGGTGGAGGTGGCTGTGTGCGTGCACCAGGCGAGTGAGCACAGGCCAGCAGAGGCAGCAAGAGTTTGTCGGGGGCCTAGCGGCCAGTGGTCCAGCCATGAGACCCCACAGCAGCTCACAGGGGGTCCCTCTCCACGCTCTAGCCCTGCAGCTTCTCGAGGGCAGCTGCACCCTCAGGTCTAGCCGCAAGACTGAGGAGCCGCCCAGTGAACCATTCCCACGGGTGCTCCCTAAACCCCAGGGCCTGCAGGTGCTTGAGGAGGGTGGTGGGCCTGAGGGGCACCCGAGGGAGGGGCTGGCTGCACTTCACAGGCGCCAGGGCTTGCTCTTGACCTGCGTCCCGCAGAGCTCTCGCGTGCACAGCCTCCTCCCGGGGCCCCGACCCCACCCCAACCCCAGGAGTTAGCCGGCCGCGCAGCCGCCATCTGCAGCTCCCTGTCCTCAGCTCAGACTCCTTCATCTCTTCCGCCAGAGCGGGGGCTTCAGGAGGTCAAGTCCCGGGGTCTTCTGTGTCTTCGTGTCTCCAGCAGCTGGCACCCAGCAGGTGCTCAGAGACGGATGAAAGAAGGGGCAGCTACAGAATGAGCTGATAAATGAGTGAGTTCCCAGGGAGGCCGGCTTGGGCAGAGTCACAGGGCTGGGGAGGGCGGGTGGAGGGGCAAGGAGAGGCCCCTGCTGGAGCCCCAGGCCGGTTCCAAAGCCTCTCGACATCAGCCGGGAAAGAAGGGTGCACGACGCTCCCTGAGTGAGTCCAAAGGCCAGTGCCGGGCATCAGGGCTCTACCCCCAGGGCCCTTGTCAGCGGGCACCTAGGTTCCCACTGGGCAAAGGGTATCCCCAGGATGGCAGGATTTGACCTCGAGTCGATTTGACCTCCAGTGCCCAGCTGGTCCCCCCTGGAGGCCCCATGGGTTGGTCTAGCCGGCAGGACGCCCTGCCAAGCCCCGGGGGCGCCCCCGGCACCCAGGCAGCTTTCCCACTGCTCCGGCTATTCTTAGCGTGCGCCCGGGGCAGGGCTAAAAATACCACCTAATGGCCTGTGGGAACGCGGCCCTGGCTGTTCCGGTGCTTTCGGGCAGGCTCCCTGCGTGCTGCCCCCAGCCCCTGGGCCCACGCTGGGGCCTCTGCGCATCTGGGCCCGGGTCCCCAGAGAGGCCTGAGAGCCGCCACCCTCCCGCCTCCCTGCGAGCGCCCGGTGCCTACTTGTCAGTCGTCCTGGGGGCTGCCCCTCCCTGGGGGGCCAGGTCCCGCTCCTCAGGCTGCACTTGGGGCAGAACCTGGCTGGAAGGCCTTTGGCTTCTGCGTCCTAGTTCAGCACGGAGGCCTCCAGGCAGGCAGCACGCAGCCCTGCCCCCAGGGCGGCCCAGGCAGCAGGGGAGCTGCACCCTGGGAGGCTGGTGCTGCAGAAACCCTCCCACGCCGGAGCCTCAGTTTCCCTTCCTGATCTCTCCACGCTTTGTTGGGCCCTTGGGAGGGCCTGGGAAGGTGAGGGCCTCGGGCTCGGCGTTGGCAGGCTGGGAGGGACCGAGCAGGGGAGCCGAGCTGGGGAGGGAGGACCAGGCCTGGGTTTCTTTTTTTCCTTCTTTTTCTTAACTGGAGGGCGTTTATTCCTGCAACTTTGTGCCAGGAAGTCAGTATTTCATTTAATAATCTGTCCTGGCCCTGGGTGTCGGATCCTGCTCCCCAAGCCGAGTGGCCCCCTAAGGCCCTCGGGGAGGTTGGTCCCTTCCAGAGGACAAACCTGAAAATGTCGGCCCCAGGGTCCCAGACTGGCACCCCGCCCTGGGAGAGCCAAAGGGGGGGCTCGGGGACAGCGATCTCCACAGCCCTGAGGCTGAACCCCTAGTGGGACCCCCTCCCTCCACCCGCCCTTCCTGTCGGCTCACAGCTCTGCCCCCCACTCGCTCCTCTCTGCAGAGCTGAGCCACACCCAAGCCTTGGGGACCGTGCTTGGCTTCTGCGTTCTTGTCCTGTTTTCATTTAGGGGACGTCCCCCAAAATACCCAGCCTGCTGGAGGCAGCGGCGGCCTCGGGCTCCCCTGGGAAGGCACTTGAAAGCCTTGGCTCCTCGTGGCCCGCGGGTGGCCAAACCAGCAGCTGGCAGGAGGTGTGCCAGGGCCGGGCAGGGGGTGATGCCGGGTGGAGGACGGGCCAGGACCCACCCGCGCGGCTTGGGGTTGGGGGAGGAGGCGGCAGGACGGGCCGGGAGGGACCTCGGGAATGTGCGGCGCAGCGCTGACGCCGGTGCTCTCCTCCCGCCGGCTCCGGCTCGTGGGCAGCAGGGCCGGCCAGAGCCTGCCAGGGGGCACAGGGCAGAGGTCCTGGGTGCTGGCCCCTGCACCCTGTCCCCAGGAAGCCCCCCAGGATGGTTCAGGGAGGCGCTCCTGGCCCCTCTGGGTACGCTGGCCCCTGGGTCCACCGGGCAGCCTCCCGGGGCTGTCTGGGACAGGATCTGCCCCGGAACCACAGGCCCAGCCCAGGCGCATGAGGGGTGAGCCTGTACCCGGGGCCCGGGCACATGGAGCCTGCCCAGGGCCAGCCTGAGAGGACCCAGCGGGAGCAGGGTGTTGGGGAGGACTTTTCCCCCAGGGGGTCATCCCCCCACAACGGGGGCTGCTGGCCCATCCTGGCAGCAGGATGGGGTGACCCAGAGGTCCTCTCGGGAGCCATGCCTGAAGGGAGGGTCCCGACCTGGCCTGGGAGGCCCCGGGCCCCTGGTGCCCCCTCAGGGCTTGTCTCTGGTCTGTCGTATGGGAAGCCCTGCCCCACCTATGTAGCTGAGAAAGGGGCCTTGGGGGAGCAAGGCCCAACCCTTGGGGTCTTCAGATACCCCCCAATGTGGTAGTTCCTGGGGGCCCTCAACAGGAGGTAGCCCCACCCCACCTGCCTGGCGAGAACCTGGGGCTGCTGAGATGCAGGCAGGGCTGTGGGCGCTGGGGCCTGCTCGCTGGCCTGTGTTTGCCTCCTGACCTCAAATATTGGCTCTGGCAGGCAGAGGGGTCAGTGGCGAGGGCCGGGAAGCGGGCGCCGGCCAGTCTGTTGCTGAGCCACCCGGCCAAGGTGTCGCGGGGACCAGCCCCCACCCCTGTGCTCCGGGGTGAAGCGGGCCGGGGGCATCTTTGCAGCAGGCTGCCGTCTGCCTGGCGCCTACCCACCCCCCCTGCGCCCACTTCACAGCCCTCTGAGGGTCCCACCTCATCGCCAGGGATCTGGGGCGAGGGATGGCGCTTCCCCGGCTCCTCTGGTGTCGGGGATAAATATTTGTCCATTGGGTGTTGTTTAAGTCCAGCCGGGTCAGTGGCATCGCCGGCCCGGAAGCCCCACGCCTCGGCTCATCCATCCTCGGCCAGTGGGGCGGCCTCGAGCCTGCGGGCCTGGGTCTACCTCTGGCTGCGTGGATGCCCTGAGCCCCTCAGGGCCTGAGCCCCCTCTTGAGTGCCGTCCCATAGGCCGGACCCTGTGTCCAGTGCACGGAGCCGGAAGTGCCCTGTGGATGGCCACGGAGACGGAGACCTGGGGGTGCCCCTGAGCCCAGAGTTGTGACCCAGTGGGCTCAGGGCAATGCCAAGCACAGTCAGGAGAGGCCCCAGGGGCTCTGGACCCACTTCCGCTGCCAACCCGCCCCGCTGGGGGCTCCAGCAGCTGGGCCGGGGCCCAGGGCCCCCACCTGTCAGGCCCGAGCACCCGCCATCCTTCCAGAAGCCGCCAGGCCTTGCCTGTTCCCTGCAGACCTTTCCCGCCAAGGGGCCTTGGTGAGGGCCTCTGGTGAATACCCTGGGAGAGCCGCGGCCCTTCAGGCAGCGGGAGCTCAGACAGCTGGACGGTGGCCAGACGTCTTCCATCTTGACTTGTTACCACATTATTCGGTTCGTTCAGTCACCCCCTCATTCATTCATTCACTCATGCATTCACTTGCTCACTCGCTCACTCACTCTCTCTTGAGCGTGTGCAGAGACAAAACCCTTCTTGCCGTGCAAGAGCAATGGTCACAAGGGAGGGGATGACCCAGGGGCATCCGGTTTTCCTGCTGGCCCAGCCTCACGTGCTGGGACCTGGGCTGATTCCCTCCCTCCGCTGGACTTGGGTGCCCAACACCAGGCATTGGAGGGGGTTCTTGACCCAGGGGTGCTGTGCCCTGGGGCCTGCCTGGCCCATGGTTAGCCTTCGTTCTCCACCTCAGAAGCTACACAACACAGGACTTGAGGAACCAGGCTGTACCCTGAGAAGACCCCCACTTCCTGAGCCAAAGTACGGTCTGGGTCACAAGATGCACGTGGATCCCTAGTGACCCCTCGAGCTTGGGAACTGAGGCCAAGGGACATGCAGCTGTGGGTATGGGGTCACCAAGTTCCTCGGGGAGCACCGGAGCCCCGGCCGCCTATCCCCCAGGCCGGGCTCGGGGCTGGCCACCCCAGGCAGGGCCCTCCTCTGACGCGCCTGCACAGAGGCCCGGGTTCCGGCCCAGCCCACCGGGCACCCGCACAGCAGCTGGCTTCATTTGCTGCCCCACCAGCCCCGCTGCCCGGGCCTTGGTTTATTGTCAACTTCCTTGCCAGAAATATGCTCGAACAAATGCTGTAAACAAATGGAACAATCGCAGGCCCTCACGCTTGGACTTTTCTTATATGCGTAAAACGGGGTGTGGCTGGGGCTGCCTGCTGAGAGCCAGCAAAGGGGCGGCCCAGCCCAGCAGCCCCACCAGGAGAAAGCACCCAGTGGAGATGGGCATGGCCAGGCGGCCCACAGGCCCTGGCTCTGAGCCTCCCCAAGAGACCCGGGGCCCCAAGGGACACAGACCTAGTGCCTACCGTGTCCTTGGCGAATGTCCACCTTCCCCTCCTCACGAAAACCTACATAGGGAGCGTCATTACTCCATCTTACAGAGAAGGAAACAGGCTCAGGGAGGTTGAGCAGCAGGGACACCCAGCCAGCGCACGGAGGGTCTTGGGTGCACCCGGCCTGTGAGCGCCAGAATGTGGTCCTTGCCGGAGGGGTGGCTGGGAAGTGGGGTGATGAGGCGGATGGCCCGAGCACCGAGGGAGGAATGAAGGGACTGCAAACCGTGGCTAAGCAAACGCACCCCCTTCCTCACGCCAACCTGACCAGAGGCAGGTTTGCCTGGACTGAGAGGCAGCCAAATCCGAGGCTCTCTGCTCCCATGGACCTCACAGGATTTGTGATAGTCTGATGTGATGGGCTGAACGGGTCCCCCTAAATTTCATATGTTGGCATCCTACCCCTGAGAACCTCCAAACACGTCCTTATTTGGAGTCAGACCTCAGTGGAGACAGCCACGCACAAGCATGGCCATGAAGGTGGGCCAAATCCTGTAGGACTGGGGTCCTTATAAGAAGGGGACATTTGGACACCCAGACACGTCGGCTTAAGGGATGAAGCTCCGGAGCAGGTGAGCGAGGATGGGGACCATCTGGAGTTCCCTGGGGTGGGGCTTGTCTTCAGGTCTGTCCAGATGCAGTGGTCGTGGGGGCGGGGGGAAGACAGGTTCATGGTCTGGGGGCGTCTGTCAAAGGAACTCAGATCAAACGTGTTCATGTGTTTTGTGTTGCGATGATCACTTGGCAGACATGCGGATTTACAGCCACACTTCTCCCGGTGGCATTTTGACCAGTGATGGATAGGCAATGCCGCCGTCAGGCTGTGCCGTACAGCCTGGGTGTATAGTGGGCTCCACTGTGTGGGCATGTGGATTCACGCTAGAACAGGTTTACACGATGACGAAGTCACTTAACCTTGTATTTCCCAAAATGTATCCTTATCATTGAGCAACGCTTGACGGTGATTTATTCAACTACAGTTTATTGAGCACACCGACTAATTTGCTTCATTTGACAGTGCTGAGAACGTAAGCCGTATAAGTCGATCAATAATCTGTCTACCTTCCTTCCATCCACCCATTCACCATTCATCCATTACTCAAACAGCCTGCCTGCCTTCTGCAACAGAGGAAACTCAGGGGAACTGGATTGAGAGCCGAGGAGGGGAGGGGACGAGAGGGGAAGGGAGGGAGAGAATTTACAGGCTGGGGCACGCCCAGATGCTGTCTCCCCTGCCCCAGGTAGCATCTGCTGAGCAGAGACTGAGGTCCAAGCTGAAGCCACACACGGCGTGATGGCACCTTCCCAGCCACCCCTTCTCACCAGCATCCTACTTTCCAAAAGGCCCAATAGCTTAACTGGTAAAGTCCCAACTCTTCCCCTATTTCTCATCAGCCCCCACTGGGGGGGATGTGCAAGTCTCTACCTCCCACCGTCATTGGTTGTGAGTGCCACCCATTGGCTCGGAGGCTGCTCCTCGATGCTTCTCTTACACAGTCTCCTCACTTTTGATTTCTGTCATCATTTCTACAGTATCAAAAGCGTCTGGATGCTGGGGTGTGGCCTCAGTAAAGAGCTTTTTTCTGGGGTTACAGTGTATTGAAAGGAAATTGAAGCCAGCATAGAGGTACTTACTGTCCATGGATAGCCAGTGTGGCAAAGTCCTCATCTCCAGAAAACAGTCACTCAGTCCAAGCCAAAAGAGAAAAAAAAGTCTTGAAAATGTTTGAGCGGCTGCTATTAAAATCATTTTCTCTCTTCCTTAATTCCAATTCTACCTTTCTAGACTAAATATAGTTTTGACTTATTCACTCCACTTTTGCGTAAACTCATAGGCCAGAATAACCAAGTAGAATTTCTGTTGGTTTGTTGGGACTTTCTGGAAGTGTCTTTAGCTCTCGACATTTGGCCTCTCCGGGCCCAGGAGCCACCCACAGGACCATCTCCTTAGACTCCATTTACATCATTTTCTCTTTTTTGAGGTTCCCAAGGTCTTTTTCTCTGGGGTCTCCAAACCTGCCCATGGGGGAGAGCTTGTCCAGGCCTTGGGGGCCCGGGGGCAAGGTGGCAGGCTCCCCCCTCTCTGCTCAAGCTCAGCTCCCAGAAGGTCTTAACTGTGACATTCCAACCAAGGCTTTGGTAATGTGACCATGTTTCTAATTCTCTTTCTAAGGAAAAATAAAATTTCTTACTGAAATTATGCAAGATAGACACATCGCCATGAGTAATAAAGACACTATCATTTCCCGTGTTACAATGGTAGCAAGGAGAAAAGGCAAACACGGTTTAGTCCTGCTCGCAAAATGCAATTTAATTTTGCTGCAGATCAGGAAAGAAAAAGAAAATTCCTTGAATGAAAGCAAACAAATGAAAACAATAACATTGCAGACTAAAGCTCCCCCAGTCCTTCGTCCTTCTTGAGTTCTATCAATTAGCATGGTTCTTTCATGCTTGCTGAAGTCTTTCTCTGTTAATTTCTCCACAAAACATTTCTGCAAAGGTTCGAACTCTGAAATAACCTAAATTAAAGATCCAATCACAACATCATTGACAGGTGATTTGTTCAACATTATAACTTACAACATTCCGGAACAGCAACCAGAATCCACAAGCAGTATTATATCAGATCGTAGTAGACCTACAAGAGGTTACATATAATTTTAATTTCATTAAATAAATAAATTAATTTATATTAAAGATTTATTTTATTTGTGTATACAAGAGCTGGGGTGCAGGAAAGAGGTGCGGGGGGGGGGGTGAGAATATTCACCAGAGACAGTGTAGGGAGCAGAACAGGCGAATCCACTGAAATCCACTGCTGAGGGGAGCAGCGGGGAGACAGGAGAGGTCTGCTGCGCCGTGTGGGTAGCTCCCTGGCCGGGGATCGAACTCGCACTGCAGGGGCTGGGATAGCTTCATAGTCTGACACTTAAAACCTTGTGCCACCAGGGAGGCCCATTCAAATAATTTTTAAACACCAAATTCACATTCATATACATGCGAAGGCGAAACATTTCCGTCAAGCAACGATGCTCCTTATTAACTTCCAATTTACCAGATGAACATCAATTAGGTCAAAGTTGTCTAATGTCTTTCCTATCAGGAAAGAGAAATTTTATGAAGTGTCTCAGGAACTCTACTCAGCTGCCATAACATTTCCTCTGATCAATATAACATGATGCTGCCAATTTTTCCTACTTTAAATTTCTGGGAATTAGAGAAAACACCATTTCATTAACCAATAGTGACACTCGACGATCTCAAAGCCCTGACCAGACTCTACCAGCACACAGCCAAAGGAATGAGCCGCGCGCCATCTTCCAGCTCACTCCGCAGGGAAACTTCTTTCCCCACGAGACCGTAACTTCTTATTTCAGTTCCGCAATTGGATTCCTAACCTTCAAAAACCTTTAATTTCCCAACTCCCAGTTTATCCAACGTCTAAAGACTTCAGTGTTTCTCAGGCTGCCTCTGCTGTGCAGCTTGCACCCAGCACAAATGACATCAGTAAAAAGGAAAAAAGAATTACAGGTGGTCGCCCGACTTCAAGATGTATGTGCTTTAAACCAAACCATAAATTCCAAATTAGTTTTCATTAACCAAAGTAAATTCCACCAAGACATCCCACCCCACCCTTCCTGAAGCCCTTGTACCAGTTTCCATTATAATTTGAGCTCCTAATTTCTAGTGGCACCATCTATACTAATTTCTATACCCGCTGGAGGCCAGAGTAATGAGACGCAAGAGGAAGACACTCAGACTCACAACATGTGGACGCAGATGTGCTCTTATTTATTTATTTTATTTAACTCGTGTGCTGTTTCGCTGAACTCATGTGGATGGGCTGTCTTATGTAACTGCCTTATGTAACCCAGAACTTTCTCTTTGCTACCTTCATTTTCTGGACAAACCTTAGTTTTCTGAGGCTGGATTCTTGTCACCACTGCTGAGTGGAAGGTGGATTTGCTCAAACTGAAGTAGCCAGGTTGCTCGTTCACCTGAACCGACATAAACCTGCAAAAAGAATCTGCAAAGAGACCAAAGGGAAAAATCAGACAAGGCCATAAACATACACACACACACACACACACACACACACACACACACACACCCCATAACAAACAAAAAACTTCAAAAAAATTGGGGGAAAAAAAAGAAAGAAAGCTAAAATCAAACCCAAATTCTTTCCATGGAGTCAAACCCAGAATCCCCAAACTGGGGTGTCAACCGCAGAGGCCGTGTGGTTTCAGATGCCACCTGCACACCGTGGACTTTGGAAGGAGAAAGGGTTTCGTTAGAGCAACTGCCATGGCCGCCATCTTTGTCACCTAGAAACCGCGCCTCCTTCTGCCCCACCGCTCCTGCTCGTTAGAGTTCTAGGGCTTGGACAGGCAGCTCCTCCAGGCCTCCCACTGCGAAGGGAGCTGGCAGCCGTGGCTGGACGTGCTGGGCCTCTTCAGGTCAGCCCAGGCTCACCCAGGAGCCCCGGGGTGCAGTGAGCTTCCCCTGGAGCTCTGTGGCCTAATTTGAGGAGACAATGGCCTCAATCCATATTAATGGCCCCAGGGCTCAGTGTCCTGCCAGAGTGGGGGCTGCTGTGCTCAGCGGGGCTCCGGGCTCTGGCCTAGTTTGGAGAGGCAGTCTTTACCGTCAGCCTCCGGTCAGAGGCCGTCCTGACAGGCCAGGGCCCTGGGTGTGGGGTGGGCTGCTCTGGGGAAGGCCCAGCCCTGGGAGGGCCTGGGGTGGGCGAAGGGAGGCAGCCCGGGCACCCCGATGAAGGGGCTGTGGCCGGGCTCCCCTCCCCCCACCGGGCAGGGAGGCCTTGCACCTGGGGTGCAGGGTGCCACGGTTCAGGTGCGGGTGTGGGGAGGGGCACGCTCCTGCCCCCGCTCCAGTGAGTGCAGTGCCGCCCGGCCAGGCTGGGCTCTGAGGGCCCGGCAGGGGCTGGTGCAGATGGTGCTCTGGGGAGGGGAGAGAGGCCGCTGCTCTGGCCTGAGAGCCCGAGGCCAGCGCCAGCAGGTGTGGCTGTGCCTCTCCGGTGCGGTCCTAACTCCTCTCCTCTCATCCTGCCCTCGCCCTGAGGAGGAGGCAGGCCACTGCCCCCAGTGCATGGGGAGGGTCCTGCCTGAGGCCACAGGGCCGGGAGCAGGCAGGGCCCAGAGGGACCAGTCCTGGCGGCCAGCGCCCACCTCCGCCAGCCTCGCTGGGGTTGGCCTCGGGGCCGCTGTGACCCTAGAGTGTCCCTAAGCCTGAGACAAGGGCTTGAGCCTAAGAGCTCCGCAGATGGGCGTGTCCTCCCCGAATCCAGCCGCGGGAGCACTCCTGGGGGACGGTCCTAGCGATGGGGTCCCTGGGAGGTGAGCAGGCGGTGAGGGTGGGCTGGGGGAGCTCCCCTCCTCTCCCTGGGGCGGGGGCCAGTGAGATGGCGGCCGCCTGGTCTCACCAGACACTTGATCTGCAGCTGCTTGATCTTAGGCTTCTGGCCTCCAGGACTGGGAGCCGTCAGTGCTTCCGTTTAAGCCCCCCGGTCTTGGTCTTCGGGTACAGCCCGCCGAACTGGCGAAGATGGCACTTTTCTTGGGACGTGACCCTGCCAGCCGCGGAGGGCAGCGGGGTTGGGCTGGCCTGGGCCTCTCCAGGCCCTCCTTTGTCCTGGGCTGTCCTGTCCTGCCGCCTCCCCTGCGCGTCACACCCACCCGCCCCACCTCACGCCCTGCTGTGGGGGCGGAAGGCCTCGTGGATTCTGACGGGTCCTGCACCTTCATTTTGCTCTGGGTCCCCCCTTCATTTTGCTCTGACACCCCTTCCGGCAACTGGGGGAGCTCAGACGAGCACTGTCCCGTCCCCACTCACTAAAGCGCTGGACATAGCTGGAGTGGGGGGCAGGAGAGGGGTGATGGGAACCGAGGGTGGGTGCCGGCCGCCTGCACGCCTGGCGGGAGCCTTCAGGTCACCCGCCCAGCTGGGGCGACGCCACCCCTGAGCAGCTCCTGCCGCCCTGTCCAGGCCGCTTGCCCCCTGCACACCCCCCCGCCCGGCCGGGCCACCCCAGGGCGTTAGCAAGCTGGGGGCGTCTTTATGGGGCGGGGGCCCTGTGGCCTACACAGCGTCGAAGGGCATCGCTGACCCTGCACCGCCATGTCCCTTGGCGCAGACTAAAGAAGGCGGCGCGGGCCTCGGCGCTGGCCCACACGGCCGCAGGATTTGGAGAGTGGAACCCTGACAGTGGAGCACTTTGTCCCGGTGGGGCAGGGCGGGGCGTGGCTCGTGGCCCCCGATGATGAGAGGAGAGTCAGTGCTTCCCTCCCTCTGCCAGTGGAACAATGTCGGGGGCACCCCGAAGGAGGCACCAGCCTTGGCGATGAGCGGCAAGCCTGTCCACCCTTCATTTAAAGGTGGGGACACAGATCCCAGGGGTCTGGGGGGAGCTGAGAAAACATTGTCTCGGGCTCAGAGTCCCCAGGGGCCCCTCAGCTTCTCCTGTGGTGGGAGTGGGGGGTGTCCTGGTGCCTCCCAGCACCTGGGGAGCAGGGCCACACACTCCTGCTCCCATCGCTGCCAGGACACTCCTTACCCCTGAGACCATGGCAGTCGGGCTTCCCCAGCGGGGCTGAAGACCACTTTTTTTTTTAAAGATTTATTTATTTATGCATGCAAGAACTGGGGTGCAGGCTGGAGGTGCGGGGGGTGGTGACTATATTCCCCAGAGACAGAGTGGGGAACAGAACAGGCAGATCCACTGAAACACACTGCTGAGGGGCGCCGCGGGGAGACAGGAGAGGTCTGCCGCGCCGTGTGGATACTTCCCTGCCCGGGGATCGACCTGCTGCAGAGGCCGCGGACAGTCTCATAGGCCCTGAAGACTCTTTTGCCAAAAGACAAACAAGCCCTTGGGAATTTTGCAAGGTAAGGCTGTGGGCACCACGTAGTAGGCCGCGCGCCGGCAGGGCCTGGGGGCACCCCCCTCTCGAGTCCACAGAGACCTGACCCCAGGTAAGGTGCTGGGGCCCAGACTTCTGATCAGGACAGGTCTGATGCCAGTGAGTCAGGAGAAGATTCTGGCATTCAGCTTCTTGGGTTTGGGAACCTGGATGAGCTGGGGTTGCTGTGTCCGCAGCTGTTCATGGCCGAGGCTAGTCTGGGTCCCCGCCCCTCGACTTCCCTGCACTCGGGGTGGCCGTCGCCATTTCCTGGGCTGGTCCTGGTGTCTGGCGGGCGGGCCCTGCTGGGCCTCACCCCTCCATGTGGCGCTGGTGGGCGCCCAGCCTGGCCGCTCGCTGGGCGGGTGTGTTGTCCCGTGAGTGAGGCCTATGCAGCCCCTGGGGCCGAGCCTGCTCCCCCACCCCGGCACGCTCGCCGGGCAGCCAGACAGTGATCGGTCACACCCCATCACCTTAAAACAAGCCCCAGCCCTGAACCCCAACTCCTCTAGCTTCCATCAGGGTGTCTAGTACATCTCCTTTCGAGGGAAAGCTCCTTCTCAGGGCCACCCCCTCAGGCATATCCCCCTTCCTTCCCCAACACACCCCTCTGGCCAAGTGTGGCCCTGCCTGGACCTGGCCCGGAACCTCTCAGGGGCCTCCTTCAGTGGATCTCCCCGCCAGGTCTCAGGGCCGAGCTTCCACGGGAGTGTGGGTGCAGACCCCCAGTCTCCCTGGTGGGCATGTGACCCCGGGGGTATCATCTTGGCTGTGCGCCCTGTTTCCTCATCTATGGGGTGGAGTCATTCTCAGGCGTTCCCTCCCCAGTGAGGGCCCCAGGGATGTCCAAGAGCTGACCACGCCACCCCTGTCCCAGCCGCCCTCATCACCCCGCCTCTACGATCCTTACTGCCCCACTGGGTGCTGGCAGGTCCCTCCAAGGCCCTCGGTTACCTGTGGGTGCTGCCTCACAGCTCTTCTTTGCAGGGTTCGCAGGAGGTTTCGGGGCTCAAAGCTGGATGCCGTCTGCTTTCTGATCTCAGATTTCTCTAATAAATGATTTTTTAAAAAATAACTGTTTTGGCAGGGACGATGATGGCGGGTTTTCTGCGTGCGCAGCTGTAAGAGGCAGCTCTGTGAGCTGGGAGACACTTGATCCGGGGCTCCTAGCTGGAGGGCTGGGGGACCCGTGTGTGCCCTGGGGGAAGGACGTGCTGACCAGTGGTCATACCGCCTGCAGGGGGTGCAGAGACCTGCTTAGGGTCCGCGCCCCACTCCTGGGGAGAACAGGCCTCTCAGAGCTTCAGGAAACCCTGGAGCCACAGCCCCTCCCTGTGCCTCACAGGCACCTGGATATGCCAGGGCCAGGCGAGAATTCCCGCTGGGCCTCGACTCCCCACCTGCCCAAGGGGGTCCAGTGTGCTGAGGCAGGATGGACGGGGCCAGTCATGGCTCGAGGCGATGGGAGGTGATTGGGGTGGGGGTTGGTTCTGGGGTTCCTGACTTCACCCAGGCCCGCGTCCTCCTCACCCTGAGGTCAGTGCGCCTCCAGGATCCCCCCGCCTGGCCTCTGCTCCAGGGCCACCTGGGGTCCCCTCCTGGAGATTCTGGAATCTCAGGAGCCAGAGAGGACCCATTTCCTTTGCTTGCCCAAGGTGAGGGCCGGCCTGGCCCCCTGATGTCAGCTGCTGGGACAATGGGCCCCAGAGGCAGTTGCTGTGGAAACCCACACTGATGTTCTCTTAAACAACTCCATTATTTGTGGTTTTTCTGCCACAGCCTCACAGGCCAGGACAGGGTGGGGAGGGTAGGGGGTGAGGAGCAGCCTCTGGGAGAGAGCCCCTCAGGCCTGCCTTGGCCTTTCCTCAGGGAAATGATCCAAAGACACTGAAATTTTGGGAGAGGGAGGAAGGGTGTGTGTGGAAAAAATGTGCTGAGGTCATCAGATTTGCTTCCAAAAGTGCTTCCGTGGGAGGGCCGGGCCGATGGCCTCCACTGGAGGAGCAGGGAGGTTTGCTGCTGCCCCCCAGAGCCCAGGGAGGGGCCCGCTCTGATGGACTGTGTGAGGGATCCCCAGCAACCTAGCTGGTGGGAGCCTCAGTTTGTGTGTCTGTAAAATGGAGCCAGCATTCCATGCCTGGTTTAGGGTCAGATCCACAGGTCTGAGCGAGGGGGTCCAGGCCAGCTGCCCCTTCCGAGGGGCTAGGGGCTCTCTGAGGCGACCGTGTATTTTGGGGTAAGGGGAATCGGCAGTGTCCTCACATCCCAGACATGCGGCTCTGTTTTGCTTTTTATCTCAGAAAGTATCTAGAACCTGACTTAGGAAGACCTGGGCCCCTTGCTCCACAAGCTTTTAAGCAAGGTCTGCAAAGGCCCTGGCTGGTGGGAAAGAGCCAGCCAGAGGGTCTGATGTGGGAGGCCCATGGCTGGCTTGGAAAACACCCTGAGCCACTGGGGACCCCTGAGCCACTGGAGCGGCCAGTGGGGAAGCCAGGCACCCAGAGTCGAATATCCACATGAAAACAGTGTACTTGGCAGGTGTACACTGGCAGGTGTAGAGGGGGCTTAGGAGCCAGAATGCTTTTTAGAAGACCCTCTAGCAGGGAGGGATGGAGGGAGGGAGGCACATTTTTAAATGTCAAGTGAAGTAGTGCATGTCCTGATGAGGAGATCCGTAACACCACAGCCGGGTGTCCATGGATCTCAGTGCCCCATCTCTCAAGCCCAGACCTCCTTCCCAGTCATCCTCAGCCAGTGCCTGGTCTGCACATAGGTGGACCACTTGCACCCATGCTGGGTACTGCATGAACAGACCATCAGCCCCTGTATAGCAAACAGCACCCAGCCCCTGGTACTGTGCTAGCACCTGCTCCAGTGGGCAGGCTGTATGCTCTGGCACCTCCACCTCACAGTCTTATACATTGATATTTATAGAAATTACTTTAAATGATTAAAGGATAAATTCCCTTCAAGTGCACATGGTACGTTCACCAAGCTGGACTGTAAGTAAGTCACAATCAACTTAAAAATATCAAGTGCTGAATGATACTAAACACATCAAGATGTGTGAGGTGCAGCTAAGTCAGTGATAAAAGGGAAATTTATGCCCTTAAATGCTTATGAGGTCTAAAATCAATAACCTAAGTTTTTTCCATGCCAAAGTTGGAGGAAGAACAGAGTAAACCCAAAGTGAACACCATGAGATGATAAAAAGCAGAAGTGAGTGACACACAAAACAGAGACAGTGGCAGAAACCGATCAAATGAAAAGCTAGTTCTTTGAGAAAACCAATAAAAATAATCAAAAGAAAGAAAGAACATTAATTGTACATGTCGAAAGTGAAGAGGGGCTAGCACTACAGACCCTACAGACAGTAAAAAAAATCCTAAGAATATTTTGAACAACTTTGTGCAAGAAAAAATTCATGACTCTGATGGAACTGAAAAATTCCTTTAAAAATATAACTTCCCAAAACTGATACAAGAAGCAGCAGAACATCTAAAGAGCCCTACATCAAAAGTTGAAAGTATTATCCAAACCTCCTGTGTTCATTTCTGCTGAAACAAATTATCCTTTACAAAGGGGAAGTCTCCTTTGCCACCTAAAGTCACAAGTCACAGGGTGTGAGGATTAGGATGGGGACTTTGGCAGGGAAGAAAAATCATTAATCTTCCCACCATGACAACATGAAACAAATTTTTATACTGTTGATTCTGTAGGTCAGGAATCCTGACAGGGCTCGGTGGGCGGTTCACCTCCAGGCCCCGAGAGCTGAGAGCAAGGCCAAAAGAGCAATGGCGGAGCTGAAAGGGACTCCTGTCTGGGAGCTGAAATGGACTCTGGTTGGGTTTAAGTTGAAGGAGCAGCCCCCGCCTGCAGCTTCTCTCTGCAGCCTATGCTTCGTCATAAAATGGTGCTGGGTCCCCAGGGTGCTGGATCCCCCAGGGAGAGAACCAGGTAGGGGTTGACAGCCCCTTTGTTGTGTTCTGACCATCAAGAGCTCACAAATTCCCACCCAGCTTCAAGGAAGGGAGAAAAGCCTCCATCTCTGATGGTGAGGTGATGGACACAGGCCCAGAGACACTGCTGTGGCCACATTGGGACAATCCCACCAGCTGGACCTTTAACAATCCAGTCAGCACAGACTGCTTTTTCAGGCACCTGGGCAGCTGGGCTGCCACCCCCGGGCAGGGCCCTCGGCCGTGAATACCAGATGTTCTCCCCAGCCCCCTCCCATAGTCTGTCTGATTTTAGTCTATGTGAGATCATGCAGACGACCCCATCCCCACCCTCATGGGGGAGCAGCATGAGCCTGCCCCCTGGCCAGGGACTGGTGCGGGAGCCCAGGTCTCAGCTCACCCACTGACCCCAGCTCGGTGCTGTTTGGAGAGATTCCAAAGGCTGGTTCCTTGCGGTGTCTGGGGGGATGCCTCCTGTTTCTTAACAGAATAGCCCTGGGGGAGATGGTGCTCCCCCTACCCCCTACTGGCCTTGCGCAGATGAGGGGCCGGGAGGGAGCTGCACGTCCTCTGCACCCCTGGGCATGGAGGGGGCCTGGCTGTGCAGGGTCCTCGGGCTCTCCCTGTTTCCCCAGCCGACCCATTCCCGCGGCGCTGCCCTTGGGTCCGTGGCGCTGCAGCCTCTCACTGAAAAGTGTCTTCCTGTTTTGTGGCTGAGGGTGCGGAGGCTGAGGGAGGCAAAGTCTGAAGAGGTCCCGGAGATCTCGCTGAGGGATGGGAGACTGGAGCCCATGTTCAAGCATGTGTGGCCTGAGGGCTGGCACCCCCTTGTTACACTGGGCCTCACTGAGGGGCATGGGGTGCAACATGCCTCTCCAGCCCCCATGGAGACTGGGTCCCCGGAGCCCGCTGGCCCAGCGCCTGCCCAGCCTCAGCAGGCCCAGTCCAGGCGGGCGCCAGGGTCCCCCTCTAGTGTCTGGTACCAGGCGGGTAAACGGGCCAGTCAGAGGTCAGCCCCCCTTGGGCCCCACTCCCGAAGGACTGAGGACCCGCTGGCCAGAGGACTGACCTTTCCTTTGCTCTGTGAGCACAACTGTGCCCGGGAATCAGCCGTGATGCCAGCGGGGCATGTTCTCCCGGGCGTGATCCGGCCCATCACAGAGGAGGCACTGGTCCAGTCACCAGACCTGGGACCTGGGTCCCACGGGGACGGAGTCGCCTGAGGCAGTGTGAGTGTGTGTGGGTGTGCTGTGCACACACATGTGTGTGGCTTCTGCAGGTTGCTGGGAAACTTGGGAAGCACAGCCGCGACCCCCCACCCACCAGATTCTGGGTGTCCAGGCTGGGCATTTGTGCCGTCAGGCAAAACTTGAACCCAATTCTGTGGTATCAGTGAAATAAGCAGATCTCTTGGGAGCAGACACAGCCTGGGGGGCCCCTGGAGGGCCTCCCAGTCTGCTGTGGGCCCCTGGCTCCTGGGCTTCAGGCTGGCTGGGGCCGAGGACCAAATGGGCAGGTGGGCTGGGGTTGGGAGGGTGGTCCCAGACCTGGCCTGTGGCCAGCCGAGGAGGCCGAGTCTGGTGGTCACTGGGGACGACAGCAAAGCAAGAGAAGATCCAGGCATGTGGCCTGGAGTGGCTGGGGAGACCCTGCAGCATGAGGGAGACAGTGGGGGGTGGTCGTGTTTGTGCCAAGTGGTTCGGGCAAACATCGGTTTGCCCAGGTGGGGTGACCTGCCCGCAGAGGTAGCTTTTCTCACATCGGCTCCCAGGACTGCCCCCGCCTGCTGGGCTCTGCGGTGAGGAGGGGCCCTGCTCGCTGAGGGCAGTGGCCACAGGGACCTGGGTGATGGCTCCCGCCCCAGAGGGCAGGGACTGTGGGGACTCTGTGTCCTCCCGGCGCAAGAAGGGACCTGAGGTGTGTGGCTGGCCCTGGGGACAAGAGCAGGCAGTGACTAGGGCAGTGTCCCCATCAGATGACTCTGCAGAGTTCTGAGGACGGGGCGGGAAGCCACTTCCGGGAGGCCTGGAGGCCTGGGCAGGGGCTGCAGGGTTCCCCTGAGCAGAAGCCCACTTGTCTCCACCTTTGCTGGGGGCCCAGGCTCTGTCATGGGATGCTTCTTGCTGGCCCCAACGCCAGGGGGCTGCTTTGTGACCCCCGGGCTCATGGCTACCCCTGGCCAGCAGTGGAGGCAGCACTCAGACATGAAGGCCGCGATGGGGACTCAGGGCTCGGCTGCCAGCCCTGGGGTTGGGGGTCGCTGGCTGCTGGGGCGTCGAGGTGGGCGTTGTTTGCCCTTTTTAGCTCTTTCTGCTTTCCTGTACCTTCTCCCTCCACGCCCCCCCCACCAGCTTCCTCCATGGAGCCATCTGTGTCTCAGGCTCGGCCCATCTGCCCCGTCTTTCCTCCTGTATCTGTCCCGCTGGCGGGGACATGGGGACTGCGCTCTGGCCCCTCCCACACAGCGCTGGGCTGAGGCCACATGGTGGGCAGCGGCGGAAACGTGCCTGGCTGAGAGCACGGACACCCGGACACCCGTGTTGGGGAGAAGGCCCAGTGCCTCTGCCTCCCCACCCCCGGGGCCTGCCCTGCTGCTCACTTGCTGTCCCCAGAAGGGCTGATGGGGGCCTTTCAGGGACACTGTTTCCCAAAAATAGCCCGCAGAGACCCCAGTTCCGTTATCAGCCTCTACCTCATTTCCTGACAAATCGTCCGGCCTCAAGCAAAACGTATCTCATCTGGTTTCATCGCAGGCAGGGGATGGGCCCGTCAGCCAACATCAGCAGATCCTGGGGGAGTCACCTACTGTGGCCAAGACTAGCCCGCGGGGCCTGGCCCAGCTCAGGAAGCACCCAAGGGACGCTGGCACCCAGGGTGGCCCTCCCTGCCCGGCCCGCTGGCACACCCACAGCACCTTCAGGGCTGTTTCCAGGAGGAGCTTTGGTGGGCAGTCTTTCCAGCGGGACTGTCCTGCCCAGGGATCCCACTAGGGCCCCCTCACTGCACTGGGTGGCCCAGATGCCCCCACAGGCCAGATCCAGCCGGTCCTCAGCCCCGGGGCTTGTAGGCCCTGTGGGGTCAGCCTGGCCCTGTCAGGTGTTAAGAAGAGGTGAGGCAGGACACTGCAGGGTGCCCCTCGCCCCACTAAGCAGGGCCTCCCAGGCCAGCCCCAGCGCAGATGGGCCCAGAGGCGGAGGCGGGAGAGTGCAGGAGGCCCTGCAGAGCAGGTGCGGAAGGGAGGTTTCCAGCGCCCTCGTCCTCACCTGCCCAGCCGCGCTGCCCGGGGGCCCAGTGTGCATGTGCACGGAGTCTTAGAGCTCGAAGAAAATAAATAGATGAGACCAAAAAAAGGATCCCGCCCCATGCCAAACGTGCAGATAACACGGGAGGAAGTTTATTTTGATGAGGAAATCCCTAAATACTGTTGAAAGTATGCTTGGAATTGCTAATTAGCGCTCGGGCTTTGAAGGAAGCGCTGTCTCCGCCTCCTCTTGCCAGGCTCCCTCCACTTAGCACTTATCTGCAGGAAACCGCTGGGCCTGGAATCCGCAGGCCCTGTGAGCCCCATGACTCATGCCTGGGCTGTGGGGACAGGCTTCCCAGGACTGGGCCCGCACCCCACCGCCGGGCTGGGTGGCCACAGGCTCCCGGAGCAGGGGAAGAGAAAGCTCTGCTGGGTCGGCCAGGTCATGTCCGGGGAGCCGGACGCACACCTGCCTGTCCCGACATGCCCAGAGCATGCCCTGACTCAGCCTGCAGATCCGTGTGCCCTGGGCCGGGAGGGGACAGGCGTGGAAGCGGCCAGGTGGCACCGCAGGCCCCAGCACCCACCCCACCCACCCAGCCTGGCCAGCAGAGCTTCCAGAGGCTCCGTCCGCCTTGGAAAGGCTCGTTTTCCTGCAGGGCCGTGGCGGAACTCTGGATGAGGAAGAAAGGCCTATTTCTGGAGCCAGGGCTCTGGGACCCCATCCCATCCTGCCCTCCGACCCAGCAGGAAGGGCTGTTGGAAAGGCCTGACTCAGGGCCTTGGCCGGCGGGGCTGAGCGGAGAGGCAGAGGCGGCCCCCACACCAGTGGGCTTGGGGGCCAGGAGACAGGGCCACAGGGGCACGAGCCCAGATCCCACCTCAGGGCGTCGCCTTAGCTCCGAGGAGCTCAGGTTGTGCAGCCCCACTGCCCCCAACGGCCGCGCCAAGTTTAGACTGGGGACGCCTACCTCCCCATGTCCGGAGGGGCTTGGGCCCATGGGCATGGGGCAGCCTAGGGCCCAGGGAGTGTGGCCCAGACCTTGCAAGGCCAACAGAAGGGTAGCAGAGGCTGCCGGGCCTCAGAGCCACGGGGCAGGTGTGGATCCTTCCAGGACAGCGGTCACTCAGCCTGGCCTCAGGGCACCGGTGCTGGCTGGCCACCTGCATCAGGCTGTGTTTCTGATGCACTCACCCCCAAAGATGTGCCTTCTGTGATCCTGTCTCTCTTCCATCTTCTGCCCATGTTCCCCCAGCCCCGGACCCCCAAAAGTCCGGGGCAAAAGAGACCGGGCTGGATGGGGTTGAAAACCGCGAGCCCAGGTCAGATGAGACAAGATTTTCACTCCCCCCCACCCCGCTGGTGCTGCTTAGAACCTCCACTTCCTCCCCAGACCCCCTTCATAACCAACATGAGACGGAAGGGTCTCCGCAGGCCCCCCGAAGTACCGACCAGGGCAGCTTCCCACCCCCGCCCCAAACCCAAATCCCACCCGCAAAAGGTCAATCTTGTCAAACCCCAAAAGGCACATTCCTTGTGGATTTTCTGTCTGGAATTCCAGGTCAGTTTTCCATGATTCCGTCTAAGGGATGGGGCGGGGGCTGAGAAGCTGTTTGGGGTTCCGCCAGGGCACGGCCACCTCGGAGGGTTTGCAATTCTGCGGAACTGGGGGGTTCTCCAGACTGGCGGGAGGGCTCGATGCTCCCGCAGAGAGCCGTGCTCCCCGGCCAGGGGCTCCTGAAGGAGAGCCGGCTCCAAGGCCAGGTGGTGGCGGGGACGTGGCCCTGGCGTGCAGGGAGCCCTGGCTGCAGCAGGCCGACGCTGGCGCCTCCAGCGGCCATGAGGCTTCGAGCGCAGGCGCAGGCGCAGGCGTGGGGGCCGGGGGCTTCTCGGCCCTACCTTTGGCAGCCGCACAGGTAGGCTGCGGGTGCCTCGCTCTGGTGACATGAACTCGTTCATCTGCCAAACACCTACGGGGCACCTAGTGTGCCACTGGCGAGGGCGTGGGGGCGGGGAGAGGAGGGCGATGCAGAGAGCAAACCAGTGACCCCAAGCCCGGCCCTGACGGTGGGGTCGTGTTCTGGAGTGGAGACGCAGTGCGGAAACAAATCAGAAAATTCTGAAAAGGGAGAGCCGTGGGGCGGGGCAAGGCTGTGACTTAGAAAGGTGGGGGCCGCGGTCCCGTGGAGGTCTGGAGCCCGCTCCCCGGAAGCCACTGTCCCTCCCGGTGGCCCGGGCTGGTGGGGGGGCTGGGCCGGAGCAGCCAGCCTCCATGGCCCAAACCCAAGTCCACGGTCTCCTGCCAGCCTCATCCTTCATCGTCCTTCCAGCGTCCCTCCCAGCTGCCCAGGCCCAGGCAGCAGCTCCAAGACCAGCCTGGTGTCCGTGACGGTGGACGTCTGGCTGGAGACGGAGCCCCCTTACCTGGGCTCCTGAGCACCCCCCAGCCCCCCCCCCCCACTCCGATGCGTGGGGCATCAATCACTGTCATTTTCCTGCAGGGGCCAGCGGCCTTCTGTCCACGGGCCCGAGTGAACTGGTGGCCCCTGTGTCCATCAGGCCTCCGGGGACACGCCCTCATTCATGTCCGTCCAGCCCTGCTGTTAGGGGGAAGTGATGTCCTGAGTTAATCCTATACAGGCTTTGTGGACCCCACCCCCACTCCAGACCAAAGCCATCAGGACAATGGGAGAGACACATCCCGTCACCACCAAAGGGAGGGTGGCTGGGACCTGAGGGTGGAGTTGGGCAGCCAGGTTGGGTATAAAAACCAAACACGTGGGCCTTGGTCTCTCTCTGGCTCGCGATCGCTCGCCTCCTGGCTTCACGGCTCCTGGCTGGCGGCGAACTCTGAGAGCGCCATTTTGGGATTCCTGGTCGGCGGATCGGGTAGGACGCATTTAAAACTTTGTCTCCCGCTTTTCTCCCAGAGCTGGACATTTCCTCCTTTCCCCTTCCCTTGTCAATAAACCTTTTATGAACCTTTCACGTGTGCCTGCAGTAGAGCATGGATAAGTCCTTTTAAGCGCGCGGGTGAGGACCCACAGTCAGGCACCCCGTTTTGTATCGGGGTTGCTCTACAACACTGCTTCTGCGATACGGCAGCGGTGGACGGGCTGGGAGGCCACTTGGGCCAGAAGCCTGTAACCCTGACTGACCGGCCCATCCCCAAAGCTCGCTGACCCGCGTGCGGGGGCCCGGGGCCCCGCTGACAGCACCGCCCCTGCCCCCCCACCTTCTCACTGCACTGCAGCTGCCCCGAGCGGTGGGCCTGGCACCCGCGCACCCTGACAGTGGTTGGCATTTCGAACCTGGCCGCCTGTCTCCACTGGCCGGCTGCTCAGTGTCCCTCAGTGCCGCCATCGCGCCCACGAGGCCAGGGAGGCGGAGGGACATGAGTGACCGGCGTTGAAACACGCCTCTGAGAACAACACCACGCGGCGGGGTCTCTGCTCTGTCTCTCAGCAGAGCCGGTCACAGCCGGGCCAGAACCCCGGGGCCTCCCTCCCTGCACCTGCAGTTCAAGAAAACTCATGAACAGAGAAGCCGCTTGGCCAGAGCGGAAAGGGGAAGTGGGGAAATCTGGCCGCTCAGCCCGGCTCCCCTTCTGCTTCCTCTATTTGCTCTGGGGCCCCCCACCCCGGCTCACGTGGCCGCCGGAGCGACCAGTGTGGGGAGCAGCCGTTGCACTGGCCCCGTCTCAGTTCTGCAGCCCCCCATGCCCCCAAACGCAGGGTGCGTCGGGGGTCCCGCATAGAGGAGGGTTCCGGCCACTTGGGGAGGCCTGCGAGGGGCCGCCCTTCTCCCCGCAGGCCCGGGCAGCCTGGCAACCCCGCCGGGCCTCATGCCTCACATTCCCGGCGCGGTTCTGACAGGCCCAGGAGCGGGGCGCCCCCCGCTTGGGACGGGGCCCGAGAGTTTGAACAGCTGCAGAACCTGCCCGCCCGCCATCTCCAGCTACTTATTTTTATTTATTTATTTATTTTGACCAGCCTCCGAGGCTTACGTAACGCCCTTGGAAGTCAAGGAGCCAAGATTCATTATGGACGGCCCCGGGCGGGGGCGGGGGTGGGCTTGCAAAACACTCGTGGTGAGGAAATCTTTCCATTGAGAGCGAGGCCTGGTGCTCACCCTGGCTCCGGCCTGTTACTGGGGGGGCCGTGACTTGAGAGGGGGCGCCCCGGGCCCCAGAGCCATGTGTGAGATTCTGGTGCAGGAACACTCCGGCGCCTGCACTTTGCCTGACACCCCAACACCCACCAAGCAGTGTGTGGGGGTCTCACCAAGCGCCAGGCCCTGAGCGTCACTCGCTGGATGGTCGAGGGGAGCGGGGACCGCCGTCCGCTCCAGTCACGGGGCGGACATGAGGCTTGGGGAGGAGCGAGGCCCCAGGCAGCAGGTTCCTTGGGTAAAGTGGAAAAGCCCCCCCATCCCTGACCCGCACCTGCGGGCAGCCCCCCCACGCTCCAACCCCCGCCCGTGCTGCAGGCTGGGGCATGAGAGGCGTCCTGGAGGAAGCTGCGGCCAGCGCTCCCTCCGCCATTTCCTTTCCAGGAGAACAGGTGTGCGGGGTGGGGTGCGGCCATTCCCAGCGGCGGGAGCGCCAAGGCAGGGGGCTGCGGCGGGTCGGCAAACAGTCCTCTTAGGGCACCCGGGCTGCAGCCGGGCGGCTGCCCGCCCCCCTCCAGCAGCCACAGGAGGTAAACTTAGAAGAGGGCCCCGGGCGGTCTGGGCCGCAGCGCCAAGCCCGGCTGCAAAGCCCGGCTGCAGCTCAGCGAGTCTGCCGGGGAGCTGGAAACAGATGATTTCCATCAGCGGGAAAGACGGACTCCAGACACAGCGACTGGGGCCGCGCTGGGCTGCTAGGCCCTGCCTGGGGGGCGCTTCCAGGAAGCCTGGCCTGTCCCTCAGCCTCCAGCAGGACCTTCCCGGCGAGGGGCCGCGCGACCCAGGCCGGGCCGTGATAACCCGCGCCTCCCCGCTTCCCCCTCGCCGGCGCCTCCATGAACGGCCCGGCCCGGCCGGGCTTCCAGGCGGCAATTGGCCGGGCGTGGGGGGCCTCACTCCCAGCCGGGCCGCCCACCTCGCGAGCCCCCTCCCCGGGCGGAGAAGGGGCTGTTTTTTAAAACTGTGCAGGGTTCTAGTCCAACCGTGCCACTCCGAGGCTGGCCATGGCCCTGACAATAGTCCTGGACATGGGAGATCTTGGCTGGGCCTGACACAGCCGGGGACTCCCGCAGGCCCTGGGCCGAGCAGCGGCTGCCAGGGGCAAAGCAGGGCCCGGCAGAGGGGGACCCTCCCGCTGCAGGCTAAGCCAGAGGGGCTGTCACCCTGGGCGTCCTGGTGGCCTGTGCGTGCCTGTGCGCCTTGGGGAACCAGCCATTGGGCTGCGTTTCCTGTTAAGTTGGAAAACACCCTCTGTTCGCAGATGTTCTGAAGGAGGCAGGAGCTTGCGGAGGCTGGGGGAGCGCGTGGTCATGGGCCTGCTTCGGCGGCCTCCCGGGACGCAGTGACGTGGCTGACAGCACTGATCTCCGGGGAAGACCCCCTTGTGCAGGAGGAATCACACTCCGCGGAATTCCAAAGGGGTAGCGATTGCGTGCTTGCGAGGGCGGGGAGGCCCTGAATGCTGGAGCGACCTCCAAGGCCTGAGCCTCAGTGCTATCGCCCCCTGCGGCTCCCCCCCACCTATCTGCGCCTCATGGGGCCCAGCTTTGCAAGAGCATCACCATTAGGGTGAACTTCTTTCCTGGGGCTCCCAACTACTCCTCATGACAAGCCCCAGGGGGAATCACCCTCCTTTTTAAGGTGAGAAAATTGAGGTTCAGCTCAATTTGCAAGGGACCCCACTACTTGGAGGCTGCAGGCCCACACACTGCAGAGGCGCGCCTTCCAGGGGGGCGCACGGCCTCGAGCGCTAAGGACACACACAGGCCTGCCAGCCCCGCCGCTGCGGTGGTAACTGGTGACACCTGGTCTCCAAGTCCTGAGAGCCAGGCGACGTCCTGGGGGCTGTGGGAGGGGCGGGGTGGGGGCAGCAGGGGCCCCTGGAGCTCCCCCCACCTCCTGCGGACTGTAGCTGTGGGCTCTTCCCGGCCGGCAGTGCTCCCCCGGTCTCGGGCCGTCTGCACCGCACAGAACACCCCGGGGTGGCCCCTCCGTCATAGGCGTCAGGGAGTCCCACGTGTCCTGGAGCCGCGGGAGGGGGAGGGCAAGGCGTGTTCTTGGCGCCAGGCCCGCGCCCACAGCCGCTGTGAGGAGGCTGCCGCGTCCGGAGGGAGGCTGAGGCTGGCCGGAGCTCCCGGTCCAGCCCGCTCTGCGGCTGCCTCTGGCCACGGGGGCGGCGATCTGTCCGCACGCGGGTGTAGGAGTCAGCCCTGCGAGCGGGGTGCCCTCCCGCCCCTGGAAGGAAAACGTGGGCTCCCCCTTTCCCTTGCACGCCAGGTGGATGAAGACGTGAGGCGGCTGGGCCCTGCAGGCCGGAGCCACCCTCTGCGGGGCGGGCCTGGCTCACCAGCGCCACCAGCCTCCTGGGGTCCTGGAGCCCCTCCTGGGCCGCCACAGAGAGCGGGGCCAGCTGCGGTCGGGGCTGCGGGGCCTGGCCTGAGTCGTGCACACGCTCTGGGCCGCGTCTTTGGCTTCCTGCTTCCGTTGTGTTGGCATGAAAGTAGATGGGCTCTCGGGCCGCGGAGGGCAGGCCCAGGGGAGGCCGCGCCTCGGCTGCTGGTGGGGCTGGGGCCGGCAGGTCCGCAGCATCAAGCTGGCTGGGAGGCCGGGCCGGGAGCCGGCCAGCGCCCACCATCCGCCACCTCCCTCCTCGAGGGGTTCGCTGAGGATGCGGCGGGAAGGCTTGCAGGAGTGAGTCCAGCAGCCGAGCCGGCAGCCTTTGCCCAGGGCCGGCCCAGGAAGGCTGCCGTGACCTCAGAGGGCGATGGAGCTGTCCCCGGGGGCAGAGGAGATGGCAGGAGCCTGGGGGACAGGTCACCCGTGAGAGACAAACTGCAGCCCCCAGCCCGCCGGGCCTTGTGCAGCCTGTGAGGGCTCTGGGGTTCTGGGAGTGCTGAGCCCCCCATGCCAGCACCCTTATGGCACTGAGCGTGCTGACAGGTGCTCTTAAGGGCCGCTGCTGGATGCTTACTGGTGTGCGAGTGTCTGAGGACAGACACCAACTACAGCGTGCAGAGCACCGAGGGCAGGCTCTGGCCTCCCAGGTAAGGAAGGGGCAGGTGGGTGAGGAGTGGAGAGGCTTGAGGACCGGGAGGACCAGGTGAGTGCCAAGGGTGACCTTGGCAGAGAGTGCCAGGGGTCACTAGGGCTACGGCTGCTCCCCTGAGGTGCTGGGTGGGGCAGGCGGCTTGTCACAGGGGTGCCAGCCTGAGGGCTGTGCGGCCCTCTGTGGGCCTCTCTGGGCTGTGAGGACTGACGGGGACTGGGCAGCTCTGAGGCCATACTGTGTCCCCTGGTGGCACTGTCCCCACTCAGAGCTGGCGTCTCACCCGGGAAAGGATGGACACCATCTCCAGAGTGCACAGGCCGGGCTCTGGACACTTCTGGAAAGCGGGGCCATGACCCAGGAGGATCCTGCTGGGAGCGGCCAGGAGCCCCGGGGTGCCCTTGGTGGTGGAAGCTGCCTGGGACAGGCGGAGAGCGTGGACACTGCTGGGCTGGTGCGGGTGTCTGGTCTCTAGCCCCAAACTGAGCGAAGCGGCAAGTCCTGTCCCCACAGAGTGGAGACCAACGACAGTGCCTGAGGTGCAGGACACGGGGGCCCCGCGGCTGGGGTTACGGGAACAAGATGGAGGACTGGAGACTGGGTGGGGGAGCTCTCCACCGTAGGCCTCACCACAGGGCCCCCACCACCCTCTCCTGCCTCCCGCTTGGGCCACCAGAGCAAAGAACAGACAAGAGGTTCAAGGAGGGAAATTTCTTGTCCCCATCTGGGGGCTGGATCCAGATCAGGGTGTCCGGGGTCTCCCCAGGCCTCTCCCAGCCATGCGGACGCGTCTCTTCCCCGTGTCCTCACGGGCCATCCCTCTGGCATGTCTGTGCCCTGACCCCTGCCCTTAGGGGTACATGGTCCTGGGGTGAGACCCCCCCCCCACGACCTCACTTCGCTTCAGTCCCCTCTGTGAAGACCCCTCTCCAACATGGTCCCCTCTGGGGTACAGGGGTGAGGATTGCAGTGTGAATTGGGGGGCACAGTTCAGCCCGCAGTGCCCTCCCTTGTCCTGTGTTCAGGCACGGCCTGCGGTGAGCCTGCCCTTCTCGGCCCCCGGGGGTCCATGGTGTTGGCCGGACCTCGACGTCCAGCAGCTGGAGGGATGACTGGCAAGATGGGACGCTTTGCGAGACCATGTGTGTCCCCCGCAGGGGTGGCCAGAGCCCTAGCTCGCTCGGTGGCCTGGGCAGTGGCTGATCACAGCTGCCCGCTGGCCCCTTCCGGGCAGACCCCTGCCCGCCGTCCCCCGGGTCGGACCTCGCTCAGGGTCAGCCCACTCTGACTCGACGAAGGCCCCACCACCCCACCCCGGGCCCACCCCGGTCCAGCTCCTGTCGGCTCCGAGCCCAGGCCCCGCTCTGCTTGGCTGAAGGGACACTCAGGTGCCTGAGAAGGTCCGCGGTGGCCCCCGGCCCCCAGGGCCAGCCTTCTCTCCCAGGCTGCCTGGTTCCCAAGTGGCCTTTGTCCGGCAGGCTGCAGTGGGTCATCGGGAGGGGCCAGAGAACTGGGTTGTCTGCAGGCTCGTGAGCGTGGTGGGGCTGGGGCACCCGCCGGACCCCGCTGCCTGGGCGAGGACCTGATGGCATCGGCCACGTTTAGCCGACGGGAGGGCGGGGAGCGTGGGAAGGGGATGGACAAGAGGGCAGACGGCAAACGTCCTCCGTGAGCCCGTTCACCCTGGACAGACCTGCCCCGCCACAGGCTCTGCTGCCCACCGAGCGCCATGCTGCCAGGGGTGCGGGCGGGCCTGGGCTCGCAACCCCCAGTGCCTGCCCAAGGAGATGGCAGCCCTCGGGGAGCAGCCCCCGCTGGGGCCTTCTGGGACCCTGGGTTTGCGGACCGGACGCCCAGAGTCAGAGGGGGCGGGGGCCGGGACCACACAGCCGTCCCCAGGGGCGCTCTGAGTGGACCCCAGCCCCGGGCGCCTCAGGATGGAGATCCCACCTGGGAAGGTCTCCGGTCTGCCTCCTGCTCCCATCTCCCCCGCGCCCCACTCTCTGGGTCATGGCCTCCGGGCTGTCCCGTGTGGTTTTGGGGTGGAGTCTGAGCCCTCCTGCCTGCCCCTTTTCTCTTGTGCAGGATGCATTTGGGCCCCCGGAGCCCCCTCCCCTCCCGGGTCTGGCCTGCCCACCCAGCCAAGCCCGGGCCTCCCGTGGCCCCTTTGTCTGGCCTCGGGTTTCCACAGGCAGCCCCGGGTTTTCTCCCAGGTCTCAGGTTTCGCCTCTCCTGGGAGGATCCTTCCACTGACCTCCCAGGAGCGCCCCCACCCCCAGGATGGGGCTCCAGGAATTCAGGCCAGGCCTCCCCCCAGGACCTGGACTTGTGGAAGGGCCAGGCCCGGAGCCCGGAGGCCCCAGCACAGGGCCGCGGCGGATGTCCTGCCGGGACTGGACCCTCCGCAGGCGGCGTGGCTGATCCGAGGTTTCATTCCTCGACCCGACTCCAGCGGCCGGCGGCTTTTCTTGTGGGAAAATGAGAACGTGGAGAAGAGGCCCCTGTGGAAATCTCGCTGATCTGCGGGGGCCCCTCGAGGCCCGAGGTCGGCTGCTGGGGCTACGCGGCTGCCCCGGGCGGCCCCTCACCCCTCCCCGGCCCTGTGCGGGCGGCCCCGTTCCCACGCCGGGTCCCGCTTGTGAGTGGGGTGGGGGAGGCCCCCCGTCCCCCCGGCCCACCACCCGCCCTCCCTCCAGCACCTGAAGCCCTCCCCAGGCCCGGGCGTCCCCCCCTTCTTTGCTCACTGCACCCAGCCCAGCCCGTCCCCCCAGCCCCCACTGGTAGCGCCCTGAGGGGGTGCCTGGGACCCTTCGGGGGAGGTGTCGGGCCCCCGCCCCCTTCTTTCTGGGTGAGCTCATCGGTTCCCATGGATTGAAACAACCCAGCTTGTCTCTAGCTGCGACCTCTCCTGTGAACTTTGACCCGAACATCCGGCCCGCCACTTGACCTCTCCCTTTGGGGTCTCCCCGATTTGTCGGGCCCATCATGGCCAAGCCGAACTTGGGGATTGTTCTCCCCAACCCTTTCCCAGCCCCCCCACCCTGTCTTCCTGCCTCTGCAAAGCCCACCTGGGTCCTCCATCGCTCAGCCCAGAAGCCCCACAATCTGTGCCACCCACCACCCCGTCCACACCCCCAGGGCCCCAGGCCCTGCACTCGGCCTGGCCACCGCCTGGGTCCAGAGAGAGGCCACAGCACCACGAGAGTCCCAGAGAGGAGGCCAGGGCCTCAGCACCCCGGTCCCCCGCTAGGGGAGGCTGGGGCGGCCTTGGCCGGCTCTGTCTCAGGGGCCCCCTGAGCCCGGCCTGAAGGGCGGGGGGTCAAGGAGGCAGCGGCCGTCCCTGCAGGCCCCGCTGTTGGGAGCCACAGGCCAGGTCAGGGGTCATGTTTACACGCCGGGGAGCCCAGGCGGTGCCCCCAGCCGCACGGCTGTCCAAATGGCGTGGGCGGGCGGCCCCTTGCATGGTTTGGGGGCAGAATAACAAGGCCCTGGTCACTCACCTGACCAGTCACGCCGGGACGGTTTGAGAGGACAAAGAAGCAGAACTGACCTCTGGGCAGGGCAGGAGCTGGGTGGTTGGGGGGAGCCTGAGGCCTGGAGCTGGGTCCTGGGAGGAGCGTGATGCTGGGCACCGGGGCTGGAGCGGCCAGCCGGGCTCGGCTCCCCCGGGACCCTACCCTGGTGGCCAGCTCTGAGCGCCCGCCCAATCCCCGCTGCCACAGGGGCCGCACCAGGGGTTTCTGCAGAGCACACGCCACAGCCGCCTCGCACCGGCGTCGGCCTCCCTGCGGGTCCCTGTGCTGCCGCCTGCTCGGCCCTCGGGCCAGGCTGCCCCAGGGCCGTCCCGCTGTCCCCATGGCCAGCGCAGGGTCCGTGGGAAGGAGGGACGGAAGGAAGGAGGAGAGGAGGGAAGGAGGAGCCGGGGGGGGGGGGAGGGAAGAAGTAGGGGGAGGAGCAGGAGGAGGGGAGGGAGCAGAGGCCCCCCCACAATCACCCCCCTGTGGATCCCCCCAACTCATGTTTGCCCAAAGCCCTCCCCCTGGCCATGCCCTGTGACCTGAGTAGGACAGCAGCCCCTCCGCACAGCCCGCCCACCCGGGGTGGGGGTACCCGCGGCCCCAGGGCTTCCAGGCCTGTCCCTGGCTCTGCCCTGACTCTGCCCCGGGGGGTGCCGTCAGGTTTGGGGCAGTGAGGGAAGGAGGGAGGGCAGAAGCCGGCATCTCCCACGGCGCCATGACCCCATGTGCCCTTCTGAGCCCTGGGGCTCCGCCATGGGGGCTGATGAGCAACTCGAACCCCCCCCCCCACCTTCCATGTCTCCACTGCCCCCCGGCGGCACCTCAGGGCGCGCTGGTCCCAGAGGACGCTGGGTCAGGGCTCCGGTGGTCCGACCATGGACGAGGCTCCTACCGGGTCTCCAGTTCCCCACGGCGCGGGGCTGGCGGGAGGGTGGGCGGGACCCGGCCAGCACGTGACCTCCTGTGAGACCCCCCCACGCGGGGGCGTCCTTACGCGCGTGTTGTCGCGTGGGGGACGGAGGCAGAGAGGCGGGTGACGGTGCCAGGCCGGAGGCTGACCTGGGCCGTGTGACTTCCCATCCATGAGAGGCCCCAAGCTAGGAGGCAGCCCCCCTGCCGTCCACGCTGCTGGGGGACCCAGGCTGCGCCCGCTCTGTGTCGGCCACGGGGTGCGTTTGCCTGGGCAGCTGGAACAAAGCCCCACAGACCGGAGAGCTGAGCAACAGACGTTTGTCGTTCCCGTCCTGGAGCGGGAAACGGAGACCGCGGTGCCCGCAGGGGGGTCAGCAGGCACCTGTCCCCGCCCCGTCCCCGGGCGCTCGTCTGGGTCCCCGCCCTAGAAGTCACCGTCATGGGGGCCAGGCCACCCCCCCGGGACCACACTTTCACTTGCTCACCTCTGCAAGGACCCTCTCCCCAGGTACATCCCACGCGGAGGTGCTGGACTTGGGGGGCACAATTCAGCCACAGCAACACCGTTGAATGGGCTCGTTTGCATTCTGCTCCCACTGGCCCCCAACCCTGGGCTCTGCGCTGGTCTTGGGGGGCCTGCCCCCATGGCCCGAGGGCCGGGGGCACCTGCCAGCCTCCCTCTGCAGCGGTTTCCTGCATCGACTCCTCGTCCCGGGGTGACAGGCGGGGAAGGGCCGGTTCCAGCGGGTGTCCCAGGTGCACCTGTGGCTGCGGGGGGCCGTGTGCGGGGCACCTGGAGAGGCGCCCAGCGGAGGGGCGGGGCGAAGCCTCTGCTCTTCTCTCTTGGGGCAGCCGGCCTCGGAGAGGGTTTACTTGAAAGCAGAACCCGGGACATTCCTTCCTCTGGAAAGGGGAAAAGAAAGTTTCTTCTCAGCATCCGCGCCGTCTCCTCTCTGCCTGGCCCGGCCCGCGCCCGCCGCTGGCTGCAGCAGAGGGGAGCACCGGCGGCGGCGTTCCGGCTTCCTACAGAATAACAGGTCCCCTGACTTGGGGCCTCAGGAGTCTGGCCTCCGCCTCTGGGGCCGCCCTGGGCTGCGGGCTGACCGCTGGCACCCAGGGCAGTGGCGCGGGAGGCGGCACCGGCGGCCACGCAGCCTGGCCTTTCAGGGGGGACGCCCCACGGTCCTGGCCCCGGGGCAGGAGCTCCCGCGCCATCTCTGGGAGCTCATCTCTTTGGATGTTCACGTCAGTGTGGTCATCCTGTAGATTCTGTCTGGAGCTTGCTGTTTGTTCACCAGGCGCTTGTCGTGAACCTTGGGTCTTTGTCTTCACACGTCTCTTCTGAATAATCAACTTCGTTTTTTTGGAGTCATTTTAAGTTTGCAGAAAAATTGAACACGTAGTTTCCATTCACCTACTGACCAACCCTCCCCACTGGTGACACCTTCTGCGGGGCCGGCACGTGGTTTATCGCCGCGGACGACGTGCGACCGTCATGACTGCCCAAAGGGTCCCTCCCGGCAGGGTTGACTCTCAGACATTCTGCGAGTGTCCGCCGAGGCGAAATGTCCTGTGTCCACCACTGTGCCGCCCCCATGCAGGGCAGTCTCGCTGCCCTGCACCTGGCAACAGCTGCCCTGCACCGCCCAAGCACCTGGCAACAGCTGGTCTTCCGGGGGCTTCCGTCACTTGGCACTGGAGCGTCGCGGCACTCACTGTGCATTTATTTATTTTTATTTTTTTAACATAGGTTTGTGGGTTTTTTTTTTTTAAAGATTTATGTATTTATGCATACAAGAGCTGGGGTACAGGCCAGCGATGCGGGGGTGAGAGGATCCACCAGAAACAGAGTGGGAAGCAGAACAGGCAGACTGACTGAAGTACACTGCTGAGGGGAGCAGCTGCGCCATGTGGGTAGCTCCTTGGCTGGGGATCGAACCCGTGCTGCAGAGGCTGCGGACAGCTTCATGGTTGCATCTTAACCCCTTGCGCCACCAGGGAGGCCCTCACTTAAATGTGCTGGGCTCACATACGTTTCTGCCATGTCTCCTCATGGCAAGAGCTCTCATCTCCTTTTAGTGCTGAATAAAATTCCATTGTCTGAATGGGTCCTAGTTTATTTATCCCAAGACAAAGAAACTTCTCTATGCCAACAAATGTGTACCCATGTCAACTTTGTACCCATCTTTTAAAAATATATGAGCCCTTTAAAACATTTTTACAAGGGTTGAATTGACCTGCGATGTAATTCAGCCTTTTCATTTTTTTTTTTAAGATTTATTTATTTATACAAGAACTGGGGTACAGGCCAGAGACGAGGGCATGTGAGAGGATTCACCAGAAACAGAGCGGGGAACAGAACAGGCAGATGGACCGAAAACCCTGCTGAGGGGAGCAGCGGGCGAGACAGGAGAGGTCTATCCCACCATGTGGGTTTCTCCCTGGCTGGCTGGGAATCAAACCCGCGCTGCAGAGGCTGTGGACAGCTTCACAGTGCTTCGCTCAACCCACTGTGCTACCAGGGAGGCCCCCTTTTTATTATTTTAAAGGAAGTTTTCTTGGTTTATCGAATCTAAGTTTCTGGAGCACGTCACACCACACAGGACCGTCCACCAAAGTTCCAGGGCCTTTCACCGCCATCCAAGGGACCTCCGCTTCAGCCTTTCAAAGCACACGAGTTGTGTAATCAACACCATAGTCAAGGTGCAGGGCAGTTCCAGGGCCACAAAGATCTCCTTTTAGAGTGAAACCTCCTGACAAAGCTTGTTCCTCCTATTTCTGTGATTTTGCATTTTCCAGAATGTCATGCAAGGAAACCACACAGGATGCAGGCTGGGAGTCTGGTTTTTCATGGTGCAGGATGTATGTGAGGATTGTCCCTGCTGTCACCTGCATCACTAGCTGGAGCTTTTTCATGGCTGAGTAGTTTTCCATTGAATGGATGCACCACTCTATTCATCCACTCCCAGCCAAAAGACATTCGGATTGTTACCAGTTTGGGGGGTGTGAAGAGAGCCACTATGCACTTGCCATTATAGGTGTTTGCGTGTCTGTAAGTTATTCCCTCAAATAGGTTGGGCAGGAGGGCTGGGCGGGATGAGCGCTGATGGAGCTGCAAACACAGGACAAGGATGATGACATGCCAGTGGGGTGCCAAGCATGGCAGGGGACTGGGTGGGGGGGCGGGTGGTCATGTTTCCTTGCCATAGATATTTAAGGGTGGAGTCGGGGCACCGGCATGTATTTCTGTGTTGGTTTCTGGGAGGCAGGCCCAGCGTGCAGTAGCCGCCGACAGGACGTGGCCACAGTGCCAGCGACCCCTGAGTCTTGCAACCGTGTGCTCTGCACACGTCAAGTTAAGACACAAGAACCCCAGCTTCATCACGATCTTGCCAGCATCCAGTTTTCTCATTTTAAAACATGGTTTGTACATTTGAAAGTCTGTGATAACCCCTGGCAGCTGCTGCTTCTGTTAACTGGAATTTTGAAGATGACATGATAAGAAAGGAAACCTTAATGATGACACGTTTTAAGTAGCAAGTCACGTTCCTCTGCCTGCCTTTCTGCCATCCTTACAGCTTGAGGTCTTCAGTGCTCTTTGGGGCTTCCAAACCTCACTTTTAAGCCAATTCTGTCCTGGGAAGTGTCCCAAACAGACAGCGCAACCCAGAGAGGCTGAGACAGACCCCCGCTCAGGGGGATAGACTGCAGTGAGTCCACTGGGCCCAGATGCTGGCACCCCTGGGGGAAGCCCCATTCTGTAGACCTGTCTTGGGTGTTTGTGTCCCCCAAAGTCCGTCTGTTGAAGCTTGACTCCTAGTGTGATGGCACTTGGAGCTGGGCCTTTGGTTGCTGAGTAGGTCCTGAGGGTGCAGCTTCAAGAACGGGGCAGGTGCCTGTATGAAAGAGACCCCAGAGTTCCCTCTCTGCCAAGGGCGAGCACACCAGGGTGGGGCATGTCTGTAACCCAGAGGCCGGCCTCGCCGGAGCCGACTATGCCCACACCCTGGCTGCTCACTTCCGGCTCCGAACTGCGGTTTAGAAGCCGCCGGCCACGCTACTGCGTTCTACAGCCTCCGCAGACTGAGAGCTGTTTTTGGAGCTTTAGCCTTTTGTAAATCTGACCCCATATCCCTCCCCTCCCCGGCGGTAGCGAGACCCTCACAGGCCTGTCCTTCGGAACCTGTGACTGTGGGCTTATTCGCGAGAAGGGTCTAAGTACGTTTAGATTCGGAGCACATCCAGGATTATTCAGGTGGGGCCTAAATCCGAAACAATGCCTCTGCAGGAGGAGGAGGAAAGCAATTTGGCACAGGGGAAAGGCCCAGTGGTCACAGAGGTCAAGGAGCGAGGGCTGCGGCCACGGCCTGAGCGCCTGGAGCCTGAAGCTGGGAGAGGCAGGGAGGCTCCCGGCGTCTGCAAGGGCGAGCACACGCTGCTGGTGCCGTCTGCACGCAGCATGCCCCCAAGGGCCGCTCACCGGCCAGGAGGCGCCTGTGCCTGGTGGCCAGGGGACGCGATGAGCCACGAGCCCCGGAGGCTCAGCCCACTGTCCTCGAGGGAACGCGGATCAGGGTAGGCAGCCAGAGGCTGGTGGCCAAGGGGAGGGGGCCCAGAGGAGGCCAGAGGGCACTGTCCAGGCCAGTCCTCGGACACGGGCCCTCTGCGCAGAGCAGACCCTGCTCTCCCAACGTGTGGGCCTCATGGGAAAACAAGGCCGTGGAAACGGAGCATGTGCTGTGACACCCCAAGGTCTGAGGTCGGTGTTCAGCCCTTGAATCTGAAAGGTCCTGGGGAAATGCTAATTCTGGACCTTTCTCCCACCCTTCCTGCCCCGGAGGCCGCAGGCGCCTGGAATTCCTTTGCACAATCTGTGGCAAACGTTGCTCCGGCCCTGCTCAGGCCGGGCTTCCTGAGGAGCGGAAACGGGTGTCAGCTAAGACACATCACTTCACCTTTTATTTTTATTTTTATTCTTTTAATATTTCTGAGCGAAAACAACAACAAAGGGCCCTGGGCCTATCGGCTCGGCCCTGACTGGGAAGGCTGGGCTCTCGCTGAGAGACCTGGAGAAATTGTTTAGCAAGACGAGCGGGGCCTGCTTCAGATGTCGCCGTCTCTGGGGGTTTTCTCAGAGTCCGGTCGAAGGAGGCCCCAGCCTCCTGGGCGGCGGGAGGCCCCGAGGCCCCTTCTGTCCCTTGCCTGCTCTGGGGCCCGGCTGGCGGAGAGGGGGCTTGGAGGGCCGTGTCCTGGACAGCCATCCTCTCAGGCGGGGGACAGGAAACCGGGGCTTGTTGGCTGCAGGAGCTCACGGCCCGACCCAGCCTGCACACGCCAGCCGGCTGCCCACCCAGCCCACAGCCGCCCGGGAGGAAGGCCAGCGGCCACTCACATGTGCGGCGACGGGGCTGGGGTCCTGTCTGCCGCCACCCGGAAGGTGCACTCTACAGGGCGCCTGGGCCCATCGGCCAGCCCCCCAGGCTCACAGCCGAGGTTTCCCTTCCTGCTGTCCAGCCAGAGCTCAGAATTGGGAGAGGCCTGTCCTGGGCCTGTCCACTCCGCTCCTCCGGGACTCAGTTTCCCTCAGCTGCCGCCTGCCGGGCAGCTGGCGTGTGGCGACTGTGAAGCCCTTAACTCCACCCCAAGGATTCGTGTCTTGGGCTGTCACTGCGGGTCACACTCCTAGCATGTTATAGCTCCTGGTTCTCAATTTTTGCCAGAAAAAGGGGGTGTCCCTGGGTGTGACTGTGGTGCAGGAGTGGGCTGGGGGCTGAGCTGGCCCTCCCACCCTCTCCTCTGCACCCCAGCTTCCTCCCTCCACCTTGGCGCCCCTCCCCCTCATGGGGCACAGCAGCCTCGGCCTGGCCACACGTTGCTATTTCTGCACCTTCCGCTTCCTGGCCCCATGGCCAGCCGGCCGCCGCGGAAAGTTCTGGAATCCGCAAGGCCAGCTGGTTCTGGGGCAGGATGCAGCGACCTCAGATTTCCTCCTCTTTAGCAGCTGCCTGGGCCTCCAGGGCCAGCGCTCAGTGCGGGATGGAGCCACTCGCTGGAGGAGGGAGAGGTCAGGTGGGCTGGCTCAGGTGTGCCCCAGATACCTGCTGCTGCAGCTCAGGGGCACAGACTCCTACAGCCCACAGCGGGCGCCGGTCCTCACCTTTTTAGGAAAGGAGCCTTACACGACATGCCCACAGCCACAGAGGTAAGGAATCAGGACACAGGCGCAGCCCCAAGGGCCGAGGGTCACGGGTTGGTGCTTCCATCCACTCTGCTGAGTAGGTGGGAGAGAGAGAGCACGGGAGGGGTGGCGAGTGTGGGTGCGAGTGTGGGGCGGGGGTGGGGGGCAGCGTGTGGGCTGGACTCCACACGTCACACAGCCTGGAGGACTTGCTCTGCGCCAGGCTGCAGGCTCCCTGAAGACCTCCTCTGCGCCGGTCCCAGTGGTAACAAAGCCCCTGGTGGGCCCCAGCATTGACCGCTTTTGTCTCCATTGGGAGGGCTTGGGGAGCACTCTGGACACTGGCCTGACTCACAGAACATTCTAGAAAGGGCAACATTCCTGCATCCAGGTGTGCATTCATGACATCACCTTGGGACTGGCCCCAGAGCCCAGGTGAGCGGCGCAGGTGTGGGCCGGGCATTGCAAACGGACACTGTGAGGTCCTGGGGGCACTGGCTCCGCAGCAGGGTCCAGACGGTGCTGACCGCAGTCGAGTCTGTTCCCCGCTGGGCAGAGGGGTGCACAGCTGCTGAGGCTAAGGGCTCCCTCTGTTACCCCCAAAGGTGACCGGTTATTCAGATGCAGCTCCACTGGACTGACCCATGGCTTTTGTTGAAGAATGACCTTCCTAAGGCCGTTCCATTATGACACATAAACACGAGCAGAGCGCTCTGCAAAAAGCAACAGAAACAGCCCTTTGAAAACGCCCCCCACGGCCCTCCCCGCCCCTTGCCTGGAAGCACACGCGGGCACATGTGGGCTGTCAGCGCCGGGCTGTTCTGGCGTCATCTCAGGGCATTCCCCCACAGTGGCTCAGCGCAGCATCTGCACCCCCACAGGCCCAGCCCGGACCTCCCCTCGGGCCTCGCAGCCGCCTCCCGGTGCCCAACCTCCGGCAGAGACGAAGGCGCTTGCAACCCTCGCTAACAGACGGCCTGGACACGCCCCGCAGAGTGGCGGATCTGTGAGCTGTTGTCCGGCTTCTCGCGCCGCAAGCCGCTGGGCCATCACCTGCGCCCTTGACCAAGTCGACGCAGGAGGCGCTTGGGGGCGTGCGAGAGGGGCACGCGGCCTGATGGTGGACCCTGGAGCGTGGGGTGGGGGTGCATGAGCATGCACCCCTGAGTCTGGGGCGGGACAGAAGGGCGCGTCACTCCACGAGGGGTGGCTACGGGAGGACCAGCTACGTGACCACAGAGAGGAGGGAGCACAAGAGCAGCCCAGAGAGAGCCCAGAGAAAGAGCGTAGAGATTCGTGGGGGGCTGTCGGTGTCAGCTGCCTGCCTGCCTCCCATGCCCCTGCCCGGCCCGGGCCTGCCTCCTCGCTGCCAGCTCCCTGCCGGGGGTGCCTGTGCCCTGGCTCCCTGAGAGAGCACGGAGGCCTGAGAAACCCACCAAGGGCTCCAGGGCCCTCTGTATCCTTCTGCCCGAACCCACAATGGCCTGGCCCGTGCCTGCTGCGGAGAGGGGGGGGGTGGTGTGTGCTCCTGACGATGGCATTTCTGGGTTGAAGGGCCTCTGTAATTTTGTAAAAGGCTGCACCTGTGCCTCGTGTTTGGCCGCGGTGGTTAGGAAAGCCATGCACTCGAGCAGGGCCTCCAGGAGCCCCGAAGAGCGGCCACAGTGTGGGCTGCCCGTCCACCCGTCCGCCTCTGGCTAACGAAGCACTTGTCTCCTGCCTGTCACACCGCCAGCCTCGCCTTCGCGGTTGGAAAGACAATGGACGCACTTCTCATTGCCAAGTCCTGGCTGCTGTGGGAAGTTTGGAAGATCTGGGGTGTCTGAAAGCAGAAACACAGCGGACACTCGGTGCGGAGGTGGGCCTGCTGCCCGCTGGGCTGCGCCTTGGCCTGCGTGCGACGCGTGAGCAGACTTCTCATTCCACGTACGCGGTGGCATCTGCGGCTGCAGTTGTCTCCTGCTTCTCCGCTTCGCAGACCGCAATTGTTCCCCGATGGCGTCGAGCAGCTTTGAGAACCTGATTTTTAATGATGGAATAACACTTTATCGAACAGGTGGTTTAAGAAGCACCTGGGCTCGGCTGTTTCCAGCTCCGAGGAGTCACAGCGGAGCGGTGCCGCCTGCCCCGGCCCACGGGCGTGCGTCCAGGCACGGGGGGTCCCGGCGGGGCTCCCGGAAGGGACGTTGCGGCGTGTTGTCTCCCCAGCAGCGCGGCGAGAAGGCCGCCGCACCGGGCCGGTCCGTGCTGGTGGCCGGTGGCGGGGCTGGTCTGATGCCGCCCCTGCTTTCTGTGGGTGCAGCACCCTATGGCTCACCTGCGAGATTCCTGCTGGTCTTTATCTACCGAGCGAGCGCATCCTCCATCTTATGGGCTTCCAAGGGGTTTTCATAAATGGAGAAAATATGAGCATCTTCTTACTCTGTCTTTGGACTCATTTGTCTTTTTCTTGCCATGAAGGCGTTTGTGTGGGCCCAGATGTCTGCAACTTCACTTTTCTGCTCCAGGGACCAGCAACGTTTCAGCTGAAATTGGGAGTTTTTCAGTGAATGGAAAAGTGGGGAGCTCCTGGCGTGTACCCGCTTCCCTGTGCAAGAGGCCGCTGGGGGAGGGGGGCTGGGAGCAGAAAGGAACTGTTGGCTGATCCCACCTTGGGGTCTACCCCAGTGCCCCCTGAGAGAGGGGGTGCTCTCCCGCCCCCCTCACTGGCATACAAGGGTCCCAAGGGCATAATCTCCCAAGGTCATTCAGCAGAGGTGGGCAGAGGGGCTGCACGTGGGAGGACACGTCGCCTTGGGCATGTGTGTGATGGGAAGTAGCTTCTCTTGGTCTCACGGGAGAATTATGTTTTCTTTGATGTCAGTGGGTGAAGTCCAAATTATTTCTCTCCAGAACAAGGATGGATTTACCAGGATATAAATAACAAAAATCAGAAAGGAAGGGGGGACATTATTACTGACATTACAGAGAAAAAAGGATTATAAAAATAATGTTACATGACAACTGAACACCAACAAATTAGATAATTTGGAGGAAATGGAAAAGTTCCTTAAAACACACAAATTACCTAAATTGACTCAAGAAGAAATAGAAAATCTGAATAGACCATTAAGAGATTGCATCAGTCATCAAAAACCCCTCAACAAAGAAAAGCTTGCAACCAAATGATTTCACTGGTAGTTTCTACCAAAAATTCGAAGAATTACTAGCACTCACTTTCAAACTCTTTCAAAAAATTATTATCTGAAGCCAGAATTACTCTTTACCAAAGCCAGGTAAGGACATCATAAGGAAAGAAAAATACTGACCCATATCCCTCATAAATGTATACTAAAATCCTCAACAAAAATGATTAGCAAGTCAAATCCAGTCACATAATAAAAAGATTATCCATCATGAACAGTGGGACTCATCCCAGGAACGCCAGGGTGGTTCGACTCAAGAAAATAAGTCAAAGTGACAAAGCAGATGAATAGCATGGAGCAGACAAAGTACACAAAGCTTTCAGATGATGTGCAAGAGACATTCAACACAACTCAACACCCTTTCGTGATAAAACGCTATGAAAATCAGAAATACAGAGAAAATATCTCACTATGATAATGGGTATGTATGGAAAAACCACAGCTAATCTCATACTCGGTGGTGAAGACTGACAGCTTTCCCCCTAAAATTAGATGCAAGACAAGGGTGTCCACGCTCACCATTCTGCTCAAGATGGTAGTAGAGATTCTGACCACAGCTATCAGGAGAAAGACATTCAAAGTCTCCACATTGGAGGAGGTAATACGATCTCTATTCACAGATGACATGATCCTATATATAGTAAATCTCAAAAAATCCACAAAGCTATTCTAATAAACAAATTCAGCAAAGATGCAGGACACATGACCAGCATATAAATATCAGTTGTATTTTTACACGTAAGACATGAACAATCTAAAAAGACTAAGAAATTCCGTTGACAGTAACATCTAAAATAACGAAATATTGAGGAAGAATAAATCTAACAAGGATGTGAAAGACTTGTATGCATTGTTGAAAGATCTTAATAAGTGGGGAGATGTTCCATGTTCATGGATAAGAAGACTTTAAGATCTGAGTACTACCCGGAGTGATTTACAGATTCAGCACAATCTCTATCAAAATTCCGAGAATTTTTTCTCATAGAAATAGAAAAGCCAACCCTCAAATTCACATGAATTTCAAGGTTCCCCAAAGAGTCAAAACTAAACTTGGAAAAAATTAAACTTTGGAGCCCTCACACCTCCCCACTTCAAAACTTCCTGTGAAGCTGCTGTCACTAAAATGTAGGAATCAGTACACGGATAGACATGGGGACCAATGGGGTAAAGTGGGGAGCCCAGAATTAAATCCTCGAGTACAGGCTCAGTTATTTTCAACAAGGGTCCCAAGGCCATTGGACGGGTGGGGGCGGGGGCGGGAAAGACAATCTTTTCAACAAATTGTGCTGGAAGGACTGGATCGCCACATACAAAAGTATGAAGTGCACCCTTAATGCCAAATTAACTCAGATGAGAGACGTAACCCTCCGAGATAAAACTATTAAAATCGTAGGAAGAAAACACTGGGGAAAATCCAATGATGTTGGCTTATGTGATAAATCTATGGATTTAATACCAAAGCACAGGCAACAACAGAAACAGATAGATTGAACTTATAAGAATTTTTGTGCAGCTCTTGGCTTGCAAGGAAGAGTTTTCCAGGCTCTCCTTCTGGGCTTCCCTGAAGCAGAAGAGGTGCCCACTCTGTCGGGCCCCAGCTCTGGCCTTAGGACATGATAGGGGCTCTGCTTGGTGGGGTCAGAGCTGGAGAAAGGACCAGGGGTCTCCAGCAACCTCACAGAGGTGTTCAGGAACCTGCAGGGCCAGCTACCTCACTGTGGGGGTGCCTGGGGGAGTTTGGGGTGCACAGGAATCCCCAGTTCCCACCACAAGGGTGTCTGGCTGCCCCATCCTCCTGTCCACCCCAGAACCAGTGCCCGCTGGCCCTGAGGGCAGAGCCTCCCCTGGCTCCGTGGCTGCTGTGGGCAGCCCGGGAGTGAGCCCCGCTTTCTTCCTGCCCCTGGACGCCCTGCATGTCACCCGTTACAGATGGCCAGCTGCCCGTGGGCTCCAACTTCTGACCCATGGTTCCTGTGGATGGACCTCGAGTCCTTCCTCTCTGATGAAGAGACACAAAGTCCCTGCCCGACCCAGGACTTCTGATCCAGAGCGGGCGCGGCGGGCACAGAACACGAGCCGGCCTCTGCGTGGAAGCGTGCCCAACGCTGGCGTCTCGCTGCCCTGCCACGGTCAGCAGGCCCACCTGGAGAATGCCCCGTGTAGGGGTACAGGGCCTGGACGGACACCCCAGCCCCCGCCGCCGCTGCAGGGGCCCCGGCCTGCCTTGCTGCCCCTGGCAGAGGCGCTCTGGGAGGGAGGGAGGAGGTGGCAGGATTCACTCGGGGCTCAGAAGAGACCAGAGTCTTTATCTGGTGCAGAAAGCCCCGGGGGACCCTGCTCTTTCCCACAGCTCTCCGTCCAACCCTGGCCGCAGGCCCCCCGGGGGCCGGGAGCAGAAAGCTCCTTTCCCAGGCCCGGGAGGGCAGAGGCTGGGGGTGGGCCGCGGCGGGGACGGCCGGCCAGGGTCTCTCCTCCTCGGCTGGGCTCGGGGTCAGGCTGGAGGACAGGGCTGCTGGGGCTGAGACAGACGGTCCTGGGGAGTGCTGGCCAGGCCCCCTGCTGACAGACGTCCCTCACCCCCACGGTGTCCCCCCCCCCATCCACGCTCCATCTGTGGCACTTTCGTCCTTTCCCTGCTTTCGGGTCCCCCGGGGGGTTTGCTCTAGGATGCCCTGGGGCCTTGGCACAGCCTTTCTGTCCCCGGGATACTCATCGGCCCCCTCGCTGCACCGCCCTGGCCCTCCCCGACCAGCTCACCCTGGCTTGAGTCACACAGGCCTCCGGGATAAGCGCACAAGCCTTGGATCAGCGATGGATCAACCGTCTTCGCGGCGGGGTCCGGAGGGGCTGTGTGTGGCCGGCGTGTGGTCACTCCCCACGTGCTCGATGGCCACACGGCCTGCCCCGGGCCTCTCAGAACGGGCCCTCCATCTTCGCAGAGGGGTTCCGCCTGCCCTTGAACTTGGTACGAGTGGAAGCACGAAGGCTCCTCCCTGTCCGGGGCCTCACACGCGGCGCCGTGGAGAAGGTGTGTGCAGAGGGCCCGGCATGTGCACGCTCAGGGCAGCGGAGTCCTTCCCCCCACAAGACCCGTCCTTCCACCCACCCCGCCTGGGGGCACCTGTCCAGGCACCCAGTGCCCCCGTATCCATCTCCCTACAAAGACGCAGCGCGGGTTTTGCAGATTAATAAGCAGGGCGGCTGCGGCCCAGTGCGAGGAGCCTGCACCAGGGAGCTCTGTGCGGCCCCTGACCCCGCCGCCGAGCTGGGGCCCCGGCCTGGCGGTGCCGCCCCGCCTGGGTGGCGCTGCGCGGTCCTACTTGAAAGGCCTTCGCCGGGGCTGCCTTCAAGAGGGGACAATTGGCCAGAGGCCTGGGGCTTATTCATGCAGAACAGCGGCAGGAAGCGCTTGCAGCCAGCGTCAGAGTGGGCAGCGCCCAGGGAGGGGCCGCCAGGCCTGGGAGCGGTCGCTAGGCAACGGCGCCCCCAAGCATCTCGGCAGCCTCGCTGCTCCACCGTGGTCCTGTCCTGCCCAACTTGGGGTGGGGGGCCCAGGGTGGAGAACCAGGGTGCTCAGTATCCTGCTCCCCGTTTACAGGCAACTCGGATGGGATGGGAGACGAGGGGCAACGTGAGCTCTGTCTGGGCCTACCCCGGTGACGGCCGAAGGATACTCCCAGCATGCTCTGCGGCTCTGGGATGGATGGACCTCCAGCCCCGCTCACTCTGCGCTCCCTGAGGGCTGGGCCCCAGCCTTGGCCCTGCCTCCTGCCTGCCCGCCCTCCCTCCCTCCTTCCGGGGGAAGAAGGTGGCACTTTGCAGTAAAGTTGTGACGACGGCTGGGGGACCTGTGGGGGACGGCAGGGCAGACGCTGAATGCTCGCGGGGTAACAACAACGACGGCACGGAGAGGTGGGCCCTCGGGTGCCAGGCAGGAGCCTCTGCTCGGCCAGGCGCAGCATGTGCAGGGCGGCTGAGGGGCCTCCACGGGAGGCAGGGCTCCCGGCCTCCGCTCCTCTCTGCTTGCTCGCACGCCCACTGGGGGGCCTGGGTGTGCGTTACACACACGCCTGCTTCGCCCATCTGGGGGCTGTTGGCACCTGCTGCGCCCGAGCCCCGGCCCGTGGGCCCCTTACAGACGCGGCGGCCGGGAGCCGGGCCCTGCACACGCCCTCCCTGCTGGCTGCGCCCTGCTCTCAGCCTTCCTTTGCCCGCCTGCCCCTGACATGTTTGAGAAGCACGAACAGGCTGTCCTCTAGAGAGCCCTTCCCTGGGGCAGCCCCGCGGGCCGCGCGTGTCCAGGTCACCTCATCCCCCTCCCCCACCACGCTGTGGCCCCTGCCCACTGGCTGGCCGGGCCTGGGGTGGGGGCACTGAGACTCGAGCGAGCTAACGCGGGCCCCTCTGCTGGGAGGCGCGGGCTCCAGGAGCTGGGGCGACGCTCTCCCTGGACCAGCCCCAGCAGGGCCAGGCCTCCCCCAGGCCCCACTAGGGAGACGCTCACATGTCCCCCGAGGCCTGTGGGGACCCACCTGCGGGTCCCTTGAGAGCACCCTCCAAGTGCTGCCCCGAGACCCTCTGTAGGGCAAGGAAAAATGTCAGGCTTTTCCGCCCTCCCGCCATCAGGATAGATGACGGATCCTCACGGCCCTGAACGCGGGCCTGATGGCGGCACCTGGCGTGGGGTGTGGGCCTAGGTAGACGGGATTCACCTGGGCGGAGACTGGGCTTTTGAGGTCTGCGTCGCGTGGACGCCAGCAGAAGCCGAAAGTAGAAGCCGAGAGAGAAGCAAGAGAAGCAGAAGCAGAGAAGGCCGGAGAGCCCAGATAGAGTAAAGATTTGCTGGGGGCTGGGAGCCTGCCAGCCACCCGGCCCCCCAGCACCCCTGCCTGCCGTGTACCGGGTAAACCCCAGTAAAAAACCTGCAAAACCCCGAGGGCTCCAGGACTCCTCCTTCACCCGGTCTGCTGGATCAGAAAACCTGCTCTGTGTCCAGTCCTGACGCTACACCCTCCCAGCACCCCAGACGGGGCCGGGCTCGGGGGGCTGGGCCGGCTCCGAGCCGGTACCCCACGAGGAGGCTGGGCCGGGCTCTCCCGGGGTTGCGGGCTCCAGATTAGACCAGGCCTCTCGGGCCGCCAGCCGGCTCGGCCGTGTCGCGGGTGAGATGGCGCCATCTGGGCTGCGGCTGCCCCCTGCGCCCCTGCGCCCGCGTGGCCCTGAACCCATTGCCAGACCAGGGGGCAGGTGAGCAGCTCGGGGTGGGGGGCAGGGCTGGTGGGGGACGAGCAGGGGCAGACCCTGTCCCAGACCAGCGGCTGCACCTCCTTCATCTCTGCTCCATCCTCCTCCTCTTCCCTTTGAGGGAGTGGGGGTGGGAAGGAGAGTAAATGCATGAACAAGCTGAGGTGGGGGGCGGGGGGGGGGGAGAGTGGGGGGTGGGTAGGGGGCAGATAAACCTCATTTCCTACTTTGACTCTGAAAGAGGACAGAGCTTGGAGTCATGGCCTGCCCCTACCCCGCAGCTCCTTGGGGTGGGGTCCCTGGGGTGAGTAGCCCCTTGAAGTGCTCAGGCAGACCCCCCCAGGAGCCCAGAGGGGCAGACCCACCCAGGGGCTCTGCGCCCGCCCTCTCGGCGCCCTGCCGGGCCTGGTGCATGGCGGGAGGGCAGGCGGCCCCCGGGGACGGTCCCAGGTGAGCGAGGCGAGGGGCAGGTGTTGAGGGAGCGGGGGCGGTAGAGGAGGCCCCCCTGGAACAGCCGGAGCTGCCCGTGGCCGAGTCTAGCGGCAGGAGGACGCGGGGCAGGGTCTCTATGACCCGAGCTGACAGGGTGAAGGGGGAGCCCTGGAGCCCTCGGTGGCTTTGCAGGCTTTTATTGAGTTTACTGGGTCCACAGCAGGCAGGGGGGCCGGGGGGCCGGGAGGCTGGCAGGCCCCCCAGCCCCCAGCAGGTCTTCACGCTACCTGGGCTCCCGCGTTGTCTCGCGCTCTCTCCGCTTCTCTCGCGGCTCTCCTGGCGGCCCCGTGACGCCGCCCTTGTGAGCCCAGCCTCTCAGCCCAGGTGTCCCCACTTACGCACGCCCACACCCCACTCCAGGGGCCGCCAGCAGGCGTGCGTTCAGAACCGCAGGATCCGTCATCCACCCTAATGGCGGGAGGGCAGAGAAGCCTGATGCTTTTTACCTCACCCTACACCGTGGCTCCCGCCCTGCCGGCCTCACACCCTCACCTGCACCAGCGCTGCCCCCGGTCAGGCGTCGGGCCTGGGGGCATCACCTCACGACACCCTCCTGGCCCTTCCCGAGGCCCCTGCCTGCAGGTGGACCCCGCCAGCCCCAGAACCGGAAGTGGGACCCCAGGGGGGCTGGCCTGCTCTGCCTCAGCCCAGAGGGAGGGGGAGCCCCGGGGGGCACACTGCCCAGGTCACACTGTGGGTCCCCTGCATGGCGCCTGGCTGCTTGCCCTGAGCCAGAGTGCACCCCAGGGGCCTCAGAGAGGCCAGTGTAAAAGCCCCTGGGGAACCAGCCCTTCCTCGCGGCCCACTGGATGGTGCCTCCTCCCTCCCAGGGCAGCAGCCGGGCCAGCAGGGTCCTGGGAGGCTTCCTGCCCCCCAGCTCCCTTGATGGGGAATGGAGGGAGGGACAGCAGGCACTCTGCATCCATCTGGGTAGCCTGGGGGTAGCAGGGCCTCCGGCCATGGTGCCCACCACCCATGCCCGGGGATGCTGACCCTGTGCCACAGGTTGGGGAGGGGAGCAGGGCCCTGGGCAGTGTCCCAAGGGAGCTCAGGAAACAGATGCCCCAAGAGGACGTGGCTGGGCCTCCAAGTGGCGCCCAGCAGGGCAGGCCAGGGAGGGCCTGAAGCCAGGCGCCCCTTCCTGGGCCCAGGGAATGCCCGGAGGACGCACCCAGAGCCCCTGCAGGTGCTGGGGCCTGCCGCAGCTGAGCCAACAGTGGCGCTGGCTCTGTCCTTCCAGGCCAGCGACCCCCCGCCACCTGTGCCGTCTGCTGCCCGCCGCTGTCCCCAGGATGGGCGAGGGTCCCGGCCTCAGCCACAGCTCCCCAGGGGCCATGAGGGGCAGCGAGTTGAAGTGGCCCCTATCACCCAGGGCCCTGCTCTGGCTGCTCCTCTGCTGGGCCCTCTCCTCCCGCGCCCCCTTCCCCGCATCTCGGGGAGCAGCCTGGACCACTCTGCTGCGCACCCCTCCTGACCCTCCGGCCCGCTCTGCGCCTGCGCTGGCTGCCTGCGCCCCCTGCAACTGGCTTCTTCTGCTGTCCCCCTCCCTGCACTGGGAGGTGGTCCCCGCAGGCTTCTAGAACAGCGCCTGCGCCCAAGTCAAGGAACTGTCTCGAGGGTCCGCCAGCATTTGCTGTTATAAGCCAAACAGTAAATGTTTTTGACTTGGTGTGTCCAAGGTCCCTGTCAAAACCACCCGCTGTCGGGGAGAAAAGCAAAGACTCAGGGACAGTGGGAGCAGCGGCGGCGGGAGAGGCCCCGTCACACCTTATTGACAGAGGCAGGCGCAGGCGGACTTGCCTTGGGTTGTCACTCACAGGCCCGGGGTCACCCAGGAGCCGGCACTGACCTCTCCTGCCCTGCACCCAATGTGGGCTCGGGCCACGTGGGGGCTGTGCAGCAACCAGGCCTCAGTTCCGGCCAGGAGCAATGCTCCGTGAGCAAGGGAAGGGTTGAGTCCTGCAGGGTCAGGGGGTCAAGGTCAGAGAAGGCCCACCTGACCAGCCGTGTTCCGCCTGGGCTCCCAACCACTCAGAGACGTGGGGGACCACCCTCCCCTCAGGTCCCCAGGGCCCACTCTCTCCTTCTGGTGAACCTGCCGGGTCCCCCAGAGCCTCTGGGGAAGACTGGAGTCCTGGACCTCACAGGAGACGTCAGGCCCAGTCCTCTCGGCCGCCTGGCCAGTGCTGAGGCTGGTCCTCCGCTGGGCACTGGCTGAGGGGTGCTGAGGTGCACACCTTGTCTGCCCGGGGCCCTGAGCCCCATCTTCCCGCTGCCATCATCCCCATTACATGCTCAGTGGGGGAAACTGAGGCTCCAAGAGGTTGTCATGTCCCACGGTCCCAGGGCAGAGTGGACACTAGGGGGGTCTGCCTGTCCCCACAGGCCACCCATTTGGGTTTTTAAATGATTGTTCTTATGCTTCCTTATTTGCCTGCCATCTTTCTGTCTGTCCATCATCTCTCTCTCTCCACTGTCGGTGTGTCCATAAATCTGTTATCCACCCCTCTTCGCCCATGGATTTATCTGCGTTACCTCCCAGTGGACTAAACTATTTCCGGCGAACTCAGTGCCAACGTGAAGAGTGACCCTCTTCACCAGGCGACCAGCAGAGACCGAGGGGTATGAATACAACTTCCTTCCCAGGGGACGATCCCTGCCGGGTTTTGAGGGATGAATAGAAGTTCACCAAGGGCTAGCCGGAAAGTGACCAAGACACAAACATTCTCCCAGACCTGGATAATGGGGTGAGGAACAAACTAGCCCCAGCCTTCAGCCCACGCCCACCCTGCCTCACTTCCTGGAGGTGGGGCCAGAGTCCAGCTGATGCCGGAGGCCTCGCTGGCAGGCGGCCAGTTGCCTGACTCTCCACTTTGATGCCCAAGCTACCCTGCCGTGAGGGGAGGTGGAGGTGGACGAGCCCTCGGGAGCGCACGCCCACCCTCGCAAACCCCACGTTCTCCGTTCTTTTTTTTTTTTTTAAAGATTTATTTTTATTTATTTGTTTATTTATTTATTTATACAAGCACTGGGTACAGTCAGAAGTGCGGGAGGGTGAGAGAATCCACCAGAGCCAGAGCGGGGAGCAGAGCAGGCAGAAGGACCGAAGGACACTGCTGAGGGGAGCAGCGGGCGGCAGGAGAGGTCTGCGCGCCATGTGGGACCCTCCTCCGGTGGCCGGGGAGCAGCCGGGGATCGAACCGGCGCCGCAGAGGCCGCGGGCAGCTTCGCAACCCAGCGCTCAACCGCTGAGCCACCGGGGAGGCCCCGTTCTCCGTTCTTGAAAGAGGGCGCCCAGGATAGCTGTGGTCAGGCCCTCGGCCGCCAGAGAGCGGGCAGAGCCCGAGAGGCCAGCAGGTGGCCCCTGGTGGGTCTTGACTCTGCCACGCCCTGACTTCAAACAGTTGTGGGGGAGCCGGCCGCTGGCAGGGACGGGAGGAAAGGGGGCTGCTTCTTCCAGGCATTGCCCCTGAAAGACGCTCCACATCTGGGGTGAAAACCTGTGTTGTTATGTGAAATCCTAATTTCCTGGGCGGCTGGTGTTATTGGCTAACTCTGGCCGCCTCCCTCCAGCTGAGCGTGGAGCTGCTCCCTGGGCTGGCTCCCCAGCAGCTCACTCCCCACTCCCTTGGCCGTGGGGCTGTAGGGTAAGTAGAAAGCATCAGGCTTCTCTGCCCTCCCGCCATTAGGGTGGACGATGGATCCTGCAGTCCTGAACGCACGCCTGCTGGCGGCCCCTGGAGTGGGGTGTGGGCGTGCGTAAGTGGGGACACCTGGGCTGAGACTGGGCTTATTAGGGCGGCGTCACGGGGCCGCCAGCAGAACAAACAGAAGACCCACGAGAGCAGCAGAGCCCGCCAGAGAAGGCCGAAGAGCCCAGGCAGAGAGAAGACTTGCTGGGGGCTGGGAGGCCTGCCAGCCCCCCGCCCCCCCGGGCCCCTGCCTGCTCTGTGCCTGGTAAATCCCAAATAAAGCCTGAAAAGCCACCGAGGGCTCCAGGGCTCTCTCCTCCTTCACCCTGTCTGCTCGGGTCATAGAGAACCTGCCCTGGCCTAACCTGCTCCGTGTCCTCCTGCCCTTCCAGGGGGGCCCACCCCTCTCTCCACCGGACCCCAGGGCCAGTCCTCCCCCACACCAAGTCGCCCGCCCGCCCCTCGTCCAGGTCCCTGGGCCGCGAGATGGAGGGCGCCCACCACCAGCTTTGTTCTGGGTCCCTGGAGGGCAGGAGGGCGTGTCAGAGAACCCCAACTTCGTTGCATTCGGGGGGCCTTTGTGGAGAGGAGCCAGGCCAGGGCGGTGGAGGTGGGAGAGCTCGGGTTTGGCTCTCGATGGCCACCCATGGGGGGCTAAGGCTCCCAGCCTGCCCCGGGGCCTCTGCCCGGCGGGCTCCTTGCTGCTGCCGTCAGGCCGAGGCCACGGCAGGTTCCCAGAGCCTGGGCAGGACCTGTGGAGCCCGGCATCACAGAACCCATGAAATCCTCTTTTAAAATGTCCCGCACATGCAGCAACCCCCATCGGCTCCGACACTGGCGCTGACCACGGCATCCTGACGGGAAAGAGCTGCCCCGAAGTCCCCCGCGCGTCCAGCCCGCACACGCTCCCCCTCCGTCCCTCGTGGCTCCCCGGTGCCCTCTGTCTGAAGCCCCACCACCCTCGAGGCGGGACCACGCTGGCACCTTTTTGCCTCTGCCGCTCCCAGGGTCAGGGCCGGGCGGCCATCCCACCTGTGGCCCCACCTTCTGGGTTTCCCCGAAACTCAGATGTCCCCCAGCCCCCAAGACACCGAGACGCTCAGTCTGGGCTCCCAGCAGCGTTTCAAAAGAGTTTGTTTTCTTTCAAAACAGAATGTATCGAGCGTCCGGTCGGCCAGTGCATCCAGGGCCAGCGAGAGGGGAGCGCCGCGGCCACCGGGCCTGCTGAGTCGACAGCACAGACAGGGCAGTGGCCGCGGGAGCGTGGCCGGACCCGGCGGTGGGAAGCACCGAGACCGCTGAGCCCGGGCCAAGCCCGCGAGGGACGGCAGGGCCGAGCCTGGGGGCTTCCGCTGGGGCAGGCCGCCTCGCTCCGCCCGCCCCCCCAGCGCGGGGTCCCAGGCAGGGAGAAACTGAGGCCCTTCTTGAGGGTGGACAACGCCCCGGTCACCTCCTCTTCCAAGAGCCCTTGAAGCGCGGCCCTGACTTCACCCCCGGGCGGGGCGACGGCCCGGGGTTCCCCTCCGTCAGCGCTGCGCTGCCACGTGGCCGCCGGCCGAACCCGGCACGTCCCGACGCCCCTGCCGCAAGCCAAGGCCACCGGCAACTGCTGGCCAGGGCCACGCAAGGGGCGTCCTCGTTCCCCTGCTCCCATCTTGACCTCGAGCGGAAGCTTCTCGCCGATGCCGGCTGAGCAGAGGGTGGACGCAGCACAGGAGCCCCGGGCTGGCCTTGTGAGAAGCCAGCAGGCAGCACTGGGCCACTTGGTTATGCGGCCGGGGGTGGACTCTGAGACTCACCCCGGTGTGCGCACTGGGGGTCCTGTCTCTGTCACCACGTGGGGGCCTCTCGGGGTGCTCCCGAGGTGCGGCAGGGGCATGGGGCCGCCCTGGCTCCCACACAGGCTCGGGTCTGGCCAGCAGGAGAGGACCACGCCTGGGCTCCCGGAGCTGGGACCCAGTGGGTGCATGGAGAGACCAGTGGTCACTGCGCGCCAAGCGGCCTGTGTGACCTCAACTCCGCACCTGCTTGGAGTCGCCCCTGCCAGGGTGTCACTGGACAGCCTGCGGCCGGCTCCCCTGCTGAGGCCTCCGCGCTGCTCTGGCGGGCCAGCACTTGGCTCCTCCCTGGGCCCTGCAGCTTTCCCTGGGTGGACAGATGCGTCGCCCTGACTGTTCACACCAGCAGGTTCACACCACAGTTCACAGCAGCAGGACATGCTGATCTCCTCTCCTTGGCAACCGTGAGCAGGGCTCCGTAGGGGCACCAGCGTGGATGGGGCTCCGGGGGGGCACCTGTGTACCCCTCCATGTGTCCCCACTTCTCTGAGCACACGGTCACCCGCGAGTGGGATTTCCAGGCCGTGTGGCAACTCCAGGTCCCACCGGTTAGTTATGCTTTTGCACCAAGATGGGGAAGGCAATGGGAGCAGGCTGGGGGCCTGGCTCTGGGTCCACCGTTAGCTGGCCGGGTGCCCTGGCCCAACCCTGGGCAGCGCCAAGCCTGCCCTTGCTCAGGGTACCGCGGGTGGGGTGAGGAGGCTGTCACTTGAGGGAGGGCCCCATGGCTGTGGTCTGGCATTTGGGGTGCCCATGGGATGCCAGCCCCATTCCAGGCTGCGAAGGGCCATGGGCAACGGGACAGATGAGCATCTGGCCGTACCCCCCTCGCAGCCCTGGAAACTGCCTCCCAACCTCTCTGCCCAGCCGGGCCTGGGATGCGCTCCTCTGCCACCAGCCCTGCTCCCCCCAACCCAGGCCTCCATCCTGTGACCCCAGGTTACTTGGGGACAGTCACAGAGCTCCCACGTCCACGATGGGGCTGGCCTGACCCAGAGAGGCCAGAGGACCTCAGGATGGGCTGCCGCCGGGCCCCTTTCAAGAGAGATCTGATGGGAGAGACCAGTCCCGTTCACTGGGGACTCTGGCCTGCCCCTCCCCCAGCTCACCCGCCCCTCTCCGCCATTCCAAGTGACCTTAGCCCCCGCAACGCTGGAAGGGACGTCAGCTCTGTGTGGGCGGCAGTTGGTATGTGGACCCGAGGCCTTTGGCACCTCTCAGAGGCCTGCGTGGCCCCTGGACACCTCTGGTGATCCGGCCCCAACCTTGCCACCTCGGGTGCAGCCCAGCCACTGCTGACTGGGCAGCACCCCTGGGGCCCTCCAGCACAGGCCCACTTGAACCCTGTGTGGCAGGGATGGCCCCCACTTTACAGATGAGGACACTGAGGCACAGAGAAAATGACTTGTCCCCACGAGCCTGTGGGAGATTGAACCCCGGGTCGGGAAGGCAGCGCCAGCTCTCACTCACGGACCAGGCCAGGCTTCCCCACCAGCCCCTGCACCCCTGAGGCCTCAGCCTCGAAGGGCCTCTCGGAAGGGCCTGGGCTCCATGTGCCAGCTGATGGCCCCACCGCCCCAGGGGGCCTGGATGCCCTGGGAGGCCGAGCCCTGTGGAGACCACTCAGGCCTCAGCACCCCAACGCCAAGCTGTGCCAGGGAAAGGCTGGGAGAGCTCGAGGCCTGCACTCGGGGCTGAGGCCCAAGGAGCTTCAGGGCCTGGGAACAGCCCTGGGATGGTGCAGTGCACACTCTGTGCAGCCTGCAGGGGCCTGGGATGGGCCGGGGCTGCCCCCTGTGGGCTTCTTGCACACAGACCTGGGAGAAGTCGGCTGCTTCGGGCCTCATGGCGGTCTCACAACTACATGAGAACCAGCTGGCTGGGGCCCAGAGCCGGGGCAAGGGTAGGGGTGGGGCAGGGGGCCCACTGTATCCCTTGCTGATATTCCAGGCGAGGCTGGAGCTGCCTGAGCTCTGGGGAGCTACCCCCCACCCCCACCAAAGGCAGGGCTCAGGCTGGGCCCGAGTGCCAGCTCCCCGTCGTTTGTGCTGTGTGACCAGGGCCCTCACGTCACATCTCTTAGAAACAGAGAAATGTTTCTGTGTGAAATGGCAAAGCCAATGGGTGGGGACGGTGTAAAGGTCATTACACAGGTCATTACTGCCCTGTATCAACTGTGATTATATGCTGTGGGTTCACCGTCAGCCCTCCACTGAGTGTTAATAATAATTGCCTCATTTAACCTGAAATTTGGATTCAGATCAGATTCTGGAGCCGATGTTCGTAATTGCTGCGTCTCCAACCAAAAACCGGTTGGCAGCTGCCACGCATCCATCCCCTGCCTGGCAGGCGGCAGCCAAATGATTCGCGTCCTCTTCTTCTGATCATCGTGACATCCCTGAGGGCGCTGTTATCATCACCCCCACTTTACAGATGATGAAACGGTGGCCCAGAGAGGGCAGGTGACCCACCAAGTTCACACAGCCGGGGGGCGGCTAGCCGGGTTTGAGCCAGACCTGTGTGACCCCCGGACAGCTCGCAGTCACCTGCTCTGTGCTGTGTCCTAGCAGGGGTCGCCCACCTGTCTACCTACAGTGGAGTGGAAACTAAGTAGGCGTGGCCGCCACAGATGCCTGTCACCTGCGAGAGAGTGGCAAGTGTGTTCCCTGGAGCAGGATGTGCCTCCTGGACGCTGTGTCTTAAGAAAGAACCAAGTATTGGTGCTGTGGGCCCTGGGCCGTGTGACTGTACTGTAGGGACCCTACATCTCTCTACAACATCAGGGACGGGCAGCCCTGGCCCGTGGTTACTTAAATGAGGCAGAACAGTGATTGCCTCAGTGGAGCGGGCACTATTGTGGGTGGAGTAAGATTTCTAGAAAAGCTGGTGAGGCTCCCTGCATTGATGGAGGTGGCTAGTGCATAAAGAGACCCATCAAGGGCCCTCCCCTGGTGTCCAGGATATATTCTGGACCAGATACACATCGTGAAAGTGGTCACTACTAGAGCAGACCCCTACTTGGGGGAGACTTTTCCTCCTCTCGGTCTTCATCACTTTGTCTAAGGGCAAGCTCCAGGCATGAGTCTCTGCTGTGATAGAAACTCTGCCATCCTCCTGGCAGGGGAGAAGAGTCCAGGCTGGCTGGATCAACAAGGGGTGCCCTCAAGTGGGGAGAGCTCAGACAAGCCTCACCAAACTGTGAGCAGGCCTCCCAGTCTCAGGCTGACCTGCAGCCACACGTGCGAGATGGCCCCAAGCAGTCTTGCCACACACTCAGCTAAGGACAGAATGGAGCTGTGACCCACCTGCACCAGAGGAGGTGAGGCAGACCAGCTATCTGGGTCCCAGTGTGTTCTTTGCAGGCTTAAAGCAAAGCAAAGTAAAACAAAACAAAACAAAACAAAAATCAGCGTTCCCTGGAGGAGGGAGCAGACACAGCAGAGATTTCACGTTGCCTAGGATATAATGCAGAATCATTTGCATACAAAGAAATAGGAAATTCTGGCCCATGTTCAGGGGATAAAACTATCAACAGATGCCAACTCCAAGATGACTCCAACATTGAAACCATCAACTAACTTACAGCAACTCCTTCCACCCTAGCGATGATTTAAAGGAAAACATCTTTGACATGAAAGAGCAGATAGGAAACCTTGGGCAAGAAAGTGTTAAAGATAAGGATATTGAAATGGTAGCACTAACAAAATATTGTAAGTTTTTGTGAAATTATTGAATGGAGCCAACAGCAGAATGGAGATGACAGAGGCAAGAGTCAGTGAACTTGAAGATCAATAAAAATCATCCAGTCTGAAGAATACAGAGTGAAAAGATTGAGAAAGAAAGTGATCACAGGCCCCTGTGGGGCAATACCCAGAGATCTGACAGATTGTAATCCTAGCCCAGAAGGAAAGGTGGGCGGTGGGAGCGGAGACGTCCTTGAAGAAATAATGACCCCAAATCTCCCATACTTGGCAAAAGACACACATTCATGGATTCAAGAGCTCATAAAACCCCACACAGCGTAAATTCAAAGAAACCACACATAGACACAACAGGAAAAAACTGATAAAAAAAGAAAAAACAAAGGTAAAGAGAAAATCTTGAAAGAAGTTAGAGAACAATGACCCAAGAAGACCAGTTCAGACAATCTCTGGCTGCTTACGAGGGAGCTTGGGGGCAAGGAGAGGGACTAAGTGCTGGAAGGGAAGCAAACTCGGCAAGCCCAGAATTCTTCACCTGCTGAAGACATCTTTTTCTTCTTAAATTCCTTAAAATAATCTTTAGTAAAAGATAAATCTTTAAAGCAAAAATTATTACATTGGTGTTTTTTTTTTTTGCATGTATGCATGTATGACAGCTATAAAATAAAAAACGGGGAGGGGTCTCTACCTGAACTAGCGTAATATTAATTCTAATTAGCCTGAGATCAGGTGCATAGACTACAATTTTCAGAGTAGCCACATTCATACAAAAATAAATATAGCCCAAAACCAAGAGCTAAACTAAAATGGAAAACTTAAAAATATTGAAAGAATCAAAAAATATGCAGGCAAGACAGAGAGCACAGGAACAATCCATAGAAAGGATGAAAATCAAATGTTAATATTCTAGACACCCCAGTTGAAAGCAGCAGATTGACAGACTGGATTAAAACTGGACAAAACAAAACAAGTCTCCATTACGTGCTGCCTAAGAGACAAATAGTTTGAAAGTAAATAAACACAAGGGGGCTTGTCTTAACTGAGGTTTATATTAGTAGTTGACTTAAAGACAGACATTTTGTTATGGTAAAAGGGATGATTAATCAGGAATATATAGCAATTATGTATTTCTATGTCCCTAATAACAGTGATTCAAAACAAAGGAGGCAAAGTTGACAGGCTGAAGGGAAGGAAGGGGTCATTTCATCATTTCGTATAGCTCAGGGGTATTTTAACGCCTCCCACTTAGCAACCAGTAGAACAACTATACCACTCAGACACTCAGCGAAGACATGGAAGGTAGGAACTGCACCGTCCGTCACCCTGACCTGGTTGATATTTACAGAACACCATACCGGAGGCTGCAGAGACGGCTTCCTTCTGAGTGTGTGTCCACCCAGACGCCGTGTGCTGGGCCATCAAGCAAGTCCAGGGAATTAGAACGGCTAGAATTTCTGCAGGGTGTGTTCTCTGAAAATAAGTAAATCTAATTAGAAACTAATGACAAGTCATCAAGAAAACCCAAAATATCTATGAATGATTCATGGAACTACAAATGACTCATGAATTAAAGATGAAATTTTTCACAAGGGAAGCCAGAGAAATAATTTGAACTGAATGGGAGTGAAAAATATATCAAAATCTGTGGAATGTAGCAAAGCAGTGCTGGGAGGGCAAATAGAACTTTAAATACTTAGGGCAGAAAACAAGAATGATCTGAAATCAATTACCCAATGAGCCACCCTGGGAAGCTAGAAAAAGAAGAGCCAATGTAAAACAAATTAAGAAAAGGAAGGAAATAACAGAGAGAGGAAGAGGGAGGGGGAGAGAGAGAGAGAGAGAGAGAGAGAGAGAGAGAGAGAGAGAGCAGGAACCAATGAAATGGGAAGCAGACAAAAGCGAAACAGAAAACAAAGTCAAAGCTTATTCTTTGAGAATATTGAAAACAATCGATAAACTTCCAATGAAAATGTTGAAGTACAAGAGAGAAAGGACAAACACTGCTAATATCAGAAATGGAAGAAATATTGTTATCACAGACCCTGAAAGCTGCTAAGAGGTTATCTTGAGCATCCCGGGCCAGGGAGCTACCCACCTGGCACAGCAGACCTCTCCTGACTCACCCGCTGCTCCCCTCAGCAGTGGATTTCAGTCCGTCTGCCTGTTCTGCTCCCCACTCTGTCTCTGGTGAGTCCTCTCACCCCTCACACCTCTGGCCTGTACCCCAACTCTTGTATGCATAAATAAAATAAATCTAAAAAAAAAGAAGAAAATCCAGAGCTAGGTGGTTTCACTGGTTAATTTTATCAAACATTCAAGGAAGAAACAAACTAATCTCACATGATTTTTTTTTTCTGAAATGAAGGAAGATACATCACTCAATTTATTTTATAAGACCAGGGCCTAGCTCAAAACTTGACAACCACATTTTTTTTTTAAAGATTTATATTTTTATGCACACAAGAGCTGGGGTACAGGCCAGAGGTGTGGGGGGTAAGAGGATTCACCAGAGACAGAGTGGGGAACAGAACAGGCAGATTGAAACACACTACTGAGGGGAGCAGCGGGTGAGCCAGGAGAGGGCTGCTTCGCCATGTGGGTTTTTCTCTGGCCGGCAGGGGATCGAACTCATGCTGCAGAGGCTGCAGATGGCTTCATAGTGCGGTGCTTAACTCCTTGTGCCACCAGGGAGGCCCTGACAAACACATTTTTAAAAAGAAACTTGTAGACTAACATTTCTCATGAATATAGGCCAAAAAAATCCCTTTGAAATATTAGCAAGTCAAGTTCCACACTACAAAATAGTAACATATTCCATCAGGAGTCAGTATGGTTTAAGTCAAGACTATAAGGCAAGCGAAAAGTTTGAAAACCAATCTGTGTGACTCATATTAACCAAATAAAGTAGATAAATATCATGAATTTTAAAATAGATAGGGAGAAAACATTTGATCAAATTTTATGCCCATTTCTCATAAAATGATTCCAGCAAACTAAGAATAGTATGGAACATCTTCAAATTAATCAAAGACAAGCCTATACCCAGCAGTGAGCCTGAATTTTCTTTTCCTTAAGATCAGGAAAAGTTAATGATGCCTGCTTTCCTCATCCACTCAATACTGTATAGCAGTCCTGGCTACTGCAATAAAGGGGAAGCTACAAAAAGATTAAAAATTGGAATTAAAGAAATAAAACTGTTCCGATTGCAGCCAATAACCCCAGGGGACACGTGAAACAACTATTAGAACAAATACATGAACTTAGCAATGTTATAGGATACAAAGTTAATATATCAGGATTAACCATAATTTTATTTATTTAATTTTTAAAAAGATTTATTTATTTTTATACAAGAACTGGGGTACAGGCCAGATGTGCATGAGGGTGAGAGAATTCACCAGAGACAGAGCAGGGAGCAGAACAGGTAGACCGACAAAATACACTGCTGAGGGGAGCAGCGGGCGCCGCAGGAGAGGTCTGATTCGCCATGTGGGACCCTCGCCGGTCAGCAGGGATTGAACCGGCGCTGCGGAGGCTGCGAACAGCTTCACAGCGCAGCGCTCAACCGTCTGCGCCACCAGGGGAGGCCCAAACCATAATTTTATACAAATAGCAGAAAACAATTTTTAAATTCCATATAGACCAGCACTCCCTGCCACGCTGCCACCCCCAAAACTTAGGAATAATCTAACAAAACAAAACAACTGAAAAATCACAAAACATTGTTGAAATTTTAAGAAGACCAAAACAGAAGGAAAAATACACCATGTTCATAGATTGGAAAACTCAATATTAAATTGACAGTTGTTCTCACATTAATTTTTGTATTCAACATAATCCTGGCAAAAATTGACAAGATAAATGTAAAATTATAGAGAAATGCAAAGATATAGATAATAAAAACTATTTATAAATAATAACAGAACTCACCCCATTTCAAGATATACTTGCAAGCTACAGCATTTGAAACAGTTTAGTATTGGTGTAGGGACAGATTCATAGATCAAAAAAACAGAACATAAGTCCAGAAATCTACAAATATGGTCAAATTTGTGGAGCCCTGGCAATTCAGTCGAGGGGAAAGATGCGTCTTTTTCTTTTTTTCTTCAAACAATGGTTGAATCAACTGGACTTCCAAATGGAAAGATAAATAAACATCAACCCTTACTTAAAACTCTAAGGCCTCTAGTGTAGCAGAGGAGACCATTTTGTGACCTTGATTTCCTAGATAGAGTACAAAAAGGACAATCCACAGAAGGAAAAAATATCAATATATTGATCTTTGTTAAAATTAAACATTTTTGCTCTTTGGAGGACATGGGTAGAATGTGACAAAGCAGGGAGGTGACACACGAAGAGCCAATGTTTACGACACATCTTTCAGACAGAAGATTCATATTTAGAATATATAAATCTTTCTTACATTTAGGTCAATAAAAATGGGCCAAAGATTTGAATAAATATTTCATTAAAGAAGATACGCCAATAGCCACATGAAAAACCAACAATTGTGGATTGCAAGGACTGTGAGCTGTCCCTGCACACCCACTGGGGGTCACAAAAATTAAAAAGACAGAGGCCAAGCTTAGACATGAATATAACACAGCTGAAATCCTCACATATGCTGTTGGGAGTTTAAAATGGCCCCATCGCTTTGGGAAAATGTTTGGCATTGCCTTTAAAAAAGGGAAGCACACACCCTGATCCAAGATATTTACCTAAGAGAAATGGAAACCTGTGTTCACACAGGTTTGCCCCTGAATCTTCACAGCAGCCTTACCTGTAATAGCAAAAAGTGAGACGATGCAACTCCCCCTCCGTGGGTGAAGGTTTGAACAAAGCAGAGTGAGCCACACCGTGGAATACTATTCAGCAATGAAAAAGGAGCACGTTCCTGGTGTAGGTACAATGGGTACGGGTTTCAAATGGGTTCTGCTAAGTGAAAGAAGCCAGACCAAAAACAGAGCAGAAAAGAAAGCAAGGCGGCTGGGACACGGGAGGAGAGAGGACTGGGTTCCCGGGGCACAAGGAAAGATATTCAGGGTGTGGCTGTGCCCATAGCCTAGCTGTGTCATGGAATTGTACGCAGTTTATTATACACCATTATACGTCAACAAAATGGAATCGGGGGCCTCCCCGGTGGCGCAGAGGTCAAGCACTGGGTTGCGAAACTGCCCGCAGCCTCTGCAATGCCGGTTCGATCCCCGGCCTCTGGAGAGGGTCCCGCATGGTGCGCAGACCTCTCCTGCCGCCCGCTGCTCCCCTCAGCAGTGTACTTTGTCAGTCTGCCTGTTCTGCTCCCCGCTCTGGCTCTGGGGAATCCTCGCACCCTCCGGCGCCTCTGACTGTACCCAGTGCTTGTATAAATAAATAAATCTTTAAAAAAAAAGACTGGACTCGGGCAGTCATTGAGCCGTACATGTAAATTTGCTGTAAGTTACGTCAATCAAAATTTAAAAATGCATGTTTCATCTTGTACTCCCTGCCCCCCCCCAGTTCTCTGCTGCCCCCCCCTCCAAATCCACCTTTCAATGACTCCTACAGCATTTGATATGAAATCCACATCCCCATCCTGGCTGGTTGGACCCTGTTTGCTATGGACCCTGAGTGGTTTTCAGGATTTTGCATCTGAACCCACAAAACCCTAGTATATCGGGGTCCCAGGGCTTCAGTAACAAAGCCCCACAGACAGGGCGGCTCAAACAGCAGTAATTGTCCCGTTCTGGAGACTGGACTCCAAGTTCACGGGGGAGGCGGGTCTCCTTCCCGGGCCTCTGTCCTTGGCTGCCTTCCGAGACTGTCTCTCCCAATGTACCTGGGGCACCCCCTCTTCTTACAGGGACACCGGCCACCTGGGTTAGGACCCCCACATGCTCCATCACCTCTGTAAGGTCCCCTTCTGGGGTACCAGGACTTCAACACTGAGTGTGGGCGTGAGGGGCACAACTCAGCCTCTAAGGCCCACTCGACCCCCCCACGCCCCTCGTTCCCACCCCTCTGCGCCACTCACTGTCTCATCAGGAAGCATTTCCAGGCCCCCCAGGCCGGGTGAGTCCTGCGAGGATGCCTGGACACCCGCCTCGAAGCGGGAGACTCACTGGTCACGGCGGGCCGCGTCTCGCTCATCCAGACTCCTTGACGGGCCAGGGCCCAGCGCATACTGGGTACTTGCTGCGTGCAGAGGGGAGGGGAGGGCACGGGAGGGATGAGTCAGAGGGTGAGCGAGCCGTCCTGGCCACGCTGCTCCCCCTCCTCCCCCAGGCAGAGGGCGATGGGACCCCACACAGGGACCACGCTGGGGCCACCGTGACAGGCCGCTCCGTGCCGAGGAGGTCCCGGGCCGCCCGAAGTGCCGCCCGCGCCTGAGCTGGAAGGTGATGGAACAGGCTGCTCTGCAGCGAGGCTGGCGGGAAGCCACGGCCAGGTAGAGGGGCTCCGTGCCGCACGCGCACTCCTGGGTCCCCAGGGAGGAAACTCACCCTCCCACGCTCCTTCCCCAGCCCGGCCCCCGGCTGGGCCCCGGGCGCTGCTGAGTGGCCTGCGTGGGCAGGACGCTCCAGGGCTGGCTCCGGAGCCCTGGGCGGGAGGCGTCAACCTCAGCCTCCTCCGCAGCCAAGCAGGTCGCGGCCCCTCGCTTCCGCGCTGCCAGGGGCTGGGCGGTCCCGGGCTTGCGGGCACTTGCCCAGGCCAGGCCCTGCTCCCGCCACTTGCTGGCTGGCTCCCAAGGGAGCAGGCAGCAGCGCCCCATGCTCATCTGCCCGCCGACTGTCCCTCTGCTGTGGGCGCATCCATGGGTGCCCTGTGACGTGAGGACTGGGGTCCCAACCTCAGGGGCCCTGCAGACCGGTGGGCGTGGGGGCCTGCAGCGAGCCCTGTGGCCGCGGGGACGCTGTCCGGCTCCAGGCCTGGGTCTTGCGCGTGTCTCCCCGCTCGAGGACCAGCCTCTGCCAGCACCCGGCACCCGCTTGGCGGAGGAGCCTGGGGATTTCCGTCGGGGGAGGAGTGGCGAGCAGGTGGGGGCTGGGCGTACGCCTGCCAGCTCCACGTCCTTGGCCAGCCCTGGGGGTGCCCAGCGCCCTTGGAGTCCCTGGCAGGGCAAGGCCGAGCTGCCCTCTGTGGGGCCCTGTGCAAAGCCCCGCCCTTGCGGGCCCCGGCCGCTGGCCAGCCGGCCTTCCGAGGCCGAGCAGCGTGGAGCTGTGTGACCGGGTCGGCCTCCCGGCTCATGGGATTCCACGGCGGGCACCCGGCAGGGCGGGGCTGGTCAGCGGAGGGACTGGGGGCCAATCGGGCTCCAGGAAACAGGGTGCCGTGGGTCCCCTCCGCCACCGGCCTGCCGAGAGCCGGGGGGCTGCCTGTCCTCGGCAGTGGAGGGGGCCGGGGAAGAAAGCCGACAGTCTGGGGTTCATGCGGGCGATTAAAATTCCTTGGCTGCTGCCGCTCTCCGTCCTCCAGGAGAGGCACATTCCCTCTCCTTAATGCACGCGCGCTGCCGGGCGGGGCTGGCCACCGGGCGCTTTCCCTGCTGGCTGAGCCCAGACCTGGGCGGCTTCTTCAGAGGGGCCCGCTGATCACCTCCGGCTCCCCACGTGGGGTCTCCCTCTCCGGCCTCCCCAGGGCTCAGCCCTCAGCCGCAAGCACCGGACCCTGCGGAAGCCGCCTGGCCGCTGGCTGGCCGCTGTCCCGTGTGCCGGCGCAGGTGCTGGGAGCCGGCCTCTCCCGGGCCAGGGCTGTCCCCACCCCCGACAGACTCGCTGCCCGCGCTGGACCGAGCGCCAGGCCCGCGGTCTCGGAGCAGAGCCCGGAATGCCAAGCAGACTGTCCTCCCTGGGCCCTCATGGCCCCACGACCCCGCCCGGTTCCCACGCGCCCCACTCCCCCGGCCGGCCGGGCTGACTCAGGCGGCGGTGCCAGAGCCCAGGGACCAGGGCCTTGGACAGCAGGAACAGACGGGCTGGAAGCCAGGGCCGGTGTCGGCAGGGCCAGCTTCCCTGAAGCTGACAGACAGCTGTCCTCCTGGCACACGCCCCACCGCACGGCTGTGCCCAGAGTCCCCGCCGCGAGGACACGTCCGTGGGAGGAGGGCCGCCCTGGTGAGCCGCCCTGGCCTGTTCTCGCCACACGGCCCTCCCTGCAGGTAAGGTGTCCTGAGGTGCTGGGCATTAGAGGACTCCAGCGGGTGAACTGGGGGGCCAGTTCAATCCACAACCAGCTCTAACCCCCAGTGTCATTTCCTTGGGGGGCCTATCACTGCTGCTGCCCAGAATCAATCAAATGCGCCCGCACCCCCTCTCATTCCCCCTTCAAGGCCTACACGCCCTTATGGGCAGACCCGGCCTAGCCCCCCCCCGCCTCCCAGCAGTGCCCCGACAGGACAGCCGTGGTCGTCCGGGGTTCCGTTCTCTGTCCAGGGCCCAAGGGTCCAGCTGGAGCCACGTGGCCCTTCCTAAGGCCCAGTGAGGCTGGCAGGGACGCCCCACCCTCCCGAGGGAAGGGACCTGGCAGAGGGCAGCAACGCTCCCTGCCGCCCCCATGCACGCCCCCGCTGCCCAGGGCACACCTTCCTGCCAGGCTTTCTCATTGCCTCGCCCCTGGAAGGGGCTCAGACCAAGGGCCGTCCTGGCGGGAACCTTGGTGAGCGCTGCTCTCCGGCCAACGCCCCGTGCTGACCGTGCGCCCGCGGCCTTCCCGCCTGTTGGGGGCCGGGCGCCTGGAGCCAGGACGCGGGGCAGGTGGTGGTCTAGAAGGCAGCCGGCCCTCTTTCCTGCACGGCTGGCGGGACTCCAGTGCGGGGTGACTGCGGGCCGTCCCTTGGGTCTGCGAGCAGCAGTCCCTCCTGTGCAAGGCGGGGAGCTGGGCTCCAGGAGACCATGCCTCAGCCCTCAGACTCTCAGAGGGGAGCCCCCAGGCCTGGGCCCCGTGGGGGTGGTGGCCAGCAGCACAGGTCCGGTCCAGGGCGTTTTCTCGGGCACCGCCGCTGTGCCGCTAATTCCCACTCATGCGCGTCCAGGGCGCCCTCTGCGTGGGAATGGGCACAGTGTCCCGGTTCCTGGACCCAGAGGATCTGGGGCCAGGCTGTGCCGCCAGACCTGGTAGCCAGGGGCCAAGCTGCCTGGGCACTCGGCCTGGCCGCTTCCCAGCACATGCGTTCCCAGAAGACAGTGTGGGCGCCGGCAGGACCCGCTGTCCCAGAGAGCACGGCGCGTCCCTGCGGTGCCCGGGGCTCCAGGGACCGGCCCCTGAGGCTAGGGGACCGCCTGCCCTGGGACAGGGGAGGGGGCTTTCGGGGAGTCACCTGAGCCAACCACCGGGCACGGGGAGCCTCAGCTCCCCGCTTCACAGGAGGGCAGCCGGCACCAAGCCGGGAGTGGCCCGAGGGGCTTCTCTCTCACCTGAAGGTGATTTTGGGGGTTGAATGAGGCCCAGCCTTCCTGCTAAGTGGGTCCTCACCAACTTGGAGAACCCGGTACAGGGTGCGCCCAGCACCTGTGCCCCGTCCTGTCGTCTGACTCAGCAGCTCCCTTCCCAGGAGCCCCCACTGGCCCCGAGTCCCCCACAGTGACCACGGGCGGACCAGCGGCCACACCCCCGGCGTTAGACAAACCTGTCCTGTCCCCTCCGCTGAGAGGCTCCCCACACAGAGCGGGGGCTGTGTGCAGCGTCCAGAGACATTCCAGATACGCCCACCAATTCCCAGACACCCCACGTGTGCTGGAGCCTTTAGACCCGGAGCGGGGCCACAAGGGGTCCCAGCACCCCTGGGGCGGGAGTGCCCGGAAGGTGGTTTTTCTTCTTCCTTGTGCTTTCCTAGTTCATCTGAATTATGTAGAAAGAGACTTTGCTTATATAATCAACGAAGAAACGGCCCTGGGACTTGATGGTTTATCACAGCTTCCCCACAGAGGTGCTTCCTGGGGGTGGGGGTCAAGGGGCAGAGCTGACCTCTGACCTAGTAGTCAGTAGCTGAGGCAGCCCCAACTGTTCCCTGGAAGGAGGGGACAAAGGAGCCAGATTTGGGTCTGGCAAGACAAGAGTCTTTTGTCCTTAAACTTGGAAGTCAGCCCTGTCATAAATTTTGCTTTCTTGGGAAGGTTCTGGAGATTCTTGGAGATTGAGGATGTAGAGGTATAGGAAGGACACGTTGGCTTGCAAAGTTAGGATGCCCAACTCAGCCCAACTCAGCTCCTTGAGGTTGCTCCATGGCATGCGTAATCGGGAGGGCGGGAGCAGACACCACCTTCAGGTACAGCTGGATCCAGGTGCTCAAACAAAGCACTAGGGTTCTCTGGGACAACACCAGTTTCTCGTCTTCCTCTTCCTCCCTGTCCCCTCTTTCAGTTTTCTCATCTCTGCTGCTCTCAGCAAGTTACCCAGAGGCTTCCACTGCAGACGGGTACCCTCTGTGAGGTACAAAGATGACACTGGCCACCCAGGCAGCTCTCTGACCCTTGAGCCAAGTGACAGCGCCCTTGCTGGAAAAGCCCCGGGAGAGTTTGGCTTGTCCTGGCCTGGGCCCTGTGCCCATCCTGTGCTCACATGTGGGGTACCCATGTTGTCACCTCAGCAACATGGAGGTAAGAAAAATTGTGCAAAATCTCCAAGGGCAGGGCTGCTGCTGCCTGGAGGAGGCGGGGACCCTGCGCCATGGACCCCGTCCCGGAAGCCACATCTGTGGCCACAGCAGCAGAGTGGGAAGTAGCCGTGGGCTCCGACTTCGAATCTGCTGGTCACTCCGGTCCCAAGCTCGGGCTGCGGGCATCACCATCATCACCATCACCGGCTGCTTCCCCCCACCGCTGACCCCCGGGCGCCGTCGCCACCCCCAGCCACACAAACCCACGAGCCCTGTCCGCCGGGCGCTCGCTCCGGAGCCCAGTTCTCAGCGGGACTGAGCCAAGGGAGCTGGCGGAACCAGACTTTCCCGGGGGGCTCCTTGCCGGCAGCCCTCACAGGGGCTGGAACCGGCCTGCGCTCTCAGCGTTGGCTGCTCTCCCCGTGGCTGAGCTGGTCCCGAGGCCGGTGACCCTGGCGGGGACAGACGGCTGTGAGTCACCGGGGCTGGTGCTCCTCGGGCCCTGGCTAGTGGCTACTTTAGGAACCGGCTGCTCTGACTCAGCTGCGGGTGACTCGCCGCCCCACAGGCCATGGAGCGGGGAGCACAGCCCCCCAGTGCACTGGGGTCTGGGAGCTGGGGCGGGTGCTGGGGCTTGGCATCCGGTGTCTGGGTGACCTTCTCCCCGCAGAGAGCAGGCTGCGTGGTCCGAGGGCAGCTGCGTGCAGGCCCCACGGCGGGACCCGTGGCGGAGGTGACCTAGGCTTGGGAAATCCTAGAACTTGGCTGAGCCAGAGGCTAAAAGTCCCTGGAAGAATTGGTAGCTTTGGGGTTTCCCTGCCCAAAAAAAGGGGATGTCAGGGTGGGGAGATGGTGCCCAAGGGAGGCTTTCCCTCCCTGAACATCCAGGGCAGTGGTCTCCCCACCGGTCAGGGGCCCACGCAGGGCTGTGGTGGCCGGGGTGCATTATGTGCGATGTCCGGGGTCCCGTGGCAGCACCCCCTCCTCCAGCCACATGTTCACCCTTTCTGCAATGAGTTCTCACTGCGGGAGATTGCCAGGGACTAGAATCTCCAGAGCGGTCACCAGCGTCCCTCTTGGGGGTGTGCACCCCTCGGGAAGCCCCCACCCTCCACCTGCGGCAAGCACCCCCGTCCCTCGGCCCCCGGGCACTGGCGCCTTCACCAGACAGCGCGGGCTGTGTTCGGGCCGGGCTCGGGCAGGACGCCGTGAGGCTGCCCTCCTAACACTTTCGAGCAGCTCAGACAGAGCCCGCAAGCATGTGGCTATGTGTGCGCAGAAGGGCGTCAAGCACAGGCCTGGGGGACCAGGGAAGCCCACCCAGAGGCACTGGGATGAGCGAGACCTTGAGGGTTGCTTAGCAAAATGTCCAGGCCCCGCCAAGCGAGGGCTCGGGGGGCAGGGAGGGGTCATCTGGTAACTGCCAGCGGATCCAGGTGGCAGGAGCATGGCGATGTGGCGATAGGGAGGGTCGTGGAGCAGGTGGGGGTAGTCCCAAGAGCTGCCAGCCAGGTAACGTGGTAGGGTTTATGTCAGGCAGTGCCAAGTTCAGGTTTATGGGTTGAGAAGGGCCTCTGGCTGCTGGGTGGGGGGTGGAAGAGCAAGATTGGAGGCTGCCCGGGTGGTTCCAAAAACAGGTGGTTTCTGAATTAATGATGGGAGTGGTGAAGGAAACTAGGCAGACCCAAGGGCTCCAGGGAATGTCAAAGGAACCAATTTTGCCAGTGAATCCCCCACAGGGAGTGGGAGACAGAGAGGGTGGCACCAAAGATGACTCCTAAGATGAAGTTTTGGAGAAATTGTATTTGGTCTCCAGTCGGAGGACACGGAGGAGAAGATTAGGGAAGAGAATGAGTTTCTCATTTCTGCTCGTGGCCGTGGAACTGGATCAGCCCCGTTGCTATACAAAATCACGCAGCTTCCCACGCTGTCGGTGGCAGAGCAAGAAGGAAAACCACGATGGGATCCCCGTGATCTTTCTAGATCTGTGCTTGGAGGCAATTCCCCAATCCCAGTGCCACAAACCAGCATCCTACTGGGCTGAGGGAACAGAGGCCAGGGTGTGGGATTGCTGAAGCAGCTGGAAAATGCAGAACAGGAAGCTGGAGAAGAGGAAGCTCATCCCTGTGAGGTTCCCTTGGTGTTGCTGAGACCACCGGAGGCTGATCAGGGTGTGACAGGAGCAGAGGTACCAGATGTCAAGCAGAGCCGAGGGACTTTGGGGTTCTTGCCCAGCCACAGTGAAGCCTCACGGACATGGGACATCTGGTTGTGACACTAGACAGCCCTCCTCTCAATAATAAAGATCACACTTAAGACCCAAGCTGGCCGCAGACCTCTCTTAACCCATAACACTAAGCTTCAACAACATTTGGGGTTTGGAGTTGATTCTTGCTGAAGAAGTTTGGCAGACCATGTGGCTTTCCACAGATCTGCCACCACAAGAAGAGAAGCAAGATCACACACGTGCAAGTCTGATCCAGCCATTGAACCGCTGCTGGAACAAAAACCAACCCTCTTCAGAAGAAGATATCCTAACCCAGAATTCCTACAACACGTCGTTCCCACTGTCCAACACACAATCAGCACTCACTGAATGCACAAGACACAGGGAAATGTAACTCATGGTCCAGAGAGGGAGGGAAAAGTCAATAGAAATCAGTCCTCAGATGGTCTGGATATTAGATTTAGCAGACAAATTTTGCAAAGCAGTTTTTAATAAATATGTTTAAAAAATAAAGAATATATGTTGAAGAATTAATGGAAAATATGATCTCCATAAGAGAACAGATAAGGGATCTAAGCAAGGAAATGAAACTATAATAAAGAAGCTCATGGAACACTACATGACATGCACCTCAAAGACATCTTTACAGACACATCACCCAAAGCAGTGACAGTGAAGGCAAAGATAAACAGCTGGGACTCCATCAAATTAAAGAGCTTCTGCACAGCAAAAGAGACAATAACCAAAACAAAGAGAAACCCCACCGACTGGGAGAACATTTTTGCACCCAACACTAATGATAAAGGACGGATCACAAAAATCTGCAAAGAGCTGATGAGACTCAACAACAACAAAGAAAATAATCCTGTCAAAAATGGGCAGAAGAGCTAAAAAGAAACTTCTCTGAAGAGGAAATGAAAATGGCCAACAGGCATATGAAAAAATGTTCAACATCACTTGTCATCAGGGAAATGCAAATCAAAACTACCATGAGATGCCATCTCACACCAGTGAGAATGGCACATATTAAAAAAACTAGCAACAACAAATGTTGGTGAGGGTGTGGAGAGAAAGGAACTCTTCTGCACTGTTGGTGGGAGTGCAAACTGGTCCAACCACTATGGAGAGCTGTGTGGAGATTGCTGGACCTACTAAACATAGAGCTTCCATAGGATCCAGCAATTCCACTCCTAGGTATTTACCCAAAGGACACAGAAACATCAGTTCCAAAGAGCACCTGCACCCCTATGTTTATAGCAGCACTGTTTACAATAGCTAAGCTTTGGAAACAGCCCAAATGCCCAAAAATAGATGACTGGATCAAGAAGATGTGGTCCATATACACCGTGGAATATTACTCAGCATTCAAAAAAGATAAACACATGCAATTTGCAGCAACATGGATGGCGCTGGAAGGGATCATGCTCAGCGAAATAAGCCAGAAAGAAAAAGAAAAATACCGGATGGTCTCACTCATAGCAGGAATCTAGAAAACCTAAATAAGGGTCCAGGAAAAAGAATAACTATAAGAAAAAAAAAATCAAAATCAACCAACAACTATGAACCAGAGACACACTATGGGATGTGGGGGGGCGGGGAAAGGAGAGATGGGGTCAAAATAAGGGGGTTGCAATTGTATGGGGAATATAAAAATAAAATTAAAAAAAAAAAGAAGCTCATGGAAACGCTAGAACCAGAAACAACTGCAATGAAGACTTTAAACTCACAGCTGGAAACACATCACCGCACCTGTAGGATATCTGAGGAGAAACACAACACACCCAGCTGGAGAGGTGGGTCTGAAATTCAGGAGGCCACCCAGGCGGAGAGCAGACCGCTTGAAGCCATCAGCGTGGAGATGCTCTCACACCCAAGACGGGAGCGCTGTGTGTCCCTCCCTTCAGCTGAAGCCGTCGCTCCCAGTGGAGAGATACAAACCAGCCAGCCAGAAATACGGTCTGGAGAGATTAGGTGACTTCAGTTAACACCCTTTCAGTCCCTGTCAGAGAGCTTTGCCCCCAAGCAGGCCTCAGTCAACCCTGCCCTGTTCACTCCCCAGCTACAAATTACAAACTGCTCGTGAGGCACAGAGGGGGTCTTGGGGACCTTCTCTGCCAAGTAGAGTTGTGTTGGACAAATTGCCACGGACAGGCTCCTTGTTGGGTGTCTGCAACTGAGTCTCCCGCTCCCTCCTGCTCTTACAAAATGTGTTCTGTGATCTTATTTGATTCTGGAACCAGCAGGGTCGCCGTGGGTGCCCCACACCCCTGGGCTCCAGAACCCAAGGGGGAAAGTAGAGAGAGTGGCAGCTGTCAGGAGCTGCCCTTGGCGACCCAGGACCAGGGCCTGTTGGAAGAAGGGATTGGAGCTGCTGAGACAGAGGTGAGGAGCCCCCCAAACAGTAGAGAGTTAGTGACCAATAGTCATCTTACCTGAGCTCCTACCTCAAGCAGGCACCGTGCTCAGCATGGCATAGTAATTACAACAGCCTCATGGGGTGACAAGTCCACTTTTGAGGTAAGGACAGAGGCTAGGACAGCCACTAACACAGGGTAAGAGAGGGGGTGGTAGGACTTTGAACCCAGACCTTTGGCTCCAGAGCCTATGGGTTCAGACAGAGGCATGTGCCCATCTTGTCTTTAAACCAATTTCTTCCAGGGTCGATCTGGTCTCTGCAAAGTCTCTGCAAATGGTTCATCATCTTCCCAGTTGCTCAGACCAAACACCCGGGAAACACCACTTCCCTGCCCCACAATCGCCAGTGCCTGAACCAGCCCTCCTGTCTCTACCTTCGAAATAGGCCGGAACCTGCCCCATCTCGCCAGGTGACCCTCTCCCGCCCTCTCCAGCGAATTTAAGAAGCTTCCCCAGACTGGCCCCCCTCCCGGCCCAGGCAGGCAAACAGTGGTGGCGATGGTGACGCAGGTAATAAATCGTAACCCTACTGAGCACCTTTCACGCCAGGCGGGCGCCGGGAGCCTGTTGTGCGTTCTCTCTTCTAACGCCACAACAGTCACCCTGGGGGACACTATCCTCTCCCCACTTTCCTGGTGCAAACTGACCGTGAGTCACTGAGACACTCCCCACACTTGGTTTATACGTTTTTGTCTACAAACTTTCCTCCACTCAAATAGGGGTTGTCTGTTTCTCCTGCCCTCACCCGCCTCACACACCCCGGGCGTGCCCCCAGGGCAGGGTGAGCGTGGAGCTGAGCAGAGGACGTGGCCCAGTGTAAGTCTTCTGTGACTATGGATGGGTGGGTGGGTGTAGGGTGGGTGGGCGTGGATGGATGGCGAGTGGCTGGGCAGGTGGGTAGAGTTGTGGAGTGGTGGCTGGGCGGGTAGACGGGAAAGGGGGGGCTGGGGGGAACGGGTGGTTGCATAGAGGATGGTGTCCATACAGCCCACTCTTCCAGCACGGTTCGTTTCCTAGATCCTCAGCTAGTTCCCCCGTCGACCGCAGTTGAAGGAGGACTTTTATATGTCAGGGGTGAGCATGGGGGCCTAGAGGCTGGGCCCAGCCCCTCTGACCGTCCCCTTCATGGTCACTCTCTAAATCAGCCTCACGTGCAGGTGCTTGAGAGGCGCACGTCGGGGAGGCTCCAGGTGAACCAAGTCTCCACGATGCTCGCTCCCCCGTCCACTGATGGACACCACTGACTCTGGCTCCCCCTCCTCAGCTTCCCAACCCCAGCTCCCAGCCAGCCCCCACCCCAGCCCGGAGCCAGCCCCCATGGCCGCAGCTGTCCGCACTTACAAAGCCCGACTGTTCGATAAGGCCGTGCCAGCTGGAAGGAGACGCTTCCCGTCCGACGGGAGGCTCTGCACGGAACCTGGGGGCAGCTGTCAGCTTGGGGGGAGCAGAACCAGATCCGGGCCTGCTTGGGGCCGGCACGCTCCCTGCCCCCCGCAGCAGAGGCTCCCCTGGGCCTGGTCTTGGCTCCTAAAATTGGCTCCGGAGTGGAGGAGGGGGGTGTCCGTGAGAGGGAGCCCCCACGCTCCAGGCCTCGGGGACCCCGCCTGAGGACAGGGTCAGGAGGCCCCTCGGGCCTGGGGCCAGGTGGGACACTCTTCTCCTGGTCACCAGCCCTCAGCAGTGAAGTCCGGTGATGTGCCAGGCAGAGCGGTTGACTGACCAGGATGGATGCCGGTGCCGACCACTGGGCTGCCAGGACAGCGCGGCCGCGAGTCCAGCGGGGTCCGGTGAGGAGCCGCGTGTCCCTGGAAGGCCTCTCTGCCAGGTTTGCGGGCAGCTGCGCAGACGGCCTGTCGGCCCACCGGCCAGCGCGCCACACCAATTTCCCAAGCACCTGCTACGTGCCACCAGCAGGCCCTCGAGACACCTGTGACCCCACGGCGCAGCCCCTCCCCGGGGCCAGCCCTGCCCACTCCCCGGGCCGGACCAGGACCAGCACAGCCGCCGCCTCTGCCAGCTCAGATTCCTTCTGAAAGGCTCTAATTACATCCTGGGAGAAACAATTAGAACAAAACTAAGGGTTTTTTCCCTTCCTCCTCCAGGCGGGGTTTGTTTAATAACTTAATTAAATAAACAGAATTATAATTACAATGTTAATATTTCCTCTCCTTAACACCGAGCCGCCCCCCCTCCACCAGCCGCCCGGCCCGCGCCGCCTGCGCCCACCCGGGGCTGGGGCCCAGCCGAGCTGGCAGGAAACTCAGCCGGGACCAGCACGTCCTCCCATCCTGAGTGTTTACCGTCGAGCTCAAACCACACCATGGAAATTACTCTGAAGCTCCTAATTGCACATTTCCTTCCTCCAACCATTTTCTCTTGACAGTCGACTTTGAAACGCTCACCACTTAGCTCTCCCTCGAGGGGGCGGGGAGGGGGTGGGGCTCCTGGGGCGGGAGCCTCAGGGCCCGGTCACTCTGGGCATCTCCAGGGAGGCCTCTGGGGGCCCAGCCACCCCCACCCGGTGCCCCGAGTCTGTGACACGTGATTGTGAAGTCCACCTGCCAAGCGATGGCTCTGGCAGGCTGCGCACAGTAGGTGCTCAGTAAGCGTCACGCTCTTCCTGCCCAGCTTCCGGGGAGGAGGCAGCACGGGGCCTTCTGGGCTGGCTCCCCGGGGTGTGCAGCGAGACGTGGCCCGAGAGGCTGCCGCATGCCTGCCCGGCCCGGCTGCTCCCGCGGGGCAGTGAGGCCCGAGGCGCCCGCGTCCCTGTGGCCTGGCGTCCAGGGCGGGAGTTGTCCCGAGGAGCGTGGGCCTCACGCCTGTGCACGGACAGCCTAGCAGAAGCCCACGGCCCCACTGGCCACTCCCGAGCTGACTGGGCGGGCTTGGGGCTCGCCTGGGTTCGCCTAACGAGCCTTCTCTTGCCAGCTCGGAGCCGGCCTCAATGGCCCCGCGGGGATGGGCACAGCCACCTCCCGCGTGCGTCCCAGGCAGAGGTCAAGGCGATCTGCCTGGCTTCCTGCCCCCACAGCCTGCACCCCAAGGCCCACTCTGCGCCACTGCCTGAGCGTCTTCCCAGGCTCGGTGCCAGGACAGGGGCAGGCCAGCACACCTCCCCACCCAGCTCCGGCCCCTCCGGCCTCCTGGTGGTCCCGGCTACCCACCCCCCCAGTTAGTGCCGATGCTGCGGAGACCCGGGGAGGCCGGGTGGAAGTGGCTGCAGCAGCCTCCCCTGTGTGGCTGGGGCTGGGGCCACAGACGGGGGTGGGAGTTGGGGGGGGAGGCCATGCCCTGCTGGCAGAGTGGAATGGGGCAGAGGCAGCGGGTGAGATGGACAGATGAGACTCCCGGAAGCCGGAAGGGCGGGGTGAAGCAGAGAAACTGGGAACCGGCCCTGGAGACAGAAGGGACCTGGATTTGGAGGGATGTGGCGGGGGTGACGTTGCGTCCCCCAGACAGGGGTGCCAGGGAGACCAGGATGGGGCCGTGATTGCCAGTTGGCTTGGGTTGTGGGGTTGGATGCTCTGTACCCCCAGGGGCAACCCCAAGTGGAGGGTGGGAGGTAGGTCTGGGGCACAGAGGTGCGTGGCCACCTGAGATGCCCGCGGCCGCTGCTCGTGTGCTGCCCCGGCATCACGCAGGGACCCCCAAGCAGAGCTGGGGCCAGCCCAGGCCCCACGGCCCTAGCCCAGCTCCCCGGATCTGCCGAGAGGATGCAGGGTAGACAAGACCAAGGGGGGTTCCCTTGAAAACACAACCCTTTCAGCTGCTTTCCCTGGGGATGACTGGCAAGACCCCAAATCTATACATTTTTCCTGGTGAAAAATAAAAGCAGGTCTGCCATGGTCACTGCCACCGCGGAGTGAGAGGGACCCTCCGGCCCTCCAGCCCCGCTGGCCTCCTGCATCAGGACGGCCAGATGGAGCTGGCGCCCAGGAGGGCGGGGCCAACACTGGCCAGCTCCTGCAGACGCCCCCCGGAGGAGCCCCATCCCTCCATGCCGAAGCCCCCAGGGGAGCGCTGGGACCCCCAGATCATTTTCTCTGGCCAAGTCCTCTCCCCAGGCCCCATTGCTAATTAAGCAACTGAGACTTGTCCTCCCCCTTGGGGGGTCTATAAGCCTCGAAAACTTAGCACACCCCAAACTGAGCCCTCCTGTCCTCCCTGCCCCCACATTGCTGCCACACCTCCGACTCACCCCACCTCTGTCACTGTCACCCCTGGCCCCTGCCCCTCCGGGAGGACCGCAAGCCAGGCCTGAAGCAGCACATTCTGGGCCCAGCAGCAAAGGGCGGCGTCACCCCACAAGATACCAGGTGCTCCCCAAAGGGAGTGAGGAACCCTGGAGGCAGGCTGGCGGTGGTCAGAGGGCACCCCCCGCACCCCCCGCCCCGTCTTCCGCCTGTGCTTCTTCACTTGAAAGACCTGCGCCCGCCGTGCGGCTTGCACAGGTGGTGCTCCCAGCAGCCTGTCCCTCTCCGGCCTCTGTTATCCGGGGTTTTCCCAGGAGAGACCTGGCCGCTGCCCTCCATGGACACGCCCCGCGCCAGCTGCAGCCCCCGACGCCCCCCAAGCGCTGAGCGGGGCAGAGTCGGCAGGGCCCGCTGGTCCCGTCCTGGTCCCGCCGAGGCGCGGCCCAGCAGGATGCCTTACCCTGCCGCCGAGAGGAGCGGGCCGGGCTCGGGGGCGCTGCACGACGCTGGAGGTCTTCAGGCCCGAGCAGGCCGGGAGATGCTCCCAGTTCTTCCTCCCGCACCCCCAAACGCAGATGCTTCCAGAGGGTCCCCAGGATCACTGTCCCTGCCCACACCAGGGGTGAGGCCGTGCCCACACCAGGGGTGAGGCCGTGCCCACTCCTGCCAAGCCGTGTGGGGAAGGGCCGTGCTGAGGGGCCAGCAGGCCCGGCGCTTGCAATGAGAACGCCCAGGGTCTCCTCTGCCTGCGTGCGTGTGGACAAGCCCGGAGCTCCCCCAGCTCAGCTTCCCACCGGCTGGGCTCCCGCCCCTCCCCACGCTGCGCGCCTGTGGGCGGGTGTCATGGGGAGAAGCACCCCGGCCCGGCCGGACCTCTCCTTCCCCGCCAGGCTCCTGGGGTCGGCTCACCTGCCATCACTGTTTCACTCTGCCGTCAGCCTGACTGAGGGCGAGACACGCAGTCGGGGCGGCTCAGGGACGTGCAGGACGCGGCCTGGCCCCCGGCCCTGCCTAAATGGCTGCACTGCCCGCTGGTGCCAGGACACACAGGGCCGGTGGGGGTCCCGCTGCTCCAGGCACGGCAGGTGGCCGGAGTCCAGACTCCAGCCCTGGCGCCCCGGCACCCCGGCCAGCCAGATCTCCCCGCCGTGGCGGGGCGGGACCTTCGTGGGAGAGGGACACAGAGGGCGCTGCCCCCGCCACGGAGTGAGATTGCAGCAAACGACCAGGAGCTTTGATAAAATCTTATCAAGCAGCACAGTGGTGCGCGCCGACCGCCAAGCCGGTCAGGAATTGGCGGGACTATAATTTCTATCAAACTATAATTAGCCGAATTTCCTTTTGTGATCTTGGGATCCGCGCGAGCGCAGCCTGTCATTGCAGCCGGCTAACGAGCAGCGGCCGAGCAGCGCGGCCTGCGGCTGCCTTTGATGTTGGGAGAGGAAGCGCTATTGCCAAGACATGAAAAAATTAGTGGAATTTCAAACACAGAGCAAATGGAGGCTGTGGGACCTGGGGCTGTCAGGAGGGGTGGGGGGTTGGAGGCTCTCGCCCATCCACCCAGGATGGCCTCTGGTGGCGGTCACCCCCTTCTCGGGCGGCATGCACGAGGGGCCAGGGCAGGCCCGACGTCTCCCCGGGGCTGGCACTCATGGGGCAAACCACGTGGAAGACGGGAGGTGAATGAACGAGTGGTGTGCACAGCTAGCCAAGGTGACAGGTGAGTCCAGGGAGCGCCGATGCTGGGGGCCGTGTCCGCAGCTGCCCAAGCCTCAGGCTGGCAACCCAGGGCCTCAGAGCAGCAGGGAGCCCCCCACAGGGGCACACAACCAGCGAGGGTGAGGACTGTCTGGTGCCAGAGGGGGCTGCAGAGTGCCCACCCCCTTCCTGGGAGGTCATGCCGGCCCAGCCCTCCCCGGCCCAGCTCCAGGCCCGCCCTTGGCCCATCCAGTTGGGGCAGGTCAGGCGCCCTTCACACCCTTGGCATCTGCCTGAGGAGATTCCAGGGCAGTGGCCTTGGGGATGAGACATTGAATGTGAATGAACGAAGGAATGTGCGGTAGGAAGGACAGTGGTGACTCAGGGTGACTCAGCTCGGAGCCTGCCAGGGCCGGCGGCACAGACTTCTGTGGCCGCAGCTGCTCCCTAGCCCGGCACCCGGGGGGAACAGCTCTTTCCCAGTGTCCCTCCTGGACTGGCTCGTGCCCAGGTGTTTGGAGGAGAGTGGGGAAGAGGAAGACGGCAGGTGGTCCTGCAGGTGACCCCGGGGTGGGGCAGCAGAGCACCTGTGAACATCCACCCACCCACGCACCCACCCACCCACCCACCCATCCACACGCCCACCCACCGATACATCCTCCTTTGGACCATCCGCACGTCTGTCCATGCGGCATCCATCAGTCATCCACTGAGTCAGCTCAGTTGGCCTCCCCCAGGTAGCAGGTCCTCTGCCCCCCAAGCCACCCCCGTTGTCGGCTCCCCCTCCTCTCTGGCCATCAAACTGTTCACATTCCGGTGACCCCTGTCACTCAGGTCACGGCCCACGACCTTCAGGAGTTCGTAATTACTAGTTTGCTGGCATCCACACCCAGAAACCTCTAAATCGGACAGACCCACCTCTCCCTCCCAGTTGGCTCCAGCCCTCAGTCCTGTCCTTGCCACCTGGCTGGGAGCAGGCACCTGTCTCTGCCTCACAGCAGCCCGCTCTGGAAAGCAGCCTGGGCTCGGGTCTCTGAGCCACAGGGTGTGAGCGCTGTGCGCCCCCCCACCGGCCCGGCTCACCCCCCTCCTGCTCTGGTGCAGCCTGGGGTCCTCGACTGCAGGGCCTAATTAATTCTGGACCAGCCCAGTGCTTTGAGATCACTGGATAAGAGGGAATTCCAGAGGGCAGCTCAGCCTCATAAAACCATAATTGGTTGTGTTTTTATAACCATAATAATACCTTACAGCTTTTGCATTTCAAAGCGCTCCACTCCTATTAGATCTAATCCCCTCAGCAGCCTTGGTTGGAGGGTCAGAGGGTGGCGGGGGACACTGGGCTGCGTGGGGCCTGGACAAGACCACCCTGGGGCAGGCTCCCGGACTGTGCAGGGGGAGAAGCTTCCCCTCCGGGGAAGCCCCCGGCCCTGTGGGTGCGGGATGCAGGTGGCGTGTCACCAGGTAGGGTGCAGAGTGGAAGGGCTTCTCCGTGTGGACAAGCCTCAACCCCTTGTTTGTCCAGAAGGAGCCACAGGCACCGGCACTCACTGCATCCAGGAGCTTCTGCTCCGCCCAGACCCCTCCTCTGAGTCAGCCACCACCTCCCACTCCCTCCGCTAAATTCTCTTACTCACTGAGACAGAATTGGGAGTGGACATGGTCTCCACAGGTGACAAGTGGCCACGGATGACCGTGGGTCCTGCCAGCACCATGGGGACCAGGGTGGCTGAGCCCAGGACAGGGCCCAGAGCTCGGCCTGAGGAGAGCCTGGCTCAGAGTCGCCCACGCCTCTGGGACCGGCACCCGCAGCCTGCAGGGCCGGGGGTCTGCAAGCCCAGGAGGGACCCAGGAACAGGGGCATTTTGTGAGTCAAGCCGGGAGCCGACTGCCTCCAGCCACAGAGGCCCTGCTGGCTTCGCCTGACCTCCCGTCACCCCGGGAGATGCGACAAGAAAGGGGAACTGCAGACTGGAGTGTGAGTCAGACCGGAGGGAAAAGAGGGTTTTCTTCGGTTTCACTAAGGCTTCAAACCGAGACCCGCCCAGGCTGGGAGGACAGGCCTGGTCCCCGCTGAGGCCCTGGCCTCAGAAGCAGGGGGGAGCTTGGCTGTGCCTGCACCGGCGTCTCTGTCCCCTCGTGTCCTGTCAGGGAAGGAAGGGATCACCCCACTCCCTGTCTGGACCCCCGACAGGGACAGCCAGGGGGCGCTTGCCATTCATTCCTCCGCCTATTCATTCGCTAGGAGGGTGAAGCTTTATTGAGCACCTACTGTGTGCCAGGCCTGCTTGAACAAGACAGGCAGCCCCCCACCCCAGGGCTGACAGTCTGCAGGGGGTGGGGGGCAGTGAACACACCAGCAGCGGGACCATTGAGTGTGAGTCTCTAAAGGGAAGACAGAACCCCACAAGTGCCACCCTGCACTGCAGGTGGGGCTGCGGGAGAAGGCGGGGTGTTCTGGGGCCTGCCAGGGGTAGCGATAGCAGGATGAGGAGCGGGTTGGGGGGGGCGACAGGCACATGGCAGGACAGGGGCGTGGGGGGCTGCAGAGTGACTTCTGCCTCAGGGCCATCTCGGAGCGTGTCCTGGCCAGGCAGAAAGGAAGGTCCCCGATGCCGGTTCCCGCCCGCAGATGGTCAGTCTGGGGGAAGTCGCAGGCCCCGCCCTCCGGAGCAGGCAGGAAACCCCACCATTCCAGGGGCGGCTATGAGGGCGGCAGGAGCTGCTGGGCTCCGGGGGACGCCGCCTGCCAAGGCCCCCCCGGCTTCCTCTTGGCCTCCACCCCCGCCTCCCTCCTGGCCAGTCCAGCGGGCCGCGCTGTCCCTTTAAAGGGCCCTGAGTCAAAGAGTTAAGAATGAAACTGACTCACCGCGGGAGGGTGGTCACGGGCTGGCCGGCGGCCAGGCGCGGTGGCGGGGAGGCCGGCTGACCGCAGCTGCCTGTGCGCGGCCGCGAGGGCAGAAACCACAAAACCCCATTTGAAATTCCACCGTGCGGTGCCTTGTGTAATGAGGTTAGGCCTCATAAAGGGGGCATTCAGCGCCCGCGGCCTGGGGGCCGGGGGCCTGCCCCGGGGGCCAGCTGATGGTGATGTCATCTTCCGCTAGGAGGCTCCCCCCTGATTAAGGACTTGAAAAAAATGCACCAGGAAACTCAAGTGAGAGCCAAGCGGAAGTCTTGGGTTTATTTATAGTTGATAACTTATGTCCGGCCGCTCCACGGGAGACCCAGCGGGAGGAGAAAGGCCCCGGTGGAGGGGGCCGGCAGGGCCGGCCAGGGCTGCTGTGGCCGGGGAAGGAGCCCAGAGCCCCATCCGAGCTCCCCAGCAGCCACAGCGAAGAGGGTGCGGGTGTGGCCTCTGGACTGCAGGGCAAACGGGGCCCTTGGGCCTGGGTCAGGTCCTTGCTCTGCCCGAGCTGGGCTGGAGACCTCCCAGGGACTCCGCTTCTCATCCAGAAATTGAGTTGTTGGGGAGCCGTCGGGGCCCCAGCTGCTAGGACCCGCAGGCGGCCCCGCCCCCACCCACGCGCGGGCAGACGTCACTAGTGGACCGTGGCTCGCCCCCGAGCCAGGCTGGGCACAGGCACGGTCCACGCGGCAGGCGCCAGCGGCTCCTGCTCCAGCCGGGGGCCTGGGGACTGGCCCACTGCCCACGCCACGAAGGAGCCCAGCGGGGCCTGGACCGCTGGGTCTTCCCCACCTGGCTCTGCCATGCGCCCAGCGCGGGAGGGGGGTGGAGGGGAGCACGTGGGAGCGGGGCAGGGTGGGAGGAGGGACTGGGCGGGGCGGAGCACCCGGCTCCCCTGGGCCTCAGTTTCCTCACGTGTTGAGAGGAAATTTTTAGCAACAACCTCGGGCACGGTCCAGAGGGTGAAATGAGGCCGGCCAGGCGGGCAGGGCCATGCACCCTCAAAGGCAGAAACGAGCATGGTGGGCCTGACGGTCCAGCCTGGCCATCCTCATTCACAGACCCCGACCCAGGCCCCGGCTCCCAGAGCAGTGGGGGTCAGGGCGGGGCCGTCAGGCCTGCCCTCGTCTCCTCACAGCCAGGGGAGCCTGATCAGCCTGATCAGCTGGGGTCACTGGGCCCTGGCCAGAGGTGTTTGGGGTGGGCTGTTTGGTGGGGGCCACTTCCGGTCAGAGCCTGCTCCTATGCCCCCTTGCAGGGCAGGCTGCCGACCTGGTCAGCTCCCGCCTGGAAGGCCGACCCTGCCGTGAGCCCCACCCCCACCCCCACCGCCTCACAGACGCCCGTGCCCAGCAGCCTTTGTCCTCAAACCCTGGGGCTCTGGGTGGCCTGGTGGCCCGTGGCCCTGCCTTCCGCAGCACCTGCCTGGACACCCTCGCTCCACTCTTTTCCCGCTGCCCTGGCTCCAGCAGCAAACTTGCCCTGAGAGGCCTTTCCCCAGAGGAAGGAGCGCCTGTCCCCTCACCAGGCGGCTGGGCCCAGAGGAGGACAGCTTGAGACAATGTCCACAGCCCCCATGTGGGCAGACGGAGCTGGTTCTCGTCCTCAGGGCGACAGGCCACAGCAAGTGAGCAGAAAACGATTGTGGCACGAGACCGAGTCTGAGGAGCTGGCACTGCTGGGCAGGGTGGTCAGCAAGCCCTTGCTGGGAGGTGGCCTTGAAACTGAGGACCAGCAGGAAGAAGGGGCCAGGCTGGGGGGCCATTCCAGATGGAGGCCCCATGGGTAGGGAGGGGCTGGAGGGCAGGTTGGGGACAGCGCAGGAGCAGCACAGACGCCACTGGCCGATGCCCAGGGCCTCACGGGCCGGACATTGTCCTGAGTGCCAGGGAAGGTGCTGGAGGCTGTGAGCGTGGTGGGACTTGATTTACCATGAGGGGAGGATGTTCTTGCTTCAGGACAGAGCTTGACCTTCAGAACCCGGCGGGCAGCCAGCACCCCTGTCGGAGCTCAGATGGGTCTTTTGGCGACAAAGGACAAGCCCTGACACTTGACCTCCTCCCAGCCGGAGGGACCCCAGGGTTGTGTCTCCCAGGAGACAGGGCCCCGGCTCTGGGCAGAAAGTCCAGAAAGCAGCCGGTGGCTGAGGGGCTGCTGCCGGCCGCTGAGCAGGCTGTCTCTGGGGTGTCGAGACAGCTGGACCCACAGGTACAAAAGCGAGGCCCTCCGGGCCAGGGCCTGCAGCGGGCAAAGGCAGGACGGGGCAGCCGGCCCAGCCCAGAGCACCACGCTCATCCCCCTCTGTCTCCAGGGCAGGAAGACCTGCCGGGAGGGAGTGAGCTCGGCCCAGGGTGTCTCCAGCGCGCAGAGGGGACACGGACGCTCAGCCACGTGACTCTAGCCGTGGGCCTGAGAAGCACACCCAGGTGGCGGCCCGGAAACTCCTTGCTCACCACTACTGTGGCCTGCCTGGTAGGGGGTGGTCCGTCTCGTGGCCCCTCATTGGACACTCCTTGTCCTCCCCAAGGAGGCTCTGTCCCCCCGTCGGCCGCTCTGCCCAGTGAGATATAAGGTAGCAGAGGGGCGCAGGGCCCCCTGTGTTCTGCCAAAGCTGCAGCCAGCAAGTCCCCCCAGAGGGCTCCGGAGACCCCTGTCCACCGGGATCGGGCGGGGAGCTCAGGGAGAGGCCATGGAGGACCCGGGCTGTGGAGAACAGGACGAGGACCTTGGTCTGACCCCCGCGGCTTTGTCCCGGCCCCTGGGACCTCCCTTCATGGGGACACAGTGGGAGAGACGCCGACATCTACAGCTGTGGAGGGGAAGTCAGGGCCTCAGCGCCTGCACGGAACAGGTGCTTGAGAAACCGGCGGGGATGATGTCTGGCGATGGGTTGTGGTTTGACCCACGCATCCTGGCCAGGCCCTGAAGCGGGAAACAGCCTCCCGCGCCCCTGCCTCCCTGGCTGGAGTTGCCAGTGGACCTCACCCCCAAAGGTGACGGATGGGCAGGGCTGAGGACCCCCACCCCCCCGCGCTGGGAGCAGCACACACTCGGCTCACTACCCTCCTGAGGAGCTTGCAAAGGTGTTTTTAAATAATATTAAAAGGTGGATTTTAAAACTTAAGAGGGACTTGCTTCCGTGTCCAGGGACTGAGGGTAAACTGGACCCTAGTCAGTGCCGTGCTGTAGAGAGAGGACCAATGAGTCAGTCCCCGTGTCTGTGAGCCCTGGGAGAGGCGGACGTGGAGCTGATGGCCTACGAGCAGCACGAGGCAGGAAGGGAACCTCCTGCGATGCTCCAGGGCCCCTGTCATGTGCTGCAAGGTGCTGGTCCCTGCAAATGAGCAGCGGGGACACCCCAGTACCCCAGTGGCCTAGAACAGTATGGTAGGTGCAAAGCACAGAGCTGTCCTACAGGCTGAGGGGCTTTGCTCTGTGCCTTGCAGAACCAGGAGATACTTTCCAGGCAGACCAGCAGGAAAAGCATCCCAGGCAGAGGGAACAGCCTAGGTGAAGGCACAGAGGCTGGCATGGCAGGGAAATACAAGCTGTTCAGCAGAAAAGGAAGACCCCCTCCCTTGGGAAGGAGCCTGGGGCTTCCTGCTGAGGGGAACCAGGTCTTAGCTTCTGTCCTTTCCAAGCTATATTTGGCTCATTAATACACTGAAGGCACCACTTTCCTGCCAAGCTTGCAGACTGTGAGTGGCAGCCAAATGGCCCAAGGGAGAATGCAAGGGTGAGAGCTGCAACCAAGACCCTGGGTGCGTGGGCTGCTGGGTGCAGGTTTCGTTGTCACACACCTGATGTCTGAGGCCATCAGGTGACCTGGGCCATGGGAGGTGCCAATATGGGTTGTTATCTCAGGACATGTCACAAGGTGCTCCAAGTCCTTGAGATAAGAGAGTTCAATGACTTTGTCCAATTGCTTTCATGACTTCCTCAAACACTACTTCAATCTAAGTTTTAGAGCAGGGTCAGCACAGGCATAGCACACCTGCCATCCCTCTTTTCCTGCACTCATGGCAGGCATAACTCATCAATCCTAGAACCCCCTGACCCTGTACTCAGGCATCTGATCCTTGGAGATGTTGGGGGATCTGAATCGCTCTTCTCAATGGGGTGGACTCCCAGCTTCATCATGAAGCCCACCAGCGTCTGACCCGTCTCTCTACCCTCTGGTCACTTTTGGCCAAGACAGTGGAAAATTGTAATAATCACAAGAAAGAGAGAATGAAACAGTGCATGTTCTCTCTCCCTACCACGCACTCCCAGGAATATAAGCAGAGCAAGGCCACGTGCATCACGCGCCGTGTGGGCAGAGGGAAGACTAAGCCACGTGGTGGGGACACTAGTCTGTCCTTTCCAAAATCTGCCCAGCACCTGGCAGACTCGATGAATGTCTGCGAGGGAGGGGGCACAGAAGGTCCAAGCCAGATAGTCCACACCCTCACCAGCCCTATGTCTTGGCCATGTCACCCCTTGGCCACTGGCTTTGGTCCCCAGGACCTTCACCTCTCTCCCAGGAAGGGGTGGAGGCTGAGGGATGGCCCCCAGGAAACAGCTGATGAAGCAGGGCCTGGGGCTGTTTTCTGGAGGCATGGAAGTTACAGTGATGAATACAAAGTGAGGCCCGGGCCCTGCCTTCCCCACCTGCCCCTCCTGGGAGAGGTCATCGGTCTCCAGAGGGTTGAGGAAATGGCTGCGCTTAAAGGGCTCCTGCTTAATGTTCCCTTAAATTAGAGTGGGTTTCGCTGGGACTCCTGTAGGGCAGCGCTGTTGGGGGGAATGCCCCGGAATGGAGCCCTGGGGGAGGGGGGAATGCCCCGGAACTCCTGCGTCTCAGCTTTGCCCCGGTCCTGGGTTCACTTAGCAGAGTTCGAAAGAGCAGGTTTTTCTGCAGCAGAAACAAGAGCTGGCGCCCAGCCAGGTGCCCCCAGTCCGGCACCCCTGTGGGAACCTGCTTCGACATTCCTGGGCGGAGAAGAATGTGCACACGGGGACAGCTGGGCCCCGGCCAGTACCGGGCATGCAAGCTCCATGGCAGAGCGCACATGAGCTGGGTGCGGGGCCTGGGCAGCTGGGCGGCACTGCCCTCGGAAGGTGGCCCCTGAGCTGGGGGCTTGGGCAAGGTGGGACTGAGGGGACAGTCAAGTGCAAGGGCCCAGGGAGGCCCCCAACCCCACCCAGGCACAGCCCAACCCCCAGGGCAAGTTCTCACATGAATTGTCCCCCAAGGGAGGCCGGGTCCAGTCACACGCTCTCAGACCAGGGCTCTGAACCCGTGTGCTGTTGTGTCGTGGTCCAGACTGCCTGCTCGGGGCTCCTCCCGAGGGGTGGGGGACCAGGCTGCCTCTGCCGCTTGCTGCAAATGAGGGGTGGCCCGGAATTCAGCTGGCTCTGCCCCCGTCCGTCCTGATGTGCCTGGAGGTCTGAGGCCTGGGATTCTGGGGAGGCTGGAAAATGGGGCTTCCTCGAAACCCAGGGACTGAGCCAGAGTGGGAACCACAGAGCCGAAGGTCAAGGCGGAGCTGGCCAGGGAGGAGGGGGCAGTAGGAAGGGAAGGAGACGTCCGGGATGCCTAGAACGGAAAGAGCAAGGTGGGGAGTGACAGAGAGAGATGAGGCTGGAGAGCAGGCAGGGGGTGGGGTGGACAAGAAGCTTCCAGAAGACCTTGGCGAGCCGCAGGCCTTCCTGAGGTGAGCAGAGTTTTAGCTTGGAGAAACTGGTCGGCTTTGACAGGAACGGCCCTGTAGGAGCAGCCCCAGGCCCCAACCAGGTCCCGTGCAGGGCCTTGGCCGGCCACAGGCCTCTGTGCCCTGCCCTACAGAGACCGCGGCCAGCAGGCCCAGGCTGGTGAGGCGCAGACGCCAGCCTCCACACTCAGCTCTCAGAGTGACCGTCAGACAGCCGGGACTGTGGCTGCGCAGACAGGGTGCAGAGAGTGGTGCAGTGGCGGAGCCCAGGCCACACGGGCCCATCGGGCCCATCGAGTTCCTTCCAGAGCCTCAAGGGGAAACCAGAGAGCTCAGGGACAGCCCTGGACCCCAGACCCGACCCCCACACAGGCCCCTCCTCCGTCCCGTCCCAGGCACCCCTGGGAACTGGTGTGGCAGTGGCCCTGCTGATGAGTCCCCCCCAGCATCTCCCCTCTGCTGGACCTTGTGCTGCTCCCAGCAGCCACCAGGGACGGTCCTGCCCTCGAGGAACTTGCACCGATGGTGGCGCAGACAATGGCCAAGTACAACGGCCCTGCGGTGTGGCAGGGAGGAAAGTGACCTCGGACTCTGAGAGCACAAGATAGTGAGAAATGGGGGTTCTGGACTCATGCGGGGACCCTGGCATGGTCCCCTAAGAGCGAGCAGCTGATGGGAAGGCAAACCCAGGCCCGGAACCCGTGCCCGCCTCACCCCCTCAGCTGCCGGCTGGGCACGAAGCTGGCCTTGCTGGTGCCCGGCCCCCAGCCCCGGCCCTCTCCTCAGGGGGCGCTGGGATTCCAGAGGCTTAGCCGCCAGAGACGTTATCAGCACAAATCTGAAATTACACCTTGTGAGAAGCCAATCCGGGTCTAATTCTTCCCTCGCTATTGTTCTCCGGGCATCCCCGGCCTAGGCATCCCAGCTGGGCCCGGCCTTATCGACAGAATTACCAGGGATGGAATGTGGAGCCGACGCCTTATCTCCGAAGACAGGAGGTAATGAAAGGATCCCGCGCGGCCATGTTGAAATCAGAATGGCCACCGCCTCTGGCCCCCGCTAAGGGGCAGGCGGGTCAGGCCCGGGTCAGGCAAAACAGCGTCACCATCTCTGACCCGGTCGACTCTGCAGTTCACTGAAGTTCACTCTAACCCACGACCCCAAGTGGGCCAGGCTGCCCGTCTAGACACCAGGGGCCAGGCTCAGGGAGGGCTGGCCAACGGCCGCGGACACCCAGCCAACAAATGGCAGAACCAGGACGCAAACCCAGACATTTCCTCCACAGATACCTCTCGAGTCAGGCTCGTTGGGCCAGGTTCGAGATGGGGGCTGGGAATAAACAGAAGGAGATGCCGCGCCTGACCCCAGCCACCTCATCGCAGAGAGAAGGGAACGTACAGGCAGAAAACATTCACTGTGGAGCATTACTCGGCCTTGAAGAAGGACATTTGGACACCTGCTCCAGAGTGAAGGGGGCTCGAGGACCCCGTGCCGAGTGAATAACCCACACAAGGCCAACACGGCGGGGCTCCGTGGACAGTCGGCCCAGAGCGTGGGAATCACAGACGGGTGCAGGTAGGAGGACCGGGGCGGGAGGAGCTGGAATGAGTGTTTCACCTGGACAGTTTCAAACGGGGAAGATGACAAAGTTCTCTGCAGACAGGGCGGGGCAGGAGTGCAGTGGCGGGAGCCCATCTAGTTCCTCCGCAGCCTGGTGGTGATGGCGGCACGGCGGTGTGAATGGGCTGAACACCACTGAGCGGCGCCCTCAGAAAACCATCAAGATGGTAAATTTAGGCATGTGTACGGTCCCAGTTAAATTTTTTTTGAATAAAAAAAGAAGCCATTCTCTTCATTCATTGGTTTACAGCAGTGAGTAAGCGCCTGCAGGATTCCGTCAACGCTGGAATCCAGGCCAGTGTGTGCGTGACGGGGTGTGTGTGCAAGAGCACGTGTGCGTGCGCGTGTGTGCATGAGTGTGGCGTGGTGCTGAGGTCCCCGGCAGGAAGGCCCGGGAAGCCAGGTGCAGGGGGGCGCTCTGTACGGGGCTCCTAAGGGGGTATCCCTAGCCTGACTTACAGGAGGAGGAAACTGAGGCTCCACGTTGCGTCTCCTGAGCCTCTGGTAAGGACGGAGCTGGGTCAGACCTCATGCCCGCGCGGTCTCTGGCTGTGTTACCCCAAACCCGGGGACTGGAAACGGCGGCATCTGTTGTCTCCCTCGCTGGCTGTGGTCGGGGCTGGGCACAGCCGAGGCAGGAGGCTCTGGGCCGGGGTCTCGCATGAGACTGTCGTCGGGGTCCCGCCCGGGCCGCGGCCTCCTCCAGCGGCTCCACCGCCAAGATGGCGCCTCCCCCGGCTGCTGGCAGGACCCCCCGTCCCCCACGCGGACCCTTCACAGGGCTGCCGGGGCGTCCTCACGTGGCAGCCATCTCGCTCCCGAGCGGCTGAAGAGAGCCCGGCGGCCCCCATGGGGTCCAGGCCGCCCCGTGCGGGCGGGCGCCCCGGGGCCATCCTCCGCAGCCATGTCCACTCTGGCCCACGAGGAGAACAAGCAAAACCACCGAAGGCAAGAAGGAGGGCGCTGGCCCTGATGCAGCCCGCGAGCGGCTGAGGGCGCCCCACATGGCCCCAGCGCCCAGGGGTGCGGCCCCGGGCTGGACCCTCTGCGGCTGCAGCCCAGGGCCAGCCGGCCGGCCGCTCCCGCCCTCCCGGTACGCCGCGGGCAGGGCCCGGCTACGGGGCTGGGATGCCCCACAGAGAGAAGTGACCCGCACAAGTATTTCACGCCCTTTCACGTTCCGATGGGAAAACGGCTGGAATGCGGCCCCCCCCCCCCCCCCCCGGGACAGCGGGTGAGGGACGCAGCCGTCCTTTATCGGGACTGGAAGTTTTGTTTCCCTTTTACCAAAAAGGTGTTATCAGTGCGGCCTGGATGAAAGAATGTGCCGCTGGACAAGGGGGAGCCTGAGCTGGGGGAGAGAAAAACTGCCGGACACCCCGCAGCCGTCTGTCCCGCCCGCCGGTGAGGACGGGGCGGGGGCGGGCGCCGGGCATCTGCGCTCCCAGCCAGAGCCCTGGGTCGCCTCCACCGCCGGCCACACAGCCGCAGCGGCGGGCACAAGCCCGGACCCGCCGTGCCCTCTGCCCCGGGTAGAGGAGGCCCAGGGCCCGGGGAGCCCAGGCCCGTGGCAGAAGGAACCCCGCGAAGCCACCGGGGTCTCACTGTGTGCCTGGGGCCCCAGGGAAGGGGGGCGCCCTGGCACCTTGTGGGTGGCGCCCGGCCCTGAGCGTCCAGAACCTGAGAGGGCAGCGGTGACACAGGGGGTCACCGGCTTCAGGGCTGGGGCCTGGACAGGGGAGCGACCCGTCCTCAGGCCTCCTGGTTCTGCCTGCCCTTTGGGCCCAGCTGCCCTGTCCGCCCCCAGCTCCAGCTCACCATCCTCCAGCCTGGCCTGACCTCATCAGAACGGAGGCCGCTGACCAGCATGGCCAGGCTCCGGGTCCACTGCCCTCTGGAGCCCTGCCAGGGGCCCATGAAGCAGCTGAGTGGCCACCTGCAGGCCCAGTGGCCTTCCAGCCTCGAAGCCCCAAAGGCCTCTGTCCAAGGGGTGGGGGGCTGAGGGGAACACCAGGGGGCGGTCCACCGGACAGCGCCGTCTATGCACCCACTAAGTACCAGGTGCCGGGCTGGGGTCTGAGGGTGGGAGGGTCTCAACGAGCCCTAGGAGCCCCAAACCTGCTCTGCACCTAGCAGGTGCCCAGTGTGGCTGGAGGGCAAGTGCAGCCCTCCAGGAGCCCAGCTCAGATTGCTCCTGGGAGAGGAGCCCTGGGGGCTGGGGTCTCCGTGCGGGTTTTTTTGCATACAAGACCTGGGGTGCAGGCCAGAGGTGTGGGGGTGAGAGGATTCACCAGAGACAGAGTGGGGAGCAGATCAGGTGGATCTACTGAAATCCACTGCTGAGGAGAGCAGCGGGGAGACAGGGGAGGTCTGCTGCGCCCTGTGGTCAGTTCCCTGGCAGGGGATCGAACTCAGGTCATGGCAGTGGTAGCCTGAGACTCAACCCCTGGCCACCAGGGAGGCCTCTGGGGTCTCTGGTTTTCATCCCTTCTCCTTGGATGAGGTCTTGGGGACAATTTTTCTGATTTCAAGTGATTGAGGATGCTCACCCCTCCACCCCATCCCCACCAGAGATGGCTCCCAAGCAGAAGACAGAGTGCCCCCCTGTGGACTGTGCTCTCCTCTCACCTTCTGGCAGGGACTCCAGAGTCGGGGTCACTCACCCATTTTGCAGGTGGAACCCCAGCTCCCTGCGGTGTATAGACTCTTGCTGTGAGGCAGAGCAAGCGGAATCCACAGCGTGCCTGGCACACAGTGGGGATTCAGTGGAGGTTTGCTGAGTGACTATCTGACAGTACTCCCAGAGGACCCAGTTCTTCCTTACATTGGCTGTGTGGCCCCAGGCACGTCACTTAACCTCTATGGGCCTCAGGTTCCTATTCGGTGAAATGAAGACCGTGATATGAACTGAGTAGGGTTATTAGAAGCCTTTGGCGAAACTGTGTTTGCAAAATGCATGGCGCAGGGCCTCCCCGGTGGCGCAGCAGTTGAGCGCTGGGTTGCGAAGCTGCCCACGGCCTCTGCGGCGCCGGTTCAATCCCCGGCTGCTCCCCGGCCACCAGAGGAGGGTCCCACATGGTGCGCAGACCTCTCCTGCCGCCCGCTGCTCCCCTCAGCAGTGTCCTTCGGTCCTTCTGCCTGCTCTGCTCCCCGCTCTGGCTCTGGTGAATTCTCTCACCCTCCCGCGCTTCTGACTGTACCCAGTGCTTGTGTAAATAAATAAATAAATAAATCTTCAAACAAACAAACAAAAAAATAATCAGTGTTTAAAAAAAAAAATGCATGGTGCAGAGTAGGTGCTCAGCACGTGTGCACCTGCTGGCCCCACCCCTGGCAGTGGGCTCCAGGCTCACCTGTGGGGCCCCACCCTCCGGGCAGCCCAGCCAGCCCCAGCAGGTGATGGCAGAAGCTCCAGGTACTGGCCCGGGAACGTGGGAACTTCCTGCCGCCCTGTTTGTCTTGGGCTGCTCAGAAGGAGCTGGCCCCGCCACCAGCTCCTGCGCTCCTGCCAGGTCACCGTGCGTGAAAGGGAGGAATTGTTCCCGTGACCTTTGCTTTCCTTGTCAGAGGTGACTTCAGCAAGCACCGCCCCTCTCCCCTAAAGGCCAGGCCAGGCCTGGTTCCCCACTCCCACAGGGACTGAGGGGTGCGCAGCCGAGGGAAGGGCTGGGGTGCTCAGGGAGACGGCAGCCTTGTCTGGCCTGGCCACCGCGAGAGGCCCCAGCCTACCTGCCCTCCCTTTTGAGCCAGTAGCCGGCCCAGGCTCCTCCCCTGTCCCAGTGAACCCCCACCTCCTACCTGGTCCTCATTCCCCTCTGCCCACCAGGACCCCGCACAGGACCAGGTCAGAGACGCAGACAGTGCAGCTCAGTCCAGCTCCCAGCACAGGTGAGACACCCCCACCCACCCAGAGCCACACCCCAGCCCCCGCTCGCACCTCGCCCTGCGGGAGGGTGGCCCCGGCACCGGTCACCAGAAGGGCCCGACGCCATTGCAGAGACGGAGACGCTTCCCCCACCCAGTGTCCATCGCTCTGCCTGGGCCGCCTCTGCCCCTGGCCACTTCTCCTGCCCACTGCCCACCATCCCCGCTTGCACATTGGCAGGTCAGCCCCGCGGTGGCTGCGCGGGCAGCACAGCCGGGGTTAAGGGCAGCCTCGGGTCACAGGGCCCCGTTCCCGATTTTCCAGAAGATGCCGATTGCTACTGGTCATTGTTCTTCCCTTCTGGGGCATGAAAAAGCAGGTTCAACGCACAACCAGAAAAGCAGCAGGTCAAGGTTCCCAGAGTATGAAATGTCAGCCCCGGTGGCAGCGCTGTTCACCCCGAGGCGCTAAAAATAGACGCGAGAACAGAGGCAGCGGGCTCTGGAGGCTGGAGGGCAAGGCCAGCTTTCCCGACACGCCCCACACGTCTGTGGTCACGTGGCAAGGCGAGGGGGGTACATTTTTTCTTTCTTTCTTAGAGACAAAAAGAAAGCGAACTTGAGAAGGGTCAGCCCAGAGGACTTTGCTTTTGAAGCGTGACTTTGCCATCTGTAAGATTCAGATAGAGAAAGCCAGACAGGTCCGGCCTGGGTGAGGGGTGACCATGGGCCAGCTTGGCAGAATTCACCCCCACCTTGGCCCGAGGGGATGATGGACCACGTATGGCCAGTTTGTGACCCCCCCTCTACAGCCCCCCCCCAAAAGAACTTCTGTGTTGGTGGAAATGCTGTCTCTGTTCTGCTCTGCAATCGACTGGCAATGTCTGCCAGGGACAAGCATAGGAGGGTCAGGCACGACAGCTGCCTGACCGAATGACCAGGGAACTGGTGGGAAGCAGGTGCCTGAGGCCCTAGTCATTGTTCTGCTGCCTGCACAGTTTTAGCATTTAGGACAAAAATCAGCTGTGCCAACCCTCAACCCTTCAGACCCATGGTCTTTGCTCCAGACAACTGGGCTCTATGAAATGGTTTCCCTCCTGATCCCATTTCTAATACATTCTCTGCACAGCAGCGAGAAGGGTCCTTCCAAAATACCAACCCAAGCACATTACGCCTGCTCAGAACCCTCAGGGCAACCCCACCACTGCCCTCAGCCTCCAGCCACACCTCTCTGACCACCGCCTTGCACTCTCCTCCATGTCCACGCCACACTGACCCCCCGGCCTTTCTCTACTCTACCGCCCAGGAAGACCTGAACATGGGGGCTGCCTCTCATCCAAACTTGGCATCACCCCCCAAATCGAAGATTCCCCAAGGGAAGCCACACTGGGTCCCAGGAAATTCCATGTCTCTTTTTAGATTGTGCCCTCAAAATAAGAAGACAAGCAGCATTGTTGCCTGTTTCACAGATAAAGAGGCTGCGGAAGGAGAAGGGTTTGGCCAAGGGCAAGATCGCAGACCACTCAAACCTGCTTTCTACACGGAGCATTTTGTTCAACAAGGTGGCTGGTCTGAGGAAGGAAACCCCATGTGTTGTCTACTCTGACTCAATACATGTTAGGGGAGGGGGTAACCATTGGGTGGGTGGGTGGGTGGTAGATGGAGGGGTGAGTGGGCAGGTAGGTGGATGGATGGATGGATGGATGGATGGTGGATGGATGGACGAATAGTTGGGTGGGTGGGTGGATGGATGGAGGGAGGGAGGGTGAATGAATGGTGCATGGACAGATGCTAAATATATGCCCAGAAGAGCAGGTGGATGATGGGTGGAGGCCTAGGCAGGTGGGTGGGCCGTCGGGTGGATGGGTAGAGGGGGACATGCAAGCATGAATGAACGAAAGGGCAACAGAACATGGCAACAGGTGAGGTCAAAGGTCATGGCTAGGGACGTGACGAGATAATGGTCTGCCTTTTTCTTCCCCACTTCTCAGGTTTATCAAAAAACCCAGTCCCGGCCTCCCCTGGTGGCGCAGCGGTTGAGCGCTGGGCTGTGAAGCTGCCCGCAGCCTCTGCGGCGCCGGTTCGATTCCGGCTGGCTGGCGAGGGTCCCACATGGCGCGCAGACCTCCCCTGCCGCCGGCTGCTCCCCTCAGCAGTGTGTTTCGTCAGTCTGCCTGCTCTGCTCCCCGCTCTGGCTCTGGTGAATTCTCTCACCCTCCCGCGCTTCTGACTGTACCCAGTGCTCGCATAAATAAATAAATAAATCTTTAAAAAAAAAAAATCCAGTTCTGCAAAAACTTCTTTGAGGCTTTTGTTTTTAGAGAGACAAAGTCAAGGGTAAGTGTGCAAGGGCCGCCTCCCTGGCTCCGCCTCCCTCCCCGCCTCCACTGGCTCCCCAGCCCCTCCCCACCGCTGCTTTCCCATGGGAAGGCTGAGAAACAATAGCAATTTCTTCTGAATGGAGCTCTCCCCTGAGCCAAAGAGTAAACAGGGAGGAAGAGCCGCAGAGGTGTGTGACTCCTCCGCCTTACATAACCAGGATGTACCTGGAGAGGCTGCCAGGGCTTCCCACAGGCGGGGGCAGGAGTGGCTGGTCCTGCTGCAAAGGCGCCAGGTGTGTCCGGGAGGGGGAGCAGGGGAGTGGGGAGAAGGGACTAGGCCAGAAGAGGCAGTGGGGAAATTCAGGGGGCCCTCGGACACTACCGATCCTTTTATTGTCAGGGTGACTTCACGGCAGCTCTGAGGGGTCCTGGCATCAGGAGGACTCACAGGGAGGTGCGTGGGTCACCAAAGCCACCGGCACCTGTGACCTGCACGCAGCCTGCGCCAGGGTGGGCTGGGGGAGCCGAGCTGTGGCCCCACCCCCCCATCAAATCCTCGGTCCTACATTTTCCCCATCCATCACCCCCATGCCCTTCCCTCGGGACTGTGCCCACACTGGGGACAGGACGGAGCCCCCAGAAGGGCTGGGGTCCCAGGGGTGGAGGCATCGGTGCCACCGCAGCAACAGGGCCGTGGAAACTGGTGCCGGCCCTGGAGCCATCTGGGCAGGGCCCCAGGAGCTCCCCCAGGAGGGGGCTGCAGCCCCCAGAGCTGTGTGAGAGGAGGAAGACGGAGGCGGGGTGTCTGGGAGCTGGCTGTGCCCCTAGACCTGGACGTCGCCCGCTTAGGGCCCCTAGCCGAGGGGATGGGGAAGGCCCCAAAGACGCCCTCGGGAGCCGTCCCGGGAGGTCAGAGGGCCTGAGCCGGGCGCAGCCTCCAGCCCGAGAGGCCGACCTTTCTCCAGCGACCTGGGCCAGCGCCTCCCCGGGCCCAGCCACCGTGCATGTGAGGGTCCCGGGGACGGGCCGAGCAGAGGACATGGCGACATGCCGGGCGGGCTGGAGCAGGACGAGAGGCACAGGCACGCCCAGGGGACGGTGGGGCGCTGCACTTTGGAGAACCCCGGCTTTCTAACGAAGCTGCAGAGTGAACGCACAAGCACAGAAGAAGCAGACCCCAAAAAGGGGGTGCTCGAGGACCTGCGGACATGGGGGGCAGGGGTGGGGTGGAGCCGTAGCACTGGGGTTCCCCACTTCTCATGGGCTGACCTCCAATGGGTTGCCTTAAAAGCAGCCCCAGAAATCGGGGTCCCCAGCACAGCGCCAGCTCCCCGTAGCAGGTCGTGGCCCCCGGAGGCCCAGGCAGCGGCTGCACAGAGCCGTGTTCCCCAGCACGCCTGGCGCAGCCCTGGGCGCCTCTTCCCCAGCCCAGGCTGTGGGTGCCGCGTTCCCACGGGCCACAGCCGGGCCTTGAGGCGCTGCCTCCCGGCGCGGGGAGGGGGCAGCCGGGGCAGGCGGGCGGGCAGGCGGGGAGCCCAGCGGCTTCCAAGTTTCTGTTGCGCTCCAGGTCAGCAGGCGGCCTGCGGCGGGGCACGCGTGGGCACACGGCAGAGAGGGCGGCAGGGAAGTGTTGGCACCAGCCGGCACGGAGCCGGGAGACGAGAGGAACCAGCACTGGACTCGGCCCTGCTGTGGTGGCCCCCGCGGCCTCCTGATGACCCTGCGCTTCGGTGCCTGCTCCTCCGTGCCCAGGACAGTCTCCGGCTCACGCGCTCGGCTTACACAGAAGGAGACCGAGGCTCAGGGAGGCAAATGACCCACCCAAGACCACACAGCAGGCACGAGGGAGGCAGCAGGACTCCAGCCAGGGAACGCACTGCCCTCTGTGCCCCTGTGGTCCTGCCCCAAGACGCAGCCATGGAACAGCATCGCTTGTGCTCTGTGTCCAGCATGAGCCTTGGGGCGTTTGTTCTGGACACTTGATTGGACGGGGTGGGGGGCGTGGATAGGTGGGTGGAAGAAAGAAGGACAGATGGGGGGCGGGTGGACGGACGGATGGATGGATGGACAGATGGACGAAGGGCGGATGGAAGGAAGGAAGGACGGATGGGTGGGAGGGTGGATGGACGGGCCTTTGAGTGGACAGGCCAACAGACAGCTGGAGAGATGCACCCGCCGGGGGCAGACGGGAGCTGACCCAGCAGGCAGGGGGTGGCTGCCCGGAGTCGGAACAGGGCGGAATCTGGATGGAGAGATGGGGTGAAGCTGACAGGTGAGTGGTGGGACCTAACTCTAGTGCACACGGGGCGCTCTCAGATACCTGACACCCACTCCAAGCTGGGTGGGGGGGGGTCGTCAGGCTCACCTGTGGAGCCAGCATCTCCACTGGGCCCACAACACCGTGGGGCTCCGAGGCACAGGCCAGGCTAAGCCTCCAGGGCACGCTCACCCCAGCACCGCCAGCACCCCTTGCACCACCCTGACCCCCCGGCCCCATTTCCAGAGCCCCTCCCTACCCTGCCCTGCCCCTCATGGCAAGCCCCTGGGGTCCTCGGGCCACCAGCTTCCCCCGGAGGCCTGGAAAGCCCCTGTCTCGGCCCTTGCTCCCCGCCCCGCTCAGCTGCACTGCAGCCTGGGCCTCCTGCCGCTGCCTCCTCTCCTCAGCCAGCAGGGTGAGGGGAGCCGCTGCCCCAGCCCCCAGGCCCCGCAGCCTGCAGGGAGGCCCTCTGGCCTTCGCGGGAACTGCCCGGCCCCAGCACCCACCAGAGACAGCCCATCGCCTCGGCCCGGCCACCGTCCTCCTCGCCACAGAGGCAGAGATGCCGCGCCCAGGAGAGCTGCACCCCCGGGAGGCCGGGGCGTCCCTGCCCCTCAAGGGAAGGAACCATCTTGACCGCTGCCCCCTCGAGTCCAAACCACCCCAGGGTCCAGGGCACCCCTGGTGTGGGGAGAACACGGGTGCCCTCGGCCACTGTTCCCCAAAGAGCGTTCCAGTCCTGGTCCGTCTCTTGGGTGGGAGAAATCTGGGGGTCACAGGTGCAGCCGACTTCACTGGAGACCTGGCAGGTCTTTGCTGGACCCTCTGGGAGGAGACAACGCCCCCGGGGGCTCAGGCCAGTCTGACCTCGAAGGGCCAGCCCTGGGTGTTCTCTGGAACCCACTTGGAGAAGCGGCCCAGTCCCCTGCCCCTCTGAGGGGCTCGTCCTTCCCCCGCCCAGTCCAGGGGGGGGGCAGGAGGGGCTGTGCAGTTGCTCCCTCGGCCTGCGGCCCCGGGGCAGGAGCCTGGGGGGCCGGGACCTGGGGTATGGCTGCGGCAGAGGGGGCCCCCGAGGACCAGGCCCGCGGTCCCCACGCTGCCGGGTGGGCACGGAGGGCACCAGTGGACGGGCTCGCGGCCTCGGGGCGGGTGCTCAGGCCGCCTCCTCCCGCTGACCCCGAGTGGCCTTTCACATTTCCCCGGGCTCCGGTCCCGGCCGGGAGCCTCCTCTATTGATTCAGCATCTAATCTGGCTTCCCAGCCGCCGAGGGCCCTCCACGCCTCTTCCTCTTCCGCTCCGCGTTGCCCTAATCCTCTGCGCCTCTGGGCCCCCGCCAGCGTCTCACCCCTGACATTCCAGCCCGTCTCCCTCCCCGCGGGCGCCCGGCCTCTCGTCCTCCCCAGCCCTGCCCGGCCTCTCGGGGGCCCTCTCCCACGCGGCTGCCTTCGGGGGACAGACCGAAGGGGGAGCAGGTGCTCAGGGCGGCCCAGCCGGCAGGACAGCTGCCCCCACCGGAGACAGCGCTCCCCAGGGCACGGGGGCCCCACATGGCGAGGCTCGGAGCTGTGGGGGGCTGCCCGTGAGGGGTCCCGGCGCGGACATCGTCTGGCTTGGAAAGCCCCTGCCCCCTTCCCCGCCAGGCACCCTCTGTCCCCGCCGCGGGCACCCCAGGGGCACCTCCACATGAAGCAGCCAGCTCTGACGCCCGCGTGGAGGTCAACAGCTCTGCCCCTAATTGGCGCTGTCGGGGAGCCCTTGGAAGGTGCGCCCAGCACCCCCCACCCCGCCCAGGAGAGGGCGAGGTCGCCCCCACCGGGACCGGACAGGGCCTGGGCTGAGCCTGAGAGCCCCCGCCGCCCCCCGTCCGTCCAGCTGGGGCTCCTGGCAGTCGCCACATGGGCAGGACCCTCGGGGATGGACGCAGGGCCCATCTCCAAGGGCTCCGGAGTCCAACAAGGCCACACGGAGCAGGGCCGGGGCGGGCTGTACTGAGGGGTATGCCCGGCCCTCGGCCACCGTGGCCTCCTCTGCGGCATGTCCCGTGCCGGCCCTGGCCAGGCTCTGGGGAAGGCCCCGGGCTCACACAGCTGTCGTGGCCCCCCGTGAGCTTGTTCCTCTGGGCTCTCCTCCACCTTGTGTTTCTGCCAGTAACATCCAGACTTTCGCCGTGATGCCGGGGGGCTGGCTCCCCGTCTCAGGCCCCAGCGCAAGTGGCACCCCCTCACCACATGCTCAGCTCCCTGCACCTCTCATCCGTCCTGCGCGTGAGGGTTCGCTAGACGGCTGTTCCCACCGTCGGGGCCTCCGTCCACATTCTGGGGCGGGGGACGGTGGTACCTCCTGGCGCACAGGCAGCACTCAATGGCCATTCAGTGAGGGCGAGAATCCCAGCTGAGTCCCCGCGGGACCCTCACTCCCTCTCCTGGGCCCTCAGCGGAGGCCGGCTCGGCGCGGAGCCTCGGCAGGCCACGGTCACTTTCTACCTGCTGTCCCCCCAGGAGGGCCCCAAGGTGCGCGTGCTGGGCTGCACGCCAGCCCGCCCGACTGCACTGGGGGCCCACGCTGGGTCTCTCCAGTCCCGCCAGCACGTGGGTGCCCCCAGGGGGCACAGGGTGTTTTCTGTAGCAGGGTTCGTTGTAGCAGGTGAACCCCCAGGCTGCCGGAGGCCCCGGCACGAGGTAGACAGGACGGGAAGGCGTGCCTCCCCCGCGCACCACGCGGAGATGCTGGGGGCCTGGCGTGAGTCGCACGACACAAGGGGCACAGGCAAGAGGGCCGTGCAGGGGACAGGCCCAGCCAGGTCCCTCTGGACTAACAGCCGCGTCACCCTAAGTCCACCATGGCCGGGGGTCCTGTCCCCCAGACACGCAGATAAAAGCCCAGCTGGTCAGCAGGTCCCGGGCAGTCAGAGCCGGCTGGACTGGCCTGAGCTCCTCCATGGAGCAGGCACATGCTGGCTCCGCAAACTTCCATCTGCCCAGCCCCCTTGGCCGGCTCAGCTCCCGGCCCTGGAGCCACCGGGAAATCGCAGGAAGCCGAGGCCGCAGGCAGCATGAGACGCACTGGGGTCCCCGGCGACGCTGCCTCCGCGCTGCCTGCTCGGCCTCTGCCTCCTCCTCGCGCCGCCCCCCCGCCCCGTGTCCAGGCCCGAACCAGGAAGCTGTGACTCAGCCTGCCGGTGCCACCTCCCTGGCATCCCCTCAGAGCCAGGCTCGGGCACTCGGGGTTCAGTTCTCTGAGGACCCTCTGGGTCCTCCAAGATCCTCTTGCCTCGGCAGAGGCTGAAGGCCCCCTCCCCCTGTGGCTCCGCCTGGGAGGGCTGGGAGGCCTCGGTCAGGGTCCAGGGGCTGCCCGGGCCACAACGGCCAGCCTCGTGACAGTCTCCTGACAGCCTGGGCCCCAGGGTGTCACAGAGCAGCCGAAAGAGGCGCCGGAAGTGGAGGGTGCTGGGTGCCTGCAGGGACAGGGGGCGCCAGCGAGCCCCACACTCACGGCCTGGTCACGCAGACTCCGTCTGCCACAGCACCTGCTCCACAGGAAGAGGGCCTCCCCCGGGGCGTGTTCCAGGGACGGACACGGGGCAGGGGCCGGGCGGCCCCCGGGACTCTCACCCAGGAAGGCCGGCTGGGTTCAGAGAAGGAGCAGACAGGAAGACGGGAGGCGCGGGGCACCGGCAAGGAGGGGCCCGCAGGATGGACGCTGGTGGCCAGGCCAGGAGGAGAGGAAGCCCCAGGGGACCCCGAGTTGGGAGTTGGGGGCTGCGCCATGTGTGGCAAAAGCAGCGCAGCCCCCAGAAAGGATCCAGAGGCACCTGGGAGAGCAGCCAGACTGGTCCCTTCACGGCGGGGGCGGTGGGGACCAGCGGGACAGCACTGCCTTAGGTCACCCCGCAGCCAGCGAGACTTCTGTGGGCTTTGAGGATCCTGGTCTGGTCGGACCTTCTGCCTCCTGGGAAACAGGGCGGATCGGGGCCCTGAGACTCAGCGGGCAGGAGGGGCCACGACTGCTTCTCAGAACCCAGCGGGAACCGGCCCTCCCTCGCAGCCCTGGCCGCGGACTCGCCCCTGTGTCTACTCAGCCATCATCCCGCAGGCTGGCCAGCTGGCCGCTCGAGGGCGGTGGAGGGGCTCGTGTGGGCGAGAGGGGTGTACCCCAGGGGAGACCATCTGGGACCCAAGGCCGGGAGGTGTCAGAGGCCGCATGCCCCCCCCCCGCCCCGTTCACATCTTGACATCCTATCCCGAAGGTGGGACGCTGGGGAGGTGATCAGGGAATGGGCGGGGTCCCAGAAGTGGGGTTAGTGCCCTTATAAGGACATTCCAGAAAGCCCCTCGCCCCCTCCACCATGGGGTCACCCTGAGAAGCCAGCCAGCCATGAACGGGCCCTGCCAGCACCTAGAGCTGGGACGCCCCAGCCTCCAGACCGCCGAGGAATACATTTCTGTTATTCCTAAGCCACCCAAGTCTGCGGCGTTTTTTTCTCTAGAAGGATGAGGCACAGGACAGGCGGGCAGTGAGCGCGGCAGGAGCTCACGTGTGCAGATGCAGAGTGGAGGGGGCTGGGGACCAGCGCTCCGCCAGGGTCCTGACGGCTGCAGGGAGCCAAGTGGGCTTGGGGGTGGGGGAGCCGCAGGGGCAGCAAGGACATACTTCTGCCCCAACTCTGCCCATCGGGGAGCTGGGAAGCAAGGAGCTGGGGGCACCGCAGCCAGGCGGCCAGGCCCCAGCCGCATTGGGGGGGGGAGGCGAGGAGGGAGGGAAAGCAGGAGCCCTGCGTCTGCTCGAGAGCGCCCCTGGGGGCGGTGGGGGGGGGCGGGGGGGCGGGGGGACGGGGCTATTGGTTGTAAAAACAGCTTTTTACATCTTACATCGTCCATGACTCATCACCCTGAGTCACAGCGCGCACCACACACCTCTCCTATTAAAGTGGTTTTGGTGGATTCCCCGAGCTGCGTATGCACCACCACAATCATTTCTAGAACATTTTAATCGCCCCAAAGGAAACCCTGTGCCATTCACGGTCACGTCCCCTCCTCCGGCCACAGGCACCCCCATCTCTGTCGTCTCCCTGGACCCGCCTGTTCTGGGCACCCACATGCACGAGTCATGCTCTCTCTGGTCTTCCGTGGACTTTCATTGCCCGCAGCACGCTCTCCAGGGCTGATCCGTGCTGGCGCATGGGCCGCGTCGGCACTGCCTGCCCCTCGACGGCCAAGTAATATTCCAGGGCGGCGTCTTCCTCCTGTCGGGGTCGGTGGTCCCCTTGTTTCGGCCTCGGCTGTCAGAGGAGCTGAGGCTACACATGTTTCTGCCTGTCCCCGGCTCTGGGTAGAGACGGGAGCGGAATTGCTGGATCCGAGGCCATCAGCCCCATGGCAACCTTGTCAGGGACGGCCAGGCGTGTCCGGAGCGGCTGGGCCTCGGGCAGCTAGAGGTCCCGATTTCTCCACGTCCTTGCTGTTGGCTGCTGTTGCTCATGGGGAGAGGGGAGGGCCCTCCTCAACCCCACTTCACCCCCCCGTCAACCTTGGGAGATGTTGCGGGAGGGTCCCCGCCCGCAGGTGGCGTCTGGACACTCCCTTTGTCCTCATGTGAGGGGTTTTGAGCTGCTTTTCCCGTCCTGCTGCGTCCCCGTTCCCTACCCTGGGCCAGCCGTGGGAGTCTTAGAAGCACATTTCATCAGAAAAGTACAAGAACTTGTATGGTCGCTGGAAGCCAGTGGCCTCAGCGCGGGAGCAGGCAGGGGTGTCCTCACGCTGCGGCCCCACGACCGGTGGGTTGCGGCAGGTGCTCATCAGAGCTCAGTAACCGCCGTTTGTAATGGACCAATCAGATTCGTGGGTGAAAGAGGATCTAAGTGAGGGTCGGAGGGAGCTGGGAGACCCTGAAAAAAAAGAAACAACCCGAGCCCCAAAGAGCAGCCCCTGAAGAAAAAGCCGACGCAGCTTCCGGAGGAAGGAGGACGCGCAGCGTCCGGCAGCCGAGCGCCGAGGAGGGAAGAGGCGCCAGAGGACTCTGTCAGGGCCTCAGTCCTGTCTCCGACGCGCCTGAGAGGAGCCCCAGAGGCCCTGGGCCTGGTGTCTCAAACCGCTGTTGTTGTTTCTTACTGTGAGCCGCGAAAGACAACAATGGCAAAGACGCTCACAGCCTCGCGGCGCGCGACGTCCGAAGCAAGCAGCCAAGGGAAAGGTGGGGGGTGTGGAGCAGCAAACCCTCGGTGCTCACACACACGCAGGCTTCCCTGGCTTTAGGAAGGTCGCCTGGGGCAGCCGAGGAGAAGCACTTAAGAAGGGGGGAGGGTTGGGGGTGTCCAGAGTGTGGAAAGGTAGCCTTGGTCTCGTAGGATGAACCAGGGAGACCACACTGGAGACTCCAGTGTGATCGACACTGCTGCACCCACGGCTGAGCCTGCCCTGTCTTCTCCCAGCCTCCCAGACCCTGGGGAACCACATCTCCATCCCAGGGGGTTCGCTGCACGTGCCCCCCCCCCCGCCAGCCCCCGCCCAGGGCGCGCAAATGGAGAGTGGAGGCGGTAGCTGCACGGGGCCCCTGAGCCCTTTGCCAGTGAGGAGGGTGGACACAGAACAGGGGGGTGAGGCGCCCAGACAGCTGCCAGCGAGGAGGTGTCACTCCAAGACACAAGAGGCCCTGGCCCCCAGGTGTCCAGAAGGGGGCTTGGAAGTGGCCCCTCCACACCCTGCAGCCCCTACTGCCCAGACCTGGGGGCTGGTGAAGACGCAAGTTGCCCCCAAAGTAGCACCATTTTCCAATCCCCTTGGCCGCTCTGCCCTCCTGGAATCCACGTCTCGGCGCCTGCCAGTGTGCCCGGGTTGGGGTGATCTCACACCGAACCCATGGATTAAATTGGGAGGAACCGGCATCTCCACAATCCGGGGCTTCCAGTCCGTGCACGGTTTACCGCTCCACGAACCCCCGCTCCGGCTCCTGCAGGTCCGAGGAGGGGCTTTAGCCCGGCTCTTCGACACGTGCCCGGGGGACTCACGTGGGGCCGCAGCCCTTACCAGACCCCAAAACCTTGCCTGCCTTGGGTTGCCAGCCAGGAACCTTCTGGGCTGGGCCCCAGAAACTCAGAGGCGGACTTTGTTCCCATGCAAATCACAGAGGGTCAGTTCTGCAGGGATCTGCCTCTAACAGCTGACTTGGAATCTTAATCTCCAGCAGATAAACAGTAGGTGCCAGGAACCACAGGTGTGAGGAACGGGGAGACGCCGCCCCTAAAGGACATTTCGCTCTGAGTATCCAGTTCCTCAGCTTTCTGAGCACCGTCCCCTGCAGGGTGTGGTGGCGGCCTCTGGTTCACCCCAAGGTGAGTCCAGCCGGGTGGCCGCAGGTAGGGAGCCAGCGGCCACAGGAGCCCTTCAAGGATCGAAGGCGGCCATGTGGGCAGAGGCTGACACACAGGACCCCCACTTCCCTCCCAGCTGATGAGAGGCAGCCCAGGGAGGGGATAAGGCTTCCAGGGAGAAGGCCCTGCCTGGGTGAAGGTTCAGGCACCCCCCACCCCCACCCCCACCCCCACCAAGCTCTGAAACTAGGACCCCGGCTGCCCCTGCCTTGGCTCCAGGTGCTCACCCCACTTCCACCTTCCTCCCCCCACCAAGCAGCTCTCCTGGCACCCCACTACCCCTGCCTGGCACCCCACTACCCCCGCCTGAGGTGCAGCCATGCCGAACTCCAGCCCAGCCAGGTGAGGCTCAGTGCTCTGGGATGGGGCCTCTGATCAGGACCCCAAAGTGAAAAGACCAGCACAGGCCACCATCGGGGCCCCTTGGTAGACAGAGGGGTGACCCTAGACCCTGTGCCCCTAACACCACTCCCCAATCCTGCAATGGAGCCCTAGTAGCATCCCTGAGCCACACCCCAACCCTGGGGGAAGAGGGGCCAGGTGAGGTGCCTGGGCCAGGTGAGGTCTGGTCTGGAGAAACAAAGGCCCCACGTCGGCACCGGAGTCTTTTAAAAACGGCCAGAGCAGCTCGGGCGGGCGTCTGCGCGAAGCAGCGGCGGGTGGAGTGGCCGGGGCCGGGCTCTGAGCCGCAGACCCAGCTTCGCCACCTGATAGCTCCGAGGTCAGCCCGGCCGCCGGCAGAGGCCCGCAGACGGGGCTGACAACAGACATCTCTTGTCCCCCCTCTGGAGCCGGGTGTTCAAGTCCAAGCTCCAGGGGCGGGCAGGGGTGCCCGAGGCCTCTCCTGGGCGTGTGGACACATCTCCCTGTGTCCTCCTGGGCCATCCCCTGTGCATGTCTGTGTCCTGACCCCTCCTCCTAGGGGGACACGGTCCTGGGGTGAGGGCCCCGTGACCTCACTTCACCTCAATCGTCTCTGTGAAGACCCCTCTTCAAGCGCGGTCACATCTAGGGTGCAGGAATTTGGGGGACAAGTTCAGCCCATCATGGCACCTGTCTCCAGGAGGCTGCCGCCCCTGCCCCCCACCTTCCCAGGTCTCACATGCACAGACGGGCACAGAGGGGGTTCGGGACCCAGAGCCTTCACTCCCGGCTCTGCTCTCTCAGGAAGCAGCATGAGTCCCAGGAGGCCCGGCGGGTGGCCTGTGTTTCCCCAAGAAGAGCTCACAGAACCCTGACTCCTGCCAGGTCCCCAACTTATCATCACAGGCTATGACTGGGGGCGGCCAGACGGGGGCAGGGGGCTTCCCCGCCCTCTCCACGCACCCTGCTCTGCACATGCTCCCCAACCTGGCAGTTCTCCGAACCCCTCCTTTGAGGGTTTTGGAGGCTTCTTTTCTTGGTCATGATTAATTCAGTCTGGCTCCTGGGGACTGAACTCCCAACTCCAGCGCCTCCCTGGAGGTCAAGGAAGGTCCAACCTTCCCATGGCTTGGCTGCTCCACTGACCACCAGCCCCTCTTTGGGGGCTTCCAAAGCCGCCTCATCAACATAACACAAGACCCCTGTCTTAGGAAACCCTAAGGGGTTTAGGAACTCAATGCCTGGAGTGGGGACCCCACCAGTATATGTATGTTTCCTGTCCTAAAAGAGGGCCTGGCAGAGGCAAGACCCGTTGTGTGCCCTGAGCACCATCCCTTCCCCGGCCCTCCTGAGACTCCCAGGGCCCTGGAGCATTCTGGGCCAGTTCAAGTCGTCTGAGCTGTAGACCTGGCCCACCCCCCACCCCCCAGGACCCTCTCTTGCCCTTGGGATTTAGAGGTCACTGGCTCCTTTCCAGCTAACCCATATCTAAGGGGTGGTCAGACAGGCCAAGATGGCCTCTAGCCCCAAGTCCTATCTGTTCCCACCTTGGTCCTAGTCACACTGCGCAGCCTGGGGCCTCCGCGAGGATGGCTCTTTCTGCCCACACTGTTCCTCTGCCTGCCATGCCCTCATCTCCCCTTGGACTCCTGGTAAACACACCTCCTCCAGGAAGCCTTCCCTGATGACCCATTTCCTGGGCAGAGCACCTCTTTCCCCACATTTCGCAGAAAGTTCTCCTACATTCCCAGCGTGGAAGTCAGACCCTGGAATGGTGCTGCTGTTCACAGACGGGAGAGCCACACTGTGTCCCCGTGAGGCATGCTGGTGCCTCTCCCAGGCCAGTTCCTCTCTCAGCCCATGCGTGGGGCAAAAGATGTTTCCCAGACCAGGACAGCCAATTAGTGTTTCTTATGCCCCTTGATTTCCCAGTCAACTCCATGAGAGCTGGCCCAGGGGTTAAGGCCTCCTCAGGAAAGCAGAGATGAGAACTGGAGAAAGGGATAGAATCCTCTAACAGCCTCAGAGCCTCTGGATCCAGCCATTCCTGAAGCTGACATCCCTGGGTTTTTCAAACACACATGAATAAGCCACTTGCACCCCAAAACAGACTCCTGCCCGATATAGGAAGAAAGCGTGGGACTAGCTCCTCTTCCCCGGAAAACAAGGAAGCAGCTACGCTAAGGGGCAGGCCTCATTCTCCCCGGAGCCTGGGCACCTGGGTTCGCTTCATCAAGTCCTGCAGCAGACGGGCCAACCCTGGGCGCTGCGGAGAGCACACAGTGCCTCTGGGGGGAGCACTCATGGGCAGGGTCGGCCAGACCCGCGCAGCCTCCACTAGGCCCCCAGTAAGAGAAGGAGCCTATGGGGGTGACAAAATTCACAGAACAGAGGAGAGACGGTAGAAAGGGAGATCTGGACCACGTGGCTCTGTGATCCACCCTGAAACTCCACCCCGGGAGTCAGTTTGGCCCGGCAGTGACACCACCACCCAGGTGCCCCCCCGCCAGAAGCGCCTCCTTCAGCTCCCAAGCAGGAGCTGTGCTCTCAATGCACGGGGCACAGAGAGCCGCCACCCCAGCTCTGAGCACCCTCCTGGCCACGCGTTGCCCTTGGGGTGAGGGGCAGAAGACGCAGAAGTAGCTCCAGACCATGAAAAGTGAGTCAACGCAACAGGTGCCTCCTGGGCCAAGGCAGTGGGGGCTCCACGCACCTCACCTGAAGCGGGAGGTGAGAAGCACACCTCAGCTCACAGGAGCCCCGTGAGGGTGGAGCTGCCCCAGGAGCCGTCCTTCCCTTGGGACGTGGGGGAAAGAAAAGGCAATCTTTGCCGTTGTAAGGCCTGGAGAGCGGGGATTCATTTGTTACTGCAGCAAAACCTGGCTCATCCTGACTAACCTACCAGGGCCGCTGGCCACTGAGGCCCCCGGAGCCAGCACCAGGCACTCATCACTTCCTCCTCCCCCACCTCGGGTCCTGCTCCAGGCAGTCCACGCCCCTGCTCTGAGCTCCCTCGGGCTCTCAAGTGCCCCACCGAGAGCGAAAACATTTGACTGGCCCGTCAGGGCTGGACACATTGGGACTTGAGAGTGAGGGAAGCTGCCCCCTGGGGGGCTAACACGTGTCCTCCACTCCCTGTCCAGGCTGGCCTTCCTCCCTGGCTCCTCCGGGGTGCTGGGCCTGCCCTGCCCCTCCCCGCCGCCCTTCCCTCGTCACCGCCAGCTCAGGAGTGGGTGGTCTCAGCCTGGTGACGCTCTCCCCGGCGGTGGCTGTTCGCCAGACCAGGCAGGAGCTGGCTCCCCTGCAGACTCGGGGCGGGCCGGGCTGCCTCCACATTTCTCATTCTTTCTCAGGGTGTGCCCAGGCAGAACCAGGAAAGACGATTTCACTTTCGGTGGGGCCCGGTCCAGAAGGAATGCGGCTCCAGCGGGAACCGGCGTCCCGGTGGTCAGCGCCCTCCCGGCCGAGACGGGCAGGGCCGCTGGGGACTCGGCTCAGGGCGAGGAACAGAGGGAACATGACTTTTTACAATGGGCCTTTGATCTGCCTAATGTCACAGGACAGGCCGGGGACGAGCGCCAGGCGCGGTGTGACTCCCGTTCCCACAGGAGATGCCCTGCGCAGGTATTCACACGGGGAGGTTCTTGGCAGGCCCGCCCTGGGCCCGTGCCCATCGCAGACATGGCGCGGCAATTAGGTTTTGGAAAATACTGGGTGAGGCTGGTTTGGCCAAGGCCTCGGCCTCTGGAGGCGGCGGGGTGGCGGTGGGGGGCTGCTCCCAGAGGAACGGTAACCTCCTGGCATGATCGAGGGTGAGCACCAGGAATTCCTGCGGTCAGGGGCAGCAGACAGGCCACGGAGGCTGGGCTGGCGCCCTCGACAGGCACACTCTGTCCCGCGGGCGGTGACCTTCGCCGCAGCACCTTAGCTGAACGGCCCAGCTGTGCCCAGAGGTGATCACGCCGCGGCTGCAGAGGCTGGGCCACGGACAGCGTCTGGGACATTTATAATGCGGTGCCCATGAGGACCATCCTGGGGATCGGGCCAGGCCGGCAAGGCTGCCAGGGGCCCATCCTTGGGGCTGTCAGGACGCATTATCCCCGCCGGTGCCCAGGAACAAAGGCCTCACCTGTAACTCATTCCCGTCCCGGCGGATGAAACAGCCCGCACCTCCTGCCTGCGGCTCCGGTTTCCTGGCTGCGCCCTCGGAGGCTGCGGCAGGATGGGCCGGAGCCCAGAGAGATAGCGGCTGGCAGGCAGAGCTCCCGCAGCTGGGCGTCTGCTGGACCAGGCATCCCGGGGGTCCAAGCTCTGGCCCTCCTGACCCCCAACCTGACCCCCTGGCTCTCCTGACCCCCAACCCCCAGGGGCTGGTGCCTCATTGGCCCATTTCTCAGAAATGCTGCCATCCAGGCCCACCGGTGACGAGTGCCCCTGGCCCTCTGTGTCCAGTGTGGCAACCTCTAGGCCAGGGCCACAGGCCCAGCTGTGACGCAGAGGCGGTTCTGTTAACAGGCAGTAGCTGCACCCGCTCACCACCTGCCGTCTCTGTCAGCATGGCCGCTCCTCACATCTGGGGAAACCGAGGCACCAGCCCCCAGTGTGAACCCCCACTGTTCTGGTGGTCCCCTCCGAGCCAGATTTGCCCATGTACCATGGGAAGTCTCCCCCAATACACCCTCCCTGGGCAGGGACCAGTCACTGCACCCCAGCGCCCCAGCACCCCAGCACGGCAACATCTGTTGAAGGAGCAGAACAGCTGTGTGGCAGCAGCACCCCTTCCTGAGTCCCGCCCTGGCAGGCGCACCCCAGATCTTTCCTGATACCCCCTTAGATGAGGAGACAGGGCGGAGAGACTGGGGTCTGCGGAGGGTCCCTCTGCTCCTCCGTCTGTGGCGTGAGCACTGCAGGCAAGGCCAAGAAGGAAGGGGATGGGGTGGGGAGATGTGGGGGGACACAGAGGCACCCCCGTGGTCACGGCTGCCCACCCCGCCCCCACGCTGGAGGTCAACACCTCAGGGTCTGGCCCGTTGGGGGCTTCTGATGACCCCTCCAAAATCTGAACTGCCCTAACATTTCCGGCCCTGGGCGGGGGGTGTGGACAGTGACCCGCGGGGAAGGAAAGGACAAGTCGGCTCTGCCCGGCCCGGCCCCCGGGGCAGACGGACGTGATCTGGGCGCCCGCGGGAGACAGGAGGTGCAGAGCCGCCTCCCGCGACAGCAGCGCCTTTGTCCAGCGGTGGGGGGGGGGTCGCATCCTCGCTCCCCTGGTCTCAGAGGCTACTGGCCGTCGGGCCGGCCGCGAGGCCCGTCTGCGACCCCGGCGGGCGGTGTCTGTGTGTGCCGGGCGCTGGGCCAGCGTGAGAGCCCCGGGAACGGAATAATGAAGAATTAATTTACCCAGCGGGGCCCTTTCAGCGCCTGGGAAGCTGCCGCACCTCCGCCAAGGGGCAGCGGCTTCCCCGGGGAGGAATGCTGCGCACAATCGCCCTGTCAAGAGGCCGCATTCAAGGACCCGCGAGGTTGCTTCAGCTGCCGCCGGCTCTTTTGATTCACACACTCCCCACGGGCAGACCCAGACCCCACTCCCCGCTGCCCCAAAGAGGCGCAAGCCACCCGCGCGGGACCCCACACAGGAGCCAGGGAGCCCGGCGGGAAGGCGGCTGTGAGCCTGCGGCGCGGAGACCCCGGAGCTGCTCCCGCACACAGGGGCCGCGGGCAGATGGGCCCAGCGCGCAGGTGGACACCCAGAGGCACCCTGGCCTCATGGGAGGTGGGGTAGAGACGACCCGGGACGGGGCAGGCGGCGGCTGCACGGGACAGGGGCGGAGGGGCAGGGGCGGCGCGACGGGGACCCTGAAACCATGAACGGACAAAGGGCCGCGGATTCGGTGGGAAGTCGGGCCCGCCAGCCACAGGGCGAGGACTGGCCCCTGCAGACCCGGGGCTCGACCCGCCTCCCCAGCGGCTGGATCACTGTGGCGTCTATAAAAGGGCTCCCGGGTGATCCTGTGTTGAGAAAAAACATGCCAGGTACTTTGAGTGTCCAAATCATAGAGACATAAGTCCTGGGGGGTGGATGGATGGATGGTGGATGGACGGTGGGTGGACGATGGGTGGACGATGGCTGGACGGATGGTTGCTAACGGGTAGATGGAAGGTACGTGGGTTGACACATGGGTAGGTGGATTTTCCTACATCTCTCCTAAAAAGTGATCATGAGGCTTCTCAGAAGCCCCGCACCAAGAGGGACCTTTAGAGTCATCTCTGGACACTCCCTCGGAGCCAGCAAAGCCAAAAAGTCACACTGAACACGGTGTGCCCGCCAAGGGCTGGCGAGGAAAGTTCCTCACTCTGCACAGTCTGCCTCCCCGACCCCACCGCACCCACAGGGCACAGCCGCGGGGCCCCGGCAGCGGGGCGCCTGCCACACACGGCAGCCTGCACGGTAGCGCGCGTGGGGCTGCTCAGCTCTCACCAGGGCTGAGACACCACGCGGCCAGCTCCGCTCTGCGATCCCTGGGGACAGGCAGAGGGAGGGGACTCCTGAGCCCTCACCCCCTCACCTGCTCACCTGCTCACCTGCTCCCGCCATCTGGCCCGACCCAGCCCCTCAGCCCTGCCCCATCCCCTCTGCCTCCCTCGCCTCCTCTTTCAACAGAGGCCTCCATGGGGACCCAAGATGCCCACAAGCTCTGAGATCAGGGAATCGAATACCCGCGACAGCTTTCGTTGCTCTCAGAAGGATGAGAACTTCTCTTGCGGGAAGTGCAACAAGACCAAGCCTCGCCCCGCCCGGGGTGCTGGGCAAAAGGAGGCGGGAAGTGGGGCGCTGGGGGCTGGGCAAATGGGGCTGGGGGGTTCAGCACCGGCGATCCGCAAGACCTGTTTAAGGAAATGAACATCACATAACAAACGCAACCTAAGCCCCACGTAGTCATTTAGGAGGAGAGAGAGCGAGCCTCACACGGCACATTCCAAAGAGCTGACCAAGCCACGACATCACCAGATGCAGAAAAAGAGTGAATGATGCAGGGCCTCCCCGGTGGCGCAGCGGTTGAGCGCTGGGTTGCGAAGCTACCCACGGCCTCTGCGGCGCCGGTTCGATCCCCGGCTGCTCCCCGGCCACCGGATGAGGGTCCCACATGGCACGCAGACCTCTCCTGCCGCCCGCTGCTCCCCTCAGCAGTGTACTTCGGTCCTTCTGCCTGCTCTGCTCCCCGCTCTGGCTCTGGTGGATTCTCTCACCCTCCCGCGCTTCTGACTGTACCCAGTGCATGTATAAACAAAACAAACAAACAAACAAATAAATAAATAAACATGCCTCTATTAAAAAAAAAAAAAAAAGAGTGAGTGATGCAGGCTTCCCTGCTGGCCCCTGCTGGCCCCGGAGCCCTGGCCTTCCTGGTGGTCTTGGCCACGTGCTCTTGGAGCCTCACTTCGCGTGGCAATGACATGCACTGGAGCTTCTCCCTTGAGAATCGAGACCATCCTCAGCAAGTCCAGCTGAGAAGGCTTGTTCTTCAGGCCCTCCTGGAAATGTCCTCCCAGCTTCTCACGGGGACGGCGTCGGCCTGGGGATCACCAGCCCCTTGGCGTCATTCCCGTCCCAAGGGCGCAGGGGAGCAGCCAGGCCAGCTCAGTCAGATCCTTGCCCCCTGGGTCCCAGAGGGAGTTGGTGGCCATGAACACCCTGTGGTAAGCGCCACGAGGTCCACCTGGGGCACGTTGTCCTGGGGACCGGACTCCAGCCCAGAAACAAGACCAGGGAGGCAGTGGCTTGTAGTGTGGGGTCGAGAAACCCAGGCCAAGGCTTGGCACGGACCAGGCAAGTGAGTCTTTAGTGACTCAACTTCATTTTCTTCATCCACTGTGTAGGCTCCAGCAGATGCCTGGGTGCCAGGGGAGGGAGGTGCTGGGTGAGAGACATCGGCCCATGTCTTCACCCAAAGAAGGGAGGGCAGGAGGAAAGAGAAGCTCCCACGAGGGCTGAGGGTCTGACCACAGGCCGCGGATTTGGAGGCCCCACGCTCATGCCGTAACACAGGCTTTAACCCGTGATTCCTGGCGTTTCCACGCGGGCTCTCCGTCTGCAGTTGGGGACACAGAGCCTCGGCAATGCAAGCAGCTCTCCTGGGTATCCAAGCAAAATGGGCTTGGGCAGCCCCCCAAGCCCAAGGGCCTCTGCTGAACTCAAGGAGGGAATGTTCACCAAGTGGGGAACCAGCAAAAGTCTTTCACGGAAGTGCTGCCACCCACCACAGGGGAGTGCTGCCCCTGCCCTGCACCCCCACACACACTCTTACCCCACAACCTCCACTGCCAGACGCCCAGGCCAAGCTCAGGCGCAACATCACTGCCAAGGCGCGGAGGCTGCCCACACAAACGTGAGAAGCAGGAAGAGCGACCCCCAGGAGGGTGAGTCCCGGGACCTCAGCTTTGCCGGCCATTTAGTCAATCCTGCTTCCGGAAAGTTCTCCACACTCCCTGGACCTGTTTCTTCATCTGTATAACAAGCACATGGGAAGACAACCCACCTGCGTCCTGCCCACTGTGACAGGGAGACTCAGCGAGAACGCCCGTGGCCAGCTGCGTCCCGTCCCACCCGCGTCAAGGTCACCCTGGCCTGGGATCCGAGGCTCCGTCTGGAAGCAGCCTCGTCCTCACGCAGCAGCTCCCCTGCCCAGACCTGTTGGTGCTTGTGCACCAGACGGCACTCCCATGGCTCATGCATGCTTTCCTGAAATGCCTCCCAGCCTCACCCCTACCTGGTCTTGAGGCCCAGGCCCCAGGAGAGGCCTCGCTTTGCAACTGTCCCTAAAGTGACCCCCGGTCTCTGCTTCCCCCGCTTTAAATGGGAAATCCAGTCAGTGGTGGCTGGAGAGGAGCTGTTGAGACCGCACATGCAGAACTGGGCACACATCCCAACCACACACAAGGTTATTTTTCCTTTTTAACAAGGGGCACTACTGCCCCGACCTGCGCTGGGCAGAGCCACCCCCCACAGGAGCAAGGATCGGGACCTGCCCCTGGGTCCCTTCTCTGAACCCAGGGCCTCCCTAGTGTCCTCTGTCACTTAATCCGTGGCGCCCTGGAGTTCGGCAGGTACATTTCTCAGGGGTTTGTGATTCAGGTGTGTCTCCACAGGCCCAGGCCTGGCTCACCTGCCTCGCAGGGGGCGCACCGCGGGTGAGGACGTACTTGCAGATTAAAAAGCAGGCGTCAGTCCTCCTGGCTTACCCAGACTGACGACGTGGCTCCCTCAGAGACATGGGGTGGTTTCCAGGGCGAAGGTGAGCCGGCAGGATGGGGGCAGAAAGCAGGATGGGGGCAGGAGGGGCGGGCAGAAAGCAGATCGAGTGACCTGTGAAAGGAGACCCTGCCCGTCCACCCACCTCCAGACGGGGCGAGGGGTACGTCCAGATGGGTTTCCACCCTACACCCAGGCAGCACACGTCGCCTTTGATATTCTATCCGCTGCTCAGCCAAGCTCAGTTTCCCTTTCTGCCCTTTTCAGCCGTTTCACCGGGCAGAGAGCGTGGAGGGTTTCTTTTGAAAAATAATTCCCAACCCGCTTTCAACTGTCCTTGTTCTCCCAGCACCGAAGAAGGGGAAGAGGTTTATGAGACCCCTGTCTTTTTCTTTTTTAACAGTAAGTGCAAGCTGCCAGCTAATTCTAGGGCAAACCTGCCTCCTGTAGTTTCTGGGAAATTCACTTCAGGGTCAAAAGGGGAAATGGCTCCTCAGATGTGGGTGGTTAAGTAGTTCCTGATCAATCCATTCTGAAAGCAAAACTGGCTGTATTGATTCATTTATTTGTCTAAAGAGGGAAGAGCTCCACATGGGAAGCTGGAGTTTTCTCCTCATCCTGAAAGGTCAGTTCAAGGTCGCAGCTCCAACTGTGGTGTGGATACATGGAGCGGGTCTGGAGCCAGAAAGTCTTGCCTTGGCCTCTGGCGACTGCAGAATTGAATAGATTCCCCCCCCCCACACACACACACACACCCCAGAAGCTCACTCTCAATCACCCGAAAAGTAAGTCATTCTCCCCACTGACCACGGAGAACCCATTCGAGATGATGAGTGAGAGGAAGACATACTCTGGGGCCTTGAAGAAATGTGTCCAGTTGTGGCAGTTTCAACTCAGAGGAAATTATTAAGTGGTACTCAAAGTTCTGCCTGGATATTGTCAGATGGGTAAATGACAGAGGCCCAACTATGACATATGATATGCCAGAGCTCCACCTTAGATACAAATAGAGGTCATGTCGAGGGTGGGAAAAATATAAAGGGACATTTTGCAACTACAATATCCAAAATAAAATATTCACTGGGTGGAATGAATGACTGATTAGACATTCTAGGAGAAAAGATCGGGAAACTTGACAACATAGCAATAGACACTCTCCAAAATGAAGCACAACAAAAAAGAATGAGAAATCAGAATGCCAGTGACTGCAGGGTGGTAGCAATTAGTCCAGCATACGTATAATTGGAGACTCAGAGATCGAGGAGAGAGAACTAGGAATGGGGTAGCCATTCTCCAAGACCATCCCCATTTCTTGGCATCCCCTCTGTAGGAACAGGAAAGGGCACAGGGCACAGGTTTTCTGACCCAGCAGACCGGGTAAAGGAGGAGTCAGAGGCCTCAGTAGCTTTTGCAGGTCTTTTATTGGGGTTCACCAGGCACATGGCAGGCAGGGGTGCTGGGGGGCCGGGAGGCTGCAGTCCTCCCAGGCCCCAGCAAATCCTCACTCTCTCTGGGCTCTCTGGCGTTCTCTCTGCTTCTCTTCTTCTCTCGGCTTCTCTTTCTCTCAGCTTCTGCTGGCGTCCCCGTGACGCCGCCCTTAAAAAAAGCAGTCTTTGCCCAGGTGAATCCCATCTACATAGGCCCACACCCTACTCAGGTGCCACCATCAGGCATGCATTCAGGGCCGCAGGGTTCCGTCATCTGTCCTAACGGTGGGAGGGCAGAAAAGCCTGATGCTTTCACCTTACCCTACACCTTCCCACCCTGGACTGGGCTGAGTAGACTTATCATCTGTCCACCTAGTATGAGTCCTCCTAGCCATGAACATGTTATATATCTTGACTTATTCAGTATTTCCTGTATGTCTTCAATGAAGAGATTTATTATTTTCTCCCAAAAGGTCTTGCGTGTCTCTTGTTAGACTTGCTCCTGTGTAATCTAACCAAAATTGCAAGCACAATGTTATGTAACTTCTGAAGTGAGATCATAAAAGATTTTGTGACATGTGCCTTTCTCTCCCTGAGACCACTCACTCGGGGGGAGATAGTCGCATGTCCTGAGAGCTCCCAGCAGTCTCTGGGAGGTAAAGCACTGTAGGGTAAGATAAAAAAAATCAGGCTTTTCTGCCCTCCTGCCATCAGGATAGATGAGGGAACCCTGGGATCCTGAATGCATGCCTGATGGAGGGCACCTGAAGTGGGTACACCTGTGCTAAGACTGTGCTTTTAAGGACGGTGTCACTGGGATGCCAGAAGAAGCTGAGAAAGAAGCCGATGAGAGAAGCAAAGAAGCAGAAGCTGAGACAAGGCCGGAGAGCCCAGATAGAATGAAGACTTGCCGGGGGCTGGGAGGCCTGCCAGCCTCCTGGCCCCCCAGCACCCTTACCTGCTGTGTACTGGGTAAATTCCAATAAAGAAACCTGCAAAAAACCACTGAGGACTCTGACTCCTCCTTTACCCGGTCTGCATGGGATCAGAAAACCTGCACAGTGTCCAGTCCTGTCCCCTACAAGCACCAAAACCTGCCAGCAGCTGCAGCCCCAGTCAAGATCTAGATTGTGGCTTTATTGCGACAGACCTTGAGCCAGTCTCCTAGCTGAGCTGCTCCCAGATTCCCCCTCCACAAAAAACTCTATGAGAACATATATTTATTGCCTTAAGTGACTAGTTTGGGGGCAAAGTATGCAGCAGACGATAACTAATACAAGGGGACAGAAAAATACTTTAAGAAACAATGGCAAAAAATGTTCCAGATCTGACCTAAACTATAAACCGACAGATCCAAGAAGCCTAATGAACCCCAAGCAGGATGAAAATGAAGACAACTACACCAAGGCACATTATAATCAGATCAGGGATCCTGAGGAGGACACATCTTGATGCGCATAAGTGAGGTTTCTGTCTTTGGGGGTTAGATTTCTATGATTATCAATTCAGTCCAAGTGGTCAAAAGCTTTGCTCACATTCCCCATGTCTCTTTTCATCTGGCTATTCTATGCAATTCTGAGAGAAGAGACCTGAAATATTAAGAGTGTGTGTGTGTGTATTAAATTTCTCTCTGTAAGTTTTGTCAATTTTTTCTTCATTCATGCTGAAGTCATTAATTAGCCTATTAACTAATTGATCCATCACTTAATAGTTATATACATAATTTGACTATTATATCTTCTTTACAAATGTCCCCTTACCATTTAATAATTTATTAAATGAATTTATTTTTGTTATGAAATAGTCCACTTTATCTCAGTAACTACACTTTGTCTTGAAGTCTACTTTGTATGGTGTCAATACAACCACTTCGGCCTTTTATTTTCAAGGCAGTATGTGTGGCTGTTTCCCGCCCATATATCTGTAGTTTATATTGAAAGTGTCTTTTGTTTCATTAAACGCTAATGGCGCGTTTAATCCATTAGCATTTGTGTCATTTTTGCAGAGTTGTTTTAGGTTTTTCTTCTCTGTTGTTCTATTTTCTTCTATTCTTTCTTCTGTGTTTGTTTTGTTTTTAGTTGAATATCCTTGGAATTCTACTTGACTACTGACCTTTAACTAGACCTGTTTGTTTGTTATTATTTGCCAAGAAATTGTTTTCTTCTAAGACAAAGAGATTTGATCCCATTCATAGTCCTTATGGGCAGATAAAAATAATTTTAAAATTCAAAATAGCATCGAATAATGAACAGCACACAGGAACAAGTCTAACAAGAGACCGTCAAGACCTTTTGGGAGAAAATGATAAATCTTCATTGAGGACACAGCGGAAACATAGAATAGATCAAGATATATAACATGACCATGGCTAGGAGGACTCAGCGCCGGACAGGTGATAAGTCTACTCAAATCAGTTCTGAGTTCAAGGGAAATCTAATTAAAGTTCCAATAGGCTATTTCAAGAGCGATGAGAAGGAGATCGTAGACCTTTTGTGGAAGTTAAGAGTTAAGAAGACAGAGAAAAGTTAAGCTGACAATCTTGAAGGAAGACAGAGAAAAGGAAAAACAAACAAAAAAGAGAGAGAGAAAACAAGAGTGATAGCCAAAATGAGGAGTCACGAGAAAACTATTGTGATTTAAAACAATTGTTTTCTAAAACCTGGAGCAGGGATAGACTGAGGAGAGAAAATGGAGGCACAACTTTATGGAAAGAATAGAAAGAGAAATCTGGAGACAGGACAAAACATTTACTATGCAGATCTAAGACAAATGGCCTTACAAAGGGAAGCAAGATAAAATTAGCTCTTTTCCTCACACCTGTGAAGACACCCCAGGTAAACAGGAGCTCCCAATATGCGAAGAGACTCCATACACCCCATGATGCTTTTTCTGGGGGACTATTCCATGGGTTCAAAGGCATGTGATGAAGTTACTGGCCCTTTGACGCATGGCCCTCAGTCTGGCCAGAACTGCCATCCCTGACAAATGTGACCCCCAGATTTGAAACTGTCTCCAGATTTGGGGAACACTAATTCCCTTCCTATACCTCCAGCCAACTCAGAGAAATGCCAGGGAATCGCCAGGGCCCAGCAGCAAGGTGCGTGAATGGGAGGCAGGTGAGGATGTAAGGGGATGACAGTGGCCCAGGATGATGCAGACACCTATGGTCAGGTGTGCAGGGAAGGCGTCCAGGTGTCCGGGGTCGGGGCTCCAGCCTCTGAGCCGACACCTGCCTCTACGAATCAGAGGCCTGTGTTGTGGAACGAGGATGAAGCCCTTCGCTAGACAGAATGTCAGTTGGTCCGACTGCCCGCATGCAGTCACCCTCTTCTACACCACACCCAATTTCCCTCTAGGGGTGACTCCTGGCCTTCCCAGTGAGCCCCGGGGCGTGGGCTCCCTGCCCTGGCCAGAGATGGCACATGCGACCCAGGCCAGCCAGTTGGTGACTGGGCAGGAATGGTCATCACAGCCAATGAGGAGCTTGCTGGGGAAGACCCTGACGCAGGCCTGCTAGACGGGAAGCCAGAGGCCCTGAGGCTGCCGCCATCTTGTTACCCACAGCAGGGCCCCAGGCCTCCTTCGTGCCGGGACTCTCTGTTCACCGGCCGGTACATTTCGGAATCCAGTTTGACGTGGGTTTTCTGCCCCTCGCAAACAAGAGCCCCGAGCAGCTCGAGGTCGAGTGTCCCGGTACCTCTGGTCCGCGGCGGGTGCTGCCGGCCGCTTCCTTGCCTGGCAGCCCAGCCACGATGTGATGGGTTTAATTTATTGTAGGAAACCCTCAGCGGCGCAGGAGCTTTGGAGGGCCCGTGACAATGGGCATAAAGCACGCATTTAACCCGTCTGAATGGAGGCTAGATTTACTGTCTGGGCCAGACGGGATTTTTGTCCCCAAGTCATCTCGGAGTACATTGGCCACTAAAGATCTCAACAGAAGACGATACGGGACAAAGGACGTAAATTTTAAAAGGAACTTTGTCAAGGAGTTTTAGATGTTCACCAGATAGAAGCCCGCGGCTGCGCTCACCGAAATGGCTGTCGGATTTGCGAGCCTTATATGGATCAGAGGAAGATGCTAATGAAGTAGTTTAAATGCACGTTTGATGGACCCTGGAGAATGGGGCCAATTTCATACAAGCCTGCAGCAAGGTTAAGGGATCAAAGAAGGTGGCCTTCAGATTTGCTGCCGGGACAAGGCCCCTTTGTCAGGCCGCCTTTTTCAGCCGGGAAGCGTGCTTTTAACTACACTGTTTACCAACGTGTACATCCTAGCCTGGCCGACGGGGCCGGCAGAATTTATGACCAGGAACAAACCTCTTAGAGGGGGAAAGAAAACAGCCCCTACCAGCTGGGGAAGGCCTGTTTCTGAGGCCCTGCAAGCTGCATTAAGTGGTCGGGGCTTCTCCGCTCCATGGGGGGTGGGCGGGAGGCATTTGCAAAGCCTGGGTCTGGGGTTGCAGATGCAAGGGGTCTTGTCTGTCCTGAATAATCAAAGCGGGAAGGAGGCTTGGGGGCCCTCCGAGGCCTCCCCCAGGGTTTCAATACGTCTTGTCTCCGTTTCATCTCCTTAAGACAATCCAAATCCCGGCCCCTTCCAGCTGGCTTTGCCTGGGAACCTGGGAGCCAGCGGTTGCAGGCTGGACTTGGTGAGAAACTGGGGACACTTATGGTGGACGACAACACTGTCGTGGGACTGATATCTGTGAACTGGGTCCCCACCCTGAAGGTGGGGTGCCCTCTAGGCCTCCATGGAGGTAGCCACCCACCCGATGCTCAAGACTAAGGCTCTCACGTGGCCACCCAGGCCTGGCAAGCGCCGCTGCCCACACACGGACCCAGGAACTGGCCTCACCTCACAGGAGCCATCCCTGTCATTGGGCCCTTGTGATGGGCCACTGCGCTCGGGCCGTTTCCTGGTGTTTCCAGGTCCACGCTTCTGCTCCACCCGCTGGGCGGGGACTCCCTCTGCCTACAACCGTGCTGCTCAAACCAGCAGCAACACCGTCGCCGGGAACTTATAAGACATGCATGTTCCCGGCCTGATCTCACACCTGCTGAACCAGAACCAGGGAGGGCAGGGTAGAAGCCCAGGCTGTGTTCCAAGTATGACCCCTAGAGTTTGAGAGACCCCCCCCTTCCTTTCTCTCCATCCCTCGCTCGCGCTAGCTCAGCATTTGTGAGGCTTAGGTCAAGGTCTGACCCTGGAGGAGCAGGTGGCATCATGGAAGGTTCCTGGGGAGAACAGGCATTAGGAGGAGGGCGCTCTCCACCCTGCCCTCAGTGGCCGGGGTCTCTCTGTGCTTGGTGATTGTCTGGAGACAGGCGTCTAGTGGAGTGGGATGGGGTGGGGTTGGGAGTGGGTCTCCCCAGAAGGGCCTTTGGAGACTGTGCTAATATCCTAGGGTTGCTAGAACGATTACCACAAGCATGGGGTCTTAAAACCACAGGAATTTTTTCTTTCCATTTCTGGAAGCTGTAAGTGCTAAATCAAGGTGTCGTTAGGGCCTTGCTCCCTCTAAAGGCTTGAGAGAGAGGACATTCCATGCTCTCTCCGGCTTCTGGGGGCTGCTGGCAGCCCCAGGCATTCCTCGGCTCACAGATGCTTCACTCCAGTCAGGCGTCTCTCCTCACACGGCCTCCTCGCCTCTGTGTATCTGTGTCTGAAATCTCCCTTTTCCTTTCTCTTATAAGGACACCAGTCATTGGGTTTAGAGCCAGTGATCTCATCATGAGATCCTTAACTTGATTACATCTGCAAAGATGCTCCTTCTAAATAAGGGCACAGCCACAGGTACCAGGAGTTGAGGACTTGGACATGTCTTCTGGGGGGATGCAGCTCAACCTGCCACACATGCTCGGAGCAGTCGGGTGTAGGCCATGTGCCCTCGGCCATTGGCTCTGCCCTCCTGGCTCCGTGGCTTCCTACAAGAGGCTTTATTTGTCCAAGCCTCAGTCTCCATATCTGAGCACAGGATGTAATATGTCTCCCTGCCCTCATCCGCTTTCCCTGATTCCACTCTAAATACTGACATCAGAGTTATCAGAGAGTGTCATTTCCCTCCTTTATCTCTACCTCTCACCATACACAACACTTACTTGTACCTCCACCTCACTTACTGAGGCTGCAATCCTACCAAAGTCGGATCCGAAAGAAAAAACCCAAAAAATGCAGCTACAACAGAGGGCCTAAATATGACCTAATATCTCAGAACAAAACCCGAGCCCAAGTTTCAGTTGAAAATCATTCACAATTCCAAGAACCAGGAATATCTCAAACTGAATGAAATATGACAATCAATAGATGTCAATATCAAGAGGGCAGGTATTAGAATAATCTGATGATTTTAAAGCAAACATGATAAAATGTTTCAGTAAGTAGGCAACTGATGAAACATGAAAAACAGAAATAGAAATCCTCAGGAGAGAAACAGAAGACCAAGAAGAACCAAACGGAAATTTAGGACTGAAAAATACAAGAACAGAAATTTTAAAACTCATTGGTAGATTTAGCAATTCAAAGGAAGGGACAGAAGGGGTAATTCATGAATTGGAAGATCTGATTAATAGAATAATAGATAGAATAATAGAAATGACCAAATCTAAACAAAAGAGAAAATAGACTGAAAGAAAATGCGCGGAGCCTTATTTAACATTCATGCTATCAGAGTCTCAGAGGACAGGAAAAATAAAGCAGGGCTGAATAAATAAACAATGGCTAAAAAACTTCCCAAATGTGTAAAGAGACATAAACTTGCAGATTCAAGAAGTTGTTATCCTGAACAGGATAAACCAAGTAAACCCACACCAATCACATACTAACTAAGCCTCTGAAAGCTAAAAACAATATAAAATCTTGAAAGTGATTGAAGAAAAAAACAATGCAATTGAAAGAATAGACAAGTCCAGAATTACAGTTGAAGATTTCAAAACCCTGCTCAAAAATTAGTAGAACAACTAGACAATAGCAACAAGGAACTGGAAATAGCACCAGCAACCCACAGGACCTAGGAAAATACACACTCCTTCCAAGTGTTCATGGACTACGCACCAAGATAGACCATGTCCTAAGCTATAAAGCAGATCTCAACGAAATTAAAAGGGTAATCGCAGAGTGTGGTCTCCAACCACCGTGGAATCAAAGTAGAAATCGATAACAGGAAAACACTCAGAAACTAAACAACATACTTCTAAAGACATTCCAAGAGAATGTTTCAAGATAAAATTTTTTAAATACACTAATTTAATGAAAATGGAAATACAACATACCAATACTGGTGGGACACAGCAAAACAGCATGAGACAAAAGGTAGAACATTAAATGCACACAATAGAAAAGAACAAAATATCTCAATAATTTAAGCTCCAACATCAAAAACCTAGAGGGGGGAAAAAGGAGCAAAGTAAACCTTAAAAAAAGTTGGGGGGGGGAGAGCTAATAAAGCAGAAATCAGTAAAATTAAAAGCAGAAAAACTAAAAATCAACGAAAGATGCTTCTTTGAGAATATAAGCGATAAACCCCAGCAAGACAAAGAAAAAAAGGCACACATTTCTATTACCAAAAATTAAACAAGTCATCACTACAGACCCTGTTTTCATTAGAAGGATAAAATAGAATACTGTGAACAACTCTAACCACATCAATTGACAACTTAGACAAAAGCAATTCCTTGAAAAACTACCTATCACCCAATATAAAATGAATGCTTTGAATAGCCTCGTTAGGGATATTTATAATTTTTTTTATAGAGGCATGTTTTATTTATTGTTTTATTTATTTATTTGTTTGTTTTGTTTATACAAGCACTGGGTACAGTCAGAAGCGCGGGAGGGTGAGAGAATTCACCAGAGCCAGAGCGGGGAGCAGAGCAGGCAGAAGGACCGAAGGACACTGCTGAGGGGAGCAGCGGGCGGCAGGAGAGGTCTGCGCACCATGTGGGACCCTCCTCCGGTGGCCGGGGAGCAGCCGGGGATCGAACTGGCGCTGCAGAGGCTGCGGGCAGCCTCGCAACCCAGTGCTCAACCGCTGCGCCACCGGGGAGGCCCGGGATATTTATAATTTTAAAGCACCCACTCAAAAATCTCTAAGCCTAGATTATTTCACTGGAGAATATTATCAAATATTTTCAGACGTGTTAACACCAATTCTACAATCGCTTTCAGAAAATAGAGGAGGGAACGCTTTCTAAATCACTTTAGGGAGCAGGTATCCCTCGAGTATAAGACAGTGCAATGGAAGGAAGAACAGGAAGGAAGGGAGGGAGCGAGGGAAAAAAGGAAAGAGGCTTCGTTAATATACTCATGAAAATCTTTTAAAAACCAATAATAGATAAAATTTAGCAATATATAAAGTGAATTATATACCATGATCAAGTGGAATTTATTTCAGCAAGGCCGGGCTAATTCAATACTCAAAAATTCATATAATCTACTACAGCAGTTGACTGAAGAAGAAAGATCAGGCGTTGATTGAGCCTGTCGGTCAACGCAATAAAAGTATTTGACAGCATTCAACATGAATTCATGACAAATCTCTAAATAGGATTAAAGGGGATCTGCCTCGCTTAGTAAAGAATATCTGTGAAAAACAAAAAACAACCACAAACTATACTTAATGGTGAAAGATCGAACGCTTTCCTTTGCAGAGCTGGAGGAAGGGCACCTCCTCTTCCCGCTCCTGTTTAACGTAGTGCTGAAAGCAGCAGAGTAATAAACAAGAAAAAGAAATAAAAGTCATGGTGTTGGGGGAGGGGAAATAAAACTGTCCCTATCTGCAGATGATACATCACTGGAATACAAGATAAATGAACAAAAATGATTGCATTTCTATATACCAGCAATAAATACCTGGACTTTAAATTTGAAATACAATATCATTTAAATTGTTTGAAAATAAAATACTTAAGTATAAATCTAACAAAACCGGTACAGGATTCTACTTTGAAAATTACACAACCGTGACGAAAGCCGTCACAGAAGATCTCGATAAATGGAGAGACATACCATGTGAAGATGTCAAATCTCCCTAAACTGAGCTAAAAGAATGGATTGATACACAGCAATTCCTATCAAACTTTCAGTAAGGATTTTGCAGAGAAAGACAATTTTAAAACATACATAAAAAGGAATTAGAATAGATAAAACAAACAATAAAATGGGAGGAATTTGTTTCCCTGACTTTAAGACTTGTTATACAGGGCCTCCCTGGTGGAGCAAGGGGTGAAGACGCAGTCTATGAAGCTACCTGCAGCCACTGCAGCACAAGTTCCAGCCCCGGCCAGGGAGCTACCCCCATGGCGCAGCAGACCTCTCCTGACTCGCCCGCTGCTCCCCTCAGCAGTGGATTTCAGTCAGTCTGCCTGTTCCATTCCCCACTCTGTCTCTGGGGAGTCCTCTCATCCCCCGCACCTCGGGCCTGTACCCCAGTTCTTATATGCATAAATAAATACATCTTTAAAAAAAAAAAGACTTGTTACACAGCTACAACAATCAAAATCAAAGCTGAGTAAGAAGGCTGGACACAGGTCTCCGGAACAGAATAGACAACCCAGAAATAGCCCTACACAAGTATGTCCCATGAATTTCTGCCAGATGCGAAAGCAGGTCAATGAATGCCATGAGGTTGCGGAGAAAGGGGAGCCCTTATTCGCGCTGGGAGTGGACATGGGTGCGGTCATTTTGGAAAGCGGTGTGGACCATCTCAAAAACCTCAAACTAGAACAACCATTGGATCCACCACTCCCCCCGGCCAGCTGCGGTTCTCTCCAAAGAACGTGGAATCACCAAGCTTCGCACACGCCGTGTTCCCTGCGGCCCTGCTCAGACTGAGCACGGGGCGGCCTCGAACCCACGGTCAGAGGCCTGGGCAAGAAGGTCCCTGCCGTGGTCAGTTACGGGGTGCGGGCATGTGAAAATGCAGCGAGCTTACCGCCTCATCTGTGGGCACGTTACCTGTATCTGTGGTCAAGCCAACTTTAAAAATCATTTTTCATGGTAAGTCAGTGAATGAATAAGGTACGGGAGCAACGAGGCGACAGTCTGAGGTCTGTGCTTCCTGAGAAACAAACCCCAACTGGGAGCTGACTCAGCCCCCCGCGCCGGTGCCCACTTCCAGGGCCCGGGAGGCCCGGAGGAAGGGCAGCGCCCTGCAGATTGCCCACAAGGCCCTGCCTGGCAACCGGGCGGGCAGGGCAGCGAGAAGGACCAGGGCCTCCCCGCCCACCGCAGGAATGCCCAGGCCGCCTCGGGTCCGGCCTGAACTTGCGAGCTCTCAGCTCCTGGGGCGAGGCTGCGGCGGGCGAGGCTGGGGGGACACCCACCAGCGGGAGCGGCTCCGTGGGAAGGCGAGGAAAAGCCGGCCCTGCCGCGGGCCGCCGCCGCTCTGGCGTGGAGCAGGCAGCCCCCGAACGTCTGCTGAAGCCAGTGAGTTCCCGGAGCGGGGAACCCACCCCCGGGAGCTGCTCGGGCACGGCCCCCCTGGGGGAGCACCAACCAGCCCTGCATCCTAGTCTGTAACTAACAAGTAAAACTCAGGGTTCAGAGCCCGGCTCCCCTCTGGGTGACTTTGGGCAAATGGCTTAACCTCTCTGTGCCTCCATTTCTGCAACTGAAAAATGGGACCGAGGGTTGGTAAGTTCCCGCCAAGCTCTCAGCCGGCGCCGGCGCGCGGGCAGCTGCCAGCCGGTGAGTCAGCAGCGAGGCAGGTGGCCGCCCGCCCCGCCCCGGAGCCCTGGGGTCCACCGGGGCCGCGGCCGCCCAGGCAGCCAAGCGCTGGCAGGGAGGCCGGCAGAGCCGGGCGGCGGGTGGCGGGTGCTGGGGTCCGCGGGCTCCCACGCGAGGCTCCGGGGGCGCCGAGGCCGGAAGGACAGCGCCGGGGCCGCGGGGAGATGAGGGAAAGGCCCTGCGGAGGCGGCGCCTCCGTGTCCTCTCAGCACGGCTGGACACAGTGCGAGGGGAAGCGTGGGCTCGCTGTGCGGGCTGCTTCAGGGTCTATGGGCCAGTGCCCCCCAAGAATGCTGGCTCCGGTTCCTCCTCCCCACCCCACCCAACACCTACCCCCCCGGGCGCTCCCTGGAGGCAAACTGGGCCTCTGTCCCCTTGCCGCCCTGCAGACGGCGACCCCCCCGCTGGTGACACCGGGCGCGCCCGGGAACGGGCCTGCTGGCCGCTGCACCGCCGGAGGACGGGCCTGGGCCCCGCAGTGAGGGAGAGGGCCCCGCAGGGCTTCCGGGCCCCCCGGAGCTCACCACAGTCTTGCCCGTGCCAGGTCCTCATTTCAGGATAAGAAAACCAAGACCCCGATGGAGAAAGCTGCTGAGGCCTCGGGGTACTCAGGATGGGCAGGGGCTGGCGCTGGACCCCGGCAGCGGCTGCCCAGCACCGGGACAGGGACAGGGGCTCCCCACCCGCAGCTGCCGCACACTCAAGGCTCCGCGGGCAGCAGGAGCTTGGGAAACACGGGGCCCGGCCGATTCTGTCGCCCACCCACCCCGTCCCTCCGTGCCTCAGTTTCCCCATCTGCGCCAGGCTGGCGGTCTGGACCTGAGAGTCTCCGAGGCCCTCACTCCCAGCGCGCACCGACTAGATAACATGCCCAAAACAGAGCCACGGAGGGCTGCTGCTGCGTCCCAGGCTGGGCTGGGCACTGGGCCAGGGGACACGCGCCGGACTCCATGGGCGGACAGATGGGGACACAGTCAAATGGGCCACTTGGCACGGGCAGGCCAGGCGGGCTGGGTGAGCGGGCACCAGGCCGGGTGGGTGTGCTGGGGACCCAGGCTCTCAGCCCTGCGGCGCCCCTTCCAGCTCTCCCCTGCTTGGGCTCTCCCTCCAGGAACGAGGACACCAGCCCCGGAGCACCCATGTCCCCAAGTGACCACCTGAGCTCAGGACCAGGGTTGCAGGTCTGCAGAAGCCCCCGCAGACCCCCTTTGCTCCCCATCGGCAGCTCAGGCCCCACAGGCAGGCCGGGCGGGGGCAGCCGGGTGCCGGGGGGACCAGGGCGCAGCTCTGCTGTGGGCTCACCACCCAGGCTTGAGCCTCAGTCCTCTGCCCCCAGCAGTGTCACGCCCAGGATGCTCCTTCCCTGCTTGAACCTTGGTTTTTGCATCTGTGAAACGGGCTGATGACGGCGTCTTGACCTCCGAGACCGTGTGAGGCCCATGTAAGGACAAGCGCTGCCGAGAGCTTTTGGTCAAACACATAACATGAACAGCCTGCGCTGGACGTCTAGAAAGACACCCACACCCCGATCTGGGGTTTCTACTGGAGGCGCCCTGCACCCCCGCCCTGCACTGAGCCTCTAGTGTCCACTGTCATCCCCAGGGGCATGACAGGAGCGTGAAAGGCACCAGCGCAGCGCCTGTGCTCACGAGTCATGTCACGGGCAGGAGGCACTGCTGGGACTTGACAGAACGGCCGGGGGTGGGGGGGGGGGGTGTGGTTCTCTAAGCCTCTAAAAAGTCCCCACCTTTTAAGCAGCCCGCTTGCGCATAAAGGAGCTACGTTTTCCCTGAGGAGACATCTCACACCTCCAGGACGAGGCCAATCACCCCACAGACACCTTTGATCATGGCGTGGGGCCTGCAGGGGCGGGGACGGCACCCATCCCTCCCAGTGACCGAGGCGTTTGTTTCTTGGGGCTCCTACCCACACACAGGGGCTGCTGGTGTTCCTGGCCATGCCCAGGCCAAGGGATGGGCTGAGCAGCCTTGGGGACGGGCTGGCCGAGCAGGCCGCCAGAATCGGGTGCTCCTCCGCCCGAGGCCGCCTGCAGCGCACACTGTGAGCGACGGCCAACGCCTCGCCCTGACTTCGAGCCCGCTGCCCGCCAGGCTCAGCCTGTGTGAGACCACGTGGTGTCCCCACAGGCACCCCACAAGTCTGTTGTTCCTTTTGCGGGTGGGGAAACCGAGACTCGGGCATGAACTGTGCCCAGACCTCCCTCTGCAAGACGGCAGCTCCCGGCCGGTCTGCGACTCTGCGCCTGTCCCCCTGGTCCCGCCCCGACCTCCTCAGCGCGAGTCACCAGGTTACCCCGCCTCGCCTGCAGGCACAGCCACACGGAGGAACAGAGCGGGGGCCCGCAGCCCCAATCCAGAGGGGCGCGCATGGGGGGCGAGTGAGAGGAGGAGGGAATGGAGAAACGAGAGACAGCGGGGCTCGTGGCCGCGTCTCCGGGCGTGTAACCCGGGCTGCTCTGAACTGGCACCGTCCCCAAAGGGCTTCCCAGAGCTTTGGGGTCTGCGAGCCTGAGCCAAGGGCTTGGGAAGGTGGCACGTGTGAGGGTCAGGCCCAGACACAGGGACAAGGGAAGACGGGACAGGGCAGGGAGTAGCCACGCTGCGCAGGCGTCAAGCTGGCACCACTGTGGTCACCTGGGGCTGCCACCACCCGGGGGTCCCACACTAGCAGCCCCAGGGGTAGAAATGGGAAGGTTACCCGCTGGCTCCCAATCCCAGGGCCAACGGGGGTCGTACAGGGATTAGCCCCTGCACATTTCTAGGTGTGCCCATGAGTAAAAGTGGTTGAGCTGCTCTCGAAGACCTCACAGCAGAAACCCGGAGCAGAAAGGATGCAAGGGGAGGATGGGGGGTGGGTGGGTGGAGGGTGGGTGGAGGGTAGGTGGGTGGAGGGTGGGTGGAGGGTGGGTGGAGGGTGGGTGGATGGAGGGTGGGTGGAGGGTGGGTGGAGGGTGGGTGGATGGAGGGTGGGTGGGTGGGTGGAGGGTGGGTGGAGGGTGGGTGGAGGGTGGGTGGAGGGAGGGTGGGTGGAGGGTGGGTGGATGGAGGGTGGGTGGGTGGAGGGTGGGTGGAGGGTGGGTGGAGGGTGGGCGGACGATGCATGGAGGCATGGGGAAGAGGGATGGCGGATGGATGGAGGGTGCGTGGTGGATGGATGGTTGGAGGGCAGGTGGATGGGCACCACGCAGACCTCTTGGAGGGTGACAGTGGGGAGGGGCAGGTGTTAAGGGCGCCCCCTGCACATAGATCTCAGCGCCCCCCAATGAGGGTTGGGAGAGGAGCCTCCATTCCTGGCCCCTCCATGGCGGCTCGTGGCAGCCCCTGCCCTGCCCAGAGTGGCCGCACCCGAAGTCTGCTCCCCTCCTCCAACTCAGGCAGGCGCTCATCACACTTGGGGCGTGCCCTGACCCACAGCAATTGCATCTTCAGATCCTACTTTCATTATATCAGCAACGACGCCCTTTCCAAATAAGATCACGTGCTGCGGTTCTGGTGGACATGAAGTGGGGGTGGGGGAGGTGGCTCCCCAGGCAGAGACGGCCACGCCACTTACGTGCCATGGAGCCAGCGAGGGCCCCAGCCCTGCCCTGCCTTTCACCCCACGTGCCACTAGGGGAATGGGACAGAGTTGGGGGAGGAAGCCCATGAAAGAGCCAGGGTGGGCAAGGCAGTGGGGGTCTGCTGCCAGGCGTCAGGAAGGGAAATCAAGGCAGACGTCGCAGCCTAGGGGCGCCTGGAGACCAACCCTTAAGGAGGAGCAGGGGCCTCCAGGTGGGCCTGGTGAGGGAGGGTCCCCTGGCAGCATGTGCAGAGCAGGCTGCAACTCAGAGCCCAGAGCAGGGAAAGGCGGGGTGGGGGGTGAAGAGGGGGCACAGCAGCCAGTCTGCTGGGCACGGGGCTTGGGCTCAGCGGGAGAGACACGCTCAGCCTCGGTGTGAGCAGCGGCTATCTAGCCCCAGTGGGGCAGAGCAGGGGCAGGAGGGATCAGCCCCGGGCACCAGCGTCATCTGCAGCCAGTGGGGCCACGAGGTCTGCACATGGATCCTGCCCTGGAGACGCGCCTGGCCTGGAGACACGGCCCCGTCACCCACGGAGCAGAGCCATGGCACGTTCCGCCGGGACTTCCTCCAGGAGGGGAGAGAGACCGACGTCCCCTTGGTCTTAAAACATTAATGTCCAATTTTAAATTGGGTTGGGGGTGGAGGGGCGGGGGTGGCATCACTGGGCATCATTCACGAGCCACACACAGGACCCTTTGCTGCCCAGAGCGCACCCTGTGGCTGAGCAAAGATTTATCGAGGCCCCAGCGTGGGCTCATTTATTCTCCAAACCGATTTGAAAAGACTGTTTGCATCTGCCCTGGGTGGGGAAAAATGTGCTTATTTGGCAAACTTTGTTTGAAAAATCTGCTTGTTCCCAAAGAGGTGGCTGCGTGTGTGTCGGGCAGGACATCCCGGGGTGTGAATGCAGACGCCCTCCCTTGCAGACTGGGAACCACAAAGGCTGTTACCTGGGGTCTTTTGCCCCAAGATCCAGGTCTCCTAGCAGTTTAGTGAGCCCCCAGGGACATCGAGGCCTGCCATTGCAGAATGCAAAGAAACGTATAAAGCCGAGGGGGGAGCAGGCAGGAAGTATCCCAAATATCAGCTAATGGTGTGAAAGGTCCATTTGCCCTTTCCAGAAAACTGTCATTTGTGAATAACATGTCCATATCCATAATATGCAAAAAGTTTTCATCAATCAATAAGAAAGAAAAACATAGTAACAGAAAAAATGAACCCAAGATACAACTGGGTAATTCACAAAGCAAAGGAAACCCAGGTGACAAAATGTTTGACTTTACTGATAATCAAAGAAATGCAAAACTTAAAGCAAAGACAGCTCAGTGGAGCAGCGTCGTCCTCCCGCTGTGTCCAGGGCTCCCTGCCGCAGGGCGGAAAGGTGCACAGGGTGGAGGAGGCTCAGGGACATCCCGTTCCAGGAAGGGTGGTGGGTGCCTGGGCAACAAGGCACTGGCGGTTCCCCCGAATATGTGTACCTACCTGTGCTGGCGACACGGCTGCCCGGCTGTGCTCTCGCGGGCCGCGCCGCCCTACCGGCATCCAACCAAGCCCTGCTCCTCCAAAAGCGAGCTGGGGGGCTGGGGGCGCAACCTCACCTCCACTCCCTGCATCAGGCCCCGGAGCAAGCGCATGCTGGGCGTCCCCAGAACCCACCTGTCCTGTCCACCCTCGGGGTCAGGGGCCAGGACCTCGGGCTTTAGGGGCCTGCTGGTCAGAGGGGGGCTGGGCAGCTGCCCACTACCTCCCACATGGAGAAATGGGGCACTGTCTGCGATGAGGTGCTCCAGGGGTGCACAGGCCCTCCCTAGGGTGCAGCCCCCCTCCCCGCCTGCAATGGGACCCCTACCCACATGTGGTGACCTCTGCCTCCCCCTCCCACCAGCAGCTCTGTGAGGTCAGGGGCCGTCTGGACACCCGAGGCCACGTGGGGTTCTCTCCAGGAGAGTGAACCCCAAAAGGGGAGAATAAGAGGAGGAGGGAGGGAGAGAGGGAGGAGGGAGAGAGAGGTAGGGAAGAGGGAAAGGGAGGGAGGAGGGAAGAGGGAGGAGGGGGGAGGAGGGAGAGGGAGGGAGAAAGGAGGGAGGGGGAGGGGGGCGAGAGGGAGGAGAGAGGGAGGAGGGCAGGCAGGAGGGAGGAAGCAAGAGGGAGAGAGGAGGGAGGGAAGGGAGGGGGGATGGGAGGGAGGAGGGATGGGAGGGAGGAGGGAAAAGGGAGGAGGGTGAGGAGGGAGGAGGGAGGAGGGAGGAGGGAGGGGGAGGGAAGGGAGGAGGGAGGGGGAGGGAAGGGAGGAGGGCCGGGAGGGAGGAGGGCCGGGAGGGAGGAGGGCCGGGAGGGAGGAGGGAGGAGGGACGGAAGGGAGGAGGGAAGAGGGCTGGGAGGGAGGAGGGAGGGAAGGGAGGAAGGAGGAGGGAAGGAAGGGAGGAGGAAGGAGGGAGGGAAGGGAGGAGGGAGGGGAGAGGAGGGAGGAGGGAGGAGGGAGGGAAGGGAGGAAGGAGGGGAGGGAAGGGAGGAGGGAGGGGGAGGGAAGGGAGGAGGGAGGGGGAGGGAAGGGAGGAGGGAGGGAAGGGAGGAGGGAGGGAAGGGAGGAGGGAGGGGAGGGAGGGGAGGGAAGGGAGGAGGGAGGAGGGAGGGAAGGGAGGAGGGAGGGAAGGGAGGAGGGAGGGAAGGGAGGAGGGAGGGGAGAGGAGGGAGGAGGGAGGGAAGGGAGGAGGGAGGGGAGGGAAGGGAGGAGGGAGGGGGAGGGAAGGGAGGAGGGAGGGAAGGGAGGAGGGAGGGAAGGGAGGAGGGAGGGGAGGGAGGGGAGGGAAGGGAGGAGGGAGGAGGGAGGGAAGGGAGGAGGGAGGGAAGGGAGGAGGGAGGGAAGGGAGGAGGTAGGGGAGAGGAGGGAGGAGGGAGGGAAGGGAGGAGGGAGGGGAGGGAAGGGAGGAGGGAGGGGGAGGGAGGGGAGGGAAGGGAGGAGGGAGGAGGGAGGGAAGGGAGGAGGGAGGGAAGGGAGGAGGGAGGAGGGAGGGAGGAGGGCCGCCACGAGGGCTAAAGAAACCAGAATGAGCTAAAGTCCCACCAACAGGCCCTTCCCCGTGTGACTCCAGCGCTCAGTCCTCAGGCTCGGAACAGGAGAAACCCCGGAGGCCGCATCAGTATTCATGACATCTGTCTCCCCGCTGCTCTGAATGGAACCTCCCCGCGGAAAGCAGCGCCCCGCCCGCCCGCCCGCTCCTTCAAAACAGATTGCGAGACAGACGACGGCATTGTTTGCTCCGATTTCCATCTGAAAACTGCCCTCACGCAGGCGCTGGGCGCCCCTATTAAGGCCCAGGCCCCAGGAGGCCACGTGGGGTGGCAGCGCTCGGCTCCCGACCCCGGGGCCGTCCATCGGAAGAGGAACAAGAACCGGGCAGACAAAGGTCCGGGACATAAATGAAGCCCCGGCTTTTTAAGTTCAAACTGAATTTTCTTTATTTTTGCACAGCTGTTGGGGGGACCGGGTGGAGACCCAGTAATGCATGTTTAATGTGTTCAGAAGGAGGGGAGCGCAAGGCGGCCAGGGTGGACGTGCCGGCCGCCGACTTGCGCCGGGGACATTATTTCGGGCCAGTGAACTCCGAGCAAGTCAAGTGTGGAAACATGGACGGAGGCCAGGGCCCCCCGCCCGCGGCTGTCATATCCCCTGAAAGCCCACTTGTCATCGGCAGCCGGGGCGGGAGGGGGCCGGCGTCTTGGGGAGTCCGAGAACCGCCGCCAAATCGGCCTGCAGCTCCGGGACCCGCTGCTCAGCCCGGACAGACAGACGGCCAGCGCGAGCACCGCCGGGCAGCCCGGCCACGCCTCGGCCCGCCGCCCCTTCCCGGGCCCGCAGGGAGGACCACGCGGGCTGGCGGGGGTCGGGGAGGGGACCAGGAGGGCCAGGGCTCAGGCCGGCGCCCGGCCTCCGGGGTCTTCCTTTCCTGGCCACAGGGACACCCCCAGTCTGCCCAAGCTCAAGCCCCGGCCCCCGGGGAAGCCCACAGCTCAACCTGGCGCGGCCACCCCACTCCTTACCGTCAGGGGTCCGACGACCCACCCCATCCCCAGCATCCCCGTGCAGAGGGGGCGCCCGCCCTCTTGGCAATTTTCCCAGCACAGACTGACCCCCAACAACACGGACAAGCCCTCGTGGAGGTCAGAGGTGAGAGGTGGCCGCCAGCACCCACAAGGCTTTTCCAGTTCCGGCCTCGCGCGAGGCCAGACGGCCCACTGGGCCTGGGCGCTGAGTCCCGCCAGCGCCCCCTCCGGGGCTAGAAGACCGGACAGCACAAGTCAGCATCCGCTGTCCTCCCGGGGCTCTGCTCTCCCAAACCGGGTGGTTTGGCCGGAGGAAGCGCTTCCCGAGAGGCTGGCACAGGCAGCGAGGATGAGGCTGACCCCCGGGTGCCCGGGAGCTGGCCCACCTCCCCTCCCCGTGTGCCCCTCCCAGACACTCTGCCCTCAGACCGTCCCACCCCCAATCGGATGAAGCAGAGCCCCCTGCGCCCACAGCCCTGCAGAACTGACCCCTCTTCCAGCCAGGGAGTTGGGGATGAGGGCGTCCCCTGGCTTTCGAGGACACCCCTGCCCAGTACCAGCCTCCCCTCTGAGACCCACTCAGGCCCTCCTGCCGCCGGAGGGTGATGGTGCACAAGGTCCCCGGGCCCCGGCTCTGGCCCCTGAACAAGTCTGTCTCTCGGTCTCAGTTTCACCATCTGTGAGGCGGCCCCCCGCCCCTGCCCTGCCCGCCCCAGGGGCCACTCCCCGCCGTTCCCAATGGGCAAGTGGAAGTCCCCAGGTTGCTGGCATGTGCTGGGGCCGCACTGACCCCAGGGCACTCAGAGGCAAGGCCCGTGAGCCCCAGCCGGCAGGGCATCCGCGGCCCATGTCCCCGGCCTGGCTCCCAGCGGCCCGACGCACCCGGCTCCCTGGCCCCCCAGTCTGTGCAGAGGGGTCACTTCTAACAAGTCTAAAACAGCCCTGTGATCCCAACCCACCAGGACCCACGGGGGCCCTTGCCTCTGACTGGGGTCAGTCCCCGGTGGGGCCGCGGTCTGGGTCCACACCAACTTAATCGATGAATGAGGCTTTGTGGCTCAGACCCTTGCACGGTCACCCTCAGGATGACTGTCCCATGAGCGATTCCCCCGCAGAGCTCCCTGAGGGACACCACGTGGGTCGGGCCTGCTCCCAAACCTGGTCACAGGTGCTGGGCCAGGGCGTCCTGCGTGGGCCACTTAAACATTTATATTCCCATTAGGATGGCCGCCAGCTAGCTGTGGGCGGCGTCTTTGGGGGCGCCTGTGGGCGGGGTGTCTGCGGGCGGGGTGCCTGTGGACCAGGCCTTGGAATAACTCTGAGCACAGGCACCTATCGAGGCTTGTTAATCAGTCTGACGCTCCTTTGTCACGGCCCACAGCTGTCCTTTTTGGTAAAAGATAGAAACGTGTCGTGGTTCAGCCTGTAATCGCCCAGACGGGTGGTTGTTGAACTGCATGAAGATATTGTGCTGAACTCTCACCGTGGGTCCTACAAGGATGTTAAAAAGAAAATTTCAATAAAATTGAACCAAGAGGGCCTTCCCGGTGGCGCAGCAAGTTGAGCGCAGCGCTGTGAAGCTGTCCTCAGCCTCTGCAGCGCGGGTTCGATTCCCGGCTGGCCAGGGAGAGTCCCACGTGGCGCGGCAGACCTCTCCTGTCTCCCCGCTGCTCCCCTCAGCAGTGTCTTTGTCCGTCTGCCCGTTCTGCTCCCCGCTCTGTCTCTGATGGGTTCTCTCACCCTCCCGCACCTCTGGCCTGTCCCCCAGTGCTTGCATAAATAAATACATCTTTAAAAAAATAAAATAAAATAAAATTGAAACCAGAAATTATTTTTTTTTATTTTTTTTATAGAGGCATGTTTTATTTCTTTATTTATTTGTTTTGTTTGTTTGTTCTGTTTACACATGCACTGGGTACAGTCAGAAGCGCGGGAGGGTGAGAGAATTCACCAGAGCCAGAGCGGGGAGCAGAGCAGGCAGAAGGACCGAAGTCCACTGCTGAGGGGAGCAGCGGGCGGCAGGAGAGGTCTGCGCGCCATGTGGGACCCTCCTCAGGTGGCCGGGGAGCAGGCGGGGATCGAACCGGCGCCGCAGAGGCCGCGGGCAGCTTCGTAACCCAGCGCTCAACCGCTGTGCCACCGGGGAGGCCCGAAACCAGAAATTATTTAAAAAGCACAACGATGGTGTGCGGTGCGCTGGTAGGAGAGTTGGTTTCTCCCACCCACTCCACTCCAGCTTAAGGTACTTTACTCTTTACTTATTTTTAATTTCATCTTTTTAATGGCAATAAAAATGAAATTCTCTAAGTATTTTCGGCTGTTTTATTGTATAATCACAGTCTTAGATGAGCTAATTTGGGACCTGAAATTTTTCAAACGATGACTTCTGAGAACGAAATGCAAATACGGGTGGATTAGGGGTTCGCGTTAGGATGTTTTGGATGTTTTCACTCCACAGGGGTGTCAGCAGAAGGGGGAGGGTCCTGGGCAGGGCTCCCTGCATGTGGAACCCCAGTGTGGGGCCTCGACTCGTGTCCGTTTGTCCAGACCACCCCTCAGGTCTGCCCTGGTCAAATCCTGGGCCGAGGTTCCCACCAGAGTCCTGGCCCCTCACCCTGGGAACGGCTGTGTTGGGACCGGTGGCCTTTAAGGGGGTGACTGGGTCCCCGTGAGGGTGCTGGGGGCCTGGTCTTGTGCACTTGTGTCCGCACGGAAAAAGCCACAGGGCAAGTGCAGGCTCCCGGAGTCCTCCAGCCCCAGCCCGGCCACCGCTGGTGAGTGGACATCAGCGCGGCGTCTGGGAGGGGGCCCTGCGCGCTGGCACGGGCGGTCGGGGCTGGAGGTGAGGTCGTCCCTTCCTCTTCGCGGCTGAGGTGCTGCACGCACGTTACGTCAGACGCAACTTCGCTTGAAAATGCTTTGGTCACAGCTAATCACGTTCAAGACAGGGGCCCCAGGGGGCCGCACCGTCCAGCCTGCACGAGCACGTGCGCGACGACCCCTCTCAGACCGTGTCCCCGCCGTTGGGGACGGTGACCGACGGCGCATCTGGTCTAGCAGATCCCCCTGAGGTGAGGGGCACACACATGCACACACGCGTGCTGCTCACACGTGCACACACTGCATGCGCACTGCACACACTCTGCACACGCGAGCACACATGTGCAGACAAGGGCGCATGGACACACGTGCACCCCGGAGAACTGGGGTACACACAGTCACCCTCAGGACACCAAGGACCCCTGCTCCCAGCAGCTCACACCCCAGTTGTCCTCCCGGGGAGAGGGTCTCTGCAGAGAGGGACGCTCGGGCTCCAGAAGCGGCCGCCTTGCCCAGCTCAGGAAAGATCGTGCCGGGCCGGGCAAGCACTCCCGACGGCCGGTCCGGTCGTCAACCCACACTCGGCCCCTGGTGCTCTTTGAGGGGCCCGACAGTGATTGCTTTTCTGAAGGACAGTTTTAGGGCCACGGGCAGGGCTGGGCTGGGGCGGGGACGGCTGGATGGGGCCAGCACGAGCAGCTTCCTGGGTCCTTGGAGGAGCGCAAGGGGCCCCCAGACCAAGCCTGTCCTGCCGCCTCCAAGTGGGAGAGCCCAGGAAGGCCCCCGTGTCCGAGACAATAGCAGCACCTGCCGGCCGTGCTCCCCCGGGGCCCCCGGCCTGTGCCAGAGGTCCCCTTTGTCTGCCTCCCTCCTCGCCAGGGCGCCTCCATGGAGCGACAGGGCGGCCCAGAGGTCACCTCTGGGGCGCTGGCGGGGCCTGGGCATCTGTCCCAGGCCGTGGGCAGCGGGAGAGGCTGGCCCACATCTATTGTTTGGGGCTGCAGCCCACCCGACAGGCAATCTGCTACACGCCTGCCTCCCCGTCTTCTCCGGGAAAAGGGGGGCTCTCCGGGACGTCGGCCTCTGCTCCATGCCGCCAGTCCCCTGCCTCCAGGCTCCGGGAGCTAGGGAGGAGGGAGTTGGGGGGGCCGGAGGAGGAGCAGGAGGACGGTGCGCCTGCTGCGGGAGGGAGGCTGGGTAGTCTCCATTCCATGTTGACACTGGACGTGTGGCCACCCCTGGCCAAACAGGCCCGGGAGGCCCGGGGAGGCGGCTGGGGCGGGCGCTCCTGGAGGGTGTGTGTCCCCACCACGGGACGGTGTTGTGAGGGGCGTGACGTTAGCAGGGGCTGCGCCATCTCATGTCCAAACCGTCCCTTGGCCGCGCCGGGCACTCCCGGCTCCTCGCCCGCCAAGGAGGACGACCCGAGCGAGGCAGCTGCTGCTGTCGTCACCCATCTCTTCCTCAGATAAACTATGAGCAGAAACCTGAGGTGGAAAAGACAACAAAGCCAGATGTCTTCTCCTCAAGCCAAAGGCACCCCAAGAAGTCTTGGGGCCCCCTGGAAACCACATGCTTGCACAGTGTGAGCCAAGACAGGCCCCAGGTGCAGAGGAGGTGAGCCTGGGGATACCTGGGGCCACTCAGGCAGGCCCCGGAAGGGGACCATGGAGACCCCAAGAGGCAAGCCCAGCAGGACCTGCCAGGAGAGAGGGACGTGCACCCTGAGGCACCCTTACAGGCTAGGGAGTAGACAGGACACGCCTGGGCTCCAGGGCTCACTGAGGCCTGGGCAGCGACCCCTGTCCTTTGTCGTTGCTCTGTCGCCAGTGCAGGGGCCCAGGGGTAAGCGGGGCCACGCAAAGCCGGCCCCCTGCAGCTTCCCCTGTTCCATATTGGGGTCTCCATGTTGTCGGGGTGAGAGGGACGTTCTGATGCTCAAGGAAGCATGAAGGCCGGGTCTCCAAGGCCTCCCGGGGACCGGCCCTCTGCTCCCAGGCTGGACACGTGCCTAAGGCCCGGGGGTGGGAGCTCCATGACCCTCTGTGGAGGCCCGGAGGTCTGGGAGGTCCCGTGGGTGGTGAGGACGGGGGCCAACCTGCAGGCCTCTGGGGAAGGGGCCGCTCAAAGCAAGTCCAGGGGCGGGCGTGTGTTTAATTAGAGGCCATAAAACCGTGGCCGGCAGAGCGAGAGCGGTATTTCATCTCTCACAGTCAGTGCGGTGTGCGTCTTACCTGGAAAAAGTGGTTGATGCAGAAAGAATTTCCCAAATGGATTCCAGATGCCGGCGTCCCCCCAAAGCAGGGCCTTCCGTGGGGGCTGGGGCAGGGGCCCGGATGACAGCCCCAGCCTCACGCTCACCCCCTGCCGACCGCCGCTGTTTACAAAGGACGTGACGCCCGGGGACACCGGTCGGCTCCGAGGACAGTCTCCCCCCGGAAAACCACGCCCGCAGCTGCTGGGACGCCATGGAGACCCCGGAGCCAACCACGCAGCCCCTGCAGCCCGGCCTGGAGAGGGCCCAGGCCGCAAACGCCGGGGGGCGGGCGGGGAGCCAGGGGCATCCACAGTGCCCTCACAGGCTGTCCCAGGGACCCCTCTAAATCGCGGGGCCCCACGGAGGTCAATACGCAGCCACAGGGACATGAGGGGAAATAGCGAGGGGACCGTCCTTAACACATGTCCCACCCCGTTGTCCCCTCCAAGAGGCCTGCGGGGTGCCCGTCCCCAGACAGCTCTCTGGCGCCTCCCTCTGAGACAAGGCTTCATCTGCTTTCCAGTTAGGGTGACAGGCTCACTGTATCACCCTCGTCGGGACTGACCCCCGGGACAGCAGGGACACGCTTGTCTTGTTCACTGTGGTGTCCCTGTGCTAGGACGACCCTAGCACGTAACAAGGGCTCACTTCATCACCTCCATCTCCTCCACCACCCCATCACCACCCCACCACCCCCACCCGACCTCCATCACCATCATACCAGTAAGTTAACCCACACTCGGTGCCCCCCGGCTCTCTCCCAAGCACTCCACATGCATCCCCCCAGGGCACCCCCAGCCCTGTGCAGTGGGCTGCTACTGTTCCATTTCATAGGCGAGGACGCGGAGGCACAGGGATTTAGAAACCTGGCCAGGGGGTCACAAAGGACAGGGCTGGGTGCCCCTGGTTGAGGGAGGCTCTGAGTGGCGCAGAGCAGCCTTCTGGGCCAAGCGTGTCCTGGCTCCTGACAGGAGCCTGCTCCACAGAGGACGGAACCGGGGCCGCCCACCTGCCACCGCCCCCAGGCACTGACTTCTGTTGGCCACACACCACCAGGGATGAGATTCTGGAGGAGGAGGGTCTGCCGACCGCTCGGGCCTGCGGGCCGCCACCTCACCGCCTCTGCGCCCAGCCCGCCTTGTCTTGGTCTCCCCCACACAGCCGGGCCTGGCCCTGTGCTCTGGCGCGAGCCACATCTGCTCGGCGCCTGTCCGCCTCCCACCCGCTGCGGCTCGCCTCGCCGCTCCACTGCTCGGTGCCCCCTGCCCGCTCTCCCGCGGGCCCGAGAATCACCCGGAATTTGTGGGAGAGCCTGTCAGGCAGGTCTTGAGAATTATGTCCACAGAGAGACTTGCCAACAGCATCTGCCTCAGTTTCCCCTCCTGCACCATGTGACGGGGTCTGCCACCACACACCAGCCCCCGGGGGCCTACGGTGGCCTGGCTTCCGGCTGGCGCTTCCGCTCTCAACGCCCCGGGGCACGGAGAAGGGGAGCTCGGAGGCGCAGACGCGGGTCCACCGGGGCCTTTCCTCGGGGCTTCCGGGCAGCTCGCCAGCTTCGTTCCAATTAAACGCCCCATTTGGCTGACTGGTGGGCCCCTGGGCTGGGAGAGGGGCCTGCCACTGCCGCTGTCTGGATGTAATTTGGGGGGCAGGAGACGGTAGCCTGGGCGGGCAGGCATGAGAGATGAGATCCCGGGGGAAGCATGCCCGCCCCCACTGCCGGTTCCCGGAAAGAAACTCTGGGGCCCAGCCCCCCAGTCCCTGGAGGACTCGGGGCGGGGGCCAGGGGAGGACAGGGTCCCCCTGGAAGGGCCGGGTGGCTCCCGAAAATCAGGAAATCCACGTGAAAGCAGGACAAGCAGCCACACACCCCTCCCACCCGCTGAGCAGAACACCCCGCCGGGCCGGGCTGGCTCAGGGTGCTCACGGCCGAGGGCCTGCTGTCAGCCCCGGTGTCGAGGCTCAGCCCCGCCGGCCCCCAGCTACTTCAGGGCGCGGCCCCTCTGGACACGCTGAGTCTGTAAATCACGGACAGTGACACGGCAGTTCTTGCAGAGGCCTGTCTGTGCGGCTCCCAAGGCAAACCGAAGACAACTTGCAAATGTCACCCCCGCTGCTGGGCTGGCCGAGGGCGCCCCGCGGCGTGGGCGTCACCTCCATGGCCGGGCTGGGGGTGAGAGGCCGCAGGACCACCCGCCCCAGGCGGACGAGACGCTCCCCCAGCCTGGCCGGAAGCGCTGGGGCAGCGGCCGGGCCCCCACCCTCGGCTCTCCACTTCGGCTGCACAAGGACCCTGCGGACGCCTGGGGTCCAGCCCCCAAGCACCCCCGGGAAGGGCGGTGCTGCATGGCTGACGCCCTGACCCCTCCTCTGCGGATGAGGAAACCGAGGCCAGGGAAGGGCTCGCCCATGTTGAGGGGCGCGTCAGGGTTGAAAGTCAGCAGAGAGTGGAGTCCGGCCCGGGACTGTGACGTGGCGAGGGTCTCCTGAGGCTTGGAGGGTGGATTCCAGGAGGAGCCAGCGGGACAGCAGGGTGGCGGGCACAGGGGGGCAGTCCCGAGACCTGCCTCGCGCGGCACCCGGGCTCCCACCTGGAGGGAGCGGGGCAGAGCTCAAAGGGGGATGTCGGCCCCATCACATCCTCCAGGGGACATGCCTCCCCCTGGCATTTCAGACGGGGCCTGGTCCAGGCACCAGCCCAGTGCTGGCCAGCTGGGGCAGGGCTGGGGAACTGGCTGAGGAGGCCTGGCTGTCCCAGGGGGAAGCGCCCGTCCCCCGGGACCCAGCTGGAGACAGAGAGCCCGATGCTTCTCCAGCGATGGCGCGTCCCCTGAAGGGCTTTGATAAATGGAGAGATAGGTGCTAATCCTGGGCAGGGATGGGGAGGATGCCGTCACCCCCCAAATGGGCCGTTCTTATCTGCAGCCCCTCGCAGACCACCAAAGACAGGCTGATGTCACCCTTGGCCTCTGGGGCCCAGAGGCTAATGGGTTGGCCCACAGTGGAGATAAAGAGCCTGACCCCTCCTGCGAGCAGTAATTGGCTTACAAAGAGATTCAGGAGAGTGGCTGGGGGCGCCGACCACCGCACAGCACCGGCTTTCCCGGGAGACGGTTCTAGAGTCTTCCCAGCAGGTCCTGGCTGGCTGCCGGGGGCTTTCCTGGCGGAGCCTGGTGTAGACTGAAAATGGCAGACCCTGCTCAAAAAGTGAGGGAGAACTTCCTGCCGGTGACAGAGCAGCAGTGAACAGTGGGGGCCCCTGAGAGAGAATCACCAGGGCTCACGCCGGGCGAGCCAGCCCTGCTCCCCCTCCCGTCAGTGGCGGGGAGCTGGGGTCCAGAGGACCCTGCCCAGAGGCACGACCACGGCTGAGAGCCGACCTGGGGCACAAGAAAGGGCCAGGAGCTGAGTTCAGGTCCCAGCTTCTCCTCCCTAGGGCCTGGGCCCCTTTGCACGTGAGCCTGACCGCTCCGAGCCTCAGTTTCTCCACCTGTAAAATGGGGCGTAACTGTAGTCACCTCAGCATGGAGACACATCCACTCTGTTTACCCCATGGGACGGCTGCTGTTTGCAGGCTGGCCGGGCAGGCCCAGGAGCCTTTGATTTGCCACCATCATCCTTGGAAAGGGCACGGTGCAAACCTGCTGCAAGGCGTGTCCGAACCTGTGTCCTGGGCCTGCTCCCGGAGGCGCCTGCTCCCCACCCCGCCAGGCAGAGCGAGCCCTCGCAGCAGCACACGCAGGCCCGCGGCGGGTGTTCCAGCAGGCTTGCAGCTACACGGTGTCACACGCCGTGCCCCTGGACACACACCCATGCACACACTCACACGCATATGTACTCACACACATGTGTACACACATTCATGCTTGCATGCACACCCGTGCTCACACGTGTGTTCCACAATCACGTGGGCACGCACATGCATTCATGGACTTGGTGCACATTCACACATATGCACACGCGCATGCACGCATCAGCACACACACTGGCACCCACAGATGCACTCGCCCACATCACAGCACAGCCTGGGCCCCAGCCTTTGTGGACAAACCCACAAAGGTGCAATGGTACCCCTGGAATCCAACTGGCCTTGGGGTCAGTGGCAACTCCACTCTTCAGGGGGTGACTGAACTGCACCCCACAGACTCACAGCCCCACCTAGCCCTGGCAGCCTCGGCCCCAAAGCGAAAGCCCCGGCCTCTGACTCCAGCCCCCACCCCCTCCCTGTCCCCCCAGCCTCGTCCTTGCTGCCTCTACCGCCTTCTCCCAAGCTCCCAGCCGGCCAGCTCGGAAGAGGTGGGGACAAGAGCAGTGTTATACGCCCCACCACTTCCCAGAGGGCCCCCCCCAGCCCCCATGTACTCGGAAACACAGCACCACCGCCAGAGCCCCTCTACAGGAGCCTGAAATCACCAAACTCGGGTCCCACTGCTCTGCAGGAGGCGGCGCCTCGTAGAAGGGGACACCACCCTCGGCTCGTGACCTGGAGACCCCAGCACCCACCCCTCTCGCCCACCCCAAGGCGCCGGCTTTCCCGCAGAGATCGGCCTGGGCCCCCCCCCCCCCACCGCAGAGCTGCATAGGGTGGGGAGGTGGGGGGGTGGGATTTCACCTCCACCTACGACTCGCCGGGGCAGGCGGAGTCCGCACAGACCCAGGGAATCCAGCCACGGGCCCGCGGCGGCCCGCACATCCCGCCAGGGCGAGCCGCGCGCCGAGGCCGAGGAGGCCCCGGGAGACCCTGCTGCCCTCGACCCGCCAAGGACACCGGGTTATGGGGACACGGGCCTGTGGACACAGGGGCTCTGGAAAAGATCAGACAGCATCAAGGACGCGGTGCCCTGGGCACCCGGCAGGCCAGAGGGCGCCCGTCCCGCGGGAGCCGCGCAGATAAGCCGCGCTCATTCGATTAGGCCGCGGGAGACGGCGCGAAGCTGGGACTCGGAGCCGAGGACGTTTCATTTCTTAGCAAACACTGCGGGCTGTGAAGGGGGGGCGGCTGCTTTCCCACAAATGAAGGCCATTTGGGGAGATCCTGGATGTGGAAGAGCAGATAAAGGGAGGACATCGCCGACATATGAGCTCATCAGCTGGACCCTGCAAAAGTGAAATGAAATGAAATCGCGGGCCTGGCAGGTTGAAGCCTTGCAGACAGCGTGGTGACAGCCCCGTCCGCTCCGAGGGCCGCGGGTCTCCAGCCTGCAGACCACCTGCCGGCCGGCGGCCACTCTGCTTAGGGTGTGCCCCGCTGGGCGCCCCTGGGACCTCACGCTCACCGCGGCGGTGCCGACCCACATGCCGGGGGCCCCAAGAACACGCAGCCAGCAGCCAGGAGCCGTGCTCAGAGGAGCACCTATAGCTGAAAAGCGGCGGCGTCTTCACAATGTCTGGGAGGGGAGTCGGACGTCGCCACATGGTGCAGTTAACCTAACCACGCACTGGTCACCGCAGCACCCCACGCCCGGCCTCAGCCCCACAGATTGCCCCCCGAGATCCGGAACAGGCAGTTCCAGACGAATCTACAACCCTTACGCTCCCAGCTCAGGGCCTGCAGAGAAAAGTTCCTTCCCAGGAAGGACCCCAGAGCCGTCGATGGCCACGGGTCCACAAGGGCGGGGAGCTGGTGCCAGGGCCAGGAGCCCCAGGCCCGCGGCAGGGCCTGAGAGGCAGGGTCGAGACCCGGGCTGTCGGAGTCCCCCGCAGGGCCCGCGGGGAATGCCGGCCGGTGTCCGGAGAATTCTTATCGGCAGGGGCAGACGGCCCTTTTCACAGACATCTGCCAGCCCGCGCCCCGGCCTGCAGCTTGGGTTTCCGTAGCAGGGCGAAGGCCAGTGTCGGGAGACGGGGCACGCCAGAGGGGCAGGCTCTGTTTACACACAGCAGTGGGGGGCCGGCTCCCATGGGATCATGTGTCGGGGCGTGCAGGTGGCGGGGGGACCCTGGGCCACTTTCATGGCCCCACCCCGGCCTCTTGCCGCCCCTCACTGTTGTCCCTCCTCTCTCCTCCCATCTCTTCCCTCCTTTCCAGCAGCGTCCAGGTCCCTTTCCTGCTCCCGGCCTGGGCTGCACGCAGGACGGTGACTGTTAGTCGGCTGCACTTCAGCTCACAGGCAGGGAGACGCGCTCGGCAGCAATGGTGACGCGGTCACAGGGCTGGGCTGGGCGTCATGAGGCCGGGCCGAGGGGGTCTTGGAGCCCCACCTGGGGCCAGCGCCGGCCCCTGGAGGAGGCACACACTCCGGGCACCCACAGGAGTCTGACCGCGGCCGCTGCTCAGCGTGGACGTGTGGCCGAGCAGGGGAGAAGCCACATCCACCTCGTGGCCATTATTTAGAGACCTGGCCGAGTTGGGGATGCAGCAGCTGGGAGTGCCGGGGAGGGATGGGGGTGAGGCACTGCAGCCCTGGAAACCACGTGGAGCCCCTGATGACGATAAACACGTGTGCTTCTGGGACGCGGCATCCCCGCTTCTGAGCATGTGCCTAAAAGAATGGCGGCGTGCACCCCTTGAGAAGCTTGAGCAGCTTTATCCACAGCAGTCACAGCTGGAAACAAGCCAGACGTGGCTCCACAGGAGAAGGGAACATAAGCTGGCATGGGCACCGGGGAATACTACACAGCGATGAAAAGGACCGACAGTGGACACACGTGGTAACAGGCGGAGTCTGGCAGACGTCATGGAAAAGAAAGAAGCCAGACACATTGTTTTAAGTCACGCTCTGTGTTTCTCTGAGGAAATTAGAGACAGACCAAACGAATCTACATCAACAGAAACCAGGATGGTGGATCCAGGGAGAAGAGGCGCCCAGGGCGGGGAGGGCCCGAGGGAGCCCAGGCAGGCAGAAATGCTGCAGCTTGGGCTCTTACTTGTGCTGTGGGTACAGGCCGTGGGGGCTGCATGTTAAAATCTGTGTAAATGTGGCGTCCACCTCGGTTTTCAAAACATATCCAACTGGGAAAGACCATCAGTCCACTGCAGTGCAAGAGCAGTGCTGCGACGGGCGTCTTGAGAGTGGACTTGACAACGGTGAGCACTGGCCATCGGGAGAGCAGGGGCGAGGGGTGAAGACAAGAGGCTCCGAGACCTCACTGGTGGGCTATAAGGGGGTCCAAGAGGAGGGGCCGGGGGTTCAGATCAGTCATCTCTGGAGCCCAATTCAGACCCTGTTCAAAGGATGGCGCTAAGGGCGGGAACTGTTCTGGGAGCATAAGGCCTCGTGGACGGCAGGCCTTTGAAGGCCTAGACCTTGATCTTCCAGGCCTTGGCATTCTCTGTCAGAACCTCAGTCCGTGGCTTTGTTGCACTGGAATCCCCACCCACGGGGTTTCTCTGTTGGGGCCCCGCCCTTGGAGCTGACCCAGTGGGGCCTCCAGTGACAGCGATGAACATGCCCTGTTAATAAGAGCGCAGGTGGGAAACTCCGAAGGAAAAGCTAAGACTGTATTTGGGGGGCACAGATGCCCATCTAGAGCAGGTGGGTTTTTAGCAGCCATTCTCTGCACGAGTCACCCCAGGCAGCGCTGTGTCTGGTGGGGAGCGGCAAAGGCACGGACGTGTTCAGGCTGTGGGTACGCAGCTGGCCGTCTGGGCGCTCCTGGGAAGGTGTTTGTAAACGAGGTTGACATTTGAATTTGTGAACTGACTTCCTGGTGTGGGTGGGCCTCGTCCGATCAGTGGAAGAGCTGATTGAAACAAAAGACCAGCCTCTTCTGAGCCAGAGAAGATTCTCAGCACCTGCCTTCACACTCAGAAAACGTCGGCTCTCCTGATGTCCAGCTGTTGGCCAACCCTGGAAATTCTAGACTCGCCGGCCTCTGTAATCCCGTGGGCAGATTCCGGATACCCAAATACTTTCAACACACACCCCTGTTGGCTCTGATGCTCTGGAAACCCTGGCAAATATCATCAGGGCATCCCCAACAATTTTAGATGAAGCCCTTGGGGCAAATTTCTTTGAGTCATGTCCACTGTCCCTGGGGACCAGGGCTGTGTGGACACTGCCCCTTCCTTCCCTCCTGCCCCCTGTGCCCACCAGGAACCAGCTGCCCAGCCCGGCCCTGGCTTCACCCAGCCTCCTGACTCCCATCTTCCCTCACCCCGATGGGCATCTGTAGGTGTCTGCTGCTCCTTCGAGCGTGTTCTTGCTGCCCGGAGTGCAGGTGAATGGTGTGGCCAGGGGTCAGCCTTCTGGAGGGCTCCCTTTCCCTGCCCCTGCCAATCCAGCAGGAGGGCCGAGTGAGACCACAGTCAGCAGCCGTCCACACCAGGGGCGCACTCAGCAGGTCTTGGGGGCTGGGACGGGGGTGAAGACCAGCGGGAAGCGGGAAGGACGTGCCCACCAGCTGTCACAGCGTCGAGGTCATGTACCTGCCGGCTGTGGCCAGGGCGGACGGAGCGGCTGGAGACATTCCACCAAGACCCCGGGCGCCGGGCAAAGGTCGTTGTTGCCCCCAGGGAGAGAGGGAGCCCCACCCCCACCCCCCACCCATCCCCGGCTGACCGGGAAAGCTTCCACCACAGGCCTGTTCCAAAACACCCAGCACGCAAGAGGACCCCGAGTATCCACCAACAGCGGCACTCGGGGGTCCGTCCGCGGGGCCCACCCCCAACCCCGCTGTCAGTTGTGGGGCAGAGAGGTTGGGCGTAGGCGGCCGTTTTCTGCTTCTAACTAATTTCTAACTAATTTCTGTCCCTCTGAGGACGCTACAGGAACGCCAGCGGCCAAGAGGGCTTGGGGGGAGGCAGAAGCGGGGCGTCCCGACTCACGGGGCTTACAGGGGAGCGGAGAGGAGGGCACAAGCTTCTCGAGCAAAGGGCAGCCCAGGGTGTCTGCGGGCCCTTCCAACCCTGGACCAGTCTGGGTCTATTTTATCAGTGCCTCCTGGGCGGCCGTTGTGGGGGCCTCCCCGGGCCCAGGGGGAACGGGGCACAAGCCCAGCCCCTGCTACTTCTCTCAGACTCAACCCTTGCTCTCCTGGCGCTTGTCTGGTGCAGCCCCTGACCTCTGCCAAGCTTCTCACCAGCTGCCCCTCCTCCCCATCATTCAGTCACCTGCGTTGCCCCCGGAAACCCATCTCCACCGCAGATCCAGGAGCCTCGCTCTTGAAGGCTCCCTTCTGCCTCTATGCAAACTCCTAGGCAAGCTTCAAAGCCCTTACCATCTGGCCCCAACCTGGCTTGCCACTTACATCTTCACCATCCTCCGTGCTTCCAACGCTCAAACACTGGGGACTTGAGACTCCTCTGGGGGAGCTTGTTAACCCTGTCCCCAGAGATTCAAACCCAGCTTTTCTGGGGGGATGGGAATCTGCCTGAGCCCAGGTGGCTCAGAAGCCCTGCCAAGGATGGCTCCTAAAAGCCCCATAAATAGTCGCCCGCAGGCCCCCACTTGTACTGTTCCCCCTGCCAGGAACACGGCTCTTCCCCTATCTACCAGACGCCCCATGTCCTAGCTCCCTCAACACCTCCTCCAGGGAGCCTACCCCTTCCCGTGTGGGTACTCTGGGCACCTTGCCCTCTGGTAGCCTGTAGGGGTACAGACCCCCAGCAGAACATTATTTACACACGACCTACTTCCCCCCGCAGACCTGGGAACTGCTGGAGGCAGCGCAGCACCCCCTCCCTGCCCATGCCTGCAGGGCTGAGCCCCAGGAGGGTGTGAGCAGCCCCACGGCCCCATGGCCTGCCCGCAGCCGGAGGCCACCAGCCCCACTGTGGGCTCCTGGCTGGCGGCCACCCCAAGCACTGGGGGTCCCTCAGCAGGCACATCTGGCTAAAAAAGGAAAAACGCTCCTCTGTGGCTTAGCTCTATTCTAGGACCAGTCGCTCATTCTCTACCGTGGGGCCCCCGGGCTCCTCTGGCCCAGGCCACACGCTGGGCAGCCACACAGCAGAGGCCAGCCCCTGAGGGCCGGGGGCACCCGGGCGGGGGGCGGGGGAGGCCGAAACGGCCTGGGGTCGGTGGCGGCTCTGCTCTGTGCCCGCACGGCTCGCGAGGGGCAGACCCCCACATCGGGGCCCCATGCCAGGCACAGAAGGGGGTTCAAACTGAATTGATGTGTCTGTGCTCAGACCACAGATGCAATTTTTCTCCCTTGAGACCAGTAAAATCATGCGTGACCCCCCACCCCGTGTCCTTGACCGTGTCCTTGAGTTCTGCTCCGCTGTGACTAATAATCCCTAAGACCGGCCTGTCTGGGCCCCAGCACCTGTCCAGCTGGCCAGTCCTGCCCCGAGTCCCTGCAGCCTCTCAAGCACATGGGTGACCGTTCAGCAGGGGTCCCTGCGCCAGGACATGGCAGGGGGCCCACGCTCCAGGCAGCGGCTCTAGCCCCCGCAGCCCCTGCACTGTGCTGTGGGCTCCCCAAGTCCATTTGGAGCTCAGTGTCCCCAGACTGGGGCTGCACCCATCCCTTGTTCCCCTGCTGCCCTGCAGCATGAGAAGCCCCTGCAGCCAGGGCCTCCTGCAGGTCCCAGACCCCTAGCACCCCCACCCAGGACCATGACCCAGTTGCTCTGGGGTGAGACTTGGCCTCCGGGTGTCACTAACATCCCCCCCACCGCCCTGCTGCTCCCTAAGTCAGCCCTGACGTGACGGAAGGTGGGGGCGGTGGGTGGTGGGTCCTGGCCGCAATCAAGGTCCCTGCCCGGCCTCGCCTCGGGCGTGACCCAGCCACACAGTCAGCACATGAAGAAACGCCGGTGCTGGCCGCCCTGGTCTCTCCACTGAGTGACCCTCCCTGTGTCCAGGGAACACTGTTGAAGGGAGAGAGACAGAGATGGGAAAGAGAGTCTCTCCGTGGTCAACCAGAGCTGGACTTGAACTCAGGCCTCCCGGTTCCACCTCTGGGCTGGAGACCAGCTGGCCTGGGTCAGCTCCGGCTCACGTGTGGCTCCCATCCGCCCCGGCCGTGGCACAGGACATGGCTGGGACTGTGTCCTCCCTAGGGCAGCCTCCGGAGTGGGGCCTCTCGGCCGTCGGGCCTAGTCCTGCTTGGGCTTCTGGGGCGGCCCCCGGCCCAGCCTGTAGTCGAGGTAGGTCCCGAGGCAGGACCACAGGATGAACCTGGCCAGCAGGATGATGACCAGCAGCACCATGAGCGGGTCGGAGCCCGCGCCTGCCCCGAGCCAGTCGGCCATGCTGAGGGCGGCCCCGCGGCGCGGCCCCGGCTTCCGGCTTCCGGCCCAGCGCAGCCCAGCACAGGCTGGGACCTGGGCCCGGGCCCAGAGCCTGTGGGGGTCTCCGAGGCGGCGCCCGCTCAAAGGGAAAGGCCCGGCTGCCCCGGGGCCGCAGAGCCAGCCACACCGCCCGGGCCCCCCGGCACGCGAGAGCAGGGATCGGACAGCGAGCGGCCTCCTTGGTCAAGAGGCCCGTGCTCCATTCATGCTGCAGCCCGCTCGCTAGCCCGACAATGGCCGCATTGTCGGGAGTCCCGGGGCGGGGGGCTGCCCGAGGCCCCCCTCGCTGCCCTGGCTCCCCTGCTCGCCAACGCTGACGTAATCTCCAAACGTCTCGGGGCGGCAGCTGCTGGGCGACGCTGGCCGCCTTCTCCCGGCTCTCGCAGCAGCCCACACCCGCTCTTCCGGCCCCGCCAGACAATCCGGCCCTTCTCTCCCCAATTAGCTAT